>NC_135237.1:39299214-41699214 GCF_051348905.1 Ranitomeya variabilis | reverse complement strand
CTTGGGTACAATTTCAAGATATCTGAAGGTGCCTCATTCATCTGCACAAACAATTATGAGAAAGTACAAACAAGATGGGAATGTACAGCCATCATACTGCTCAGGAAGGAGATAGGTTTGGTGTCCCAGAGATGAACGTACTTTGGTCTGACATGTGCATATGAACCCAAGGACAAAAGCAAGAGACCTTGTGAACATGATGATGGAAGCTGGTAAGATTGTGTCAATATCCACAGTGAAACGAGTACTGTATCAACATGGGCTGAAAGGCCACTCTGCCAGGAAGAAGCCATTACTCCAAAAGAAATATAAAAACCAAATTAATGTTTGCAAATGCACACAGGAACAAAGACTTTAAATTTTGGAGACATGTCCTGTGGTCTGATGAAACTAAAATTTAACTTTTTGGGCATAACGACCATTGTTACATTTGGAGAAAAAAGGGAGAAGCTTGGAAACCTAAGAACACCATCCTAACAGTGAAACACTGGGGGCAGCATCATGTTGTGGGGTTGTTCTGCTGCAGGAGGGACTGGTGCACTTCACAAAATAGATGGATTAATGAGAAAAGAAGATTATGTGGCAATACTGAAGCAACATCTCAAGACATCAGCCAGGAAGTTAAAGCTTGGGTGGAAATGGGTCTTCCAAATGGACAATGACCTGAAGCATTATGCCAAAATGGTAACAACGTGGCTTAAGGATAACAAAGTCAATGTTTTGGAGTGGCCATCTCAAAGCCGTGCTCTCAATCCTATTGAAAATTTATATAAAGCTGAAAAGGCCGGTGCGAGCAAGGCGACCTACAAATAGGGATCAGTTACACCAGTTTTGTCAGGAGGAGGAACGGGCCCAAATTCTGACAAACTATTGAGAGAAGCTTGTGGAAGGATATCCCAAATGTTGACCCAAGTCATTCAGTTTAAGGGCAATGGTACCAAATACTAATGACATTTATGTAAACTTTTGACTTTGCAGTAAGTAATAAAAATGCCTTATAACATTCTCTCCTTCTCATTATTCTGGCATTTGGCAAATATTAATAATTATGGTAATCCTAATTGTCCTAAAACCGGAAAGGTTTATTCTGTTTTCATGTCATATATTGAGAAAAACATGCCCATGCATATGTGTCTTTTTATATAGTGTATGTGAAGTTTCAACCGTACACCGGAGTATCCATATTTATCAGGAGTATGTGCCATCCATTTTTATCTTGTAGGTACATGGACACTGTTCACAAAAAAACATTAACATGTGAACGCACAATAGACTGCAATGGGGTGAAAACCACAGATAGAAAACCTACTGTAAGTGAAAATTTAATGTCTTGATTGGCCTAAGTGTATATTCACATGTGTTACATTTGACAAAAATTTCAGAGCATTACAGCCAAAGACAATAGACATACTATGCATGCAAATGGGTACATGCAATCAAAAATTTCTGCATTGATTTATGGTACCAATGCAAAAAAAATATATCACTGAAATTATTAAAATTCACTACGGACAAAATGTATGTCACTTATTAAGCAGATTCTTCACAGGAAAAGCAAGTATTAGTCCCAAAAGAATGTCTATATAACGCATTGGTTATACCCTTGGAGTGCTAGATCTGTGTCATATACCTAGTCCTGCTCTCAGCTGGGAAGTGGAAGCAAATCAATTCAATCTAGACCAGGGGTGGGCAATTCATTTTCCCGAGGGGCCACATGAGAGACCGTGACTGTTTTGGAGGGCCGAACCAATAGGCTGAAATTAATTCTGTTCAATATTAATATTAACATATTAATTATAATTATTTTATACTAGATGGTGGCCCGATTCTAACGCATCGGGTATTCTAGAATATGTATGTAAATATGTACGTCGCTCTTAGCACAGCCACGTAGTATATAGCACAGCCACGTAGTATATAACACAGCCACGTAGTATATAACACAGACAGCCACGTAGTATATAGCATAGCCACATAGTATATAGCACAGCAACATAGTATATAGCACAGCCACATAGTATATAGCAGCCACACAGTATATAGCAGCCACATAGTATATAGCAGCCACATACTATATAGCACAACCCACGTAACACAGACAGCCACGTAGCATATAGCACAGCCACGTAGTATATAGCAGCCACATAGTATATTGCAGCCATGTAGTATATAGCACAGCCCACGAAATATATAGCACAGCCCACGCAGTATATAACACAGCCACGCAGTATATAACACAGCCCACGAAGTATATAGCACAGCCACGTAGTATATAGCACAGCCCACGCAGTATATAACACTGCCCACATAGTATATAGCAGCCAGGCAGTATATAACACAGCCCACGTAATATATAGCTCAGCCCACATAGTATATAACACGCATCGGGTATTCTAGAATATGTATGTATGTACGTCGCGCTTAGCACAGCCAAGTAGTATATAGCACAGCCATTTAGTATATAGCACAGCCATGTAGTATATAGCACAGCCACGTAGTATATAGCAGCCACATAGTATATAGCAGCCACATAGTATAAAGCACAGCCCACGTAACACAGACAGCCACGTAGTATATAGCACAGCCATGTAGTATATAGCAGCCACATAGTATATAGGAGCCACATAGTATACAGCGCAGCCCACGTAATATATAGCACAGCCCTTGTGGTATATAGCACAGCCCACATAGTATGTAGCACAGCCCACGCAGTATATAACACTGACCACGTAGTATATGGCAGCCAGGCAGTATATAACACAGCCCACATAATATATAGCACAGCCCACGCAGTATATAACACAGCCCACGTAGCATATAACACAGCCCACGTAGTATATAGCAATGTGGGCACCATATCCCTGTTAAAAAAAAAGAATTAAAATAAAAAAATTGTTATATACTCACCCTCCATCGTCCACCGAAGCTGTCCCGACCACTAAGTCATCTGGGTAATTTCGCAATGCATCTCTGGGAACGGAAGCTGGGGGCCACATCGCGCACATCGGTGGACGTCGGAAGGTGAGAATAGCACTTTTTTTTAATTATTTTTAACATTATATCTTTTTACTATTGATGCTGCATAGGCCGCATCAATAGTAAAAAGTTGGTCCGGGATGGGGCGACACACTGGCGCTGACTGGAGGGGAGTAGGGAGGGGGCACTGACTGGAGGAGAGTAGGGAGGGGCCAATTCGCGGCCGAACTAAGCTTGTCACTGATTGGTTGCGGCCTGCCGGACGCGACCAATCAGCGACGCGGGATTTCCGTTACAGACAGAAAGACAGACAGGCAAACAGACGGAAGAACCCCTTAGACGATTATATAGATAGACTAGATAGTGGCCCGATTCTAATGCATCGGGTATTCTAGAATATGTACTGTATGTAGTTTATTTATGAAGTTTTCAGAATAATGCAATTTATACACAGGATTCGGCCGGCCGCGACCAATTAGCGAAGCGTGGTTCAAATTCCACACCAATTCGCGGGCGGACTGCGCCTGTCGCTGATTGTTCATGGCCGGGCATGACCAATCAGTGAGGCCAGGGCCGGCTTCAGGCTTCAGCCCTTTTGAGGGCCCTGGGCGAAAAAAGTCTCAGTGGGCCCCCCTCTTTAACACATGCCACCATTCATGATGCACAGATACAGCAGAGAAATATAGTACAGCCAAGTAGCGTATAACACAGCCTACGTAGTATATAACACAGCCCACATAGTATATAACACAGCCACGTAGTATATAGCACAGCCACGTAGTATATAACACTGCCACATAGTACATAGCACAGCTACGTAGTATATAACACAGCCACGTAGTATATAGCACAGCCACGTAGTATATTGCCCAGCCACGTAGTATATAGCATAGCCCACGTAGTATATTGAACAGCCACGTAGTATATTGCCCAGCCACATAGTATATTGCCCAGCCACGTAGTATATAGCACACACGTAGTATATAGCACACACGTAGTATATAGCACACACGTAGTATATAGCACAGACACATAGTATATTGCCCAGCCATGTAGTATATAGCACAGACACGTAGTATATAGCACAGACACATAGTATATAGCACAGACACATAGTATATTGCCCAGCCACGTAAGGTATTGCACAGCCACGTAGTATGTAGCACAGCCATGTAGTATATAGCACAGAGACGTAGTATATAACACTGCCCATGCAGTATATAACACAGGCCACGTAGCATACAGCACAGCGATGTAGTATATTGCCCAGCCACGTAATATATACCACAGCCACGTAGTATATAGCACAGCCCATATAGTAAATAGCACAGAGATGTAGTATATAACACAGCTCACACAGTATCTAACACAGCCCACGTAGTATATAGCAATGAGGGCACCATATCCCTGTTAGAAAAAAGAATTAAAATAAAAAATAGCTATATACTCACCCTCAGTCAGCCCCCCAGATTCCAACCTATGCTCCTCGCGACGCTCCGGTCTCAAGAGTGCATTGCGGTCTCGCGAGATGATGTAGCGGTCTCGCGAGACCGCTACGTCATCATCTCGCGAGGCCGCAATGCATGGACCGGTCACCGGAGCGTCGCGAGCAGTGGGAAAGGACTCGGCTGGATCCAGGGGCCCACGGAAGGTGAGTTTTTAACATTAGATCGTTTTACTATTGATGCCGCATAGGCAGCATCAATAGTAAAAAGTTGGTCACACAGGGTTAATAGCAGCGTTAACGGAGTGCTTTACCCACGGCATAACGCGGTCCATTAACGCTGCCATTAACCCTGTGTGAGCGCTGACTGGGGGGAGTATGGACTGCGGGCGCCGGGCACTGACTGCAGGGAGTAAGAAGCGGCCATTTTGCTGCCGGACTGTGCCCGTCACTGATTGGTCATGGCCGTTTTGCCGCGACCAATCAGCGACTTGGGATTTCCGTGACAGAAAGAAAGACAGACAGACAGACAGAGGAACAGACAGAAAGACGGAAGTGACGCTTAGTCAATCATGTAGTAGATTAATATTAAATGTATCACTTAATATTCAGCAGAATTAAGTAACCTGACATACCCCTATATATTGTTTGAGCCAGGACACAGCCCCTTCTATATAGCACATAAACCCACACACCGCCCCTTATATACCTTAAGAGCCCCATATAGCCTCCCTATATACAGCATGAGCCCCACTTAGCCTCCCTATATACAGCATGAGCCCCACTTAGCCTCCCTATATACAGCATGAGCCCCATTTTGCCTCCCTATATACAGCATGAGCCCCACTTAGCCTCCCTATATACAGGATGAGCCCTACTTAGCCTCCCTATATACAGCATGAGCCCCACTTAGCCTCCCTATATACAGCATGAGCCCCACTTAGCCTTCCTATATACAAGATGAGCCCTACTTAGCCTGCCTATACACAGCATGAGCCCCACTTAGCCTCCCAATATACAGCATGAGCCTCACTTAGCCTCCCTATATACAGGATGAGCCCTACTTAGCCTCCCTATATACAGCATGAGCCCCACTTAGCCTCCCTATATACAGCATGAGCCCCACTTAGCCTTCCTATATACAGGATGAGCCCTAGTTAGCCTGCCTATATACAGCATGAGCCCCACTTAGCCTCTCTATATACAGCATGAGCTCCACATAGCCTCCCTATATACAGCATGAGCCCCACATAGCCTCCCTATATACAGTATGAGCCCCACTTAGCCTCCCTATATACAGGATGAGCCCCACTTAGCCTCCCCATATGCAGCATAAGCCCCACTTAGCCTCCCTATATACAGCATGAGCCCCATTTTGCCTCCCTATATACAGCATGAGCCCCACTTAGCCTCCCTATATACAGGATGAGCCCTACTTAGCCTCCCTATATACAGCATGAGCCCCACTTAGCCTCCCAATATACAGCATGAGCCCCACTTAGCCTTCCTATATACAAGATGAGCCCTACTTAGCCTGCCTACACACAGCATGAGCCCCACTTAGCCTCCCAATATACAGCATGAGCCTCACTTAGCCTCCCTATATACAGGATGAGCCCTACTTAGCCTACCTATATACAGCATGAGCCCCACTTAGCCTCCCTATATACAGCATGAGCCCCACTTAGCCTTCCTATATACAAGATGAGCCCTACTTAGCCTGCCTATACACAGCATGAGCCCCACTTAGCCTCCCAATATACAGCATGAGCCTCACTTAGCCTCCCTATATACAGGATGAGCCCTACTTAGCCTCCCTATATACAGCATGAGCCCCACTTAGCCTCCCTATATACAGCATGAGCCTCACTTAGCCTCCCTATATACAGGATGAGCCCTAGTTAGCCTGCCTATATACAGCATGAGCCCCACTTAGCCTCTCTATATACAGCATGAGCTCCACATAGCCTCCCTATATACAGCATGAGCCCCACATAGCCTCCCTATATACAGTATGAGCCCCACTTAGCCTCCCTATATACAGGATGAGCCCCACTTAGCCTCCCCATATGCAGCATAAGCCCCACTTAGCCTCCCTATATACAGCATGAGCCCCACTTAGCCTCCCTATATACAGGATGAGCCCCACATAGCATCCTCATATACGGCATGAGCCCCACATAGGCTCCCTATATATGGCATGAGCCCACATACAGTAGCCTCCCTATATACAGCACGAGCCCCACTTAGCCTCCCTATATACAGCATGAGCCCCACTTAGCCTCCCTATATACAGGATGATCCCTACTTAGCCTTTCTATATACAGCATGAGCTCCCCATAGCCTCCCTATATACAGCATGAGCCCCACATAGCCTCCCTATATACAGCATGAGCCCCACTTAGCCTCCCTATATACAGGATGAGCCCCTCATAGCCTGCCTACATACAGCATGAGCCCTACTTAGCCTCCCTATATACAGCATGAGCCCCAAATAGTCTCCCTATATACAGCATGAGCCCCACATAGCCTCCCTAAATACAGCATGAGCCCCACTTATCCTCCCTATATACAGCATGAGCCCCACATAGTCTCCCTATATACAGCATGAGCCCCACTTAGCCTAACTATATACAGCATGAGCCCCACATAGTCTCCCTATATACAGCATGAGCCCCACATAGCCTGCCTATATACAGGATGAGCCCCACTTAGCCTCCTCATATACAGCATGAGCCCCACATAGGCTTTCTATATATGGCATGAGCGCACATACAGTAGCCTCTCTTATATACAGCATGAGCCCCACATAGCCTCCCTATATACATCATGAGCCCCACATAGCCTCCCTATATACAGCATGAGCCCCACTTAGCCTCCCTATATACAGCATGAGCCCCACATAGCCTGCCTATATATAGGATGAGCCCCACTTAGCCTCCCTATATACAGGATGAGCCCCACTTAGCCTGCCTATATATAGCATGAGCCCCACTTAGCCTCCTCATATACAGCATGAGCCCCACATAGGCTCCCTATATATGGCATGAGCGCACATACAGTAGCCTCTCTTATATACAGCATGAGCCCCACATAGCCTCCCTATGTCCAGCCACACACCCCATGCACTTCAAAAAAGAACACCACATTCTCATCTCTCTCCCACTCCCCCAGCACTCGGCTCCTGTCTCCTGTGCACTGACTCTCCACAGTGCACAGCAGATGCAATGAAATTATGTAATCTCATCATCTGTTTCACAATGCATTCACTGCTGTCTGCATCCCAAGGATGCTGGCAGAGGTGACAGCTGGAGAATGGTGGGGGAGGGCACTGTGCAGCCCGTGGGCCACTGTTTGCCCAGGTCTGATCTGGACAATGCTCTGTGAGCTAAATATATCAACTCTACAAGTTTCTACTTTTATAAATTGTATCAGTCTAAAGTCCTGGAGATTTAGTCTATGCTGCATCTAAGTTTTGACATGTCCAGAATCCTAAATATAAATCACTAGATGGTGGCCCGATTCTAATGCATCCGGTATTCTAGAATATGCATGTATGTATGTATGTATATAGCAGCCACATAGTATATAGCACAGGCCATGTAGTATATAGGAGCCATGTAGTATATAGCAGACAAATACTACGTGGCCTGTGCTATATACTATGTGGCTGCTATATACATTCATACATACATATTGTAGAATACCCAATGCGTTAATACAGGCCACACAGTATATAACAGTGGCCACGCAGTATATAACACAGCCCAAATAGTATATAACACAGCCCACGCAGTACATAGCAGCAGTATATAACACAGGCAAAGTAGTATATAACACAGGCCATGCAGTATATAACAGTGGCTATGTAATATATAGCTCAGGCCACGCAGTACATAACACAGTCCACACAGTATCTAACACTGGCCACGTAGTATATAGCAGCCACGCGGTATATAACGCAGCCCATGCGGTATATAACACTGCCCACGCGGTATATAATACTGCCCACGTAGTATACAACACTGGCCACGTAGTATATAGCAGCCACGCGGTATATAACGCAGCCCATGCGGTATATAACACTGCCCACGCGGTATATAATACTGCCCACGTAGTATATAACACTGGCCACGTAGTATATAGCAGCCCACGCGGTATATAACGCAGCCCATGCGGTATATAACACTGCCCACGCGGTATATAATACTGCCCACGTAGTATATAACACTGGCCACGTAGTATATAGCAGCCCACGCGGTATATAATGCAGCGCACGCGGTATATAACACTGCCCACGCGGTATATAACACAGCCCATGTAGTATATAACACTGGGCACGTAGTATATAGCAGCTACGCTGTATATAACGCGGCCCACGCGCTATATAACACTGCCGACATAGTATATAGCAGTGTGGGCACATATCGGTGTTAAAAAGAGATAATTAAAACAAAAAATAGTTATATACTCACCCCCTGGGATCCAGCGAAGCTGTCCCTATGCGCGCGGCTGCCGCCATCTTCCGTTCCCAGGATGCATTGCAAAATTACCCAGATGACTTAGCGGTCTCGCGAGACCTCTAAGTCTTCTGGGTAATTTCGCAAAGCATCTCTGGTCGGCAGCCGCGAGTGCATCGTCATACTACGGAGGGTAAGTATAGCAGGTTTTTTGTTTTTTTATTATTTTTAACATTAGATCTTTTCACTATTGACGCCGCATAGGCAGCATCAATAGTAAAAAGTTGGGGACACACAGGGTTAATAGCAGCGGTAACGTTACCCGCGGCATAGCGCGGTACGTTACCGCTGGCATTAACCCTGTGTGAGCGGTGAGTGGAGGGGAGTATGCAAGCGCCGGGCACTGACTGCGGGGAGTAGGGAGGGACTAATCGGACTGTGCCCGTCGCTGATTGGTCGTGGGCGTTTTGCCACGACCAGTCAGCGACTTGGATTTCCATGACAGACAGAGGCCGCGACCAATGAATATCCGAGACAGACAGACGGAAGTACCCCTTAGACAATTATATAGTAGATACTGTATGATGGTCACCACAGCTCTTTATACAGTATAATTGTCCCCACATCTCCCATATAGTTCCCCTATACACTGTGTTCAAAATTATTATGCAAATAATATTTCCTCATATTTCCTCTAAATTACCTATCTGAATTGCAGTCATTGTTATTTTCCAGTCATCTACTATTCTAGTATAATTGCAATGTTTTGGAACAAACTGCCTATGAAAACAGAATCTTTTTAAAAAAAAAAAAAACACTCAAAATGCATGTTCCAAATTATTATGCACAGCAGAGTTTTCAACCTTTTTTATTTTATTTTGAACAAAAAAATGGTCAATTGTGAAGTTATAAGCATTATCAGCTTATTACAAAATGAAATCAAACAGTTTTCAAGTGAAAACTTTATTCTAGGTGATGTTACATTTGCACATAGGACCCCTTGTTCGAAAGAAGCTTCTGAACTCTCTCGTCCATTGAATTTGTCAGTTTTTTGATGGTTTCTGTTTCAATTGTTTGCATGTGGACAGAATACCCTCCCAGAGCTGTTGCTTAGATGTGAACTGCCTCCCGCCATCATAGACACTCCTTTTGATGATGTTCCAGAGGTTCTCAATGGGGTTGAGGTCAGGGGAAGGTGGTGGCCACACCATAAGTTTGTCCTCTTTTATGCCCATAGCAGCCAGAGATGTAGATGTGTGTTTTGCAGCATGAGATGGTGCATTATTATGCATGAAAATGATCTTTCTGCGGAAAGCACGGTTCTTCCTCTTGAACCATGGCAGGAAGTGTTTTTAGAAACTCCACATAGATTATGGAGTTCATCTTTACCCCTTCAGGGATCATAAAGGGGCCGACAATCTCTCCCCATGATTCCAGCCCAAAACATTACTCCACCTCCTCCTTGTTGGCGCCTTAGCCGTGTTTTCATGGGGTGTCCATCAACCAGCCATCGTCCACTCCATCCGTCTGGACCATCGAGCGTTGCACGGCACTCATCGGTGAACAAAACAGTTTGGAAGTCAGTCTTCATGTATCGTTTGGCCCACTGGAGCCGTTTCTACTTGTGTGCAGTGGATAGAGGTGGTCGACAGGATGGCTTACGCACAGCTGCAAACCTCTGAAGGACCCTGCATCTTGTTGTTCTGGGGACGTTGGAGGCACCAGCAGCTTCAAAAACTCATCTGCTGCTATGACAAGGCATTTTTGCAGCTGCTCTTTTAACGTTACGCAATTGCCTGTTGGAAAGAGTCCTCAATTTTTCCTTATCAGCACGCACACGTGTGTGCTGGGAATCAGCTACATACTTCTTGATTGTGCAATGATCATGATGAAGTGTCTTGGCAATGTTGATTGTAGTCATGCCTTGACCTAAATACTCCACAATTTGTTGCTTCTCAGCAGCCGACACATCCTTTTTCTTTGCCATTTTGGCCAAAATGTAGGCTGCTTAATAATGTGGAACAGCCTTGTTAAGTAGTCTTGCCTTTATTTGGACACACCTGCCAAACTAATGTGCACAGGTATCTGCAATTGCTTTCAGTGATATAAAGAGCCCTGACACACATCACCATCAATGAGTTTAAATGACAAACAAAAAAATTCTAACCTTATCACTCCTAAACTCTTTGTGCATAATCATTTGGAACACAGTGTATATATTATGATGCCCCCCTGCCCCTTATACAATATGATTGCCCCCTTAGCCCCTTATGCAACATGATGGCCCTCACAGTATTCTCATATTGATTGCCAAAAAAAAAATGTACTCACCTAACCCCATTCCCTAGCTGCTCCTGTCTGTGCTATATGGAGACTGGGGCTCTGCATGCTAAACATGATGTAGTAATATCATCGCTTCTGCTGCGCTGAGACTTGGGGCTCAGATACACAGGCTGATTGATGGAACAGGAAGCTGATAACTCTCTGTTCTATCATTATATTCAACTGAACCTGCCTTCAGATACCATTGACATAGGACGCCCAGTAGACGTAATGGCTGCATGGCTTGCCACTATGGGCGGTACGCAACTGAGGCTGTATTCAGTGTCTCACTTACTATTCTGCTAGGCTCGCTTTTATCCAGGATGCTGCTGCCCAGTTTATAGTATTTTAACTATGGTCATTTACCCTTAAGATTTAGTGTCTGACTGGGATGCCAAGGGCCCACCTGTAACATTGACTTTAGGGGGGCCCACTTGTCACCTGAATACAATATTACACTACCCTCATTCACAAGTTTACTTACAGTATATCTCAATATAATTATAAACTGGGTAGATTGGTTAATGAATGATGAGATGCTGCTTTTTTCTGTACACAGTGAATCAAGTGAATTATGCCAAGTACTGCCCGTAAAGTGGGGTTGGGAGCCCAGATCTCCACAGGGGCCCACCGGGGGATTCCCCTGTTACCCTGTGGGCCAGTCCAAGCATGTTTAGATGCCATGGTCACTGAAGCTACTCTTCTAACGGTAGATGCGGGTGTCTATCTATCAGTCATTTATGATGCGATTAGAGATGAGCAAATATGTTTGGGTTCCCTCTTATCCGAATAAACTGCAGCGGGAATCCGGCTTCCTGGACTGTGCCGGCCGATAAGCTGATCGGCACCGCAGCTGCATGGGTCGCGGCTGTGACACCGCCACGACCCATGCAGCTGCGGCGCCCATCATCTTATTGGCCGGCGTGATCCAGGAAGCCGGATTCCCGCTGCAGCTTATTATTATTATAATAAGAGGGAACCCGAACATATTCGCTCATCTCTAGATGCGATATCCTGCAGAAAGAAAACCAGTAAACTTCCCTTAGACAGTTTTCATCCATGTGATCTCTAATATCTATCTATAATATATGTAATATCTATAATATATCAGAAGATCGTTCAACTGGGTTTTCCCATCAGGAAATGGTGCTGCTGAGAATTTCTTCATTACTTAATTAGAATATAAAAGGCAATTGCTAATTATACGAAAACTAATAAGATCCAAAGTAATATGAAATATACACTCGCCGCAGATCTAGAACTAAAGACCTGGAGGCAAATAATCATCTCGGAGGCTGGCCCAGGGCACTCTGCAGATTCATTTCTATAATTCAAGTAGGGAACGTTTTACATTCTGTCCACATTATTTTGTACTGTAACATATTTCCTTTATTTATTGTCTTGTCGCCTCTACAGAAATGCATTACCCACTGTAGTTTTGTGTCACACAAAAAAAGTTTTAGAAACTTTTAAATGTATATTTTAATGTCCAGAACATTTCAGAACGTCCCCCTGTACATGAGAATTAGGGCTATGAGACTGAGCGTCTGAGCACGTGCGACCACCAGTACTGGATTCATTAGATAGACACTCTGAGAGGGAATCAATAGAACAGCAGGGGGCGCCATAACAAGTAACAGCAATGTAATGGCAATATCTAGACACAAGAACATTGTGTTTAAAAGATTCCAACTAGTAGATTTCATTTTGCCTAATCTAACAATATTTACTACACCTTTAGGAATCTGCATTTTTTGGGGGGTCTTCATTTTTTTTATTTTCAGCATAATCCAAAAGTTAAAATTTTTTATTTTTATATCAACATAGTTTTTGGGAGGGATTTTTTTTTCACAGGACATGTTGTAGTTTTTATTGCATCATTTTAAAATATGTAATATTCATTAATTACATTTTATTCAAAGGTGTAATTAAATAATAAAAAACAAACTTGTTTTGTGCACCATATTCTGGGTGGCATAAACTGATGAACAAAAGGGTAACAATGTTTTGAACTTCTGACTTTCAGGCTCCATATCTCATCATCCCCCACTGCTTTGAATGTGAGACTACCATGATTTTATAGAGAATCATCTTGGCTATGTCATACATAAATCTGACTTGCAACTATTTAGCATATGATTAGATATGCAGATTCTTGTGAGATCAATGAATTGTTACTGTTTTGCACCTGGTGGTGGAAAAATCCTTTTCTTTCTGTATACCACAACTTGCAACTTGTTCTCACATTCCCTAATAGCTGTGTGTTATTAGGTTGATTCCCAAGCGAAAGGTCCCTGGTTTGAATTGAGGAGCAGCCATGAAGACAATTTCCCAAGAAAAGAGAAACAGCATCATCCAGCTCATCAATAGCCAACAAAATTGTCAAACTGCATCATGTGATCGCCTAGAGAGTTGGAAGAATATGAAATGAAGTCTGTCCATCCATTTGAAAACCCAGAGGTGGACGTCCAGGCAAAATATCAGAGTCAACAAGTCGGCTCATTACAAGATCTATCAGTGGAGGTGACTCGCATGCTTTGTAATAGTGAGATCACAGACATTCATGCAAGCACGGTGCGACGCACGTTACACAAGTCTGGAATGGTGGCCCGAAAAAAGGTGAAGAAGCTTCAACTTCAATATCGTCGGCCCATCAGGACGACTGCACCGTATTGAAGGGTGGATGGATGGGGTCATGTATCGCGAGATTTTGACCAACAACCTCCTTCCCTCAGTAAGAGCATTGAAGATGGGTCATGGCTGGGTCTTCCAGCATGACAATGACCTGAAACACACAGCCAGGACAACAAAGGAGTGGCTCTGTAAGAAGCATTTCAAGGTCCTGGAGTGGACTAACCAGTCTCCAGACCTGAACCCAATAGAAAATCTTTGGAGGGAGCTGAAGCTCAATGTTGTCCAGCGACAGACCCGAAACCTGAAATATCTGGAGAACATCTGTACGGAGGAGTGGGCCAAAATCCCTGCTGCATTATGTGCAAAATTGATCTGGAACTACAGGAAACGTCTGACCTCTGTAATTGCAAACAAAGGTTTCTGTTCCAAATATTAAGTTATGTTTTTCTATTGTATCAAATACTTATTTCATTTAATAAATGCAGATTAATTATGTAAAAGTCATACAATGTGATTTTCTGGATTTTTATTTTTAGATTCTGTCTCTCACAGTTAGCGTACGTATGATAAAAATTACAGACCTCGCCATTCTTTGCAGGTGGGAAAATTTGCAAAATCGGCAGTGAATCAAATACTTATTTTTCCCCACTGTAAATAAAACATGTATGTGCAACACGGACGTCTGAATGAGGCCTTGTACTCTAAGTCTGTGGGTATATTCAGGTGGCATAAATTGGCTACTTAATTTTTCATTTGAATTCTGCAGATTTTGCTGTGGATGCCGCTCTAGATTTACTGGCAACTTCAATTTTTCATTTTTTGAATATCCGCAGCAAAAATTGATGAATTTCCGAAGTTTTTCACTCTACTCTGGAGCTTTTCATCATAGCTTGTGGATGAGTGATCCAAAAATGTCATCCATTATAATAATCTTTATAATAATCTTTATTTAAGCTAGTACAGTAATACAAAGTAGATATGCGATCTGAAAATATCAGAAAAATATGTCCTGTGTGAACAAGCCCAATTGGCTGTAAACCAAATCTCTACAACTGCAATTCAGGAAAAAGGACTGCCCACGTAATCCTCAAAAGTTTTGAGGATTAATGTTTGTCTTTTATGCCAACAAAAAATATATTTCCTTCCAGGTCCATTTTTATCATCTGTTGTCTTAAAGTGAATCTGCAGCCAGATTTTCAATTCAAACTGTATCCATAAATAAATAGATCTCATAAACCTAATGAGGCTAATGTACTTACTATGAAAATCCAAGTCAGGATGGCTGTATGATCCTGTTATTAAGATATCAATTTTATTAATACAGCTTAGGCTATGTTCACACGTTCAGGATTTCCATCCTTTTTTTTTCCTGACTGAAACTGCAGGTCTCTGCAGAAAACGCAGGTGCGTTTTTTGGTGCGTTTTTGGGTGCGTTTTTTAGTGCGTTTTTTGATGCAGTTTTGTCTGCAGATTCTGTGTTTGACAGAAATAAAGTTTACTGCAGTGGGGGAAAAAAAAAAAAAAAAATGATGTCATTTCCTTGTCCAACCCTTTTCTTCTTCCATCCTCCATTTTGGGACTAAACACCAAAATGAGTGGACGTGTTTTGAATGACAGCGCTCCGCGTTTTGCGCCGCATGCGTCACTGCAGCGCACGCATCCGGGCGCAGAGGACGCAGCAAGTTGCATTTTTGCTGCGTCCAAAATCAATCAAAAAAAGGACGCATGCGGCGCAAAACGCAGCGTTGTGCATGCGTTTTGCTGCGTTTTACTTTGCGTTGTGTGTTGCGGCGCCGACGCTGCGGCGCACAACGCAAATGTGAACATAGCCTAAGTGCCACGTATTTCAGTGCCACGTGCCACGTATTTAAGTGCCACGTGCCACGTATTTCAGTGCCACGTATCACGTATTTAAGTGCCACGTGCCACGTATTTAAGTGCCACGTGCCACGTATTTAAGTGCCACGTATTTAAGTGCCACGTGCCACGTATTTAAGTGCCACGTGCCACGTATTTCAGTGCCACGTATCACGTATTTAAGTGCCACGTGCCACGTATTTAAGTGCCACGTGCCACGTATTTCAGTGCCACGTATTTCAGTGCCACGTGCCACGTATTTAAGTGCCACGTATTTAAGTGCCACGTGCCACGTATTTAAGTGCCACGTGCCACGTATTTCAGTGCCACGTATCACGTATTTAAGTGCCACGTGCCACGTATTTAAGTGCCACGTGCCACGTATTTCAGTGCCACGTGCCACGTATTTCAGTGCCACGTGCCACGTATTTAAGTGCCACGTATTTAAGTGCCACGTGCCACGTATTTCAGTGCCACGTGCCACGTATTTCAGTGCCACGTGCCACGTATTTAAGTGCCACGTGCCACGTATTTAAGTGCCACGTGCCACGTATTTCAGTGCCACGTATCACGTATTTAAGTGCCACGTGCCACGTATTTAAGTGCCACGTATTTCAGTGCCACGTATCACGTATTTAAGTGCCACGTGCCACGTATTTCAGTGCCACGTATCACGTATTTAAGTGCCACGTGCCACGTATTTCAGTGCCACGTGCCACGTATTTAAGTGCCACGTATTTAAGTGCCACGTGCCACGTATTTAAGTGCCACGTGCCACGTATTTCAGTGCCACGTGCCACGTATTTAAGTGCCACGTATTTAAGTGCCACGTGCCACGTATTTAAGTGCCACGTGCCACGTATTTAAGTGCCACGTGCCACGTATTTAAGTGCCACGTGCCACGTATTTCAGTGCCACGTATCACGTATTTAAGTGCCACGTGCCACGTATTTAAGTGCCACGTGCCACGTATTTAAGTGCCACGTATCACGTATTTAAGTGACACGTGTCACGTATTTAAGTATCCACGTATCCCACGAAGATTTTCCATGGAGAACAGACACATCCAGAGATATGTCTGCTCTCCACGGATGCAGCAACACACTGACAGGAGCCATAGTTCCTGTCGGTGTGTCACTGCGCATGCGCGAGCGAGTTTACCGGCGGTCATTGACCCCGGCACTCTCGCTTAACGGCAGTGCTGCGTGGGAAAGTTCAACGCAGCTGTACTGCTGTTAACCGAGACGCCGGAGCCATTGAACTCCGGAACAGTACGCGATACACTGCTAGGAGCTTCGCTCCTGGCAGTGTATCGCCGGAGAGCAGGGGATCGGCGTGGGACACTCGTTTTATGGATTCTGCGGACAGGGAGTATGAATTTGGTTTATTATTTTGTGATTTTTTCCTGGAGGATCGAGGGCTTCGCCTACAAGTGTGCTGTTGGTGAGTATATACTCTGTGTTATGTGTTGTATGTACTGTACTGTGTGTCATGTATGTGTATTGTGTGTAGGTGTTTGGTGTAAACTTTACTATTGTGCTAAGTCGCCGGACACAGGGACAACTCTCCCATCCTAATACCGGATGGGAGTAGTAGTCCCATACGGCGACTTAGCACAATGGTGGCACTAGCGTCGCATGGGGACACACACACACGCGCGCGCGCGCGCGCACACGCACACACACACACACACACACACACACACACACACACACACACACACACACCAAATCAATCAAACGGCCGACACGATCCCCATGCGACGCTATGCCTCCATGTCTCTCCGCCCACGCACTTCCGGCCCCGCACTTCCGCCGGCTTCCCCGCACTTCCTGCTGCAGCGGTTCTGCACATCAAACCGCAGTAAAACACGCAGATATATTTTTGATCTGCGTGTTTTACTGCGATTTTGACCTCACAATGGAGGTCTATGGGTGCAGAACCGCTGCGGTTCAGGAAGAAGAATTGACATGCTCCTTCTTTTTTCCGGGAGCTATTCAGCACGGCTTTTTTTTTAAATTTCCGGACCATGTGCACAGTGTGTCCTGTTTTCCATAGGGTACAGTGTACTGTACCCTGCATGGAAAACAGCTACGGAACCGCAGCGGCAAAACCGCCGCGGTTCCGCGGTAAAAAACGCACTGTGTGAACATGGCCTTAAGCTGGACTCATAAAATAGCTATCTTATTGTCAGGACTAGGGTTGAGCGAAACGGGTCGGCAATTTTCAGAAGTCGCCGACTTTTGGCAAAGTCGGGTTTCATGAAACCCGACCCGACCCCTGTGTGGGGTCAGCCATGAAGTCGGCGATTTTCTGAATCTGGAATCGGAATTCCGATACTGATTCCCGATATGTTTAAGATATCGGGAATTGGTATCGGAATTCAGATTTAAGTGTAAAATAAAGAATTAAAATAAAAAATATCGCTATACTTATCCTCTGACGGGCCCTGGTACTAACCGGGAACCTTCCTTCCTTAGAATCAGCCTTCCAGGACCTTGCGGTGACGTCGCGGGGACGTCGCGGCCGCCCATGTGACCGCTCACGCGACCAATCACAAGCCGTGACGTCACCGTGACGTCACTGAAGGTCCTGGAAGGGCTGATTCTTAGGAAGGAAAGCTGCCGGAACGAAGCCGAGGGTGAGTATATTCCTATTAGGTATATACTCACCCTCGGACGCGCCCTGCTTCTTTCCTGCAGCCTTCCTTCCTAAGAATCAGCCCTTCCAGGACCTTCGGTGACGTCACGGTGACGTCGCGGCTTGTGATTGGTCGCGCGAGCGGTCACATGGGCGGCCGCGCACCAATCACAAGCCGCGACGTCACCGCGACGTCACCGCAAGGTCCTGGAAGGCTGATTCTAAGGAAGGAAGGTTCCCGGTTAGTACCAGGGCCCGTCAGAGGATAAGTATAGCGATATTTTTTATTTTAATTCTTTATTTTACACTTAAATATGGATACCAGGGCCTGAAGGAGAGTTTCCGCTCCTTCAGACCCTGGGAACCATTGGAAACCCAATGCACTGCATTGGGTTTCGAGTTTCGGCCGACCCCGACCCCGACTTTTTTATAGGATCGGCCGATTTAACTCGACCCGACTTTTGAAAAAGTCGGGTTTCGTGAAACCCGACCTGATCCTATAAAAGTAAAGGTCGCTCAACCCTAGTCAGGACCCAATAGAATAATACAAACATTCTGGCATGGATTTTCAAAGTAAGTGCAGCATCCCCATCGGGTCTAAGAGTTCTATTTAATTTTGTCTGCAGTTTTTATATTGAAATCTGGTAATAAATCCCCTTTTAAACTAGCAAAATGTTACATAGAAAGTAAGTCAATTTTGCAGATAGCAACAGTGATGTATCATAATCCTTGACGAGTCCAAGAACAAAAAATATGACAATAGCAATAAATGTAATTGAATCTATTGCTGTTGTTACTGTGTTAGGCTTTATAATACTACATTAATAATGAGCCTAATTTATAAACTTAACTTTTGGGAATTAATGGATTAAAATAAATCTTCTATATTTGTTGTCAATAATACCCTGCTGTTTTTGCAGTATAAATCTGTCAATGCGACAGGCATGATTAATGTACAATTAAATCACTGTAGTTGCTTTGCCTCGTTTTTAATCAAGGAAGGCGCTCATTATATTTAACTTAAAACTTTTGTGGACTGACAGGCTTATGACAAATGAGTTATTTATTCTCATCCTTAAAGAATTTATTTAAATATGCAAATAACAACCGAAGTGCGGATTAAATTGTCCTAACACAGTCCACATAGTCGAGCATTCTCCTTATTGAGGGGAGGAGGACATATAGCAATGGATTCTAGGATACCCCTTCTGCATGATCAGCACAATTATATTGTATATCAAAAGTATATTCTTACATAACATATTAACACAATATTATTATATTCTTAACAGATTCTTATAACAGTTTGTGATGCTTACAGCAAATGATGGGTTAACAATTAAGGTCACAGAAACAGCAAATACAAATCAAAGAATCCACAATAGATTGCTAAGTTGGAGAATACAGTAAATGGGTTATAAACTTTAGCTAAAAACTGCTAATTTTTATTAGAGGTCCATGATGAAGAAGCTCCATGCCCCCAATAATGTAAAGTGGAGAAATGTGAAGGAAGTGACAACACCCTAAGGAGCCACTATGGTCCATGTCATACGTGTCATACGTGGGAATTATTCTGCCTTATTTGATGGATCATGTCATTTCCTAATTACTCTGTATAAAATTGAAGGCATTTGGAGGTACCATAAGACGTCACGCACCTCTATGGGTATTCTATTAATTTGAATGTGGCACAAAAATGACTTATTGTTTAAATCAGGCTTTTATGTTGTATGAGTTTAAAAAAATTTTCTTTATTACTATCTACATAAAAAGTTTAAATCTTTAAATCGTTTATATTCATTAACCTGAGATAAGTGTTAATTTGTGTTAGGCACCTGCCTCATTTTCAGGCCTGAACTCCATTCCCCAATGGCTGCTGCCCAGGGACGTACACATAAATCATGGGGCCCCTAAGCAGAAATTCTAATTACCCTCCCCCAAAAATAAAACAAATAATTGATATTCGGTAGGGTCACAGAAGAGCATATCTCACAACTTTGCACCCACAAAGTATGATGCAAACAAAAGTATGATGCAAACAGTATGATGACCTTACTGTACCCAACCTCAACTCCAGCAGTGAAGTATGGTGACCCAAACACAGTATGATCCTCAAACTGTGACCCCCACACGGCCCTCCATGCAGTAAAATGGGCATACGTATAGTATAATGGCACTACACCACACCATACTGTATAACGGCCCCCACTAGCCCTCAACACAGTATCATGCCCCCCATAAAGCTCTACTCGCAGTATGAAGAACCCCACACAAACCTTCACACTGTATAATTGCTTGAATAAAGTATAATAGCCCCACATAGCACTCTATAAAGTATAAAGGCTCCCACATAGCACTTCAAATACTATAATGGCCCCCACATAATGCTCCCAATATTATATTAGCCCACACATAGACCTCCATATATTATAATAGCCCCCCACATAGCCCTCCTTTTAGTATAATGGGGCTCATAGTTTTCCATATAGTATATTGCAATCCATAGTCCTCCATATAGTATAATGCACTCCCAATAGTCCTCCTTATAATATGATGCACTTTCCATAGTGCTCCATACAGTACAATGCACTCCCTATAGTCCTCAATCTAGTATATTGCACCTCATAGCACTCCATATAGTACAATGCAGTCACCATAGTCCTCCATATAGTATAATGCACTCCTCATAGTCCTCTATACAGTATAATGTGCTCCCTATAGTCCTCCATATGGTATAATGCACTCCCTGTAGTCCTTTATATAGTATAATGTGCTCCCCATAATCCTCCATACAGTATAATGCTCTCCCCATCATCCTTCATATAGTATAACACACTCCCTTTAGTCCTTCATATAGTATAATGTACTCCCCATAGTCCTTCATATAGTATAATGCAATCCCTATACTCCTCCATATATTATAATGCACTCCCAAAAGTCATCCATACAGTATAATACGCTTCCCATAGTCCTTCATATAGTATAACACACTCCCTATAGTCCTTCATATAGTATAATGCAGTCCTCATAGTCCTCTATACAGTATAATGTGCTCCCCATAGGCCTCCATATAATATAGTGCACTCCCCATAGTCCTCCTTATAGTGTAATGCACTCCTTATAATCCTCCATGTAGTATAATGTACTCAACATCATCCTCCAAATAGTATAATGCATTCCCAATAGTTCTCCATATAGTTTAATGCACTCCCCATAGTCCTCCATATAGTATAATGCATATAATGCACTCCCCATAGTCCCCCATACAGTATAATGCACTTCATAGTCCTCCATACAGTATACTGCACTCTCCATAGTCATCCATACAGTATAATGCACTACTCATAGCCCTCCATACAATATAATGCACTCCATAGTCCTCCAAATAGTGCAATGTACTCCCCATAGTTATCCATGTAGTACAATGCAACCAATAGTCCTCCATATAGTATACTACAATCCAATAGTTTTCTATATAGCATAACGCACTCCCCATTGTCCTCCATATAGTATAAGGCACTCCTCATAGTCCTCCATAGAGCATAATGCACTACCCATAGTCCTCCATACAGTATAATGCACTCCATAGTCCTCCTCATAGTCCTCCATAGAGTATAATGCATCTCCACATAGTATAATGCACTCCCCATAGTCATCCATTATGGTACAATGCAACAAATAGTCATCCATACAGTATAATGCACTACTCATAGCCCTCCATACAATATAATGCACTCTATAGTCCTCCAAATAGTATACTGCAATCCCCATAGTCCTCCATACAGTACAATGCCCTCCCCATATTCCTTCATACACTATAATGCACTTCATAGTCCTCCATATAGTATACTACACTCCCCATAGTCCTCCATACAGTGTAATACCTCCATAGTTCTCCATATAGGGTTCAATGTACTCCCCGTAGTTCATACAGTATAATGCATGCCCCATAGTCCATACAGTATAATGCACTCCTCATAGTACATACAGTATAATGCACTCCCCATAGTACATATAGTATAATGCACTCCCCATAGTCTATACAGTATATTGCACTCCCTATAGTCCATACATTATAATGTGCTCCCCATAGCACATACAGTATAATGCACTCTCATAGTACATATAGTATAATGCACTACCCATAGTCCTAAATAGTCCATATAGTATAATGCACTCCCCATAGTCCTCTATACAGTATTATAGCCACCACAATGTACTCGCTGATTAAAAATACAATGCTCACAGCTCCTCCTTCACTGTGCTGAGGTGTCATAAGCCGAGGAAGAATGATTGAGGAGAAAGTGTCAGCTGATGCTCCCTTTTTCATCATTGCTTTCAACTGCTCATGGGCTCTGTAACAGCTGCATTACCTGCCGCCATTGGCCGTATGCGACTGCCGCTGTCATTTGTTCAGCTCCACATATGGTCTTACAAGTGACCTGCCGTTTCTCAGTGATATCATCTTTCAAAGTCTTTAAAAGCCCACTTGGACATATCGCTGGGTTTGAGTATTGTCACTCTAATGTATTCAGTTAACATTTTTTTGAAAACTGCCACCATCCATTTTCTTCTGTTGTCATCATCTCCTCAGACTCCAGTGATTTCCCTTATTTGCATCTGCTGCTTCTATAACTTGATGGTTCACATCTTGTTTGCTGTAAGCATTATAAACTGTTAGTAGAGTATGTTCACATTACATTGCAATCTGTTGTGGATTTTTAGATTTGTATTTGTTTTTTTCTGGTTAACCCATTGTTTTCTGTATGCATCACAGACTGTTCTTAGAGTCTGTTTACATTATATTGCATTCTGCTGTAGATTCTATAACATGCATCTGATGCTTCTGTGATCTGCTGGTTAAGGCTAAGTTCACACTTGTGTATGGGGGCTTTGCGATCGGCTGCATACTTCCTCCCTGAAGCTCTGTCCAATCCGCACTTTTTTCTTTTAGGTCCACCTACTTCTGCATGTGTCCTGCGTACCTATCTTTAACATTGGGTACGCAGGACTTGCGGATGTGTCATTTTTACATACCCACCAACCGCACAGGGATGCATTCCCGTGCGGTTGGCGGGCACGTCAAAACAAAGCATTTGCATACATTCGCATGTTCTGCGTACCCAATGTTAAAGATAGGTACACAAGACGCATGCAGCAGTAGGCGGACCTAAACGGTTGAAGTGGGCGGAGCTTCAGGGAGGAAGTACTCAGCCATCCGCAAAGCCCCAGTACGCAAGTGTGAAACCGAGAATAAGAACCACAGCTTCATGAGAAAAATGCAAGTGTGAAACCGGCCTAACCCATCATTTGCTGTAATCATCACAAACTGTTATTCAAGACAGTTCACATTACACTACAATTCTGATATCTACCTCTGAGCACCGCTTCAGGCCTGATATTTTCCTCTTCATCTGTCCTTTTTGGTTTGGTGGATTTTGGTGTGTCCTGCCTTGCTTCTTTTTCTGAACTGCAATAAAGCCTGTTGCCTGGGTCCTTACTGTTCCACATACTTTTTATTTTGCAATGCCAACACCCTAGGTTCTTGTGTTCACCCTGACCTGAGGCTTTGCGAATCCACCTCATCAGCTGAGCACTAACAACTTATTTATCCAACATGTTGCTCTCCTGTCTGCCCTTTATACGTCCTCTTGGTTGTGTGTTAATGTGTTTGCCATGGGGAATGCAGAATAAGCTGCCAAAGCTTAAACCATCAAATCCATACTTCCACTTAACAACATTATTCAGGGGAAAGTTGGGAGGCACAACATACTCTTTGGGTAGTTCACCAAAACCTATGAATTTGGCAGGTTTGGCTGACATTGAACACAACTGTAGGGTAGCCAACATTTCAGAAACCAGATGAGTGTTGGCAGAGTCCACTAGCCCATTTTTCCAAATTTTATGTTGTATTATAAAGATACATAATCTATATAATATGTCCATGGGACATAAGGTGTCACCATAATTCCAACCTTACATAATACAGAAGTATTAGTATATAGTAAACGTGTTTTTCTTATTAAAAGGAAAATCTGAGCGGTGATAAAAAAACATAATCTTATAATGCCTTGAACTGATGAGGTAGGTGCTGCCTGTATCTTCCCCAAGTCTCCTATCTCTTGACAGCACTCTTGGACTGTCTAATCTTATTCATACAAGCAATGATGATAAAATGACATTGCTCACTACCGAGAAAGCCTTTCACTGAGCGAATTGGAAATCACTGAAGATAATGCAGAGAAATGCTGTGTTAGGTGCAGGCTCTTTAAAGTGCAAATTAAACTTCATAACTGCTCGAAACTCACATTTATGGAATCTTAAACCTTTTCGATGTTCAATGGCACACATCGCAACGAGCTGGGTCATAAGCCACGCTTTCATAATGACAAAAGATGTACAAAGGCTAATATTTCTTGAGTGAGATTACAAAATAAAGGTCACAAATGAACAATGGTCCCACATGATATTTTCTTGAAAAATAATTTTTATTATTAGAATTTTCTATGGATTTTTCGGTCTGGGACTAGCACAATAGGGTCTTATCCGGTGGAGAAATTGGCCTAGGTAAGAAGTGTAGGAATTGCTCACCTCTTGCGATTGTTTAACCCACAACAAAGGAATCAAGGTATGACAGTGCAGCGCCCCAGAGTCCTGGTCGTTGCAGTACTGTGGCTCCGCCGCTAAGGGGGGCTATGGTACGTCTGATGGCACTGAAGGAGTTCATCTGACCAGGTATCACATACACCAATACATTTCACAGTCGGCCTCCAGGGGGAGCTAAGGGTGCTATTTATTAGGCCACTCCTCACCACTGTGGGTAAACTGGGGGTCAGGCAGGAAGTTAGTTGAGAAAGCTGACTGGGTTGGACCAGACAACACCTGGTGGCAGAGGGTGTTGTGGGGGAAGATTCGGTAGGGTCCCTGTCAGGTTTGGGACCCTGACAGAGGCCTGGCTATAAGAAGGAACGTCACGGGACCGTGCCTGCTCAGCATAGCGGCGGTGCCCTAAGAAAGGAACAGAAGCGAGATATATTGTGCTGAGTGAGAAACGAGATCAAAGCAAGAAGGAGAATACCAGTAGGAGTCATGCTGTAAGACCGAGGCAACATCCTACTAAGGCGCACAACCGGCGGCCGGAACGCCGAGGAAGTATTACTATATTCAGCTTCAGGCAATACTTCAAACCAACGGCAGGACAGTCAGTCATAGGCGGGCTGTCTCACCTAAATCACCTATGCAGTCTTGGGGGGCAACTTGTAGAGAGGGGCGACTCTAGGGTCCCGGAAGAGCTCCGAGCCTACCCGTCATACGGGTGCCGTCCTAACCGTAACATCAGGGAGGGACGGAAGATTAGCAGAACATCATCTAATCGAGTTGTGAGGGAACTTAAGAAACAGACACAACAGTTGTGGGGACTTTCCGTAAGCACAGCAGGGAAGGACCACAACACATAGCGCTAGCAGGTAGGCACAGATTTCCACCTGCAAAGAGAACTCTGGAGGTGCCATTGGACCGGCCGGACTTGCGCAGCCTGGTGAACCGTATTCCGGACTGAGGACCCAGAGACCTTCAGTAAAGAGGTAAAGAGACTGCAACCTGGTGTCCTCGTTATTTACCGCACCGCACCACCACCACCATCCACAACCATCATTTACTGCACGCCCCTGAGCAGGGTCACGGACCGGGCCTAGCCACCGTGACAACCCCGGAGCAGAGACTCAGAGGCCCGGTACCGGGTACCCCTAGGCCCTGCGGCAGTGGGGGCGCTGCAAACTTGGTGTCACGAACAGGATCTACTTAAGCCTGAAGAATCAGGTCATGTGTGCCTTGGAACTGTGATTTATTGTGCTTGGACTGTACTTTATTGCAAAGACTGTGTGTTGCCCTTTACCGCCAAAATCCGCCGCCATTACAGCGCTGAGGAGAGCGCAGGAGAAGAAGAGGGGCGTGGAGTAGGCGTAGACAAGCTGAAGAGCGTGAAGGACCATGGCCGCCCAGTCTAAATATTGTTGCATCCTAAGGGCGGGCCCGTCAACAGGGGAGATCCGCCTCCTGATCTTCTATGGCAGGCGGAGACCGAAGAAACGAAACTATGACTCAGATGAGGTGGGACTGGAGACTGGAGAAGGCCTGCAGAAAAGGATGGCCCTGCATCGACCCCCGTCACCGGAGGATTATTCGGATATGCCCCCGCTGGAGGATCTGGATCCGTGGGAGCTGTCGATGGGGCACCCTTTGCCTGCACAGTCCCCAGCTCATGTGCCCCCCTCAGGGGAAAGGAGTGACGCTGGAGGAGTCATCCCAGGTAGGGGTACTGAGTGCCGCGACCCCCAGGGAGATCGCCTCACCTCTGCACCAGACCCGGCCGCCGCTGCGGCCACTGGCGCTCCAGCATTCCTGCCGCCTGCTCCCAAAGAATCGGGGGGGGCAGACATGGGGCCCTTCCCTTGGGGAGAGTACAGGAATCACCTAATTGCGGAGTTCCAGCGAGAAGTGGAACGGGAGGCGCGTGGTGAGCTGCTGGAGGGCTCCCTGCCGAAGTGGGGCGTCGTGATTGTTTACCTGCCCCAGACAGGAAAGGGCTTCGTGCAGGAGATTGGGACAGCCCTGAGAGTCCGCATCACCCGGGATGAAGTGGAGCCCTGCCTGTGCGGAGACGGCGCCAAGTCCTTCATGAAGCCGGGGGATGTGGTCACATATCGCCGGCACCTAAAGGGGAGCAGCTGGTGGGCCCGGGATATGCAGTGCTGCACCGCCGTTCTGGCGGTATCCTGAACCAAGGGGGAGGAGCTCGCCGCTGCTGCCGCCGCCGCCGCTGCCAGCATCATCCATCGACCCACACAGACCCTCATAGCAGCGCACGACCTGGTCGTGCAGAAGACCCGAACCCACGGGGTACACCTGGCCGCAGGAGTGGACTTGGAGTTCAGCCTGTCCGGGCCGCAGAAAGCCACCTGCCAGGTAAAGCCTCGGTGGGGGCTGCCAGAAATTGAGTAGTAAATAAGTTTTAATGACTGTAAATAAGTTAACTGTTTTCACCGTTTTGCTGCTAAACCCGTCCAGGGTTAAGTCTTAAAGGGATCCCTTTGTTGACCCGGGATCCCTATTGTTTCTGCTGTTTGGTTTGTTTTTCTACCTTTTGTTCCGTTACCAAGAACTGCCGCAATCATGAACCATGCATGATACAAACTGCTTGTAAATAGTTTGCACCTTCTTAAAGGTGCTCCCTACTGGTTTTACTTAAAGAAGGACTCTTTGTGAAGATACCACACCGGAGCCTTTGCTGAGTACGGACTGGTAGCTTGAGAAGATGTGCTACCTCATACAGACTGGATCCCCTCTTAAAGGAGATGTTCACTTGTTGCACTTAAAGAATGGTATTGCTTTAAGACAGATAGATGGCAATAATGTCTTGACAAAAAGAAAATGATGATGATGCTCACGTGTAAAAGTTAAAATGTAACCAACTAGTTGATTGTAAGAAATGTTCAATAATGTTAATGGAAGGATGAGGACAGGAAGTGAACCCGTAGGGGTTAGTGGTGAGTCCTCTTAGGAGCCATATAGAGATGGCTCAGTGATCTCAAACTGAAAGAAAAACATGTTCTATACTGTGTATAGTAGTGGAAGGACAGAAGGCTCGGGCAGAAAGGAGCGGTCCTGTGATAGAAAGGAGAGGCAGTAGGTCTGGAACCGTTAGGACAGGCGGTCCTGCAGATGTGAAGTAGGAGAATGTAGCACAGTTGCTCCAGCCTTATAATGTGTTATAAGAAGGTCTTTAGTGGATTTAGAGTGTACATCCTTAAAGGCAATGTTGAATTAATGTTTAAAAATTTTGCACTTAGTAGAATACCCAGTTGGGTAAGAAGAGTTATTTATAGAAAAGTTATTTAAAAGTATTTAACCATGTTTGTAACGTTCAAGTGTCCTCACCTCCCATAAAGGGAAGCTCTGTTCAAGTATGCTTATTGTTATTGCACTCACAAAAATTGTATGTCTTTTTGCTGACATGTATTGTTGTTTTCTTCCCAGTCCCGGAGTACTGGATTTAACCGGGGGGGAGTGCAGCGCCCCAGAGTCCTGGTCGTTGCAGTACTGTGGCTCCGCCGCTAAGGGGGGCTATGGTACGCCTGATGGCACTGAAGGAGTTCATCTGACCAGGTATCACATACACCAATACATTTCACAGTCGGGCCTCCAGGGGGAGCTAAGGGTGCTATTTATTAGGCCACTCCTCACCACTGTGGGTAAACTGGGGGTCAGGCAGGAAGTTAGTTGAGAAAGCTGACTGGGTTGGACCAGACAACACCTGGTGGCAGAGGGTGTTGTGGGGGAAGATTCGGTAGGGTCCCTGTCAGGTTTGGGACCCTGACAGAGGCCTGGCTATAAGAAGGAACGTCACGGGACCGTGCCTGCTCAGCATAGCGGCGGTGCCCTAAGAAAGGAACAGAAGCGAGATATATTGTGCTGAGTGAGAAACGAGATCAAAGCAAGAAGTTGAATACCAGTAGGAGTCGTGCTGTAAGACCGAGGCAATATCCTACTGAGGCGCACAACCGGCGGCCGGAACGCCGAGGAAGTATTACTATATTCAGCTTCAGGCAATACTTCAAACCAACGGCAGGACAGTCAGTCATAGGCGGGCTGTCTCACCTAAATCACCTATGCAGTCTTGGGGGGCAACTTGTGGAGAGGGGCGACTCTAGGGTCCCGGAAGAGCTCCGAGCCTACCCGTCATACGGGTGCCGTCCTAACCGTAACATCAGGGAGGGACGGAAGATTAGCAGAACATCATCTAATCGAGTTGTGCGGGAACTTAAGAAACAGACACAACAGTTGTGGGGACTTTCCGTAAGCACAGCAGGGAAGGACCACAACACATAGCGCTAGCAGGTAGGCACAGATTTCCACCTGCAAAGAGAACTCTGGAGGTGCCATTGGACCGGCCGGACTTGCGCAGCCTGGTGAACCGTATTCCGGACTGAGGACCCAGAGACCTTCAGTAAAGAGGTAAAGAGACTGCAACCTGGTGTCCTCGTTATTTACCGCACCGCACCACCACCACCATCCACAACCATAATTTACTGCACGCCCCTGAGCAGGGTCACGGACCGGGCCTAGCCACCGTGACAACCCTGGAGCAGAGACTCAGAGGCCCGGTACCGGGTACCCCTCGGCCCTGCGGCAGTGGGGGCGCTGCAACAGCTTCTGTGGTACCCTCAGATCATGAGATCCCGCCATGTAGAACAATTCGTAGGAGGATAGGAGTAGAAATCTGGAGGACATAGTGATGGATTAGATAATGCGATCTATTCTCAATGCATTTCGAAGTTGAACCAATTTCTTCACCAGGAGAATCACAATATCCGGAATCAAACTGAAAAAAATTTTGATTCAAATTTTTTTGTGAACTAACAAATAATAATAATTTTATTTATATAGCGCCAACATATTCTGCAGCGCTTTACAAATTATAGAGGGGACTTGTACAGACAATAGACATTACAGCATAACAGAAATCACAGTTCAAAATAGATACCAGGAGGAATGAGGGCCCTGCTCGCAAGCTTACAAACTATGAGGAAAAGGGGAGACCCGAGAGGTGGATGGTAACAATTGCTTTAGTTATTCGGACCAGCCATGGTGTAAGGCTCGGGTGTTCATGTAAAGCTGCATGAACCAGTTAACTGCCTAAGTATGTAGCAGTACAGACACAGAGGGCTATTAACTGCATAAAGTGTATGAGAACATGATGCGAGGAACCTGATTATGGTTTAAGTTTTGTTTTTTTTAATGGGCCACACAGGGATAGTTAGGTTAATGCGCTGAGGCGGTAGGCCAATCTGAACAAATGAGTTTTTAGGGCATGCTTAAAACTGTGGGGATTAATCGTATTAACCTGGGTAGTACATTCCAAAGAATCGGTGCAGCACGTGTAAAGTCTTGGAGACGGGAGTGGGAGGTTCTGATTATTGAGGATGCTAACCTGAGGTCATTAGCGGAGCGGAGGGCATGGGTAGGGTGGTAGACTGAGACCAGAGAGGAGATGTAGGGTGGTGCTGAGCCATGGAGTGCTTTGTGGATGAGAGTAGTAGTTCTGTACTGGATTCTGGAGTGGATGGGTAGCCAGTGTAATGACTGGCACAAGGTAGAGGCATCGGTGTAAAGGTTGGTGAGGAATATGATCCTGGCTGCAGCATTCAGAACAGATTGGAGAGGGGAGAGTTTGGTAAGAGGGAGGCTGATTAGTAGAGAGTTACAATAGTCCAGGCGAATGAATAAGTGAAACAGTAAGAGGTTTTGCAGAGTCGAAAGTAAGAAAAGGGCGAATTCTAGAAATGTTTTTGAGATGCAGATAAGAAGAGCGAGCCAGTGATCGGATGTGGGGGTGAATGAAAGTTCGGAATCAAGTATGACCCCAAGGCAGCGGGCATTTTGCTTTGGAGTAATGGTGGAACTGCACACGGAGATGGCAATGTCGGGCAAAGGTAGGTTAGTAGAGGGAGAGAACACGAGGAGTTCAGTTTTTGACAGGTTCAGTTTCAGATAGAGGGAGGACATGATGTTAGAGACAGCGGTAAGACAATCACTGGTGTTTTCTAAAAAGGTCGGTGTGATATCAGGAGAAGAGGTGTATAATTGGGTGTCATCAGCATAGAGATGGTACTGGAAACCAAATCTACTGATTGTTTGTCCAATAGGGGCGGTATACAAAGAGAAGAGGAGGGGGCCTAGGACTGATCCTTGAGGAACCCCTACAGTAAGGGGAAGGTGAGAGGAGGAGGAACCAGCAAAAGATACAGTGAAGGAGCGGTCAGAGAGATAGGAGGAGAACCAGGAGAGAACGGTGTCCTTGAGGCCGATGGAGCGGAGCATAGTGAGGAGGAGCTGATGATCCAGTGTTGAATGCTGCGGAGAGATCCAAGAGAATTAGCATGGAGTAGTGACCATTAGATTTAGCTGTTAGTAGATCATTAGAGACTTTAGTGAGGGCAGTTTCAGTAGAGTGTAAAGAGCGGAAACCAGATTGAAGAGGGTCGAGAAGGGAGTTATCTGAGCGATAGCGGGTAAGACGGGAGTGGACCAGGCATTCCAGGAGTTTAGAGATGAAGGGAAGATTAGAGACAGGTCTATAATTAGCGGCACAGTTTTAAATAATGAGGAAAACTAAATTTTCCATATAAAAAAGGTGAAGAAACAGCGGCACTCACCAGTTTGCTGAATGAATGTCTTTAATGTGTTTTCAATCCACGATCCAGATTATGTTAGACACATTTCAGGTAATAGCGAGGGTGCGGGGAGTGAAGGAGGACGACGGCCGTTGCAACGGCCGTCGTCCTACTTCACTCACTGCACCCTCGCTATTACCTGAAATGTGTCTGACATAATCTGCATCGTGGATTGAAAACACATTAAAGACATTCATTCAGCAAACTGGTGAGTGCCGCTGTTTCTTCATCTTTTTTATATGGAAAATGGAATTGTTATGACTTTTGAGCTGAGCACCACAACCCAGTTGCTTTAAGTAACTGCTTGTGAAAGGAACAATAGGATCACATATGGAAGAGGGCTGGTAATAAAAGATTGTGTCCTGGTGCCATTCCACTTTCAGATTTGAAAACTAAATTTTGATCAAAACAATTTGCTCATCTTTATGTCTTACAAGATGAATTATGTATAATAGTTTAACATTTCTCAAGTACTTGAGTGAATGTTTGCGATATTTTCCATGTACTGATGGAAAGTGTCTCTAGCCACGCTACAGCCAATTATGCATTACTTAAACGAGCTTTGGCTGTCTCGGGAGCTTTGTCTTCATTTAGATGTGTTCCGGAGCGCACCATCTGTATGTATCTGAAATACTTCATGTAGCAGTTTAGTACAAACAAGACATTAAGATATAATTTCCACTTAACTAAGAAAACATGCTGTTAAATTATATCGACATAGTTGAGAGTTGAGGGAAGGTATGAACCTGTGAACCATGAGATCATTTTATACAACAGATGCGGCTCATTCCATGCGTAAGTGAGAAAGAGAAGGCAAAATAGTCATTAGTAGAAGTTGTTAAAGTCTGAAATCTTTGGCCAATATGGGACATTTTTGAGAGTGAATGAACTCTGTGTTTCATATTTCAATTTGTGACAAAATTTAAAAAAACTCTATGGTACCTATTATTATCAAAATTTTCCAATCACTTCTGGAAGAGTTGTGTGTATCTTGTCATTTTAGGGTCCTTTACCTTCAGTCTATTACTTTTCCAAAAAAATGTTATTCCATTATCAGAACTGTGCTGTTTCCTTTGAGCCAATCACCTCTCCCCATTATTCTCCACCATCCCACTCACGCAGCGACTACATTCAGACTGTCACTCGATTCCCCATCTCCGCGCTTACAGTCTGCAGCCGCATGTCCCTCCTCCCTGTCAAATTCTGTGAAAAAGTATGTTGAAACTTTGAGCCCCCATAAAAATTAAAAGCCCAAATTAGTTTACCTTTGGTTACATTTGATAAAGTTTAGCATGGATTAATTAAATTTAAGTATTCTTTATTGCTGCATTCATTTTCAGACCCTCTGGTATATAATTTACGGTCTGATTCAAGTATCAATTTTTTCTCTAGTGGGAGCATCTCTTGCAGAAATATAGGCTGGATACGAGGTCTGTGTGTATCCAGAGTACTGCTGTTTTCATTAACTCATGCATCGGAACAGCTTCTTATTTCCTCCTCCTGTGCTTTTCCCTTTTTCCAGAGCCTGTTTTCTCCATCCTCCCTGAGACTGTAGATACTTTCTCCTCTTTCCACACTATGTGGATCCATCTACACCCACCTCCCTATTCCTGCTGCTATCTCTAACACTATTATAAAAAGCATGGTGCGATTAATTGATAAAAAATTAACTTTTAATGTATTCTTATAAAATGGTACTCAAAACAAATATAACCACAAATACACATAGGACTCACATAAAATCACATTCAAAGGAATGCTGCAATGACCACAAAATCCCAGAGATCCCAAAAAGGACTTTTTTATCTTAGGGTCCCTTAGAAAATAAATTCTCTTCACAAGAGGAAGGGAATAATCACATTCCACACCAAAAGCTTTTTTGATAAACCAAAAACCACTTTCCCCATATACTGAATACCTACTACTGGGTAGAATGCAGGAACATTTCTAAATGATTTCCAAAAGTGTAGAAAAAGGAACGATCTCACCTTATCCTTTCTTCCATAGGTGAGACTGGACCGTTAAATACTGGTGCTATGTCCGGGGGAGGAGGCCTAATTTCATCCACACAAATACCCCACCATTGTAAGCTACCAGTTCCAATAATAACCCCAAATATCAGATATAACTACTTCCCTACGCGTTTCGTCTTTCAATACTCATCAAGGGAAGATTCTCATGTCTCTCCATCCATGTGGGAGACTGCTACAAACACGGGGGTAGTGCCACAGTTTTCCGTATCTCTCGCCGGCTGGTGTTAAATAAGCCGCCGAATCGTTCCTGTGTCCCATAATCTAACGTCACTTCCTGTGCGCCCCATTATGAAGCGCACAGCTGAACCGAACACGTCACTTCCGGTGACGAGCGCCCAGTCTTTTCCATGACAGCGCAAACTAAACCTCAAACATCATTTCGGTCGGGGCGTCTATGTCATTTAATGACTTCCGGAGTCCAGGTAATTGAAGCGCAGCGGTGGACCGCAAACGTCATGTCCTGGGACCGCGCTATAAACTCAAAATGTGTTAACCCTTTCCTAGTTATGACATCACTAACAAGAGCGTGCCTAACTTTTCAACTGCTAAAGGCCATTTCTTGCATGAATAAATAAGATACTACCTAAACCTCCTTCTAGGAAGGAGAATCTTTAGTCAAAGACATGTACTAGTCAAACAAAAAAAGGGATAAAGATATTAACCTTTATGGTCCAGCTTTTTCTATGAAGCTTATGGCCCAAAACCTCTACATATCCAGAGATTAGAGAGTTATGGAGAGATGGTAGGCATATGTAGTTAGTTAGTTCTCTCCAGTCAGATAATTTGGGTCCAGTATGTGTATCGGGTGAGGGTTGGGAGATAAAGCTGTAGGCCAACTGCTACACTATCTCGCCTTTACAGTGAATTTCTAAGCAAAACAAGGTACATTCTAGGCCACCAAAAGGTGTAGAAGATGGCACCTATCCACTTTTCCCAAAGATACATTAGAATTGTTCATATATTAACATGAAATACTGAGGCTCTAGTCGAAATGTTAAAACCCAATTCTGTCATAATTAACTTAAAAAATAGCGTTGCATGTAATACAATCTTTTCAGCCAAAATAAAAGAACCTATAGGGTCCATTGAAAACTAGGTGTCTCCACCATGCAATGGATCTGGCAAAGCTTGATATTTTGGGAATAACCTTTTAAATAACTTTGCTAATATTCTCGTTTACCCAAGAATCATACTTGGAGGGGAATGTAGCAAAAAGTTTCTAACTTTTTTAACTTGCAAGTCTGCAGTCATAACGTTTCTCTGCAGAAAGGCCTCATTCAGACGTCTGATTTTTTTTACATACAATAAAAACGGATCGATTATTCTGATCAGAGTTTGGTACGAGTGTCATCCGATTTTCTCGTACGTGGAGACATTTAAAAGAAAAAAACTCTCCACCTTCTCAATTCTAAGAGTCCATGAAAATTGGACCGCATTCGGATTATAGTGCAGTCCAATTTTTTTTCATGGACCCATTGACTTGCATTGTCAGTTTTGATCCAACCCTAGGACATTTGAATGGCTCCATAGACTATATCACAGGTGCGAGTGTCATCAGTGAAAATCACATATACCGCTCATATGCAAAGAAAAAAAAGACATCTCAATGAGTCCCTTTGCAGCTTGGATCATTGAATCTTTAAAATGCACAATATCTGAACTCACCAAGACTTTTCATGTCTATATTACATTCATTCTTTGACAAAAACGTACTAAACAACGCTAATGACGGAGGTTAATCATTATGTCACGCTCACAATGGAGACGTGGTCTTCCTGCATTGAGTTTACAGTAATAAAAAAAAAATTGTGCTCCGTTACAAGCTCTAATTACAAAGATATTGATAATTGAAATGACATTAACTATGTAACAGGGCAACGTACGCATCAAGGTCAATGAAACATCCTTTTCAAGGAGCTTGCATCATAGATTTAACAGCGCAGGCACCGAGATAAGTATACCGTAAGTGTTATTATTTTACTGGTGGCAAACATAGGGATTGAGAAAGGGTTGTCCGAATAGTGGACAACCCCTTTGAGGTCCAACATTACTGCTACCTTAAAGGGAACCTGTCACATGCCTCATGCTGATCAAACCAAGAACCTGCTCTACCATTAATTTACAAACATATGTTTTACTCTGAAATGCTACAGTATGTCCCTGCGGACTTCTCCTTGATTGCACAGCTGGATTGACAGGTTTCTCCATATTGTAGTGTTTCTCAACGTTTTGGAGCACCCTTGGTAAAAAATAATAATAATTTACCTTGGGGCATTCCTACGAAAAAAAGAAAAAGAATATACACTGTGCCCCCTAAATATATTAATAAATATCCACAGTGTCCTTTGAATATATGTATACTCATAAATATACACCGTGCCTCCTGAATATATCAATATATTCTGCCCCCTGAAATTAAAAAAATAAATTAAAAAAAACACTCATCTCCCATCATTTTTTCCGATCAGCCCGGAATCCTGCCTGTAGTCCTGCTGAATAATCCTGGTGCAGCAATGACATCATTGAGCCGCCAGCACCAACTAAAAGAAGCGAGGGCGCTAGGCTAAAAGCTTCTCATGACTTCTTCCTGTGCTGTGGATTTATTGAAATGTATTTTTGCTTGAAGGACACGGAAATAGTGATGAGCGAATGTGCTCGTTACTCGAGATTTCCGAGCATGCTCGGGTGTTCTCCGAGTATCTTGGGCGTGCTCGTAGATTATGTTTGTGTCCCCGCAGCTGCATGATTTGCGGCTGCTAGACAGCTTGAATACATGTGGGGGTTCCCTAACAAACAGGCAATCCCACATGTATTCAGGCTGTCTAGGAGCCTCAAATCATGCAGCTGCGGGGACACAAACATAATCTACAAGCACGCCTAAGATAATCGGAGACCACCCGAGCATGCTCGGAAAACCCGAATAACGAGCACACTCGCTCATCACTACACGGAAGGAATTGAATACACCAGCGCTCATAGAAAAATGCCACACACCATGTGGCTACTGGTATTTACAATGTGACCCAAGACAAGTCTGGTCAAAAATGATAAAAGTTTGGAATTATTTATACTTCAAAAGTTAATAAAAATGAGGCTTAACTTTGGTGATGTAGACCCACTGGGTTGCTACTCATTCGGCAAACCAGAGACAGAAGGTACGAAGTGGCAGCAGAGAGGTAGACAAGGGTAAAAGAGCAGGCGGATCAAAGCATAAGTACATAATAGTACTCAGGAAAACAACTTTACACCTTACTTTTATCTAGTAGCAGAACTATTGGGAAAAGTCATTCATGAAGCCCAAAAAATAGTATCAAACCAATATAGTGATGTTTCGGCCCGATGGCTTCATCAAGCGAGACAAGACTAAAAGGCAATAGATTATTGGGTTGCTTGATAAAAGACATTTGGTCGCAATATTGTTACTTTGTTTTGTTACTATTTTTCTTTTTTAATATGATAAAATAAATAAAATATGAAGTTTTAATCCATCCCTGGTATCTTGGACTCCTGAACATTGTTTGTTTCTTTGGCTGGGTGGAAGGTGGAGCCAAGTTTGCACAGGTTTCCTTCTCGTTCATGGGACTTTTGCACCTTATTGGTATACAGGACCAGAGCAATAGGGAAAAATTGTTTATGATACCCAGAGCAGAAGATGACTTGGGAATGGCACAGTGAATTGGTGCTAATAGACTTAAAAGAGGTATGTGCATGTGAATTCAGCAGAGAAGGCCAAGGAGAGAAGCAGAGACATGGAGCAACACCTGTGCCGATTCGTGCTTCCTCTGTTTCCACTTTGGTCACGGGACAGCGGCGTGCTTTTATTGCTTGTGACGCATTACAATGCCACTCCTATTTTTTCTTTTGGATTTTAGGTGCTGTTTTACTAGGGAGCTTTGGAGTGAATTTTGGTCTGATTCTGATCACTTCATCCTGAAAGCCCTGGGAGGGGCAGTCAGTTATTTAAACCCCTGAAGCTCTGACTCCACTGTCAGTCAATAGCATTGCTGCCCGGGTGTCTACTGCTGCTCTCCTGTTGGTTGTTCTCAATACTCCTGTTCTTAGTATGACTTTTAACTACCAGCAATCTATCCGAAGAAGCCTTTTTGAACCCATGGTGTCTAACAGTCTTGACACATGGACAGGCATGGGGGAAGAACACCAAGCACAGAAAATTGGTCAGTGAAGTGTTATAGCATGCAGCTCTGAAGCCATGAGTCCCTCTGATAAAACTAGTGTTCTCATGACTAGTCAAAGTTCATTTCCCACAAAACCCATGTCTTCAATTTCTTGGTTCTTCTCTAACATTTCTTAAATTTCCAATGCCCTGAATAATTTTGGAGAGAGCGAATGGATTACAAACTCATATCCAAAAATAATATTATATTGAAGCAATTCCCTAATACGATCTTTAAAACGTCTCCATAGTTGGATCTTCCTTCGAACTGAAACTCTTCCTTCAAATGAAGAAAAAAAGTTGATAAAGTAATGAAATTCCAGCCTGATAGATGGCAGATAACCAAATAATAAGGATGATTTGACAAGACAGCCCGGGTCAAGAGGACCAGCCCGTGAATGGTATACTGGGGATAAAAGCAGCATTGCTGTTCTCCGTAAGGCAAGTAGACAGGAGATTCATGGCGGTGAATTCTAATGAGATATCTTCAGTCTGTAATGCGCGAGATAAAAAAGCAACTCAATCATGGCAGAGCAGTCAAGCACTTTTATCTGCGGGGGGATGTGGGGTGAAGGAATGGGAGATGCTGGCTAATTGAAGTTGAGAGCTAATTAATGCTGGGTGTTTAAGGGTAAAGACAAATGAGATTTATTTTTACATAAATCATTTCAGGTCTAGCACCCCAAGACTCAAGGAATCTAAATTAGTTTGTGGTCTCTGCCCCCCGATTGCACCGAAGTCCTACAATGTAGCGTCAACTTTTGAGAAGCAGCTTTGTAAAATAAAAAGTTCTACTTTTTAATAGTATTTTATTATTAATTTATATGAAGGCAAAAAAGAAAAAGTTTTAATTCACAATAAGCAGCACAGGAAATCTTTGTCCTCAAGCTGATACTTCCAGTAAAAAAAATGGATTGTATAAAACTAGTGAATTTTGGTCTTTTTAGCCCTTGAAAGATTTTGCCCATGCTACTTTTATCTTCTTTATCTTAAAAAAAAATCTGTCAGTAGGATCAACCCTCTAAGTCGTCAATATTGGCATGCAGGTCATAGAAAGCTGAATAAAGTGATACCTTGATATCTGAGATCTGATATCTTATTAAATGAGCTGTTAAGATCTATGGGCCAAGCATAGAAGTCCCTGACAATCTGTCCCAGAGATTATTTTAAATGAAAGGAGGCATTACCATTGTGAGGAATGTAATGACTGACAGTCTGCTCCTCTGAACTCACTGCAGAGCTGTGTGTGATTATATCTAACACAGTACAGCAGAGCTGAACTTTGTCTCATTACAAACACATCTGCAGCTACCGTCTTCATCTCATAGTAGAGTCAGCTCTGCTGTACTGCTCTTCCCCGCACACTGACTTCCTGTGAAATGGAAGCTGAAGAAATATTAGTTGTAATCATACACAGCTCCGCAGCAGAGAGTTGTAGCTGCAGTGGTATTTTTCAGGAAAAAGATTGATAGGGCAGCTAAATTTTCAACAGCCTATCCTTTTGTTTTCGGGAGGAAATCTGGCAGTGACTTTCTCATCTCTACCCATTGAAATCATCTGAACATTTAGTTGAGTGCCCTTGTGTATGGGGGATTCGGGACAGAAAGCTGTGTATAGGGTTAGCATTTTTACTATTCCTGTAAAACCAGTATCAATGCAATGTAGCTAGAAGAAAAACCATTTACAATAAAAGACACTAATCTTTGTTTCTTACGAACCCATATCCTTCATCATTATAGTCTCAATATCTGCAATCTTTATAATGAATCTGCTCAGCTTTTTACCAATAATGCTTTCGAGTTTGCATGTTTGTTTCTAGGTGCAAAGAAAAATAAAAAAACAAAAACAGCAAATTATTAGTTAATCAAAATGCAATATATTGTATAAAAATAATAATACATACCGTAAGTAAAATCCTGTTACTGTAAATTGATCAATTACTGGCATATGTTCAAAGTTTAATGGACCAAAAAACTTGCAAAGAGGCACAGATCCATAGGAGCAGATGGACCAAAATGTTGGCAGCTTGGAGGCTATACTTGTACATCAAATGCTTTTGTTCAGGCAGGAATCCAAGTCGGGATGCCCAAGTGGACAATGAAGTTCGTTTTTTCTGCTGTAATTGTTAGAAAGTGCTGATACACAAGCAAAACTGCTCATAGCAAAAAAGGGTCATTGTTTCTACAACTCTGTTACAGTATATTTATTCCTACTGTATATATGTTATTAGCGTATATACAGACGTATAAATCTAAATTCAACCTCATCCTAAATTCCTATCTATTTAGTGCCATACAGTAATCTCATCTATTTTCAAAAATACTTTAATGAAAAAAATCCTTATCCTTCCCTAACTACAACTGCTTTTCTTTTTTTTTTATTTCCTTTTTATAACGTATTGGTTGAGAATCCCAGTGCTGCAGCCTCTACCCCTTCCCTAAAACATATCGTCATCAGCGATGCTCATTTCCGGGGCTAGGCTGGTCACTGTGCGATGTGCACTGTACGATATGCACAATGACAGTGCGCTCTCTCGCTTGCTCAGATCAGCAGTAATGAGCTTTCAGAAGAGTGCACTGTCAGTGCGCATTTTCAGAATACCCAGCATGCAGAGACCAGCATCGCCCCCACAAGTTATGTCACTGGTCCCTGTATGAGGGGAAATAATGAAAAATTGTTTTTTGGTGTTTGTTTTTATGGCATTCATTCTGCAAAAACCTCATGAAAATAAATATCAGAAATTAAACAGTTTGTCTGTGAAACCCGTAATGTTGTCATTTTTGTCTGTTAGTGGAGCTGTGTGAGAGCTAGTTTTTTCTTACGATGAGCTAACCTTTTTATTGGTACTATTTTGAGGTATATATAATCTTTTGATGACCTTTTACTACATTTTTTTTTAAGTTTCAGTGACAAAAAAAAAATTCCGCCATTTAAATTTTGATTTTCTTTACATCTTTTACTGTACAGGTTAATTAATTTTATATATTGTGATATCAAAGTTTTACAGATGCGGCAATACCATGTTTACTTTTTATTTCTAAATTTGTAAGTAGAAAAAAGGGAGTGGTAGGAATTTTTTAATTTTGTAGCTTATTAATTTAAAACCTCTTTTTTTGCTTTATTTTTTTTTATCCCCTTACATAACCTGAACCTGTGATTGCTTGTTCTATACACTGGGATACCATTCTATTGCTGCACATAAAGCCACAAATGTGTTTCCATGTTAAAATAAAATAAAATGAATCTTTATTGAAATTCCATATAGATAAACAAAGACAAGTAAAAACAACTAAAAGAAGTTGAACTGCAGAGATATCAGGTAAGTATAAAATAAAACTCATGAAACTCATTAGACAAATTTCTACTTAAAGTTACCCATGAAGAATAAAGTTGCATACAAAATTTCAACATACACAGTATAGTTATTTCTAAGATAATATTCAAATATGGATCCATCAATATGAGGCTGCAAAAGCTAATATATATATATATTATATATATATATATATATATATATATATATATATATATATATATATATATATATATATATATATATATATATACACATATATATATATACACATATATATATATATTATCAATAATAATGCACTAATAAAGTGCTCATAGACCACAGATTGTATATTTGATGGATCAAAGGCATGTCCAAAAACGTAGGTCAAGGTTAAATAAATTATCTGAATGAGACTCTAATGGTACCTTCACACATAACGATTTGGTTAACGATATCGTTGCAACGTCACGCTTTTGGTGACGTAGCAACGATCCCACTTAACGATCTCGTTATGTGTGACAGCGACCAACGATCAGGCCCCTGCTGGGAGATCGCTGGTCGTAGGGAATGATCAGGACCTTTTTTGGTCGCTGATCACCCGCTGTCATCGCTGGATCGGCGTGTGTGACGCCGATCCAGCGATGTGTTCACTTGTAACCAGGGTAAATATCGGGTTACTAAGCGCAGGGCCGCGCTTAGTAACCCGATATTTACCCTGGTTACCATTGTAAAAGTAAAAAAAAAAAACGGTACATACTCACATTCTGATGTCTGTCACGTCCCCCGCCGTCAGCTTCCCGCACTGACTGTCAGCGCCGGCCGTAAAGCAAAGCACAGCGGTGACGTCACCGCTGTGCTCTTCTTTACGGCCGGCGCTGACACAGTCAGTGCGGGAAGCTGACGGCGGGGGACGTGACAGACATCAGAATGTGAGTATGTACCGTTTTTTTTTTTTTACTTTTACAATGGTAACCAGGGTAAATATCGGGTTACTAAGCGCGGCCCTGCACTTAGTAACCCGATGTTTACCCTGGTTACCAAGGGACTTCGGCATCGTTGAAGACAGTTTCAACGATGCCGAAGTCGTTCCCCTGATCGTTGGTCGCTGGAGAGAGCTGTCTGTGTGACAGCTCCCCAGCGACCACACAACGACTTACCAACGATCACGGCCAGGTCGTATCGCTGGTCGTGATCGTTGGTAAGTAGTTTAGTGTAAAGGTACCTTTAGATATGCATAGGTGACCAGATATCCATGGGTCAAGAGGTGCCTGATTCTAAAGTGTGATAAGATATAGAGAGTGCAAGGGCTTTTATTTGGTCTTATATTTAAAGAATCAGGCACAATCTGGACACATGAACATCAAAATATATAAAGAAAATGATTAAGCATGAATACACTTCAAAGGACAAATAAATGCTTCATATTTACCAATTTGAACCCTCTGACGCGTTTCGTCTAGTTCTTCCTCAGTCCTTCCCCTTTCGGATACACTGGGCCTTGTGTCTTAAATGCCTCAGTCAGAGGTTAACAGCCATAAAATAAGGGGTTAGTAACAATGATCAGAACTTTGTCCCTATGGCTGCTGTTACAGGCAGATGCCAGCTGAGTGACATAGCTGGTATCTGCTGGGTGTGGTGTGACCTAAGCTCCTGAGCCTGCTCCATTTACTGGCACCTAACACAAAATGTACCAGTTTCAACCATGCTACAGTGTGTCTGTTAGGCCACGTTCATACGTTCAGTATTTGTTCAGTATTTTACATCAGTATTTGTAAGCCAAAACCAGGAGTGGGTGATAAATACAGAAGTGGACTGGTGACTTGTTTTTATTATACTTTTCCTCTGATTGTTCAACTCCTGCTTTTGGCTTACAAATACTGATGTAAAACACTGACCAAATACTGAATGTGTGAATGTGGTGTGAGGCAGCGACCGGTGTTATATGCGAGAGTCGCTATGTGTCCCTCAGGATGTGCAAAGAAGCATATGGAGGCAGGGGGAGTGCATTGCAGTCACAGGCATAGCTGTGATTGCAAGGCAGAATAGAAGTAAGTGTTGATCTTGGGCCAGCTATTTGTCCAAGGCAGATTTAAGAAAACCTGCCATGGGCTTTTATTTTTTAAATGGACTACAGGATGGTAGTGGGGCGGTCCATTTCATCCTCCGGCCCCAGGTTATCCATGTGGCCTACGGCCACAGGTTGTTTTGTAAAAACCCGTGCAGCAGAGGGTTGGGTGTGTCAGTTTTGGTCTTGCAAGCAGGCAGAGCAGAAGGCTTTGCAGAGCTCAACCTGTGTGAGGCAACACAGGGCCATGTGGAGCCAAAAGACCTGGCACCCTCAGCGTACATTGCGGTGCAGTCGCCCATGGCAACTAGGTCACAGACTGTCTTTGTTTTCCCGGCTGCGATCCGGTGAGTTTGGACTTTAAACACGTTTTGCTGTGAACTTTCCTGTGGTTACTGCCTGTTTGTCACATTGCACCAACCCCGCAGCATTACATATGGTTGGAGAATGCAAGCAGTGTGAACTGAGGCATACCCCAAAGCATGCTGCATGTCAGTAACTAAGCTGGCAACGCTACAACTCAAGCCTGCTGACAAGATGGAGGAGCTTTTGAAGCAGTTGTCTTCACTCAGCAGCGGCAACATGAGCAGCGCCAGCAGCAGCTGCAGTGTCAGCAGCAGGAGCAGCAGCAAAGACAGCAGGAGATATGTAATCAGCAATAGCAGCAGACAAATAACCTGTTGATGCAGCAGATCGCGGTTATGCGAGAGGCGGCCCCATCAGCAACCTCAATCTGTTAGGAGACTCGGTATGAAGTTCGGTCAGCCTTAAGGAAGATGAGTCCTGAGGATGATATGGTTGCCTATCTCACTGTGTCTGAACGCACAGCAGAGCAAGGGAGTTTGCCGATGACCCAGTGGGCTAAAGTGGTGGCCCCCTTTTTGAGAGGAGATGCCCAGAAGGCCTACCTGGATCTCAGTCGGGACAAAGCCCTGGACTATGAGAAGCTGAAAGGTGAGATCTTTGCCCGGCTGGGGTTAATACATAAGTGGGGGCTCAATGCGTATTCCAGTGGTCTTTTTTGGAGTCTCATCCCACCAGGTCTCAGGTATATGACTTGCTGCAGCTGGTTAAAAAATGGCTCCAGCCTGAGACCTTAAATCCTTTCCCGATGGTAGAGAGGGTGGTGGTTGACCAGCTGGTGAGGGCTCTGCCAGCAGCCATATAGCATTGGGTGGGGCAAGGGGACCCGGGCATGCTGGACCAGGTAGTAGGACTGATTGAGCGGTATACAGCCACTCAGGAATTTATACAGGACACTGCTACACTTCGGCTGTCATGTAAGGCCCCGCCAGCTCAGGAGCCTCGGAAAAGTCCACGACCCTCCTCTGGGGCCAATCTGGACTGAGCCCGTACTGAGGGGGCAACCCAAAAGGAGAGTGACAACAGACCCGTGTCCCCTAAATCAGCCCCAAGGTCTCCGTGTGTTGCAGCTACTAAGTGTTGGCTGTGCCAGGGACCCGTACATGTGGCTGCCAACTGCCTGCTAACAACTGAGCCCATGAACTACTGGTATACTCACCGCGTGTCTATGTATGCCCAGTCTGTACCGCCACTACAGGCACTGCCGGCAGCGAACCCCAACTGTGCCAGGTATTCGTCAACAGGTACCAGACGGAGGCTCTCTTGGACTCGTGGAGCTTAGCAACTGTGGTTCATGGGTCACTTGTTGCCGAGGACAACCCCAATGGACGTAAAGTTCCATGGGGAACTCCGAGAGTACCTGCCTGCAGAGGTTACTTTTTCTATACCGGGTGGAGAAATCAAACATGTGGTGGGAGAGGTGAAGACCTTTCCATATGGGACTGTGTTGGGAATAGACTTGCCCCTATTCTGATCCCTGTGGGAGACCAGGGTTAACCCTTCCAAGGTAAATGTTTTTCCGGGTGTGGAACCCAAAGATCAGGGATACCTGCAGTAGGGGTTGCCAACATAGGGACAGAGTGTAACCCCGATAGGCTTCCCCTAGAGGTATTTGCAGGAGAGGTCGAGGAGATCTCATTGATCCCTTTGCTGGAGGTGTCCTCTGGCTCGGGCACGAGAAAGGGTGGTTGAAATTAATGGAATAGCTCCGCAACCAGGTGCCGAGATAATTTTTCCTTACATGGCTATCCACCAGGAGTTGTACCGGGTAGATAAAGTCCGTGATGAGTTGGTGGAACAGCTGGTGGTGCTTCAATCGTACCATCAGACGGTGCTCAACATGGCTCACACCCACATGCTAGGAGGGCAAAAAAGACACAGGAGTGCATTCTGCAGCATTTGTTTTTCCCTGGGGTATACACAGAGGTCCAGAGGTACTGTGACACGTGTCCAGAGTGCCAACTATCCTCATCAACCGCGAACTACCGGAGTCCATTGATACCTCTGCCCATCATAGAGGTACCTTAAAGAGCGGATTGGAATGGATATGATAGGCCCCATAGTGAAATGCGCCTGTGGCCATTAACATATTTTGGTCATAGTGGACTATGCCATCCGGTACCCAGAGGTTATACCTCTCCGCCACACATCGGCCAAGTTAATAGCCCACGAGGTATTCGCCATGTTTTGTCGCCTTGGGCTAGCAAAGGAGATCCTTACAGATCAGGGGACTCCTTTTATGTCCAAGGTGACCCGGGAGCTATGTAGGCTCCTCCAGATCAAACAACTGCGTACGTCGGTGTACCACCCACAAACCAATGGGTTGGTGGAGATATTTAAGTCCATGCTAAAAAAGGTGGTCGCCAAGGACAGGAGGGATTGGGACATGTTACTGCCATATCTAAAGTTTGCTATCCGCGAGGTACCGCAGGCGTCCACGGGCTTCTCCTCATTTGAGCTATTGTATGGCAGGCACCCGAGGAGACTGCTGGACATAGCCAAGGAGACGTGTGAACAGGAGCCCACTCCACATAAGAGTGTCATCGAGCATTTGGCAAGCATGCAGAACCGGATTGCGGCAGCCGCCACGTATTCTATTATCCAGTGATGTTACTGTGTGACTATCATGTTCCTCAATCCGTGGTACACAAGTAGAAAAAAGTCTAGCAGACTTGGACTTAAGGTGAAAACATGGGTTGGGGTCCCAATCCGGGGTCATTGTGAGCTGAACTTTTTGCTACACTACTTAGATTGTACCATCATGGTGCCCAAGTCTCTGGTTCCTTTAGCGGAATAAGACGTCTTCTGAAGAACCAAGATCAGATCCCCGCACATTGCAGCGAGGACATCCCAGAGTGATGACCCTCATTACCATTATACAGGTAGGTGCAGCCTCGGTAGATGCAGATCGATGGCTGGTGTGACACGCCATGTATCTGCTGAATCATGCTCCCAGCAATCTCATTCCATCAAGTGTCAAAATTCAAGGAGAAACTCATCTCTCTGAACTTTAATTAAAGACATTACACTGATGAGGCTGTTCCTGCCATTATACCAGTACATAAATAATGGCTTCGTAGATACAGTATATTACATACTCCTAGAATTCTATGCACACAAATAACATATACTGGAATTACCAAACAATCATAATCCCATACTGCTAGATCATTAGATCTGCATTGTCACGACTCCTTTCCTGGTCACCAGTAGTGAGATAGTTACTCTATGTGTATCGTACCTTTACATCTAATGTTTTGAGCTCATGCCCTCAAGCTGCCATGCTGTAACTGAAGGGCGAGGAGCATTTATCCTCATAATGGGAAGATGTTTCAATATTCCAAAACTTTCAAAATCTGTTTTAATCAAGTTCTAATTCCTGGATTTGTCAGATTTTAATAGATATCACATTGCCATCTGGTGGCTGAATACAATAATTGCACAAACTGGAAGACTAAAACCGTTAAACAGCGAATTTCAATTAAAAGGGGTTTCCAGTTTAAAAAAATCACAGTTTGACAAATGGAGTTTAAGAAAAAAAAAAAAACTACTGCCCTTTACTCACTCTACCCAGGTCCTGTGCTGAGTGTCGCCACTGCTCCCAGTATCTTCTCCCCAGGTCCTGCGCTGAGTCTCCGCCACTGCTCCCAGTATCTTCTCCCCAGGTCCTGCGCTGAGTCTCCGCCACTGTTCCCAGTATCTTCTCCCCAGGTCCTGCGCTGAGTCTCCGCCACTGTTCCCAGTATCTTCTCCCCAGGTCCTACACTGAGTCTCCGCCACTGCTCCCAGTATCTTCTCCCCAGGTCCTGCGCTGAGTCTCCACCACTGTTCCCAGTATCTTCTCCCCAGGTCCTGCGCTGAGTCTCCACCACTGCTCCCAGTATCTTCTCCCCAGGTCCTACGCTGAGTCTCCGCCACTGCTCCTAGTATCTTCTCCCCAGGTCCTGCGCTGAGTCTCCGCCACTGCTCCTAGTATTTTCTCCCCAGGTCCTGCGCCGAGTCTCCGCCACTGTTCCCAGTATCTTCTCCCCAGGTCCTGCGTTGAGTCTCCGCCACTGTTCCCAATATCTATAATTGTCTGCAGTGCTGATATCACGTTAAAACACTGCAGCCGATCTGAGCTCAGCGGCTTGTCTACTTGGACTCACTACTTAGATGCAGCATAATCGACAAGATGTCTGCGCTGATCATAACAGCAAACACTGGGAGCAGCAGCCGAGACTCAGCGCGGGACCCAGAGAGGGTGAGTAGAGCACAGTTTATTTTTTGAAACTAGAAAACTCCTTTAAATGGGTCTAAACAAATTTTGCGCTAATCAATAATGTAAGCAAGTACAAGAAACCTTGCAATATACGTTATCAGACAAACATGTTTCTTTCTTCTCTTAAGAGCCACTTCTCCTGCCTCCTGAACTCATTATTAACTCTAAAACAAGCCAAAATCTGTCTTCTGAAGCCTATAGAGAAGGGATGGAGGGGAGAAGCAGAGTGAGGAAAGGAGATGCACAGACACACACAAACCGGTCACAGCGGCTTCTGAACACGTGCTGCATAGAGACAGGGAGCAGGAATCATGCATGTCTGCGTGTGCTGTGTATTGGAGACATCAGAGCAGCTAGCCTCCACCTACTAGCTGAGAGACAACTGAAAGCTAAAGATAGAGTTCGCGGAAAGGGAAAACTGGTGAAAAATCCAGGATACAAGATATAATGGCCAGAAATAGTGTTATTACTCATACAGTACATTATCCCATTGGGACTTTAAAGGGAATGTGTCAGTAGGCTCAGCCCCCCTATGCCGTGTATACGGGCTTATATAGAAGCTGAATAAAATGACACCTTGATATCTGCAATCTGATATCTTATTCCAGAGAAATCCACGGTTTTCTTAATATGTAAATGAGCTGTTCAGATCTATGGGCGGGGCATAGATCTCCTTGAGAATCTGCCTCCAGAGCTTATTTTTAATGAAAGGAGTAATTAGCAGTGTAAGACATGTAGATCAGGAGGGCAGACTGTCAGTCAGTACATGTCTCACGTATCAAGGTTAGGGAGCTTCCATTAGTAGCACCATTCAGCACTGAAATAAAAAGAAAAACCGCTGGAGTGGTGCTTTAATTTCAGTAGATGGCTGGTACGCTAGTAAGCTGTGCATTTTCTGTACCCAATTCTGTAAGTTTTCATCATAAATTGCCTTTAAACAAGAAAAAAAAAATCTAAATTATTCTACCTATGTAAACTCAGTCCCTTCTGTAAGCGGCCGTGCTGTGTTAGTCTAGTAATAAATATCTCCGTTTTATCCCAAAGAGATTTTCATCTTTAATTAACTTGGGCAAACATTTTGCAGACTAAAGACCAGGATAAACTTTTGCTATAATCCCTTCCTAAAACAAGTGCACAAACTGCAATTAGATCTATCTCTGCTGATCTATATGATTTGCAAGAGAGGAAATCACAATTGTGATTAACAGAGAGAAGAGCTGATACGACGGGTAAATCAGCTGCTATAAAGCCGCGTAGGAGCAGGAAGGAAAAAATAATCATGTTAATGGGATTTGATGAATATGGCATGCAGGAGTGTGCGCATATATGCCCCTGTGCAGGAATGTTTCGTTCTCTAATTGTGTGCACCTACACGTGTGTTTGCATACATATATAGTGCAGTTCTGTCCTAAGTCATGAGGCTTGTTAAATGGACAATCTTGATTTTAAGGATTGCTATTACCAGTAAGTGATACTAGAGTTAAGGCCCTTTTTCTCTCTGAAGAGGCAATTTGCATATTAAATTTCCGAGAGTAGCATTGCATGGGCCTATAAGTCTCCTCACACCAACATATCAGGCATGCCACTCTACATAAGAGAGACGTTACCCTTTACAGTGGCTTGCCAAAGTTCTCTCCCTCTGCATTTTTTGTCTTTTGCTATGGCACAACATGGAATTTCACTGTTTTTTTTTTAGGGTTTGCATCAGTTCATGTAAAGAACGTGCGAACATTTGGTTTTCTTTTTATTGTGAAGCAAACAACAAGTAGGGCAAAATAACTGAAAACTTCAGTGTGCATAACTATTCACCCTCCTAAAGTCAGTACTTTGTAGAGCCTCCTTTTGCAGTAATTACAGTTGCAAATGTGCAAGTCACTTTGGACAAGTCTCCATGAGCTTTACACATTTGGCCATTGGGATTTTTGCCCATTCCTCAAGGAAAAGTGATCCAGCTCCTTCAAGTTAGATGGTTTCTTCTGTTGAACAGAAATCTTCAAGTCTGAACACAGATTCTCAATTGGATTAAGGTCTGGGCTTTGACTAGGCCACTCCAAAACATTTACACGTTTCGCCCTTAAACCACTCAAGTGTTGCTTTAGCAGTATGTTTTGTCTTGTTGAAAGGTGAACCTCTGTCCCAGTCTCAAATCATTAACAGACTGAAACAGGTTTTGCTCAAGAATATCCCTGTATTTCGCACCATCCATCTTACACTCAACTCAAACAATTTTTCCTGTTCTTGCTGACAAAAAATATCCCCACAGCATGATGCTGCCGCCTCCATGTTTCACTGTGGGGATGGTGTTCTTGGGGTGATGAGCTGTGTTGGTTTGACGCCAGACATAGCATTAACCTTGGTAGCCAAAAAGTTCAATTTTGGTTTCATCTGACCACAGCACCTTCCTCCATACATTTGGGGAGTTTCTCAAATGAATTTTGGCAAACTCAAAACGAACCTTACAATTTTTCTGTGCGTGTATTTTTATCTGGCCACTCATCTATAAAGGCCATCTTTATGGAGTGTACGGCTTATTGAGGTTGTATGGACAGATACTTCAGTCTCTGCTTGGGAACTCTGCAGCTCCTTCAGGGTTACCTTTGTTCTCTGTGCTGCCTGTCTTATTAAGGCCCTCCTTGCTTGGGCTGAGTGTTTTGATGGTGCCCTCTCTTGGCAGGTTTGTGGTGGTACCATGTTCTTTCCCTTTGATCATAATGGATTTGATGGCGCTCCAGGGATCATTAGTAATTGGGATATCTTTTATAACCCAATCCTGACTTGTGCTACTCAGCAACTTTGTCCCTGACGTTGGAGATCTCCTTGGGGTTCATAGTGTTGTTTGGAGATCTCCTTGGTCTTCATGGTGTTTTTTGGAGATCTCCTTGGTGTTTATGGTGGTGTTTGGAGATCTCCTTGGTCTTCGTGGTGTTTGGTTAATGGTGCCTCTTGCTTTGCTTAATGGTGTTGCAGCCTCTGTGGCCTTTCAGAAACTGAAAGACATGTGACACTTAGATTGCACACAGGTGGACTTCCTGTCAATAAGCATGTGACTTATGAAAGTAATTGCTTGTACCAGAAATTTTTAACAGCTTCATAGCAAAAGGGGTGAATACATATGCACATGTTAATTTTTATAATTCAGAACCACTAGAGCTAGACACCGTAAAACCTGAGCCTGGCTGCCTACTTTGGTGGACAACTACCACCTGTTTTCAAAAGTTGTGAGTATGGTTATAAAATATGTCCAAATGGTGCTTAGGACCCACAGGAGTGTGTATCTGCTGTAACCTGCATGAAGAATAATCTGGTGATAAAATTACAGTATTACTAAAAATATATACACCAGTGTATACCACACGAAAATAAGGTGGTTAGTGGCCTGTATGAAAGATGGTCACCTAGTAGAGAGGAAGAATAAAATGCAGTCCATGAAAATAAACAAAAGTAGCACAAGGGTATTTACAGGATCAAGATAGGGTATTACCTGCGGTTGTTGCCGTTAGAGGAGAAGTGTGGTATGCAAAGTCCTATGACATGGGCTTCAGAAGAGATGAGAAGACATGATACGTATGATACTATTCCTGTTTAGTGATGCCGCAGGGCCGATGGAGATCCTTTTGATCCATGTAGTGAGGATAAAACAGAGTCTGCGCACCGCTGCACCAACTGCCGTCGGGTCCCGGCTGTAGGTATGAGGACGAGGTCTATGCCTGCTGTAGAGCTGCACACAGAGGGTATATGTAGTCCGTAATCTCTCTCTGGTCTGCCGGAGAAATAAGTGGAGATGCCGTACGATGTTAGTCCTAGGTGGGGAGATCCGCTGGGTCGCAGGGTGTGGATATAGGTGGTGAATATCCAAGGTTTAAGTTCATGGAAATTGCAGTGCAGTGATCCAAAGAGCTAGTGTAGCCCCGGCCGGCGGCAAACGCTAAGTGATCACTGCTGGTTGACCCAAGCGGTAGTGTATCGCTGTCGGACCATGTTAGTGACGTCACTCATGCATAAATAAAGTGGGGCTGACAGATGGGTAGTAATCCAATACAACATGTTTCGAAAGACATGCGGCCGCGGGGACTCGAACATATTTTTCAAGCACACCGAAGACACCCAAGCTTGTTCAGATAACACCTTAACCAAGCACGGCCGCTCATCATTAATTGCAATACATAACATTTTTAAGCTGTGATACAGTCACTGTTCATTGTACTACATGACTACAGGTGCTTCTCAAAAAATTAGAATATCATCAAAAAGTTAATTTATTTCAGTTCTTCAATACAAAAAGTGAAACTCATATATTATATAGAGTCATTATAAACAGAGTGATCTATTTCACGTGTTTATTTCTGTTAATGATCATGGTGTTAGGGGTCGAGTTCCCGCCTCTGCACAGGGGGAATCTCGGGTCATCTCCACTGTGGTCTCTCATTCTTCTCCTGCCGCAGTGGAGTCTGCTCAGCGGAGACGTCGGTCCCAGCGTCTCACTCAGTCTGACTCTGTGCAACGGGTTACTGCTGCTTTTCCAGCTTCTGCCATTGAAGCCAGTGCTGGGTAGCAGCGAGCAGACGCTTTTGGGATTAAGTCCTGCTTTTCTCCTTCTGAGCATGCCCAGAGTAAGATCTCTCATTGGAGATCGAGGGTCACATGCTTGGATACTGCAGCAAAGCCCATTGGTTCTCCAGGAAGGTCCTGAAGGTGCTCAGGCTCTGTGGCAGCCTCTCATTGGTCCTTCTAGGAAGGTCTTGTACTTGCTGCAGCTATAAAAGGCTCGCATGGCCGCATGGCCATGAGCTAGTATCAATCCAAATATGTGATTTGTGCCAGTGTGGTTATGTATGAATGTATTCAGGGACCCGGCTGAAATAAGCCCCTAGAATACCAGCACCTCTGGTGAGGAGATTGCGTGTGTGCATAACCACTGACTGCTATCAGTTCGGCAGTTAGCTTGTGCTCCTGTGAGGCTAACAGGGTGCAGTGCTCTCCTCTCACGGCTACTCTGTGAAGTAACAGAGCTAGTCTATACCGCTAAACAGTGCCACCATTCACTAGCAGCAGGTTCCTCCTGCACGGTGGACCCGGGCTGCGAACGCACCATTTATAATAATCAGCTATATTTACTCTGTGCGTTCCGCTAGCCGTAACAGAATACTAGCGCCAGGTTCTGGCTAGTTAATGGCGGACAATCAGCGTTTACAGCGGTACATCCAGTAGCTGGAGGGTAGGTTGGCGGCTCTTGAGCGCACAACCTCAGCTGTGGATGTTACCGCAGTCGCTGTTCAGGCTGCAAGTGTAGCTGCAGCCAGTTTGTCCTCGGCCACCCCTGCTCCGACTTTATCCCGTCTCCCGCTTCCAGACAAGTTTGCTGGTGACTAGGGTTGAGCGACCTTTAGTTTTTTAGGGTCGAGTTGGGTTTTGTGAAACCCGACTGTCTTAAAAGTCGAGTCGAGTGAAATCGGCCGACCACAGTGAAAAGTCGGGTTTCGGGCGAAACACGAAACCCAGTGAAGATTTTTTTTTCTCTCTCTCTCTCTCTCTCTCTCTCTCTCTCTCTCTCTCTCTCTCCCCTCCGTCCCAGCACAGAAAATTTCGTATTGCACATTCCAAATCCCTACTGCGCACAAGCGATAACATGACGATAGACGTCCACTCCCCTAACACCTATGTCATCACTCTGCCCACGCTCATTCATTGGCTTAAAAAATGGCGCTAATCGCGTCATACGAAACGCGACTTTGGCGCCAAGATCGCGTACCGCATGGCCGACCCCACACAGGGATCGGGTCGGGTTTCATGAGACGCCAACTTTGCTAAAAGTCGGCGACTTATGAAAATGAATGACCCGTTTCGTTCAACCCTACTGGTGACAGTAAGCTATGTCGGGATTCGTGAGTCAGTGCGTTCCGCTAGCCGTAACACATGGCTTACAGCCAATGATAACTAGTGTTGAGCGATACTTTCCGATATCGGAAAGTATCGGTATCGGAAAGTATCGGCCGATACCGTCAAAATATCGGATCCAATCCGATACCGATACCCGATCCCAATGCAAGTCAATGGGACGAAAATATCGGAATTAAAATAAACCCTTTATAAACTTGTAGGTTCATTCTACATGAAGGAAAACAACTAAGAATAATGTAGGATGTATTGGGGGACGTGGCGGAGATATTAAAGGGACAGAGGTTTAGCCCAATGTAATAGAATAGCAGGATTTTTAATTTTTTTTTATGAAGTTCGGCGTTAGAAAGAATTTGACTATGTTTTTTTTTTTTTTTTTTATGTCAGATATTGATGTTTCACTACTTCCACGCCCTTCACCTTCTTTTTTACTTCTCCCACGCTTTCTTCTTAATTATCCTCATCATCAGCTTCTTTGACATCAACTTCTTCACCTTATTCATCTTCTTCTTCATCTTCTACCTATTATTTTTTGGGTTACATTGTTCATATTCTTTTTATTTTACTATTATCTTCATCATATTCAACTTCTTCATCATATTCTTATTTGTGACAGGCATTCCCGTAGTTGTTATCTATAAAAGTTTGAAGATTACACCTTCCGTTCTGCCTGTCACAAACCAGTTACATTTGTCCGCGTTCAGTTTGGCCTGCAGCATCAGGCTTTATCCAGGGGCACCACGAGGAGGAACGGACTCACCCCCATACACTGCTTAGTCTTCTTCTGCTTATAATTTACATAATATTTTTTTGCTCTGATATTTTGTGTTATGCTTAATGTCCTTCTGCTCTTTGTTCTGCAGCCTCTTGTTCTTCTGCTTCTCGGTCTTCCAGGTCGTCGTCGTCTCCAGGGTCGTCGTCTCCGGGGTCGTCGTCATCGGGGTGGTCTCCGGGGTCGTCGTCATCGGGGTGGTCTTCAGGGTCATCGTCTCCAGGGTCGTCGTCATCACGGTGGTTGTCGTCTCTGGTGTCGTCGTCATCTTAGGGGTGTTCTTCCGGGTCATCGTGTTTAGTCTCTTGAACTTGGAAATGTAGCAGAAGGTACAAGAAGGCTGAGAAAATGCCGAGAACCAGCTGATGGAACTGGAACTCGGATGGCTACCCGAAGGTCCAAGAGCCAATGGAACTACCGAGGACCAGCTGACGTTACTGGAACCCGGTTACTAAGCAGGAGGTACCCGTGCCTGAAAGCACTACCAAGGACCACCTGACGTTGGTGGAACTCGGATACCCAGAGGGAGGCACCTAAGCCAAAGGCTCTGCCCGGAACCAGCTGACGGTACTGGAACCAGGATGGGGAGCAGAAGGTACAAGAGCAAAAGACACTGCCGAGAACCAGCTGACGGTGCTGGAACCCGGATGGGTAGCCGAAGGTCCAAGAGCCAATGGAACTACCGAGGACCAGCTGACGTTACTGGAACCCGGTTACTAAGCAGGAGGTACCCGTGCCTGAAAGCACTACCAAGGACCACCTGACGTTGGTGGAACTCGGATACCCAGAGGGAGGCACCTAAGCCAAAGGCTCTGCCCGGAACCAGCTGACGGTACTGGAACCAGGATGGGGAGCAGAAGGTACAAGAGCAAGTGTCTGCGTGGCTTTTGCAGGACACGTTGCCGGCTGCACAGCAGGGGAACAGCTGGCGGTGCTGGACCCCACTGACACATTGGCGAGGTGTTTGGCTCTGTGCAGCCAGCACTTCCGGACAGCAACGAGCGGTGTTGTAGCCCGGGCTCTGCAGGGGGAGCAGAGTGTAGGCCGAAGCCTACTTGAACCAATTTCAAAGGTAACCTTTAACCCCCCCTCAGGGGTTAGAAAGTAGAAGAGCCACAGCTTATGCAGCAGTAGTGCTGCACAAGTCAAAGGTTGCTCTTTTAATTTCGCTCCTTGCACACGCTGAATGAAACACGTATAACATTTAGCCCTTTATACAGTCAAACTGTGTAATGGAGGCGAGAGTTCCCTTTGTAATGAGACGCAGCACAGGTGTCAAGAATCCCACCTTGGTGCTGGGTGCAGCCTCCCGAGCGTTGTTATTTGCTGTACAGGAGTCTGCGCTGTCGTGTTATCCCCTGGCCTAGCGCCGTTAGCGCTGCCCATCTTCTGGCATCATGTAATGTCGGCCGGTGCGGTTCGCGATGACCATGAATCCCAGCCCCGCAGTGTCTTAACATTGTTAAAACACTGCGGGGCTGGGATTCAGGGCCTGGCGCAGCACATATGTTCGCCTCTCACACTCGGGTCCTTACACCCGCTTCAGACTGTGCGGCGTCATCTGATCCCTTATCGCATGCCACGGCCATGAAGCCGCACAGTCCGAAGAAGGCGGAGAGGAGGGACAGGCGAACTGATGCACTGATCCTGCCCATCAATCACACCCTCGCAGTCCCAATAATTAAGACACCGAGGGGCGTTGTGTGGGTCAGGGCGGCCGCAGAGGCGCAGCCAGCCAAACAATGATGCCAGAAGACGGGCAGCGCTACCAAGGGGGTTGCAGCGTGTCATTACAAAGGAAAGTCACACCACCGGGACGGTTAAATGGTCACACAGAGGACACATTGCAGACGTGTTTTCAGTTCCACATGTGCGAGGAGAATACGTTTCTGAGCCACCTTGCACACATGCAGCATTACCGCTGTACAAGGTGGCTGGATAACGTAAAAACGCCTGGGGGAGGGGGGACAGGTTCCCTTCAATTTCAGTTCTTGTGTCTGCGTGGCTTTTGCAGGACACGTTGCCGGCTGCACAGCAGGGGAACAGCTGGCGGTGCTGGACCCCACTGACACATTGGCTGGTGTTTTTCTCTGTGCAGCTAGCACATCTGGGCAAAAACTGGCGGTGTGTTAGAGCCCAGGGACAGCAGGAGGAGGAGCAGGAGGAGGAGGAGCAGGGGGAGGGGAGTGTAGGCCGAAGCCTGCACAGGCGGCAGCTTTGGGTGTGTTGTGTCTGCGTGGCTTTTGCAGGACACGTTGCCGGCTACACAGCAGGGGAACAGCTGGCGGTGCTGGACCCCACTGACACATTGGCGAGGTGTTTGGCTCTGTGCAGCCAGCACTTCCGGACAGCAACTAGCGTTGTTGGAGCCCGGGCTCTGCAGGTGGAGCAGAGTGTAGGCCGAAGCCTAATTGAACCGATTTCAAAAGTCACCTTTAACCCCCCCTCAGGGGTTACAAAGTAGAAGAGCCACAGCTTATGCAGCAGCAGTGCTGCGCAAGTCAAAGGTTGCTCTTGTAATTTTTCTCCTTGCACACGCTGAATGGAACACGTATAACATTTAGCCCTTTATACAGTCAAACTGTGTAATGGAGGCGAGAGTTCCCTTTGTAATGAGACGCAGCACAGGTGTCAAGAATCCCACCTTGGTGCTGGGTGCAGCCTCCCGAGCGTTGTTATTTGCTGTACAGGAGTCTGCGCTGTCCTGTTATCCCCTGGCCTAGCGCCGTTAGCGCTGCCCATCTTCTGGCATCATGTAATGTCGGCCGGTGCGGTTCGCGATGACCATGAATCCCAGCCCCGCAGTGTCTTAACATTGTTAAAACACTGCGGGGCTGGGATTCAGGGCCTGGCGCAGCACATATGTTCGCCTCTCACACTCGGGTCCTTACACCCGCTTCAGACTGTGCGGCGTCATCTGATCCCTTATCGCATGCCACGGCCATGAAGCCGCACAGTCCGAAGAAGGCGGAAGGAGAGGAGGGACAGGCGAACTGATGCACTGATCCTGCCCATCAATCACACCCTCGCAGTCCCAATAATTAAGACACCGAGGGGCGTTGTGTGGGTCAGGGCGGCCGCAGAGGCGCAGCCAGCCAAACAATGATGCCAGAAGACGGGCAGCGCTACCAAGGGGGTTGCAGCGTGTCATTACAAAGGAAAGTCACACCACCGGGACGGTTAAATGGTCACACAGAGGACACATTTTAGACGTGTTTTCAGTTCCACATGTGCGAGGAGAATACGTTTCTGAGCCACCTTGCACACATGCAGCATTACCGCTGTACAAGGTGGCTGGATAACGTAAAAACGCCTGGGGGAGGGGGGACAGGTTCCCTTCAATTTCAGTTCTTGTGTCTGCGTGGCTTTTGCAGGACACGTTGCCGGCTGCACAGCAGGGGAACAGCTGGCGGTGCTGGACCCCACTGACACATTGGCTGGTGTTTTTCTCTGTGCAGCTAGCACATCTGGGCAAAAACTGGCGGTGTGTTAGAGCCCAGGGACAGCAGGAGGAGGAGCAGGAGGAGGAGGAGCAGGGGGAGGGGAGTGTAGGCCGAAGCCTGCACAGGCGGCAGCTTTGGGTGTGTTGTGTCTGCGTGGCTTTTGCAGGACACGTTGCCGGCTACACAGCAGGGGAACAGCTGGCGGTGCTGGACCCCACTGACACATTGGCGAGGTGTTTGGCTCTGTGCAGCCAGCACTTCCGGACAGCAACTAGCGTTGTTGGAGCCCGGGCTCTGCAGGTGGAGCAGAGTGTAGGCCGAAGCCTAATTGAACCGATTTCAAAAGTCACCTTTAACCCCCCCTCAGGGGTTACAAAGTAGAAGAGCCACAGCTTATGCAGCAGCAGTGCTGCGCAAGTCAAAGGTTGCTCTTGTAATTTTTCTCCTTGCACACGCTGAATGGAACACGTATAACATTTAGCCCTTTATACAGTCAAACTGTGTAATGGAGGCGAGAGTTCCCTTTGTAATGAGACGCAGCACAGGTGTCAAGAATCCCACCTTGGTGCTGGGTGCAGCCTCCCGAGCGTTGTTATTTGCTGTACAGGAGTCTGCGCTGTCCTGTTATCCCCTGGCCTAGCGCCGTTAGCGCTGCCCATCTTCTGGCATCATGTAATGTCGGCCGGTGCGGTTCGCGATGACCATGAATCCCAGCCCCGCAGTGTCTTAACATTGTTAAAACACTGCGGGGCTGGGATTCAGGGCCTGGCGCAGCACATATGTTCGCCTCTCACACTCGGGTCCTTACACCCGCTTCAGACTGTGCGGCGTCATCTGATCCCTTATCGCATGCCACGGCCATGAAGCCGCACAGTCCGAAGAAGGCGGAAGGAGAGGAGGGACAGGCGAACTGATGCACTGATCCTGCCCATCAATCACACCCTCGCAGTCCCAATAATTAAGACACCGAGGGGCGTTGTGTGGGTCAGGGCGGCCGCAGAGGCGCAGCCAGCCAAACAATGATGCCAGAAGACGGGCAGCGCTACCAAGGGGGTTGCAGCGTGTCATTACAAAGGAAAGTCACACCACCGGGACGGTTAAATGGTCACACAGAGGACACATTTTAGACGTGTTTTCAGTTCCACATGTGCGAGGAGAATACGTTTCTGAGCCACCTTGCACACATGCAGCATTACCGCTGTACAAGGTGGCTGGATAACGTAAAAACGCCTGGGGGAGGGGGGACAGGTTCCCTTCAATTTCAGTTCTTGTGTCTGCGTGGCTTTTGCAGGACACGTTGCCGGCTGCACAGCAGGGGAACAGCTGGCGGTGCTGGACCCCACTGACACATTGGCTGGTGTTTTTCTCTGTGCAGCTAGCACATCTGGGCCCCAACTGGCGGTGTGTTAGAGCCCAGGGACAGCAGGAGGAGGAGCAGGAGGAGGAGGAGCAGGGGGAGGGGAGTGTAGGCCGAAGCCTGCACTGGCGGCAGCTTTGGGTGTGTTGTGTCTGCGTGGCTTTTGCAGGACACGTTGCCGGCTGCACAGCAGGGGAACAGCTGGCGGTGCTGGACCCCACTGACACATTGGCGAGGTGTTTGGCTCTGTGCAGCCAGCACTTCCGGACAGCAACGAGCGGTGTTGTAGCCCGGGCTCTGCAGGGGGAGCAGAGTGTAGGCCGAAGCCTACTTGAACCAATTTCAAAGGTAACCTTTAACCCCCCCTCAGGGGTTAGAAAGTAGAAGAGCCACAGCTTATGCAGCAGTAGTGCTGCACAAGTCAAAGGTTGCTCTTTTAATTTCGCTCCTTGCACACGCTGAATGAAACACGTATAACATTTAGCCCTTTATACAGTCAAACTGTGTAATGGAGGCGAGAGTTCCCTTTGTAATGAGACGCAGCACAGGTGTCAAGAATCCCACCTTGGTGCTGGGTGCAGCCTCCCGAGCGTTGTTATTTGCTGTACAGGAGTCTGCGCTGTCGTGTTATCCCCTGGCCTAGCGCCGTTAGCGCTGCCCATCTTCTGGCATCATGTAATGTCGGCCGGTGCGGTTCGCGATGACCATGAATCCCAGCCCCGCAGTGTCTTAACATTGTTAAAACACTGCGGGGCTGGGATTCAGGGCCTGGCGCAGCACATATGTTCGCCTCTCACACTCGGGTCCTTACACCCGCTTCAGACTGTGCGGCGTCATCTGATCCCTTATCGCATGCCACGGCCATGAAGCCGCACAGTCCGAAGAAGGCGGAAGGAGAGGAGGGACAGGCGAACTGATGCACTGATCCTGCCCATCAATCACACCCTCGCAGTCCCAATAAATAAGACACCGAGGGGCGTTGTGTGGGTCAGGGCGGCCGCAGAAGCGCAGCCAGCCAAACAATGATGCCAGAAGACGGGCAGCGTTACCAAGGAGCTTGTTGCGTGTGTCAATACAAAGTCAAATCACACCTGAGGGACGTTTTAATGGTCACAGAGGACACATTTTAGACGTGTTCACTTCAACATGGGCAAGGAGAATAAGTTTCTGAGCCACCTTGCACACATGCAGCATTACTGCTGTTCAAGGTAGCTGTAAAACATAGAAACACCTGGGGGAGGGGGGACAGGTTCCCTTCAATTTCAGTTCTTGTGTCTGCGTGGCGGTCGCAGGACACGTTGCCGGCTACACAGCAGGGGAACAGCTGGCGGTGCTGGACCCCACTGACACATTGGCTGGTGTTTTTCTCTGTGCAGCTAGCACATCTGGGCAAAAACTGGCGGTGTTAGAGCCCAGGGTCAGCAGGAGGAGCAGGGGGAGCGGAGTGTAGGCCGAAGCCTGCACTCGAGCAAGTTGAAAGGAAACCTTTAACCCCCCCCCCCCCCCAGGCGTTTGTAGCTGAAAGAGCCATTGTGTACAGCACTAATGCTGGAAAAGGTAAACTTAGCTCTTTTAATTATGGTCCTTGTACATGCGGAACCTAACATTTATGAAATGTGTCCCCACACAGCGTTAAACCGTCCGGTAGGTGGAACTTTCCTTTGTCGTGTGACGCAGCACAGCCATCATTTTTACCCCCTTGTCGCCGTTCGCCCCCTCCTCAGCGTTGTTTGAATCTGTCCCGGAGCCTGCGCTGTTAGGTTAGCCCATGGCTATGCACACATGTTGCGCTGCCCGTCTTCTGACCTCATTTGGTGTCAGGCTGGCTGCGCCTGTGCGGGTGCGTTGGCCGAGATCCCGCCTCGCAGTGTCGTCTCATGTAATCCCACCGCGGGCCTGTGATCCGTGCCCGTGCGCAGTGCATATCCTCTCCTCTCACTCCCCTCCCTACGGCTTTTTCAGACTGTGCGGTGTCACGGCCGTGGCATGCTATTAGGGACCAGCTGACATCGCACAGTCTGAAGAAGCCGTAGGGAGGGGAGTGAGAGGAGAGGATATGCACTGCGCACGGGCACGGATCACAGGCCCGCGGTGGGATTACATTAGACGACACTGCGAGGCGGGATCTCGGCCAGCGCACCCGCACAGGCGCAGCCAGCCTGACACCAAATGAGGTCAGAAGACGGGCAGCGCAACATGTGTGCATGGCCAAGGGCTAACCTAACAGCGCAGGCTCCGGGACAGATTCAAACAACGCTGAGGAGGGGGCGCACGGCGCCAAGGGGGTAAAAATGATGGCTGTGCTGCGTCACACGACAAAGGAAAGTTCCACCTACCGGACGGTGTAACGCTGTGTGGGGACACATTTCATAAGTGTTTGGTTCAGCATGTGCAAGGAGCATCACGAAAAGAGGCACTTTTTCCCTTTGCATCATCATTACTGCTGCACAAGGTGGCTCCTTCAGTAACAAACGCCTGGGGGGGGGGGGGGGTCAGGTTCCCTTACATTTAACTTGTTGTGTCTGCGTGGCGGTCGCAGTACACGTTGCCGTATACACAGCAGGGGAACAGCTGGCGGTGCTGAACCCCACTAACACATTGGCGAGGTGTTTGGCTCTGTGCGTACAGCACTTCTGGACGGCAACTAGCGGTGTTGGAGCCCAGGGACACGTGGAGGAGGAGGAGGTTGGAGGAGGTAGGAGGAGGTAGGAGGGATTGCCACACACACAGCAGGGGAACAGCTGACGTTACTGAACCCCAATAACAGAGGAGGGACTGTTGACTGTGCGTACAGCACTTCTGGACGGCAACTGGCGGTGTTGGAGCCCAGGGACAGGTGGAGGAGGAGGAGGTTGGAGGAGGTAGGAGGGATTGCCACACACACAGCAGGGGAACAGCTGACGTTACTGAACCCCAATAACAGAGGAGCGACTGTTGACTGTGCGTACAGCACTTCTGGACGGCAACTGGCGGTGTTGGAGCCCAGGGACAGGTGGAGGAGGAGGAGGTTGGAGGAGGTAGGAGGAGGTAGGAGGGATTGCCACACACACAGCAGGGGAACAGCTGACGTTACTGAACCCCAATAACAGAGGAGGGACTGTTGACTGTGCGTACAGCACTTCTGGACGGCAACTGGCGGTGTTGGAGCCCAGGGACAGGTGGAGGAGGAGGAGGTAGGAGGAGGTAGGAGGGATTGCCACACACACAGCAGGGGAACAGCTGACGTTACTGAACCCCAATAACAGAGGAGGGACTGTTGACTGTGCGTACAGCACTTCTGGACGGCAACTGGCGGTGTTGGAGCCCAGGGACAGGTGGAGGAGGAGGAGGTTGGAGGAGGTAGGAGGGATTGCCACACACACAGCAGGGGAACAGCTGACGTTACTGAACCCCAATAACAGAGGAGCGACTGTTGACTGTGCGTACAGCACTTCTGGACGGCAACTGGCGGTGTTGGAGCCCAGGGACAGGTGGAGGAGGAGGAGGTTGGAGGAGGTAGGAGGAGGTAGGAGGGATTGCCACACACACAGCAGGGGAACAGCTGACGTTACTGAACCCCAATAACAGAGGAGGGACTGTTGACTGTGCGTACAGCACTTCTGGACGGCAACTGGCGGTGTTGGAGCCCAGGGACAGGTGGAGGAGGAGGAGGTTGGAGGAGGTAGGAGGGATTGCCACACACACAGCAGGGGAACAGCTGACGTTACTGAACCCCAATAACAGAGGAGCGACTGTTGACTGTGCGTACAGCACTTCTGGACGGCAACTGGCGGTGTTGGAGCCCAGGGACAGGTGGAGGAGGAGGAGGTTGGAGGAGGTAGGAGGAGGTAGGAGGGATTGCCACACACACAGCAGGGGAACAGCTGACGTTACTGAACCCCAATAACAGAGGAGGGACTGTTGACTGTGCGTACAGCACTTCTGGACGGCAACTGGCGGTGTTGGAGCCCAGGGACAGGTGGAGGAGGAGGAGGTAGGAGGAGGTAGGAGGGATTGCCACACACACAGCAGGGGAACAGCTGACGTTACTGAACCCCAATAACAGAGGAGGGACTGTTGACTGTGCGTACAGCACTTCTGGACGGCAACTGGCGGTGTTGGAGCCCAGGGACAGGTGGAGGAGGAGGAGGTTGGAGGAGGTAGGAGGGATTGCCACACACACAGCAGGGGAACAGCTGACGTTACTGAACCCCAATAACAGAGGAGGGACTGTTGACTGTGCGTACAGCACTTCTGGACGGCAACTGGCGGTGTTGGAGCCCAGGGACAGGTGGAGGAGGAGGAGGTTGGAGGAGGTAGGAGGGATTGCCACACACACAGCAGGGGAACAGCTGACGTTACTGAACCCCAATAACAGAGGAGGGACTGTTGACTGTGCGTACAGCACTTCTGGACGGCAACTGGCGGTGTTGGAGCCCAGGGACAGGTGGAGGAGGAGGAGGTTGGAGGAGGTAGGAGGAGGTAGGAGGGATTGCCACACACACAGCAGGGGAACAGCTGACGTTACTGAACCCCAATAACAGAGGAGGGACTGTTGACTGTGCGTACAGCACTTCTGGACGGCAACTGGCGGTGTTGGAGCCCAGGGACAGGTGGAGGAGGAGGAGGTTGGAGGAGGTAGGAGGAGGTAGGAGGGATTGCCACACACACAGCAGGGGAACAGCTGACGTTACTGAACCCCAATAACAGAGGAGGGACTGTTGACTGTGCGTACAGCACTTCTGGACGGCAACTGGCGGTGTTGGAGCCCAGGGACAGGTGGAGGAGGAGGAGGTTGGAGGAGGTAGGAGGAGGTAGGAGGGATTGCCACACACACAGCAGGGGAACAGCTGACGTTACTGAACCCCAATAACAGAGGAGGGACTGTTGACTGTGCGTACAGCACTTCTGGACAGCAACTGGCGGTGTTGGAGCCCAGGGACAGGTGGAGGAGGAGGAGGTTGGAGGAGGTAGGAGGAGGTAGGAGGGATTGCCACACACACAGCAGGGGAACAGCTGACGTTACTGAACCCCAATAACAGAGGAGGGACTGTTGACTGTGCGTACAGCACTTCTGGACGGCAACTGGCGGTGTTGGAGCCCAGGGACAGGTGGAGGAGGAGGAGGTTGGAGGAGGTAGGAGGAGGTAGGAGGGATTGCCACACACACAGCAGGGGAACAGCTGACGTTACTGAACCCCAATAACAGAGGAGCGACTGTTGGGACTGTGCGTACAGCACTACCAGGCAACAACTAGCGGTGTTGGAGCCCAGGGACAGGTGGAAAAGCAGAGGAACACAATGTAGGCCGAAGCCTGAGAAAGTCGAAAGGGAACCTTTAACCCCCCCCCAAGGCGTTTGTAGCTGAAAGAGCCAGCTTGTGCAGCACAAAAGATGCAAAAGGAAAAGGTGGCTCTTTTCATCATGCTCCTTGCAAACACAGAACTAAACACTTATAAAATGTGTCCCCTGCAACCGTTAAACCGTCCCGGAGGTGGGACTTTCCTTCGTAATGTGACGCAGCCCAGCCGTCATTCCTACCCCCCCGGCGCCGCGCACCGACTCCTCAGCGTTGTTTTATTCCGTCCAGGAGCCTGCGCTGTTATGTTATCCCGTGGCCAGGCACACTTAGCGCTGCCCGTCTTCTGGCATCATTTGGTGTCTGGATGGCTGCGCCTGTGCGGCCGCGCTGGCAGAGAGCCCGCCTCGCAGTGTCTTCTGATTTAATCCCACTGGGGGCCTGGGATCCATGGACATGAGCAGTGCATATCTGAACCTCCACCTCTCACTCATCTCCCTATGGCTTCTTCAGACTGTGCGGTGTCACGGCCGTGGCATGCTGTTAGGGACCAGCTGACACCGAACAGTCTGAAGAAGCCATAGGGAAATGAGTGAGAGGTGGAGGTTCAGATATGCACTGCGCATGTCCATGGATCCCAGGCCCCCAGTGGGATTAAATCAGAAGACACTGCGAGGCGGGCTCTCTGCCAGCGCGGCCGCACAGGCACAGCCATCCAGACACCAAATGATGCCAGAAGACGGGCAGCGCTAAGTGTGCCTGGCCACGGGATAACATAACAGCGCAGGCTCCTGGACGGAATAAAACAACGCTGAGGAGCCGGTGCGCGGCGCCGGGGGGGTAGGAATGACGGCTGGGCTGCGTCACATTACGAAGGAAAGTCCCACCTCCGGGACGGTTTTACGGTATCAGTGGACACATTTTATAAGTGTTAAGTTCTGCGTGTGCAAGGAGCTAAACAAAAATAGCTACCTTTTCCTTGGGCAGCATTACTGCTGCACAAGGTGGCTCTTTCAGTAACAAACGCCTTGGGGGGGGGGGGACAGATTCCCTTACATTTCAGTTGTTGTGTCAGCGTGGCGGTCGCATGACACATTGCCGGCTACACAGCTGGGGATCAGCTGACGTTACTGAAACCCAATAACACTGGGTCGTATGTTTTGACTGTGCAGACGGCACGTCTGAGCCTCAACTGGCGGTGTTGGAGCCCAGGAATTTAAGTTCAGGTGGTAGAAAGATGAACACAACAGGAGACCTGGATAACGTATACAGTGACCTAATTATTCAATCAGGAGGAGGAGTGGCAAATTCCGGCGAGATCCAGGCCTTGTTCATTTTCAGGAAAGTAAGCCGGTCAACGTTATCGGAGGATAGTCGCATGCGACGGTCAGTTAGTACACCACCTGCAGCACTAAAGACACGTTCCGATAATACACTGGCCGCAGGGCAAGACAGCACCTCCAATGCATACTGGCTTAGCTCTGGCCATGTATCCAGCTTTGAGACCCAAAACTTGAAAGGGGAAGAGCCGTCTGGGAGTACAGCAAGAGGGCAAGACATGTAGTCTGTCACCATCTGACGGAACCGTTGCCTCCTGCTGACTGGAGCCGTCTGTGATGGTGTAGACTTTTGTGGCGGGCACAGAAAACTGTGCCACAGTTCGGCCATACTGGTCTTGCCTTGGGCAGAGGCACTGCTTCTGCTCCCTCTTTGTGCAGAGCCTCCACCACGGCCTGGACGCACTGAGCTGCTTTGGAATGCACTAGCAGCACTTCTCTCAGTTGGAATGGAGAAGATGATGGAATTGACCAGTGTGTCTTGGTACTCCCGCATTTTTCGCTCCCGGTTCAACGGTGTGATGAGGCTTTCTACGTTGTCCCGGTAGCGAGGATCGAGGAGGGTGAACACCCAATAATCAGACATGTTGAGAATGTGGGCGATGCGGCGGTCGTTTCTCAGGCACTGCAGCATGTAATCCACCATGTGCTGCAGACTGCCAACTGCCCAAGAAACGCTGTCCCCTGCTGGAGGCGTGATCTCTGCCCGCTCGTCATCACCCCACCCTCGCTGTACACACTGAGTACTGGACAATTGTGTAACTCCCTCCTCTGGACGGATGTCTTCCTCCTCCATTGACTCCTCCTCATCCTCCTCACAAACGGTCCCCTGCCTACGCGTTTGTGAGGAACCACGTGGCGCTGACTGTCCAGAAGATGATGGAAATGGTGAATCCTCATCCTCCACCTCTTCCACAACATCATCCCTTAGCGCTTGCAGTGATTTTTCAAGCAGGCAGATAAGGGGGACAGTCATGCTGACTAGTGCATCATCTGCACTCGCCATCCGCGTGGAATAATCAAAGGGACGCAAAACCTGGCAGACGTCATTCATAGTGGCCCACTCTGTGGTTGTGAAGTCTGTACGGCGCTGACTGCGACTTTTTTGCGCCTGAAGCAGCTGGTACTCCATTACAGCTTGCTGCTGCTCACACAACCGCTCCAACATATGTAACGTGGAATTCCACCTGGTAGGTAGGTCACATATGATGCGATGTTCCGGCAGGCGGTGTCGGCGCTGCAGAGCCGCAATGCGCGCTTTTGCCGTGCTGGAACGCCGCAAGTGAGCACACTCTAGGCGGACCTTGTGCAGCAGTGCATCAAGATCCGGATAGTCCCTCAAAAAGCTCTGCACGACCAAATTGAGCACATGTGCCAGACATGGGATGTGAGTGAGGTTGCCGAGGCCCAGAGCTGCCACCAGATTTCGGCCATTATCACACACTACCATGCCTGGCTGGAGATTCGCTGGCACAAACCACACATCGCTCTCCTGCTTGATGGCATTCCAGAGCTCCTGCGCTGTGTGGCTACGATTCCCCAAGAAAATTAATTTCAAGACGGCCTGTTGACGTTTGGCCACGGCTGTGCTCATGTCGGTCGTAACAGGTACACGTTCATCACGGGTCCATGTGGAGGTGGACTGTGACGGCTCCTGCAGCGATGATTCTGAGGAACTGGTGTAAGAGGAGGAGTCAATGCGTACAGAATGGATTCCTGCAATCCTTGGAGTGGGCAGGACACGTCCTGCGCCACTCGCACGGTCTGTACCCGGCTCAACGACATTAACCCAATGGGCAGTGAGGGAAAGGTATCGCCCCTGTCCATGTTGACTGGTCCACGCATCGGTGGTGAGGTGGACCTTGCTACTGACGGCGTTCAGTAGCGCGTGTTTTATGTGTCCCTCCACATGCTTCTGCAGGGCAGGGACGGCTTGCCTGCTGAAGTAAAAGCGGCTGGGCACATTGTACTGTGGGACTGCCAATGACATCAAGTCACGGAAGCTGTCAGTCTCCACCAGCCTGAATGACAGCATTTCCAGTGACAGAAGTTTGGCAATGCCTGCAGTCAGAGCCTGTGCTCGTGGGTGGTTTGACGAGAAAGGCCGCCTTTTCTCCCATGCCTGTACTACCGATGGCTGTAGACTGGGCTGGGAGTGTGTGGATGACTGGGAAAGTGGCGCTGCGGGTGGAATTACAGCGGGTCTCTGGACAACAGGGGCAGAGGTTCTTCCACGGCGATCCTGGGAGGACGCCGAACCAGCTGCGTGTGAGGTAGAGGAAGAGGCAACACGAGCTGAAGAGGTGGTAGCTGCCGCTGTTGGTTGGCCTACCTCTTCAGTGTGTTTTTCTAACTCCGCCGGGTGCCTGTTGCGCACATGTTTCCACATGTTGGAGGTATTGAGGTTGCTGACATTTTTCCCTCTTTTGACTTTTTGATGACACACGTTGCATCTGACATAGCAAATGTCATCTGCAACTGTGTCAAAAAAGGACCAGGCACTGCAAGTCTTGGGAGCGCCCTTTTTGGCTTTTGGAAGAGACATGCTCCTAACGGGTGCCAAAGCGGAGGCTGCAGGATCCGCAGTCTTCCCCCTCCCTCTCCCTCTTTGGGCCGTACGGGGAATCTCTTCCTCAGAGCTGCTCCCACCACCTTCCTGTCCCTCACGCCAAGATGGGTCGAGGACCTCATCATCTACACTACCCTCTGCCCCCAACTGCTCCTCCTGGGTAGTCTCAGCAGCAGAGCACGCACCAGTAAGTGGCACCTGAGTGTCATCATCAGCTGATGCGGCCTGCGATGTGGTGACCGGAGCCACTGGCCCACCCGCCTCTTCAGAGGAAGACAGAAAAAGCTGTTGGGCATCACTGCACCCTGCCTCTTCTTCCATTTCTCCAATGCTGCTTGGCTGGCCCCCTGTTTCCAAGCCAAGAGATTCAGAGAACAGAAGTAGAGACGGCTCCTGTCCTGGGCTCTCTGTCTGCCTGGGCAATTTGGCAGGTGGTGAAGAGACAGATGGCTGCTCTCCAGTGCTCTGTGTCTGAGAGGATGTGGCACTAATGGAAGTTGATGCATTAGCTGCCATCCATCCGACAACAGCTTCAATTTGTTCTTCACGCAGCAGCGGTGTACGGCGCTCGGACACAAAGCTTCGCATGAACGACTGTTGCCTGGTGAAAGTGGGTGCTGATGAGTCACCGGTGCCCGCAGCAGGCACAGAATCCCCACGTCCCCTCCCTGCTCCGCGCCCACGCCCACGCCCACGTGCCTTACTCACTGCCTTCTTCATCTTGGTTGACTGATAAAGATAAGCAGAAAAGTACTAACGGATTTGTGTGCTTATTCCTGAGCAACTCCTCCTAACAGGTATAAGAAGCACTAATTATCTAAAGTGTGGACTAGACTTTAATATGAGCTAATGTGGCCTACAGAAATGTAAAGTGGTGTAACTGGTGTGTTTGGTGAACTTTATTATTTATTTATTTTTTGGGGGCTGAACTGACAACAGATAGAGCTGCAATCACACGGAGACCGTGCAGACAGACGTAAACGGCGCTACAAGGCCCAAAAACCCTCCTCTACTTTATCCTATGTAGTGTTTTTCCACAAATTAGCTGGAGACGGGTGGAAAGACACTAATAGGATTTTTTTGAATAAATTAGCAGCAGACTACACTATTTGGAAAAAAAAGAAAATTGATTTGGCGGTATGACGCAGTGAAAAACCCTGAGCTGGAGACAACCAGGCTATAGCTGCTCACAGATTACAGGGCGAGCTGCAGTCACACGGAGACCGTGCAGACAGCCGTAAACGGCGCTGCAAGGCCCAAAAACCCTCCTCTACTTTATCCTATGTAGTGTTTTTCCACAAATTAGCTGGAGACGGGTGGAAAGACACTAATAGGATTTTTTTAAATTAATTAGCAGCAGACTACACTACTTTGAAAAAAAAGAAAATTGATTTGGCAGTATGACGCAGTGAAAAACCCTGAGCTGGAGACAACCAGGCTATAGCTGCTCACAGATTACAGGGCGAGCTGCAGTCACACGGAGACCGTGCAGACAGCCGTAAACGGCGCTGCAAGGCCCAAAAACCCTCCTCTACTTTATCCTATGTAGTGTTTTTCCACAAATTAGCTGTAGACGGGTGGAAAGACACTAATAGGATTTTTTAAAATTAATTAGCAGCAGACTACACTATTTGGAAAAAAAAGAAAATTGATTTGGCGGTATGACGCAGTGAAAAACCCTGAGCTGGAGACAACCAGGCTACGGCTGCTCACAGACTACAGGGCGAGCTGCAGTCACACGGAGACCGTGCAGACAGCCGTAAACGGCGCTGCAAGGCCCAAAAACCCTCCTCTACTTTATCCTATGTAGTGTTTTTCCACAAATTAGCTGGAGACGGGTGGAAAGACACTAATAGGATTTTTTTGAATAAATTAGCAGCAGACTACACTACTTGGGAAAAAAAAAAAAAAAGGAACAGTATGAGGCAATGAACCACCCTCCCTGAACTGAATACAACCAGCTATGGATGGCCTATGTGGCTGCACTCAGACTGGAGACTGGGCTGCACTCACACACACACACACACAGACCCTGCAGATCGCTGTGAAAACAGCGCTACAAGGCAAAAGCAAGGTGAATAGTAGGTGAACACAGCGGTTGCTAAATTAGCCTTTGGAAAGCACAAAGAAGCAAATCGCTATCTCTAAACTGTCCCTCAGTCAGCAAACAGCGTCCTGTCACTAACTGAATTCACAGCAGAGTGATCGCAAAATGGCGCCAGCGACTTTTAAACTGCATCATGACATCATTACACCAGCCAATCACAGCCTTGCCAGTAGTTTCATGCCCTCCATGCTAAACAGGATGTGCCCACACTTGGAATCATTCTCATTGGCTGAATTTCTGCTTTTTGAATCTTAGAACTTCCGATTCCGGTATCCGATACGCGGCAAGTATCGGAATCCCGGTATCGGAATTCCGATACCGCAAGTATCGGCCGATACCCGATACTTGCGGTATCGGAATGCTCAACACTAATGATAACCCAAATGTCATTATCTCAGTAAATTAGAATAATTAACAAAAAACACCTGCAAAGGCTTTCTAAGTGTTTTAAAAGGTCCCTTAGTCTGTTTCAGTACCTTCACAATCATGGGGAAGACTGCTGACCTGACAGATGTCCAGAAGGCGTCACTGACACACTCCACAAGGAGTGGAAGCCACATAAGGTCATTGCTAAAAAAGCCAGCTGTTCACAGAGTGCTGTATCCAAGCATATTAATGGACAGTAGAGTGGAAGGAAAAAGTGTATTCCATCTATAATACAGCCAGATTGCATTGTACATGATTATTTTTTTCTTTTGTGACACAGATTGCATTGTACTTCATCTGTCACAGACTCAGGGTGCTATATTACATGCAAGGGCAGATTATGGGTTGCAAGGGCCACGGCCAGTTTAGAGTGTGTGCGCCCCCCAAGCATTCAATGTATAATGTGACGTGTTACATGATACTTTGGGAAGTCATGTGATAGGTCACATGACCAACACACAGGTACTTTGGTGCACATCTGTAGATGTAAAGAGCAGTGTGCTTAGAGGACCTTGCAAAATTTTATGTACAGGCTATACATAACAACAAAGGACACTATGTAATAAGGGATGGTGTTATACATAACAAGAGAGGTTGCTGTGTGATAAGAGATGGCGCTATGCATTATAATTACATGTCTTCCCCCATCCTCAATTCATTATAATTTCATGTTCTCATCACCACTCTCCACCCCTAATTCATTATAACTTCATGTCCACCTTCACTTTCAATTCATTCAATTTGTAAAAAAAAAAAAACACCACTCCAGATGATCCCCCGCAGCCCTGCTTCCATTTTTATGTGGCCAATATTGCTAAATGAAGTTATAGCACCATTTTAGCCATAGAGAATGTGCCAGGCAGGAAGCCAAGAATGGCTTCCTACAGCTATGCCACCATTCGCTGTTTCTGGCAGCGGAGCTATAAGATTTCTTCCTGCCCGGCAATATACGCCATCTACAGTGGCGAAAGAAACACTACAATGAGAGTAATCTGGCCATTAGTCCTGCAGAGCCTCAGTCCCCGGGTAGTAGCCCAGATTGTTGTCATTACCGTATATTCCACCCTGATTACCTAATTACATGACTCAGGGCGCCTCCTACCTAATGATTATGTTTTCATCTGTGACATGTCTTGGATTTTATTGCATGACTTTGTTTTTCATCTATGATATGACTTGCATTATATTAAATGACTGTTTACATTAATATGTTTTTCTTCTGTAACAGATTTAGGGTGATGTGTACTTCATGTGTGTTTTTCATCTGTGACATACACATGGCGCATTGTACTACATGAATGTGGTTTTCATCTGTGACAGATTCAGGGTGCCTTATACTATGTGAATGTTTTTCATCTGGTACAGACTCAGTGCATTGTACTTCACAAATATTTTTCATCTGTGACAGACTCAGGATGCACTACATGAATGTGTTTTTCATCTGTCTCACACTCAGCGTGCAATATACAACACGGTTATGTTTTTCATCTGTGACAGACTCAGGATGCATTGTACTACACGGTTGTGTTTTTCATCTGTGACAGACTCAGGATGCATTGTACTACACGGTTGTCTTTTTCATCTGTGACACACTCCGGATGCATTGTACTACACGGTTGTGTTTTTCATCTGTGACACACTCAGGATGCATTGTACTACACGGTTGTCTTTTTCATCTGTGACAGACTCAGGATGCATTGTACTACACGGTTGTCTTTTTCATCTGTGACACACTCCGGATGCATTGTACTACATGGTTGTGTTTTTCATCTGTGACACACTCAGGATGCATTGTACTACATGGTTGTGTTTTTCATCTGTGACACACTCAGGATGCATTGTACTAAACGGTTGTCTTTTTCATCTATGACACACTCAGGATGCATTGTACTACACGGTTGTCTTTTTCATCTGTGACAGACTCAGGATGCATTGTACTACACGGTTGTGTTTTTCATCTGTGACACACTCAGGATGCATTGTACTACACGGTTGCCTTTTTCATCTGTGACACACTCAGGAGGAATTGTACTACACGGATGTGTTTTTCATCTGTGACAGACTCAGGATGCATTGTACTACACGGTTGTCTTTTTCATCTGTGACACACTCAGGATGCATTGTACTACACGGTTGTCTTTTTCATCTGTGACATACTCAGGATGCATTGTACTACACGGTTGTGTTTTTCATCTGTGACACACTCAGGATGCATTGTACTACACGGTTGTCTTTTTCATCTGTGACACACTCAGGAGGAATTGTACTACACGGATGTGTTTTTCATCTGTGACAGACTCAGGATGCATTGTACTACACGGTTGTCTTTTTCATCTGTGACACACTCAGGATGCATTGTACTACACGGATGTGTTTTTCATCTGTGACAGACTCAGGATGCATTGTACTACACGGTTGTCTTTTTCATCTATGACACACTCAGGATGCATTGTACTACACGGTTGTCTTTTTCATCTGTGACACACTCAGGATGCATTGTACTACACGGTTGTCTTTTTCATCTGTGACACACTCAGGAGGAATTGTACTACACGGATGTGTTTTTCATCTGTGACACACTCAGGATGCATTGTACTACACGGTTGTGTTTTTCATCTGTGACACACTCAGGATGCATTGTACTACACGGTTGTGTTTTTCATCTGTGACACACTCAGGAGGAATTGTACTGCACGGTAGTCTTTTTCATCTGTGACAGACTCAGGATGCATTGTACTACATGGTTGTATTTTTCATTTGTGACATTGTCACGTGATAACAGCTCACTGTTCTGCAAGTGTAAAGGGATGATAGAGACTGTCATGTGCTTTTCCTCCTGAAAGACAATATTTGTAAAATCGTTTTGAAATGTGATCTTAATCTTAAGCCGTAATATGTGAAAATGCAAAGAACATTATAAGAACTAAGTGATTTGATTGCTGTGATGTAATTTAATGATTATACAATTTGTGTAATGTGTAGTGAATAGGGAAAGCATAGATGTAGGCTTAGGGCATAAGGTATAGTATAGGGCTTAGAGGTTCGATTAAGAAACGGAAATATGTAGTGGTGAACATATTAGTTAAGTAGGTGAAAGGTTACGTTTTCCCAGCAACAGGCTGCTGGGGCAGAGTAGGTTAGGAGCGCCCTCGCGGGCAGGGCCCTCTCTCCTCCTGTACCCAGTTGTGACTTGTATTGTTCAAGATTATTGTACTTATTTTTATTATGTATACCCCTCCTCACATGTAAAGCGCCATGGAATAAATGGCGCTATAATAATAAATAATAATAATAATACAGTTAATGTGTTTGGGACCAGCCCAGCATGGGAGGGGGTTGGGTTATTTGAAAAGAGAGCATTTCCTGGTTTAGACAGTGGGAGGTTCAAGTGGGAAGTTTGTGTGCTAGCTGCAGTGGGCACTATGGTACATATCATTCAGGCAGTATGAGTCTTCCGAAACCCCAGTGGGGCTTGTGGCCCGGAGTGGGCACTGGAATGCATATTATTCTCTTTGATGCAGAATTGCCATGGCTAGCTTTTAACTTGCTACTGTGATTTGTCATTTTCATTAAAGTCTATGGGGAGCTATGGAAGCAACCAATCATTTGTTACCAGTAAATTACATATTAATGGTAAAAATTTGTTTTTATTGCAAACTATTGCTCTATGTTGTCAGCCACAGACAGATAATTGCCGTGTTGATACAATGCAATAATATGCACAATTTTTTTTAATAGCTTTTCAAGTGTCAACCTGATATCTAAATTTAGTACATGCCCATTTAACAGAGGAGTAATTTTGTGGTCATATAAAATAAATAAATCAATGCTGCTAACTTAATTTAACAATTAAAAGTTAATGCAGGGAGTAGTAACTTATTGACAATTATTGAGCTGAATCACAACAGCTTTTATTTATACAGGCCAATTCGAAAAGAGCCAAACATCTATTATCCTTGGCATGAAAATAAATTTAACGCCAGCATCTTACATCAGCAGAATCACTAATGCAATTTAAACACATTCTCCATTTCTCCACACATTTGATAACTCTGAAAGATCCCCCGAGTCTTGCTTATTATTGATGATCTGCAACTCGCTTTTTTAGATGTCGGAGTTGTATTAATTTTCCAAATGAATGAGAAAGTTGGGAAACAAAGGTAGAAATGTGACAGAAGCACAATCACATGTATTTGTCAAAACAGTGTCTGCAGTCAAAAGTGTTATTCAGCAGCAGGCGGGCACCAGAAGTTTTCTTTCCTCTACTTTAATTAATAGTTCAGGAACAAGATGGATGAGCCATTGGTAGATATGATATGATGCAGGTTATTGTTCAGTGTTATCAGCCATTTTGAATTGGAGCATGACTAACGGTTAAGTTCTCGAGTGGAAGTGATGAGCCTGATTCATCGTCACTGCTCCCATTGGGGCTCACAATCTACGTTATTTATTGGTAACGGAGTGTGGGCAGAAACTGGGGAATCCGTGCGAAACCCACGGGAAAACACGGGTGAACATTCATAGAATTAGGAGACTCATAGAATTAACAGATTGTACAGTGTCATACCCACAAGTATGATGCCTAAAGGCCAGGGGTGGACAATGACGTACTATTGGTGCAAAGAGGTAAGTGGGCCCCAAGTAGTAAGAGGGCCACTTCCACGTCTAAAACAGGTGGAATTGTGCATTATGATGAGCGTCAAAGAGAACACAGGAGAGATCACGCAGATTCCCACCACTGCCAACAGTTTGTCAGGTGACACAACTCCACTGCCTACAATCGTCAGTACAATTACGCAATTGACTGATGAGTGATGGAATAGACATTGGCTGATCCAACTTCAGTGGAAATTCCTCAAGAGAAGGAAATGATGCTCAGCAGTGTGTGTGGACTAAACGTGCCTGTGTGAACTCCCTACCACGCCTGGGAATGCTCCTGATGAGGCGGCAGATGTTCTCCTGAGTGATCTCCTCCCAGACCTGGATTAAAGCATCAGTCACCTCCTGGACAATCTGTGGTGCAACGTGACGTTGGTGGCTGGAAAGAGACATGTTGTCCCAGATGTGCTCGATTGGATTCAGGTCTGGGGAACAAGGCAAACCAGTCCACAGCATCAATGCCTTCATCATGCAGGAACTGCTGACACACGTCAGCCACATGAGGCATGGCATTGTCATGCATCAGACAAAGTACTTGTATATGGTCCCACAATGGGTCTGAGGATCTCATCCCTGTACCTAATGGCAGTCAGGGTACTTCTGGCGAGCACATGGAGGGCTGTGCGGCCCTCCAAAGAAATACGTCCCCACACCATTACTGACCCACTGTGAAACCGGTCATGCAGGAGGATGTTGCAGGCAGAAGAACATTTTCCACAGCGTCTTAAGATTCTGTCACATCTGACACGTGCTCAGTGTGAACCTGCCCTCACCAGTGAAGAACACATCAAATGTGCCAATCTTGGTGTTCTCTGGCAAATGCCAATCGCCCTGCATGGTGTTGGTCTGTAAGTCCAACATACCCACTTGTGAACTTCAGGCCCTCAGACCATCCTAATGGAATCTGTTTCTGACAGTTTGAGCAGACAAATGGATGTTAGTGGCCTGCTGGAGGTAATTTTGCAGGGCTCTGGCAGTGCTCCTCCTGTTGCTCCTTGCACAAAGAAGGAGGTAACGGTCCTGCTGATGGGTTATTTCCCTCCTACGGTCTCCTCCACGTCTCCTGGTATCTGCTCTATGCTGTGAACACTGTGCTGACAGGCACAGCTACCCTTCTTGCCACAGCTTGCATTGATGTGCCATTCTGGTTGAGCTGCACTATCTGAGACACTTCTCTAGGTTGTAGACACCACCTTACACTACTGTACAGTATCTCTAGGAGTGAGAGCAATGACAAAATCCAAAACTGACCAAAACAATAGCCTAAAAGGATGAGAACAGAGAAATGGACTGTGGTCACCCCCCTGCAGAACCACTCCTTTATAGGGCTTGTTTTGGTAATTGCCTATCATTTCTACCTGTTGTCTGTGCCATTTGCACAACAGCAGGAGAAATTGATTCGCAACTGGTGTTGCTTCATAACTGGACAGGTTGATTTCACAGATGTGAGATAGCCACAAAAGAAACTATTAGCTGTCACCATCAATCGTTTATTCAGTATTCAGGCTGATTGGATTCCATTTACAGGTAGCATATGGCTTCAGGTGGGTGGCTTACAAAGCAAGATGAACAGAGGTATTACATTTATATATGTAATCCGGAAACGTAGGCATTGTTCATTAAAAAAAATATACAAAAATGTTACAAGTTTTCACTGGACCTCTCAACTGCACCACACACAAAAATGGCTGTCGCCTTAGGCCCTGTGCCTCGGATGTGGGGTTGCTCTTCTGCCTCTCCAGGCAGGTGATGTTAATATGTCCAGGTCAGTCACAGGGAAAGCACTGGTGGGAGTCAGATGCAGGCCGAGGCTGCAACATGGGACGTGGGACCCCCCCCACCGAGGACTGGCTGGCTGGGGCATTGGTTGTCAGCTTACCCCTTTCCAGGTGGCTGACTACCACACATCAGGTGTACAATTGGCCACAGGTATCTGCAATCTGTGTGGCCTTGGTAAATTCCTTTGGCTCCCGAACCTCACAAACTGTTGCATCTCTACAAGCAAATATGAAGATAATGGTCCTTCACCATCAGGTCCTTCAATCACTCGAAGGTGGTAACTGATAGTCCCTGGACCCACTACTTGAAGGTGGTTCTGAGTCCGTCCATCACATCACTGTAGCCATCGTGAGGTCCAGATTGGAAAGTTTTTTTCGGTACACTTTAGCAGTCAGCTTATTTTTCCATATTAGGGCAAACTGTACCTTGGTGAGCTCATGTGGGGGCTGAAAAGGGGGTGTGATAGGATATTTAGAAGTTTATGACCCAACTTTCAGGATATCTTCGCCCCTGGAGATCCCAGGTGGGAGATAACATTGTCATGTTTTCTATCACAATTTTACCTTTCTATAGAGACAAAGCATGCCATGGATAGCATCATCCATCTGGGTGAAATTAGGTTGGAGGTGTTCAGCCAGCCTTATGTGGATATGAATGAATGCATTATGTTCGTCCCATCACTATGACGCCAAAATTATATCTTCCATAACTATCAGATAGATGCAAACCCCAATATTCATCACTGACCACTGGTTCCAGCGTGTCTGAGACATCTCCTTTGAGCAGAGGAAGCTCTTTCCTCTGAAGTGTACTTCTCCGTCTCTGAGTATATGAACCCTAGTCTTCGTGGCTGGTTCTTAGAGTAGATCTCTGCTGTCATTACCTGTTCACCGCAGGGCTTCCTACTTCAATGGAGATTGTCAGCCCTTTCTCACTTACCCCAGTTAGAACTAATCCCATATGTTCAATATGAGGGTGGTATGTTCCCTCTCCGGAGAAAACTTTATGGATTTTGAAATTTTCTCTATGACAATGAGCTATTGTACCGCAAAGAGCCCATATATTGTTCTTGTGCAGAGGACCTCTTCTGTCTGCTTCCATTCCTGCTTAAGGCCTCCATTTACACCAAAGAAAAGTCTGCTGAACCTGAACCACGTTCTCCCACTTGAGAATCGGGCTCCGAACTGCAGATGGATCAGAGCATTGTCTGAACACATGCACCAGTGCTCTGTTGATCATCCATGGTACTGTTGAAGATATCGAAGTGTTTTACTTGGCTACCTCTGGCAGTCATGTAGACAGTTAATGGAGCAATGGCGCACTTGTATGCCCAGAACTTCGAAAACTATCCAGTATTGAGATTTGCCCAATTTTGGGGGGAAAAGTTGGTGAACTTTAATTTCAAAAGATTTGCTGATCTCTAGCAGAGACCCTATTTACCTTTCCTTAAATTTTCGAAAAATCTGGATGACAAAAAATTAAGCTAATTCATTTTCGCACTTTCTTTTTCTGTAAACTTTGTGTTGGCAGCAGACATTAGACATTCAGTACAGACGGCGGGAGAGCTCCGTAGTATGCACCCAGGTGGCTCAGGAACATGATAAATAAATGTGTTCTTGTCTGTAGGAATCTGTCATAACCAACACGGAATAGTTTTATCTCAGCCCAACGTGGCCACTAAAACTCTAATTCTTTTGTCATTTTATGCATACCGAGACTGAAATTCACTTCCATAAAACACACTTGTAGAAAGGAAATAGAAATTTAAAAGATAAAGCTGAAGCAATGCTGCAAGATTTATGGCTGTGGAATAAGAAAGGCGAAAGTAAGCAGTAATAAAAAGGAAGTTTATTTTTCCCTACATCTCATATTTTATGCCAAAAGACACATTGTGCAGTTTTAAAATTGAGGATTATGACGGTGGTATATTACTGGCGTTCCCTTATGTAAATGCTGCACCTATTATTACAGGGAGAAACAAGCCAGCCAAAAATGAAAATCTGCTTTGTGTCACGTATTGTTGCATGTTTTTATATGCAGTTATATGGTTTACGAGCTGATTTCATAGGAAAAAATTATTTAATTGCTACACTATGGTGAAGTACATCAATATGGTTTAAAGGCCAAAGCCAATAAGAAAAAAAATAGTAAAGTGTAAGACCTGAGTTATTGGACACATCATAGAAACAGTGTCTGCTGTGGATTTTTTGCCTGACCATTTTCATTCAATGAAGAATTCAGTAAACATCATAAAAGTCTGATCAATGGGGGTGCAACCTCTACACCCCTTGTTAGAGCAGACCTATATCCAACTTACAAGTTCCTGGGATTCAGTCAATGTTTGGTTAGAATAAAAGAAATACACAGAAATGGGATTTCCAATATTCTCCAAGGCTTGCCGGAGTGTTCATTTATTTTATACCCTTCTTGAAATCTAGACCTAAATTTAGGCACGTCTTACACAGTAGTAAATAACAGAATATAAATACATTCCATATATCAGTTCTTAGTTTCAGTGTGTTCAAATGCTCTTTGTAGGGGAGAACATATTATGGGTGCAACTTGTGCAGCCACACAGGGGTTCAAGAGGTAAGGGGACCCATTTCCACCTCTAAAATATGTGCATTTAGATGGGATATGACCATTTGCTGGTGTGGTTGGCCCTGGGTTCCTCCTAATGCAGGACAATGCCAGACCTCATGTGGCTGGAGTGTGTCAGCAGTTCCTGCAAGATGAAGGCATTGAAGCTATGGACTGGCCCACCCGATCCCCAGACCTGAATCCGATTGAACAGATCTGGGACTTCATGTCTCTCTCCATCCACCAACGTCACCTTGTACCACAAACTGTCCAGGAGTTGGCGGATGCTTTAGTCCAGGTCTGGGAGGAGATCCCTCAGGAGGAGACCATCCGCCACCTCATCAGGAGCATGCCCAGCCATTGTTCAGTAGGGTGGTCATACAGGCACGTGGAGGCCACACACAATACTGAGCATCTTTTCCTTGTCACAAGGTATTTCCACTGACGTTGGATCAGCCTGTAATTTGATTTTCCACTTTGATTTTGAGTATCATTCCAAATCCAGACCTCCATGGGATATTCATTTTGATTTACAGTGATAATTTTTATGTATTATTGTTCTGAACACATTCCACTATGCAATGAATAAAAATCTGCAACTGGAATATTTCATTCAGTGATATCTAGGATGTGGTATGTTAAGTGTTCCCTTTATTTTTTTTGAGCAGTGTATACTACATACCACAGAAATACCTTTTTATTTTCCCCGTGCTATATGTAAATTCTTTTGGTCCAGTCCGACGGGCATCATTTCCTAGCTGTCTGTGCGGTCTCCTTGCCCCAAAGCCATCCGTCAGCTTTGATCGATGTGGATGATGCATCCACCTGGCAAGGCAAAGATACAGTGATTATTTAACAGCAAACCTTACATAAAACACAAGTGTGGACTTTGGAGCAGCATCAGGCTTATCCGGACACATCCACACTTGGTATAATTGGTCCTGCTTGTCTGCTTCTATAGACAGATCAGTCTTTACAACAGGCAGGGAGCAAATTGCTCAGAAATTAGATACTTTGTGGCTATAACTTTGGAACAAATTTTAAATAAAAAAAACATTCCCAGTATTGAAAGTATACACTTTTGATAATGTCTACATTGGCAATTTAGTATGCAAAACTTTGTTGAATAGACAGTGACCATTTTACATAAAAACCTGACTTAAACAATAGGTCATTTTCTGATGACATAATTCATTTTGGTAGCTAAAAAGAATAATATGATGTTTTCAGCTTAATATCTACACTTTTGGATAAGTCTGTTATACATCATTAGGATTTTTTTTTGTACTGACTTTTTAGGCCAAAGTGAAATTCGTACTTACATTTGTGCGGTTCACAGAGTTCTGAACCTAAATCTACATTGTGTTTTAGGATTACCGTGACTTCTACTCTGTCCGGTAGGAAAACGACTTTTCACTACAAAGCTCAAAGTCTGCTAAATGTTCTCTTTACAGCTAAATATTCGTACAATGATGGAATCTGCATTCCTTTACACTACAATAAAGCAAACGTACAGCCGGAGATGACATGAATCTATTGCTCACAACAGAAATTTATACAGTTCTCGGTAGTCTCAGACCTCAGCGAATTCTCGGCTTTTCGACATTATACCTTTTTTTTTTTCCCGCTCTTGATAGCCTGCAGCTCCATGATCCATAAATACTTTCTCAATGGACTCTCCTGTCACTTGGGATATGAAAAGTCTAAAATGAAATACCTGCAGGCTGCAATTTTTTTCATTGCTTGCTCACTAAAATACCAGCCCCTGACAGGCACTAGCTGAGAATGTGGATAAAGAGAAGAAAAATGTTTATCGTGATGCGACTAAACTGCAGACGCCATCCACCACTTTGTGGACAGCGATTGGGTTGAGTACAGACGTAGTGCATTTATTAGGAATGCATTCATTAGCTAGACAGACGCGTAACTAGATAGACCCCACCTACATGTTGGTCAGATGTATGGTCCTTTGTAGTATTCTAGATCCTATAAAGACATATGTTCACCACCCCATGTAATGATGTCCTTCATTCTGGACCCCTTCCTGTAATAATGTTCCCATCCTGGCCTCTTCCTGCAAGAATGTCCCTAATATTGGCACCTAATTGTAATAATGTCCCCCATCCTGGGACCTTTTCTGCAATAATGTCCCCCATCCTATGCCCTTTCTGAAATAATGTCCCTCATCCTGGACCCTTCTTGTAATAATATCCGCTATCATGGGCCCTTTTCTGTCCCCCATCCTGGACCCTTCTTGTAATAATGTCCACCATCATGGGCCCTTTTCTGTAATAATGTTTCCCATCCTATGCCCCTTTCTGGAATTGTGTCCCCCATCATGGGCCCTTTTCTGAAATAATTTCTCCTATCCTGTGCTACTTCCAGAAATAATGTCGTCCGTTGTGCCGCTCTTTTCCAACACATTTAAGAAAAAACTATTCTTCATGCCTTCCCCCGCTCCCACAACATGCAGCATCCTTTTCTATAGCTGGCGCTTAGGCTAATGTCAACCGCCGGCCACTTGTACTGCAGCGCAGACCGCCAGCGGGTCTCTGTAAAGCAATACATTTTAGCTGAACATGTATCCTCATATGCATTTTCAGCTAATATAGGCGCTATGAAAAATGAGGTGGAACCCCAAGCTGTTTTTTTTAAATTATTATTTATTTAATTGAAAAATACGTCATGGGAACCCCTCTATTCATGATAAACAGCTTAGCTGAAGCTGACAGCTGAGGTTGGCAGCCCACACCTGTCAGTTTTGCCTGACTGGTTATCAAAAATACAGGGGAACCAAAAGTCTTTTTTTTTTACATTTATTTATAGTGCAGGCGGCAGCTAATGAATACTCCCATCAGCCGCTGTCTGCTCTCACTATTAACAGTTGAAAACTCTCAACATTGTCCCCTGCTAGTGCGGATCGCAGCACGAGGACAGGACAGTGATATGAGCGGTCTTCACTTCAGCACCCGGTGCTGGGAAACAGCGCAAACAGTACAGCCGATTCCCAGGCTCCAGTACGTGTCACACTGATGACACAGGGGTTTCGTCTGTGTGTCATCAGTGTACACGTGTGTGGCCCGTGCTGCTCCCGTAAATACTGACGTCTTAAAAAACCCTTAGTGAATTCGGTCATTTACTGAGCTTTAGGTGACTTTTGCAGATTTTTAGGAAAAAAAGCTCTGGAATCCGAACAGGAATCCGAATGTGCAATGTTTGTGCAGAATTTGAGATTGGCGAATGTTTTCCGAACAAGTTCGCTCATCTCTATTCAGGAGAAATTGCACAACAAATTTTGGGTCCATTTTCTCTTGTTACCATTGTGAAAATAAAAATAATTGGGGCTAAAAGATGATTTTTTGTGGGTAAAATGTGATGATTTATTTTCACAGCTCTACGTTATCAACTTCTGTGAAGCACCTGGGGGTTCCAAGTGCTCACCACATGTCCAGATACATTCCCTGAGGGGTATAGTTCCAAAATGGGGTCACTTGTGGTGGGTTTCCACTGTTTAGGTACATCAGGGGGTCTCCAAACACGACATGGCGTCCGCTCTCAATTCCGGCCATTTTTATGTTCAAGAAGTCAAACAGTGCTACTTCCCTTCCGAGAACTGCCGTGCACCCAAACATTTGAATTCCCCCACATATGGGATATCGGCATGATCAGGAGAAATTGCACAACAAATTTTAGGGTCTATTTTCTTTTGCTACCGTTGTGAAAATAACAAATTTGGAGCTGAAGTTACATTTTTGTGAAAAAAATTTAAATGTTCGTTTTTTTTCCTTCCACATTGCTTTAATTCCTGTGAAGCACCTGAAGGATTAATAATCTTCCTGAATGTGGTTTTGAGCACCTTGAGGGGTGCAGCTTTTAGAATGGTGTCACTTTTGGGTATTTTCTGTCATATAGGTCTCCCTAACTTTAAATGTGATGTGGTCCTTAAAAAAAATGGTTTTGGAACTTTTTTTTTGGAAAAATGAGAAATTGCTGATCAACTTTTAACCCTTCTAACTTCCTAGCAAAAAAAAAAGTTTAAAAATGTTGCAGATGTAAAGTCGATATGAGGGAAATGTTATCTAACAACTATTTTGTGTAACAATGTTCTGATTTATGAGCATAAGAATTAAGAGTTTGAAAATGGCAATTTTTTTTTAATTTGCCAAATGTCCGATATTTTCACAAATAAACGCAAGTCATATCGAACAAATGTTACCACTGTTATGAAGTATAATATGTCATTAGAAAACAGTCTCAGAATCAGTGGTATCTGTTGAAGTGTTCCAGAGTTAATACCGCATAAAGTGACACTGTTCAGAATTCAAAAATTTGGCCTGGTCATTAAGGTCAAAATTGGCTTGGTCACTAAGGGGTTACTAATGTATGTGTAAGGGGAGTACCGGGTCCGTGTGATGTTTCACTCCCTTTCTTCATATGTTGTCTTGTAAGTATTATTGTATATTTATTGCTGTTTCTAGCTATTTGTACATGATTAATAGGGAAAGTGCAGTACCTCAGTCATTACACTAGATGGGGTACATTAGTGAATATAGTTATTTAGGAGGAGTCAACCGTGGATAAGATAAAGGGTTTAACCAGATTATAGCAGTAGGGCCTTAGAGCTCATACAGTGCGGTTGCCTCTGTAACGTTCGAAGCAAGAAGCCCAGCCATCCAGGGCCAGTGGCCCAGAAGGGCAGCAGTGACAGCAGCAGTGGGAACAGAAGCTGTAGCCAAAGCCACAGCAGTACAGGGACACAAGTTGCTCATCATGTGGCAGCTTACTTCATGGGCAGATGCCCTCTTGTCTGGCGCGAAGCGGATGAGGGAACATCTGAATGTAGTAAAGGTGAACAGGGAGGACGCTGCGGTACCGGATAGAACGGTATGACCCAGGCTGTATCTGATATGGACGTGCTGCAAAAGGAAAGGAGTAAAGTTATTAATTTACAGCTGAAGTTGGACTGTGTCTCTGTGCGCAATCGTACGGAGGAGGTCTTCAGCAACTCAGAGGAGACCCTGAAGGTGCAGAGAGCAGAGAGGCAAGTACATTGACAAAAGGACATTGTTTGTATGTGACGGGAGACCAGGGTGCGCAAGAGCCATTAGTCTCAGCCACGGCTACGGCCCTGGCGCTCCCTCACATATGCAATTTGCATTATGAAGTCTGGTGACGGATCTGCTTTAAGCCCCATATTTACCCTAGATCAGTTGTTATTTTTAATCTCCTCGCTTACCCTAGACCAGCACAAAATACTCTATAACCACCCCTCAAATATCCTAGACCAATAGATATTAACCTGCAAATTTACCCTAGACCACGCATTTTAGACTAACAGAATTAGTGATAACTCCTACACTACCTTAGTCCACCAGCAGGGGTGTGACTATAGTGGGTACTGGGCTTAAAGTAGCTTCCGGGCCCAAGAGCTTAAGGGGCACAAAAGTTATTTTTGGCCAATAAGAAAATACCATTTACTATTAAAAACTTGTGATAGTTAGAAGTTCTGTTGGAGATTTTTGCATTGGCCACAAGTTAAGTTGTATCGCTATCGATCCAAAAAGTAGTTTTAATTAGTATGATTTTTTTTCTAATTTTCTGTTGCCTATCTCTGGTTTCATCCTCTTGTCCAATGTATCTTAGGCCGGGAATATACACACCACGGTTTCCACCTTTGGATTTTTTCAAAAATCTGCAGCAAAATCTGGATGTATAATGTGGATTTTTCTAGAAATTTTGGTGCAGACTTCATCCATACTATATTGCAAAATGGTGACATCTGTGGTAAAAGTCAGCACAGGAAAAAAGAAACTTTCGAACTATAAAATTTGCACCGTAGTTCAAATTATTTGCATAAATGTGCTGCATCGAATTGATGAGATTTGTAATAATTGACAGAACTACTGACTACTGTATACAATGATCATAGGCTTTATATTAAAGGGGTTTCCAGCCTTAGGGCACAAGTCTACAGTCACTCTATTCTCCGGGATTGGGAGCAGCAGGAGAAATGCAATTTGCACACTACTGGCCACATTCAGACTAGACGTGTCTATGCACATCTAGTTGGTATGTGACCACATGTATGCAAATCACACTGGAGAATAAAGTAACTGCAGACTTGTACACTAAGGCCAACCCTTTTAAGCTTTGTATTAACGGAGGAGAGAAGCATTCACGTGAGTTCATCTTTCCCTTCATTTTAGCGATTATTGCGTGTCGCAGCTCATAGACTCCGTCCAATCCAAACTTCTTGTTCCTCTGAGGGAATCCCAGCAATAAGCAGTTATCTGGAAGTAAGTTTTCAATATCTGTACAGCACCACAAGAATTTCACAGAGCCTATTCCAATCACTTGACTTTGTAATGCACATCAGGAGGACAAGTCCTCCACAGCTAAAAACGCTCTACAGTCGTGGTAAAAAAACACAAAATTTTAGTTTTCACACAGTTGCCTGTGCCTCATTGCTTTAAGATCTTTTTGTTGTGGGTCTGGTTACTGATGTACAATTATGAACATTTTATACATTTTTAATCATTTATTGACAAAAACCATCAAGTTTAAGCAAAGACTCAACGTTTACAGTGTTGTCCCTCATTGCTCAAGACTTCTATCCTTCATCTTGGCAGCCGGTTATCAGCTACTGGGTCAAATCTTGACTGATGACCGCCCATTCTTGTTTAAGGGTACCGTTACACTAAACGATTTACCAACGATCACGACCAGCGATACGACCTGGCCGTGATCGTTGGTAAGTCGTTGTGTGGTTGCTGGAGAGCTGTCACACAGACCGCTCTCCAGCGACCAATGATGCCGAAGTCCCCGGGTAAACATCGGGTTACTAAGCGCAGGGCCACGCTTAGTAACCCGATGTTTACCCTGGTTACCATCGTAATTTAAAAAAAAAAAAAAAACAGTACATACTCACATTCCGGTGTCACGTCCCTCGCCGTTCGCTTCCCGCACTGTGTAAGTGCCGGCCGTAAAGTAAAAGCAAAGCGCAGCGGTGACGTCACCGCTGTGCTGTGCTTTACGGCCGGCACTCACAGTCAGTGCGGGAAGCTGAAGGCGAGGGACGTGACACCGGAATGTGAGTATGTACTGTTTGGTTTTTTTTTACATTTACGATGGTAACCAGGGTAAACATCGGGTTACTAAGCGCGGCCCTGCGCTTAGTAACCCGATGTTTACCCTGGTTACAAGCGAACGCATCGTTGGATCGGTGTCACACACACCGATCCAGCGATGACAGCGGGAGATCCAGCGACGAAATAAAGTTCCAAATGATCTGCTACGACGTACGATTCTCAGCAGGGTCCCTGATCGCTGCTGCGTGTCAGACACAGCGATATCGTATGGATATCGCTGGAACGTCACAGATCGTACCATCGTAGCGACAAAAGTGCCACTGTGAGACGGTACCCTAAAGTGCTTGGAGGTTATCACAATGTCTGTGTTTTTGTTTGTCCACTTACTTTTTGAGGATGGGATTGAGATATGGGAAGTTTCTTGGCCATGGATCCAAAATTTCAATGTTTTGTTCCCCTGAGCCACAGGGGAACAAGAGCCTCAGAAAGCAGGCAGATAATGAAAGAACACAAATTGTGATAACCTTCAAGCACAGATTAAAAAAACAAACAAAAAAAAAAGATTAACCATCTGCTCTGGCATTTTTGGTCATGGTGTCTGCTAATGATTCCAGCAAGTTTTGCATCCAAAAAGTCAAATGGCGCTTCTTCCCTTCCGAGCCCTGCCGTGCACAAAAACAGTAGTTTTACTCCACTTATTTTGTATCAGTGTACTCAGGAGAAATTGCACAGCAAATTGACTGGTGCATTTTCTCCTGTTACCCTTGTGAAAATAAAAAACATTAAGTCTAAAATTACCTTTTTTTTTTTTTTTTTCACTAAAAAGTTAAGGTTTATTTTTTCCTTCCACATTGCTTCTGTTCCTGTGAAGCACCTGAAGGGTTAAACTTCTTGAATGTGGTTTTGAGCACCTTGAGGGGGGCAGTTTTTAGAACGGTGTCACTTTTGGGTATTTTCTGTCATATAGAACCCTCAAAGTCACTTGAAATGTGATGGGGTCCCTTAAAAAAATGGTTTTGTAAATTTTGATGAAAAAATGAGAAATCGCTGGTCAACTTTTACCCCTTCTGACATCCTAATAAAAAATTACGTTTCAAAAATTGTTTTGATATAAAGTAGACATGTGGGAAACGCTATTTATTAACCATTTTGTGTGACGATTAATTTAAGGGCATAAAAAATTAAAAGTTTGAAAACTGCTAAATTTTTGCCAAATCCGATTTTTTTCAACAAATAAAACACAAGTTATAGTGAAGGAATTTTATGACTATCACGAAGTACAATATGTCACGAAAAAACCTCAGAATCAACGGGATCCGTTGAAGCGTTCCAGATTAATACCACAAAGAGACAGTGGTCAGAATTGTAGAATTTGAAAGGTGAAAACTTGGCTCGGGGGTGAAGGGGTTAATGCATAGCTAAATATTAAGAGTCCAAAGTCATGTGTATATCAAAATATCGGCTCAAAATGTGGCAAGAAGAAGGAATCTTACATCTTGATATTTTTAATGTTTATAGACAGTGTCAAGAGAGCGCAGAATTTACATATCTAGCTGCAAAGAACTGTCAAACAGGAAGATTAATTCTATGGATCCAGGTCAGAAACAAACCAACGAGTGGTATAAGTGTATGCAAGAAGAGCTTTATTTTTAGACTTTTTTTTTCTAATTTTATTTTAAATAAAAAAAATCCATCCATGTATATATAAATACTCTATCACCACCTAGAGGAGAAACGCTCGTGCTGCGGATGGAAGAGGCGTAGTGGCCAGCTCTATATTTGTGCGCCTGCAGGAGGGAGAACATTGTGAACGGCCACAGTTTGACTTTGAAAACTGGAATCTCGATGGGATCCATAAAATACATTTGCATCATGGCTGGGACATTAATAATAATATGCTAACATTCCGCAGCACTTTACAGTTTTGCACACGTTATCATCGCATTGACCATTAAGAGGTTAATGGTCAATGGAGTGAAGTATGACATATGTAAAAATATCAAGTCAATGTAGGTTTACAGGAAAAGCCCCTTTAATGACTAGATTATATTCCCTAGTATAAAGGCTCCCATACATATTAGACATAAGTCAGCCTAACCCGCTGATATCGGCAGGATGGACCGACAGTCAAATGTGTATGGGGGCAAGGGGTCTCACCTCTGCCCCAAGGTGAGTATATAATGATTTATTTTTTTTTAACATTAGATCTTTTTTACTATTGATGCTGCATAGGCAGCATCAATAGTAAAAAGTTGGTCACACAGGGTTAATAGCAGCGTTAACGGACTGCGCTACACCGCGGCATAACGCAGCCATTAACCCTGTGTGAGTGCTGACTAAAGGGGAGTATGGAGGGGGCACTGAGAGTAGGAAGGGGCAAATTCACGGCCGGACTGTGCCCGTCGCTGATTGGTTGCGGTCAGCAGGCCTTGACCAATCAGCGACGCGGGATTACCTTGACAGACGGAAGTGCCCCTTAGATGAAAATAAATATATATATATATATATACAGATAGATAGATAGATAGATAGATAGATAGATAGATAGATAGATTTGCATTCCGGCTTAATCCATTCTTAACTGATCCACTGGAGGGAGTGAACGGATTAAAAAAAAAAATAAAAATCAGGCAGGCAACTCCATTTTTAACCCTTTCACTACATATTCCGTACAATTGTGGAATTGCACTTTTTTGCAATTTCAACGCACTTGGAACTTTTTTCCCTATTTTCTAGCACATCAAATGATAAAATGAATGAGGTCATTTAAAAGTACAAGTCGTCACAAAACAAACCCTGATGGGGCCACATTGATGGAAAAGTAAAACCGTTATGGTTCTTGAAAGATGGGGGAGGGGAAAAAACTGAGAAAGCACAACAGAAAATTGCTCTGTCATGAAGGGGTTAAAACCAGATGATACATAGGAGAAAACCGACCTGTTTGTGATGGCTGTACAAATGGAAACGAATGTGTTATTTGTAGATGGCGTTCACATCGCGACTGCGGAGAATCATCAGTTCCGAATGAAACCACCGCACCTATAACCAGTGATGGTTGAAAAATATAAAAGTACTTCTCACTACAAAATTAAAATATTTTTCTCAGATTATTTTTTGTAAGGCAATGCAACAAAAAATAACCCTGCAACGTTTCAGTTCTATACTTGGACCTTCATCAGGCTGGAATGGTCATTGGTTAAAAGTGATGTAACCAGAGGAGGAGCGCTCTAGAACAGCGACCTTCAGCCTCACCCGCTGTGACTAAGCTCGCCTTTCTAGAGAGCTTCTCCTCTGGTTAGATCTAATTTGACCCAACGGTAACTCATCTCTGATGAAGGTCCAGGCGTAGAACTGAAATATTGCAGTTTTGTGTTGGAATGCCTTACAAAAAACAAAAATCTTTGTATATTTACTAAATCAGGATTACCAAAATTGCAGCTAACCTACATGTATGTACAGGTTTGTTGTGGTGCGGTTCTATCAAAGCAAGCCATGTGAACACAGCCTAAAAATTGGGTCTTCTTCTCAAGGAGTAATGGAAGTCCCAGCACCAACCACAGTAGTGACAGCCGTAATGCCCTGAATACATCCTTTTGGACTTTTAGAGCCATTGGTTCAGATTTTTTCCTCTAACCTCGCCTTTACAATCCATGGGTCTCAAAGCTCTTCCACAACCGGTTTCCGGTGGGCTAGATCCATTTGGACACCGCGACTTTCTCGAATGATGAAGCATCTCAGAATTAAACATGATTAACCTTACTGATGTGCTGACTTGCTGCAGGTTTCCACGTTCACCTTCTCGATTGGCCAACTTTTTCTGGAGCCTTTCAGATGTTTTAGGAGAGTTGGCTCACTGTGTCACTGAGAGTCAGATCACTGAGGAAGTATTTGATCTATAGAACCACTGTGAAAAGAAACCTGAAGGTCATCCGTCTCTGGGCTCCGAGACTCCATTATCTCTAGAATGAGAAGACTTGGAGAAGCCCCCGGCCTGTAAAAATGACCTTAGGGCATGTGCACACGTCAGGATTTCTTGCAGAAATTTCCTGAAGAAAACCGGAAATTTTCTGCAAGAAATCCGCATTTTTTTGTGTGTGTTTTTTCCCCGTTTTTTTTTTAGCATTTTGCAAGCGTAATTAGCTTGCAGAATGCGAAAGTTTTCCAAGCGATCTGTAGCATCGCTTGGAAAACTGATTGACAGGTTAGTCACACTTGTCAAACATAGCGTTTGACAAGTGTGACCAACTTTTTACTATAGATGCTGCCTATGCAGCATCTATAGTAAAAGATAGAATGTTTAAAAATAATAAAAAAAATGGTTATACTCACCTGCAGACAGCCAATCTCCTCAGCGGCGTCCGTTCCTATAGATTGTGTGTGTGTGTGTGTAGGACCTTCAATGACGTCGCGGTCACGTGAGCGGTCACATGAGCGGTCTCGCGACCAATCACAAGACCGCGACATCATCGCAGGTCCTTCACACACACCATCTATAGGAACGGAAGCGACAGCGTGCACCGCTGAGAGGCGGGAAGACTCCGGGGCCATCGAAGGTGAGTATATCACTATTTTTTATTTTAATTCTTTTTTTTTTTTTTACCAATTATATGGTGCCCAGTGCGTGGAGGAGAGTCTCCTCTCCTCCACCCTGGGTACCAACCGCACATAATCTGCTTACTTCCCGCATGGTGTGCACAGCCCCGTGCGGGAAGTAAGCAGATCAATGCATTCCTAGGTGTGCGGAATCCCCGCAATTCCGCAAATTTAAAGAACATGTTGCTTTTTTTTCCGCGATGCGATTTTTTCGCGGGAAAAAATGCAACATTTGCACAAGAAATGCGGAATACACTGAAAATAATGGGAGGCATATGTAAGCGTTTTTTTCACGTTTTTATAGCAAAAAAAACCGCGAAAAATACTGAACGTGTGCACATGGCTTAATGAGCAAATACAGTTCAATAATGACTACCATATTCAAGTATTTCAGCCTCATGTCTCCAGGGAGCTGGTATCTCACCCTGATCTGGCCCCAATGTTCTAATACTCACTCCTTTTGGTGGTGACTTCTGAAAGTCTGGATCGCTCTCTCCCTCAACATCATCGGCCAGAGGATATTCAGGTGGCTTTCCTATATGTGTAGATGAGAAGAGGGACCTCAAGATAGGACTTTATAATCGTTTTAGTTTTACAAAGGGTTTTGTTCTACCGTTAGTAAATCTCTTCTTCTCCATCTCGTGTTGGGAGATGTTGGGGTTATATCAGCTCCAGGAAATGTCCTATCGGCCGAGAGTCTAATGTATGGTGGCCTCCTGACAGATGATGTTGGGGAAGAAACAGAACGGGGCCTGTTTAATTTCATCAGTCCATTTATTGGGTAGGGGGGAGATAGGTCATTGCTAGAGGAATCGGCTCTCAGACAACACAGGAGTGGTCGCCTGAGCAGAGGATTCCGGTTTATGGAGAAATCGGTAGATGTCTTGGTGGAACTATCGTTTGACCAACAGCTATTAATGTGTATAGGAGCCTTAAAGGTACGTGCAGACGTTCAGTTTTTCGCAGATTGTTCAGCTGGTAAGTACAGGAGAATCAGCAGGAAAAATGCTGCGTAAAATGTGCATTTTTTATGCTTTTTTTTCCCTCTTCCCATTCGTTTGAACAGGTGAAAAACGCTGCAAAGACACTGAAAACATTAACATGCTTCAGATCTGAAATGGTTTCAAATCTACAAGCAAAAAAGCAGCATGTGCATGAAATATCAGAAATCTCATAGCGTTTGCTGGTACTGTAAATAGCAGCATCTTTTCTGCAGGAACAAAAAAAAACAAACAAAAAAAAAAAAACATAGCCCAAGGGAGGATCAGTGAGAACAGCAGAAATCAGTTTTAGGAAAGTCATGGTAAAAAAACATTAAATAAAAAAAAAACAACATTTGAAGAAATAAAAGAATAATAAATACAATTTTGCTGAAATGCATTAAATATTTATTTGGAAATTAAAAACGAAAATAAAACTTAATAAAAATTGTTGTTTTCAGAACGACATATAAAGATTCAGCATCGTCGTAACCTGACAAAAGATGCAATACTTTATGGTCACATCCTCATTTTTAAAATGAATAGAAAACTAGTATGTGTTTGCCCATTTCATGTGAAAAGAAAGCGGCAACATAAAGCACCTCATGTGATACGCAACAAAATAAAACACTAATGCGGCAGAATTGACCTTTTGTTAATTTAAAGCTACTGAAACACAAGTAACAGTCACATTGACCTCCGTTCTGTTAGTGTTTTTGGGTGGACACAACAAGACTAGACTTGCATCTCCTAAACAGATGAGGGCGATTCCAATTGCTCCTATATAATGAACGGCTTTACCAGAGTCCCATTTTTTAGATTTTTTTAGGATTGGGGGGGCGTTAAGAAGGAAACCCTGGCACAGCGCTCGATATAGAGCATTGTAAAATGTTGAATTAGGCTAAAGCTACTGTAGAATCACATGGCCAATTTTTGGTGCCATTTTTATTCAGAAGTGATCACACATTTTTCCTTTAGATTTTACTTTTCCCCTTTAGATCCACTCCTGGCTACTTATAGGATTCCAGCATTAAAGGGGGTTGTCCACTTTTAGAAAATTTATCAGGTCCGGGGGGGGAAGGTGCAGTTTTTTTTTTTATTCTTATTTAACAAACATGTTAGAGAGCAGCAGCCAATCAGCGAGCTTATCGGCTCTGCCCGAATACACTGTAGACCCCCCATCAGCGCCGCCACCAATATCGGATACTGGGGGCAGATTTTTAATATATAAAAAAAAAAATATATATATATATATATATATATATATATATATATATATATATATATATATATATATTTATTTATAAAATTATAAATATATATATATATATATATATATATATATATATATATATATATATATATATATATATATATATATATATATATATATATATATATATATATATATTTTTTTTAACTGCATCCAGAAACAGGGATTTCCTAAAAGACAACCCCCCTTCAGATTAATTGCACACTCATCATTGGTGCATATATTAAAAAGGCACTGATTTTTTTGTACCTGGTAAGAACACATTAAGGTTTGGACCAGTCCCTTTGGTATATCCCATACGCCTACTCTCGACATAAGCCGCGCTTTAGACCAAACAGCGCAATGGGTGAAGGAGATACGGCGGAGATAAATGCTGGGTCTATGGTGGCAACATGACCGCTTCTCATGAGGATTTCCTGTCCCATGAGACACAAGTGTCCAATCAAAGATTTACCACTATGAAGAAAGCGATAACGTATTTTGCCACATTAATTTGGCAAAAATTAGTTTTAAAAAAAGTTTAAGTTAGTTTATTATTATAGATTAACGATGGTAAGTATGCGTTCTGATTCGTCAGCCCTACTTTTTCCTAATGTGTCAACTTATTAGAAGACCGGTGTGTAAAATGGGAGCTGACCGTCTACTCATGTCATTACCCAAGCCGGTCTCCTTCTTCATGTATTCACCATGACAAAAAAAGGGGGATTTGCTTAGTGACTGAAATGAGCAGTCAGCCCCCTCATGTACTTTACAGGTAACTTTTGGAGAGTTGGCCAATATTTTAAGACATTCCAAAAGTAATCCGACCCCCTCCCTTGTGCATCAGGGGTCAAGCAGGCCCCGAGACGTCATACTTGATATCTGCCAGCAGACGTGCGAGAGGGGCAAGTATCATGTACCGGAGACGTGCGAGAGGGGCAAGTATCATGTACCGGAGACGTGCGAGAGGGGCAAGTATCATGTACCGGAGACGTGCGAGAGGGGCAAGTATCATGTACCGGAGACGTGCGAGAGGGGCAAGTATCATGTACCGGAGACGTGCGAGAGGGGCAAGTATCATGTACCGGAGATGTGCGAGAGGGGCAAGTATCATGTACCGGAGATGTGCGAGAGGGGCAAGTATCATGTACCGGTCCCATCTGATGACTAGGACAGATGTACAACACCCTCCGATATTGTCCGCGAGCTGCAGAAATCGTGGAAGTGAAGTCACCGACCCTGCTCACCTCCAGAAGTCAGAGGGTCAGATTACCCTACAGCAGAACATTTGGACAAAACAAGAGAATTCTTGGAAATCATGGCAAAATCAAGCAGTTTCCTTACAAATTTCTATTTGGAAACTTCTAATGCAAAAGGTCACATCTGATGGCTAACAAAAAAGAAAAAAAAGAAAAAGTATCTGGAGAGTTGTAATTAGTGTATGGTACATCCCTGTATTTCAGAAGGTCGCTATACAAATGAGGTATTGATTGGTACTTGACCAACTGGCTAGGATTTGCCAGCAATCTAGTGACAGCTTGACCAAGTAGGACGCGTTCAGTATTTGGTCAGTATTTTACATCAGTATTTGTAGCCAAAACCAGGAGTGGGTGATAAATACAGAAGTGGTGACGAGTTTCTATTATACTTTTCCCCTGCTTGTAGGTCAAAACCAGGAGAGGAACAAATACTGATGTAAAATACTGACCAAATACGGATAGTGTGAACGTGGCCTCATTTCTTACAAAAGGAAAAATGACCAGAAAGCGCCTCGTTCCCGTCCCCCCGCGATCTCCTCCACAAACTGTAGGTTTGCCCCCCGTTCACATATTCCCGATACTGCCGACATCAATCCACTGTGTGAGGCACCAGGCGTTACTGCGGGCGAGACGAGAGGGTCAGATTATCCAAAAATGAAGCAGGACACATGTAAAATCGTAAATGCATAAGGGTGAAAGAAAAAGTACATGTAACACCTGCTTCCCCAAATTCTAAAACTGCGCAACACCTAAATAAGTTGGGTCAGTAAGTCTCTAGAGGAGGACCTGGTTTCTACATACAGCCCTCAATATTGACCTTTTCATTCTGCAACCTAATTTTATATTTCACCTGTGTCCTTATCTTTATCATATATATTTACAAACAGAAAAAAAAACAAAACTTAAAAATAATCCCGTGAATAACGCAATATCATTACAACCACGGAGAACGTTGCGTCTTATTTCCGTACCATGGCTGGAGCGCGGCAGACGTAATATCCTGGATCTAGTCTGACCTGACCCATTATACCTCGTCCTCTCCTTCAAAGAGAGCAAAGATACAATGGTGTCAAATCAAGCGCTAAATGCCTCTTTATTCCCAATAAAAGATGCTGACGAGACCGCAGCAGACCAGCCCCGATATTACCTGACCTCTCCTCCCATCATGAAACACATCACCTGTATTAAAGGGGTATTCCCATCTCCAAGATCCTATGCCAAATAGACAGTAGGTGTAATAATATTAGGAAATACCTCCAATTAGAAATGTAGTATAGTTCTTCTGATTAGCTATGTCTCTTTTCCAATGTGCAGTAGTTTAGGTATCCATGATTACGACCACTCATAGTGACAGTTAGTTGTTAGTGGTCGTAACCATGGATACCTAAGCTACTGCAATACCCTGCACATGAGGCAAGTGACATCGCGAATTGGAAGAACTATACTACATTTCTAATTGGAGGTAATTGCTAATAATATTATGACTACATCTGCTACATATCGGGATATGATCTTGGAGATATAAAATATCAAAAAATGTATACAGTAATAAAAAGTCATAATATCCACAGTAAACAAAGGGGTTGATCCTTTCAAATATAATTCGTCCCTCGCTGTATTTTGTGTTTTTTTTTTTAAAAACCTGCGCTGTACTCACCTTCCCTGGGTCCAGTGGCAAGTCACGGTGTCTGGCATTGGCTGCCGATGACATGTCTGTTCTCCGCCAATGAACGCAACGGCAGAAACTCACCGGTAGACCCAGGGAAGGAGAGTACAGCACAGTTTATTTTTATTTTTAAAACAAAATGCAAAGAGGGAACAAACCCTTGAAGGGATTTTACTTGCAGTAAATGAAGACGTCGGCAGTGAAATTCATCTGAAATACAAAAATTAAAAAAAACGTTCCAGTAATTACACGTTTTAGGATAGGGCTCTAATGAGGAATTCCGTTACTAGAACTTGAATATCTGCAATAAAAACATCCTCCTGCCCTGAACACATCACCACCACTGAATAGAGGGATCCCCTGGTCACAAGACTGCAGCCAGGCGCTGAATGGAGCGACTGGTTGTGATTGCGCTTTTGTAGTCCCTTTTAATGGATGCATGGCACTGACGATACAAAGAGGCTCAAGAGCAGCGCTCAGTCATCTTGGTCAGAGGGACATTGCACATGCGCAACCAGCCAAGAGTATTCAACTTCTTTTGGTCGCAGTTCTGGCAATTGCTTGGGATCCCGGCACTGATCCTTTGTAAAAGTGTCAAGCAAAAACTCAAAAACTTAGAAGCAGGTTTACAAGTTATAGATAAACCTCATACGGCCCTTGATTTTGTGCAAGTATTTGCTGGTTGCAAAAAAAAAAAAAAAAAAAAAAGTTAGTAACATTTGTGCTGTAACAGATATACAGTTATTGACCCTTCGAAGTCCTGAATTCTCCAACGGTGACCAATGTCTGAGGAACGACGCCTTTCAGGACGCCAACTCCACAGCTGCAGAAGTGGCAGAGCTGCCGATCACAATGATGTAAGAGAAGTATTAAAAGCAAAAACCGCTATACTCCGCTCTCCATTTCATACAAAAAAAAACAAAAAACAAAAAAAAAAAAAAACAGCAGCTTTGTGCATTAATGCTCCGGATGTACAATGATTGTTCGGAAAATAGGTTGTCGGAGATTGTGTGTAGTGCGGTTGTCAGACCGTCCCTGACGCAGCGCAACTTGATTCAAGTGTGGCTCCGAGATAGATCCGATCCGCTTATAAAATTATGGAGATGTTGTAGTGTAAAAACGTACAGAAAACCGTCCAAACAGCAACCGGTGTCTCAGGGCGAGAACAAGTTATCTCACTCCGGTTCGGCAAGTCATCCATTCAAGACCTTGACACAACCTGCACAGGAGGGAAAAAAAAAAAGAGAGGGGGAAAAATAGTTAGGAAAGAAAATAAAATGTATATTACGGAATATAAGACAAGAGGTTTTTCACCCAAAGGAACGGGTGAAACGCACATTATGACATGTATTTTATGCAGCATTTTTCATGGTTTTTTGATGAAGATATGCAGGAAAAAAAAAAATCTTGTAAATATGCAATATGTGAACGTATACTTATTTTCAGAAATTCTGTTCAATTTTAGAGAGAAAAAAAACCAAAAAAAAAAACCCACACACTTGAAAGCCAGACAGGAACCAGGCCACTCTGGTGACTAATCCAAAATGGACTTCTCCCTGGCCCACTCCCCTTGAAAGGCAGATTCTACGCTATACGCACATGTATGGGGATGCCTGTCATCAAGTGGCGGGGCGCGGAGTAGACGGCCGGGGCGCGGAGCAGACGGCCGGGGCGCGGAGCAGACGGCCGGGGCGCGGAGCAGACGGCCGGGGCGCGGAGCAGACGGCCGGGGCGCGGAGCAGACGGCCGGGGCGCGGAGCAGACGGCCGGGGCGCGGAGCAGACGGCCGGGGCGCGGAGCAGACGGCCGGGGCGCGGAGCAGACGGCCGGGCACACCACTTGTACTAGTCACTTTTTCTGCTTGGCCTCTGGAAGGCTTTTAAAAATGAGTGATTTTCTCTGAAACCTTGCAGCAATTCCACGTAAAAAAAATTAATAATAAAAACCCCCAAAATACCTGGATGAAATTATACAGCCAGAGCCTTTTGCATGCTCCCATGGTTCAGACAGCATGATCGATTTTGACACAAACCCTCAAAGCATGACATATGAATGAAAAAAAAAAAATGGAACACGAATGAAATTAGTCTGATGTTTCTAGATGAAACACTGAGGGTTTTCCATATGTTTGTTTCAAATGGTCTTTACTGTATATACCAGGACATTAAACGCAGAGTCATCTCATTATTAGCAGACTGGAGGCCTAGATAGAGGCTAGATAAGGCTCTGTATGTGTTCCAGTCACTTGCTGGTCTCACTGGCAAGAGACAAATACAAGACATTTATCTAGAAACCATTCATTTCAGCTGCCAGAAGGCACACACACTTTGCAGCATGGCTCATGTAGACAATTGGAATATGCACTATGGTGGCCCGGGAAGGTTTATTTTCAGCTAGTTGGGGGCGACCGATGAATGCACCTTACGTACCCCTCTCCTGAGAGAGCACAGCAGGACTGGATGTGCCACGGATGATCCTTAATAGAGCTAAGGGTGAGGTATTTGGAGATGTCGGCCGCAGTCATGCATCCTTTCATATCCTGCTTGTTTGCGAAGATAAGAACTGCCGCCTTCCGTAAATCCTAAAAGCAAACATACACCATCGATATATATTTACCAAGCAGCCGCGCACATTTTCCACAAGTAGCAAATATACAAATATATGGACAGGGGAAACGTTCAGGGCGACTTTCTTTGTCCTGGCTTTTCTGCCCTTTAGTTGCCCGGGAATCGGATTTCTTTCCCTGCCGGCCTCCGGGGGATTAGGTCATGATATTCCGCGGTGTAACGTTTCCTGCAGTAATCACACAATTCATCGAGCTCTGGGGTAAGTGACGTAATCTGGCCCTGGACCGCGAGAGTCGGGATCATATTGCTGCTATAATAACCTCTACGGAAAGGACAGATTATGGGACGGCTCAAGGCCACACTGGAGGAGAGTCAGAGAGTCTATGGCTTCTATGAAACAAAAGAGTCAGATTATTTATTTTTTTCGCCGAAATATCAGCGCTACTCTTGTCCTTGTGCTGTGCCGGCAACATCAAGAGACTAAACTGCAAAACCAGGAGACACGGCCCATGCCCAGGTGCGGAGCCATTTCTGGGCAAAAGCGCGCCCTCTTCCTAAACCCACAAGGTTACTTCACATGGTACTTTTTTTCCCTCCAATTTTACAAATATGACAGAGGAACCTATATGTCCGTTCACTGGACCAGAAAAGTCTGACGTAGATTCTTTTGTGGGAATGCAACAAACCCTGCGTGTGAATACATGACGATTGTGGTGCAGATTTGCTGCGGGGGGCTTTTACTAATGGGGTCATCCACAGTGAAACTCAACATGGCAGGTCAATTTCCACAGCGAAGTTTAACCGGTCAGAGGAGATTCTGGATTAATCGGTCACATTGCTGCTATTCTCACCCTACAATGCAAACATGAGCACTAAAAAATCCGCACCAAGGTCACGCTGTATTTGCAAAAAATGCATCAAGCCCCCAAAACTCCAACATTACCAAACAAACCCAACAACATTGGAGTCACAGACACTATTCTGATGTCAAAGTTGCAAATTTTGAAAAAAAAACAAAAGTCATTTTTGCACGAAAAAGTTAGTGACAGATTTTCTGCTGTCTTGATTCGTGGGGGTAGTAAAGGGTGAGCATTGTTACCTGGGCCGACATATATTCATTATAAGACTCCGGCCTCACAGGCACAAATAAACTACAACTTTTCCAAAACTCTGACACAGATGATGGGGCTGAAGTCAGCGCGGACGTCAGTACTTTGCTGCCATCTTTGCACCCATAGATTCATCGGTCATGCTCAGACAATGCACGTGGGTTAGGGTACGCTCCCACATTAAGGATCTGCTGCAGTTATGACGCTGCACCGCGCCTATTACGCAGACTAATGGACACGCATTTATGTTTTTTACATATGTGGATTTTCCTCATTATTACAAATCTAAAAGGAAGATTCACATCCGCAAGAGAAGTTGACACGCTGCGGATCTGAAAGATGCGACGCATGTCAGTGTCCGCAGATTTCTAGAAATCCCATCCACTATGCTGGAACATCTGAGCGCTGCAGTTTTGATGCTGCGCAAATAAAAAGCAAGTCAAAACCGCAGCAAATCCTGAAAGTGGGAACATTCCCTTAAAGCAATTCCTTCTGAACAGTAAAACTACCGATGGAGTCATTTTGACTCCTCGTGATTTTTATTTCTCTTCTGTGACTACATTTTTCCCAATTCCAGCTGGAGACTCGGTGACTTTTACTCATTTAGGATGTGAAAAAAGATTTTGACAAATAAGTTTGGAAAAAAAAAAAGTACCTTTTTTTCAAAGTTTACCTTTACTTACCAAAAGGAGTCATTTTGACTCCCTACTATATTATGCAAGTCTTTGTCTCTGAAAGTTATTATTTTAGTTTTCATTTTAAATGTTGGCTTTGACTTAGAATAATAAGCATTTTTGCAAATATGCTCGACATATACAGGACATCCGTCAGTGAACGCTCAAGTTGGCTACATCATTTCTGTAGAATACGGCCTGCAGTTTTTCTAATTGCTCATATGGCTAGGAGAACTATGCTAAAGCCTGACGATATTCTTGCTATTTTGCATTCTATACATTAAAGTTACAGGAATACCAGAAGCAAGAAACTCTAAAAAACAAAAACGAGCCAGGAGTCAATATAGCTCCATTCGGTAGTTTGGGGTGGGGGGGGGGGGGGGTGACCAGTCTGGCAGTCCTAGTGTTAAAGTCTGGCATTTGTAGTGAGTGAAGAATGAGAGATTTTGGATCGGGGCTTGCACTCTAACAGCCAGTAACCCTTTGGCAATGATCCGATACTGCCGGACGTCTGACCGGACAAAATAGCCGAAAAAGATACAGATTGTGAGCGGCTGTCTGCATACTCTGACCGATATTCGGCTGTCAGACACTGCGCCGGCTGCTGGAGGAGAAATCATGGTCACTAGATGAGGAGCCACTTCAGCTAGAACATGCAAAAGTGAAGAACTAGAGCTGTAAAGCCGACATTGCAGGATGTGCGTCTGACCCACCTCGTGAGCGAGCATTCGGTAGAGTTCCTCCTTTGTGATGGAAAGTCGCTCTCGGTCCGTGCTGTCGACAACCAGGATAATGAACTAAGGAGAAACAAGAAGATGAGTTTCTAGATCATCAATAACTGTTCCTAGATAAGAGGATCTGATCGCTCCCCGACACGTGTAAACGCCAATGATGTAGCATCGTTACACTTCATTGTCCCGTCCAATATTGTTCCTCCTGGAAGTTTATGAACAAATTGACAAACTGTTGTAAAACGTACCCTGGTCAACGGGCGCACAACCTGCACAGTAGGTGAATGACATGTGTCCTGATCGTTCGGGGGGGAAAGTGCACAGCTGGGGAGTGCTGGCCCCTTCTTTATTTCCCTGATCAATCAGACAATCTGTCAATCAGACACAGATTGTCTGATTGATCAGGGAAATAATGAAGGGGCCAGCACTCCCCAGCTGTGCACTTTCCCCCCGAACCACGGTCTCGATAGATGTAGACCCATTGTCCCCACCTATCAGACATTTGGCTACACTATCTACATGCCAGTGACACTGCCCGCACCAGCCATCGTCAGCATGTAGCATAAGGAATGGTGAGCGGCAACCGACAACTGGTAATGCAAGTTTTAGCTAAAAGAGCAATGAGTGGAGGCCATGTTTCCTGAAGTTCTGATCTCTCTCTCTCTCTAGGAAGTGACCTGTGAGGTTCGCACAGCCTGAATCCGTGTTGATCCCCAGTTTTAGCTACTTTCCATTTTCCCCCTACCAAGAGAGGCATTTGAACCCAGGACCCCAGCGCTCCAAGGCTGCAGTGCTAACCACTGAGCACTGTCATTAGTTGTGCTGCCCGGAGGCTAAACAATTAGAGAAGCAACACAAAAGGCGGCACTCATCCAGTGTGCACACAATGCGCCTCTATTCATAGACTATAGATCACGGAGGTGCAGCACTTTCCCCGCGCTGTCACATCAATCAGCTGATGGGCCTCCAGGAGGATTAGCCGCAGCACACGTGAACACAATCATCCATGACAAGGTTTACAGGTCAGATGTCGGAAACTGCGGGCGCCTCGTGGCAAAGATTTCTGACAGCGCAAAAATAATGAGAGAACAAAGTAATATTCACGCAACTGGGTCCCATCGATGTGGATAATCAACTATTCCGGATTATTGGATAGACGAGGAGGAGACGACCCACTTGTCAAACCGTCCAGTACACATTAAATAACCCTGTCCTGCGCAGCTAGTCATTTCTTAAGATTTGTATTTTTCCTCTGCTCCTTCCAAAAGTCATAACTTATATTTCCATCAAATTTTTTTTTTTTTTTTGCGTGGGTTAGGTTGCAGTTTTGAATGACATTAATAATTTCCTGATATTAACAGGGAAAAAAAATTCTAAATGTACATTTTTTATTTTTTTATTTTTTTTTTTTTAAATACACACCACTAAGAAAGGAAATTCTATACCTATTTGATCTCCCTGTAATCGTACTGATCTGAATTCATCTTCTCAGATCATTTTTCCACCAAACAAAAAAAAAAAAAGTGTACATACAAAGAAACAACACTGGTAGTATTTCCATAATTTTTGTTCTTTGTGGTGTTTACCATATGACTCAATTGAATATTTTTATAAGACTGGAATATTACTGTTCATGTGGCAATAGAAAATATGCCTTTTTTCAACTAAAAGACTATTCTAATATTGATTATATTAAGGGGGAGTTTAAAAAATTGGCTTTTTAAAATACTTTGGTTAAAAAAAAAAAAGCGAACAATTTTTAAAAAGATGCCCCCCTAGGGGACTTGTTCCTGCGATTATTTGATCACTTTTAATATATATGACAATACTAAAAACCATCACAATCCTGAAACTTAGCTCCCTATACTCCCTTACCAAACTGATGGGATTAAAGTCAGCAATTATGTAATGTTTATGGGGGTCTCTCCCTTGACAAAGGACGCTGAAGGAGACAAAAAATAAATAAAATTGGGCCACTTTAAAGTTTTTAAATCCCAAAATCTGGTCTCCCAGCGGAAGATAAAAAGAATACAGATGCAGATGAAACAGACACTGGAGACGAGTCCTGTGGACTCGTCAGAGGTTTATGTTCGGGAATACGCCAAGGTGTGCAAAAATGTTCTGTAAATGGACAATTTCTCTTGCGGCTCCACCAGACCTGGTCACCAAGCTTTCCTAGGTTCCTGAATAGCAATTCTCTCTTGTTGTGCTATTATACAATTGCCATTCAGGAGTCAAAGCTGCAGACGATCTCAGTAATAACCCAACTACTCCTGACCAGGTGACTAAGCGGCAGTCTTGTATATTTTGATTTTGCAATGGACACGCTCTGAGTACATCCCGTGAGAACAGTTTTTGCGCACCTGCCCTTGCCCTTTTTGCGCACCTGCCCTTGCACACCTTTACCACAAATGCTGAATTTTCCACTAAAGGAAATTGTAAACGGAGATTCTTAAGTGTGTGCAAAAACAAGCTAAAAAGTCATGGAAATGCTAAGGGGACAAAGCCGGACAGCGGACAGGAACGTGTGGCCGCCGGTTACCTCGGTGTTGGAATAGTAGGTGTTCCACGATGAGCGCAGCGATTCTTGACCTCCGATGTCCCACATCAAAAAGTGGGTATTCTTCACCACGATCTCCTCCACGTTGCTTCCGATGGTCGGGGACGTATGAACCACTTCATTCATTAAACTGGAAAAAAAAAAAAAAAGTGAAAGCTAAAGATGCCTTCATTCTACAGATTCTACCCTTAATAGGCCAAGTTCTGGCCGACCACGGGTTTTATGACCTGCACTAAAAGTATCACATGGATTCACGCTGCAGGTAATTTGGACCGGTTGACTAGACAGCAAACCGGGTGGTGTGGCCATAATGATAAAATGTATGCGAATATCAGCTGTGGGAATGAGGCCATAGAGTGATAAAGGAAGAGGGAATCCCGGCCCAGCTTACTTCGGCCTAAGGGGCGAGGAGACTCGTTGACGTCCTGCCCGATACCTGCTGGGCCATGTGCGAGATCGGCAGGGATCGTACACCTGTCCTATTCTAATGACCTCAATGGGTATCAGTGGATGTGTCACCGGTCCGGCTCGCTCCCCAAACCCAATCTTCGCTGTAATGGGGAGACCACTTTAAGACTGGAATTATACAAACAGTTTTTTTATGCAATTCCAGCTTATTTTATTAAACCAGGAACTGGAACAATTTATTCTAATGTTTATTTTCTTATTGTTCCTATAGATTTTTTTTGTTCTATTTTCTGTACATTATTTTGGGAGCGTGAAGCATCTTTCAGGTTAACTGCATTCATGTATTTGCAGCCAACATGGACCACAAGATATTAGTGTCTGGAGATGAATCATGACTTCTATGGGGGGTGTGGTGGGCTTGTTCTGCAGAGAGGGGGAGGGGAGCTGTGTGCACCATATTATGTGAATAGTGGATCCCAAATTATCGATCATTGTAATCCTGTCTGTGAGGAGACTGCCGAGAACTGATCTCTCAATTCTTCGCAGTGCTGAACAGGGACCATATAGAGCGAGACATTTCTAGGTTCCCCTTGGTTTTAGGAGTGTGGGGGGAAACTGGAGAAACCAAACTGCTGGGTTATTCGCTTCCTACAAAATATACCCCAGCGTGTCAAGGTTAGGAAGATTAAATTGTGAGCCCCATGGGGCGAGGGCGGCAGATTCATACAGTGGGTACTGCTGTCAGTCTGGCAGGTTTGTGGCACAAGGGGCTGCAAGAAACAAAATCATCATCTTCAGTAATAGGCAAATTCTTACGGGAAGCTCCGGCGTTTCATAGAAAACATTCCTTATAGATCCGGCTCTTCCCAGCGCTGCCTAGATAGTATTACATAACACGGGCGTGCAGATAGTCAGCGGTCACTATGTAACGTCTAAGGACTAATACTTACAACTGATAGAGAATCGTGGTTTTTCCAGCATTATCGAGTCCCACAATGATCACTTTGTGTTCTGCAATGAGAACATTTAACAGGTTAGGAGGGAGGATAAACAAAAAAATGCGTACAAGTAACTTGATCCCTTACACGGAGTCGTGATATTACTGACAAAGGCTACAGAGCGCATCATTGTTATAAAGACGACGTTATCAAATTCACCCTTAAGATCCAGAACTACATACAAAATTCTGCACCGACAACTGTGCATTAACAGGTCATTATAACCAAACGAAAAAAAAACGCGACAAAACTCCAAACATATTTGAGTAATCAAAAAATTATACAAACGGTGAACACGACGCGCGTTTCGCCTTGAGAAAGGCTATTTTTGCCGAAAAGAGCGTCAAGGAGGACACTCTTGGACTCACTCCTGACCGACTATGGGTAATGATACCAATTGATCTCTTTATATTCTGGGAGTTAGATGTTGACTCATTAGGCTTTATGGGAGACGTGCAATATCTGTGATCACATGTCGTAGCATTGGATATGACCTGTTTAGCCTTTGTTGACAATCCATATAATGTGCTCTGAGTATCCCTTTTGTATGTGCGAGTGGGTGTAACCCCCTCCTGTTCTCAGTTTGTACCTGGCTATCTAATAAATTATTTTTTGATTACGCTAAATATGTTTGGAATTTTTTGTTGCGGGTTTTTATTGTTTGGTTATTATGACTAGTGCGATTTTTCCTGTATAATGTCCACCATTATATGATCACAGCACTATAATATTAGATTAGTTGATCTAATTAGGCTACTTTCACACTAGCGTCGGACGACGCACGCCGAGTTGCGTCATTGCGATGTACCGACGCTAGCAGTGAATGCGCCGCACAACGGGGGCAGCGGATGCTGTTTTTCAACGCATCCGCTTCCCCATTGTGAGGTGCGGGGAGGCGGGGGCGGAGTTCCTGCCGCGCATGCGCAGTCGGAAAAGATGGGAACGACGCACCAAAAAACGTTACAAGCAACGTTTTTTGGTGGCGACGGTCCGACGCAACCGTCGCACGACGGTTGCGACGTGTGGCACTGCGTCGCTAATGCAAGTCAATGGAGAAAAAAACGCATCGTGCAAGCACTTTTGCAGGATGCGTTTTTTCTACAAAACGACGCATAGCGACGTGCAGTGCACGATGCTAGTGTGAAAGAGGCCTTACTGTGATGTATGGGGTTTTCGTGAGATGGTTTCATTAACAGGTCACTGACAATTGTAAAAAAAAAAAAATAAAAAAGTCATCACCTACCAAAAAGATACCGTAAGTGACAACTTGCCAATTGTTCCTCTTCCAATTTGTACCTTTAAGGTACAAATAATTAAATTATCAATATCACGGTGTCCACCATGAATCAGGAAATTAGTGGCCGTTTGCAGATCACTTCCGCTACGCTGCTCGGCGCCACAGTCACCGCTACGCTGCTCAGCGCCACAGTCGCCGCTACGCTGCTCGGCGCCACAGTCGCCGCTACGCTGCTCGGCGCCACAGTCACAGCTACGCTGCTCGGCGCCACAGTCACAGCTACGCTGCTCGGCACCACAGTCACAGCTACGCTGCTCGGCACCACAGTCACAGCTACGCTGCTCGGCGCCACAGTCACAGCTACGCTGCTCGGCACCACAGTCACAGCTACGCTGCTCGGCACCACAGTCACAGCTACGCTGCTCGGCGCCGATAAACATTTCCCTCTACAGTGCTGCTGATTCTGAACATGTACTACGTAGAGAGGGGAAAGCAAGAATCCCTCATTTCTGCGGTTACTAGTATTCACCCAATAGCTCAGAGACAACTGAAAATTAAGAGTTTGCAGAGAAGAAAAGTGTTGAGAAATGAATACAAGTCATGTAATGGTCCAAAATACTGTTATTCCTCATACACATACAGAGTACAGCTTATTCTGAAAAGTCACCAGAGACTAAAAGATAGATCTCAACATTAAAAAAAAAGAAGAAGTACCAAGAGCCTTCACCTTTAGGTTTATGGATACTTTATTCTGTGCACTATTAAATATATATTTACTGTTGACTGGAAATCATCAACAAGCAGGAAACAAAAAAAAAAGAAAAAAAAGAATGAAGACCCATCTCGTAATTTCTGAATCAGCAATTTGCTACAAGTAGTTATTACAGGTAAATAATCACTTATAGGATATGGATACAATATTTTCATCTTCATTGTGAAGACGGAGTTGGAGTCAGTACATTTGCTCACCGATGTCTACATGGGGACACTGACGGTTCATTGATTTTATTAGGATCTGCTGACAAATTTCCGCGCACAGGGAACCTGATCACAAAGGGGGCTGCCGAGAGTAATGATCCCTTTTAATAATGAAATACGAGTCGAACAGCAGACGACTGACTGATGGCGCTGCTGAATCACTGGGCACCGCTGCTGCAGAAGAGGCGATACCATCTGTCCTTGGGCTCCAGACTCTCACCATCAGAAAGGCTGCATCTACCATGAGCCGCCACATCACAGGTGCGGAGGATCTGGCCTCGCCCGTGTAAACAGCTCGAGGGATGAGACTCACCGACGTCTATGCGGAGGAGAAATATTAACCGCCCATCTCTACGCTGCAGTATACAAGCAGAAGGTGAAGAAAGAGCAGCACTTAAAAGACCACACGCACCTTTGACATATGTTGCCATTAAGTAAATGTAACCATTAACTTTCAGTCTGCAATCATTTGTTTTCACACCCCAGATATGAAAATTACAGCCTTATCTAAGTTTTAGATGTTTCTCTTGTGGGAGTGTCTCTACCAGTAATACAGGATGGAGTGAGGTCTGTGTGTAACCAGGGTGCTGCCATCGTCACTTGCTTTTATGTAGCAGCACAGATTCTATCCTGCAATCACTTCGCATGTGCTCATTCCTTTTCTACAATCCATTTTCTCTGCCCTCTCAGATTGTAGATACTTTCTCACTCCATTTTCAGAAGATATGCTATTGAAAAGGAGGTAGTCTAGTTGCCAGCTATCTCGCAGAGTGCTAATGACTTCTTGTCCACTTTTCTCCCACTGGTAGCACGCATGCTCGATCGTCACCCCATTCAGTCTCTATGGGTCTGTAGTAAGAGTGCCCTTCTCACAGCGCCCTGCAAAAAAGGGGAGTGGCGGACATAGCCCTTTACACAGAGTCACCACACGGTGGTCCTAAGCTGGAGACATGCCCCTATGGACCTCCAGACAAAGAATGACCTAAAGAATTAAAATCAAGGCAAATGAAGCATTGTACTCGTGCCTCAGAAAACCAACCATCCGCATTGCATTAATGCTGGTCGCATGGTGGAGAAAATATGATCAGTCCGTTTTGCTTTTGAATAGTTTTGCAAAGTGAACGGCCAACTTCTCAAGTCTCCATCAAGAACACCGATCACCGAGGTGAAGACACACAGCGGTCACCTCCCACACCAAGGCAAAGATATAACAGTATTGGGTGTATGAGGTGACCCCTGTGTGTCTCCGCCTGGCTGTAGGATGACTGCGGTGTGGATCCAGCCTATATTACTGGTTGGGACGCTCACAAAAAAACAAAACAAACACAGGCTGCAACAGCATAGCAGATGGACGGAGGGCAGAAAAGAAATGCAGGAATTAAGATTGTAAACAAATTTAGTAAAAAAAAATAATAATAATGTTTAAATGTGACACAGGGACCAAAGCCTTTAAAGGTAATTCTATAGACACAGACAATACAGTGGGACCGCAAGGGCAGAACAAGGGGCGTAAAGACTGGTGTAAAATAAATTACGGAGATATATAGACACAGTAACACGAGAGGCCTCCGCCGTAGGCGGCACAAACGGCCCGTGTGCTGCCTGACGTCAGACGTGACATATCTGTAGATCAGCCCTCATTCCAGCAAGCAGTGGAGTGACCCATCCCAACCCCCGCCATACAAGAAAAAAAAAGCTGAATTTTGACAGTGGGTGGTGGAATTCCTCTTTTGGAACAGATTCATAAAAGGGTCCTGTCACCATACTTGATGCCACCTGCATACATTATACGGCTCTTAGACCTGATGAGACTGAGGTAGTTACTTTGAAATTCCATCTGCAAAAGGCTGTGCACTCCTGAAATTAAAATGAGTATTTTATGAGCCATGCTGGAGCCGGATGATATTAAAGGGTTACACCGGGGAGATGAAACCATTATCCTAATGCTCATAGCTACATAACTATTAGGATAACATGAACAATGCGTGTCCATCCGCACAGGACCCCTTTAAGGCTCATAAGTCATAGTAATAGGAATTTATAAGGCAAGCACACCTTCGTCTAAGACCTGTTGAATAAAGTGGGCAGTTAGTGTTTAAGGGCACGTGCACACAGGTGGCATCCAATGTGTGAGCTACTCAGGGGAAATGTATGATGAAAATGAACAAGACAACAGCAGCGCCAGGCAGCACACATAACGACTGCAGTAAGCACAGAAATCTGGATGGAAAATCCGCTGCATATTCTGCACACAGCCTGAAGCAGCTCAGGGGCCCCTCACTATCGGTGCGGCAACGTTACCAGACTTGTAGAACTATAGCCTAACATACTTTCAATCACTTTGAGGGAATCCATAGAGAGCAGACAGAGGGGGGGGAAAGCGGAGGAGAGGATGATGCAAGTGGTGGGGAGCCGGTAAGGAGCAGCCAGGGACGAAAGGGGGGGGGGGGGAGCAGCCAGGGGAGAGATGACAAAAGAGGGGGAGCAGCCCAGGGGAGATAACGCAGGAGAGGGGGGGAGATAACGAAGGAGGGATCGCGCACGGGGACGCCAGCAAGGAGGGATGATGCACGGGGGACGCCGGCGGGGAGGGATGATGCACGGGGGACGCCGGCGGGGAGGGATGATGCACGGGGGACGCCGGCGGGGAGGGATGATGCACGGGGGACGCCGGCGGGGAGGGATGATGCACGGGGGACGCCGGCGGGGAGGGATGATGCACGGGGGACGCCGGCGGGGAGGGATGATGCACGGGGGACGCCGGCGGGGAGGGATGATGCACGGGGGACGCCGGCGGGGAGGGATGATGCACGGGGGACGCCGGCGGGGAGGGATGATGCACGGGGGACGCCGGCGGGGAGGGATGATGCACGGGGGACGCCGGCGGGGAGGGATGATGCACGGGGACGCCGGCGGGGAGGGATGATGCACGGGGACGCCGGCGGGGAGGGATGATGCACGGGGACGCCGGCGGGGAGGGATGATGCACGGGGACGACTCTTTGTGTGCAGCCGGCAGGCACTTGCCTTGGTTGCAGAAGAAGTTCCACAGCTTCGCGAAGATGAGGCCCATGATGACAGAGGCCACAGCCCGGCCGCACCGGTCACATAGGAGGCGCGTGTTGTCCGGTCCGAGCAGTGCCCGTGTGTCAGGCCGCAGGCTCCATCCGCCCTCACCCGAGGGAACAACCAAACACTCTCCCACATACACCGCTCAACAGCTGGCTGTACACACAGCTGCGCGCGCACCTCACGCACGGCCCGCTCACGTCACCAGACGCCTGACGTTCCAAGGCCGTTCTGGCAGTAAACCACGCCTTTCTTCAGGATCAAACTACATTGGCTAAATCTAACACGCCCATGAATATTTTCATCCAATCCTACATTGGCAAAGTAGGAACGTGCTGATTCAAGCTGCTCGATGATTGGTTGTTCTAAATTGTCGTTCACAAACTGTAAATATATCCTACCAACACTACATCTCCCAACATGCCTCGCTGCAGAAGCTTGTATATAATGTGTATGGAACAGCCCACACCAAAGATGGCCGCTAAAGCCTCGCAAAGAGAATGTGAACACTAGGGCGAGAACTGTGATCTGTGAGGGGCGTGGTAGATACGCTTACTTCTCTAATACCGTGCTGTCTTCTCTGCTTCTTCACACCTCTATGTCTTCCCTCCCTAGATTGGTCTTCAGAGTCAAGGCCGCCTCAGGATTACTGTGTGTTCCAATGAGAATTCTTCGCTTTTATCATTTCTAATGTCGGCTAAGAAGACGCCCGTGCACAGGTTCAGCTGGTGGTGGAGTGGGAAGATTCGCCTTTGCGGATGTTTGACCCCCACTGGTGTCCGTACACAGGTACTGGGTGTGTCTGTGGCAGCTGCAGGTTCTGTGCAGGGTCGGTACCGGCCGCAGTCAGGACTGTATGTGTCCCAGTGTCGGGTGTTTATGTGCCGTCTGCTCACACCGTGGACAATTGCCCCAACATTTACTGCTAAATGGCAGCTTTGTGCTTCACTTGTGTCATAATCATAAATAGTAAGAACTCTCCTTGTGGGGAGTCCAGGATTAGAAAACATGGCTGTGTTTTTTTTTTCAGAAACAGCGCCCCTCCCTGTCTATGGGTTGTTCGCGGTATTGCACCTCCACTCCATTCATGTCAATGGGATTGGGATGTAATATCGGTTACGATCCAAGGTCGGTGGTTGTGCTGATAATTAAGTGGCCATGTTGTTCTAATTTTCATTCTCCGCCTGAAATTTACTCTAAAAAACCTAGCGCTTTACTCACCCTCCCTGGGTCCGACTCTGAGTCTCTGCTGTTCTTCCCAATGTCTGTTATTGTCTGCAGCGCTGACATCCTATTGACAGCACTGCAGCCAATCAGTGAGCTCAATGGCAAATGCTGTCTCTGTGATTGTCTGCACTGCAGCGCTGTCGTCCTATTGACAGCGCTGCACCCAATCAGTGAGCTCAATGGCAAATTCTCTCTACTCAGTGATTGCAGCGCTGACGTCACATTGACAGCACTGCAGACAATCAGTGAGCTCAACGGCAAATGCTGTCTACTCAGTGATTGTCTGCAGCATTGACATCACATTGACAGCGCTGCAGCCAATCAGTGAGCTCAATGGCAAATGCTGTCTACTCAGTGATTGTCTGCAGCGCTGTCATCCTATTGACAGCACTGCACTCAATCAGTGAGCTCAACGGCAAATTCTCTACTCAGTGATTGTCTGCAGCATTGACGTCACATTGACAGCGCTGCAGCCAATCAGTGAGCTAAACGGCAAATGCTGTCTCCTTTGTGATTGTCTGCAGCGCTGACGTCACATAGCAGACAGTAACATAATGGAAGCAATGGCTCAGACTCAGCCTTGGTCCCGGGGAGAGGGAGGAAAGTGAAGATTGATAGATTTAAAGGGACGGTCCGCACAGAATGACCGTTCACACCAAGCACAGGCGCTCGGTGCGGCCGAACAGTTTAGTGCACCTTCCCCTGCTCGCTTTTCCTCTTTGCAAAACTTTTCGCTGCCGATTTGTACATTAAATGGAGTAAAATCCACGGCATAATGTGCTGCAGACGCAAATGTGCCACAAATGAAATTTCCTCTGCAGATTGGGACCTCGGTGGGTTCGGGTGTGTGGTGCCGGCTCTGGAGGTGAGGGGCGGCTGTGTAAGGCAGGGTTCACATCAGTGTCTAGGAAGGGGTCTCCTGACCCGAAATGACAGCTGATAAGTGTGGACTATATACTGTTACATGGGACTGCCGAGTAAAATGGAGGCGACTTTAACCCTTTAAAGCGAGTCGGTCACCCCCGAAAATGCAAACTCAACTAATTAAACCGTTATTTCGGGGACTTTGCCCCTATAGAAATCACATTAGCAGAATACATCTCATTGTTATAATTAGTTAGAAAACTCTATATTCCATATGCAAATGAGCGGGTCTCTGCGTGGCGCCCTGACGGCCTCAGTGCTGGGTGAGTTCAGGCAGAGGAGCAGTCAGTCCAGCAGGAGGAGGCAGCAGCGTTGGGCGGGGAATAGAGCTGGAGTGACGGCGGCTTCAGATCTACCATAGCTCTTCAGCCCTATTTGCATATATTTTTCAGTACTTGCCTGCGGGTGTAGGCCGTGCGAGAGCGTTCTGTCCTATTAGGAAATTCCACGTGGCTGATGATTGCCTCCTTGTTATTGCAGTTGTCTTTCAGGAGTTAATTGCATCTCCAGCGTGAAATGTCATTCTTCCCGAAGATTCGTCTGACAGCAGAAGTGGAGGATTATCTGCATAGTGTGTACTGCAACAACGAGGTGAGTGACAGCGTGCACACTAAATGCACTGCTGGGTGTGATACAAGCTCGCATGTGTTTGAGGCTCCAAGCGCCCCCAGGCTGGTGCATCAATCATGGATCACTACCCCTCCATGGGATTAAAGGACATTTCCGGTTTTGGAAAAACCCCAGCTTCCAGTTGAAAGAAAAAAAAATTGACCAACGCTTTACTCACCCTTCCCTGGTCCAGCGCTGGGTCTCTGCTGCTCAGCCCAGTGTCTGTCAGAGCTAATGGCATGATCTGCCGAGCTCACTGATTGTGTGGAGACTCAGCGCTGGACCCGGGGAGGGTGATGTATTCTAGTCATTCTGACGGATTCTCTTTAAAAGTTCCCTGTACTTCCAAAGTGATGAGCACCAGGTGTCAATTACTTCTTTTAAGTGTTGTCAAAAGTAATCTGGCTCCACCAGCAGAGGCACCGAGCCGGATTACAAGAGGTAGTGGCACATTTTTCTCTTTGCTCGTGCTCTTCTGTCCATCTAACTACATACAAACGTAACAGAGGCAGGCTTACAGTTCGGGGCAGGAATACCATTGAACAATGACAGGATCAGAACCCACTGGGTAGAAAAGGATGATCCAGTACATATAGTGCTGGCAGAATACTGATTAAAAAAAAACCAAACAAACCTGCCCACTTAAAAACAGTGGATAGCATGTTACAGAGCATGTATCACTGAAGGGGCGCCTCCTTCTTTGATAAGCAGCTCACTGTCTATTGCTGTGTACACCGAGAGCCTGATGTGGGTGGGGTTAACTGTGGTGTGGGCGGGGTTAACTTTCTCAGCTCTTTTCCATTGCTAAATCTAAAAACTGATTTGCATCACAACTGCTGCACTCTGTAATCTAAGTGACACATCGCTGGAATCAGGGTCTCTGTCCCTACATCATGCTGCTCTCAGATTCCATAGCAAAAAAAAAACCTGCTGACAGATTCCCTGTAAACAACAACTTTGTTAATACATTTTTTTTCCAAGACTATTTAATCAATAATCTTGCAGTTTATATATTTATATCCTTATGTCTTTCTTTGTAACGATGGTTGTGCTGCAGCTCGTGGCCGCGTTGGGAGCAGATGAAGCGGAGAGGAGGTTTGTGTGTCTGCAGCGTCGCCTGTCGCATCCTCCGTCCTTTACCACCATCCGTGTAAACGCCAGACTGATCTCAGGAGAAAACGCAAAGCAGCTTCTGGGGGAAGAAATCCGCAAGGTGACGTTGTCACATTGCCGCCATCATCCGCTGCTGGACCAGATCCCGGGTTCATCTTCCCTTAGATCTCTACATTCTGTCGCTCCTCAGTTATTTCTCCTGGAAATGTAGGAATCAATTGACTGCTGTACGTTACCGTTCTTCCTGCCGTATACACCGATTGGACGGTATCAGACTATCGCTCCGTAAATCGGTGGCAATCGCCTACACGTTTCACCCGCCGTGCGTCCTACAGTATATATCTGGCATCAATTGTGATGAACTTATCCACCAGGACCCATCACACTTCTTAAAAAGTTGTCAAAGTTGAAAACTCTTTTGACATTTTGAAAAATATGGCTATCTATGTATCTCTCTATCTATCTCTCTATTTATCTATCTATCATTATCTATCTATTATCATCTATCTATCTACAGTATAATCATCTATCTATCTATCTATCTATTATCATCTATCTATTATTTATCATATCTACCGTATCTATTATCATCCATCCGTTCCCTGACATTTGTGACCTTTCCTTACAGCAGTTCCCCAGCGTCATCTTCCCGATTCATCGACATCCCCAACTTGATGACCTGTTATTAATTCCCGCCATCGGACCCAGGTCAGTGAGAAGTTCTGTTCACATTATTGATTTTCCTAACTGCTTGTGTCACTTTGTTAACCCCTTCCTACCAATGCTATTTTTTTCCCCCGCTTTTTCATCCACCCTTCTTCCAAGAGCCACAGGAAAAGTACCGGTAATACATGTCAGTGGCACTGTTCACTTTACAATGTAATGTAATTGAAAATGTGCAATAGAATTCAAGTGGCTGGAATGGAGAAAAAAAAGTGCATCAATCATTCATTCATTCATTCTGATTTGCTTATATACACTCCCTGACAGAAGTTATGTCGCTTATCCATGTTATGTAAATATAAGCTTATAACCTGATGTTAAATTCATCCATTGGTTGTATAAATTATTCTTTTGAAAGCTGAAACCCTCCGAAATGTGGTTTAGGTTAAGACAATAAATTGGCATCATTGCAGAAATATTGATCAGTTAATGGACACAGAATGGTCAGATTTTGGCAAGACAAAAGTTTTGTCGCCCACAGAACGTAATGTGATATTCAAACAAATAATTACATTAAAATACAAATATATGTTGCATAACATTGGTGAATAAAGTTGTGATGCTATTAGAGTCATATTTAATATTTTGTGTGACTTCCATGAGCTTGAAGGACTGCATCCATGCGGTTCAACAATGATTCATACAATTTATTAATGAAGTCATCAGGAATAGCAAAGATTGCAGTCTTACATGCCTCCCAGAGTTCATCTAGATTCTTTGGCTTTGTCTTCCAAGCTTCCTCTTTCATCCTACCCCAAACATGCTCAATGATGGTCATGTCTGGTGACTGGGCTGGCCAGTCCTTGAGCACCTTGATCTTTTTTGCCTGGAGGAACTTTGTTGTAGAGATGGATGTATGAGATGGAGCACCATCCTGCTGCAGAATTTGACCCCTTTTAGGATTTGGAATATAAGAGGTAGCTAATACTTCTTGATATTTTAGGCTATTGATAAATGTTTTGCACACCCCCATACTGAATGTTACCCCAGACCATGATCTTTTCACCACCAAATTTAACTGTTTTCTGTGTGTATTTTGGATCCATACGGGCTCCAGTAGGTCTCCTGCAGTATTTGCGGCAGCTTTGGTGTAATTCTACTGAAGATTCATAAGAGAAATCCACCTTCTGCCACTTTTCCAGCGTCTATGTGTTTAGCAGGCTGTGGGACTTTGCAAATGAAACGAAGTTTTTTATTTGCCTTTGTTTAGTTCTGGCTTCTGGGCACTGATTCCACCATGGAGGCCATTTCGAGACAGAATCCTACAAACTGTTCTAGTTGACACAGGGACTTGAGGTGACCAGGCCTGTTGGAGCTCTGCTGCAGTGGAAGAGGGGCTTGCTATGGATTTTCTAACCAACAAACCTTCCTCCTGAGCACTTGTCTTGTGGGGTCTGCCGGACCTGGGCTTGTCAAACACATCTCCAGTCTCTTCAAATCTTTTTTTAATTCTTTGTACTTGACGCTGAGACACATTAAAGGTGCCAGCCACCTCTGCAGTGGATCTGGTCTTCAGCCTCTTGATAATCCAGGCTTTGGTCGCAGGGTGGATTTTTGGCATGTTGTCAGAGCTCAAGTTGGAGTTCAAGTGAAGGTCTGGGGTGCTGGGTTTCTTTTTATACACACACACTAATTAACCGATCATTTACTGAGCACAGGTGAGGATCTAAACTGGGATTGGGTGCATTATATGACCAGGTGACAAAACTTTTGTCTTGGCAAAATCTGACCATTCTGTGTCCATTAACTGATCAATATTTCTGCATTGATGCCAATTTATTTTCTTAACCTAAACCACATTTCGGAGGGTTTCAGTTTTCAAATGAATAATTTATACAACCAATGGATGAATTTAACATCAGGTTATAAGCTTTTATTTACATAACATGGATAAGCTACATAACTTCTGCCAGGGAGTGTAGCGCCATTAATACCACAGTGCTTTACACACACATCTTCACTGTCCCCATTGGGGCTCACAATCTAGATTCCCTATCAGTATGTCTTTGGAGTGTGGGAGGAAACCGGAGAACCAGGAGGAAACCCTCGGGAACACGGGGAGAACATACAAACTCTTTTCAGATGTCGTCCTTGGTGGGATTTGATCCCAGGACCATTATTATGAGTTTTTACGCCGTTTGCTTTCAGTACAAATGACCTGGATGCTGTATTGTGAATCAAATTGATATATTTTTTTGGAGGTGGGGGGCACATTTACCTATGCTGCATAGGGGGATTATATGTCTGACCGTCTAGATACTGCAGTTGCTGTAGAATTTAATCCATATGACAAAGCCATTATCCATGATTTGTAGGGGGGGCTTAGCCCCTGAGCCCACCTCTTACACCACTGCAGGACATGTGACGTACATGTACGTCACGTGCTGGGAAGGGGTTAAAGATCTAATCTTTCTATACCCCGCACTGCTCCTAGATCTGAATTTGCTCGATGCTACAAAGTCTCTCCATACAAAGCTCGGCCGTTTATGCTGCAGAGAGCGACTTTCCCCCAATAAAGTAAAAAAGAAAATCCTGTAATCTACCATGATGGACAAACTGCTGCCGCGGCTACAACCCGCTGTCGTACATTCCGGGCGCCATTTCTCTCCTACCCGCTCACAATCTGCTGGTCCTGAATCTCTTCTGATGCTGCTGTGATCACAGGTCTTTACTAAACAGTCGTGCTGATGAACAGTTGAAATTACACGTCTGATTGTAATCTGAGGGCGATCATACTGTACTTCTCGGCCCGAAGGGGGAGATGCCTTTGGGAATTAGGACTCCTATCCTTCACCTGCTGAAAATGTTGGACTTTTCTTGTAACACATTTATAGCGGTATAGTTCACCTGTTCTATCTAATCTCTACTCTTCAGATATATTGGGTTGTACAGAATTTGAAAAATTCACCTGCTGTCCTCCAGAAAACAGCGCCACACCTGTCCATAGGTTGTGTCTGGTATTGCAGCTTGGTTCCATTGAAGTGAACGGAGTTGAGCTGCAATACCAAATGCAACCTGTGGACAGATGTGGCACTTTTTTTTTTTTTTTTTTTTGTTTTTGAGAAAGTAGCCATTATTTTATTATACTTTTTAAAATTGTACTCAACCTCTTTATGTTCAGTTTTTGTGATATGTATATAACCTGTTTTACCAGGACTACTTCTGTTTTCTGCAGGAGAACATTGAAGCAACATCCGGTACAAGTAATTGTCGGTGCGCAGTGCGGAAATGCTGTCCTCAGAGGAGCCCATGTCTACTCTGCTGGGATTCTGTCTGCCTCTAAGTGTAAGAGTAATGCCCAATGGTAGCAGGTAAAAAAAAATAATAAAATCTCCAGTCTCTACAGGACCCCCAAATGTTTCCAGACCCCATTATAGCTATCTGGTATGATGTCTCCTTGCCTGAACTGGTGATAATCCTGCCCACTGATGGAGTTGAAAGACTTTTTTTAAAATATATATTATATTATTATTATTATCTTATATAGGATTATCACCAGTTCAGGCAAGGAGACATCATACCAGATAGCTATAATTATATATATATATATACACTCTGTGTATATATATATATATATATATATATATATATATATATATATATATATATATATATATATATATATATATATATATATATATTATTAAAAAAATATTTTCACTTAAAAAAAACAAACACATTTAACATGAAAACCTGATCTAAACCCCAGGTAATATTCTGATGACACGCTCCCGCTAAATCATTTTATTTTTCTTTTGTTGGTCGCAGGGATGAAGGAGGGTGACGAGGTCTCTGTTTACTCTGACATTGAGGGAAAGTGTAAGCGCGGTGCCACCGAGTTTGACGGAACCAAAGTTTTCATCGGGAACGGAATCTCGGAGCTGAGTCGTTCTGAAATCTTCTGTTCACAAAGCCCCATAAAGTAAGTGATTGTAGGAATATTACAGGAAAAAGCAATCTGTTCTGCAAAGTGTCAGCCAGTGGATGGTTGGAAATAAAAATGGAGTGGTCAGTAGTTACGGTATTCCCTTTTTAATGGCTGACTGAGGAAGTGATCCTTCACCGATCCTGAGAACGGGACCCTGAAGTGCCATATTTGTGTAGGATGATGCTAGACCTCTTTATTTACTTTTTATGGGGCTGATAGAGAAAGCCGCATGCTGGACTCGGTGATTTCTGGCAGCCCCATAGACATTGAATGGCGCGTTCCCATCGCTTCATTCCCATGGTGTACGTCTGAGTCTTGTTCTGTGGATCTGTGAGCGTCCCAGGCATCAGAAAGTTTTCACCTATCCTGTAATTTGCTAATTTGGGACTACCCCTTTAAAGGGCCACTGTCACCCCCCCCCCAGGCGTTATAAACTAAAAGAGCCACCTTGTGCAGCAGTAATGCTGCAGTCTAACAAGGTGGCTCTTTTAGTTTTTGATTAAGTTATTACCGCAATAAAACGTTTTAAAAATTGGCCAAACGTACCAGCGATTGTACCGGGAGGCGGTCCGAAGCGTCCTCTATGAATCTTCAAACTGCCGTCACTCTTCTCTTCAGGGCCGATGGTACCCGCCCCCTTCGCGTTGTTGCTTCAAATCCGGCGCCTGCGCTGTGCGTGCCTGCCTGGGGCCTGCGCAGTCTTCTTTGGCCGTCATCACTCACACGCAGGGTGCCTGACTGCGTCTGTGCGGGCAGTGCGGCCGCCCTGTTACTGAATCCCCGCCCCGCACTGTGTTATTCATTATGCACACTGCGGGGCTGGCATTCCTGGGCATGCGCACTGCACTGCGCTGTTCAGGCCCTCCCCCAGCTCGGACGTTCTCCCTTGTCTGACGTTGCCCCTGCTCCCCCGCCTTCCGGCATTATTTTCGGCTGCCAGATTCCAAAATCTGGTGAGGATTAGTGTATATGGCGGCAAGCTGCTGTGTGCTTTGTCTCTCTCTATGTGTTTGTATGTTTTAATGCAAATGCATATTTACACCAGCAGCAATGTAAATTAGGTACTTGTGTGGGTGGCCATAAATTACAAAGCACTGATGATCAATACTGTTTTTTTGGGGAGCATTATAGGTTTACATTGCGTTCGGGCAATACGTTTTGCGAATATAGCTAGCGTATTGCACCAGCGCAATGTCTTTAGCGGGATTGCTTTTGCCGATCCCGCTATCGCAGATCCACAATCTGCGCTAGCGAGGAACGGAGCTGGGACGCTGAAAGCAGCATCTGAGGTCCGACTGAAAATAACGGCACATCGCAAGGGCGTGCCTAAAAAATGGCATGCGCTAGCGATGCGATCCAGATCCTAAACACATTGCCGCCAATGGGTGCGCTAACGGACCCGTTGCATGGCGTAACTTGCGACAATCACGCCATGCAGCGTACTCCTTTAGCGTTAACCCATTAACGCTTAGTGAACCTATTCGTAACGCATTGAACATCAGTAAAGGAGGAGGGGTCTGCATTATACCACGTCAAAGAACAATAAACGTTGAGGGGTGACCATTATTACACCGTACTGCAGATCAATGCACGGTCAGGGGTCTGCATTATTATACCGCACTGATCATCAATAAACGGTGAGGGGGATCATTATTCCGCACTATAGATCTATAAACGGTCATGGTGGAGCATTGAGTGGAGCACTTAAATACGTGGCACTGAAATACGTGGCACTGAAATACGTGACACGTGGCACTGAAATACGTGGCACGTGGCACTGAAATACGTGGCACGTGGCATTGAAATACGTGGCACTGAAATACGTGGCACTGAAATACGTGGCACGTGGCACTGAAATACGTGGCACTGAAATACGTGGCACTGAAATACGTGACACGTGGCACTGAAATACGTGGCACGTGGCACTGAAATACGTGGCACTGAAATACGTGGCACGTGGCACTGAAATACGTGGCACGTGGCACTGACGTGGCACGTGGCACTCAGTGCCACGTATTTCAGTGCCACGTGGCACGTATTTCAGTGCCACGTATTTCAGTGCCACGTGCCACGTATTTCAGTGCCACGTGCCACGTATTTCAGTGCCACGTGTCACGTATTTCAGTGCCACGTATTTCAGTGCCACGTATTTCAGTGCCACGTGCCACGTATTTCAGTGCCACGTGTCACGTATTTCAGTGCCACGTATTTCAGTGCCATGTGTCACGTATTTCAGTGCCACGTGCCACGTATTTCAGTGCCACGTGCCACGTATTTCAGTGCCACGTATTTCAGTGCCACGTATTTCAATGCCACGTGCCACGTATTTCAGTGCCACGTGCCACGTATTTCAGTGCCACGTGCCACGTATTTCAGTGCCACGTATTTCAGTGCCACGTGCCACGTATTTCAGTGCCACGTGCCACGTATTTCAGTGCCACGTGCCACGTATTTCAGTGCCACGTGTCACGTATTTCAGTGCCACGTATTTCAGTGCCACGTGCCACGTATTTCAGTGCCACGTGCCACGTATTTCAGTGCCACGTGTCACGTATTTCAGTGCCACGTATTTCAGTGCCATGTGTCACGTATTTCAGTGCCACGTGCCACGTATTTCTGTGCCACGTGCCACGTATTTCAGTGCCACGTGCCACGTATTTCAGTGCCACGTATTTCAGTGCCACGTGCCACGTATTTCAGTGCCACGTGTCACGTATTTCAGTGCCACGTATTTCAGTGCCACGTATTTCAGTGCCACGTGCCACGTATTTCAGTGCCACGTATTTCAGTGCCACGTATTTCAATGCCACGTGCCACGTATTTCAGTGCCACGTGCCACGTATTTCAGTGCCACGTGTCACGTATTTCAGTGCCACGTATTTCAGTGCCACGTATTTAAGTGCTCCACTCAATGCTCCACCATGACCGTTTATAGATCTATAGTGCGGAATAATGATCCCCCTCACCGTTTATTGATGATCAGTGCGGTATAATAATGCAGACCCCTGACCGTGCATTGATCTGCAGTACGGTGTAATAATGGTCACCCCTCAACGTTTATTGTTCTTTGATGTGGTATAATGCAGACCCCTCCTCCTTTACTGATGTTCAATGCGTTACGAATAGGTTCACTAAGCGTTAATGGGTTAACGCTAAAGGAGTACGCTGCATGGCGTGATTGTCGCAAGTTACGCCATGCAACGGGTCCGTTAGCGCACCCATTGGCGGCAATGTGTTTAGGATCTGGATCGCATCGCTAGCGCATGCCATTTTTTAGGCACGCCCTTGCGATGTGCCGTTATTTTCAGTCGGACCTCAGATGCTGCTTTCAGCGTCCCAGCTCCGTTCCTCGCTAGCGCAGATTGTGGATCTGCGATAGCGGGATCGGCAAAAGCAATCCCGCTAAAGACATTGCGCTGGTGCAATACGCTAGCTATATTCGCAAAACGTATTGCCCGAACGCAATGTAAACCTATAATGCTCCCCAAAAAAACAGTATTGATCATCAGTGCTTTGTAATTTATGGCCACCCACACAAGTACCTAATTTACATTGCTGCTGGTGTAAATATGCATTTGCATTAAAACATACAAACACATAGAGAGAGACAAAGCACACAGCAGCTTGCCGCCATATACACTAATCCTCACCAGATTTTGGAATCTGGCAGCCGAAAATAATGCCGGAAGGCGGGGGAGCAGGGGCAACGTCAGACAAGGGAGAACGTCCGAGCTGGGGGAGGGCCTGAACAGCGCAGTGCAGTGCGCATGCCCAGGAATGCCAGCCCCGCAGTGTGCATAATGAATAACACAGTGCGGGGCGGGGATTCAGTAACAGGGCGGCCGCACTGCCCGCACAGACGCAGTCAGGCACCCTGCGTGTGAGTGATGACGGCCAAAGAAGACTGCGCAGGCCCCAGGCAGGCACGCACAGCGCAGGCGCCGGATTTGAAGCAACAACGCGAAGGGGGCGGGTACCATCGGCCCTGAAGAGAAGAGTGACGGCAGTTTGAAGATTCATAGAGGACGCTTCGGACCGCCTCCCGGTACAATCGCTGGTACGTTTGGCCAATTTTTAAAACGTTTTATTGCGGTAATAACTTAATCAAAAACTAAAAGAGCCACCTTGTTAGACTGCAGCATTACTGCTGCACAAGGTGGCTCTTTTAGTTTATAACGCCTGGGGGGGGGTGACAGTGGCCCTTTAAACCTCAAGGAGCCAGAGCATTAATATATGAGGCCTTAAAGGGAACCTGTCACCAGTTTTCGGGAAGTTAAGCCACCGTCATATCGTTATTCAGAGGCGGTTTAGTGTTATAAACATGCCCATGTTAAAATTGGTTGCCTAATCATTAGGGAGTAAAATAAATAAGTACTCCTGGGGCACTGGGTGCAGGAAATAGGGGACAGAACAAATAACAAACTGTTCCTCCCAATGCCAGGTTCCAGCATGGTAATGTTTGGAACATTAAACTCCAGCTGCTTAAAGTGGAACTTTCACTGGCTTTTTAAATTTATACAGAGTACTTCCTCCAATTGCCCCAGCTCCACTGATTCTGGAACAGTTTTTCTTTTTTCTCTGTGCCTCTCCGTTCCAAACTTATGCCCCCCCCCAGTGATAATAGTGCAAATTTCCCCTTCAAGCAACTGGGCGTGTACCTTAGAACTTGTGGGTGTGGCCATGTTTTGATTGGCCAGCATTAGGGAAGAAAAGGCAAACGCCCACAGAGAAGATCAGCGGTAGACGTCCAGTTAGTTGCCTGGAAAATTTCCACCATTCTTACCGGAGGGCATAACATTGGAGCAGAAGAAAAAGGAAAACTGTTCTAGAATCAGTGGATCAGCGATAATTGGGGCGAGTTCTGTTTCTTCTCACTTCCCCTGATGTGCTGGAACAGAAACCTCGCAGAAATCTGAATTTAGCATTGGACAAGAATGGAATAAAAATAGATCGGATCAAAGAAGACGAGAAAACAAGATAAACTGCTAATCTGTTAGCAAACTGCGGAACTTTCCTTTTATTCTATTTTTGTCCTTATTTGTTTCATCTATGTCCTGCTTTACTTTTCCATTTTCCATGATTTACGTCCCCCTGTATCAGTACCGGACACGTCCACATATATGTAAATATTGCCCTAGTTTTGCACGGTCATGCCCTGTGAGCCCTCGTATATTTACTGAAGGCGACGTCGCCTCTGTGTGCGTGTTGGTGTTCAGCTCAGTAGATCTGCTTTCCAGATATTGTACAAATTACATATTGTTCTAAAAGAAGATGTCGCCCGCTCCTGATGTGTTCATTTTACTAACTGCCTATCTTCCCCATGGATTAAGAAGTGTGAGGCCTCTTCCTCCTGGAGTTCTGTGTTTTGTGTCGTGCCTTTATTGTTCCTAGAACGTTTTGGAATGGATCTGCAACATTCTATTTAAGGGGCGTGTATCCGCAGAACCTGATACCAGCCATCCTGATTGGACAAGGTCCACAGTGTAGGGACACGCCCACCCTAACTGGTCACGCCAAGTCTTATATTTATACATTTTTGGAGGAATAACAAGGGAGCGGCGCCACATAGAGGTCTAAGAAAAGATGCTCCGGATTGTGGAAGCAAACAAGTCCGGGCTGGTGTTGGTGGCGTCCTTCTTTGATTTTTATTCTAGCCCTAACACAATCGGCGATCTTTCAAGTTACAAATATCTCAACACACATTCGTTTTGGGTCGTCCTCGTTTACAGCAGAGCAGAGAATGCAGATCTGTGATGACTGGAAGATCCCGGAAATAAACATTCACTATTCTCTATGAAAGCCATGCGGTGCCTGTGATTGGCTGTCTACTAGTGCCACTGTGCGGTACTACATGTCCCATACTGCCCTCTACCTGTGCCAGAAGGGGCTGCTCCTCTGGACTCCAGGTGGATGTTATTCATCCTGATGAAGCTCCTGTCCTTTCTAATTTTCATTTTTGCGCTGTTGTTTTCTCTAGTCACCTTCCACGACGGCATATGGAGGTTGTCTCTTTGCCCTAATGGGGAACAGGAAACACAAGAGAGGTTAAAAGCACCTCCCACCTCCCATTCACCAGTGTCTTTCCTGTTCCCCATGGGACAGGGAGAGGTTCCATATGCTGTAGTGGCCGGTGGCTACAGTCATTTTTCAGGTCTTACCTGTATTTCAGCCGGGCAGCTGGGGTCGCCTTGTGCCTCTCCGTGGGCTGCTGCCGTCGTCCTGCTTGCCAGGTACCTCGGGACCCTTCCCGGCCTTCCTGCGCCCCCGTGAGGGTAAAGCAGGCCGGGATCCCCAGCCGGGATCCTCTCCGTAGCTTCCCGGCTTCCTCCCTCCATGCTGCCTGGTCGGCGTTCCGGAAGTGACGTCGGCGGCGCGCGCGCGTCACTTCCGGTTTTCATATCACCCTGAAGCTGGTTCTTCCGGGTTCCGCCGGCGGCGGTGTCGGTGCAATGGCGTCCCACACGTGGATCCTGGAGGAGGAGGAGGGGAAATTCTACCGCTGGGACAGGTGCTAGGAGAGTTACTCCATAAAAGCCTGCTGAACCACCACTGAGGTAAGACTATAATCTCTTCAGTATGGACGGTTCTTTATGCCCTGCAACTGCAGAGCCCAGCACTGCCCCTGCTACTGTGAGTATGCAGGGTCTGGATCCGGGAGGTAGTTTTTATCTTAGGGGTAGCTCCTCATTCTTCTCTCCCTCTCTGTTTCAGGGAGAAAAATCTGCCCCTAGAGCTAATATTAGGAAGAAGTGTCCGGTCTGTTCTGCAAAACTCCCTCATACCTGGGATAAAAAACTCTGCCAGCCATGCACTGACAGGATAGTTAAAGCAGAGCAACCATCTCTTCTAGATGAGATACGCTCTCTTGTTAAACAGGAGGTACAATCTTCCTTAGCAGCCTTCACTCCTCCACCTCCACCTCCGCCGCCACATTCCCCAGCTAAAAAGAGGAGGATTCAGGTCATAGAATCGGATTCGGATTCTGACCACTCTTTTTCTTCATCTGCTGGCTGGGAAGATCCAGCATCCCCTAGGGCTGAGGTCAGGAAATACCTCTTCTCTTCGGATTATATTGAGGACCTGGTGTCTGCTGTTCGTAACACCATGGGGCTTGAAGAGGAACCTGTACCACAGTCCATACAGGATCATATGTTTGGTGGGCTTAAATCGGAGAAAAAGGCAGGGTTCCCTGTTCATGCAAATGTGCTTAATATGATTGAGCAAGAGTGGGATCTCCCTGAGAAGCGCCTTAATATGTCTTCCGAGATGAAACATAGATTTCCTCTAGAAGGCGACCTTGTTAAACTTGACATTCCCAAGGTGGATGTGCAGGTGGCCAGAGTCGCCAAAAGAACAGCACTCCCCTTTGAGGATGCGTCGCAGTTAAAAGACCCTATGGACAGGAAGATTGAGAGTCTCCTAAAGAAATCCTGGGAGTCGTCTTCTTCTGTTCTCAAGGCTAATATTGCCTCTACATGTGTTGCGAGGACCCTTTCCTGCTGGCTGGAGAAATTAGAATCACACATTTCTCAGGGTACCTCCAGAAGTGAGATGTTGGATTCCCTCCCTATCTTACATAAGGCTACTGGGTTTCTGGCGGATGCTTCTCTGGAATCCGTTAGAATTGCTGCCAGATCTTTAGTGCTCTCTAACTCTGCCAGAAGAGCCCTCTGGCTTAAATTATGGAGTGGTGACGTCACATCTAAGGCCAAGTTATGTGCCATCCCTTTTAAAGGAGACTATGTGTTTGGTCCAGCTTTAGACGACATTCTGGATAAAGCGACCGACAAGAAAAAGGCGCTCCCGGAGCAAAAACAACCAAGAAAACGTTTTTTTCGTACCCCACTGTCTCAACCTTCTCAGCCGAGGGGTAAAGGCAAGACCGGCAGGTGGAGCTATGCTAAAGGCAGAGGGAAAAATATCTTCGTCCCGCAACAACAGCAGCAGCAACAACAGTCATTTCAGCAAGATAAACAATGACTCCGACCCAGTGGGGGGAAGACTCTCAAATTATGTGGATCAGTGGGAAAACATCACCAGCTCCCACTGGGTCCTCAATGTTATCAAGGAGGGCCTATTGATAGAGTTATCTTCTCCCCCCCCTCAGGGTCTAAAGATTACCACCCCCTCAATGAGGGATCACAAACTGCTAACATTGGGTCTCAGAGACCTTTTAAGATCAAATGTGATCTCTCCAGTTCCACAATCAGAATGGGGTCAGGGACACTACTCCCGCTTATTCATGGTACCAAAGCCATCAGGGGAAGTACGTATCATCATAAATCTAAAAGGTCTGAATCAACATGTAAAATATCGAAGATTCAAGATGGAGTCTGTAAAATCAGCCATTCCTTTAATACATCAGCACGCCTTTATGGCGACAATCGACCTGAAAGATGCGTATTTTCATATCCCTATTCACCCGAGACATACAAAATATCTCAGATTTGCGATTCAGGGGAATCATCAGGTGGAGCACTATCAGTTCGGAGTCCTTCCCTTCGGCATCTCATCAGCTCCGAGAGTGTTCTCCAAAGTGATGGCGGAAGTCGTGTCATTCATTCGGAGACAAGGGGTTTGTATAGTGCCTTATCTGGACGATCTGCTGATAGTGGCTCCCACCAAAATGACCCTGGTATCTCATGTATCAACCACATTAGAGATATTGAAATCTCTGGGTTGGATACCGAACATAAAGAAATCCCAGCTTCAACCCTCAAGAACCAGAAGGTTTTTGGGAGTAATTCTGGACTCGGAAAAGCAGATGTCCTTCCTTCCAGAAGATCACAGACTACCATTAGTAGTAGTAAAGGTCAAGAAATACAGGGAGATGAGATCTCCCACACTCCGGGAAGGAATGTCACTGTTAGGCTCGATGACGGCCTGTATTCAGTCGGTGGCTTGGGCTCAAGCCCACTCAAGAATTCTCCAGACTCATTTGCTAAGCAATTGGGATGGTCATCCTGGCTCTTTAAACAAGAGGATTCACACTCCAGGTCGAGTGAAAGCATCCCTAACGTGGTGGATGAAGTCCGAAAACCTTCGCAGGGGTGTGAGTTGGATTCAATTCCCGTTAACCACGATCAAAACAGATGCCAGCAAGAGAGGCTGGGGAGCCATGATAAATCATGTGCCTTATCAGGGTCTTTGGGACCCGTCAATCAGAGAGAGATCGTCAAACTTCCGAGAACTCAAGGCTGTGGAAGAAGCTCTCCTTGCAACAAATCATCAACTCTCTGGACAACATGTCCAGATATACTCGGACAATATGACCACGGTGGCTCACATCAGACATCAGGGCAGTACAAGATTCACCAGTCTAAAAAATATCTCTGCCCGAATCTTTGCCTGGGCCGAGAAACACCTACTGTCCCTAACGGCAACTCACCTAAAAGGTACTGCCAATTTTCAGGCAGATTATTTGAGCCGACAGGATATTCACCCAGGCGAATGGAGTCTGGATCGGCAAACTTTCAACTTACTGGTAAACAGATGGGGTCTCCCGGAGGTCGACCTCTTTGCTTCCCACCAGAACGCGAAAGTAGAAATATTTTTTTCCCTGGATACAAGAGGAAATCCCAGAGCAATAGACGCCTTGGTTCAAGATGGGCAATTTCATCTGGCATATGCTTTTCCGCCCATTCCGATTCTTGCAAAAGTGCTACGGAAGATTCGGATAGAAAAGACTCCAACTATTTTGGTTGCTCCATTTTGGCCCAAGAGAAGTTGGTTCAACCTGATTATTCAACTTCAGGTGGACGGACCGATAATGTTACCGATGAAGACCAATCTCCTTTCCCAGGGCCCAGTTCTTCACTCGGATCCTCAGAGGTGGAATTTAGCGGCGTGGTTTCTGAAGCCAATGTACTAAGAGCGAAAGGGCTATCAAACCCTGTTATAGCTACTCTACAAAAATCCAGAAAACCGGTAACAAATGCTATTTATAATAAAATCTGGAAAAAAATTTCATCTTTTTGTCTGCCTAACCCTCCAGACCCTCTTAGGCCAGATATATCTAAGATATTGGACTTTTTACAAAGAGGCCTAGAAATTGGTCTGAAACCCAGTACTCTGAAGGTCCAGGTCTCTGCGCTTAGCTCCATCTTTGATCAAGATCTAGCAGGACATCGCTGGATTAAAAGGTTCATGACCTCAGCAAACAGAATGAACCCTAGGAAGCAAGTTATAGTTCCTCCATGGGATCTTAATATTGTGCTTCAAGGCCTTACAGGTCCACCGTTCGAACCTTTGTCTACCTGTTCCCCACAGAATCTCGCCTACAAGACTATTTTCTTGGTAGCTATAACTTCAGCTAGAAGAGTGGGTGAATTACAGGCCTTATCAATAAGAGAACCTTATCTTCTGGTTAGAGAGGATTCAATAGTACTCCGTCTTGATCCTTCTTTCCTCCCAAAAGTGGTCTCTGAATTTCATTGTTCTCAAGAGATAGTGTTACCAACTTTTTGCAGTAATCCTGCAAACTCTGAGGAAAGAAAATTTAATACTCTTGATGTTAGACGTATCCTGCTACATTATTTGGATCAAACCAGTGCTCTTAGAGTTGATCACAACCTTTTTGTCCACTCTTCAGGACAAAATAAGGGGAAGAAGGTAGCCAAGAGTACCATCGCTACTTGGATTAAAAAAGCCATAACAGAAGCTTACCTTGCTCAAAATAAACTACCTCCAGTAGGAATCAAGGCCCATTCAACTAGATCTACGTCGGTCTCCTGGGCAGAGAGAGCAGGCGCAACTCCAGAGCAGATCTGCAGGGCAGCTACGTGGTCGTCACTCCATACCTTCTCCAAGCATTATAGGTTGGATGTATTATCCAACAGAGATTTAGTCTTCGGCCGCAAGGTTCTTCAGGCCGTTGTCCCTCCCTAGTGCCGATTAGTTGGTATTCCTCCATATGCCGTCGTGGAAGGTGACTAGAGAAAATAGAATTATTCTTACCGTTAATTCGGTTTCTAGGAACCTTCCACGACGGCACTAATTTCCCACCCTCTATATTTCCTGGATTAATTCTGGGACTCAGAAGGTAACCGGTGCTATGGTTTCAGTTATAAGTCACTGGTGAATGGGAGGTGGGAGGTGCTTTTAACCTCTCTTGTGTTTCCTGTTCCCCATTAGGGCAAAGAGACAACCTCCATATGCCGTCGTGGAAGGTTCCTAGAAACCGAATTAATGGTAAGAATAATTCTATTTTTTGTTTTCTTCTACCAAGAGAAATTATTCTGTTTTGTTTTGTTTTTTTTTGTATTAATATTTTAGTGGAAACTTTAAAAAAAAAAACCACAATTGTGACTCTTTTCGGAGGCTTGTTACTTTTTATTTAATTTTTCAGTTGATGGAGATATGCCAGGGGTTGTCTCTTTGAGCGCCGGGCTGTTGTTTTTAATGGTCATCGCTCTGTGTTATATTTTTGGGAGGACATTTAGTGACAGAAAAACAACAATTCTGGCTGATGTGATTGTTGTTTTCTTTACTTTTACGGGTTAGTAAATGTTAGATTTTGATACATTAGACTTTTACGGCTCTGAGATAGCAAATATGCTTTTTTTTCATATGGGAAAAAACCTGCAGCAATATTAAAAATATATATATTTTTTTAATATTTACTCTTAAAAAAAAATATATATATATATATATATATATATATATATATATATATATATATATATATATATATAATGTGTATGTGTATATATATATATATATATATATATATATATATATATATATATATATATATATATATATATATTTTAACCACATATGGGACTTGAACCTGCAGTTACTTCAGTATTGCAGGATATGATATAACAATTAATGATCGCCTATGAAGCCCTGCCTGTGGGGGCAATGGGGCGCCTTCAGAAGGTACCAGGCTACCCTGGCAATTCATCAACACCCTGCAACCGCATCACAGGTGGTCAATGAGCGCCAAAACGGACGCTCCACCGGAATTGTGCCACCGAAATGCCTCTGTCCCATCTGGCATTTTTATGGTTTATAGATGGGGGTCCCACGACTTGCACCGTATCAAGCCCCGGTGCGCGTTTTCAGGAATAGAAAGATGGCTGCGCTTCAACAGCAACTTCTATCAATTTCTATGGGAACTCTGAAAATTTACCAAGTGAGCTCCCATAGAAATGAATGGTTAGAGGCCAAGGTCCCCAAGAACATTGTACTGGGACCAATTCTCCAGGCTCTGTGCTGAATGTTGAGTTTTATGCTGTAACAACATCTTTAACCTGCAATTAAACAATAAATTTGCATAAATGTAAATGAGTTTGCAATTAAATTGCTTTTTAAAAAAAATGTAGGTCGCCTGTGGACACTGTGGTTTTCTCTTTATAGGGGAAAAGGCATCAGAATGACTGACCCGGTGTACCTAAGTCCGTCTTTTGATAATGTTCTACCCGGATACATTTTCTTGCAGGTAAGGCTCCCGTGCTTTTACGAGACCTTAGATATGTGCATACTCCATGGGTGTTTATTAGGGTGGGGTACAAACACTGGGCCCCAAAACCAGTTATGGGGAGAATGTGGATGAGGGGTTTTTATGGGTCAGAAATACTGAGCACAGGATGGGATGCTAAGTAGCCAGTGAAGTAGCCAGGGCCCGGGATGGAGAGCTACCGACGGATCTGGGCAAGTTATATAACTAACTGTTTGAGGGGGTTGTCCACTTGTTGGGGTCTTTTTTTTTCATTAATTAAATGCATGTAGTTTTAGCTTTAAAAAAAGATATCATATTTTTGTAATTGAGTTTTATTAAAAATATTGCACCGTTTGCCTCCTGCAGTCTCCGTGTTGCACTATGTATACTCGGCTACAGAATGAGAGAACTGAGAATCTGTCAGTGAGCTTGTTTCAATGAACGAATAAGAACGTTTGTATCTCTTGTTCATCTATTTCTGAGCTTCTCTTAGCCGACTTATGACCACAGAACAAATGAACGTTGATTGTGCAGGAAAACAAAAAGCCTGTAAAACCCAAGATATGCAACATTTTTACTTAAAAAAAAAAATAATCTTTTAGCCTCAAACATATTCATTTATGTAAAGATTTAAAAAAAAAAAAAAAAAAAAAAAACGCACCAGATGTGAAATACCATTTTAAGGCAAATTTTTAGCTACATTCTAACTCATGATTCCCAAACCAAGGGCAGCAGGAATTTGGGACCGGCTCCCTTATTGCAGCCAGATATTCTGCAACATCTTATAATTAAAAAAGAAAAAAAGAATCCTTTAAAAACTGGCCAGGAAATGTCTTGGATGACCAATCCAAGACACAGATTGACTGCAGCTTTTTACCTGCCGTGCTCACTTAGACTGGCAGGTCTCTTCCTATCTCTGTGTGTATTGGGAGAGACCTGTCCATCTCGGGAAGTGGGGGAGGGAACCAGCCACCACGGACCTGCCTCTTGGACTAGTCATCTGTATGCCATCATCCATGGATGGCTTTTAAATGCATGATATAGCCATGTACGTACACCATAAATGGTTACAATAAAGGAACTGGTCTCTGTGATTCATGCTGCCCCTTTAAGGTGGTAGGTCAGGGGACCCAACATGAGCAATGCAAGGACGTGTACCGAAAATAACTCTCCATTCGTGTATGCAGCCTGCACCAGAATCTCCCCTCCATGTAAGGACCCTCATGGATCATCCTAGTGCTGTGTTATACAGTCCAGCCAATCAGACGTTTCCCTACTTCTGTGGCCCCTCCCATTGCAAGAGAGTGAAATTGCAGCAGCATCTCCCTCCTCCCCCTCTACCATATACTAGATTACTTTTAGATAGCTAGAGAGGATACTCTGCATTTACCAGAAGCCTGTGGGCGGAGAGTGCCGAGTGTCGGCGGGGAATGTTTGCTTATCTAATTAGTAAGGGTATATAATCACATGTACTAATGGGTAATGAAGTAAAGAACAGCGACTAATTTGGGTAATTTTATTAATATTTATTTGTTTTCATAGAATTTACCGTCTGCTGTGGTCAGCCATGTTTTAGATCCCCAACCTGGCGAACGGGTGTTGGATATGTGCGCCGCTCCTGGAGGAAAGACCACTCACATCGCCACCCTCATGAATGACCAGGTAATCCGGACGTATGATAGGGTTATTATTGTAACCTATGTAAGGGGAGGATATTAACCCCTTCACCCCCGGAGCTTTTTCCGTTTTTTAGTTTTCGTTTTTTGCTCCCCTCCCAGAGCCATAACTTTTTTATTTTTCCGTCAATATGGCCATGTGAGGGCTTATTTTTTGCGGGACGAGATGTACTTTTGAACGATACCATTGGTTTTACCATGTCCTGTAACAGAAAATGGGAAAAAAATTCCAAGTGTGATGAAATTGCAAAAAAAGTGCAATCTCACACTTGTTTTTTGTTTGGCTTTTTTGCTAGGTTCACCAAATGCTAAAACTGACCTGCCATTATGATTCTCCAGGTCATTACGAGTTCATAGACACCTAACATGTCTAGGTTATTTTTTATCTAAGTGGTGAAAAAAAATTCCAAAGTTTGCTAAAAAAAAATGTGCGATTTTCCGATACCCGTAGCGTCTCCAATTTTCGTGATCTTGGGTCAGGCGAGGGCTTATTTTTTGCATGCCAAGCTGGCGTTTTTAATGATACCATTTTGGTGTAGTTACGTTCTTTTGATCGCCCGTTATTGCATTTTAATGCAATGTCGCTACGCCATTTAGCGGTCAGGTTAATCCTTTATTTTTATTGATAGATCGGGCGATTCTGAACTCGGCGATACCAAATATGTGTATGTTTGATTTTTTTTTTTTTTATTATTGTTTTATTTTGATTGGGGCGAAAGGGGGGTGATTTGAACTTTTATATATTTTTTTAATTTTTTTTTAAATATTTTTAAATACTTTTTTTTTTAATTTTGGCATGCTTCAATAGCCTCCATAGGAGGCTAGAAGCATGCACAACTCGATCGCCTCTGCTACATAGAGGTGAAGTACAGATCACCTCTATGTAGCAGAAATGCAGGTGTACTTTGAACGCCGACCACAGGGTGGCGCTCAAAGCAATCGGCCATCAACAACATAGAGGTCTCAAGGAGACCTCTGGTTGTTATGGCAATGCACCGATGACCCCCGATCATGTGACAGGGGTCAGCGGTGCAAGCACTTCCGGCCGCTGTCAGCCTTTGACGGCGGCATTTAACTAGTTAATGGGCGCTGGCGGATCGCGATTCCGCTCGCGCTCATTGCGCGCACATGTCAGCTGTACAAAACAGCTGACATGTCGCAGCTTTGAGGTGGGCTCACCGCCGGAGCCCACCTCAAAGCAGGGGATCTGCCAGCTGACGTACTATTCCGTCAGCTGGCAGAAAGGGGTTAATCCCTGCAGGACTCGCCGTGGCTCCTGACATGTCTGCTATAGCAAATACTTCTATTCCCCCTAATATAGTCATTGTGGATCATCTCTTCCCAGAACTCCGCATTCTGCAGATCCTTATTTATTCCTTATAGACCTGTTTATGAAAATTAACAGCGGACTGTTACCTGACTCTATACTAAAGGGGCGTGTCCCCACATAGGCTGTTATTGGCCACACTGATTGGACAGTGTCACACTGTGTAGGGACACACCCACCAGCAGGTAACACCCAAGAGGAGCAACTGAAATGACACAACTCATAAAAAGATTATCCAGAATTTTCTTTTTTATAAGGAACACAAGTTATTACTAAAACAAACATCAGTATACCAGACAGATGCTCTTTAATCCCTTCTCGTTGGGAAAATTTTCTTTTTTGATTTTTTTTTTTAACTTTTGTACTTCCAACCTTTTTTCCAAGAGCCCAGACTTCTTTTTATAAATATTTATTATTTTTGTCAGTATTGTCGTATGATTGATTGTTTGTTTTTTGTTTTTTGTTTTTTTGGACAAGTTGCCGTTTTGCATTATATCATGTACTGAAAACAGGGGAAACCACTCCAAATCTAGTGACGCAGTGAAAAAAACCACAATTCTGCAATTGGTGTTTGGATTTCATTTTTATGGCATTCTATGACAAACATGGTTGGAGGGGGGTTACATTTTTGCATTTTGTTTGTTTTTATTTTTTATTGCGTTTGTTTGGAGAAAGGTGAAAAAACCCCAAAATACGGCAATTCTGGTGCTTTGCCTTTTTTTTTTTTTTTTTTTTTTCCCTGTTTTGAACATTGAATTAATTGTATATTTTCATAGAGCAGAATCTTACAGACTCCGGGATACCAAATATGCTTATTTTTAAGCGTTTTAATATTTCATTTTTTTTTATCAATGGAAAGAAGGGCAAATTTTTACTCAAATTTTTCTTTTAAACTTTTTTCCTTTCTTTTGTCCTTTTATATGACTTGACCATGCAATCTTTTGATCATTTTGTGCCTCCTAAATTCTGTTGTCAATCGATAATGTCAGCATTTAAGTAGTTAAACAGCGGTGATTATCCCCAGCCCATCTGCTGCTTAGACGCAGGTGCTTACTGTACAGCACAGCTGGGACCCACCATGTAAGGAACGGGCTCAGCGCCTGAGCCGACGCAATACACTGGAAATGTCAATTTATCTTGTGTTGGGAATAGGTTAAAACTATAATAAATAAAGGAAATACACCAAAAAAAATAAAATCTAAAAACACCCCGGCTCTTCCTCCCTTTAGTTCCATGCTTTCCTTAAAGCCCATCTTTCATTTCAATTACTGGTGAAATAAATTTTTTAAAAAAAATCTTATGTATCCCAGGAAATCCATCCACCCTCGTTCTCGCTGTCCTGCATGTGTTTGTAAGACATCTGGCTGCAGAAGGATCCTCTCCCCTTTCTTCTCCATTAGGCCCCTCCCCTTGGCTAAGCCCCACCTCCAACAGTTTCTCATACAAAAATTGAACTGATCAGTCTGAGGTTAACCCCTTTGTTCCCTGCAGGATGTTTGCTTTTCAGATAGGGCAAATAAACAGGAGGTGTCACTGGTTGCCTCCGGCCATTCCCTAATATACTGTAACCCTATTGGTCCTCTGGGAGTGACTCCTATAATGTCACCTGCTCTCCCAGTGCCACCAGTAGAGCCGTGTCCTCACAGCGCAGATATGCCGCCATTTCACTTTTTTTTTTTTTTCCCCCCCCCCCTCCTCGGCTCCCCTATCAGAACCCAATATTCTGCTGGCTTTTACTGGCCCATATAGTACGGGATATATAATGTATTCTCGGTTTTACACTCACAGAATAAATCCAGGAGAATGTTCCCAGACTAATGGAGTAATTTGTCTAAATATACCTCCGTTTCTCCCCGCGATCCCTGCGGTTTGGAAAAGCTGCTCACTAACTAATTAGCGGAGTTTATTTGTGATGATTAAATCCTTATGAAAAACAGCAATTAACATTTTCCTGGATAGCACAGCGTGGCGGCATTGTTCTGCCGTATTCATTTCATCCACGGCGCGTCTCCTCGGCTGGGCCGGTAATGAGGTAAATGTACGGTATTCGCCGTCTGGGGTGAGACAGTTAACCATTTGCAGTCAGGAACTGGTTTATGGGTTCACTTTTTTCTAACCTCTAAGGCTATGTTGTGTGTTTGGTTTTTTTTGGTTTTTTTTTTCTTGGCGGGAAAAACCTGCATTCTTGGCATTAAATAGCCTGGTGATTTTGTGTTTGTGTGTTTGTGTGTGAGTGTTGCTGCTGTAAAAACGCAACGTGTGAACATAGCCTAAGACTCGCTTTGAAACTTAGCCCCGTAAGTACGCTTACAGTTTTCACTTTTGCAGGGGTTTTTTTGTTTGGTTTTTTTTTCCCTCCCTTTTTCCAAGAAAATAATTTTTTATTTTTTTCCAGAGCGAGTTGTAGTTTTGAAAGACACCATTTATTTTACCATATAATGGACTGAAAAGTGTGGGGGCCAAAATATACCAAGGGCAGCGAAATTATTAAAAAAAAAAAAAAAAAAAAAAGGCATGAAAAAAAGCTCGAGTACTCGAGTATAAGCCAACCCAAGTATAAGCCGACCCCCCCCCCCCCCCCCCTAATTTTGCCCCAAAATACTGGGAAAACTTAATGACTCGAGTATAAGCCTAGGGTGGGAAATGCAGCAGCTACTGGGAAATTTCAAAAATAAAAATAGATACCAATAAAAGTAAAATTGATTGAGACATCAGTAGGTTAAGTGTTTTTGAATATCCATATTGAATCAGGAGCCCCATATAATGCTCCATACAGTTCATGATGCTCCATACAAAATAATATGCCCCATATAATGCTGCACAAAGGTTAATGATGGCCCCATAAGAGGCACAATAGAATAATATGCCCCATATGATGACATACTCACCTTTCGTTGCTGGGGGCCAGGTGCTGGTGTCCTAAGCAGGCGGGGACACCGGCGCGCTATGGGGGCCAGGTGCCGGTGTCGCCACTGGCTCAGACCCCCGGCACTTGCGATATACGTCTGTGCCACGCGGCTGCGTCTTTCGTCTCTCTGCAGTGACTGTTGAGGCAGAGGGCGTGCACTAAACACGTCATCGCGCCTTCTTACCTGAACATCACAGCCAGAGGACGCGGAAGGCACAGCCCGGCGGTGGAGCTGGGACAGGTGAATATCGCATGGCTCACCCTCCCCCGTCATACTCTCCCTCCTGGCGTGGTCTCTGCATTTCCTTCTCCGTTGTCTCGGGGCAGCAGCTCCTTCCGGTGCTGAGCGGTCACATGGTACCGCTCGTTAGCCCCTTCGTGACCTCCACCGTATTAGTACAGCGGAGGACGCATCTCTTCCTTTGATGCAGGGCTCCGGCGGTGAGCCCACATCCAAGCCTGGACATGTCAGCTGTTTTGTACAGCTGACATGTGCCTACAATAGCGGCGGGTGGAATCGCGATCCACCCGCTGCTATAAACTAGTTAAATGCCGCTGTCAAACGCTGACAGCGGCATTTAACAAGCACTTCCGGCCGTGCGGCCAGAGGTACGCGCACCGCTGCCCCCCGTCACGTGATCGGGGGGTCATCGGTGCATTGGCATAACAACCAGAGGTCTCCTAAAGACCTCTATGTTTGTTGATGCCGGATTGCTGTGAGCGCCACCCTGTGGTCGGTGCTCAAAGCAATGCTGCAATTCTACTACATAGGGGCGATCTAAGCATCGCTCCTATGTAGCAGAGCCGATCAAGCTATGCCAGCTTCTAGCCTCCCATGGAGGTCATTGCAGCATGGCAAAAGTAAAAAAAAAAAAAAAATGTTAAAAAAAATAAATAAATAAATAAGGTTTAAATCACCCTCCTTTCACCTCATTCGAAATAAAACAATAAAAAATTAAGCCTACACCTATCTGGTATCACCGGGTTCATAATCGCCCGATCTATCAATAAAAAAAAAAAAGGATTAACCTGATCACTAAACAGCGTAGCGAGAAAAAAATTAAAAACTCCAGAATTACGTTTTTTTGGTCGCCACGACATTGCATTAAAGTGTAATAACGGGTGATCAAAAGATCATATCTGCACCAAAATGGTATCATTAAAAACGTCAGCTCAGCACACAAAAAATAAGCCCTCACCCGACCCGAGATCACGAAAAATGGAGACGCTACGGGTATCGGAAAATTGCGCAATTTTTTTTTTTTTTTTTTTTTTTTTTAGCAAAGTTTGGAATTTTTTTTCACCGCTTAGATAAAAAATAACCTAGACATGTTTGGTGTCTATGAACTCGTAATGACCTGGAGAATCATAATGTCAGGTCAGTTTTAGCATTTAGTGAACCTAGCAAAAAAGGCAAACAAAATACAGTTGTAGGATTGCACTTTTTTTGCAATTCCAACACATTTGGAATTTTTTACCCATTTTCTAGTACACGACATGGTAAAACCAATGGTGTTGTTCAAAAGTACAACTCCTCCCGCAAAAAAATAAGCCCTCACATGACCATAGTGATGGAAAAATAAAAAAAGTTATGGCTCTGGGAAGAAGGGGAAGCAAAAAACGAAAAGGCAGGGTCTCTAAGGGGTTAAAGTAATTAATATGCGCTTCACGCCTATGGGAGTAGAGTCGCGTGCATATTCATTACTTTAATGAGCGGTACCACGTGACCGCTGAACACAGGAAGAGCTGCCGGCGCCGGAGACCATCTGAGAAGCAGGGACGTGCAGAGACCGCGCCAGGAGGGGGTGAGTATGATGTGACAGCCGCCGACTTCCCCCTGGGACAATGACTCGAGTATAAGCCGAGAGGGGCACTTTCAGCCTAAAAAAATGGGCTGACAATCTCGGCTTATACTCGAGTATATACTGGACATAAAAATTCTACCTGTGTTTTTCCGAAGCCGAACATAAAAAAAAAAAGCATAAAAAAAAAATCCAAAGCTTTAAGGAAATGTAAAGATGACTGTTTATTTGTTAGGGAGAAGTTATTGCAATAGAGAAAATAGCCAAGAAAGTGGAGAAAATAAAGCAAAATGCATCTGTCCTAAAGCTCCACAGCATCCGGACATATTGTTTCAATAGCACCAAGGCCGTGACACAGGGCACAAGTGACCATGCTGAAGGTAAGCCGCGATTGGTGTAAATATTAGGTCTTCTTGCCAATATGGCCGCCTTCTTCACCTCCTAGCTGTGATTTTAGGTTTGTGTGCTCGCGTTCTCCTCATCATGTAGGTCCTTCATCTTCTCTGGTTGTCTGTTTTCGTCAGGTCCTTAGTGATAAGCTGACAGCGTGGTCTTGTTCTGTTGGGAAACCTAGGAATGAGCAGTAATATGTGAGGGAAACTGTTAGTAAGTTGTTCAGCAGGTTATCCTCTACTGGACATCCCCAGAATAATCAATTCAGGACTAAACCAGCGTCTACTCGCCTTGTGCCGTTTCAGCAATATCGGTGGCGCTGTTTCCGAGGGCTGACATGACTTCTTGGGTCGCCTGCTGCCGATGAGCACTACTTAGGCACGGACTTTACTATTTTGTCAGAGCGGACGTCTCTCCTGGTGGAATATTGTTGAGCTGCAGCCAATCAGCGGCCGTTTGTTGGCTGCAACCGGAGCGTGACACAAAGTCACTCTCCAGGAACACCGGCACCAACATCGTTTGATCGGCGCCGCTGCGGGAGGCGAGTATCCAAGGTGTCTATTTTAGAAGAGGTCATGAAGTGACTAAGCTGGAGATCTCCTCCAGTTGTGGACAACCTCTTTAATTTCCCCAGTGCTCCTCCAAGGGTAAATTGTGCATTGCACCGTTTCTATTGAAGTCATTTGACGGTCCATGTAATGCACAGACGTACCGGGGTCTCCAGATGGAAAGACGCTCTTGGTAGCCATTCTTTGTACTGACTAATAGTCTAGGGTCCCGAACATGGGACTCCCTCCTCAGAATCCTCTAGTAGGATGGATGAAAGTGGGTTTCCTGACCTAGAGCACTTTGAAGTTACGTGTTTGAAGCACAGCTCTGCTAACGCATCGTCAGACATGGAAGCAGAATTCAGTACCCCAAGCTTAGTCCTGGGGTCGTACATGGGCCAATAGCTTAAGACCCCCAGAGATCCTAAACGAGTGTTAAAAAATCCACCCCAATCCATTACTCCTGTTGTATTTGTGTTCTTCCAGGTGCAGGTCCTCCATTTCCTCCCGAGTCCTTTGATCGTGTACTCTTAGACGCCCCATGTAGTGGAATGGGACAAAGACCTAATATGGCCGGTACTTTATCACTGAAGGAATTGACGTCTTACCAGCCTCTACAACGTAAACTGTTCAGTGCGGTGAGTCCCCATAAATATCCTCTCTATGACAATGGTGTCTGCTGCGCACGTCTCCAGTGGCCGGTCTCATGTACCGATCATCTGTGGTGCCCATATGCCTCAGATGACCACTATCTCTCCCGTCTCCCCCATACATACATATTACATGCCCATGTTTTCTATGAAGAGCTTTTAGGATCTCCTGGAGCATCCAAAGGATCGGGCTTTTCTAATTCTTCTTTCCCCAAAATCATCAGTCGGGGGCCTTGAGAATGTTGATCTAAAATTTGCTGATTTTTTTTTTTTTTTCCCCCTTGACCTATGACTATATGACCTATGACTAGTCACCCCCTGGCGCCGGAGGGAAGATGCCGCCCACCCCCTGGCGCCGGAGGGAAGATGCCGCCCACCCCCTGGCGCCGGAGGGAAGATGCCGCCCACCCCCTGGCGCCGGAGGGAAGATGCCGCCCACCCCCTGGCGCCGGAGGGAAGATGCCGCCCACCCACTGGCGCCGGAGGGAAGATGCCGCCCACCCCCTGGCGCCGGAGGGAAGATGCCGCCCACCCCCTGGCGCCGGAGGAAAGATGCCGCCCACCCCCTGGCGCCGGAGGGAAGATGCCGCCCACCCCCTGGCGCCGGAGGGAAGATGCCGCCCACCCCCTGGCGCCGGAGGGAAGATGCCGCCCACCCCCTGGCGCCGGAGGGAAGATGCCGCCCACCCCCTGGCGCCGGAGGGAAGATGCCGCCCACCCCCTGGCGCCGGAGGGAAGATGCTGCCCACCCCCTGGCGGCGGAGGGAAGATGCCGCCCACCCCCTGGCGCCGGAGGGAAGATGCCGCCCACCCCCTGGCGCCGGAGGGAAGATGCCGCCCACCCCCTGGCGCCGGAGGGAAGATGCCGCCCACCCCCTGGCGCCGGAGGGAAGATGCCGCCCACCCCCTGGCACCGGACGGAAGACGCCGCCCACCCCCTGGCACCGGAGGGAAGATGCCTCCCACCCCCTGGCGCCGGAGGGAAGATGGCACCAGAGGGAAAATGCCGCCCACCCCCCTCGAAGTGAATGATGCAGCTGGACTGAAATGTAGTGTTCTATTCTGGTCAGATCCTGATGCTTGTGAGCAGCACTTCCCATCGGCTCATATAGGGGGCGTCCCAATGGACCATCAAAGAATTTTTAATGTACAATAATATAATTTGAGGAAATTATTATATCTTGGTGATTAATTTCACGGCTTCACTTTAGTTCATTGGCTGTTTTCCAGGCGGTGTCATTATTAAAGCCGGGGGGCACACTGGTGTACAGCACATGTACCATAACGTTATCCGAAAATGAGGAACAGGTGGCCTGGGCTCTAAAGACCTTTCCCTGCCTCCAGCTTCAGGCGCAGGTAACAGAACCTTCATTGCATGGAGAAGAAAACCCGATTTATTCCAAAATGTTTACAGGAAATGCAGGAAAAGCTCCAGACTTGTAACCTCGTCGGTCAGCTCTTTTTCCACCTTTATATTTAATGTCCTTATTTCTCCATTTTGTTTGAACCTAACAGAAAAAAAAAAAAGCAAATTTAGCATTGAGAGCCTGTGGAGATGAGCGGCTGCCAGGTAGATCTGGCGCTGCTTATCACAAGGCAGGTTGGTCTAGTCACGGGCTCTATGATCTTCCCACAGGACCCACATATCGGAGGAGCGGGTATGGCGGGCGCCGGATTGCCCCCCGATCAGCTGAAGCTCCTGCAGAGGTTCGATCCATCCCTCGCCGTCCTGTCGGACCTCCGCGATGGGACCTGTGAAGATAAAGATTGGACTCTTCTAGTGAACACGGACACAATCGGTTTCTTTATTGCAAAATTTGTCAAAAACAGCTGATTATTTGTTTTTTTTTGTGCTGCGCCCGTTCAGCGTGGAGGATGCAGGCGCGCTCTTCAGGCGGTGGATCAGCGTTACCACGACAACAAATGAATATCCCTGTTGCCATAGAAGCAGACAGTCTGCCAGCTGTTCATTTTGCAATCCGCCACTACAGCGTCCGCAGGTTGAAGGAATTACTGAGGGCTTTATGGGGCCGCTGTACATTAATAAAGGGCGTCCGGGGGATTTATCAAGGGCAAAGCTTAATTCATGTGTTATATACACACTGTGTACATTGCCAGCCAAAATCCTGTTCTCGTACCTTGTGCCGCCTGCAAAAGCAATAAACGGCTTTTTCTATACAGTTGTCTCATACTTTACAGCTGTGATGGTTGCCCCCCGGACCCTCCGCACTCTTACAAGGAGTTTTCTGGTTTCACATAATGTTACTAGGGACCACATTTTGTGCTGATTCTAACCCCCTTCCCTCAGGTATTTACCGGCAGCTCAGGAGCTGAGCCCGCGCCTCAGGAGCTGAGCCCGCACCTCACAGAGTAGGAGACCGGAGTGATATGTGACCAGCAGTGACCAGACCCAGCTCCAGTCACTGCTGGTTAACCACCTGAATGCCACAGCTGCGGCTGGGCTTCACAGGCGCACCACGATGGCAGTGACCGGGGTATTCAGCAGGCCTCCCACCAGCCGTGGCAGCCCATCGGGACCCCATGATCACGGAGAGCTAGGTAAAGACTACCAGGGCAATCCTGGTCTAGCATCCATTAGGGCACCCATCGGCTTTACCTAGCTCCCTGTTATCATGGGGTCCCGATGGTCTGCCACGGCTGGTGGGCGGCCTGCTGAATACCCCGGTCACTGCCATCGTGGTGCGCCTGTGAAGCCACAGGGAAATTCCTAATAGATGAAATTAAAAAAATCTTTAATGGGACTACGCATTACAGAGCCGAACCAGCTGCTTCCTCAGGTGTTTACAAACCGGAAGAAACTAATGACCTTTATATGTAATCGTAGAATTCGGATCTAAAAAGGAAACGATGTTGAAACGCGAAGGTTCATCCTCGCTTTATGATCGGGGGGCGGGGGGAATAATCACTAGCCTGAACACATAGCCATTTCCAGGAGTCAAACACCCAGTCCCATTAACAGGAAGCTACTAATTTGGCCATATATATAACGGTATTCATACATGTCCAGGTCAAATAACAAGAGGGACGGAACAAAGGAAGGATTCATGGCCAGAGCTTGGATAACTTCTTAGTTTTGGATTGCTCAGTGGACATCCCATGGCACTCTGTTCTAAAAGTATTACCCCTTGTGGAGATGATCTCCATGCATGGAGACACCTCCATCTCCATGCACCTCGATCTCCATGCATGGAGACACCTCCATCTCCATGCACCTAGATCTCCATGCATGGAGACACCTCCATAAGGGGCAATACTTTTTAGCACCTTGGGACGTCCACTGTGCAATGAAGCAAAAAATATATATATTTTTTTATGGAATCTAACAGAAAAAACCTCCTTACAGTAAAATAAATTGGCGCAGAATAGCGAGGACTTTTTGTCGCAATGTCTGCCAATAAATACCGCTCATCTTGTCCTATTAATTAGTATGTTACATCCAGATGAATGTGGGGAATACTGCCGCACAGGAAATCTACCGATGACATAATTTTATATTTTTCTTCGTAGATGGAAATTAGTGTATGAAGGGCAGAATCGCCATCAGAGAAACTACACAAGGTGATGAAGTCCTTGGGAAGTTAATTGATTCTAGATATGAAGGATAAAACAAATGACAGACATTGCATTAGTGGAATAAGATTACGGCGTGCTCCAGGGCACTTGACAAGGGAGGGCTGGCGTCTGTTTATTGAGCCTTTTGGCTAACGGAGATCTCCTGCGTTATATTATTTATATGTGTATTGTGTCATATTGTAATGATGGAACATATATCATCAGCACAACGGGACATCGTCCTGCCACCCTTGTAAGACGTGGCCGCCCTCCTCTTATGTCTATGATGGAAGTATTCGTCTTCCCCTTGAAATAACACTTGTGGGGCATCTTTTCAAGGTCTGATTTTCTCGTACGAGTGGTTTTCACAGATAGCACTTGTACCTATGATATCCTATGGGGTTGTGCACAAGTCTGATTTATTTTTTCCCGGATCGATTGATCTACAGAAAATCTCGGGAGTCATGTCTGATTTTGAGTCGAGTGTCGGATCAAAATCGGCAATGCAAGTCTATGGGTCCGTGGAAAAATCCGTGAAAAAAAAAAACATTTAAACGCTTGGATGGCATCGGATTTTCAAGGACTGTAAGGTTACGTTCACACTAGGCATTTTTTTAATTTTTTTTTTTTCCGCAGCAAAACCTGATCTTTTGGCAGGAAAGAAGATGCAGGGAAAAAAACAGGTTTTTCTTGCGTTTTTTTGGTGAGTTTTTTGCTGCGGTTTTGGCATGCTAGATTTGTCTCTTGTGTATGCTGATAAAGTTTAATGTTGGAAAAAAAAGTCCTATTCTATAGCATCAGGTTTTGGCACAAAAAAACGCAGCAAAACCTGATACCTGCGTTTCATTTCAATGGATGAAAAAATGCTGAAAAAACTCTAAAAAGAAGTGACGCGCCCTATGTCCAAAAACCATGCAAGGCACAAAATCCTGAGGACAAAAAAACAATGTGTGTGCATGAGATTTGTGAAATCTTGTAGTCTATGCTGGTACTGTAAAAAGCAGCTAAAAATTAGCATTAAAAAAACTACAAAAATGCCCAGTGTGAACTTACTCTTAGGGTATGTTCACACGCTGCGGTTTTTGCTGCGGATCCGCAGCGGATTTGGCACTGCGGATCCGCAGCTTTTTTCCATGTAGGTTACAGTACAATGTAACCCAATGGAAAACAAAACCCGCTGTGCCGACGATCCTTTTTTCCCCAGGCAAATCCGCAGCGGTTTTGCCTGCAGAAAAAAGAAGTACCTGTCAATTCTTTCTGCGGATTCTGCTGCGGGTTTCCAGCAGCCCCAATAGGAAACTGCAGTTGGAAACCCGCAGTGGAATCCGCAGAAGAAAAAGGATCAAAAACCGCAGCGAAAAATCAGTGCGGATTTTAGCTGCGGTTTTTCAAAACAGGACCTGAAAAAAAAGGACGGAAAAAAGGATCGTGTGAACGTAGCCTTAGAATGGAGAAGATGGAGAAACTTATTTCTTTCTTGTTTTCAGGTATTTGCTGACACTTATTGCTCCAAATTAATCAATGTCACATGCGGCTTGTGAATTTGGCACAGAAACAAAAATAGTCTGTTTTTGTTTGTCTTTAACCATTTTTTGCAACTTTTAAAAAAACCACATTAAACGACATAGGGCACGTCTGGAGTAGAATTGGGTCAAGTTATGCGGTGTTTTAAAGGGAATCGGTCGCGGTAAAGGACTCTCAAATGAGGTATCAAAAACCTGGTGAAAATTCCCTTTAAAAAGACGCAATAAATGAATCGGGCGAAAACCTTTCGAATCACTAAAAATAAACAAACAGGCAATCACATATAAACTAGTCACAAATAATAAACTGGGTGCAAACAAAGAAAAAAACTAAGAAAACAAGACGAAAAACAGCAATCGGGGACATAATTTTTTATTCTCCTTTTACGGAGACGGATCTACCAGAAAATTGTGTATGATTTTCTGGTAAAATCCAATTGGTGATGAAAAAAAAAAGTGAAATCACCATGTGGAAACCACAAGAGGAAAAAGTCTCACCGGGGCGGGTAACCTTATAACTGGCACCAACACCATCGTCGTCCTCCGATTGACCAAATGAGTGTATGCTCAAAACTACACAGCCAAACTGCTGTTATAGGGGGCTCCAGACTACTGTTATAGGGGGGGTGCATCGATTACACTAAAGTGGGAAGGTCTTGTTCTGCAGGTACATACAGTTGTGCTCAAAAGTTTACATACCCTGGCAGAATTTTTGCTTTCTTGGCCTTTTTTCATAGAATATGAATGATAACACCAAAATTTTTTTCTCCACTCATGGTTAGTGTTTGGGTGAAGCCATTTATTGTCAAACTACTGTGTTTTCTCTTTTTAAATCATAATCACAACCCAAAACATCCAAATGACCAAAAGTTCACGTACCCTGGTGATTTTGGCCTGATAACATGCACAGAAGTTGACACAAACGGGTTTGAATGGCTACTAAAGGTAACATCCTCACCTGTGACCTGTTTGCTTGTAATCAGTGTGTGTGCTTAAAAGATGAGTGAGTTTCTGGGATCCAGACAGACTCTTGCATCTTTCATCCAGCCACTGATGTTTCTGGATTCTGAGTCAATTGTCTACGCATCTACAGGAAAAGGTAGTTGAACTGTACAAAACAGGAAAGGGATACAAAAAGATAACCAAGGAACTGATAATGCCAATCAGCAGCGTTCAAACTGTGATTAACAAATGGAAAATCAGGGGCTCTGTGAAAACAAAACCACGGTCAGGTAGACCAACAAAAATGTCGTCCACAACTGCCAGGAAAAGTGTTCAGGATGCAAAGAAAAAACCCCAAATAACATCAGCTGAAGTACAGAACTCTCTGTAAACTAGCGGTGTGGCTGTTTCAAGATGCACAATAAGGAGGCACTTGAAGAAAAATGGGCTGCATGGTCGAGTCGCCAGAAGAAAGCCATTACTGGGCAAATGCCACAAAGTATCTCTCCTACAATACGCAAAACAGCACAGAGACAAGCCTCAACACTTATGGAACAAGGTAATTTGGAGTGATGAGACCAAAATTGAAGTTTTTGGCCACAACCATAAATGTTACATTTGTAGAGAGCTCAGCAAGGCCTATGATGAAAGGAACACTATTCCTACTGTAAAGCATGGAGGTGGATCACTGGTGTTTTGGGGATGTATGAGCTACAAAGGTACAGGAAACTTGGTCAAAGTTGAAGGAAAGATGAATGCAGCATGTTATCAGCAAATACTGGAGGTAAATTTGCACTCATAAGCCCATAAGCTGCGCATGGGATGTACTTGGTCGTTCCAACATGACAATGATCCAAAACACAAGGCCAAGTCGACCTGTCATTGGCTACAGCAGAACAAAGTGAAGGTTCTGGAGTGGCCATCTCAGTCTCCTGACCTCAATATCATTGAGCCACTCTGGGGAGATCTCAAGCACGCAGTTCATGCTAGACAGCCCAGGAATTTACAGGAACTGGAGGCTTTTTGCCAAGAAGAGTGGGCAGCTTTACCATCTGAGAAAATAAAGAACCTCATCCACAACTACCACAAAAGACTTCAAGCTATCACTGATGTTAGAGGGGGCAATACACAGTATTGAGAAATGGAGTATGTGAACTTTTGATCAGGGTCATCTGGATGTTTTGTGTTGTCATTCTGATTTAAAAAGAAAAAACACAGTAATTTGACAATAAATGGCTTCACCCAACCACTAACCATGAGTGGAGAAAAAGTTTTGGTGTTGTTATTCATATTCTCTGAAAAAAGGCCAAGAAAGCAAAAATTCTGCCGGGGTATGTAAACTTTTGAGCACAACTGTATCTATATACTGTTTGTATAAACATTTATATTCAGTAAGTATTCTTTAATCTGGCATCATTGGTACCGTATTCAAATTTTTAGATTATTATAAGAAAAATATGTAAAAATGTATAAAATATTAAAGCAAAATCTGCCATTATAAATTAAGAGTAAATTCTCCCTGCTTAGATTTATTCTCCTAGGAAGAATATCACGATGAGCTTACTGGCGGTTTCTCAGTTAACTCATTCTTCATCCAGCCATAGAAAGTTCAGTGATAGTCCACATTGTTACAGTTCTGTGCTATAAAAAACAAATTAGTCAGATGCCAAATTAAAAGAATTTGATTTGACATGTGCTTTTGACGTGAAGAATAGAATAAAAACACTCGATTTATTGTAACATCATTCTCTTGTTTGTTGTAGATTTGTACATGTTAATAATAACATGTTTTGGGTTTTTTCTTCACAGCCACCATTTGTAATATAGCATAATAAATAAATCCAATTAACAGTCCGACATGTCTACGGAAACCTACAGTCCAATATCTACAAAGGCCGTTTTTTTGAAGTATATACAAATGCTTACAAATAGGATTCTTGAAAATAAAGATACTTCCCACAATTATGCATATACAGTATTCAACAAAGCTTATATTTCAATCTTTTTTTTTTTTCATTGAAAAAAAAAAAAACACAAAACATTTTACAAGTGTGATATCGTCAACCCAAAAATGGAATTTCAGAACTTTATAATTTAGTGGTTACAATGAAAATGTTGCTTGGCAATGATAATACTCACCGGTGCAAGTGTATATTTCAGTCTATTATTTTCTCTTAAATATCACAAATATAAATATAGATATTTTCTGTATATATGTACAGGTACGTGGATGACGTCTGATCAGTTTATTAAAGATTTGGGGGTTTACGGGGGAACTTTACTGCTGATACACAATGGAGAAAGCCATGTTGTAGTGTTAGTTTTATTTGTTGGGGGGGATTCCAAGTTTGGGCATCAAATCAATAAAGAGATCTGGGAGATGTGGATCCAATTCCCAGATATTTTAACTAAAGTGTTGGGGGAACTGATTTAGAAGCATTTTTTTATATATTGTGGCACCGAAATTCAGCCTCTTGCTAGGAATGTCCGTGATAAATATATATTTAAAGGGAATCCATCACCAGGTTTTTGCTATGTAATCTAAGAGCAGCATTATTTAGGGCATGGGACCTTGATTCCAGCGATGTATCACTTATTGGGCCGCTTGCTGTAGTTGTGAAAAAAAATCACTATTTTCTCTGCTGCAGATGTAGCAGTTCTCTAAATGCTGAGCTTTGTATAATCCCGCCCACAACACTGATTGGTAGAGAGCTGTCATTCATTGGTGGGGGCGGGGTTATACAGAGCATGAGGACTACATGGCATGAAACCACTAGTCTTGCAGTGATAATCTCTTGTTGATAAAACGCTGATTTTATTGAAACTGCAACACACAGCCCAGAAAGTGACACATCGTTGGAATCGGAGTATCGGCCCCTACATCATGCTGCTCTCAGATTACATAGCAAAAACCTGATAAAATCCCTTTAAGTTGTTTTTTTAGCTCTAATTTCAAATACGCTAACCAAGGTAATCTATAGATCTACAGCTGGGGTTAAACTACAACTCCCTGCATGCCTGCCACAAGACGTCCAGAGAGTTAAGGTTTCAGCATGTGAAGCATCTTTGGTTGCATATAACGACCCACTATTAGCAGTACCCAGCTATAATCTGCAAATTAGATACAGATGGTTTACATGGAAGTAATGAGCGTATTGCATTCCCTATGACTTCCCATTTGTATATATGTCTTGAATTATTATTATATTATTATAGGGGTTAACTTGCAAATTTGCTAATCACAATGTGATCTGCTACTGAGCGGTTTGAGCAAAGCACTGTAATCTGTAAGACAACCTAACAGCAAATGTATTTGAATTTCCTACAGTGCCCCCGCAGGGGATATGAAGCATTACATGGTGCCCCCTGAATTCAATGCTCTGTTCTTATTATGCACAGTCACCTCTAGACAGATGGGCACAGTGCCATATTATTGTCAAACTTGCCTTACTGGTGTCAAAGAAGCGGCGCAGTGGAACAGTCAAGGTGGCCATGTCCAAATTGTAAGAAATTCTTAAAGGGCATCTCTCAGTAGGATCAACCCTTCTAAGTCGTCTGTATGAGTTTGAAGGTCACAGGAAGCTGAATAAAATGATGCCTTGATATCTGCAATCCGATGTCTTATTCCAGAGAAATAAATTATTGTAATTAATATGTAAATGAGCTGTTAAGATCTATGGGCCGGACATAGATCTCCTGGAAAATCTGCCTCCAGAGCTTATTTTAAATGAAAGGAGGCATTACCAGTGCGAGACATGTTATGACTGACAATCTGCTCTCCTTATCTACATGTCTTGAACTGGTAACACACCCTTAAAGTAAGCTCTGGAGGCAGATCCTCAGGGAGATCTATGTCCCGCCCATGGATCTTAACAAGTCATTTACATATTAAGAAAAATGTGGATTTCTCTTTAATATGACACCAAATTATTTGGCGTGCTCGAATAATATGTCCAAGTCCCCGCGGCAGGTCGTCTCGTGGCTGTTACACAACCACAACACATGCAGGGATTGTCTGTGTGTTAGGCAATCCCTGTATGAGTTGTGGCTGTCTAACAGCTGCGAGACATGCAGCCGTGGGGACTCGAACATATTATTCAAGCACGCTGAAGACACCTGGTTAGCACCCGAGCGTGCTCAGATAACACCTTATCTGAGCACGTTCGCTCATCACAAATGGGCACCAATAGAAAGCAAATTAGGCAATGGCGAAAAACCTACTACAAGTCATATCCTGATGGTGGTAGCTATTGGGAGTATGTTGGAGCTTGTTGGAGCTCAGGAAACTGCTTTACCACATTACATAACTTCTTATAATGCAGTCCCCTATTATTTTAGCTACTTTTATGGCAGAGGATTGCAGTCCTGATGATTATCCTTGTGGCTCAGGGGCGTAACTTTGATCTAGCCTGTTGGCATCCTTGTTCTCTCCAGCCCTTCATGAAAACTATTCCAGGGTCCAAAAATTATCCCATATCGCTTGTAGCACTGGTTTTCACTGATGTGGCCAAGTTGCTGTTGGGCCCTGGATGTAACTGCTACTTCTGAACCTCAAATGGTTACACCCCCGCTGCTGACAACCTGACTGCCTCCATTGTATGCCAGGAGCTACTTTTGATAAGAAAAGAACAACCAGTTGCTCACAAAAAACATTTCTACCTCGCTTTTTCCACATCTTATTAAAGTGGATATTCACCTCATAGATATTTTTCATACTCCACATTTCCCATCACTTACAAAAAGGTGAGGAAATTCAAGTTTGACCCCAATAATCTGGTGATCTGTGTGCGTTATTTACAGACTAGTCATCGGGGAATTTTACGTCAAGTGTGAATTGGACTTTACAGGCAGCAAAAATTATGTATTTCAGTTACACCTGCAAAAATATTAGAATAGGCGTCCTAAATAATAATAAAAAAATAAAAATAAAGTCTGTAAAACGCTGTGGAATTAATGGCGCCATATAAGTGAGTAAAATAAATAAATAAAAAGAAGGTCTGGCTTTTTGGCCCAAATCGGCACTTTTTTTTATGGGCAGTGTTTGTTTTTTCAGGTCTTATTTATTTATTTGTCTGTAATACCAGACACGGCCTATGGAAAAAGTGGCGCTGTTTCTAGATTAAAACTTAGACTTATATTTTTTTATCTGGACTACCCCTTAAGCATTTTGTATTTAGTCACATAGAGAGAAGAATATGGAAAAGTCTCCGGGATCAGACCATTTTTATGCCTGCATTATAGGGAACCTGTCAGTAAGATCAATCTTGCCCCTCAAGCCTCATATATAGGCATTTTTTTTTTATATACATTGCTGCATTCATGAGTAATTATCGTTTGAGTTCATATAAATGAAATGTTAAGTGCTCTGGGAGTGACAAAGCACTTCCTGAGCCTTTGCTTACCAAGGTTGTTTCCTTACCTGGCACCTAAAATGAGTTTCAATCAAAATAAAGGGACTGTGTGTAGGAATAAATTCAAGTGACATAGTCTTGGGTAGTGCTATATCAATGTATATGAATTAAAATGCTAGGTGCTCTGGGCGTGACATAGCACTTCCAGAGTTTCTTCCTCCAGAGAATGTTTACCCAGCCAGCACCATCCTCTTTATCGTGATGTGTGACGTTAGGTGCCAGGCAGTGAAATCAGACTGTCAATCACACTAAAGAGGCTGGTGCTGGGTGGGAAAACATCCTCGAGGCTTGGGAAGTGCTCTTGTCACGCCCAGAGCACTTAATGCCTGATTTATATGAATTAAAATAAAATTTCTTAAGAATGCAGCAACAGTTAGACAATGTAAAAGGTGTCAAAGGATTTACATCTTAAATACCCGAGGCCCATATGTGTGATTTGGAAGAGTTGATCTTACTGACAGATTCCCTTTAGAATTTCCTCTTTATATCAGTGGTTCTGCAAGAAAATAAATTAATACAGATAATAATAAAATGATGACCTAACTATAGATGAATCAACCACTTTTCTGTTTCCGTTGATCTCCAGTAAAGTAGCCGAGTCATATAGTTTGTTTTTTTTCTACCTATCGATCAATTGAAAGAGTCCTAACCATTATTTCTCCATGCTAATTCCAGTCACTGACTATTAAAGCATGATGTAAAAACGTACAACGCCGTACAGTCGAACGATTAACCATGCAGGGCTAAGAAAGCAACAAAAAACATACCCAACATAGAGAAACATTACATAGAAAATTCATCTGAAACATCGTGAGTATAAGGCAATATTTAACTCTGCTCTGAAACAAAGACGACGGGAGGCCGAAAAAAAAAATAAAATTACATACAAAATAAAATAAATAGTGGCTTGGAAATCAACATTCAAAGTAGGTGGGTGCATTCCAAAAATACAAAAATAAATGCAAAGTTTTAGTAGTCTCTTCACAAGTCTGATATCACTTCTGCAGCCACGACAGATTATTAATATAGAGATCTAACAGTGCAAAAGTGGAACACGTATGGAAGGAGGAAAAAAAAAAAATAACGTGAAATCACCATTTTTTTTTATAGGTTTCTTCTAAAAATAGGAGGTTACAAAACATCATCACTTGCTTTAGAACAGCAACAATATCTTGATGGCAACGTACAGCATTCAAGTGGTTGTCACAGAAAACGGCTAAACACATGGTTTGGTAACAAAGTTGTCGAGGAACCATGGCAAGTCAAAGTGAAAAGAATTATCCTAGGCTAAAGCCAAAAAGAAAAAAGACAAAAAGAGTAGAAAAAAAGAAGAAAAATATAGAAAACACAGAAGGGGCGCTAGATGTTTTACAACATTGGGTTCAAAACAATTTGTACAAGATTGGAAAGAAGAAAAAAAAAAAAACAGTCAACACATTAGAAAGGAGTCGAAAGTTACTGACGGATGTAAACCTCCCGGTTCCACTCGTTGTCGTTGCGTTTCCTGGAAACCTCTCCGCCCCTTTCGCCGTGCCGTTCTCTCGATTTGTGGCGACTGCGGGGTTTGTTGCATTCGTTGTGGTCCTGCTCCCTGTCCTGCTCGTTTGTCCGATGTCGAGACTCTTTGTGTCTATGTTCGCTACCGCCTCCGTGAGATTCGTCTCTGTGATTGTGATCCCGGTGGGATTCCTGAGGATCGGCATGCTCGGAAGAGAAATCATCCTTTGGCTCTAAGTAAACGGAGTCTCTGGTGTCCTGTGTCTCGTTGTCGAACGTGTCCTGTCTGGATAGGCCTCTGCTTACTCCACTTCGATGATTGTGGTGCTGCGCCGAGGAGGAAGATCGATGCTGAGACTTTCTCGTCACTTTCTCTTCGGGAGGAGCTTCCTCTTCCACGGATCCGGTTCTTTCAGGCGCTGGAGGATCATTCTTCTGTTCTGCCTGAGAGCCCTAAAAAAAGAATCAAAAATACAATGTACCTTAGAAACATCCTGAATATTGGAAGTATTTCCAGTCCATATCTCTAAACCTTTAACTAGGATACAAGAGACCTAGATACATAAGCCCTAACATATGGCTATATCATGGCTCCGCGTTGTACAAATTTCCTAATGTGGAACCTACAGAATTCCATTGGTCCATAACATGCCTCTTTATATATCCATATTTATTAACTCTATTACAAAAAGTATTATCCCTTTTATATTATCCCTTTAATGTCAGGCTCCAGCCACAATAACTGGGATGTGATAACTCCCATACTGTCAGTTTAACCCCTTAGATGCTATAGTCAATTGAGACTTATGCATCTAAAGCAGTTTGACAGATGGAGAAAGCTCCACCTGTCAGAAGAATATCAACCACCTATGAAATGTGCCGATGGGCCTACAGCTGCCAAAGTTACCTAACAAGTTTGACCAGGTCAGCCAATTTAGAGACATAGTTAATAGGTTGCAGAATTATTATTTTTTTAAATTTAGCCAGTAAATTATATGTACCACAAAATGGTACATATAAAACTATAACTCATCTCTGTAAAAAAAAACAATAGTGATAAAAAATGCTGTAAGAGTACATTAAAAATTAGTTAAAAAGTACTAATAAATATATATATATTGCATAGCACAAGTCTGCATGAATTTAGTCTGTAGTGTGATCCCTAGAAGTGTGTTCTAAAAGTGTGGATTACATTAGAATTAAAACCTGAATTGAACCTGAAGGGAACTGGCCAGTCACTGCAAACAATGTTTCAGTTTGTTTTCACTTTTACCCCTATAATCTTTCACTTTCTGCTACCTCCCCCAATCCCCACACCAAGTAAGGAACTGTTCATCTCCTCTTCAATCCTCCCCATCCATCTCACCTCCTCTTCAGAACTGTTCCTTAACATACAATCCTCTGTCTCAAAGCACAGGCAGCCCCCTCATGCCCTCTCCTGCTCCCACCTGCTAACACTATCTCTGCTCCTTCTCACTGCTGGTGATATCTCTCCAAATCCTGGTCCTCCTCACCACATTCCCACAGTCATTTCTACCTCCCATCCACGCTCCATCACAAACTTCCGTAACCTCTCTAACCTTATACCCATTCGCCCAGCCCCCGCTTCCTCAGTCCCACTAACAGGAGCTCTGTGGAATGCTCGCTCTGTCTGTAACAAGCTTCCCTACATCCATGATCTTTTTGTTACTACCAAACTTTCCTTCCTCGCCATCACCGAAACCTGGCTCACCCCTTCTGACACAGCCTCCCCTGCTGCACTCTCTTACGGTGGCTTCCACCTTTCTCACACATTACACCCCAGCAGCAAGCATGGCGGAGGAGTTGGTTTTCTCCTGTCAGATAACTGCTCCTTCACCCCAATCCCACTGCCACCCTCGGTTACCCTCCCTTCCTTTGAGGTGCACTCTGTGCGCATCTACTCCCCCTCCAACCTCCAACTGGCTGCCATTTACCGCCCCCCAGGGCCAGCCACCACCTTCTTTGACCACTTCACCACCTGGCTACTTCATTTCCTTTCTGCGGACATCCCCACTATCATCATGGGCAATTTCAACATCCCCATTGACACTTCCCTCTCAGCTGCCACTAAACTTCTATCTCTCACTTCCTCCTTTGGCCTCACTCAATGGTCTTCTGCAGCCACTCACAAAGATGGTCACACACTGGACCTCATCTTCACTCGCCTCTGCTCCCTATCTAACCTCTCTAACTCACCTCTTCCTCTCTCTGACCACAACCTTCTCACATTCTCATCTCTCTCCACTCCATGTCTACAATCCCCACCCCGCAAACTTTCACACCCTTGCAGAAATCTTAAACATCTTGACCTACATTCATTCTCTGAATCCCTCCTCCCTCTCACAGACATAAGTTCCATACACAATGCGGATGACGGTGCCGCTCTATATAACACCACAATAGCTGTAGCTTTGGAATCTGCTGCCCCACTTACACATACCGAAGCTCGCAAAATCAACAGACAGCCTGACCAAAGAACTGAGGCGAGCTTCCAGGGCTGCAGAGCGCAGATGGAAAAGATCCCACTCCAACGACCACTTCATCGCATTCAAACAGTCCCTCACTACTTTCAAGACCACACTCGCCACAGCTAAACAAACCTACTTCTCATCTCTCATATCCTCCCTGTCTCACAACCCTAAACAGTTATTCAACACCTTCAATTCTCTCCTCTGTCCCCCAGCACCTCCTCCCTCCCCACTTATCTCTGCTGAAGACATTGCCTCATTCTTCAAGCAGAAGATTGATAGCATCAGAGACAGTTTTGGTCAACAAGCCCCAGAGCCCTTCCTCCCGACTTCCCTGCCCTCCACCTCCAAAACCAACTTCTCCACCATTACAGAAGATCAACTCTCCACTCTACTCTCAAGATCGCATCTCACCACCTGTGCACTTGACCCGCTCCCATCCCATCTCATCCCAAACCTCACCACAGTCTTCATCCCAACCCTAACCCATCTCTTCAACCTATCACTAACAACTGGTGTTTTCCCCTCAAGCTTTAAACATGCCTCCATCACACCTATCCTCAAAAAGCCCTCTCTTGACCCATCCTCTGTATCTAGTTATTGCCCTATATCACTTCTCCCTTATGCCTCCAAACTACTGGAACAACACGTCTACCTTGAACTGTCCTCCCATCTCTCTTCTTGCTCCCTCTTTGACCGCTTACAATCTGGCTTCCGGTCACACCATTCCACTGAAACTGCCCTAACTAAGGTCACCAACGACCTCTTAACTGCCAAGAGCAAGCGACACTACTCTGTTCTCCTCCTCAACGCCCCTATCTGTCGGAGTCCCACAAGGTTCAGTCCTTGGGCCCCTGCTCTTCTCCATTTACACCTTTGGCCTGGGACAGCTCATAGAATCTCATGGCTTTCAGTATCACCTCTATGCTGATGACACACAGATCTACATCTCTGGACCAGATATCACCTCCCTACTAACCAGAATCCCTCAATGTCTGTCCACTATTTCATCCTTCTTCTCCGCTAGATTTCTGAAACTTAACATAGACAAAACAGAATTCATCATCTTTCCCACATCTCACGCGACCCCCCCAACGAACCTAACCATTACAGTAAATGGCTGCCCACTCTCCCCAGTCCCACAAGCTCGCTGCCTCGGGGTAATCCTTGACGCTGATGTCTCCTTCAAACCACATATCCAAGCCCTTTCCACTTCCTGCTGACTTCAACTCAAAAATATTTCACGAATGCGTTCATTCCTCAACCAAGAATCTGCAAAAACCCTAGTCCATGCCCTCATCATCTCTCGCCTTGACTACTGCAACCTCCTGCTCTGTGGCCTCCCCTCGTACACTCTCGCACCCCTCCAATCTATTCTAAACTCTGCTGCCCGACTAATCCACCTGTCCCCCCGCTATTCCCGGGCCTCTCCCCTTTGTCAATCCCTTCACTGGCTCCCCATTACCCAGAGACTCCAGTACAAAACCCTAACCATGACGTACAAAGCCATCCACATCCTGTGTCCTCAATACATCTGTGACCTCGTCTCCCGGTACTTACCTACACGCAACCTCCGATCCTCACAAGATCTCCTTCTCTTCTCCCCTCTTATCTCCTCTTCCCACAATCGCATACAAGATTTCTCTCGCGTATCACCCCTACTCTGGAACCCTCTACCACAACACATCAGACTCTCGCCTACCATCGAAATCTTCAAAAAGAACCTGAAGACCCACCTCTTCCGACAAGCCTACAACCTGCATTAACCACCGATCAACCAAACTGCTGCATGACCAGCTCTATCCTCACCTACTGTATTCTCACCCATCCCTTGTAGATTGTGAGCCCTCGCGGGCAGGGTCCTCACTCCTGTACCAGTTATGACTTGTATTGTTTAAGATTATTGTACTTGTTTTTATTATGTATACCCCTCCTCACATGTAAAGCGCCAAGGAATAAATGGCGCTATAACAATAAATAATAATAATAATAATAAAACATAAAAAATCTGTACATATTCGATATCGCAGCATTCATATCAACTTGTAGAATGAAGTTAGGATGTTATTTCTACTGTACAGTAAACAGCATAAAAAAATGAAAGACGGAATTTTTTTTTAATGCAATCCTTCTTAAAGGGAATCTCACCATGTTTTTGCTATGTATTCTGAGCAGCATGATATAGGTGAAGAGACTCTGATTCAAGCGATGTCTCACTTACTAGGCTGTGTTTTACGGTTTCAATAAAATGATTGTTTTATTAGCAGGAGATTATCACTACAGGACTAGGTGTCTTGTGCCTTCTTGTCCTGCTGTTCTGTGTAACTCCGCCCTCACCACTGATTGGCTGCTTTTTGTGTACACTGTTCATAAGCAGAAAGCTTCCAATCAGTGGTGTGGGCGGGGTTATACACAGCTCAGCATTCTGAGTGCATACTCGGACCGTGAAAAATGGAAGTATGAAACCGGCCTTAACATGAGCTGTTGACTGATAGCTCTGGCTCCCAAAGTCCTTGAAATACATGTATGTTTACATCGATGAAGCATACAGGAGAGGCCGCCAGAAGTTTCCATTCTGAATTTGCTCTCTTCAACGAAAGCAAATATCCCTCATAATTCCTTCTAATACATCCGATTCAGCCGCACATTATCCTATTGAAGGGCAAAAATCCAGAAACACTGCTCCACACATTATCCTGCTATGACTGATGAAGGGCAAAAATCCAGAAACACTGCTGTCTACAGATGGCTCTCTGGTTTGGCTTTCATGAGCTATTTTTCATATTTTAATTTGTGGAGCACTGCCTTGAAAAACGTCTCCATGTTAAGTTTTGTATCTTCAATGAGAGCAAGTGTCCCCTCCCCCCTTAAGTAGCAACCCTGATAACTAAAAGGATCAGGAGTGTAGAAACTCAATATTCCGTATCCTTCTTTTCCCTGACATATGCCATGACTTGATGGCATGGCACCCACACACACCTTAAATGGTTAGTTCTGCCCAACTTGAAGGCTTTGGCCAACCTTTAGAATATGATGACCATACACGTTAGATGAAGTCTTAGGCTGCACCCATTCACGTCACACCTTTCTCAGATTACCTGTGCCTTTGTGGCCGAGGAGGGTGTTGCAGGAAGCGTTGCTGTAGTTAATGTCCGAGATATGAGAGCATTTGGTGGATTGCTGCTAGGGGGGTGGGTAGCTTTCCAGTAAGCCTCTAGATAGTCTGCTAGATGTTCACAAGCATCTTCAAGTTGGTTTTCATCCAAAATGACATCAAACATTTCCTAAAGAATAAACAGAGGCGACATTAGGAAACAGTATAAATTACATTTAGAATCTGAACTCCACCGCGGTCATATGTTGCACTGGCATGTATGTGCCCACCAGAGGAAATTACTCCAAGGGTCTATGGTTAGGCCACACAGAACGTGTGCATGTCCATTCCTAATTACATCCCAAATTAGGTCCTACTGAGCATCATGAAAGGGGTTGTCTGGTGTATACAAGTTGTCCGGAGGATAGGTGCTACCTTATCGATTGGAGGGTGTCCGGCCACTAGGACCAGCACTGATCGGCAGAATGAGGAACCATTCATTCGCTATGGGTCTGCTGAGCACACAGTTTTTTCAGGCAACCTCATGCAGAATGAATGGAGCGACGCTTGGGCATCCGACCCTCTGATCCATTTTGCAGTGGGGATAAAAGTGCTCCATCGCAAATAAGAATTTCCGGCTTCGTCATTCAATGCGGTTCCTGGCGGTCAGACCCCCACTGATCAGTAAGTTATAACCGTACAACCCCTTTTAGTTATTCATTTCATTGATTCGTACCAAAGGTAGATAGACCCATTTAACATGACCATCGTCTTGTTGTGGTATGGCCCAATGCCTGCTCCGTCAAAGGGGGCTGTAATAAAGTTATTCTAATTTTATTCTGTATCCCTTTTATATCACTTATTTTTTTTCTCTTGTGGTAATCATAAATGTTTATTTTTGTGCCAAATTCTTCAAAATGGCTCCCAAGGCTCATACATTTTGCACGAAATCTAACATGCTCTTCATTTTTTGTCTCTAACCTGGTTTGAGCCTTTTTCTAACATGTCGAAAGTTCAGATAAAAGTTTGCAAAACTTGCTCAGAAAAACACTCCAGAGGTTGGAGTATGTTTGTGCACAAATTTTGCAACTTTAAAAAAAAAAAAATAAAAAATCGCCATTGATAAAGCTTCTGCAAACATCTGGAAAAAGAAAAAGACAATGACAATAGAGATCATAAAAAAAAAAAAAGAAACAGTATTTTTAAAAGGGCAAATTTAAAGAAAAGTTTGGCGAAAATCAAAAACAGGCAAAAAATATGAAAAATAAAGGCACAAAAACTTAGTGCTTCCCCTCCATTGACCAATTATATATATATAACACACATATATACATATACACAGTCACAGTCAAAAATGTTGGCACCCTTGACATTTTTCCAGAAAATGAAGTATTTCTCCCAGAAAATTACTACAATTACACATCTTTTGTTATTTACATGTTTATTTCCTTTGTGTGTATTGGAACTACACAAAAAAAAAAAAAAAAGCAGAAAAAGGGCAAATTGGACAATTTCACACAAAATTCCCAAAATGGGCCGAGCAAAATTGTTGGCAACCTCAACTTAATATTTGGTTGCACACCCTTTGGAATAAATAACTGAAATCAATCGCTTCCTATAACCATCAACAAGCTTCTTACACCTCTCAGCTGGTATTTTTGACCACTCTTCTTCTGCACACTGCTCCAGGTCTCTCCTATGTTAAGGCGTCTTCTCCCTACAGCAATTTTAAGATCTCTCTACAGGTGTTCAATGGGATTTAGATCCAGACTCATTGCTGCCACTTCAGAACTCTCCAAGACTTTGTTTCCACTAATTTCTGGGTGCTTCTTGAAGTATGTTTGGGGTAATTGTCCTGCTGGAAGACCCCTGACCTAGGATGCAAACCCAGCTTTCTGACACTGGGCCACAATCCATAGGTATTTTTCAGTTTTCATGATACCTTGCACACAGTCAAGTCACCCAGTGCAAAAGGCATCAAAACACCTTGTGAACCTCCACCATATTTGACTATAGGTACTGTGTTTTTTTCTTTGTATGCCTCATTCCATTTTTGGTAAACAATAGAATGATGTGCTTTACTAGAAAGCTCTATCTTGGTCTCATCTGTCCATAAGACTTTCCCAGAAGCATTTTGTCTTACGTACATTGTGGCAAACTGCCGTCTGGCTTTTTTATGTTTCTGTGTCAGCAGTGTGGTCCTCCTGGGTCTCCTGCCATAGCATTTTATTTTATTCAAATTCATTCAAATGTTGACAGATAATTTGCGCTGACGCTGATGCACCCTGAACCTGCAGAACAGCTTGAATTTCTTTGGAACTTGATTGAGGTTGCTTATCCATCCGGACTATTGATACTGCATTGCAACCTTTCAAAAAAATTTTCTTTGCTGTCCATGCCTAGGGAGATTAGCTACAGCGCCAAAGGTTGTAAAGTTCTTGGTTTTGTTGTGCACAATGGACAAAGGAACTTCAAAATCTCCGGAGATAGACATGTAACTTTGAGATTGTTGATATTTTTCAACAATTTTGGTTCTCAAGTCTTCAGACTGTTCTCTACCCCTCTTTCTGTTCTCCATGTTTAGTGTGGTGCACACACAGACACACAATGCTAAGACTGAGTCAAGTTCTCCATTTTTTTTATCTGACTTCAGATGTGATTTTCACATTGCCCACACCTGTTACTTGCCACAGGTGAGTTTGAATGAGCATCAAATGCTTGTAACAAAGTTGCTTACCCACATTTTTGAAGAGTTGCCAACAATTTTGTCCGGCACATTTTCAGGGGATTCTGTGAAATGATATCCAATTTGACTTTTTCTCTGTTTTTTTTTTTTTTTGCATTGTTCCAAAACACACAAAGGAAATAAACATGTGTATAGCAAAACATTAATCATGAGCAAAAGTGCTGGGATAAGGTGTTATCCGATCATGCTCAGGTGCTAACCGAGTGACTTCGGCGTGCTTGAATAATATGTTCGAGTCCCCGCGCCTGCCTGTCTCACGGCTGTTCGACAGTCACAACACATGCAGGAATTGAGTAATTGCAATCATTTTCCAGGAATAATACTTCATTTTCTGGAAAAATGTCGAGTGCCAATACTTTTGGCCATGACTGTACTGGTACAAATTGCCTTTGTACCAGTTGACCTCCGGTGTAAATGATTCATATTGGTTTACTATATAATCCTGTATCATACTGGCGGCTCATAGAGAAGCTGCCGCCTACACACAACTTGTTACCAGCTCAGATATTCATGAGACTGAACCCAGACCTCAACCCACAGGAGACGAGGCCCAGACATAAGGACAATTACAAGGTAAAATCCCCATTGCTAAATTAATCTGCTCTTTAAATTGCTTTTTGTTGACGGATCTCAGAGCAGGGAACTCGAAGACCCCATTTGCATGGTGGTTGGATACCCAATGCTAGTTAACCCCTTCACCCCATTCATTTTCAATCGTAATTTATTTTGTTTGCCATGGAAAAAACATTTACGTGTTATTAAAGCTGTCCACACATGGACTGATGCCTTACAGACACCGACCGTACGACCGGCCCCCGAGGTCTACTGGGCTGCTGGTCTGCCGTACCAGGCTCTGCCACTTAGATATGGAAGTTGCAGGCCATGGGCGTCCTTCATTCTGATGACCACTGAGGGTATGCCATCAATGTAAAGTCCTGGAAGATCGCGAAGACTATGTTCAGAACTTTTTTTTTTCCAGTAGAGCCTAAAAGGGTGGATCCATTCCTGTCCATTACTGACTAAAAAATAACCCCCACGTGCCAGAACTTGAAGACACTCAAATAGGTTGTTTTGATCAGTAAAGACCCTACAGCTTTTAGGCTGTGTTCACATGTTGTGGTTTTTCTTTTGATGAGATTTTCTGCAATTTAGTTAAAAAAAATTTTCAGGTCTAGAGTGTTCATATTAAAAAAAAATCTCAACATGTAAAAATAGCAATTCTATAACTATCCAATGTGCCGTTCCTCTGTTATTCCTCCTAGAAATGTAAAAATAAATTGACAGCTGGGTGTTACCAAATATAAGCGGGCTCCTACAGAGGCCAAGTAGCACAAAGTTCAGGCCGGCGGTGCTCTGACGCTGCTGGGCCAAACTGTCAATCAATCAGGAGCACACAGCTCCCAAGAAGCAGGAAGGCGGGAGGCAGGGGAGCGGCGTGCTCCTGCACTGCAATTATCAAACAACCCCATAAGGTGCCCTGTTATAAAGTGACCGTACGACGGTTCAATCTAAGTCGTGTGAAGCAATAGAATAAAAGAAACCTAGAACATGATAGAAATAAAAACACAAAAAGAACTTCAGTTAGCCATTAAAAGGTATCAACCACTGAGGACTCTCAATTCTAAATATTTTTCTAAAAAGAACTTCTGACACTAATAGTTTAGTGAAAATCTTGCGGTAAAATTCTAGTTCTTCATCTCCTGATTTTCTCCCTATTTTCGTTCACATCTCCGACGATCTAAAAAAATGCAAAAGTGAAGGAAAGGAAGGGGCAGATGACATAATATGGAAAACTTACCGGAGGACACTGCGCTAGTTTGTCAGCCGCCACCATTTGGACATTTAGATGTTTAGCCTGAGATTTTCCTCTGGATTTTATCAACCTTTGTAAAACCTGGAAAATAAGAAAGAAAAAAAAACATCAACTAAATAGATAAGATATAAAACTAGGTTAATACAAAGTTTGTAGTCTTCATTGATGGTGTAGGGGAATGCCGAGTTTTGCGGTCTGGCCCTATGATTTCTGCGTTCCAGTTTATGATCTTTGTAATAAAGCCATGGGGCTTACCTTCGGAGAAGAAATCTTGACATAAACTATAATGGGGGCTAGGGAGGTTTTGCTAAGTTGCGTTGGATGGTTTATGGTGTCGGCATCTAGGACTACGAGCTGCAACGTCCTGGCTAGTTCAAAGATTCGCTCAATTTCACTCTGAACTTCCGCTGCCAATAAAAAAAGAATGAAAGAAAACCAAAATTACTTGTGTGCAATCAACACAACCGGTTACATCTGAGTACAGTTCGGTGACGCGTTTATCCACTTGTGTTTTCCGATTGTTTTTGCTGCGGATCGATATCTAATGTCTACGGCACGTTCAAAAGATCCAATCATTTTCATATCAAACTTCCTGTAAGGCTGTTAAAAGCGGTTTTAAAATAATTTAGACCTTTTTTTAACAAATAAAAATACTTTTTAATAACTTTCTGCTTTTTCTTATGCATCCTACTGCTGTTACTGATCCATGCCGCTGGGGCACTCATTGGACAGAATAGATCTTCTTCCCTCTCTGGTAGCTGACAATATTGGCAGGCTCAGCCGACAGTGTCGATTTTGGATCCTTTTGTTCTTGGCGAGATAATCAGACACAAGAGGAGTCCGGCCTTCAACCAATTATCTATTCTCCATGTATATAATAAAGTCATTTGTAACACGACCACCACAGGCCCTCAAACACATGCAACAATAACACTGTAGAAGTTTAAACAGCAAATTTTAAGAGCGTCCTATAAAAAGTTATAAGGTATTCCTAACGATATCCTTAAAGGGAACCTGTCAGCACATTTTTACATATGAAAGTAGTGGTATAGCTGGTTAAGGGCTTGTCCCCCAATAACAGCGATACCTTTTTCCTAGAGATCTGATGTGCCAGTCATGAGAAATCTAGTGTAGAAGTCATATGCAAATTAGACCGTTAGCACATGGGGGCGTGTCACTGCCCTGTGAAGATGCAGCCTACATGAATTGACACGCCCCCAGTGCACTTCCAGGCTTCTACAGGAGATTTCTCATGACTGGTACATCAGATCTCTACAAAAAAGGTATCATATTTATCGGGGAGCAAGTTTCAATACAGACAGATATATTATTACTTCTATAAGTTAAAAAAATGCTAACTGGTTTCCCATAAATGAGGAGCAAAAGCCATCAATGACACCAACCATGTTATTGCTATAAGGCTAAGTTCAAACTTGCATATTTTTGGTCGGTGCACTGCCCTTCTCTGTCACAGACTGCATATGGACACAATTTTCAAACAGGACTAGTCCACAAAGTTCAGAACTTGAGTAAACTTTTCCTTAAGGTATGTGCACACAATGTTTTTTAAGACCCGGCATGCCTGCATTTTTTTTAAGCAAAAGACACTCTAGGCAAACAACGGCCCTGTCTTTTGCTGCCAGCATCTTTTTTTTACATGCTATATATAAAATAGTGTCAGCTTCCAAGCAGAGCCTTGCCGTAATAATGGTCCGGTCACTGCTTTTGGCCACTTAATGGCTTTCGAAGCCTGATGCGGTTAAAAGAAGTGACAAAAGATGGAACCTCTGCACAGCAAGTAGTTTTGCAATTCCTGCGTATATGTTTATTCTCTTTCATGCTTTTGTAGTGCTTTTTCAGGTGGGTTCCAGGTGGAATTTCTCTGCAAAAAAATGTGTGCACAAACCCATTGCCGGCAGGTAGGACTGTAGTAAAGTATGTGGCTCTACATGTAAAACAAATTTTGATGCCACCTATTCCTCCCCCTTACAGTTTTTAAATGATACTGTCATATAGTGCCACATAATACCGTAATGAAATCCACAAAACGTGCCAATGCCGTTTATTACTCCCACTCAATGTTTTGATGGACAGGCAAAATTAATACATTTGTCAAAATGTTTTCGGAGCAGACATCATGTCAAAATCCATTTCCATTCCCACCATTATGTCCCAGTGAAATGAACTGCACATGACCATATTTTTGGTATGAGTGCTATCCGACAAAATATCAGATCGCACTTGGACCAATGTTAGTCTAAGAGGCTGTGCACATGTCTGATTGTTTCCTCGGGCAGAGCCGGTCTGATGAAAAAAAAAAAATCACAGCATGCACGGATTTGGTCCGATATACGGATCGCACCCAGCTGTGCAAGTCAATGAGTCTATGCAAAACATCGGACTGCACTCTGATGACATCTGAGTGCAGTCCGATTTTCACAGACTGACACAATAGAGAAGATAGAGAGCTTTTTTTATCTTCTCCTCAGCCGAGAAAGCGGTTTTTATCTGTTTTGTATAGTATTGAGCTTTTCAGTGACCTGCTGTTTCTTTTATTATATTACCATGTGTATTTTTTATTACTTTTGCTCGATTTACTTCAACTGTTCTTAGACAAAAACATGCTGAGGATTGTAGTTGCACAGCTAGAATAATTCAATGGTAGCTGAAACCAACGGTCTGAAGTCTTGAGCAATCTGATATACCTATACTGTAAGGGTTCTCATAGTAAACACATGACACACGCACAATGTAACACCTAAACAGGACCTGTCATAAGATCTAAAGTTACCAGTTCTCACTCCTACTTTATTCCCATTGCTCTTCTTAATAGTCTTTTCTTTTTTTTTTTTTAAATCTGCCTTACGGTTTCAAAGATATGGTTCGTGTTATTTCAGGAGTGTGGCTCACAGGATCCTCTGGGGCGTGTCTTTAGGCTACTCTGCATATTGACACTGTTAGCCACGCCCCTTAGGAATGCTCATAAAAAGTAGCACAAAATAAAACGTTCTATATCTTTGGGACTGTATGGCGGATTTGAAAAAAGAAAACGGCGGAATACTCAAGAGAGAGGCTGGAATAAAATATGAGCAAAAACTGGACAATTTTGACCTGCTGACAAGTCCTATTGAAAGGAAATGCGCCACAGTTATAATGTAGACAGTCTTCTACAATCGCCGTTCGGCCGGCACTATGCTCTACATTATACTCATGCCTGCAGCGTTCGGAGGGAGGACAATGGGTCTATATAGGTATCACTCCACACACAGAAATCAATACACTGCAAGCACAATACAGTGTATCAAGTACATACCAAAACCATCTGAGGTGGGAGGGCATTAATGGAGAGAACAATGACATAAACTAAAACCATTATGAGGAACACATGCAGATTGGGGGAGATATCACTGGTGTGTGTATGAAATGGGGTGCCAACATGAAAATAGGGGGGCAACTAAATAGACACATGACTGCAAACATCTCACATTACCGACACTGTTAGGAGTACAGTTGCCAAAACATGGAATACCCAAGAAACACTTAGCTGCTGCCGGTGTTCATCTTAGCGTGACCAGGAAAATTATACATTTCTCGCTACCAGCAGCTGCCACTAGGGGGAGCTCAGTGCATACAGATTTATACAGCACCCAATGAGTTACATGGAAGCTGTATACATTTATATGCCGATGGATCCCCATAGCTAATCAGAATTGTATCATTAAAATGTAAGAACAGTATAATGTAGAGACAGAGACCCTGATTCCAGCGATGTGTCAGTTACTGGTCTGCTTACTGTAGTTTTGATAAAATCACTGCAGGTGATTATCACTAGAGGACTAGTAAACCTCCATGTAGTCCTCCATATTCATGAGCTCTGTATAACCCACGCCCCCACCAATGATTGGCAACTTTCGGCCTTTGCATAATGTTCACGGAAACTAGCCAATCAGTGGTAGGGGCGTGGTTATACAGGGCTCAGCATTCAGAGAGATGATAGATCTGCAGCAGAGAAAACAGTGATTTTAATCAAAACAGCAGCAAACAGCCCAATAAGTGACACATTACTGGAATCAGGGTCTCTGCCTCCAACTCATGCTGCACTCAGATTACATAGCAAAAACCTATTGACAGATTCCCTTTAGGGGCTACTTGGTTTCACCCTTGTAATACCTATAGAAATAAAGCAGACTATCCTGTGAAAAATAATACAATAATTAAGTATTATTGAAAAAAAAATAAACGAGAAGAAACTGAACAGAACTTACCTAAACTTGACCGTGTATTGGACCTTTCTATAATTGCATGTTTACTTGGATTATTTAATACTGAACGTTTGGCAAGTGAGATGTCAGCAGTGACCCGAGTAATGGATATTCTGGAAAAAAATAAGGTAACACAAATCAGTGACTACAGTATGATTATTATTGGTTACACAAAAAAAAAATACAAAATACAAAATTGAAAATGCCTGCAACCACCACAAGGGGGAGCATAGGGGCCTATTGTATAATGTATGCAGAAAGCTCCTAAGCTCCCCCTAGTGGTGGCGACAGGTAGACGGAAGTGTGTATTTTAATGGTACAAGTAGCAAAGTATTATATGAAGAATGAAGGAGACCCAGGCACTGTAAAGATATGTTATAAAGTCAATCAGCATACAGTAATATAATATAATATATATTATATACAATACGGTTCCAAAGTTTAGGGTCACCCAGACAATTTGGTGTTTTCCATGAAAACTCATACTTTTATTAATCAAATGAGTTGCCAAATGAATGTAAAATCTAGTCCAGACATTGACAAGGTTCGAAAAAAAGATTTTTATGTGAAAAAATAATTTTCTCCTTCAAACTTTGCTTTCGTCACAGAATGCTTCCTTTCCAGCAATTCCAGCATTGCAGACCATTGGCATTCTAGCAGTTAATTAGCGGAGGTCATCTGGAGAAATTTCACCCCATGCTTCCAGAAGCCCCTCCACAAGTTGGTTTGGCTTGATGGGCACTTTTTGCACCATACGGTCAAGCTGCTCCCACAACAGCTCAATGGGGTTGAGATCTGGTGACTGTGCTGGCCACTCCATTACAGATAGATACCAGCTGCCTGCTTCTTCCATAAATAGTTCTTGCATAATTTGGAGGTGTGCTTTGGGTCATTGTCCTGTTGTAGGATGAAATTGGCTCCAGTCAAGCGCTGTCCACAGGGTATGGCATGGTGCTGCAAAATGGAGTGATAGCCTTCCTTATTCAAAATCCCTTTTACCTTGTACAAATCTCCCACTTTACAAGCACCAAAGCAACCCCAGACCATCACATTACCTCCACCATGCTTGACAGATGGCGTCACACTCTTCCAGCATCTTTTCAGTTGTTCTGCATCTTATAAATGGTCTTCTGTGTGATCCAAACACCTCAAACTTGGATTCGTCAGTCTATAACAATTTTTTCAATCTTCCTCTGTCCAATGTCTGTGTTCTTTTGCCCATATTAATCTTCTCCTTTTATTAGCCAGTCTCAGATATGGCTTTATCTTTGCCACTCTGCCCTGAAGGCCAGCATCCCGGAGTCGCCTCTTCACTGTAGACGTTGACACTGGGGTTTTGCGTGTACTATTTAATGAAGCTGCCAGTTGAGGACATGTGAGGCATCGATTTCTTAAACTACAGACTCGAATGTACTTGTCTTGTTGCTCAGTTGTGCAGCGGGCCTCCCACTTCTCTTTCTACTCTGGTTAGAGCCTGTTTGTGCTCTCCTCTGAAGGGAGTAGTACACACCGTTGTAGGGAATCTTCAGTTTCTTGGCAATTTCTCGCATGTAATAGCCTTCATTTCTAAGAACAACAATACACTGTCGAGTTTCACATGAAAGTTCTTTTTTTCTGGACATTTTGAGAGTTTAATGGAACCAACAAATGTAATGCTCCAGATTCTCATCTAGCTCAAAGGAAGGTCAGGTTTATAGGTTCTCTAATCAGCCAAACTGTTCTCAGCTGTGCTAACATACTTGCACAAGGGGTTTCAAGGGTATTCTAACCATCCATTAGCCTTCTTACACAGTTAGCAAACACAAAGTACCATAAGAACACTGGAAACGGGCCTCTATACACCTATGACGATATTGCATTACAAACCAGACATTTGCAGCTAGAATAGTCATTTACCACATTAACAATGTATAGAGTGTATTTCTGAATCATTTAATGTTAGCTTCATTGGAAAAACTGTGCTTTTCTTTCAAAAATAAGGACATTTCTAAGTGACCCTAAACTTTGGATTGGTAGTGTATATATACTGTGTATATATATATATTACTAAAAATAAATATTGTCACCTAACCAGTATATTGCCCGCCCTGGTTAGGTGATCTATGTTATTTTTGGGACAATTCCTCTAACATGAAAAAAGTCTAACTATGCCCACAAACCAAAGCAAGATCTATAATGACATCCTATTTTTGAAGTTAGAAGAAATATTTTGGAAATTGCATAAATCACAATATCTCAATATATTGTAATTATCAGAATTGTTCTTCAGATCAGCAGGAAAAATCCAAAAATGGAGAGAGGTGCTTATATATCCACCACAGTTTCCCTTAGCTATAGATGGTCGTATACAGGCTGCAGACTGCCGACAACTGTGGAATACACAGACTGCCGCCTCCTATTTTCAGACCCCCCCCCCCCCCCCCGCTGATAATGGAAGTGATTTCGATAATAACATTTTATTAAAACAGAACTCGGAGCGGCCCTTGTTTTATCGCTGTGCACTTCTTGTTTCTCCCTATGCCATCATACTGCCCTCCTGATCTCGTGTGTCCTCTGGTAATTGGGTGCAGGAAGTACTTTCGCAGTCACCCATGCTTTACACATACTGTATGTATAGTAGATTTTTTTTCTTACATTCTCATTACTATTTTCACTTTATCACTAGTCCAGTCAGTCAGTCTCGCTAAAGCTGCTATGTTTTTCTAATCATGGACAAACCTTTGAGGACATTCTGCCCTTAGTTGTACGTTTTGAAGAAGCACATTTTTTTATTTAATTATCCTTTAGTCATTAGAAAGTTATTCATTTTTGTAATATACTTTATTACTTTATTTTCCTTCTTTCTCTTCCAAATACGCTCTGGTTGTGCTCCTTTAGAAGTTCCTTTTAACTGCTGCTCATCCAACATCTGTACAATGCATTCAAACAGTCTGTGTACAGGACTTTTCCTATCCAAGAATGGGGATGGGGAGCACAAAACCTCAAACAGGAAAAGTTCCATACACAGACTGTATGAATATAATGTACAGATGTTGCCGAGTAGCAGTTGAAAGCAGCTTATAAAGAAGCATAAACTGGACACTGACACAGTACTGCAGTGTAGTGTTTGGGAGACATGGGGGATGAAGTTTATTAGAAAATTCATAATTTTGCAATGCCTGGAGGATAATTAGAAAAAAAATTACAGTTACTCTTTAACCCATCAGCTGCACAGTCAATAGCAACTAAGTAGTTTGACAGAACCAGGGGGCTCCCTCTGTTATCCCATTGATTGTAATAGTCTTCATATCAGTATATCAACCATAAAAAGCAAGTCCTCAAGAACTACAGAGCCAGTCTCTGTGCTTCCTGCTTTGTCTCTTGATGGATATGTGACCACTGCAGTCGAACAATAGGCCAAGAATATTGGCTGCAGCAGTCACATGTCCACTGAGGCGGGACAAGAACTACAAAGCCACCTTCTGTGCTTCCTGCTTTGTCTACATGGGTATGTGACCACTGCTGCCAATCACTATCTGTGCATCTGGTCCACCCTTAATTCTCTGACCAAGATGAGCAGAGACCACTCCTCTCTGCTCCACACCTGAACGCTAGAGTTGAGCGACTTTCATTTTTTAAAGATCGATTCGGGTTTTGTGAAACCCGATTTTGTCCAGAGTCGAGTCGAGTGCAGTCGGCCGATTATCGCTAAAAGTCGGGGATCGACCGAAACACGAAACCCAATGCAAGTCAATGGGGAAGCATAGTCGGCAGTGAGTGGAGGCCAGGAAAACACCTACAGTGCCCATTTTAATGCCAAAAACATCCATTCTTGTTTCTGAAGCTTGTCAATCTTAATTAACTTTATAATAATAGTTGGGCATAGGGAATTGGGGGTCATTTGGCAAAAGTTGTGGGGGGAGTAGGGCTGGCTCAAGTTTTTCGTGGGCCCAGGAAATGCGGACTACATCACGGCGGTGTTGCAGGGAAAGGTAAGTATTTCAACGTTGCAAGTGCTGTGATCCTGAGCAAGCAGGGGGGGCCCACTCGTTCGCATTGGCACTGGCACAGGGCCCCTCAAAGTACAGCGGTGTGTTTGCATGGCGGGGGCGCCTCCCACCAGCAGCGACACTTTTGCGTACTCTGAGGGGCCCTGTGCCAGTGACGTCGCCAACGAGTATGCCCCCCCACCTGTTGAAGGAACCTGCACTTTCATCTGCACCTTCCTCTCTGTCCCTGTGTAAGGTGGTATAACATGCGGGAAGGGGAACCTTACTTTCAGCAGGGTCAGATTCTGCCTGTGTAGAGTATAAGGGGAATGTAGTGGTCTAGGTCAATGTACCAGCAGACTCATCTAGCAGTGGCTGGGCAATGGGCAGGATGAGGAGGAAACAAATATAGGGCCAAAGAATAAAGTAGGCTAAATGCAGTTCAAAATTGGTAACAGGACTAAACAGGCGGCATTGCTTTGTTCAGTGGAATAGCAAACCCAAGAGCAGCAGACACTGTTTCAAGGGCCTAACCACACTAGTAGGCCAAATGCAGTTTAATATCTGATAGTATAGGGCGAAAGCCAGAATGTGGAAGCTCAGCTTTGTTCAGTTGAGGACAACACCAGGCAGGGGCAGACAGACACCTTTAGTAGGCCGGAACAGCCAATTTTTTTAAAAAACAGCAGTTAGTAAGAGGCAGAAGGTAGAAGCTCAGCTTTATTCAGTTGAGGACAACACCAGGCAGGGGCAGACCCCTTTAGTAGGCCGGAACAGCCAATTGCATTTTTAAAAATGGTAATTTGGAACAGAAGGTAGAAGCTCAGCTTTATTCAGTTGAGGACAACACCAGGCAGGGGCAGACATTCACCTTTAGTAGGCCGGAACAGCCAATTTTTTAAAAAAACAGCAGTTAGTAAGAGGCAGAAGGTAGAAGCTCAGCTTTATTCAGTTGAGGACAACACCAGGCAGGGGCAGACCCCTTTAGTAGGCCGGAACAGCCAATTGCATTTTTAAAAATGGTAATTTGGAACAGAAGGTAGAAGCTCAGCTTTATTCAGTTGAGGACAACACCAGGCAGGGGCAGACAGACACCTTTAGTAGGCCGGAACAGCCAATTGCATTTTTAAAAATGGTAATTTGGAACAGAAGGTAGAAGCTCAGCTTTACTCAGTTGAGGACAACACCAGGCAGGGGCAGACAGACACCTTTAGTAGGCCGGAACAGCCAATTTTTTAAAAAAACAGCAGTTAGTAAGAGGCAGAAGGTAGAAGCTCAGCTTTATTCAGTTGAGGACAACACCAGGCAGGGGCAGACACACACCTTTAGTAGGCCGGAACAGCCAATTGCATTTTTAAAAATGGTAATTTGGAACAGAAGGTAGAAGCTCAGCTTTATTCAGTTGAGGACAACACCAGGCAGGGGCAGACATTCACCTTTAGTAGGCCGGAACAGCCAATTTTTTTAAAAAACAGCAGTTAGTAAGAGGCAGAAGGTAGAAGCTCAGCTTTGTTCAGTTGAGGACAACACCAGGCAGGGGCAGACAGACACCTTTAGTAGGCCGGAACAGCCAATTTTTTTAAAAAACAGCAGTTAGTAAGAGGCAGAAGGTAGAAGCTCAGCTTTATTCAGTTGAGGACAACACCAGGCAGGGGCAGACAGACACCTTTAGTAGGCCGGAACAGCCAATTGCATTTTTAAAAATGGTAATTTGGAACTGAAGGTTGAAGCTCAGCTTTATTCAGTTGAGGACAACACCAGGCAGGGGCAGACAGACACCTTTAGTAGGCCGGAACAGCCAATGGCATTTTTAAAAATGGTAATTTGGAACAGAAGGTAGAAGCTCAGCTTTATTCAGTTGAGGACAACACCTGGCAGGGGCAGACAGACACCTTTAGTAGGCCGGAACAGCCAATTGCATTTTTAAAAATGGTAATTTGGAACTGAAGGTTGAAGCTCAGCTTTATTCAGTTGAGGACAACACCTGGCAGGGGCAGACAGACACCTTTAGTAGGCCGGAACAGCCAATTGCATTTTTAAAAATGGTAATTTGGAACTGAAGGTTGAAGCTCAGCTTTATTCAGTTGAGGACAACACCTGGCAGGGGCAGACAGACACCTTTAGTAGGCCGGAACAGCCAATGGCATTTTTAAAAATGGTAATTTGGAACTGAAGGTAGAAGCTCAGCTTTATTCAGTTGAGGACAACACTTGGCAGGGGCAGACAGACACCTTTAGTAGGCCGGAACAGCCAATTGCCTTTTTAAAAATGGTAATTTGGAACTGAAGGTTGAAGCTCAGCTTTATTCAGTTGAGGACAACACCAGGCAGGGGCAGACAGACACCTTTAGTAGGCCGGAACAGCCAATTGCATTTTTAAAAATGGTAATTTGGAACAGAAGGTAGAAGCTCAGCTTTACTCAGTTGAGGACAACACCAGGCAGGGGCAGACAGACACCTTTAGTAGGCCGGAACAGCCAATTGCATTTTTAAAAATGGTAATTTGGAACAGAAGGTAGAAGCTCAGCTTTACTCAGTTGAGGACAACACCAGGCAGGGGCAGACAGACACCTTTAGTAGGCCGGAACAGCCAATTGCATTTTTAAAAATGGTAATTTGGAACAGAAGGTAGAAGCTCAGCTTTACTCAGTTGAGGACAACACCAGGCAGGGGCAGACAGACACCTTTAGTAGGCCGGAACAGCCAATTTTTTTAAAAAACAGCAGTTAGTAAGAGGCAGAAGGTAGAAGCTCAGCTTTATTCAGTTGAGGACAACACCAGGCAGGGGCAGACAGACACCTTTAGTAGGCCGGAACAGCCAATTGCATTTTTAAAAATGGTAATTTGGAACTGAAGGTTGAAGCTCAGCTTTATTCAGTTGAGGACAACACCAGGCAGGGGCAGACAGACACCTTTAGTAGGCCGGAACAGCCAATGGCATTTTTAAAAATGGTAATTTGGAACAGAAGGTAGAAGCTCAGCTTTACTCAGTTGAGGACAACACCAGGCAGGGGCAGACAGACACCTTTAGTAGGCCGGAACAGCCAATTTTTTAAAAAAACAGCAGTTAGTAAGAGGCAGAAGGTAGAAGCTCAGCTTTATTCAGTTGAGGACAACACCAGGCAGGGGCAGACCCCTTTAGTAGGCCGGAACAGCCAATTGCATTTTTAAAAATGGTAATTTGGAACAGAAGGTAGAAGCTCAGCTTTATTCAGTTGAGGACAACACCAGGCAGGGGCAGACAGACACCTTTAGTAGGCCGGAACAGCCAATTGCATTTTTAAAAATGGTAATTTGGAACAGAAGGTAGAAGCTCAGCTTTACTCAGTTGAGGACAACACCAGGCAGGGGCAGACAGACACCTTTAGTAGGCTGGAACAGCCAATGGCATTTTTAAAAATGGTAATTTGGAACAGAAGGTAGAAGCTCAGCTTTATTTAGTTGAGGACAACACCTGGCAGGGGCAGACAGACACCTTTAGTAGGCCGGAACAGCCAATGGCATTTTTAAAAATGGTAATTTGGAACAGAAGGTAGAAGCTCAGCTTTATTCAGTTGAGGACAACACCTGGCAGGGGCAGACAGACACCTTTAGTAGGCCGGAACAGCCAATGGCATTTTTAAAAATGGTAATTTGGAACAGAAGGTAGAAGCTCAGCTTTATTCAGTTGAGGACAACACCTGGCAGGGGCAGACAGACACCTTTAGTAGGCCGGAACAGCCAATGGCATTTTTAAAAATGGTAATTTGGAACAGAAGGTAGAAGCTCAGCTTTACTCAGTTGAGGACAACACCAGGCAGGGGCAGACAGACACCTTTAGTAGGCCGGAACAGCCAATTTTTTTAAAAAACAGCAGTTAGTAAGAGGCAGAAGGTAGAAGCTCAGCTTTATTCAGTTGAGGACAACACCAGGCAGGGGGAGACCCCTTTAGTAGGCCGGAACAGCCAATTGCATTTTTAAAAATGGTAATTTGGAACAGAAGGTAGAAGCTCAGCTTTATTCAGTTGAGGACAACACCAGGCAGGGGCAGACAGACACCTTTAGTAGGCCGGAACAGCCAATTGCATTTTTAAAAATGGTAATTTGGAACAGAAGGTAGAAGCTCAGCTTTACTCAGTTGAGGACAACACCAGGCAGGGGCAGACAGACACCTTTAGTAGGCCGGAACAGACAATGGCATTTTTAAAAATGGTAATTTGGAACAGAAGGTAGAAGCTCAGCTTTATTCAGTTGAGGACAACACCTGGCAGGGGCAGACAGACACCTTTAGTAGGCCGGAACAGCCAATTGCATTTTTAAAAATGGTAATTTGGAACTGAAGGTTGAAGCTCAGCTTTATTCAGTTGAGGACAACACCAGGCAGGGGCAGACAGACACCTTTAGTAGGCCGGAACAGCCAATTGCATTTTTAAAAATGGTAATTTGGAACAGAAGGTAGAAGCTCAGCTTTACTCAGTTGAGGACAACACCAGGCAGGGGCAGACAGACACCTTTAGTAGGCCGGAACAGCCAATTGCATTTTTAAAAATGGTAATTTGGAACAGAAGGTAGAAGCTCAGCTTTACTCAGTTGAGGACAACACCAGGCAGGGGCAGACAGACACCTTTAGTAGGCCGGAACAGCCAATTTTTTTAAAAAACAGCAGTTAGTAAGAGGCAGAAGGTAGAAGCTCAGCTTTATTCAGTTGAGGACAACACCAGGCAGGGGCAGACAGACACCTTTAGTAGGCCGGAACAGCCAATTGCATTTTTAAAAATGGTAATTTGGAACTGAAGGTTGAAGCTCAGCTTTATTCAGTTGAGGACAACACCAGGCAGGGGCAGACAGACACCTTTAGTAGGCCGGAACAGCCAATGGCATTTTTAAAAATGGTAATTTGGAACAGAAGGTAGAAGCTCAGCTTTATTCAGTTGAGGACAACACCTGGCAGGGGCAGACAGACACCTTTAGTAGGCCGGAACAGCCAATGGCATTTTTAAAAATGGTAATTTGGAACAGAAGGTAGAAGCTCAGCTTTATTCAGTTGAGGACAACACCTGGCAGGGGCAGACAGACACCTTTAGTAGGCCGGAACAGCCAATGGCATTTTTAAAAATGGTAATTTGGAACAGAAGGTAGAAGCTCAGCTTTATTCAGTTGAGGACAACACCTGGCAGGGGCAGACAGACACCTTTAGTAGGCCGGAACAGCCAATGGCATTTTTAAAAATGGTAATTTGGAACAGAAGGTAGAAGCTCAGCTTTACTCAGTTGAGGACAACACCAGGCAGGGGCAGACAGACACCTTTAGTAGGCCGGAACAGCCAATTTTTTTAAAAAACAGCAGTTAGTAAGAGGCAGAAGGTAGAAGCTCAGCTTTATTCAGTTGAGGACAACACCAGGCAGGGGCAGACCCCTTTAGTAGGCCGGAACAGCCAATTGCATTTTTAAAAATGGTAATTTGGAACAGAAGGTAGAAGCTCAGCTTTATTCAGTTGAGGACAACACCAGGCAGGGGCAGACAGACACCTTTAGTAGGCCGGAACAGCCAATGGCATTTTTAAAAATGGTAATTTGGAACAGAAGGTAGAAGCTCAGCTTTATTCAGTTGAGGACAACACCTGGCAGGGGCAGACAGACACCTTTAGTAGGCCGGAACAGCCAATTGCATTTTTAAAAATGGTAATTTGGAACTGAAGGTTGAAGCTCAGCTTTATTCAGTTGAGGACAACACCAGGCAGGGGCAGACAGACACCTTTAGTAGGCCGGAACAGCCAATTGCATTTTTAAAAATGGTAATTTGGAACAGAAGGTAGAAGCTCAGCTTTACTCAGTTGAGGACAACACCAGGCAGGGGCAGACAGACACCTTTAGTAGGCCGGAACAGCCAATTGCATTTTTAAAAATGGTAATTTGGAACAGAAGGTAGAAGCTCAGCTTTACTCAGTTGAGGACAACACCAGGCAGGGGCAGACAGACACCTTTAGTAGGCCGGAACAGCCAATTTTTTTAAAAAACAGCAGTTAGTAAGAGGCAGAAGGTAGAAGCTCAGCTTTATTCAGTTGAGGACAACACCAGGCAGGGGCAGACAGACACCTTTAGTAGGCCGGAACAGCCAATTGCATTTTTAAAAATGGTAATTTGGAACTGAAGGTTGAAGCTCAGCTTTATTCAGTTGAGGACAACACCAGGCAGGGGCAGACAGACACCTTTAGTAGGCCGGAACAGCCAATGGCATTTTTAAAAATGGTAATTTGGAACAGAAGGTAGAAGCTCAGCTTTATTCAGTTGAGGACAACACCTGGCAGGGGCAGACAGACACCTTTAGTAGGCCGGAACAGCCAATGGCATTTTTAAAAATGGTAATTTGGAACAGAAGGTTGAAGCACAGCTTTATTCAGTTGCAGCTTCTTGGCAATAATATAAAGAAGACGCGACAGGACAACACTCGGTGGATGCCATATCTGTGTTTTCAATGGAAAAAAACCTTTCAGTTAACTACTTGCAGGAGAAAGATTTTGTACCTGGTGGACAATTTTTTTTAAAAAAAGCAGTTAATAAGAGGCAGAAGGTAGAAGCTCAGCTTTATTCAGTTGCAGCTTCTTGGCAATAATATAAAGAAGACGCGACAGGACAACACTCGGTGGATGCCATATCTGTGTTTTCAATGGAAAAAAAGCTTTCAGTTAACTACTTGCAGGAGAAAGTTTTTGTAGCTGGTGGCCAATTTTTGTACTGTACCAGTTTTTTGTTGTATGTGTTTTTGTTTTTAATGTTAAAATGTCTGCATTTGATATCTCTCCAGTATTTTCTTTTTTATAAGCAAAATACTGCAGTTTTACATCGGTTACATGGATACACGGGCAGGCAGCTTGGTGGTCAGTGGAGGAGTATTTAAAGTAGGGACCGCAGACAGGCTATCAAGGGCCTAAAATAACAAACAATAGGCTCATGGCAGTTTTACATCGGTTACATGGATACACGGGCAGGCAGCTTGGTGGTGAGTGGAGGAGTATTTAAAGTAGGGACCGCAGACAGGCTATCAAAGGCCTAAAATAACAAACAATAGGCTCATGGCTGTTTTACATCGGTTACATGGATACACGGGCAGGCAGCTTGGTGGTGAGTGGAGGAGTATTTAAAGTAGGGACCGCAGACAGGCTATCAAGGGCCTAAAATAACAAACAATAGGCTCATGGCAGTTTTACATCGGTTACATGGATACACAGGCAGCTTGGTGGTCAGTGGAGGAGTATTTAAAGTAGGGACCGCAGACAGGCTATCAAGGGCCTAAAATAACAAACAATAGGCTCATGGCAGTTTTACATCGGTTACATGGATACACAGGCAGCTTGGTGGTCAGTGGAGGAGTATTTAAAGTAGGGACCGCAGACAGGCTATCAAAGGCCTAAAATAACAAACAATAGGCTCATGGCAGTTTTACATCGGTTACATGGATACACGGGCAGGCAGCTTGGTGGTGAGTGGAGGAGTATTTAAAGTAGGGACCGCAGACAGGCTATCAAGGGCCTAAAATAACAAACAATAGGCTCATGGCAGTTTTACATCGGTTACATGGATACACAGGCAGCTTGGTGGTCAGTGGAGGAGTATTTAAAGTAGGGACCGCAGACAGGCTATCAAAGGCCTAAAATAACAAACAATAGGCTCATGGCTGTTTTACATCGGTTACATGGATACACGGGCAGGCAGCTTGGTGGTCAGTGGAGGAGTATTTAAAGTAGGGACCGCAGACAGGCTATCAAGGGCCTAAAATAACAAACAATAGGCTCATGGCAGCTTTACAGCGGTTACATGGATACACGGGCAGCTTGGTGGTGAGTGGAGGAGTATTTAAAGTAGGGACCGCAGACAGGCTATCAAAGGCCTAAAATAACAAACAATAGGCTCATGGCAGCTTTACAGCGGTTACATGGATACACAGGCAGCTTGGTGGTGAGTGGAGGAGTAGTGCAAGGAGTGTCTGTCCCAGTACTCCCAAAATATAAATAGATGTTAATGTCTCGCAAAACAACCAAAACAAAAAAAAAGGTGGCATACTTAGGTACAGGGGTGGGCTCATCTACTGAGTTTCTGACATAGTAATTTGGCAGTAACTATTTAATGGTGCCAATATAGGACACAGACACAGACTACTTTAAGTTGCATCATAGATGTCTACAAATTTGTATTGTCAGTGCCAGACATTGAATGATGTCAGCGAATAGACTAAAGATTGGTGGAGCTGTGCGACATAATTTTGCACGTGGTAGAGCACATTTTGAGCTGGGGTAGGGGGGAACTCTCTTGAGGCCGGCGGGACCGCCCCAGGGCCCCTCATGTTACAACGGTGTGTCTGACGTTGGGTGCGCACCACCACCGCCAGAGACACTACATTGTACTATGAGGGACCCAGTAGCAATGCTGTCAACCAAAAGCGAGCACACCCACCTCTTCAGACAAACAGCAGTCTCACGGGTGCTTGCGCCAAGTCGCGATACCACGGACCCGTGTGAGGAGTTTTGCCATTTAGGGAGGTGTAAACATGTCGTATGCTGTACAATCAGCTGCAGCAAATTAGACATTAGAAAAGTAATTCACAGGCAAGAGCTTTTCATAGGAAAGCTAGGTGTCGGCCGGGCAAGGTGGGGCAAAAGATTTCGAAATCCAGTTGTGGTTCATTTTAATGAATGTTAGATCGTCAACATTTTGGGTAGCCAGACGAGTCCTTTTTTCGGTTAATATTGAACCTGCAGCACTGAATACTCTTTCTGATAGGACACTTGCTGCCGGGCAAGCAAGCTCCTGCAATGCATATTCTGCCAATTCTGTCCAGGTGTCTAATTTGGAGGCCCAGTAATCAAATGGGAATGACGGTTGAGGGAGAACATCGATAAGGGATGAAAAATAGTTAGTAACCATACTGGACAAATGTTGTCTCCTGTCACTTTCAATTGATGCAGCAGTACCTGTCCTGTCTGCGGTCATAGCAAAATCACTCCACAACCTGGTCAGAAAACCCCTCTGTCCAACGCCACTTCTGATGTGTGCACCCCTAACACTCCTAGACTGCTGCCCCCTGGAGCTCGTGTGAGAACGATCACGTGCGCTGTGTGCTGGGAATGCCTGAAGCAAACGGTCAACAAGAGTTGATTGTTTGGTTGCTAATATTAGTTCCAAGTTCTCATGTGGCATAATATTTTGCAATTTGCCTTTATAGCGTGGATCAAGGAGGCAGGCCAACCAGTAATCGTCATCGTTCATCATTTTCGTAATGCGTGTGTCCCTTTTTAGGATACGTAAGGCATAATCCGCCATGTGGGCCAAAGTTCCAGTTGTCAAATCTCCGGTTGTGATTGGTTGAGGGGCAGTTGCAGGCAAATCTACGTCACTTGTGTCCCTCAAAAAACCAGAACCCGGCCGTGACACGCAACCAATTTCCTGTGCCCCCGGGAAAGGTTCGGCATTAAAAATATACTCATCCCCATCATCCTCCTCGTCCTCCACCTCCTCTTCGCCCGCTACCTCGTCCTGTACACTGCCCTGACCAGACAATGGCTGACTGTCATCAAGGCTTTCCTCTTCCTCTGGTGCAGACGCCTGCTCCTTTATGTGCGTCAAACTTTGCATCAGCAGACGCATTAGGGGGATGCTCATGCTTATTACGGCGTTGTCTGCACTAACCAGCCGTGTGCATTCCTCAAAACACTGAAGGACTTGACACATGTCTTGTATCTTAGACCACTGCACACCTGACAACTCCATGTCTGCCATCCTACTGCCTGCCCGTGTATCCTCCCACAAATAAATAACAGCACGCCTCTGTTCACACAGTCTCTGAAGCATGTGCAGTGTTGAGTTCCACCTTGTTGCAACGTCTATGATTAGGCGATGCTGGGGAAGGTTCAAAGACCGCTGATAGGTCTGCATACGGCTGGCGTGTACAGGCGAACGTCGGATATGTGAGCAAAGTGCACGCACTTTGAGGAGCAGGTCGGAGAACCCAGGATAAGTTTTCAATAAGCACTGCACCACCAGGTTTAAGGTGTGAGCCAGGCAAGGAATGTGTTTCAGTTGGGAAAGGGAGATGGCAGCCATGAAATTCCTTCCGTTATCACTCACTACCTTGCCTGCCTCAAGATCTACTGTGCCCAGCCACGACTGCGTTTCTTGTTGCAAGAACTCGGACAGAACTTCCGCGGTGTGTCTGTTGTCGCCCAAACACTTCATAGCCAATACAGCCTGCTGACGCTTGGCAGTAGCTGGCCCATAATGGGACAACTGGTGTGCAACAGTGTCATCTGCCGATGGAGTGGTTGGCAGACTGCGTTCTGTGGAAGAGCTGTAGCTTCTGCAGGAGGACGAGGAGGAGGAGGAGGAGGGGGTGCGAACGCCTACAGCCAACTGTTTCCTAGACCGTGGGCTAGGCACAACTGTCCCTAAATTGATGTCGCCTGTGGAACCTGCATCCACCACATTCACCCAGTGTGCCGTGATGGACACATAACGTCCCTGGCCATGCCTACTGGTCCATGCATCTGTAGTCAGGTGCACCTTTGTACTCACAGATTGCCTGAGTGCATGGACGATGCGCTGTTTAACATGCTGGTGCAGGGCTGGGATGGCTTTTCTGGAAAAAAAGTGTCGACTGGGTAGCTCGTATCGTGGTTCAGCGTACTCCATCAGGGCTTTGAAAGCTTCGCTTTCAACTAACCGGTAGGGCATCATCTCTAACGAGATTAGTCTAGCTATGTGGGCGTTAAAACCCTGTGTACGCGGATGCGAGGATAAGTACTTCCTTTTTCTAACCATAGTCTCATGTAGGGTGAGCTGGACTGGAGAGCTGGAGATCGTGGAACTTTCGGGTGTGCCGGTGTACATGGCAGACTGAGAGACGGTTGGAGACGGTATTGTTTCCGCCGGTGCCCTAGATGCAATATTTCCTCCTACAAAACTGGTGGTTCCCTGACCCTGACTGCTTTTGGCTGGCAAAGAAACCTGCACAGATACTGCCGGTGGTGCGGAAAATGGTGGCCTTACAGTGACGGAAGGGATGTTGCGTTGCTGACTAGCTTCATTGGCCGAGGGTGCTACAACCTTAAGGGACGTTTGGTAGTTAGTCCAGGCTTGAAAATGCATGGTGGTTAAGTGTCTATGCATGCAACTAGTATTTAGACTTTTCAGATTCTGACCTCTGCTTAAGCTAGTTGAACATTTTTGACAGATGACTTTGCGCTGATCAGTTGGATGTTGTTTAAAAAAATGCCAGACTGCACTCTTCCTAGACTCGGATCCCTTTTCAGGGATTGCAGACTGAGCTTTAACCGGATGGCCACGCTGTCCTCCAACAGGTTTTGGCTTTGACACGCGTTTTGGGCCAGATACGGGCCCGGCAGATGGAACCTGTTGCGATGTTGATGCCTGCTGCGGCCCCCTCCTCCACCTCCGCTTCTGAACTACTGCCGCCTGCACCCTGTTCCCCCAATGGCTGCCAATCGGGGTCAATAACTGGGTCATCTATTACCTCCTCTTCGAGCTCGTGTGCAACTTCGTCTGTGTCACTGTGTCGGTCGGTGGTATAGCGTTCGTGGCGGGGCAACATAGTCTCATCAGGGTCTGATTGTGGATCTGTACCCTGAGAGGGCAATGTGGTGGTCTGAGTCAAAGGAGCAGCATAGTACTCTGGCTGTGGCTGTGCATCAGTGCACTCCATGTCAGAATCTACTTGTAATGGGCATGGCCTGTTAAATGTTTCACTTTCTAAGCCAGGGACGGTATGTGTAAAGAGCTCCATGGAGTGACCCGTTGTGTCGCCTGCTGCATCCTTCTCTCTTGTTGTAGTTTTTGCTGAGGAGGACAAGGAAGCGACTTGTCCCTGACCGTGAACATCCACAAGCGACGCGCTGCTTTTACATTTACCAGTTTCGGAAGAGGAGGCAAAAGAGCTAGAGGCTGAGTCTGCAATGTAAGCCAAAACTTGCTGTTGCTGCTCCGCCTTTAAAAGCGGTTTTCCTACTCCCAGAAAAGAGAGCGTTCGAGGCCTTGTGTAGCCTGACGACGAAACTGGCTCCACAGCTCCAGACTTAGGTGGAATATTTTTATCCCCACGACCACCTGATGCTCCACTACCACTACCATCATTACCAGCTGACAATGAACGCCCACGACGACCTCTTGCACCAGACTTCCTCATTGTTTTAAAATCTTAACCAAAGTAACTTTATTTGTTGCTGTCAAACAACTTACACGGTGAGCTATAACTTCAGTATGATTTCAATATCCCTTAACAGGTTGGTGAGACCACAAGGAAAATCAGGCACAATGTTACACACTCTGTTTTCTGTGGCACAAAATCACAGAGATGACACACACGCAGGACTGTCACTCAAGCACTAATGTCAATATTAATCTCCCACCTAATTTATTTTTTTTTTTTTTCAGGGAGACTTTAGAAACCAAATAATATTTAAAAAAAAAAAAAAAATAGGCTTTCTATGGCCCACTGAATGAGAGAGAGAGGTGGCACACCCAGGAGTCAAGACTGGCACACAAGCTGAAAGGGCAATATTACTCTCCCACTGTTTTTTTATGTTTTTTTTTTTTTCAGGGAGACTTTAGAAACCAAATAATATTTAAAAAAAAAAATAAATAGGCTTTCTATGGCCCACTGAATGAGAGAGGTGGCACACCCAGGAGTCAAGACTGGCACACAAGCTGAAAGGGCAATATTACTCTCCCACTGTTTTTTTATGTTTTTTTTTTTTCAGGGAGACTTTAGAAACCAAATAATATTAAAAAACCCAAAAAAATAAATAGGCTTTCTATGGCCCACTGAATGAGAGAGAGAGGTGGCACACCCAGGAGTCAAGACTGGCACACAAGCTGAAAGGGCAATATTACTCTCCCACTGTTTTTTTATGTTTTTTTTTTTTTCAGGGAGACTTTAGAAACCAAATAATATTAAAAAAACCAAAAAAAAAAAGGCTTTCTATGGCCCACAATTAGAGAGAGAGAGGTGGCACACCCAGGAGTCAAGACTGGCGCACAAGCTGAAAGGGCAATATTACTCTCCCACTGTTTTTTTATGTTTTTTTTTTTTTCAGGGAGACTTTAGAAACCAAATAATATTAAAAAACCCCCCCAAAAAAATAGGCTTTCTATGGCCCACTGAATGAGAGAGAGAGGTGGCACACCCAGGAGTCAAGACTGGCACACAAGCTGAAAGGGCAATATTACTCTCCCACTGTTTTTTTATGTTTTTTTTTTTTCAGGGAGAATTTAGAAACCAAATAATATTAAAAAAAAACAAAAAAAAAAAGGCTTTCTATGGCCCACAATTAGAGAGAGAGAGGTGGCACACCCAGGAGTCAAGACTGGCGCACAAGCTGAAAGGGCAATATTACTCTCCCACTGTTTTTTTAAGTTTTTTTTCTTTTATTTTCAGGGAGACTTTAGAAACCAAATAATATTAAAAAAACCAAAAAAATAAATAGCCTTTCTATGGCCCACTGAATGAGAGAGAGGTGGCACACCCAGGAGTCAAGACTGGCACACAAGCTGAAAGGGCAATATTACTCTCCCACTGTTTTTTTATTTTTATTTTTTTTTTCAGGGAGACTTTAGAAACCAAATAATAAGAAAAAAAAAAAAATAAATAAATAGGCTTTCTATAGCCCACTGAATGAGAGATAGCACACACAGCAGTGGCACACAAGCCCTGACTGAGGCCAATATTTTTCTACCACTGATTGATGTAGTGTTTTTGTGTTGAGGTAGAATTTAGAACACAAATCACGGAAAAAATAAATAGGCTTTCTATGGCCCACTCAGTGAGAGATGGCACACACAGGGATGGCACTGTAGCAGAAATGCCAATCTTAATCTCCCACAAAAAAAAAAAAAAAAAAAACAGGGACTGTCCTACAATTACTATCTCCCTGCAGTAATCTAAGCCAGGTATGGCAGGCAGCAATAGGAGTGGACTGATGCACAAATTAAATAAAAAGTGTGGACAAACAAAAAAGATAGCTGTGCAGAAAGGAACAAGAGGATATGTGCTTTGAAAAAAGCAGTTGGTTTCCACAGTGGCGTACACACAGCAATACAGCTATCACGGAGCCTTCTAGGGCAGCCCAATGAGCTACAGCGCTGAGGAAAAAAAAAAAAAAATAGCTTCCACTGTCCCTGCACACCGAAGGTGGTGTTGGACAGTGGAAATCGCTACAGCACAAGCGGTTTGGTGGTTAGTGGACCCTGCCTAACGCTCTCCCTGCTTCTGACGAAGCGGCAGCAACCTCTCCCTAAGCTCAGATCAGCAGCAGTAAGATGGCGGTCGGCGGGAACGCCCCTTTATAGCCCCTGTGACGCCGCAGACAGCAAGCCAATCACTGCAATGCCCTTCTCTAAGATGGTGGGGACCAGGATCTATGTCATCACGCTGCCCACACTCTGCGTTCACCTTCATTGGCTGAGAAATGGCGCTTTTCGCGTCATTGAAACGCGACTTTGGCGCGAAAGTCGCGTACCGCATGGCCGACAAGCACAGGGGTCGGATCGGGTTTCATGAGACGCCGACTTAGCCAAAAGTCGGCGACTTTTGAAAATGATCGACCCGTTTCGCTCAACCCTACTGAACGCACTTAGTTTTCCATATATTGCATAGCACAAGTCTGCTAGACTTCAGTCTGCAGTGTGCTTTCTAGAAGTGTGTTCTAAAAGTGTGGATTACATTAGAATTAAAACCTGAATTGAACCTGAAGGGAACTAAAGGTAACTGGCCAGTGACTATAAACAATGTTTCTGTTTGTTTTCACTTTCACCCCTATAATCTTTCACTTTCTGCTACCTCCCCCAATCCCCACACCAAGTAAGGAACTGTTCATCTCCTCTTCAATCCTCCCCATCCATCTCACCTCCTCCTCAGAACTGTTCCTTAACATACAATCCTCTGTCTCAAAACACAGGCAGCCCCCTCATGCCCTCTCCTGCTCCCACCTGCTAACACTATCTCTGCTCCTTCTCACTGCTGGTGATATCTCTCCAAATCCTGGTCCTCCTCACCACATTCCCACAGTCATTTCTATCTCCCATCCACGCTCCATCACAAACTTCCGTAACCTCTCTAACCTTATACCCATTCGCCCAGCCCCCGCTTCCCCAGTCCCACTAACAGGAGCTCTGTGGAATGCTCGCTCTGTCTGTAACAAGCTTTCCTACATCCATGATCTTTTTGTTACTACCAAACTTTCCTTCCTCGCCATCACCGAAACCTGGCTCACCCCTTCTGACACAACCTCTCCTGCTGCACTCTCTTACGGTGGCTTCCACCTTTCTCACACACCCCGCCCCAGCAGCAAGCATGGTGGAGGAGTTGGTTTTCTCCTGTCAGATAACTGCTCCTTCACCCCAATCCCACTGCCACCCTCTGTTACCCTCCCTTCCTTTGAGGTGCACTCTGTGCGCATCTACTCCCCCTCCAACCTCCAACTGGCTGTCATTTACCGCCCCCCAGGGCCAGCCTCCATCTTCTTTGACCACTTCACCACCTGGCTACTTCATTTCCTTTCTGCAGACATCCCCACTATCATCATGGGCGATTTCAACATCCCCATTGACACTTCCCTCTCAGCTGCCACTAAACTTCTATCTCTCTCTTCCTCCTTCGGCCTCACTCAATGGTCTTCTGCAGCCACTCACAAAGATGGTCACACACTGGACCTCATCTTCACCCGCCTCTGCTCCCTATCTAACCTCTATAACTCACCTCTTCCTCTCTCTGACCACAACCTTCTCACATTCTCATCTCTCTCCACTCCATGTCTAGAGTCCCCACCCCATAAACTTTCACACCCTCGCAGAAATCTTAAACACCTTGACCTACATTCATTCTCTGAATCCCTCCTCCCTCTCACAGACATAAGTTCCCTACACAATGCGGATGATGCTGCTGCTCTATATAACACCACAATAGCTGTAGCTTTGGAATCTGCTGCCCCACTTACACATACCAAAGCTCGCAAAATCAACAGACAGCCCTGGCACACCAGCCTGACCAAAGAACTGAGGCGAGCTTCCAGGGCTGCTGAGCGCAGATGGAAAAGATCCCACTCCAACGACCACTTAATCGCATTCAAACAGTCCCTCACTACTTTCAAGACTGCACTCGCCATAGCAAAACAAACCTACTTCTCATCTCTCATATCCTCCCTGTCTCACAACCCTAAACAGTTATTCAACACCTTCAATTCTCTCCTCCGTCCCCCAGCACCTCCTCCCTCCCCACTTATCTCTGCTGAAGACTTTGCCTCATTCTTCAAGCAGAAGATTGATAACATCAGAGACAGTTTTGGTCAACAAGCCCCAGAGCCCTTCCTCCCAACTTCCCTACCCTCCACCTCCAAAACCAACTACTCCACCATTACAAAAGATCAACTCGCCACTCTACTCTCAAGATCGCATCTCACCACCTGTGCACTTGACCCGCTCCCATCCCACCTCATCCCAAACCTCACCACAATCTTCATCCCAACCCTAACCCATCTCTTCAACTTATCACTAACAACTGGTGTTTTCCCCTCAAGCTTTAAACATGCCTCCATCACACCTATCCTCAAAAAGCCCTCTCTTGACCCATCCTCTGTATCTAGCTATCGCCCTATATCACTTCTCCCCTATGCCTCCAAACTACTGGAACAACACGTCTACCTTGAACTGTCCTCCCATCTCTCTTCTTGCTCCCTCTTTGACCGCTTACAATCTGGCTTCCGGTCACACCATTCCACTGAAACTGCCCTAACTAAGGTCACCAATGACCTCTTAACCGCCAAGAGCAAGCGACACTACTCTGTTCTCCTCCTCCTCGACCTGTCGGCTGCCTTTGACACAGTGGACCATTCCCTATTATTACAGACCCTCTCATCCCTTGGCATCACAGACTTGGCCCTATCCTGGATCTCATCATACCTAACAGACCGGACATTCAGCGTCTCCCACTCACACACCACCTCCTCACCTCGCCCCCTATCTGTCGGAGTCCCACAAGGTTCAGTCCTTGGGCCCCTGCTCTTCTCCATTTACACCTTTGGCCTGGGACAGCTCATAGAATCTCATGGCTTTCAGTATCACCTCTATGCTGATGACACACAGATCTACATCTCTGGACCAGATATCACCTCCCTACTAACCAGAATCCCTCAATGTCTGTCCACTATTTCATCCTTCTTCTCCGCTAGATTTCTGAAACTTAACATGGACAAAACAGAATTCATCATCTTTCCCCCATCTCACGTGACCCCCCCAACGAACCTATCCATTACAGTAAATGGCTGCCCAATCTCCCCAGTCCCACAAGCTCGCTGCCTCGGGGTTATCCTTGACGCTGATCTCTCCTTCAAACCACATATCCAAGCCCTTTCCACTTCCTGCCGACTTCAACTCAAAAATATTGCACGAATCCGTTCATTCCTCAACCAAGAATCTGCAAAAACCCTAGTCCATGCCCTCATCATCTCTCGCCTTGACTACTGCAACCTCCTGCTCTGTGGCCTCCCCTCAAACACTCTCGCACCCCTCCAATCTATTCTAAACTCTGCTGCCCGACTAATCCACCTGTCCCCGCGCTATTCTCCGGCCTCTCCCCTCTGTCAATCCCTTCACTGGCTCCCCATTACCCAGAGACTCCAGTACAAAACCCTAACCATGACGTACAAAGCCATCCACAACCTGTCTCCTCCTTACATCTGTGACCTCATCTCCCGGTACTTTCCTACACGCAACCTCCGATCCTCACAAGATCTCCTTCTCTACTCCCCTCTTATCTCCTCTTCCCACAATCGTATACAAGATTTCTCTCGCGTATCACCCCTACTCTGGAACCCTCTACCACAACACATCAGACTCTCGCCCACCATCGAAACCTTCAAAAAGAATCTGAAGACCCACCTCTTCCGACAAGCCTACAACCTGCAGTATCCACCGATCAACCAAACCGCTGCATGACCAGCTCTATCCTCACCTACTGTATTCTCACCCATCCCTTGTAGATTGTGAGCCTTCGCGGGCAGGGTCCTCTCTCCTACTGTACCATTTATGACTTGTATTGTTCAAGATTATTGTACTTGTTTTTATTATGTATACCCCCCCTCACATGTAAAGCGCCATGGAATAAATGGCGCTATAACAATAAATAATAATAATAATAATAATAATAATCTGTAGCTGTGATCTTTTGGTCACTGCTGCAGCAAGTGAAAGAAGATAATTATTTCTTTTAGTATTTTACATAATTCCGAGTGATTTTTTTTTTTTTTAAATTAGGTGTCCGGAGAACCCTTTTAAAGATGAATATACATTTTACGGATGAAGGCTTTCCTTTCTGGCTGCCCGACAAGTATTTTCTACTTGATATTGTCCAGATCCATACAGCAGTGGCTGAAAGCATGGCTGCTATTCCAAATCCTAGGGGAATGTAATTATCCAGCGGAAAAAATCTGACAAATTATAACAGTTATTGTGACCAACCTATATTTTTCTGTGTGGACAGATGAACCCAGATCTCATAATGGACTTATGAAACTCTTAAGTGAAGCAATACATGACATAGACCTCTTATTTGCTGTTGGAGGGGGTGACATATAAGGTTTATACATCATTCCTTTTGCATAGTTTCCACAGAGTATATATAAAGCATTAACATAGTAACATATGTCTTTTATCCAGGAACAGCGCCACCATTGTTTATAGTCTCTGTCTGGTACTGCAGCTCAGCTTTATTCACTTGAATAGATCTAATCTGCAGTACCACCCGGCATTCTACAACTTACCTTCCTTCAAATCTGTGTTTTAGAAAGTCAAATAATGCTTTCTGCATCATATCTGTCACCTAGAAGTTAAAAAAATATATGTTAGTACACCCAGGGACACAGTCAGGGTAGTACAGCTAGAATAGAGGCCAACCATTTTACAAAATGAATGGGCCCAATCACTGGTATACATTTCTGCATTTTGTTTATTCACTGTTGGTACATACAGTCATGGCTGAAAGTGATGGCCCCCTTGAAATTGTTCCAGAAAATGAAGTACCGTACTTCTTCCAGAAAATTATTGCAATTACACGTTTTGTTATACACATGTTTATTTCCTTTGTGTGTAGAACAACACCAAAAAGAGATCTTTATGTTCCTTTGACCATGGAGCGCAAAATAATCAAGAGGTTTACAACCCATGGCACTGTAGATAATCTCCCTGAATGTGGACGGCAAAGAAAAACTGATGAAAGGTTGCAACGTAGGATAGTCCAGGTGGTGGATAAGCAGCCCCAATCAAGTTCCAAAGAAATTCAAGCTGTCCTGCAGGCTCAGGGTGCATCAGTGTCAGTGTGAACTATCCGTCAATATATGAATGAAATGAAACTCTGGCAGGAGACAAAAAAAGCTTAGCTGCAGTTTGTCAAAATGTACATGAGTAAGCCAAAGAAGCGTTGTTTGAACAGATGACAACAAGATAGAGCTTTTTGGTAAAGCACATCATTCTACTGTTTACTGAAAACAGAATGAGGCATACAAAGAAGAGAACACAGTACCTACAGTCAAATATGGTGGAGGTTCAAAGAGGTTTTGGGGTTGTTTTGATGCATCAGGATCGCAATGTAGTGCCCCGCGTCAGAAAGCTGGGTTGGCATCCTAGGTCATGAGTCTTCCATCAGGACAATGACCCTAAACATACTTTAACGAGCACCCAAAAATGGATGGAAACAAAGCGCTGGAGAGTTTTGAAGTGGCAGCAATGAGCAGAAGATCTAAATACCATTGATGAAAAGTGGAAAGAGCCTAAAATTGTTCTTGGGAGAAGGCGCCTTCAAATATGAGAGACCTGGAGCAGTTTGCAAAAGAAGATTGGTCCAAAATTCCAGTTGAGAGGTGTAAGAAGCTTGTTGATGGTTATAAGAGTCGATTGATTGCAGTTATTTATTCCAAAGGGTGTGCAACCAAATATTAAGTTGAGGGTGCCAACAATTTTGTCCGACCCATTTTTGGGGTTTTGTGAGAAATTATGTCCAATTTGCCTTTTTTCTCTTTTTTTCTGTTGTTCCAATACACACAAAGGAAATAAACGTGTAATTGTGATAATTTTCTGGGAGAAATACTCCATTTTCTGGAAGAGTTTCAGGGGTACCGACACATTTTTAAAAAGTAGTATCTCACATCATGCTATTTTCTACTTTGATCTATTTTTCCTTTCTTACCTCGTATCCTTTTAAAGAAGGCCCCACTAGGACTACGGGTCTCATAGAAGGCACTACATCATAAGGAGGAATGTGCTCTGTCTGTGCAAAAACGGAAATAAGGGCAACAAGAACACAAGTTTAAAATAAGAGGAGAATATTAATTCCAGTAATCTGGCGTCTAATCTGTTCAAATGTTTCCAAGCATCCAGATAAGCAAAATAAAAAACAATGAGATGATATAACCAATTACCAGACTCCTCTGATGTTTATGTTATGTCTTATCTTATTTTATGTTGATTTATCTTAGTTCCACCTACATGTATATAATTTTCTACCATCATCTGATAATCCTGAAGGCTTGAAATAAAAGGTAGAAAATCCAATTTGTTTTCTTCATTCCTGACCGTAGGGTTAAGTTCTCACGATGAGTTTTTGATGCTGATTATGATCGAAAAAATGCAAGTAACCGATTATTCTTAACGGACGCAGAAATGGTGCAATATCCAAAACTCATCGAAAAAACTCATCGGGAATGTAGTCTTTGGCCGGCGTCACACTAGAGAGAAATATGGAAGAGTGAGAGGCGCAAAAACAACGCATTACACTCGGACCAATGTTTCTCTATGGGGCAGCTCCCATCAGCCGTATATTTCTCAGCCGTATTTTACGGGCTGAGAAAATCGCAGCATGCTGTGATTGTCAGCGTATTCTGAGAAAAATCCACCAATGCAAGTTTAAGGGGGCGAGAAAAATACAGATTACACACAGACCACACATGTGACTTGCGAGAAATACGCAGCGGTGTCCTATAGAAAAGCCGGCAATTCACACTGACAGGTTAGAATAGAATAGATCAAATAAATGTCTACACATAGTATAGGTATATATATATATATATGTCAGTGAGACACATATATATATGTTTATATTTCATACAGCGATAGATAGCAGAAAAGCCGGTAATTCAATTGCCGGCTTTTGCTAACTCACTACCGAACCCGACAGGATATGAGACATGGTTTACACACAGGAAACCATTTCATATCCGTTAGATTTTTATATGTCCTTCACTAATAATGTTAGTAGAGTGTGTGTGCAAAATTTGGGGGCTCTAGCTGTTATAATAAAGGGTTAATTTACGGAAAAAAATGGCGTGGGCTCCCGCGCAATTTTCTCCGCCAGAGAGGGAAAGCTGGTGACTGAGGGCAGATATTAATAGCCTAGACAGGGACCATGGTTATTGGCCCCCCCTGGCTAAAAACATCTGCCCCCAGCCACCCCAGAAAAGGCATATCTGTAAGATGCACCTATTCTGGCCCTTAGCCTCTCTCTTCCCACTGCCCTGTGGCATTTCTCATATGGGGTAATAAGGCGTTAATGTCACCTTGCTATTGTAAGGTGACATTAAGCCTGGTTAATAATGGAGAGGTGTCAATAAGACACTTATCCATTATTAATCCAATAGTCTGAAAGGGTTAAATAAACACACACACATTAAGAATAAAGTATTTTAATGAAAGAAAGAAACACGCAGGGTTTTAATATCTTTATTATATGCTCAATCCAAAGTGAAGCCCTCGTTCTTCTTCTTAATGTGTGTTTATTTAACTCTTTCAGACTATTGGATTAATAATGGATAGGTGTCTTATTGACACCTCTCCATTATTAACCAGGCTTAATGTCACCTTACAATAGCAAGGTCACATTAACCCTTCATTACCCCATACGCCAATGCCACAGGGCAGTGGGAAGAGAGAGGCTAAGTGCCAGAATTGGCGCATCTTACAGATGTGCCTTTTCTGGGGTGGCTGGGGGCAGATGTTTTTAGCCGGCATGGCCAATAACCATTGTCCCTCTCTAGGCTATTAATATCTGCCCACAGTCACTGGCTTTCCCACTCTGGCGGAGAAAATTGCACGGAAACCCCTGCCAGTTTTGTCCGTGAATTAACCCTTTATTATACCACCTACAGCTCCCAAATTTTACACACACACTCTACTAACATTATTAGTGAAGGACATATAAAAATATAAGGGATATGAAATGGTTTCCTGTGTGTAAACCATGTCTCATATCCTGTCGGGTTCGGTAGTGATTTAACAAAATCCAAGAATTGAATTACCGGCTTTTCTGCTATCTAGCTCTGTATTAAATATAAATATATAAATATATATGTGTCTCACTGACAGATATATATACAGTACAGACCAAAAGTTTGGACACACCTTCTCATTTAAAGATTTTTCTGTATTTTCATGACTATGAAAATTGTAAATTCACACCAAAGGCATCAAAACTATGAATTAACACATGTGGAATTATATACTTAACAAAAAAGTGTGAAACAACTGAAATTATGTCTTATATTCTAGGTTCTTCAAAGTAGCCACCTTTTGCTTTGATGACTGCTTTGCACACTCTTGACATTCTCTTGATGAGGTTCAAGAGGTAATCCCCGAGAATGGTTTTCACTTCACAGGTGTGCCCTGTCAGGTTTAATAAGTGTGATTTCTTGCCTTATAAATGGGGTTGGGACCATCAGTTGTGTTGTGCAGAAGTCTGGTGGATACACAGCTGATAGTCCTACTGAATAGACTGTTAGAATTTGTATTATGGCAAGAAAAAAGCCGTTACCGTAAGTAAAGAAAAACGAGTGGCCATCATTACTTTAAGAAATGAAGGTCAGTCAGTCTGAAAAATTGGGAAAACTTTGAAAGTGTCCCCAAGTGCAGTGGCAAAAACCATCAAGCGATACAAAGAAACTGGCTCACATGAGGACCGCCCCAGGAAAGGAAGATCAAGAGTCACCTCTGCTTCTGAGGATAAGCTTATCCTAGTCACCAGCCTCAGAAATCGCAGGTTAACAGCAGCTCAGATTAGAGACCAGGTCAATGCCACACAGAGTTATAGCAGCAGACACATCTCTACAACTGTTAAGAGGAGACTTTGTGCAGCAGGCCTTCATGGTAAAATAGCTGCTAGGAAACCACTGCTAAGGACAGGCAACAAGCAGAAGAGACTTGTTTGGGCTAAAGAACACAAGGAATGGACATTAGACCAGTGGAAATCTGTGCTTTGGTCTGACGAGTCCAAATTTGAGATCTTTGGTTACAACCACTGTGTCTTTGTGCGACGCAGAAAAGGTGAACGGATGGACTCTACATGCCTGGTTCCCATCGTGAAGCATGGAGGAGGAGGTGTGATGGTGTGGGAGTGCTTTGCTGGTGACACTGTTGGGGATTAATTCAAAATTGAAGGCATACTGAACCAGCATGGCTACCACAGCATCTTGCAGCGGCATGCTATTCCATCCGGTTTGCGTTTAGTTGGACCATCATTTATTTTTTAACAGGACAATGACCCCAAACACACCTCCAGGCTGTGTAAGGGCTATTTGACCAAGAAGGAGAGTGGTGGGGTGCTACGCCAGATGACCTGGCCTCCACAGTCACCAGACCTGAACCCAATCGAGATGGTTGGGGTGAGCTGGACCGCAGAGTGAAGGCAAAAGGGCCAACAAGTGCTAAGCATCTCTGGGAATTCCTTCAAGATTGTTGGAAGACCATTCCCGGTGACTACCTCTTGAAGCTCATCAAGAGAATGCCAAGAGTGTGCAAAGCAGTCATCAAAGCAAAAGGTGGCTACTTTGAAGAACCTAGAATATAAGACATCATTTCAGTTGTTTCACACTTTTTTGTTAAGTATATAATTCCACATGTGTTAATTCATAGTTTTGATGCCTTCAGTGTGAATGTACAATTTTCAGTCAAGAGAATACAGAAAAATCTTTTAATAAGAAGGTGTGTCCAAACTTTTGGTCTGTACTGGCTCTGTGCCGGCGAGGAAATCTCGGATGTTACACGGATATTTTTTGGAGAAAATACGGATGACATACGGATCACTGTTCATGAACTTTTCTGCGTATCTCTGCCTTAAAAAAACGGACCGTATTTTTATACGTTAGGTGTGACTCCGGCCTAAGAGTGTAAGATTTTGTTGCAGAAATGTCTGCATGCATCTGTCCCATTCATCTAACTGGAGTCATGCACATGGTGCAGAAAGAGATATGGGAAATGTCCAGACTAAAATCCGTTTCAAACCCTGCCTTTCTTTAAAGAATCTGAACAACCCCTCTAAGAACGCGCTATAAATCAATTAATTTCAAGCTTTGTCCTAAATGAATAACTTATGGACCAAATGGTGGTCCGACCACTGGTAACCCTGCTGATCCTGAGAATGGCGCTTTATGGAGTCACCTGTGAATGAAATGGTGAATCGATTAAGCATATCTACGCTCCATTCATTCTCTATTGGACTTCTGGAAATGGCAAATATAGTACTTAGCAATTAGCGATGAGCGAACGTGCTGGGATAAGGTGTTATTGGAGCATGCTCACGTGCTAACTGAGTATCTTTGGCGTGCTTGAAAAATATGTTCGAATCTCTGCGGCTGCAGGTTTCGTGGCTGTTAGACAGTCGCAACAAATGCAGGGATTACTGAATAAACAGTCAATCCCTGCAAGTGTTGCAGCTGTCAAACAGCCACAAGACATGCAGGACTTAAAGAAATTTTTTGCGCATACTGAAGACAATCGCTTATCATCCGAGCATGCTCAGAAAACACCTTATCTGAGCACACTCATTCATCTATCTCTAGCTACTATCTCTACCAGTCCAATAGAGAATGAATGATGTGGAGTTGTGCCTAGTGGATTTCCACTCCTTTCAGATGAGGTTCTTCAGAGCCTTGGTTTTCGGGATCTGTGAGAGACCCAGTGTCGGACGTCCAGCGATGAATGAATTATCGCTTATTATATCGATAAGGGATCAGTTAATACTTTGGTACAAACACTTTGATTAATGAATGAACTAATATCTACAGTAATTATAAACTGTTGATTAAGATTTTAGAAAAGATGTTGATGTAAAGGGATTTAAAGGGAGCTATTGTTTAATTCAGGTTCTTATGTTACATTTATTATTATTCCAATTTTTTTTCCATATAACAATCTGTATTAATATAAAAAGACATTTTTATTCTGGGTCTTTTTTTAGACTCTAACTTTCTGTTAGTTCAGGAAACAATACGTATGCATTAGCCACAAGGAACAGACTCTAACTCTATCGTTTGTATTGAAACATCTAATGAGCGTGTGCAAGGGTGATTATGAAGGGAGAGGGAGAAGGTGAGCTGTGACATCGCCTATTGTGATTAGTGAATCCTGTGTTAACAGCTGTATATAGAGGTGTTATCAGTCATTGTACAGGAGGAGGTGAGCTGTGACATCACCTATTGTGAATGGTGGATCCTGTGTTATCTACTGTATATAGAGGTGTCATCAATCATTGTACAGGAGGAGGAGGTGAGCTGTGACATCACCTATTGTGAATGGCGGATCCTGTGTTATCTACTGTATATAGAGGTGTTATCAGTCATTGTACAGGAGGAGGAGGTGAGCTGTGATATCACCTATTGTGAATGGTGGATCCTGTGTTATCTACTGTATATAGAGGTGTTATCAGTCATTGTACAGGAGGAGGAGGTGAGCTGTGATATCACCTATTGTGAATGGTGGATCCTGTGTTATCTACTGTATATAGAGGTGTTATCAGTCATTGTACAGGAGGAGGAGGAGGTGAGCTGTGACATCACCTATTGTGAATGGCGGATACTGTGTTATCTACTGTATATAGAGGTGTTATCAGTCATTGTACAGGAGGAGGAGGTGAGCTGTGATATCACCTATTGTGAATGGTGGATCCTGTGTCATCTACTGTATATAGAGGTGTTATCAGTCATTGTACAGGAGGAGGAGGTGAGCTGTGATATTACCTATTGTGAATGGTGGATCCTGTGTTATCTACTGTATATAGAGGTGTTATCAGTCATTGTACAGGAGGAGGAGGTGAGCTGTGACATCACCTATTGTGAATGGCGGATACTGTGTTATCTACTGTATATAGAGGTGTTATCAGTCATTGTACAGGAGGAGGAGGTGAGCTGTGATATCACCTATTGTGAATGGTGGATCCTGTGTCATCTACTGTATATAGAGGTGTTATCAGTCATTGTACAGGAGGAGGAGGTGAGCTGTGACATCACCTATTGTGAATGGTGGATCCTGTGTTATCTACTGTATATAGAGGGGTTATCAGTCATTGTACAGGAGGAAGAGGAGGTGAGCTGTGACATCACCTATTGTGAATGATGGATCCTGTGTTATCTACTGTATATAGAGGTGTTATCAGTCATTGTACAGGAGGAGGAGGTGAGCTGTGACATCACCTATTGTGATTAGTGAATCCTGTGTTAACAGCTGTGTATAGAGGTGTTATCAGTCATAATAACACCTCTATATGGCTTTAATGGATAATATATGGGGAGAGGGGGGTAAACCACGTTCAGACACTCTAGTGGAGACTTATTTCTGTGAGAAACAAGGGATCAGACATTTTAAATTCCAGCAAGACTGCCATTGCTTTCCTACAACATCTACTGTTGGGCAATCGTTTTTGACTATTTCTGTGATAACCTGTAGAATTTTGAATCCAGCTCCGGAGTATAATACAGAGTAGTGCTAGACAAGTAATGTGATGTATTTACAAAGTCGGACAACTTTTTATGTGCATTATTTATAGACATATCCAGTAGAAATCATTTATAACAGTACACTGCGTGTATTCTACTTCAATAAAGCATCCACAAGATATTACAATCCGATAGTTAATACAGAAAACGCAGTGTTAGAATGATTGAAAAGTGTTAGAAACTTTGCACAAGTCATTTTTCACATTTTCATTGATATTTTTCACACTTTTAGTATTGTTACATTATACAACAATGAACGTGAGACAGACAGGAGACATCAGCAGAAAATGTATAGAAAGCACATAAAGCAACAAAAGCCAACTGTAAAGACTGAAAATCATTCTAAAAGACCTCACCTCACTTTCTATTGTTTTAATTATTGGGGGGGGGGGGGTTGTATGTGTATATAGAATGGATGATTAATCTACTACTGTATATGCAGATGTATTTGGAGAGGTTTTATACTCTCAAGGTGTCTTTTAAGCAGCTCAGAGCTGGGCCGTCCCCTTACAGTCTTCTCACTTCCCGGCTTCTGGTAGGACGGTTTCTCCTCCTTGAGAGACCACCCTGATGAACAGTAGTACTATAAAGCTCAGCACTATAAAGTTCTGCTGCAATACATTCAGTTATCAGTGGTCAGTATTCTACACTTTTATAACTAATTTACATAGAGAGATAATAGGGGATTTGAACAAACACACGGCTCAGGAAAGTGAGAGCCATGATTAGAAGACCTGATCTGAAAACAGACAACGGTGGGGACTGATGATTTTGCAAGATTTATAACAGCAGCTTGTCAGGAGCTTAGAGGGAGGTGAGTATCTAAATTATGTATAGAAATCAATGGGCTGGAGAGAGCTGACTGGTATGTTAGGAGTTAACCCCTCTCCTGGCATGTAACTACTGCCTACTCTGAGCCAGGGTATGGGCTGTTACTAGCGGCCATCAAGCTCCATGGAAACAAGCTGTAAACTATGAAAGATAAAAGCTCTCATTTCAGGAGAATGACAGCAAATAGAAAAGGCAAGTCAATTGCAAACTTGTTTATTTTCATGCCGTCAAACTAATTAATCTATTTAATAATTTGATATTAACAACGTATATATAATTTTTCTACTATTAGGAGGAGCTGACTGTCTACTGATTCAGCATTTTAAAGGGGTTGTCCTGGACTTATTAATGCCTTATCAATAAGAAGAGCACAGCTCCATTCTTGAGTACTAAAACTCAGGTGTTATTGAGTAGTGTGAATCCAGCCTCGGAAACAGCAAAGAGCTGATTGTTGGGTTGCTGTATTTTGGACCCTCAGCGATCTATCCTATAGCTAGGTCATTAATATGTTTAGGATAGTCCCCTCTAGTCTTAACAGCGGTGGGCAGAACTCTATCAACTGTTGCTCCATACTGGTTTCCACCACAAGATAAATGATAAATATATGAAGGCTGGGGGGGGATCATGCTGTCGAGACCCCACTGAACCCAAGAACAGGGAAAGGAGGCCTAAACTCACCTATGTGAATGTAGCAGCAGTGAGCATGGGCGACCATCACTCCTTTAGCCAGTTAATGGAGCCGCGGTCGCACATGCTCACTACCGATCCATTAACACAGAAGACTTTTGGGCCCTGTGCTCGCAATAAGTAAAGGTCCAAGCCGTCAGAGGCCCAGCAATCACATATCCCATTATTTGGGGGTCCAAGCCGTCAAAAAAGTTACCGATAAATGATAACTCACAATCTTAGTACAAATCAAATTAAGAATTCTGGACCTAACTAATTAATAATGAAATTAAATTTTAGGTATGTTTTTATAAACCAGACCACCGTCATTAACCCCTTCACCACCCTAATCCAACAAGACTATTATATCAGATTTGTCCACCTTTGAGGGCTTTTCATTTTATTTAAAATATATATTTGAAGCTAAAAGTCATTTTTTCAATTACTGTATATTTTATTTGAAAAAATGTGTTTTTGTTTTTTTAATTTTACAGGCTCTTTGTTTGCCCTGCACATTGAATTTTGACGTGACCAGAGCTGAAAAAAAAGACAAAAACCTCCACTGTCAGAACGAGTTCACTGACGGATCCTTAGTTATCTCATTCTGCAGCCAGATCAACACAAAGGTTCTAGAAGGCAAACACAGTGCACATTTGTGTTTTAGAATCGTATTTCATAAACAAATGTGCAATGTTCGTCTTCTATAACCTTTGTGGCTGCAGAATGAGTTAACTAAGGATCCATCAGTGAGCTCATTCTGACAATTTTATAGGAGAGATTGTAGAGGTTTTGTCTTTTTTTGAGCTCCGGTCACATCAAAGTTCATATAAAAGCTAAAATAAAAGCACATTTTCTAATGAAACCTAATTGCAAAAATGATTTTTAGCCCCAAATACATGAATTAAAGTTAAAAAAAAAATACATTAAATAAAATTGTCCCCAAAAGTGGCCAACCTAGACCATCAAGAATATTTGATACTAACCCAATCCACCCTAGACTAACGGCTACTCTTTCGATCTTTTGGCACTGTCGGGGTGCAGGTATGGATCCTTCTGCTTCGTAAACTCTATGTCTATGTAAACTTACCGATTTTTGCTTCTGTTTAGCTACAAGCAGCATGAAAAGGAAACAGAGAACAACAAGGCATGCGTGTTACTGACATCTCGAGAGACAAAGACGTTAAACAAGACTTGAAATGTGGCGCGTGGCAGCCGTACAGATGGTGCGCGTCCGGCCCGAGCTGGCGGTTACCTTCTTAAAAAAAGGCATTCTTTTCTCTTTCATGTGGGGTGATGTTAAACTGTTTACACTGGGTTTAGGGGAGCGATGATTTGCTGGAATTTCAATCTCTTCTGCCTCTAAGCCACTGGCATCTAAGTCTATAGCTACATACAGACAAATTACGTATGGTTATCAGATGGAGAAGAAAAATGCAGTCACACATAATATCATCTGGGAAGGAAGGCTCAAATCAAGGCACACGAGCAAAAGACAATAAGGTTACTACGGGGGATTTGTTGGAGCCAAACTTTGATTTTCTTAACCGAATCGGGGGTAGTCCAATCCTTAGGACCAACACTGAACAGCAGAAAGGTGGGGTTGGGGGACTACAGCACAGACACATATGTTTTTTGGACTGTAGTACCCAGGACGGCCACACTCTTATGTATGGCGCTGTTCTTGTGGTCATTCTACCGATCGTCGAGGTCCGGGTGTTGGCACCCCATGTTCCCATGAGGATATGATTCTGAAATGCCATAAAGTGGCCTCCTCCACAGATTCATAGAAAATAAACAAAGCGGAAATGTGCACTCCATTCTAAGTCTTGGTATGAGTGGGGTACCAGACAGCGGACCCCCAACTAATCAGCGAGTTATAATCTATCTTATGTATAGCTCATAACTCTCAGTGTGGTCAATAAAGATTTAAATCAAATCTGTAAGCAGATTTTTGCAGGGACAGAGATGCTGATTCTAGGGATGTGCCACTTGTTCAGTAGCTTGCTGTAGTTACAATTCAATCAGTATTTTATCAGCAGATTACCACCGCAGGACTAGATGTCACGTGCCAGGCAGTCCAGCTTTACTGTAACCCCGCCCCAACCAATGATTGGCAGTTTGCTGACAGTGTTCACAGTAAGCAGCCAATCAGTGGTGTGGGCGGGGCTATACACAGCTCAGCATTCTAAGCACTGCAGATAAAAAGGATAAACTGTACCAAGCAGTCCAGTAAGTGACACATTGCTGGAATCCGGCTCTCTGCCCCTACATTATCCTGCTCCCAGATTACATAGCAAAAACCTGCTGAGAATTTCCCTTTAAGGAGAGATAATCAATGTCTGACTCCTGCAAATCCCAATTAAAGGATTTTTCTTGTTGACACTTTTCATTTACATGTATAAGCTTCCATATAGACACAATCTGTACAGTGATTTTCATGCACATATGCACCTTTATGCCAGACTTTATGGGCAATGTCAACGACCAGAACATACATATTTATATTTACAGAGTCTAGAAACATCTAATGAATGTTTTGTTTAAACTATATGCCAAAACTGGAATATTAATTAAATTAGATCGATAAAATAATAATAGGACATGAATCTATCAAGTCAAACTACTTTTTTTTCAGTCGTTTACATCTTCAAGTTGAAAAACTACCGTATTTCACTGTGCTAATTGCTGGTAATGAATGTAAATCTCAAACTAAACGAATGAAAACTCAGTTTTACAATCTACAGACTATGGCTGAGAAGAAATGGTCCTCAGGGGTGTGGTCTATGGGGGTGTGGTGTGCGGGGGCGTGGTCTGAGGAGGGTGTGGGCTTTAACTCAGCTAACACTGAGATCAATGCCAAGCTTATAGGGAGAAAATAACACTACTTGATTAAAAATAGATGGATTTTAGAAAATGTCAGACTCTCGGGTGCCCATTTTGTGGCCCCAGGCTCTTGTCTTCCCTCTGTATAGAGTAGTAGAGGGTTCAAAAGGAAAAAACAGGAGAGTGCATGTCTGGAGCCATGCATAGTGTATGGGGTAAAATACATCAACTTTAGGTATTACAATTGTAGACTGTGAGATTTTGATAAAGTTCAACATTATTATTTTTGGGTTATTACTATATATCACTAATGCAATTTAGCATTTTTAGCAGCTTTTGGGCTGCTTAGGGCCCATATATTGTTCTTTTCTGTGTCTGCCAGGTGCTACTAATATTATTACTATTAATGTAATCAAATACGTAATGCATATTACAATGCCCAAAGAAATTTCCCGGGTTTAGATGCCCATAAATAATTAATGGTCAAAAATCTACATACAAATACATCGGGCTTCACAATTAAACAAAATAAAAAAGTGTCATTAAAAGGTCAATATAATAAATCCTAGAAAAGCAGAAGTAAATACCAAAAATTAACCAACAAAAAGTTCAAAAATGCCAAAAATCAAATACCCAAATAAATAGCATTAAGCAAGGACCAAAAATTTAGGGTATTGTCATTAAAAAGGTTGTCCGGGGGATAAAAATTACTTAAAAAAGAAGAAGCTCAGATTGAGGAAAAAAAAAAATAGTACAGCCCTTTACCAATAACCAGAAGCTCCCAGTCCCTGATCTGCTTCTCGATTCTGGTCAACCCACCAAAAACACTTGACAGCCAATTCCTGGTTGTTAGGGGATGAACGAATCAATTCTAAACTAATCAAATTAATTTAGAATTTTCCAAAATTTAAAGATTCTAGAAAATCTCAATTTTTGGGTGTTCGATTTATTCGAATCCAGCTAAATGGATTTTTATGGGATCTCTTCCCGCACCTCTTCCTGTCGCCCAATCTCCCCACCAGTCCTCCTCTGGCTTCCTAAGGAAACCGCTCCGGTCTCCTCTTCGTCGATGATTCCCTCAATGCACCTTTTTTATACTGCAAATGAGGCATTGAATAAACTGGATACAAGTCAAATTTTCTAGCCAAACTTGAGAAAATTTGGCAAATTGTATTTTTTGGCAGTTTCGTGGGCAGTGATTGGCAGAGTGGGCACTTCTATCCACTTCTAGTGTGTCAAGATGAGACCAAGGACCCCCAGGGACCGAGAGCTGCTGGGTATCAGTGAGGGTGAGTATTACTTCTTTTTTATTCTTCTCTGACAACACTTAGAAATATTTTATATCCCCAGGACAACCAACTAAATTAGGAATTAGGAACTTTAAAAAAAAAAAAAAAATCCAGGTTAGACAAATTGGGGCATCGTTAATGAGACCAGCTTACCAGATGATGGTGGAGTCGATCTTCTAGAGCTAGGTACCACATCACCCAAACTGGAAGAAGAATTTGCCCCGGTTTTACTATTACACAGAAACACAGATAGAATTAGGTCATTTCTCGTAATCTACATTTGTACATATATAATCTAGGCACTAATGAAATGGTAAAATTAAATATTTGTCACCCCCCCCCTTATAACACATGAAGTACACAACATTCTTGGAGTTTTTATATTGTGCCCCCACAGAGCAGAGATTAGTTCCTGCAAGATCACATAAAGCTTTGTGGTCTCTCGTATATGAATGAAACTATCTGCCCCTGCCAAAGCCCAAATATCAAAGCATCCAAAAATAATCTGATCCTAACAGGGGTCTCTGAACTTTCCTACAACATGAAGACATTTATTTATGGGAAAAAAAAAATAATTTCATAAAAAAATATTATTTACTTAGCAAATCAAAATGTACAGGCTGCCTATAAGAGTAAGAAATGTCCGCTACGCCAAGAAAAATATACATAGGCCCAAGAAAAGCAACTATAACAAATATAATACATGGCTATATGACATGGCAGCTATGTATAGTGTCTAATCGAAAAAAAGTCCCCAAAAGGTATACAACTAAAGGTAACAGGTTGTGCTGATGATCTAACAATCAACCAGCATGATATAACACATTTATGTTTCTAAAGGAAAGATAACCTTGTGAATCTTCCATCCCTGAAAACCACACCGTGCCCACCATGGTCACATAAAATCATTTAATACAGTAGCCATAAGGTCATTAGTCTTTGGGTGGAGGGCCAAGGAAATTCAAGGCTGTACAACTATAAGAGCCTGCGCCATTGCTGGGAATCTTGCAATCAGCATCTATCATCTGATTCCAATCAGCAGCTATCATCCGATTCCAATCAGTAGCTATCATCCAATTCCAATCAGCAGCTATCATCAGAGTCCAATCAATAGCTATCATGAGTCCAATCAGCAGCTATCACCCAATTCCAATCAGCAGCTATCATCCAATTCCAATCAGCAGCTATCATCCAATTCCAATCAGCAGCTATCATCTGAGTCCAATCAGCAGCTATCATCTGATTCCCATCAGAAGAAATCATCTGAGTCCAATCAGCAGCTATCATCTGATTCCAATCAGCAGCCATCATCTGATTCTAAGCAGCAGCTATCATCTGAGTCCAATCAGCAGCTATCATCCAATTCCAATCAGCAGCTATCATCCTATTCCAATCAGCAGCTATCATCCAATTCCAATCAGCAGCTATCATCTGAGTCCAATCAGCAGCTATCATCTGATTCCCATCAGAAGAAATCATCTGAGTCCAATCAGCAGCTATCATCTGATTCCAATCAGCAGCCATCATCTGATTCTAAGCAGCAGCTATCATCTGAGTCCAATCAGCAGCTATCATCTGATTCCCATCAGAAGAAATCATCTGAGTCCAATCAGCAGCTATCATCTGATTCCAATCAGCAGCCATCATCTGATTCTAAGCAGCAGCTATCATCTGAGTCCAATCAGCAGCTATCATCCAATTCCAATCAGCAGCTATCATCCTATTCCAATCAGCAGCTATCATCCAATTCCAATCAGCAGCTATCATCCAATTCCAATCAGGAGCTATCATCTGAGTCCAATCAGCAGCTATCATCTGATTCCAATCAGCAGCCATCATCTGATTCTAAGCAGCTATCATCTGAGTCCAATCAGCAGCTATCATCTGATTCCCATCAGAAGAAATCATCTGAGTCCAATCAGCAGCTATCATCTGATTCCAATCAGCAGCCATCATCTGATTCTAAGCAGCTATCATCTGAGTCCAATCAGCAGCTATCATATGAGTCCAATCAGCAGCTATCATCTGAGTCCAATCAGCAGCTATCATCTGAGTCCAATCAGCAGCTATCATCCATTTTTAATCAGCAGCTATCATCTGAGTCCAATCAGCAGCTATCATCTGAGTCCAATCAGCAGCTATCATCCATTTCCAATCAGCAGCTATCATCTGAGTCAAATCAGCAGCTATCATCTGATTCCAATCAGCAGCTATCATGTGATTCTAAGCAGCTATCATCTGAGTCCAATCAGTAGCTATCATTTGAAGAATGACATGATACCGTACACATCAGTGTATGCTTGTGGTCCTCCATGGTGGAAGGGTTAGGGGAGTAGTTCCACTAGCTATAAAGGATATAAACTGTCCATAGAGACCATTTTGATACCTTGTGTAGAATTTTCCCTGTTTTGCCTTTTGTTCATGCTGAAGCCTCATGTTTTCCAGCTTTACTGGACTAGGGATAAATCCTATTTCACAGCCTTCTTTTACCAGCCGACCTATCCACCAGTCATTGTTAAATTTCTGAAAAAAAAAAAAAAAAATGTTTCAAAACTATAAGACATGAACTACTTTGCATGAGAAGCGCATATTCACCTGTATCCAATGGGCCTGTGCTTCGTGGTCGGCTTCTCTGTACACTGAGCCACAGCATATACACCTTTACTCCGGGTGTTTAGTTTTGGTTAGGGTAACAGGTGTTTTCATTTACTCATTTGTCTTCCCTATCACCTTTCGGGTGCGGCTTTATATACTTTCCCCCTGCTGGTATTTCCTGCTGCTGATAGTCTCATTTGGATGTTCAGCTATACTGCTGTAGTTTAAGTCAGTCAGTGAAAGACCAGCTAGGGTTTATCTCTCTGCTGTTTAATGTTCTTTAGCCTACACCTATCTACTGTTTCTTTTTAGGAACTAGGCAACATATTCTCTAACAGTACTTACTTAATCCTTTATTTTGTATTTCATGGTTTGTTTTACTCACTCTGGGATCTCTTTCTTTTTCAGCACACTTTCCCTTCTGTAGGTAATTTACACTCTGCTCTGCCCTCTGATTCTTTAGGAGGAACATTAAGTGCTTTACGGCCTTTCAGGCAGGATAGGTCCAAGTTGCCATTATTTAGTCTGTGGTTGGGGATATCTCAACTCATGAAGGAACCACTAGGGACTGCGGGGTCAGGATTTCTAGTCTGTACAGGAACCGACAGGGTCAGTTGCAGTTTTTAGTGTGCTACCTATTTTCCCAAGTGACTTGCTACACTCATAAATTCCAGAAATTAGCTTAGCTATAGGGGATGAGGAGGCAGCTACTGTGTCTGGTACCCGCTGTGCTTCTAGGCCCCTCTACCACACACGATGCCTGTATTATATGTGGCAGGTGGTGGCGCTGCTACACATATCGAATTGGAACCCAGGAGCTTAAAAAGGGGTTACTCCCCAAAAAATGTATCTATCCAGAGGATTGCTGATGATCTGACCCCGGGGAGAATCAACTATCACGCCAACAGGGGACTAGCAACAGTAGTGTGCATGCATGACCATGGCAGTCAATGGACCGGTAGTTACTTATCCATTCTACCGCTTCATCCTTTTTTGTCATTGAACAGGTTCCAGCAGTCAGACTCCCATGTGATCATATATTTTGTAAATGTTCTTGATGGGATAACCTTTTAATTTGAACATCTGATTCCAGGCATTAAAATTCCATGAATTTTAGCTGATGAAACTAAATACATAATACAGCGGGTCCAATCCGGCTCATGGAAAATAGGTTATCGTTATAGATAAAGAGTAAATAAAAATAAATGATTTGATATTTCCTCCACGTAAGAGAATATTCCATAACTTCAGACATCAGCAGATATTAGTATTCCATAATGATCTCACCTCCTTGACGTGCAAAAAATCTTTAGCCTCAAATGAAACAGCCATTCCTGGAACTGGAACCTCGTCATCATGAGCTGCGCTGTACCCAACATTCGTCCGTACGGCAAATGCAACCGGCTTGGTCTAGAAAAAAGAAAAAAAAGATGCAGAGACATTTAATACAATTAATGCCTCCTGTACAACGCATTAGTCATATCAAGACCGAACTAAGGAACGTAAGAAACGTCTTGTGCTGTATTTTACACACCTTAAGGGATGTTCCATTACAGTAAAATCCAGAGTCGATGGGCCAAGGTTGGATTAATAAAAAAAATTCTATACTCATTGGCGGGACCGGCACCATTCCTTTGCACTCTCTTCTGTATCCCATGCCCGTCTTGGGGCATCAACATCCTGAGAAGCACGTCATGTGCCCGCTGCAGCCAATAAGTGCCCGCTAATGTGCGGGTTTTTCCAATTGGACTGAATGTTCAACCTGCAGCTGCCATGTGTCGCCTCCTGCTGGATATTGATGCTCTGAGACCTGCGGAAAGCATGGAAGCAAGTGCAGCGGAGTGGTGCCAAGTCAGTATAGATTATTTCTTATTATTATTACTAGTGATGAGCGAGTGTACTCGTTGCTCGGGTGGTCTCCGAGTATTTGTTAGTGCTCGGAGATTTAGTTTTCATCGCCGCAGCTAAATGATTTACAGCTATTAGACAGCTTGATTACATGTGGGGATTTCCTAGCAACCAGGCAACCCCTACATGTACTCAGGCTGGCTAATAGCTGTAAATCATTCAACTGTGGTGATGAAAACGAAATCTCCGAACACTAACAAATACTCGGAGATCACCTGAGCGGAAAACCCGAGCAACGAGTATATTCGCTCATCACTAATTATTACCCTACACTGGGCCATTTGCAATGATTTGTAAAATAGGTTTAATCCCTTAAAGTAATTATTTTTCTTGTGAAATTTTACACTGAAAATCTTGTATAATGTTTAATAAGTCCATGTCTTAGACCATAACTGGAGTTTTGAAATAATAACAGGTTTCATCTACGCTTCATTATTTACCTGCCTGTATTGGCAATGAGGACAGTAGAGAAGAAGCCTAGAAAGTAGAGTAGACGCAACGCAATTGATAAACTCATGCGCTTTCCTTACACATTATGGAAAAAATGGAAGATACTGAAATATACCAGAGTTTGAAATGTTAGTAATTTGCTCGTAAATGCCATAAAATATTATGTAATGTTTATAGTGGAGACATTTATGGAATCCAACTGTTGACAATCTTTTAAGTCTCTAATACCAAAACTGTTCCTGGTCCACTGCACGTCGTTCCAGGCCATTAATCATAAGACGAGCACAATATGCCGTCAGGTATTAGGCGGTTCGCCTGATTCCGCTCAGCGGCCACAGACCACTGTCGTGGCCGATGGACGGAGATGTTCGAATCAATTCACGCCACCGGACGCCACGCCCGCTAAATGGTTTCTGCATATCGCATACATCACATCACCAACGTTTGCCGGTCAGAAACCGGCGAATCCTCGCAGCTCACAGTGGACTAAAACACCTGCAGTCACAAAGACTAACTGCAGACTTTAGACCAGACAACCCCTTTAATGTCTGCACAGAGCTGTCGCTTTACACCATCCATCTGACAGGGTAAGCTAAAAGAGGCAGACAAGTCACCAATGCTCTGCTTACTCCATAACTGCTACACCTCCTCTGTCATTAACATCAGCACAAACACTGCACCCCAACCGTGAGCTTTATGGCTGGTACATTACCAAGCACAATGCTGAGCGTGGGATGGAGTAGTGTAAGGCAGCCACCACATGACTCTCCCTTTTCTGTTCCCCATCACTGTGCCCAATGCACAAAGCGAGGTCCATAAAGCCATGGAGGGGACAAGTTTTGGGTGGAAGAATATGACCGGCTGCACAGATCTCGGACCTCAGCCTGATTCAACACCTTTGGGATGTATTAGATCGGAGATTGTGAGTCCGGCCTAACCCCAACATCAGTGCTTGCCCTCACAATTGCTCCTCTGGATCAAGGGGCAAAAATTCTCAAAGACCCCTCCAAAATCTTGTAGAAATTCTTCCTAGAAGAACGGACGCTGTTACAGCTGTAAAGGGGCCGACTCCATATTAAAGTCTATGGATTTAGAGTGGGTGTCATAAAAGCTCCTTTAGGTGTAATGTTTTGTCCTCATGGTGCAGGTTTATAAAGTTACTCAACTTGTATATAGATTATATCAGTGCATAGACTGGTGATTGTAAAAAAGGAACATAAACCGATCTAACGTGAAGTTTTTACAATCAGATCCTAAATCATCTTAACTGATCTTCGCATCTACATCCAGTCCATGACACATCATCGTAATTCATTACATATCCATATAATTTATTTCCTTTAACTTTTTTTAAGTATCAGGGAAGGTTTTTCAATAAACACTTCCCCGAAAAGACATAAAAGTCTTCAGTCTGTGAAAGTCCAGCCGTTCTATGTTTGCGTAAAACTTTCTGGCAAACAAAATGGCAAAAATAGAAACAAAACTTTTCTAAATTTAGAGTGGAGGTTTATGAGAGAAGACAGGGAACTAAAGATTTGCAAAGCACATTTGCATTCTAAAAAGCAAAAATTGGAATCTGTTCGTCAATAACGTATCCAATAATTATAAATGTAATATAAACATTTCCTTTAGGATTTCCGATTCTCGTGGATATGTCACAGAACTGAAAAGAGAAAAGGTGCACAGACGAGATGCATCTGAATAGAAGACTGTTCCTTACATGCGGCTTAAATACACGATCAGCCCTACCAAATTAGGAAATGCTAACTCTCAGCTAGTGGCGAGAAGAGAGGAATCTGCAATAGAAAAGTACATGACACGCAAGCAGCAGGGGGATACAATAAAACGGAACAGAAACATGCACAGACCAGAGAGATTACTAATGCCAATGAGACTAGGAAAACTTATTTTTCATGACTATGCTGCATACACATATCTCGTATACAGAATATATACCTTCCTAGGCTCGATAGACATGCTTACCGTAGATGCCATAGAAATACAAGTAGAAGTTTTCTGTTTGCAAAAGAGCTATGCACCATTTTTAAAGGGAATCCGTCAATAGGATCAACCCACCTAAGCCGTCTCTATCGCAATGAAGGTCCTAGGAAGCTGAATAAAATGATACCTTGATATCTGCGATCCGATGTTTTATTCCAGAGAAATCCACATTTTTCTTAATATGTAAATGAGCTGTTAAGATCAATGGGAAGGACCTAGATATTCCAGAGAATCTGCCTCCAGAGTTTATTTTAAAGGGAACCTCTCACCAAGTTTGGCCGATACGAGTTACGGCCACCACCTTTCAGGGCTTATCTGTTGTGAATTAGACTTTTTTGGCTCCCTCTAGTGGTTACTAGTGATATGACTCTGGGATTTCCTTCCCTCTGTTTGCACCCAGCTGGGTCGTTACTTCAGGGGTGTTGCTATATTAACCTCCTGGAACCTTAGTCCAGTGCCTGGCATCGGTGTTATCAGACACATTCTGTTTGCTCCTGTTTGCTGGTCCTGGTTCGTGCTAAATTAAGCTAAGTCTTGCTTCTTTGTTTTTTGGGTTATTTGTTTGCTATCATTTTTGTCCAGCTTGTACTAAATGTGATTCCTGACCTTGCTGGAAGCTCTAGGGGGCTGGTGTTCTCCCCCCGGGCCGTTAGACGGTTCGGGGGTTCTTGAATTTCCAGTGTGGATATTTTTGATAGGATTTTTTGCTGACCATATAAGTTATCTTTCTATATTCTGCTATTAGCTAGTGGGCCTCTCTTTGCTAAATTCCTAGCTCATTCTTATGTTTGTCTTTTCCTCTTACCTCACCGTTATTATTTGTGGGGGGCTTCTATCCAACTTTTTGGGGTATTTCCTCTGGAGGCAAGAAAGGTCTTTCTTTTCCCTTCTAGGGGTAGTTAGCTCTCCGGCTGGCGCGAGACGTCTAGGATCAACGTAGGAACGTTCCCCGGCTGCTGGTATTTGTGGTGCTAGGATTAGTTATATGGTCAGCCCAGTTACCACTGCCCTATGAGCTGGTTTTCTGTATTTACTGACTTAGCATTATTCCTGAGACCCTCTGCCATTGGGGTCATAACAGTATGCCAGGCCAATATTGAATGTTTAAAGCATTGCAGAAGTGGGATAATAAGAAAGGAAATTCTGAGGTTTTTTTTTTTCCTTCCTTCTCTTCCTCCCCTTTACCTTTGAGTGGCGTGTGCTTGCTGCAGACATGAATGTGCAGACCTTGATTACAAGTGTAAACCAGCTGGCAGCTCGTGTGCAGGGTATACAAGATTTTGTTACCAGTAGTTCCATGTCTGAACCTAAAATACCTATTCCGGAATTGTTTTCTGGAGATCGATTTAGGTTTAGGAATTTCAAGAATAATTGTAAATTGTTTCTTTCTCTGAGACCCCGTTCATCTGGAGATTCTGCTCAGCAAGTTAAAATTGTTATTTCTTTTTTGCAGGGCGACCCTCAGGATTGGGCTTTCTCGCTAGCGCCAGGAGATCCGGCATTGGCGAATATTGATGCGTTTTTTCTGGCGCTCGGATTGCTATACGAGGAACCCAATCTTGAAATTCAGGCAGAAAAAGCCTTGCTGGCTATTTCTCAGGGTCAGGATGAAGCTGAAGTGTATTGCCAAAAATTTCAGAAATGGTCCGTGCTTACTCAGTGGAATGAGTGTGCTCAGGCCTCAAATTTCAGAAATGGCCTTTCTGAAGCCATTAAGAATGTGATGGTGGGTTTCCCCATTCCTACAAGTCTGAATGATTCTATGGCGCTTGCTATTCAAATTGACCGGCGTTTGCGGGAGCGCAAAACCGCTAATCCTCTGGTGGTGTTGTCTGAACAAACACCTGATTTAATGCAATGTGATAGAATTCAGACTAGAAATGAACGGAAAAATCATAGACGTCAGAATGGGTTATGTTTTTACTGTGGTGATTCTACACATGTTATATCAGCATGCTCTAAACGCCTAACAAGGGTTGTTAGTCCTGTCGCCATTGGTAATTTGCAACCTAAATTTATTTTGTCTGTGACTTTAATTTGCTCTTTGTCTTCTTACCCTGTTATGGCGTTTGTGGATTCAGGTGCTGCCCTGAGTCTTATGGATCTGTCATTTGCCAAGCGCTGTGGTTTTGTTCTTGAACCGTTAGTATATCCTATTCATCTTAGAGGTATTGATGCTACGCCATTGGCGGAAAATAAACCGCAGTTTTGGACGCAGGTGACCATGTGCATGACTCCTGAACATCGGGAGGTGATTCGTTTTCTTGTTCTGCATAAAATGCATGATTTGGTCGTTTTGGGTCTGCCATGGTTACAGACCCACAATCCAGTCCTGGATTGGAAGGCAATGTCTGTGTCAAGTTGGGGCTGTCAGGGAATTCATGCTGATTCCCCGCCGGTGTCTATTGCTTCCTCTACTCCTTCGGAAGTTCCTGAGTATTTGTCTGATTATCAGGATGTATTCAGTGAGTCCAGATCCAGTGCTCTTCCTCCTCATAGGGACTGTGACTGCACCATAGATTTGATTCCAGGTAGTAAATTTCCTAAGGGAAGATTATTTAATCTGTCAGTACCTGAGCATGCCGCAATGCGTTCATATATCAAGGAGTCTCTGGAGAAGGGGCATATCCGTCCATCCTCTTCCCCTCTTGGTGCGGGATTCTTTTTTGTGGCTAAGAAGGACGGATCTTTGAGACCTTGTATTGACTATTGGCTACTGAATAAAATCACTGTAAAATTTCAGTATCCTTTGCCTCTCTTGTCGGACTTGTTTGCCCGGATTAAGGGTGCCAAGTGGTTCACCAAGATAGATCTTCGTGGTGCATACAACCTTGTGCGCATTAAGCAAGGTGATGAATGGAAGACTGCATTTAATACGCCCGAAGGTCATTTTGAGTACTTGGTGATGCCTTTTGGGCTCTCTAATGCTCCCTCAGTGTTTCAGTCCTTTATGCATGATATTTTCCGGAAGTATCTGGATAAATTTATGATTGTTTATCTGGACGATATTCTGGTTTTCTCTGAAGATTGGGACTCACATGTGGAGCAGGTCAGGATGGTGTTTCAGGTTTTGCGTGAGAATGCCTTGTTTGTTAAAGGCTCAAAGTGTCTCTTTGGAGTACAGAAAGTTCCCTTTTTGGGGTTTATTTTTTCCCCTTCTGCTGTGGAGATGGACCCAGTCAAGGTCCGAGCTATTCATGAGTGGACTCAACCCACGTCAGTTAAGAGTCTTCAGAAGTTCTTGGGTTTTGCTAACTTCTACCGTCGTTTTATCGCTAATTTTTCTAGCGTTGTTAAACCTTTGACGGATATGACCAAGAAAGGTTCTGATGTTGCTAACTGGGCTCCTGCAGCCGTGGAGGCGTTCCAGGAGTTGAAGCGCCGGTTTACTTCGGCGCCTGTTTTGTGCCAGCCTGATGTCTCACTTCCCTTTCAGGTCGAGGTGGATGCTTCTGAGATTGGGGCAGGGGCCGTTTTGTCACAGAGAGGCCCTGGTTGCTCGGTAATGAGACCATGTGCTTTCTTCTCTAGGAAGTTTTCGCCTGCTGAGCAGAATTATGATGTGGGCAATCGGGAATTACTAGCCATGAAGTGGGCATTTGAGGAGTGGCGTCATTGGCTCGAGGGTGCTAAGCATCGTGCGGTGGTCTTGACTGATCACAAAAATTTGATGTATCTCGAGTCTGCTAAACGCTTGAATCCTAGACAGGCCCGCTGGTCATTGTTTTTCTCCCGTTTTGACTTTGTGGTCTCGTATTTACCAGGTTCAAAGAATGTGAAAGCTGATGCTTTTTCGTCTAGGATCAACGTAGGAACGTTCCCCGGCTGCTGGTATTTGTGGTGCTAGGATTAGTTATATGGTCAGCCCAGTTACCACTGCCCTATGAGCTGGTTTTCTGTATTTACTGACTTAGCATTATTCCTGAGACCCTCTGCCATTGGGGTCATAACACTTATCTACCACATTCTATAATGCTGTATATCTGCCCCCGATTCGACCTGCAAAAGAAGAAAAATAATTTTTATTATACTCACCTGGGGGCGGTGTGGTCCGATGGGTGTCGCAGGTCCTGGTCCGGCACCTCCCATCTTCTTACGATCCCCGTCCTTCTTCTTGCGTCATGTGGATGATGCGTCCCTGTGTCATCCACACAGGTTCCCTGGCATTGCGGTCCTGCACAGGCGTACTTATCTGCCCTGAAAGTACTGCAGTGCGCAGGTGCTTGGAAAGGTCAGAGAGACCCAGCGCCTGCGCACTGCAGGAATTTGCTCTGCCGTCAACAGGGCATATAAGTATGCCTGCGCAGGAGCACGATGCCAGGGAGCCTGTGAAGCAAGCAGGAGGGCGGCATCGCAAGAAGATAGGAGGCGCCGGACCAGGACCTGTGACACCCGTCAGACCGGTCCACCCCCAGGTGAGTATAATAAAAGTTATTTTTCTTCTTTTGCAGGTCAGATCTGGGGCTTATATACAGCATTATAGAATGCTGTATAGAATTATAAATCTTCTACCGTTTTATGTATACAACTCCTATGCAGTCCTTTAGGTTTCTATGGGTACAGACTACAGATCCTTCGTAGTCTGGTATTACATCTAAAAAACACAGATTATAACTGCACATTTGTCAACAGCCCCAAATTTGCTTGGACTCTCATGAATTTTCACATACAGTACAGTCCAGACAAAATTTGGGGCTGTAAAGGGGTGGATTGTATGTTCTATGGCAAGGGCAGGTCGTTGGCAAATACGTAACAGTGTCCTTCAACTGTGATGGTTCAAAATTGTGTGCAGGATGCAGGTGATTGTTAAAGGCCCCGGAGAGGCTGCAGACTGAGCTGTATGCAGCAGCTTGCATGCCAATGGCAGTATCCAAATTCCAACCCACCGGGCCAAGATGGCAGATTTTTTTTATTATTTTTTTTATGCAACATACAGAAAAAATAACACTAAACAAATGTAAAGACACATGGAAATCCATATATATAGCAGCAGCTGCCAAGGCAAACAGGATCATGGGGTGCATTAAAAGAGGTCTGGATACACATGATGAGAGCATTATACTGCCTCTGTACAAATCCCTAGTTAGACCGCACATGGAGTACTGTGTCCAGTTTTGGGCACCGGTGCTCAGGAAGGATATAATGGAACTAGAGAGAGTACAAAGGAGGGCAACAAAGTTAATAAAGGGGATGGGAGAACTACAATACCCAGATAGATTAGCGAAATTAGGATTATTTAGTCTAGAAAAAAGACGACTGAGGGGCGATCTAATAACCATGTATAAGTATATAAGGGGACAATATAAATATCTTGCTGAGGATCTGTTTATACCAAGGAAGGTGACGGTCACAAGGGGGCATTCTTTGCGTCTGGAGGAGAGAAGGTTTTTCCACCAAAATAGAAGAGGATTCTTTACTGTTAGGGCAGTGAGAATGTGGAATTGCTTGCCTGAGGAGGTGGTGATGGCGAACTCAGTCGAGGGGTTCAAGAGAGGCCTGGATGTCTTCCTGGAGCAGAACAATATTGTATCATACAATTATTAGGTTCTGTAGAAGGACGTAGATCTGGGGATTTATTATGATGGAATATAGGAATATAGGCTGAACTGGATGGACAAATGTCTTTTTTCGGCCTTACTAACTATGTTACTATGTTACTATGTTACTATATATAAAAGGTTACCTAGAAGAAAGGCAGAAAAGAGATAAAAAAAGGTAGCAAATACCCTGAAAGTTAGGAATATCGTTGCACTCTACCTTTCTATTTGATCAATCATATTTAATTCAATGACATATTGAAGGCAAACTATTGTTTTCAATGGAGCTTCCCTTTAAATGAAGTACTTTAAAGGGAACCTGTCAGCAGGATTGTGCTCAGTAACCTACAGACTAGGGGGAGGGTCAGTGAGGGATCAGTAATTGGTCAGCAGTCTGCATTATGAATAGTTAATCAGAGCACCACATGAAGACCCCCCACAGGCCGCCCCGGGGCACGAGCATATCATTAACTCAAAACTGAAAATAAAGATTAAACAACAACCACAAGACGGATTCCATCACCAGTTATCATTGGGATCAGTATAACAGTGCCAACCTGACACTGTCTGTAGGTTACTGTACACAATTTTCTACAGCTTAAAAAAAAAATCATGGACACTTCATTTTTTTTTTACAGATAGGGTAAAAAAGTGTCCTGTTTTTACAGACTGTCCAGGAATTTTTGAAGGTTGGAAACCTGGGTCATCTTGCCCGTTCTACCTATCTATATGTAATGCAACATTGTTCTATAATTCTGTCTGGAGCTACTAAAGGACAATTTAGTTCCGACCATTCAGAATAATTTACAAATACCACAAATACCAAAGAACAACACAAGAGAAAACAATCATCTAATACACTCAGCAAATCAAATACTCATTGATTCATTGTCTGGCCGAGTTCTCAACAGTCCCGACTGCTCTTCCCTCCAGTAACACTTATTACTTATTATCATTGGACGCTCATTATGGCCGGCAGACAGCGCGCGTCATACCGGGTCGTAGATTCAGACGTTCCTGGCAGTGATTTCATATTCCATTGTTATGAATAAAAATGAGCTCCGATACTAAACCAGTGGTAAAATACTGAGATTTATACTGGTTTGTGCTGTATGTGATGTTCCAGATCAAGTGCCGGACAGCCTGTGGTGCTACTTGGCTGCACTGATACATAATGACCAAGAGGTTCTCAATAGGATTTGGGTCTGGGGAACATAAAGTCTAGTCAATGGCATCAATGCATGTGTCATCCGGGAAATACCTACGGTATACACTCTGATCATATCTGGCCAGGTAACGTCCTGAGAACTTCATCCACGTACCTAGCAGCCATCAAAAAATGTCATGGTTTCTACAAGGAAGCTGAAGCTTGAGCATCATTGGGGAAGCTGAAGCTTGAGCATCATTGGATTTTCCACCAGAACAATGATCCCAAGCATACCTCACAGGCCACCAAGGAAAGGTTTGAGAAGGAATTCTGGAAGATTCTTACATGGCTATCATAGTTCCTTGACTTGAACCCTTTAAAAAAATATTTGGTGGGTTTTGAAAAATGCCATTGCAGCACACACACAACTGATCTGGAAACCATTGGCCATGAGATATAGTCCAAGATTCCTTAGTAATGCTGCTAGAACCTGCTGTCTGGCTAAGCATCATATTTGTAGCAGGTTATAACAGCCAGAGGAGCTCTGTTAAGTACTAATGACGCTTGTTATGAAGGAGTGAATAATTCTGAGACTGCAGTAAACGATATAAAGGTACATTTTGTGCTGAATTTGGAGAAGTTACTTGTTAGATTAGTTGTGTTGATTTGCATTGGTTATATTAGTAACGGCGCCACAACTACAGCTGCTGCTGCCTAATATGCTGTTATTTCCTTTTACCTGTGCAATCAGTGTTACTGAAGAAAGTCAATTGTTAGGAACTGAACGTCTGATGTTTCGCAACCTCCGATCCTCACAAGATCTCCTTCTCTACTCCCCTCTTATCTCCTCTTCCCACAACCGCATCCAAGATTTCTCCCGTGCATCCCCCCTACTCTGGAACTCTCTACCCCAGCACATCAGACTCTCGCCTACCATAGAAACTTTCAAAAAGAACCTGAAGACCCACCTCTTCCGACAAGCCTACAGCCTGCAGTGATCCTGAACCTACTGAACCGCCGCACAACCAGCTCTACCCTCTCCTACTGTATCCTCACCCATCCCTTGTAGACTGTGAGCCCTCGCGGGCAGGGTCCTCCCTCCTTATGTACCCGTGTGCCTTGTTTCTGCTCATGTTTAATGTATTTGTCTATATTTGCCCCGTATTTGACATGTAAAACGCCATGGAATAAATTGCGCTATAAAAATGAATAATAATAATAATAATTGCCTGCACAACTAAATATCTACCGTTTTCACATCCGAGTGCCAAGTTTACATATTTAAAGGGATAGGATCCTACTGGGGCACCTAATATGGAGTGTAGCGCTCTATTCTTCCCCAAGTATGGTATGGACTGCCATACAATTGATTGCCACATGTAGTACTACATTTCCCCTTTAGTGGGCACTATAGGGAAAGTGTGTAGCTGGCGGAAAGTTATCTAGGTAAAAATCAGTTGTTTTGGAGGGATCTGTATCCAAAGCAATGGGTCATGATATGCATTGTCATGATTAGTGGGGGAGAAGGAAGGAAAGTTTATTTTATTTTTGGAGAACTTATTTAAAGGGAATCTGTGGGTAGGATCAAACCTTCTAAGCCGTCTATATGGGCATGTAGGTCATACAAAGCTGAATATAATGATACCTTGATATTTGTGATCCAATGTTTTATTCCAGAGCAATTCACATTTTTCTTAATATGTAAACTTGCTGTTAAGATCTATGGGAAGAACATAGATCTTCCTGAGAATCTGCCTCCAGAGCTTATTAGAAATACAAAGCGACATTACCAGTGTGAGACATGTAAATCAGGAGAACAGACTGTCAGTCATTACATGTCACACACTGGTAATGTCCCCTTTCATTTAAAATAAGCTCTGGAGGCAGATTCTCGGGGAGATCTATGTCCAGCCCATAGATCTTAACAGCAAGTTTACATATTAACAAAAATCTGGATTTCTCAGGAATAAGACATCGGATCGCAGATATCAAGGTATCATTTTATTCCACTTTCTAAGACCTGCGTGCTCATATAGACGGCTTAGGAGGTTTGATCCTACTGACAGATGTAGAATATAAACATAAAGTGAGCTTTCAGAGGATTGCTTTCTAATTAACTGCTGAAAATTGCATTAAACATTATGTAAGAACGCAGCCATTGTAATATGAAGTCAAAAAAGTCTGAATAAGTTGCCCTTTTTGGCGAGATCTTAATCCTTTGTTTTCAAGGTATATAGTAAGCTCCAGCTCTGAAAATAGCATCTACGTCATCGACCGTGGAAAGATTATTCATCTCCCATATTTCAAAGGAAGAAACCTTTGGACTCAGACTTGTGAGAGCGCTCACAGCTTGCTGCTTCTTTTTTTTTCTGGCTCTTATTAAACCAACAGTTCAAAAACTTCTCCGTAATACAAGTCATAAAAAAAAAAACTCCTCCAAAGCGAAAACAGACCTAGCAAAAAATCTCTCTGGGGCATTGATGATGCATCGCTCGTATATAGAAAAATGGGTTATTATTTCTGTGCTACTAAACTGACACCTACAAAGTCGTTTCCAGGCGGCTCATAATGTTATACTGTAAATAAAAGTAAGTTTCCTGGTAATACGGTATCAAGAAGGTCATGAAAGAATTTAGGCAAAAATGACATTTCATAAACTGATAGAGGGAACGGCTGTACGATAAAGAGAATTCTGCAGCAAAACCGTAACACCAGTCTTAAATTTTCATCTTTTGATAAAAGGGGTTGTATCAGATAAAGCAAAAATAAGCCTGCATTTTTCCTGAAAGAGTGCCACTCCTATGAGTTGGTTGTGTCTGGTACTGCACCATTGATGCATCTCATTGACACTATACACATAGAAATAGCTTACAATACGAAGAATGGAAACAATAACTTAAAAGGAATTGGTCACCGGGTTTTTGCTATTTAATCTGAAAGCAGCATGACGTAGGGGCAAAATCCCTGATTCCAGTGATGCATCACTTACTGGTATACTTGCTGCAGTTTGGAAAAAAATCACAGTTTTCTCTGCTGCAGATCTAACAGTTCCCTGAATGCTGACCTCTGTATAACTCCGCCCACGCCACTGATTGGAAGCTTTCTGTGTACACTGTGCATAGGCAGAAAGCTGCCAATGAGTGATGGGGGCGGGATTATGCAAAGCTCATGGTAGCAGGTTTACTAGTCATCCAGTAGTAATCTCATGCTGAGAAACCAGTGATTTTATGAAAACTACATTGAGCAGAGAACTAAGTGACACAATGCTGGAATCAGGGATTCTGCCCTTATGTTATGCTGCTTTAAAAATAGGTTGCAAAAACCTAGTGACAGATTCCCTTTAAAGGGTTATTCGCATCTGCGCTCTTTAATGTATACTCACGGGGTATACCATGGATATCTGTTAAAATGCAGGAGGAAAATTGCGGTGATGGTGTCCGGGCACTGAGAGGTGGAGCGGTGGACCAAGTGTAGAGGATCAGATTTATTTTAAAAAGCACAACACGTTTCGGAGTTGGACGAACTCCTTCGTCAGGTGATAATAAGGTTGTATTACATCGTTGTATTAAATCGTTGTTTTAAAGCTTTTTAAAATAAATCCTATCCTCTACACTTGTTCCACCACTCATTCCTGGCAGTGCTTGGACACCACTGCCACCACAATTTTCCTCCGGCATCTTGATTCTCTCCTTCACACGCAGGGTGTGAATTCTGCGAACGAAGCAGCACCCTTCCATCATTTGTCTCTATACCTACATAGGAGTTGTGCAGTAGATATTACTATAAAATATAAGAATTAACTTCATTTCAGATACGTGGGTTATACCTGGGGATGTACCATAAATACAGAAAATAAAAAATAAAGAATCATCAAAATGTTTCGCCTATTGTCATTATAGCTTCTTCAGGGGGCGTAATAATGAAGCTACAATAACAATACGAGAAATGCACATTGCAGTCAGCAGTAGGCGGGAGTCAAGCAAACACATATTCGTAAGGCTATTCCATACATTATGATATGATATACGATGCTTATATCGTATGCATTTCCTTTTTGTAGCCTTGCCATATGTAAACTTCCCACAATTTCTTCTAGCTACCTTTTCCTTTTTCGTACCTTAAATATTTGCCCTCCGTTTTTTTTTCTGCTGATACATATTTGAGTATATTTTCAATTACATTAAAATAAAAGTATTTTTATTGAAATAGTTTTGACAACGCTCTACTTTTTTGTTTTGTGCACTCAGTTTGGTGGAGTCGCTCTTCACTTACTTTTCATTTGGTAATTAATGTAGTTAATACAACCAGTACCATATAAGGAACACGTCATTTATGGTGATTAGTAAATAACAGGAAAAAATATGTCAATTTTTTTCCTGCATTTAACTAATAATAAAAATTTATAAAAATGTCTAATATAACGACATCTTAAAAAAACAGCACGTCTCACCAAAAAATAACACCTTATATATTGAGCCAGCGACATAAAATAATAAAAAAAAAACGCATTATGGCTCTTGTTGCTATGAATCTGGAAATGTAAAAGCAAAAAAAGAAAAAACAATTCTGGTCATCTGAATAAGTGCATCATCAAAATTTTCTTCTGGAAAAGGAGTATAGGAGTTGTCCAATACTCTTTGGGGTGCGCGACATAACAATCCCTGCGGTCAATCAACAACCCTTCACTTACATTCCAATGGGGTTTACAGTACACAGCTGGACAGTTCTTGGACAGGAGATATGTGTCACCGCGGTGGCAAGCCTCGGTGATGTTGGACCAGTGAAGCAGCCTCCATCATGATTAGTGCTGAATGGTGTTTTTCTAATGTGCCTAGATTTTGGGTCCAGGCTTTAGGAACGGCCAAAGAGCTGGGTGGGCTGACTGTTCCCTTACCCCTCTAGTTCCTTGGAACAGGCTATAAAAGATAGTGCAGATGAATCATTCAGGGCCTATGTGGATAGGTGGAAAGACTTGCTTTGTTGGTCGGTCCTGATCAGAGTCAGATTAAGCCCTGTGATATCTGAATGGCTGAGCCTTATTGCCGTTATGACTATTTTTGTTCTATCTCAGCTTTATGCTGGAAGGCTGTACATTAGTTATGGTGAAGACTTATACAAACTTTAATAAACCTGCTTGTTTGGACAAAGATACATTGAGTTGAGTCTGTGTGAATGCTACCGAATGCCAAGGAATGCGAATCCTCATAATACATACATATACAGTACAGACCAAAAGTTTGGGCACACCTTCTCATTTAAAGATTTTTCTATATTTTCATGACTATGAAAATTGTACATTCACACTAAAGGCATCAAAACTATGAATTAACACATGTGGAATTATATACTTAACAAAAAAGTGTGAAACAACTGAAATTATGTCTTATATTCTAGGTTCTTCAAAGTAGCCACCATTTGCTTTGATGACTGCTTTGCACACTCTTGGCATTCTCTTGATGAGCTTCATGAGGTAGTCACCGGGAATTGTCCTCCAACAATCTTGAAGGAGTTCCCAGAGATGTTTAGCACTTGTTGGCCCTTTTGCCTTCACTCTGCGGTCCAGCTCACCCCAAACCATCTCGATTGGGTTCAGGTCTGGTGACTGTGGAGGCCAGGTCATCTGGTGTAGCACCCCATCACTCTCCTTCTTGGTCAAATAGCCCTTACACAGCCTGGAGGTGTGTTTGGGGTCATTGTCCTGTTGAAAAATAAATGATGGTCCAACTAAACGCAAACAGGATGGAATAGCATGCCGCTGCAAGATGCTGTGGTAGCCATGCTGGTTCAGTATGCCTTCAATTTTGAATAAATCCCCAACAGTGTCACCAGCAAAGCACCCCCACACCATCACACCTTCTCCTCCATGCTTCACGGTGGGAGCCAGGCATGTAGAGTCCATCCGTTCACCTTTTCTGCGTCGCACACGGTGGTTGGAACCAAAGATCTCAAATTTGGACTCATCAGACCAAAGCATAGATTTCCACTGGTCTAATGTCCATTCCTTGTGTTCTTTAGCCCAAACAAGTCTCTTCTGCTTGTTGCCTGTCCTTAGCAGTGGTTTCCTAGCAGCTATTTTACCATGAAGGCCTGCTGCACTGTTATGGACCTGGTGGTTAGGAGCACCCGGAATGACCTGATGAGCAAACTAGTAATCGGGACAAGCTCTGGGGAGTGGGAACTCTGCTGACCGCAAACCCTAATCCTATCACACACACTAGAAATAGCCATGGAGCGTACCTAACTCTCCCTAGACGCCTCTTCACAGCCTAAGAGCTAACTACCCCTAAAGATAGAAATAGCAGCCTTACCTTGCCTCAGAGAAATTCCCCAAAGGTAAAGGCAGCCCCCCACATATATTGACTGTGAATTTAGAGGAAAGTCACAAACACAGGAATGAAACAGGTTTCAGCAAAGGAGGCCAGACTTCACTAAATAGTAAGAGGATAGAACAGGGAGCTATGCGGTCAGCACAAAAAACTACAAAAACCACGCAGAGTATGCAAAAAGGCCCCCACACCGACTCACGGTGTGGAGGTGCAACTCTGCACCCCCAGAGCTACCAGCTAGCAAGGGAATATCATGATAGCAAGCTGGACTAGAAATTAGCAGTACTAAGAAATATATTCAGGAAGCAGTAACAACAAAATGAACTAGCAAGGACTTAGCTTCTGCTGGAGTAGACAGGTCCTCAGAGAAGTCCAAGAGAGATCTGAACCAATACTAAGACATTGACAGCTGGCATGAAGTAACGATCTGAGTGGAGTTAAATAGGAAGCCAGCATAGCAATAAATGAGGTCAGCTGATAAATCCAACCTTAGTGACCAGCAGTTCCGCTCGAAGCCACCAGAGGGAGTCCAAGAGCAGAATTAACCAAAGTACCATTCATGACCACAGGAGGGAGTCCGAGAACAAAATTCACAACAGTACCCCCCCTTGAGGAGGGGTCACCGAACCCTCACCAGGGCCCCCAGGCCAATCAGGATGAGCCGAATGAAAGGCATGAACTAAATCGGCAGCATGGACATCGGAGGCAACAACCCAGGAATTATCCTCCTGACCATAGCCCTTCCAATTAACCAGGTACTGAAGCTTCCGTCTTGAAATACGAGAATCCAAAATTTTTTCCACCACATACTCCAACTCCCCCTCAACCAACACCGGAGCAGGAGGATCAACGGAGGGAACCATAGGCGCCACGTACCTCCGCAACAACGACCTATAGAACACATGGATGGCAAAAGAAGCTGGAAGGACCAAACGAAATGACACAGGGTTGAGAATTTCAGAAATCTTATAAGGACCAATGAAACGAGGCTTAAACTTAGGAGAAGAAACCTTCATAGGAACATAACGAGGAGACAACCAAACCAAATCCCCAACACGAAGTCGGGGACCAACACAACGACAGCGATTAGCAAAACATTGAGCCTTCTCCTGGGCCAACGTCAGATTGTCCACTACGTGAGTCCAAATTTGCTGCAACCTGTCCACCACAGAATCCACACCAGGACAGTCAGAAGGTTCAACCTGCCCCGAAGAAAAACGAGGATGAAAACCAGAATTGCAAAAAAAAGGCGAAACCAAAGTAGCCGAACTAGCCCGATTATTAAGGGCGAACTCAGCCAATGGCAAGAAGGTCACCCAATCATCCTGATCAGCAGAAACAAAGCATCTCAGATAGGTTTCCAAAGTCTGGTTGGTTCGTTCGGTTTGGCCATTTGTCTGAGGATGGAAAGCCGAAGAAAAAGACAATTCAATGCCCATCTTAGCACAAAAGGACCGCCAAAACCTAGAGACAAACTGGGAACCTCTGTCCGACACAATGTTCTCCGGAATGCCATGCAAACGAACCACATGTTGAAAAAATAATGGCACCAAATCAGAGGAGGAAGGTAATTTAGGCAAAGGTACCAAATGGACCATCTTAGAAAAGCGATCACAAACCACCCAGATGACAGACATCCTCGGAGAGACAGGAAGATCTGAAATAAAATCCATGGAAACATGCGTCCAAGGCCTTTTCGGGACTGGCAAGGGCAAAAGCAACCCCTCCACAGAGAAGGAGAATGTTAGTCTCATGAGAGGTTTTCATAGGTGCCCATTCACATGGAGACGTTTATTCTCAGCGAGGAAGGATAGCGCAGGACCTGGTATAAGAGAGATGCCGTAAAGTGGCTACCAGGTACACATACAATTGGCCTTTTTTATGCGCTAAACGCTCTCATTTTTCATATTTTTAGTGCAGTAATGCAGTTCAAATTCTGTGTTTCATTTTTTCATGTGTTAGCGCTGCAGTGTGCTGCCTTTTTTGCTTGACTGTATAGGAGTTGGTGACTCTAAGGTTCAGCACCTGTTCACACTTGATCTATGTTTGGATATGACGGTCAGTTTTTTCAAATGTATTGTCTAGCCTTCTGACCGAGCACTCCGCCTCCTAGTCACAAGTGTCTTAATTGCAGTAGGTCCAGTACCCCTCCACAGAGAAGGAGAATGTTAGTCTCATGAGAGGTTTTCATAGGTGCCCATTCACATGGAGACGTTTATTCTCAGAGAGGAAGGATAGCGCAGGACCTGGTATAAGAGAGATGCCGTAAAGTGGCTACCAGGTACACATAAAATTGGCCTTTTTATGCGCTAAATGCTCTCATTTTTCATATTTTTAGTGCAGTAATGCAGACCACAAAATCGAAACGGGAGAAAAACAGCGACCATCGAGCCTTTCTAGGATTCAACCGCTTGGCAAACTCGAGATAAGTCAGATTTTTATGATCTGTCAAGACCACTACGCAGTGCTTGGCTCCCTCAAGCCAATGTCGCCACTCCTCGAATGCCCACTTCATAGCTAGCAGCTCCCGATTGCCGACATCATAATTACGCTCAGCAGGCGAAAACTTTCTAGAAAAGAAGGCACATGGCTTCATCACAGAGCCGTCAGAACTTCTTTGAGACAAAACAGCCCCTGCTCCAATCTCAGAAGCATCAACCTCGACCTGAAAAGGGAGCGAAACATCTGGCTGACGAAACACAGGGGCCGAAGAAAAACGACGTTTCAGCTCCTGAAAAGCCTCAACGGCCGCAGAGGACCAATTCACCACATCAGCACCTTTCTTTGTCAAATCAGTCAAAGGTTTAACCACACTAGAAAAATTAGCGATGAAGCGACGGTAAAAATTAGCAAAGCCCAGGAATTTCTGAAGGCTCTTCACAGATGTAGGTTGAGTCCAATCATAAATGGCCTGAACTTTAACAGGATCCATCTTGATAGTAGAAGGGGAAAAAATGAAGCCCAAAAAGGAAACCTTCTGAACTCCGAAGAGACATTTAGACCCCTTCACAAACAAGGAATTAGCACGAAGGACCTGGAATACCATTCTGACCTGCTTTACATGAGACTCCCAATCATCAGAAAAGACCAAAATATCATCCAAATATACAATCATGAATTTATCCAGATACTTTCGGAAGATGTCATGCATAAAGGACTGAAAAACAGATGGAACATTAGAAAGTCCGAATTGCATTACCAGGTACTCAAAATGGCCCTCGGGCATATTAAATGCTGTTTTCCATTCATCGCCCTGTTTAATACGCACCAGGTTATACGCCCCTCGAAGATCTATCTTGGTGAACCAACTAGCCCCCTTAATCCGAGCAAACAGATCAGACAGCAGAGGCAGAGGGTACTGAAATTTGACCGTGATTTTATTGAGAAGGCGGTAATCTATACAGGGTCTCAGAGAACCATCCTTCTTGGCCACAAAAAAGAACCCTGCTCCCAACGGTGATGAAGACGGGCGAATATGCCCTTTCTCCAAGGACTCCTTTATATAACTCCGCATAGCGGCGTGCTCTGGCACAGATAAATTGAAAAGTCGGCCCTTAGGAAACTTACTACCAGGAATCAAATTTATAGCACAATCACAATCCCTATGAGGGGGTAGGACACTGGATTTGGGCTCATCAAATACATCCTGGTAATCAGACAGAAACTCAGGGACTTCAGAAGGAGTGGAAGAAGAAATTGACACCAACGGAACATCGCCATGTACCCCTTGTCAACCCCAACTAGACACAGACATTGTTTTCCAATCCAATACTGGATTATGAACCTGTAGCCATGGCAAACCCAACACGACCACATCATGCAAATTATGCAACACCAAAAAGCGAATATCTTCCTGATGTGCAGGAGCCATGCACATGGTCAACTGAGTCCAGTACTGAGGTTTATTCTTGGCCAACGGCGTGGCATCAATTCCCCTTAATGGAATAGGATACTGCAAAGGCTCCAAGAAAAAACCACAGCGCCTGGCAAACTCCAAGTCCATCAAATTCAGGGCAGCGCCTGAATCCACAAATGCCATAACCGGGTAGGACGACAAAGAGCAAATCAGAGTAACAGACAGAAGAAATTTAGGCTGTACAGTACCAATGGTGACAGACCTAGCGAACCGCTTAGTGCGCTTAGGACACTCAGAGATAGCATGAGTAGAGTCACCACAGTAAAAACACAGCCCATTCTGAGGTCTGTGTACTTGCCGTTCAGTTCTGGTCAAAGTTCTATCACATTGCATAAGCTCAGGCCTCTGCTCAGAGGGCACCGCCAAATGGTGCACAACCTTGCGCTCGCGCAAACGCCGATCAATTTGAATAGCCAAGGACATTGATTAATTCAGACCAGCAGGCGTGGGGAACCCCACCATAACATCCTTAACGGCTTCAGAAAGACCCTTTCTAAACATTGCTGCCAGGGCACACTCATTCCATTGAGTAAGCACAGACCATTTTCTGAACTTCTGACAATATACCTCCGCTTCATCCTGACCCTGACACAAAGCCAGCAAGATTTTCTCTGCCTAATCCACTGAATTCGGTTCGTCATAAAGCAATCCAAGCGCCAGAAAAAACGCATCTACATTATTTTTGAAATTCAGAAACTTAGATCAATCCCCAGAAAACAAATCAGGAATTGGAATTCTAGGCTCTAACATCGGATTCTGAACTACATAATCTTGAATGCTCTGAACCCTTGTAGCGAGCTGATCCACACAAGAGGACAGACCTTGAATATCCATATCTACACCTGAGTCCTGAACCACCCAGAGGTTAAGGGGAAAAGAGAGACAAAACACACTGCAAAGAAAAAAAAAATGGGTTCAGAACTTCTCTTATCCCTCTTTTGAGAGGCATTAACACTTTGTGGGCCAGCTGTACTGTTATGGACCTGGTGGTTAGGAGCACCCGGAATGACCTGATGAGCAAACTAGTAATCGGGACAAGCTCTGGGGAGTGGGAACTCTGCTGACCGCAAACCCTAATCCTATCACACACACTAGAAATAGCCATGGAGCGTACCTAACTCTCCCTAGACGCCTCTTCACAGCCTAAGAGCTAACTACCCCTAAAGATAGAAATAGCAGCCTTACCTTGCCTCAGAGAAATTCCCCAAAGGTAAAGGCAGCCCCCCACATATATTGACTGTGAATTAAGAGGAAAGTCACAGACACAGGAATGAAACAGGTTTCAGCAAAGGAGGCCAGACTTCACTAAATAGTCAGAGGATAGAACAGGGAGCTATGCGGTCAGCACAAAAAACTACAAAAACCACGCAGAGTATGCAAAAAGGCCCCCACACCGACTCACGGTGTGGAGGTGCAACTCTGCACCCCCAGAGCTACCAGCTAGCAAGGGAATATCATGATAGCAAGCTGGACTAGAAATTAGCAGTACTAAGAAATATATTCAGGAAGCAGTAACAACAAAATGAACTAGCAAGGACTTAGCTTCTGCTGGAATAGACAGGTCCTCAGAGAAGTCCAAGAGAGATCTGAACCAATACTAAGACATTGACAGCTGGCATGAAGTAACGATCTGAGTGGAGTTAAATAGGAAGCCAGCATAGCAATAAACGAGGTCAGCTGATAAATTCAACCTTAGTGACCAGCAGTTCCGCTCAAAGCCACCAGAGGGAGTCCAAGAGCAGAATTAACCAAAGTACCATTCATGACCACAGGAGGGAGTCCGAGAACAGAATTCACAACACTGCACAAAGTCTCCTCTTAACAGTTGTTGTAGAGATGTGTCTGCTGCTAGAACTCTGTGTGGCATTGACCTGGTCTCTAATCTGAGCTGCTGTTAACCTGTGATTTTTGAGGCTGGTGACTTGGATAAACTTATCCTCAGAAGCAGAGGTGACTCTTGGTCTTCCTTTTCTGGGGCGGTCCTCATGTGAGCCAGTTTCTTTGTGGCGCTTGATGGTATTTGCCACTGCACTTGAGGACACTTTCAAAGTTTTCCCAATTTTTCGGGCTGACTGACCTTCATTTCTTAAAGTAATGATGGCTACTCGTTTTTCTTTACGTAGCTGCTTTTTTCTTGCCATAATACAAATTCTAACAGTCTATTCAGTAGGACTATCAGCTGTGTATCCACCAGACTAATGCACAACACAACTGATGGTCCCAACCCCATTTATACGGCAAGACATCCCACTTATTAAACCTGACAGGGCACACCTGTGAAGTGAAAACCATTCCCGGTGACTACCACTTGAAGCTCATCAAGAGAATGCCAAGAGTGTGCAAAACAGTTGCAGCGCCCCAGAGTCCTGGTCGTTGCAGTACTGATGGTCCGCCGCTAAGGGGGGCTATGGTACGTCTGATGCCACTGAAGGAGTTCACCTGACCAGGTATCACAGACACCAATACACTTCACAGTCTGGCCTCCAGGGGGAGCTAAGGGCACTATGTACTAGGCCACTCCTCACAGTCTGGTAAAACTGGGGGTTGGATAGGAAGTTAGAGAGAAAGCTGACTGGGAATCGAACAGGCAACATCCAGTGGCAGAGGGTGTTGCAGGGAGAGACTCAGGGGGGCCCCTGTCAGGGATGGGATCCTGACAGAGGCCTAGCGAACAGAGAGAACGTTACGGGACCGTGCCTGCACCTGATCACGGCGGTACCCTAAGAAAGAACAAGAAGCGAGGTTTATTGTGCTGAGTGAGAAACGAGATCAACGCAACAAGGAGAATACCAGTAGGAGTCGTGCCGTAAGACGAGGCAACATCCCACTGAGGCGCGCAACCGGTGGCCGGAACGCCGAGGAAGTATAGAGCTCCAGGCCAAACTTCAAACCTACGGCAGGACAGTCAGTTATAGGCGGGCTGTCTCACTCAAATCACCTAGGAAGACACAGGGAGGGCAACAACAGGAGAGGGGCGACGCTAGAGTCCCAGGAGCGCTCCGAGCCTCCCCGTCATACGGGTGCGTCCTAACCATAGCATCTGGGGGACGAAGAAGAACATCAGAATACAGTTGTGAGGGAACACGAGAAACAGACACAACAGTTGTGGGGTACTATCCCGTAAGCACAGCAGGGGAGGACCACAACACACAAGCGCTAGAAGGTAGGCACAGATTTCCACCTGCAAAGGGAACTCTGGAGGTGCCATCGGACCGGCCGGACTTGTGCAGCCCGGTTAACCGTATTCCGGACTGAGGATCCTGAAGCCTTCAGTAAAGAGGTAAAGAGACTGCAACCTGGTGTCCTCGTTATTTACTGCGACCAGCACTTCACCGCACTACCACCACCATCCACACCTATTATTGGGCGCCCCTCAGCAGGGTCATGGACCGGGTCTAGCCACCGTGACAACCCCAGAACAGAGACTCAGAGGCCCGGTACCGGGTACCCCTCGGCCCTGCGGCAGTGGGGGCGCTACAAACTTGGCGTCACGAACAGGATCTACTTAAGCCTGAAGAATCAGGTCATGTGTGCCTTGGAACTGTGATTTATTGTGCTTGGACTGTGATTTATTGCAAAGACTGTGGACTGCCACTTGCCGCCAAAAGTTCCCGCCAAAACCGCCGCCATTACAGCGCTAAGGAGAGCGCAGGAGAAGAAGAAGGGCGTGAAGTGGGCGTAAACAAGCTGAAGAGCGCGAAAGACAATGGCCGCCCAGTCTAAGTATTTCTGTCCCTTGAGGATGTGTCCGTCAGCAGCCGAGATCCGCCTCCTAATCCTTAATGGAGGGCGGAGGCAAAGAAAGCGAAACCGCCCCCGAAGGAGAGAGCGGGAAAAGGACCAGGAAGAAGAAGTGAGCGACATGGAGGACGCCATGGCGAGCCACCCGGAGCCGGAGCGTGGGGTAGGAGCAGAGGACTCCCCCAGCTACCCGGAGGGGCACCGCAAACAGGCCTCCACCGCTGATATTGACTTCCTGCAGGCCGGAGTGGATGAGCTCGGCGACCAACTCCGGCGGACGCAGCTGAGCAGTGAGGCCGGGTGGAAGAAGACCTTCATCGGGAGCCTCACCAGACGTCTGTCGGCAACCTCGTCTGGTCCGGAGCAAGAGAGAAGTTCCAGCGCTCCGAATCCAGAAGGCAAGGCCCTGCCGGAAAGCGAGATGCTGCAAATGGAGATGACAACGCCGCAGCACAAGGCCCTGCAACCAGCGTTCCAGATCCCAGCGGAGACGGAGCAAATCGGCACCGGAGGGACCGCATCTGAAGCAGGTATGAAGAACGACCCTGCCCCGCCAGCAGAGGACCTGCTGATAGGCCCCGTCGCGGCAACCCCTCTCCCTGGGACCTATAAACTCCAGCGCCTTACACCCTGGGATCGGGCCACGGGTATGGAGCACTTCTTGAAGGCCCCGATCTCGCCGATCACCTTGCCGAGCGAGGTCTATGCGGAGCTACGGCCGCCAGAACGAGAGTAAACCTCGATGCCATGGATATGTAAATAGTTAACTGTCCTTTTTGTGTTTTTTCTGCTGCTATAACCCGATTAGGGTTAACTCTTAAAGGGATCCCTTTGTTTACCCGGGATCCCTTCTTCTGCTTTTTGTTTTTGTTTCCTGTTTTATCATTGTTGAAAGAACTGCTGGATCATGAACACTGCATGATTACAAACTCCTTGTAAATAGTTTGCACCTTCTTAAAGGTGCCCTCTACTGGTTTATAAAAGAAAGGACTCTTTGCGAAGAAACTGTTCCTGGAAGCAGTACTGGAGTCCTTGCTGCGTACGGACTTGCAGCTTGAGAAGTTGCACTACCTCATAGAGACTTGGTCCCTCTTAAAGGGAACGTTCACCCATAGCACTTAAAGTATAATGATGCCTTAAGAGGAATAGTGATAATGCTTACATGTAAAGTTATATGTAGAAAGCAAGTTAATTGAAATGTTCAATAATGTGTTAGAAAATGAGAGAAGAATTACTTTCGCATGAGAAGAAAGGCAATAGGCCTGGGCAGACAGACAGGCGGTCCTGCATAAGATAATAGTCCTCCTAGGAGCCATACAGAGATGGCTCCACGGTTCTAAATTGTGAGATGGATGATAAGTTCTATACTGTGTATAGCAGCAGAAAGGCAGTAGGCCTGGGCAGAAAGGGGCGGTCCTGTAACAGAACGAGAGGCAGTAGGCCTGGGCGAGTAGACGGGCGGTCCTGCAGATGTAAAGATGGAAAATGAAGAAAAGTTGATTAGCCTTATAATGTTTTATAAGAAGGTCTTTAGTGGATTCAGCGTGTATGTCCTTAAAGGCAATGTTAAATTATTGTTCAGAAATTTGCACTAAGTAGAATACCCGGTTGGGTAAGAAAAGTTATTTACAGTATGTTAACCATGTTTGTAACGTTCAAGTGTCCTCACCTCCCATAAAGGGAAGCTCTGTTAAAAGTTTACTTGTTTATTGCATTTCAAAATTGTATGTCTTTTTGCTGACATGAATTGTTGTTTTCTTCCCAGTCCAGGAGTACTGGATTTAACCGGGGGGGAGTGCAGCGCCCCAGAGTCCTGGTCGTTGCAGTACTGATGCTCCGCCGCTAAGGGGGGCTATGGTACGTCTGATGGCACTGAAGGAGTTCACCTGACCAGGTATCACAGACACCAATACACTTCACAGTCTGGCCTCCAGGGGGAGCTAAGGGCACTATGTACTAGTCCACTCCTCACAGTCTGGTAAAACTGGGGGTTGGATAGGAAGTTAGAGAGAAAGCTGACTGGGAATCAAACAGGCAACATCCAGTGGCAGAGGGTGTTGCAGGGAGAGACTCAGGGGGGCCCCTGTCAGGGGTGGGATCCTGACAGAGGCCTAGCGAACAGAGAGAACGTTATGGGACCGCGCCTGCACCTGATCGCGGCGGTACCCTAAGAAAGGACAAGACGCGAGGTTTATTGTGCTGAGTGAGAAACGAGATCAACGCAACAAGGAGAATACCAGTAGGAGTCGTGCCGTAAGACGAGGCAACATCCCACTGAGGCGCGCAACCGGTGGCCGGAACGCCGAGGAAGTATAGAGCTCCAGGCCAAACTTCAAACCTACGGCAGGACAGTCAGTTATAGGCGGGCTGTCTCACTCAAATCACCTAGGAAGACACAGGGAGGGCAACAACAGGAGAGGGGCGACGCTAGAGTCCCAGGAGAGCTCTGAGCCTCCCCGTCATACAGGTGCGTCCTAACCATAGCATCTGGGGGACGAAGAAGAACATCAGAATACAGTTGTGAGGGAACACGAGAAACAGACAACAGTTGTGGGGTACTATCCCGTAAGCACAGCAGGGGAGGACCACAACACACAAGCGCTAGAAGGTAGGCACAGATTTCCACCTGCAAAGGGAACTCTGTAGTGCCATCGGACCGGCCGGACTTGTGCAGCCCGGTTAATCGTATTCCGGACTGAGGATCCTGAAGCCTTCAGTAAAGAGGTAAAGAGACTGCAACCTGGTGTCCTTGTTATTTACCGCGACCAGCACTTCACCGCACTACCACCACCATCCACACCTATTATTGGGCGCCCCTCAGCAGGGTCACGGACCGGGCCTAGCCACCATGACAACCCCAGAACAGAGACTCAGAGGCCCGGTACCGGGTACCCCTCGGCCCTGCGGCAGTGGGGGCGCTACACAGTCATCAAAGCAAAAGGTGGCTACTTTGAAGAACCTAGAATATAAGACATAATTTTAGTTGTTTCACACTTTTTTGTTAAGTATATAATTCCATGTGTTAATTCATAGTTTTGATGCCTTCAGTGTGAAATTACAATTTTCATAGTCATGAAAATACAGAAAAATCTTTAAATGAGAAGGTGTGTCCAAACATTTGCTCTGTACTGTATGTGCAAGTGTATGTGTGCATTTTATATATTTGTGCATACATACAAAGGAGGGTCATAATTTGGGAATTGCATGACACTGGGGGATGGGGCAAACATTGAATTGTTTGCTATTGGTATGTTGCATAAATATACGGTAGTTATTTACTTGGGGCTGTTCTGGGTAGAATAGAGTTAGGGCTCAAATTGAGACTCAAATATTACGGGGAGTATATTGACCTTTTGCAGAAATAATATGAAGGTATAAAACAGTTTGGTTATACCTTACTGAAATCGATAAATTCATTCCTAGAAACTGTAAGAATAATAAAAGATGAAACATTTCACTACATAATGTTTAGGGTTATCACTATATGAGGGTACAAGAATCTTGTTTATTCTCACCTAGTTCTAACTGAGACCTGAAAGCAAAGACAGATCAATCTATCTACACAAATATTTTACGCTCACGTAAGTGTAACTATATGAAGTCATCAAGTTCTGTATTTATTTTGAAGCCATGGAACAGATGTCCTATGTATCCCTGTTACCGACTAGACTAATATTCCTCCGCAGACATGTAAGTGACGATGACATCAGCAGTGGTTCAGTAATGTATAGCAGGGCAGATTTACTATTGCGCACTGACGTTATTATATAGTAAACAACAGTCTGTGACCTTGTGATATACATTATGTTATACTTATTCACTACAACAATTGTACAAAAACACGCCAACGCTGCCAAGGGATAATACCGTAAAATATTCATCACATTCCTTTTATTTACCGTATATGTTCCTTGCTTATTCACTTTGGATTCTGATGATGATGGCACTTACCAACATCACTCCCCTAACTGCAGCCCGAAGCAGCAGACAAAGAAACTACGAAGAATGTTATTTGCAACAGGATCCATCAAGTTTTTTATTTCATTTCTTGAGACATGGAAACTCCAGAAAAAACATTGTAGATAATATAGTATCAGAACCTATGTGTAGACGCAATGAATGAAGACCAGTTTTAAAGGGAATGTGTCATCATAAAATAACTTTTTGTTTCAATCAATTTTTGTGTTATGTATTAAAAAAAATTACAAAAAAAAAATCTATTTATCTATATAACTTGTAGACATGCAGGAGGTAAGGTCCCAGATGGAAGGTATGTGTCACTGAGGTGGCAGGCCTCGGTGATAAGTTACTGGGAAGAATTTTAGTGGAATAGATTTGGGGTCCAAGATTTAGGAGCAACCGAAATAGCTGAGTGGGAAAGGTCGCTCCCATACATTTCATTTCAGCTTGCAGGTCCGATATAAGGTAGCTGGATTGGGTCAGGTGTGGTCTGTAGTATTAGAGTGGAAAAGATCCTTAGTGGTGGACAAACTGAGCATAAGTGAGGAGCAATTAGCAAGAGAACCCCTATATAGAAGTGGTTCTGCAGGGGGTGATCACAGACCATTTCTCTGTTCTCAACCTTTTTCACTGCTTTGGTCACTTTTGCATTTTGTCATTGCTCTCACCCCCAGAGATACTGTACAGTAGCAAGAGGCAGTGTCTACTACCCACAGTAATTGCTCAGGTAGTGCAGCTCATCCAAGATGGCACATCTATGCGAACAGTGGCAAGACAGGTAGCTGTGTCTGTTTATGCAAACTCCTTTATGCAAGAAGGAACAGGAGGAGCAGTGCCAAAGCCCTGAAAAATGACCTCCAGCAAGCCAGTAACATCCATGTGTCTGCTCAAACTGTCAGAAACAGACTCAATGAGGGTGGTATGAGGGCCCAACGTCCACAAGTGAGTACTGTGCTTACAGCCCCACACCATGTAGGCTGAGTGGCATTTGCAGAGAACACCAAGATTGGCAGATTCGACATTGGCTTCCTGTGCTCTTAACGGATGAGGGCGGGCTCACAGTGAGCACTTGTAACAGACGTGACAGAGTCAGGAGACGTTGTGGAGAACATTCTGCTGCCTGCAACATCTTCCAGCATGACCGGTTTGGCAGTGGATTAGTAATGGTGTGGGGTGGCATGTCTTTGGGGTGCCACACAGTACTCCATGTGCTCGCCAGAGGTGCCTTGACTGCCATTAGGTACTGAGATGGAATCCTCAGACCCCTTGTGAGACCATATGCTGGTGCGGTTGGCTCTGGGTTCCATCTGGTTCATGACAATGCTAGGCCTCATGTGGCTGAAGTGCGTTAGCAGTTCCTACATGATGAAGACATTGATGCTATGGACTGGCCCGCCTGTTACCCAGACCTGATCCAATCGACCACATCTGGGACATCATTTCTCATTCCATCCACCAATGCTACATTGCACCACATACTGTCCTGGAGTTGATTGATGCTTTATTCCAGGTCTGGGAGGAGATCACTCAGGATAACATCCGCCGCCTCATCAGGAGCATGCCCAGGCATTATAGGGAGGTCATATAGGCACATGGAGGCCACACACACAACTGAGCATCGTTTTGCATTTCCACTGAAGTTGGATCAGCCTGTAATCTAATTTTCCACTTTGATTTTGAGCACTATTCCAAATCCAGACCTCCATGGGACATTATTTTGATTTACATTGATAATGTTTAGGTTTTATTCTCCTCAATGGATTCCACTGTATAATGAATAAAGATTTGCAAATGGAATATTTCATTAAGTGATATCTATGATGTGGTATTTTAATGTTTCCTTTATTTTCTGAGCACTGTACATTTTTTTTTATGCAGAAAGAAACTTTTCAACAGTGACAAATAACATCTCTATATGCCGTAGATAACACAGGATCCACCAATAACGGTAGGTGATGTCACAGCTCACCTCTTCTCCCTACCTTCCCAATGAACTTTGAACACGCCCATTGGATGCTTTGACACAGCATATAGGGTTTGACTCACTTTATTTCTGCAAATGTCCAAATGAATTTCCTGAAAGAGCAGTAAGAATGAGGCTGCCGTCACACTAGCAGTATTTGGTCAGTATTTTACATCAGTATTTGTAAGCCAAAACCAGGAGTGGAACAATCAGAGGAAAAGTATAATAGAAACATATGCACCACTTCTGTATTTATCACCCACTCCTGGTTTTGACTTACAAATACTGATGTAAAATCCTAACCAAATCCTGATGCAATCCTGAACGTGGCCACATACCCTAAGGCTGCCTTCACACTAGCAGTATTTGGTCAGTATTTTACAACAGTATTTGTAAGCCAAAACCAGGAGTGGAACAATTAGAGGAAAAGTATAATAGAAACATATGCACCACTTCTGTATTTATCACCCACTCCTGGTTTTGACTTACAAATACTGATGTAAAATACTGACCAAATACTGCAAACCCTACAAGCCAGAACTTCTAAAGATTTTTGCACTTGAAGCTCTTTAGCCATTGACTGATGATGCTATAGTGGTCAAAGTGTGAGCAAAAACAAATTTATATACAGTATATACTTTTTTATACTCTTGATCCAGTGTAACATGTCAAATAGGTTCAACTGGAATCAATTGCATTGCTCAAATATTGCTGCAGCTAAAGAAAGAGCTGCACAGCATATGACTATATTATCACTACATTTTTTTTACTCCCAGTTATTTAATTTAATTTTTCCATTTAACTTCCTCTAAATAATAATAATAAAGTTACAGAACACAATTACTTCACTCTGCTCTTTGCAGATATGCTTTGTGGTTTCCGGCCCGTGGGTTAAATGAACCTGAATTATTCACGTAAGTCCTTTTTTTTTTTTTTTTTTTTAATATTCTAGAAGTTGTAGTCAAGAGTGAAATAACACCTTGACATGACTGGTTTGGGAACGGCACCAATCACAAGTGCACATTTACTTATTCATAGAAGCATCTCAACACTGAGCTGCCAATGTCAGTCCAGATTCAGATCAAGAGACGGTAGACGGCAGAGCCAGAAATAGCCACGGTGACGCACAAGCAGCGTTGACTTAAAAACAGGCCTTTCCTTTTATCCGGGTCTGCTATTATACGTTAATATTCATCAGCTTCTTTTTACTTGAAAGCAACGAAACAGAATAAAACGTGTCACATTAAAAACACATGGAAAACATCGTAAACTTGAGGAACAGTCCTATAGGAAGACAGAAAAGGTGCATGCACCTCGTCCGAGTCTTCACTGATCAGAACTCTCACCGAAACGGATGTTACAGCCTCTTTTATTTATGTTGCCACATGTACGATAGTTCTACTACTTATAGAGTTTACATTTAATAAATGTACAACTGTTGAATTCCAGGTTTTCATCTGGCCCTATTGCCCCCGGTGTATAACAACCGGCCCCTCGCCCCCAGTGTATTACATCCGGTGGGGGCAGAAAAGTCACCAACGCTCTTCTGACTCCATAACTGCAGGGTCCAAATGTCCTCTGGTATCAAAATGAGTACAAACACTGTGCCCCTGCAGGCCGAGCAGCTGTATGTGTGACGCCCCAGGGTCCTGGTTGTCACAGTGGCATTGCTTTCCTCACGGGGAGAGTGATGTCACGCTTGGAAGCGATGAAGGATTCCTTTTATCAGGTAATCACATACACACAACATGTTCATACTCCAGGCCAGAAGGGGGAGCTCTGAACCCGGATTATGGTGAACTTCCCTATATTCTGGTCTGGAGGGAAAGGAAGTGGGTCAGTCTGTCAGAGGACAGAGAAGAGAGCAGTCAGACCTTGAGTGTCAGAAAGACTGAAGGGGCCATGTAGCCAGAGCTGCTGCAGCTCCTGGAGGAAGAGAACTAAGAAGGAAAGGATAGTTTGTAGAAAGTGTACAGGAGAGCAAAGCACAGGAGAGAGACTGGGCTACCTCCCTGGAGAGCGCAGATACCGGTGGCGGGAAGACCGAGGTTGTGTCGAACTTTAGGAGGCACAGCAGAAACCGGCAGTACAGCTGGATTATAAATCACCTGTCCGCCTTAATACCCAGGAGGCACAGTGGCACATAGAGCCCGGGTCGTGATAGAGACCCTATAAAAAGGCTCGAGCCACCTGTCATACGGGTTTGTGTCCTAACCTATATGGGGGACAGAGGAGAACTGTGGGGACCTTATCAGAAGCCATAGTCAGTAAGGAACTACAACACCACCACGCTTTGAGGAAGGCTTTCACCTCCACCTGATAAAGGGGACTCTGGATTCGCTTCCAAGCCGGCCGGACCCTGCCTGTACCTGTCATCTGGTGCCCTGGTGTCATGTCGGACGCTGTTCAGACCAGGTCGTTCGACAGACAGCGGTAATTCCGCTTTTGACCACTATTTGCTCATTGGCGTCGGCTAGATTTTATCTAGCTGTTCCGGGGTTAATTTACCTGATCCTCGGATTGGAAGCTGGGCCATGCCCATTGCCTTTAAATAGTTCTCCTGATCATTGGGCGTCGCCGATTATAGCTTCTGTCTTGTGCGTTGTTATCTCGGTCTGGAGTGGAGAGCTGGTTGGTGAAGAATCGTTGCTGGTGGTGTATTTTCCTTAGTCTTATTTACTCCTTCCTATATTTGTATTTATTTTGCCGTGCACATTTATAGTGTATTCCTGAGTGACTGCGGCGTGGTGTATATTTTCCTTTATCCTTGTCTGTGCTAACTGTGGGTATTGGTGTATTACCTCTTCACTGGGTGGTGTGCGGAGGTTTCAGCCTAGGGTTGAAACAGGAGACAGGGTGAGGTTCGAGGCCTGGACATGCACACCATCAGTGTAAACTCCAGGTAGAGGGTCAGTCAGGATTTCCCTAGTCTGAGGGAAATTGCAGGGGCCTGGGTTATTAGCTCTCGCTCACCTAGTCTCCCCGTGACATTGAAAACACCAGGCCCACACGCTGAGCCTCATTACCCGAGGAGATCGGGCGCATACGGAAATATAGTTTGCAAGCTTCATGAAAAGAAACAAATTTACTGCGTTCCCTAGCAAATTTTTCAGGCAAAGGGAATTTAGGCTCAGCAACTCTTCCTGTCGCTCCAGCTTGCACATTAGATACTGCTAGTCCCTGTTGCTGAACTGCTCCCTCAACTCAGTGACCTGTAGGGACAGCGCCTCCAACTGGCGGGTTATGGAAGTCATGGGATCCATGACAAAAGAAAAAAAGAAACCCCTTTTTTTTTTTTTTTTCTTTTTTGTTGTTGGGCCGATTATAACCTCACGGGGAGACTAGGTGAGCGAGAGCTAATAACCCGGGCCCCTGCAATTCCCTCAGACTAGGGAAATCCTGACTGACCCTCTACCTGGAGTTTACACTGATGGTGTGCATGTCCAGGCCTCGAACCTCACCCTGTCTCCTGTTTCAACCCTAGGCTGTAACCTCCGCCCACCACCCAGTGAAGAGGTAATACACCAATACCCACAGTTAGCACAGACAAGGATAAAGGAAAATATACACCACGCCGCAGTCACTCAGGAATACACTATAAATGTGCACGGCAAATTAAATACAAATATAGGAAGGAGTAAATAAGACTAAGGAAAATACACCACCAGCAACAAATCTCCAACAACCAGCTCTCCACTCCAGACCGAGATAACAACGCACAAGACAGAAGCTATAATCGGCGATGCCCAATGATCAGGAGAACTATTTAAAGGCAATGGGCATGGCCCAGCTTCCAATCCGAGGATCAAGTAAATTAACCCCGGAACAGCTAGATAAAATCTAGCCGACGCCAATGAGCAAATAGTGGTCAAAAGCGGAATTACCGCTGTCTGTCGAACGACCTGGTCTGAACAGCGTCCGACATGACACCTGGACTGCGGTTGTCTGAAGCCTACAGTAAACCAGGTAAAGAGACTGCAAACCTGTGTCCTCGTTCTTTACTGCATCATTCACCATCTTCCATCTACACACCGGGAGCCCTGGGGACCTACTTCACCTGTGGGAAGTAACACCATCTAGCTGTCATAACATCACCCCAGCGGACCCCTTTAAGCAGTGTCGGTCTCTACTGACCGAATACCACAGGTGGCGTCATGAACAAACTTTATACTCAAAACCCCTTTAAAGACCGTCCCTTTAATGTGGGCGCCCAGGGCCACGGACCGGGTCGCCACCACTGTGACATCCCCCTGTGAGTACCGTACCCGCTACCGAGTACCCCACGGCCCTGGCGGGCGACTCACATGCAGCCTTACGTCACCAAGCACAGTGTCAGATGAAGTGGTGTAAAGTCGAAAACACTAGACTCTGGAGCAGTGGAAACGTGTTCTGTGCAGTGATGGGTTACACTTCTCTATCTAGCATCTGGTGGATGAGTCTGGGTTTGGTGAATGCCAGGAGAATGTTACCCACCTGACTGCATTTTGCCAACTGTAAAGTTTGGTGGAGGAGGAATAACGACATGGGGATGTTTTTCAGGGGTTGGCCTCTGCCAATTAGTATACTAAAGCATTAAGATTCACCTTTACTGGAATTAAGGCATTTTGTTTACTTCTAACTTTGTTGGAACAGCTTGGGGAAGTCTATTTTCTGTAACAGCATTATTGTAATGTCCATAAAGGCACAGCTGAGGGAGTTTGGTGGGGAAGAACATGACAAGAGCCCAGACCAGAACCCCATCCAACACCTTTCGAATGAAATAGATGAGATACTTTCCAAAAAATATGAACATATAACGGGTATGGGAACAGCTCTCCGAACAATCATCAGGTTTTGATTTTTTTAGTAACCAATGTCTGAGACTGTAAGAAGTCTGCAGCAGGTAATGATCAAGTGGTTTCCAAATGCTGAAGAAAGCAGCTCTCTCTGACTCTACCTCAGCAGATAATCACAGCAAATCCTGCTTCTCCCACCAATAATGTGTGAACAAAGTCCTGTCTATCCTTAAATGGGCTCTCTAGGGAAACAACTCATCTCCTTTCCCATGGATAGGCGATAACTTATTGATCGGTGGTGGGCCAAACACAGGGACTAGCACCGATCAGCAAAACAGGGAATATTTATCCCGGTTACAATGGAGCAGAAGTGCACATGCTTAACGGTTTCGACATTTGTTCTCTATGGGACTGCTGAGCTCTGCATTCAGCTTTTTCTGGCAGTCCCGTAGAGAAAGAATAGAGAGGCGGATAGAAGTGCCCCGTTCTGCTGATCGGTGCAGATAACAATGGTCAGTTCTAGACCCACCGAAATGAGTAAGTTATTGCCTACACCGCAAATAGGAGATAAACTGTTTTTACAGGAGAATCCCATAAAAATCTACAAGTATTCCACTGCCATGGATTGTTTTAAAAAAATGTGCGGCAGAAAATTTATGGCAAAAATTGATTAGTGAATCTGCATGGGGATTAATCCCATTGTAATTTAAAGGGATTGTTTGGCCTTATGAATATCATATTGAATAGGTCATCAATATTAAACAGAAGGGGGTCCGACACCAGGCACTCCCACCAATCAATTGTTTTTAGTGATGAGCGAGTATACTCGTTGCTCGGGTTTTCCCGAGCACGCTCGAGTGACCTCCGAGTATTTATGACTGCTCGGAGATTTAGTTTTCATCACGGCAGCTGAATGATTTACAGCTACTAGACAGCCTGAATACATGTGGGGATTCCCTAGCAACCAGTCAACCTGAGCAACGAGTATACTCACTCATTACTAATTGTTTTAGTATAGGTAATCAATATCGTAAAAGGTGAAAAAAAGTTATTAATGGTATTAATTACTACCAACTTTGCCATGTGAAAAGTATAGTGTGATGCACTGACCCCTGCTGCCGCTAGGGGGCACTGTGTGTGCTCCTTGGGATGCGCATGGAGGCGTATCTGTGGTTATGATGGTGAAACACTGACCGGCAAGATTGTAAATGGCCAATATGTGTCGCAGAGGGAGTCTGCGCTGTAAGTCTGAAGTAATGTTGTTGTTCTGGGACCTGTAGTCCCACAAGTGTTTGTATAGTTATGAAGGGAGGCTACCTGGGCTAGTTCAAGAGCTGGGTGTGTCAAACTAGCCACACACACCTCCCATCTATGGGAGTGGTTACAGTTACATAATGTGACCATGGTGTGGTCACATGGTGGTCGGTAGTGGTCTCTGTAATGGATCTGAAGACCTGTGTGTTGGGAGATCCTGGGAGTAGGATCGGATCCCTGTTAAGCGCACTGAGAAACTTATGTGTTGAACGGTCCCAGGTGGGGACGGACATCCTGAACAGCACACACAGTGGCCTGTGTTGGAAGTCCTGGGAGTAGGACCTTCCTGAATAGCACAACCTGTGTTGGAAGTCCTGAGAGTAGGACTCCTGAAGAGCACATGGGAAGGAGTGGATGCAGAGTCTGCAACGGCACTGCACTGGGGGAGCTATAGCCTGTCTGAGGATCTGGACTGTCAGGTGGCCTAGTGAGCAAGGCATTGTCGGGGATGGTGATCCCAGGTCGGCAGCTTTCCTGAGAGAGAGGACTGACATGAGTCAGCGTGTGGAGCAGGAGCTCCTGGAAGGTAACCCAGAGTATGGGGAACTGTGTGCACTGACAGGGGGGTCAGTAATGAACTGTGTGGTCTCCCACGGTAACTGGACAAAGTGAGGTCCAGTGTGTTTAGAGACGGCGAACCAATGTTGTGTGTGCTTTATGACTAGAGACATTGATATGGCATACGGACACCCCCGGGAACTAGTCAAGGAGGGCTGAACTGTGAGTTAAAAGCCGTATATGAAATATCTAAGTGAAAGCTGAAACTTAATGTCATCTGTTGATGCCTATTGTGTTCCATGAAGTGTAATGGACTGTGCATGACCCGGTTTATGATGCCATAATAGATTGGACTGTTTTTGTGATAAAAAAAGTGCCTGTGTGACTGAGTCCCGTTGCTAAGCGAGTGTCCCCCAACACATGCAGTAAGTGCTATCTTACAATAGCAATAATAATAATGCTTTAGAATATAAAATAAAATGCCCCATCCACATGAATTGTGAGCAGAAGATCAGTCGACACTGTCAGGATTTTGGTTTAAAATCTGTGCAAAAAATGGAATCATGAATGTGTGAACATGGCTGTAAGGCATAGCACCACGGTGTACTGCCACGCATCTCCAAAAACCATGACTACCCACACAGCATGGAGTTTGTCGGTAACACCTCACTGTTACAACCAATTTGAGCACTCATTTTTCAACGTGACTTTTGGCAGCTTGTCCCCCTGGACCACAATCTAGTGATGATTGACAGGAGAATGTAGAAATTTCAAGTGGCGTAGGTTACACAATAAAGTTCATTTTTCCCTTGTTGGTTAATAAGACCCCAGTGTATCACAGGACTGCATTTCATCACTTCCTTTACAATTAGGCAAGAGTGAATCGATCTGTAACGCATCAAATTGTTTTATGAACTTTCCAAAATTTTTAGTTTCTGGGATTGTGCAAGAATCTAGCATTACAGTAGAGAGCCATCCATGTGTGTTGCATCCCCCACAAAACTGAGCTTCTGAAAGAGAGCCTCAGAATAACCTAGATTCCGGGACGTAGGCCCCGAGGAGCTGCAGTGGTGGCAGCATAAGAAAAGGAGACGGTCTAGGATGGGAGAACATAATGTATTTTTTGGTTTTTTGCCCCTTTCCTGTCCTTGGTTTATTATGTATTGGTGTCTAGAGAGACCTCGGAGCATAATAAACATCCTTTTAAGGCAATCGGGGCATTTTCAATTTAGACTCAAATTCAGATCTGCAGAAAAAAATTTAGGAGAATTTGCCAGAAAGTAATTTTTTAGAAATTTGCTCATCTCTATTTACAACCCCATTAATTAATAATAGCCTTAGCCATTTCACCAGTCTAACTGGGAAAAAAAAGTGTTTGAGATCCCCTGTAAGTAACACTGCACCAGGCCAATGAAAGATTCATAAAGAACACTAGTTTCTGTGAACAAGCACATTGCTCACAGCGACTTGGAAACATATATGCAGTTTTTTTTATTCAGTTTTTTTTTTTCAGCTAAACCTAGAAGTGGATTCAGCAGAAAAGAGAATTATACGTCCTTTCTGTATATTTCCAATTCCTTTTGAATTCATTACTCGATCTGTCTACAAAAAAAAATCATATAAAAAAACCGCAACTGTCTTTCTAGCCAATGGCTATGTTCACACCTTCAGTATTTGGTCTGTATTCTACATCAGTATTTGTAAACCAAAATCAGGAGTAATCACTTCTGTATTTATCACCCACTCCTGGTTTTGGCTTACAAATACTGATGTAAAATACTGACCAAATACTGAAAGTGTGAACATGGCCTAAAACTGTAGTTTCTACATCAGGCCCCTACTGCACCTGCGTATGTCTCCAATTACATCTGGAAGAAATTTGTCATGTCGTGTTCCTACGTAGTAACTAGTGATGAGCGAATGTGCTGGGATAAGGTGTTATCTGAGCATGCTCGTGTGCTAACCGAGTGTCTTCGGCGAGCTCGAAAAATACATTCGAGTCCCTGCGGCTGAATGACTTGCCATGAGACTTGCACTGCGGGGACTCCAACAATTTTTTCGAGCACGTCGAAGACACTCGGTCAGTACCAGAGCATGCTCAGATAACACCTTATCCCACCACGTTCGCTCATCACTAGCAGTAACACATCACAAACACCATATAAATGTGGTAACGACCAATAGAATACATGTAACACGTTATATTTGCTGCATAGTAAACTCTAAAAATAAATTCCAAAAATCAATGGTGAAACACCTTATCGCACAAATAAACAATCATACAACTACGATGCTAAATAATATAGGAATTATGGATTTTTGAATGTGGATATAAACTAAAAATTTTAAAAAAACGATGCATCCTCAGATTGCCCATACAAGTCAATGGGTCCATGAAAATCCCAAGACAGCACAAGGGTGGTGGCAGTGTGCTGTATGTGTGCTGTCTATGATTAATATTGCAGTGAATATTAAAAGCTTTGTAATTTTTTTTATGTTTTCAACGAAGAAAATTTCTGATTAAACACTGATAGTAAAAAAAGACACACTGATCAAACACTGATGGAACGCGGATCTTTTTTTTTGTGTTCCAGAAAAATCACTGATATCGAATGAGGCCTAAATTAACCACTAAATCACCTAAGACTGCCAAGAATATCCAATCCATTAGTTTACCTATGGAAACTTGCCGGTGATCACCTGATAAGCAAGCAAATTCCTGGTTTTTCGGGTGATTAACGTATTAATAATGGCATAACAATCATCATCGGCAGCACATCATTCTATGTAGACAGGATACGTGCTGCCGAGAACATGATGCAGTATAAGGATGGGCAATCGGCAATTGTTAGAGGGCAAAAAAGTGAAGCTAACTAAGACCACAACAAATAGTGCATATCAGTATTAACCCCTTCATCACATTAAATATCTGGAGAGATAGGTACGAAAAGCAAATCCAATCTAGGCCACCAAAGCAAGAAATGAATATTATCCGGTTCTATGATGAATGCTAAGTGTAATGACACAGAGTTTTTGAGGACTCTTTTTAGAGCAGATTTAATCCAAAATCCTGAACAATATTGGTTAGAAAAACTCTTATTCTTTTTACGAAATCCATTTTGCTGTTCATATGAAGGGGGGGGGGGGGGGGGGGTCCTGAAGTAGCTTTGAAAAACGTCTTGTGTAAAAAAAGAAAGTGCACATCTTTGGAGGAAACATCTCCAAAATAGGTGCTGTCCAATAAAGTGGCTGCAATGAGTCCTTCAGAAGAAAAAAAAACTGTTCCCAAGCTCTTCAAACACAGCTTCAGGAAAAGAAAAACTCAAAAAAAGAAGAGTCTCCTGAAGAAGTTTCCACTTGAAAAAACTTGTGGTTTTTGAATGCCTCCAAAATCTTGATGGAAACATAGCCTGATATTAACTGGAGATGAATGGTTCAATTGGCAGGAGTCCGCTCCATCGGCCAGGTCAATAGTCTATGGTCGCTGTACCAAAGGCTCCAGGATCTCATACCTTTTGGGAACCTTGGAGCGGTTTTGAATTTACTTGGATGGTGCAACATCATCATTCCAGTTTGGTGCACAGATGACATTGCGCAAGCCGACCTGGTCAACAGCCATGTCGAGGATTCCGGAAAAGAAGTGATTCATGAGCCTCCAGTCCAGACACTCGAGACTACTGACCTGGCCAATGAATCGGAGTCCGGCCAATCCATCCACCCATTGCTAAAATTAACAAATTGTCATGTCTCATGTTTTCAATATTTGGGAACAGTCTACCCAGTAGTACAGGCCGAAATAGGTAAAATAAGGAAGCGTCAAACCCAAAAAGCGTAACGTCTTCCTCATGGTCATTGGTGTGAGACCTGCACCAGAACACCCCAATGAAAATTCATTCCTACTATTGCTGATGAGGCAGTAGGGTGACTCAACCTCTCTATAAGTCAAGGGCCTGAATGTATAGGCCTCTCCTAAGTTTTGCCCTAAACCATGACATTGTTCAGCTTGACTTATACTGATCTAACCACACCTTTCTTATGGAGACATGCCCTCCCAAAGTTCAGAAGTTCAGGGCTTCTCAGTTTAAGCATGAGGTGCACAGTGAGGCATTGACTCAGTAATGATATATGACCCAATTACTGGAGATCAGGAGCCTCTGTTCTTTGCCGTCTACCTTCACGTTTCTCTAGTACATTGCGATCTGCGTGGAGTGTTATTGTCTACAACTGCCAAAATGTCATATTCCGAAAGAATAATGAATGCTAACACAAGAACACAACATAACGCTGTATATACAGGAACCAGTTACTAAAATACCCGGAGGACGTTATTTCCAGTGGGTGCATAACTTTAATAGTTAATAGGAATAGTGACGGGTTATATTTGCTACCTACGTCAAAATATACAGTACATTGCCGAAAAGCCCTTTAATTCCGTAAAGAGGCATAAAGTAATAAAATATTATATATATTTTTTTAGTAACTCAGGAGACCATGGGTTACTATTGCTAATGTTCAGACATCCATTTAAAGGGAAGGTGACGAGATTGAACCTCGGCAGCATGAATTGGACAATGGCTGTGTTATTGCATGTTTTACTGTAGAGTACAGAAGGACAGAGGAGTTTCAGAGGCAAAATACCTTATGAAAACAGAAAATGCATCTGGGTTGGTTCTGAGGACAATGCCAGTCCGTCAGAAGCTTCTCCTCACTCCCCTAGGCCGACAGTATACAGTTGTGCTCAAAAGTTTACATACCCCGGCAGAATTTTTGCTTTCTTGGCCTTTTTTCAGAGAATATGAATGATAACACCAAAACTTTTTCTCCACTCATGGTTAGTGGTTGGGTGAAGCCATTTATTGTCAAACTACTGTGTTTTCTATTTTTAAATCATAGTGACAACCCAAAACATCCAAATGACCCTGATCAAAAGTTCACATACTCCATTTCTTAATACCCTGTACTGCCCCCTCTAACATCAATGACAGCTTGAAGCCTTTTGTGGTAGTTGTGGATGAGGTTCTTTATTTTCTCAGATGGTAAAGATGCCCACTCTTCTTGGCAAAAAGCCTCCAGTTCCTGTAAATTCCCGGGCTGTCCAGCATGAACTGCGCGCTTGAGTGGCTCAATGATATTGAGGTCAGGAGACCTTCTGGGCTGATCAGTATAAACTTGCCTCCAGTATTTGCTGAAAACATGCTGCATTCATCTTTCCTTCAATCTTGTTCCAGAAGTTTTGAGGCTTGTCTCTGGGCTGTTTTTCGTATTGTAGGTGAGATACTTTGTGGCATTTTCACAGTAATGGCTTTCTTCTGGCGACTTGACCATGCAGCCTATTTTTCTTCAATTGCCTCCTTATTGTGCATCTTGAAACAGCCACACCACTAGTTTTCAGAGAGTCCTGTATTTCAGCTGATGTTATTTGTGGGTTTTTCTTTGCATTCCAAACAATTTTCCTGGTAGTTGTGGACAAATTTTTTGTTGGTCTACCTGACTGTGGTTTTGTTTTTACAGAGCTTCTGATTTTCCATCTGTTAGTCACAGTTTGAATGCTGCTGACTGGCATTATCGATTCCTTGGATATCTTTTTGTATCCCTTTCCTGTTTTCTACAGTTCAACTACCTTTTCCCGTAGATCCGATGACAATTCTTTTGCTTTCTCCATGACTCACAATCCAGAAACATCAGTGGCTGGATGAAAGATGCAAGAGTCTGTCTGGATTCCAGAAACTCACTAATGCATACACACTGATTACAACAAACAGGTCACAGGTGAGGATGTTACCTTTAGTAGCCATTCATACCCATTTGTGTCAACTTCTTTGCATGTTATCAGGCCAAAATCACCAGGGTATGTATGCAGCGCCCCAGAGTCCTGGTCGTTGCAGTACTGTGGCTCCGCCACTAAGGGGAGCCATGGTGCGTTCGATGGCACTGAAGGAGTTCCTCCAATCAGGTATCACAGACACCAATATGTTTCACAGCTGGGCCTCCGGGGGGAGCTAAGGGTGCTATTCATTAGGCCACTCCCCACCATAGTGGGTAAACTGGGGGTCAGGCAGGAAGTTAGTGGAGAAAGCTGACTGGATCGAACGAAGCAACACCTAGTGAGAGAGGGTGTTGTGGAGGAAGAGACAGTAGGGTCTCTGCCAGGGGTGGGATCCTGGCAGAGGCTTGGCATTGAAAGAACGTAACGGGACCGTGCCTGCTCAGAATAGCGGCGGTGCCCTAAGAAAGGATTAGAAGCGAGATAGATTGTGCTGAGTGAGAAACGAAATCAAGCAGAAGGAGAATACCAGCAGGGGTTTTGTTGAAAGAGGCAGCACCTTGCTGAGGCGCATTACCGGTGGCCGGAACGCCGAGGGAGTGGAATAATATACAGCTTTAAGCCATACTCCAAACAGCGGCAGGACAGTCAGTCTCAGGCGGGCTGTCTACCACATATCACCTATGAAGTCTTGGGGGGCAATTGCGGGAGAGGGGCGTCTCTAGGGTCCCGGAAGAACTCCAGGCCTACCTGACAAACGGGTGCCGTTCTTACTGTAACATCAGGAAGGGACGGAAGATTAGCAGAAGATCAGTTAATCGAGTTGTGAGGGAACTTAAGAAACAGACACAACAGTTGTGGGGTACTTTCCGTAAGCACAGCAGGGAAGGACTACAACACAAAGCGCTAAGAAGGAAGGCACTGATTTCCACCTGTGAGGAGAACTCTGGAAGTGCCATTGGACCGGCCGGACTTGCGCAGCCTGGTGGACCGGATTCTGGACTGAGGACCGAGAGATCTCCAGTAAAGAGGTAAAGAGACTGCAACCTGGTGTCCTCGTTATTTACCGCGACCTGCACCCCACAACTGCACCGCTACACCACCGTTAACAGCACCTATTTGGCTACGGACGTCCCCCACTGACAGACAGGGCCACGGACCGGGTCTAGCCACCGTGACAACCCCAGGACTGAGATCCCAGAGGCCCGGCTCCGGGTACCCCTCGGCCCTGCGGCGGTGTGGGGGCGCTCCAAATCTTGGCGTCACGAACAGGATCTACTTAAGCCTGAAGAATCAGGTCATGTGTGCCTAGAGACTGTGATTTGTTGTGCATGAACTGTAGCTTTATTGAGAGACTGTGTGCTACCACTGACCAATAGAAGTTCCCGCCAAAAGCCGCCGCCATTGCTACTTTGGAGAAGAAGGAGGGCGTGCTATGGGAGGAGACTACCAGAATGGCGCGAGAAATGGATACCGCCCTCTGCGCTTCGGGCTGCAAGGAGATGACCTGCCCCAAAGCAGAAGACAACCTCCTGATTTGCAACGGCGGGAAGCAGGAGATGGAGAAGCCCGACCTCGGAGAAATGGCGAAGTCAGGTGCATGCACTGCCACCGACTATCAGGCAGCGATGATGAACAGCAAGTGCCTGAGCGAGGAAGATGCGACTCCGGCTTGCCCCTCTTCACCGGAGACGGACTTATGTCCCCTGCAGCCGGAGGACCTGAAACTCCTGGAACAGATAGCAGAGCTGAGTCCACCAACCCTGACCTTGGAGTCCGTGGAGGAGGAACCACAGCGAGCGGAGCAGCGTTCGGGGGCCGCATCGGAAGAGCCGCGGTCCGAGCAGCAGCCGACTCCAGCGTTCTTGTCAGCGGACCGGATCGACATCGGTGGAACCACATCAGGCGTAGGTACGGAAGACGCCCCTGCTCCCCCTCACGAGTCCGCTTCCACGACCCACCTCCATCTCAGTAAAGGTCGACCCTTCTCGGCAGGGTTAATGGTGTTATCCCCTGGTGACCTGGGGAGGATGGTGCCACCGCTGTCGACTAGAGTGGGAGAGCCCGTGGATGTGAGTCTAGATGGAGTAGTTCTTCGGTGGGACAGCCCCTGGGTTGGGACAGATGGATCCCAGGAGAACGGGTCCACTCTTGCGGTGCTTACGTGGGAACAATATAGACAGTGCTTGATTCTACAGTGGAAAGGCCGGAAAGAGGCCGAGCCGATGGGTCCATCGAAAATACAACAATCCCCTCCGGCATGGGATGACAGAGACGTGATAAGGCGGGGCACTGTGTTGGCCTACCATGCAAGAAGGGGGTGGGGCCTCATACACGAGCCGGGATTGGATACTGACGTTTTTGTTGCGCACTGTAACGTGAGGGCTCCCTGCTGTGGCCGAAGTGGAGAACCATTGCAAAAGGGGGATCAGGTGACCTACAGCCGCCACCAGAACCCGCTCGGGTGGTATGCACGGAATGTTCGGCGGTGTATGTTTGGAGCCGCGACCCTTACCACCTCGGACCTGGTCCCAGGAGCACCCGACCTTGTCACCATCGCGACAGTGCGCCTGGTAGCGGCCACCGAGTTGGCCAGTCGAGTTCATCTGCACGTTCGAACCGCGGACACTGGCACCACAGTGGCCGGGGGGCAGGAGCCCAAGCCACCTGAGCAAGAGTAAACCTCGGAAACCTGAAAATGTAAATAGTTATTGTTTGTTCTTTAAGTTGCTGCTAAACCCGTCCAGGGTAAACTTTAAAAAGGTGACCCCTTTGTTGACCCGGGGTCACTATTGTTGTTTTCTTGAAGTTTTGCACAAAGTTACACAAACTGCGAAATCATGGACTGTGCATGATTTGAACTTTCTTGTAAATAGTTTGCACCTTCTTAAAGGTGCTTCCTACTGGTTTTGTTTAAAGACATTTTGCGAAGATACCATTCCGGAGCCTTTGCATGGACTGGTAGGCTGAGAAGAAGAGCTACCTCAGAAAGACTTGATCTCCTCTTAAAGGGGAGGTTAGAATTGAACTTGAAAGTGATACTGTTTTAGAACAGTAATGTCGAGATAATGCTTTGAAGGAAATGTAACTGTTTTTCATGGAAAAGTTATGTGTGTTTAATTTGTTTAAAATGTGAAACCTAGATAATGTTCTTTGAAGAGAAAGATGCAGAAAGCCCGTAGGGGTAGATGTAGAGTTCCGTTTAACTGAAAGTAAAGAAGTAATAACGAAGGTGAGGATAGAAGGTAAACCCTGCGTCCCCATAGAAAGTTAGTTCGTTACTAAGGACAGAAAGTAGACCCGTAGGGGTTAGTGAGTGAGTCCTTATAGGAGCCAAGCAGAGTGTGCTCCATGCTCTCAAATTGAAAGGAATGTTATGTCTATACTATGTATAGTAGAGAAAGGCAGTAGGCCCTGGCTGAACGGGGCGGTCCTGTAAAAGAAAGGAGAGGCAGTAGGTCTGGTGCCATAGGGACAGGCGGTCCTGCAGGTTCAAAGTAGGAGAATGTGAAGTTACCTTGCCCTGTAATGTGATTATAGGAAGGCCTTTGATAAACTAAGAGTGTATGTTTCTTAAAGGCAATGTTAATTTATTGTTCCAGCATTTGCACTTAGTAGAATACCCGGTTGGGTAATGAGAGTTAATTGTAGCCTGTTGCTATGATATTTGATTATGTTTTGTAACGTTAAAGTGTCCTCACCTCCCATAAAGGGAAGCCTGTTCAAGTATGCTTATTGTTTTGCACTCAACAAATTTGTATGTCTTTTTGCTAACCTGTATTGTTGTTTTCTTCCCAGTCCCGGAGTACTGTGTTTAACCAGGGGGGAGTGCAGCGCCCCAGAGTCCTGGTCGTTGCAGTACTGTGGCTCCGCCACTAAGGGGAGCCATGGTGCGTTCGATGGCACTGAAGGAGTTCCTCCAATCAGGTATCACAGACACCAATATGTTTCACAGCTGGGCCTCCGGGGGGAGCTAAGGGTGCTATTCATTAGGCCACTCCCCACCATAGTGGGTAAACTGGGGGTCAGGCAGGAAGTTAGTGGAGAAAGCTGACTGGATCGAACGAAGCAACACCTAGTGAGAGAGGGTGTTGTGGAGGAAGAGACAGTAGGGTCTCTGCCAGGGGTGGGATCCTGGCAGAGGCTTGGCATTGAAAGAACGTAACGGGACCGTGCCTGCTCAGAATAGCGGCGGTGCCCTAAGAAAGGATTAGAAGCGAGATAGATTGTGCTGAGTGAGAAACGAAATCAAGCAGAAGGAGAATACCAGCAGGGGTTTTGTTGAAAGAGGCAGCACCTTGCTGAGGCGCATTACCGGTGGCCGGAACGCCGAGGGAGTGGAATAATATACAGCTTTAAGCCATACTCCAAACAGCGGCAGGACAGTCAGTCTCAGGCGGGCTGTCTACCACATATCACCTATGAAGTCTTGGGGGGCAATTGCGGGAGAGGGGCGTCTCTAGGGTCCCGGAAGAACTCCAGGCCTACCTGACAAACGGGTGCCGTTCTTACTGTAACATCAGGAAGGGACGGAAGATTAGCAGAAGATCAGTTAATCGAGTTGTGAGGGAACTTAAGAAACAGACACAACAGTTGTGGGGTACTTTCCGTAAGCACAGCAGGGAAGGACTACAACACAAAGCGCTAAGAAGGAAGGCACTGATTTCCACCTGTGAGGAGAACTCTGGAAGTGCCATTGGACCGGCCGGACTTGCGCAGCCTGGTGGACCGGATTCTGGACTGAGGACCGAGAGATCTCCAGTAAAGAGGTAAAGAGACTGCAACCTGGTGTCCTCGTTATTTACCGCGACCTGCACCCCACAACTGCACCGCTACACCACCGTTAACAGCACCTATTTGGCTACGGACGTCCCCCACTGACAGACAGGGCCACGGACCGGGTCTAGCCACCGTGACAACCCCAGGACTGAGATCCCAGAGGCCCGGCTCCGGGTACCCCTCGGCCCTGCGGCGGTGTGGGGGCGCTCCATGTAAACTTTTGATCAGAGTCATTTTGATGTTTTGGGTTGTCATTATAATTTAAAAAGAGAAAACACAGTAGTTTGACAATAAATGGCTTCACCCAACCACTAACCATGAGTGGAGAAAAAGTTTTGGTGTTATCATTCATATTCTCTGAAAAAAGGCCAATTCTGCTGGTGTATGTAAACTTTTATCTATGTGCCCACACTGCGGTTTTTAAGCATTTTTTGGCGTTTTTCTGCTGCAGAAACGCTTAAAAAATGCTTACAAAACACATCACATTATTTTTAATGGAATTCCGCATTGTTGTGCCCATGCTGCTGTTGTATGTATACAGAGGTGTTATCAGTCATTGTACAGGAGGAGGAGGTGAGCTGTGACATCACCTATTGTGAATGGTGGATCCTGTGTTATCTACTGTATATAGAGGTGTCATCAGTCATTGTACAGGAGGAGGTGGTGAGCTGTGACATCACCTATTGTGAATGGTGGATCCTGTGTTATCTACTGTATATAGAGGTGTTATCAGTCATTGTACAGGAGGAGGTGGTGAGCTGTGACATCACCTATTGTGAATGGTGGATCCTGTGTTATCTACTGTATATAGAGGTGTTATCAGTCATTGTACAGGAGGAGGAGGTGAGCTGTGACATCTCCTATTGTGAATGGTGGATCCTGTGTTATCTACTGTATATAGAGGTGTTATCAGTCATTGTACAGGAGGAGGAGGTGAGCTGTGACATCTCCTATTGTGAATGGTGGATCCTGTGTTATCTACTGTATATAGAGTTGTTATCAGTCATTGTACTGGAGGAGGAGGTGAGCTGTGACGTTGCCTATTATGAATGACCGATCTTGTGTTAGTTACTGTGTACACATGATATCTGTCCATATAATCCTGTCTGTGATGTTAATGGGACTACTGACAAGTCATCTGAAAAGAACTGGAAGCATGACCCTAATATTAGCCCAGTGACCATATGGAAAATTAAAAAAAAAAGTTTTAAAAACTAATATATATTATCTAAATTTCCAAATCTTTCAAAAACGTTTAACCGTACAACACAGAAGAACATTCCTCTGAAATCTTACATCTGCACTTACAGTCTGATTTCTAGTAGAGGATATTAATGATTTCTCTGGGGATATTAATAGTATAGTGTTTGAGAAATTACCATCCTTTCCCCTCTGACAGTAAAATACAGTAATCCTGATAGAAATAAGTGGTTTGCAAAAATAACTTCTTTTCCACTGACTATTAACATGGCGAGTACTACATCTGCAATCTAGGAGCAGCAGCAGATTCCCGGGAAAGTGCCCTCTCCTTCCATCCTCTGCCATCCGCAGAGATGGAGTGAGACATCTCTGTGCCAAGCTCTCGCAGCTGCCCGACGGGGAACGGAAACGTTCTGTGACAATCACCACCTTCGCCTGAAATTACTGAGTAGTTAGTAAATGCGGCTTTCTAGAAATTGTCATATTTCTTCCATAAATAGAACAAACCACCAGTCGCAGATTCGGCTTTTGCAATATATCCGTGCAACTAAAATCTAAATGCGGTGCCAAATTCCCATAGAAACAAGGAGCGCGTCGCTGCTTAACACAAAGAAGCCAATCTTAACCACGCAACGTGTTACATCGGGCTGTTTGCAGCTCGCCGTCCATATTATACCTGCGGATACAGTATACGGCGTGACACTGAGTAATGACTCTTAGTCACATCAGACCAAGAAGAACGTGATAACAAATTCCATTATTTTACGTAAGAGCAGATGATCGCCCATTCGGCTTCCAGAAGGAGATGTCACCCAACCTTTCTAGCACCTTAAATGGCACGATGTGTGTAGTCATCACGCACGTTACAAAATGTGTCATGGAAATTCTTTGGGGTATTAATCGTGACAAACTGTGCACTTTTGTAGTTTTTTTATGCATTTTTGACACTTTTCCTTTTACAACAAATACACACCCCATATTACAATTAAAAGGGTAGTCCTCTACTTGGACAGCCTCTTCTTAAATACAGGGTTCCCAAGGGTAATACACATGCACCAGGATCTACGCATGACATTGTTATGCCATGTAAGCGCTGCAGCCAATCATTGGCCACTAATAGGCAGCTTAGCTCACTTTGTCCTCGAACGAAACTCGTACATCCAGGAGAAGTTTGAGACCTGCAACCCTTTAGTAGCCGGTGGTTGGCTGCAGAGCTCATGTGCAAAACAATGTCATGTGAGCCCCGGAAGTTGAAGAGCTGACACGACTGTGTAATGTGGTTTGGGGCGGCAGTTGTGGGTGAGGTACTCGTCTTACACCATGGCACGTTACGTGAAAGGGGGGTTCTGGTGGAGTGTGGACTTCATCTATGGGGTCGCTACGGCCTTGCAGGCAAAGGTTACCAATGACTTTGGTTGGCCAGGAACAAATGCTGAAAACTTGAATGAAGGAGCCCACCATTAAAAGAAAACAACTTTTCACTGAACGACAACTTGGTTGGGATTCTGTACAAAAGATAGCAGGTACACAGCTAGATGAACATTTCCTTCACAGTACGGAGCATTTTCACACACAGTCTTAGTGCCTTTCCCTTAACTTGCTTGGTCTCTGTCTCCAATAGTTCACCTGCCTTCATCACAAAACAGCTCAGTACTACAGCCCAGTTAGTAAAAGTCCAATTCTCAACCCACGGTGCTGCATCCTCTTCCCTCTCAAGGGAACTAGTTTGCCAATATGTCCGGTACTCTCTGTTCCTTCCTGGCCCGTTACCTCTCCGAGTTATAAACTGGGCGCCGTCCTGTCCCAGGACCTGTCTCCAGTTGATCACTCTGTCCTTCAGTCACATCTATCTCTCTCTCTCGCTACTCAGATCACGCTATCTTCTGACTTGGTCTCCACTCTTGTTAGGGACACTGACGCTGCAGCGTTTCAGAGGAAAACTTATTTTAAAGAAAACTTGTCACCAGGTTTGACTGATATGAGATACAACCATCACCTTTCAGGCCTGGTATACAGTATTACATAATGCTGTATATCTGCCCCCAACCCGACCTGCCACACAAGAAAACGACCTTTTATTATAGTCACCTGTGGGACGGTCCGGTCCGAGGGATGTCCCTGGTCTTGTGCCTCCCTTCTTCTTGCGGTAACATCCTTCTTGCTTCGTTTGGATGACGCGTCCCTACATCATCCACATAGTCTATACGGTATCGCACTCCTGCGCATGCGTTCTTCTCTGAACTGATTAGGGTAGAGCAAGGTACTGTAGTGCACATGTGCCGGGAAAGGTCAAAGAGCCCCAGTGCCTGCGCACTGCAGTACTTTGCTCTGCCCTCAACAGGACAGAGAAGTACACCTGTGCACGAGCATGTTGGCGGTGAGACTTCTGTGGATGATGCAAGGACGCATCATCCACACGAACCAAGAAAGAGGACGGCATCACAAGAAGAAGGGAGGCGCCAGACCAAGACCATCAACACCCCTCGGACCGGACCGCCCCACAGGAAAATATAATTAAAGATCTTTTTCTTCTCTTGGACGTCAGGTTGGAGGCAGATATACAGCATTATAGAATACTGTATACCAGGCCTGAAAGTATCGGTCAAACCTGATGACAGATTCGCTTTAAAGTTTTTCTCTGAAATGTCGCAGCATTTCAGAGTCAAACGCAGCTGGGTGAAAACATACAGACAGTGCCTAATACATGCTACCAGTGTATCAGCTGTCAGATTGACTTTAATTATGGTATGAGGTGCAGCAATAGGGAATGTTTTTTTTTTTTAAATTTACAAAGCAAAAATCTTTAACAAAACAACTCTGTAAAAAAAACCTTAGAGATGTGTGGAAAATGTATCGCAGAATTAACATGACACTTTTTCTATCACTTGTAAAACACGTATATAAGTAAGCATAATAAAAAATAAATAATGATAAATAATAATACATGGCGAAAAAAACTGCAACCTGTGCATTATAGGTACAGTTTCCCATCCAAATGAACAGGAGACCTGTTGAAAGCAAATTTGGAGTATTTTTATGTGAATTTTGAAGCAGAATCTGCACTAAAAATATGGAAACATGTCTTAAGACTATGTGCACACCAAGATTTTCATGGAGTTTTTGGAGCAGAAACAGAGTGGAAGCTCTACAATTTGTCCACAAAAGCACACAACTCTTCAGCTTGGAGGTTCTGCTCAGTTTCTGCTCTGAAAACTCAGCAGTAAGACATATCTAGTATCTGCTCTGAAAACTCAGAAGCTCAGCCTCTGGCTCATCCCTCCTCCTCGACTCTCCATAGAATCTTACCAGCAGTAACTGCAATCTACTGTCTTAGGGCTGTCCCACACGTCCAGATAATTCTGGTACCGGAATAAATCGGTACCGGAGTTATCCGTGTCCGTGTGCCTGGGAACTCACGGAGGCCATACGTGAGGCACACGTGTGCCGCCCGTATGGCGAGTGGGTACCACACGGAGCGTGTGGTACCCACTCTGCATGGTGCTGAAGCTGCGATTCATATCCTCTCTGCAGTAGCGTTTGCTGCAGAGAAAATATGAAGAATAGTGTTAAAAATAAAGATTTAGGTGTCCGCCGCCCTCCCACCCCCTGTGCGCCCCCCCGCTGGTCAGAAAATACTTACCCGGGTCCCCCGTTGGCTGTCGCTCCTTCCTGGTCTGGCCGCGGCTTCTCCTGCATGCGGTCACGTGGGCCCGATCATTTACAGTCATGAATATGTGGCTCCACCTCCCATAGGGGCGGAGCCGACTATTCAAGATTGTAAATGATCGGCCCCACGTGACCGCATACAGTAGGAGGCGCGGCCAGACCAGGAAGGAGCGAGGGAGCGGGTAAGTATTTTCTGACCAGCGGGGGGGCGCACAGGGGGTGGGGGGGCGGCGGACACATGGATCTTTATTTTTAACACTATTCTTCATATTTTCTCTATAGCAAACGCTGCTACAGGGAAGATATGAATACCGGCTTCAGCACCATGTGGGGGGGACAGCGCTTACTGTAGCGCTGTCTCCTGCACGCACACGGACCCCAGACGGAGAATGTCCGTGTGAGGTCCGTGTTTTACGCGGACCCATTGACTCTATTGGGTCCGTGTAAAACGTGCGCTCCCACGAACACTGACATGTCTCCGTGTTTGGCACACGGAGACACGGTCCGCAAAAAATCAATGACATCTGAACAGATGCATTGATTTTTATGGGTCTACGTGTGTCAGTGTCTCCGGTACGGGAGGAAACTGTCACCTCACGTACCGGAGCCACTGACGTGTGAAACCGGCCTTAGTTATGTAAAAATCTGTCTTCACTGAAAACAGATTTTATCCAAGAATTGAGAATTTGGAGAATGAATGATCAGTCCAGGAGGAGAAAGAGTGAGATTTTTCTGATAAGATGTATTACACAGTTTCTCATTTCATTTGGAATAATGATTTGCGAAATCAACATTGAAACTGAAGCGCCCGCTAGGACCGTGGGATACTCGGTACCGGGTACGCACGGTTCTTAAAGGGGAAGTCACGGCAGCGGTGACCTGCTCCGTGGCCCTGGGGGTCCAACAAGATATGAAAAAGGGGAATAGAGTTTATGGGATAAGTGTCCGTGACACCACCTGTGGTATTCGGCCAGGGATGGCCGACGCTGATTAAAGGGGTCCACTGGGGCTGATGGTATTGCAACAGAGTTGGTATAGCTCCCCACAGGTAGAGCTTAGTCCCCAAGGCTCCTGGTGCACTTGGTAAGGGATGATAGATAGTGGAGTGCAGGAAATAATTGGAGGAGACAGGATTTGCAGTCCCTTTACCTTTTAATGGTGATATTGCAGTCCAGGGCACAGGTTACAGGTGATCTTTGAAATCTGGGCAGCCTGGAAGCGGTTCGGAATTCCCCTAGACAGGAGGGGTTGGAAGCCTTCCTTTCTGCACTGAATTATGGGTTCTTGATGCATTAGCTTTCCTCAAGTCCCTCTCTCAATCTGTCCTTTTAGGTGGACACTATTCTCATTGCAGGCAGCTCGAACCTTTTTACAGGTGTCCCTCTCTCGTGGTGACTCCGGGCTCTAATCTACTGCTGTGCCTTTGGGTGTCAGTGGTGGCTAGGAGACCTGCAATCTCCTGCCCTCCGGTTTCTGCAGTCGGGCATACAGTTCCCACACAAACTCGGACCCCGATGTCCAGCTTCTTGCGCTCAAACCTGGAGTGAGCCCAATCACAGCTCCACTCCAGTTTCTCTCTCCTCCTGTGCTTCCTCTCCCTTCACTGTCTCACACAGACCGCTCTCTAACTCCTCCTCCAGACCAGAACTTATAGGGAAGCTACCCTGAAACCTGGTCTAGAGCTCCCCCTTCTGGCCTGGAGTCAGGAAAGTGTTGTATGTAAGTGTTACCTGCTAAGGGGATTCCTTCTCGCTTCCGGGCATGGCATCACCCTCCCCGGGAGGCAGGCAATACCGCTGTGGCATCCGGATTCCTGGGGTGCCACAAAACAACAGTTGCTCTTGAAGTGTGCGTCTAAAATGTGATGTGTACATAGCCCAAAGGTACTTTCACGTTGCATTTAGGCACCCGTTCAGTGGCCCCGTCGGTGGTTTGGTCATATGCGCCGACAAGGCCATAGACTATAATGGTGCCAGCAAAGTGAACGTGTGCTCTACCGTGCATCATTTTTGGGCATGTACGCCTACTGGTGGTGGACACTCAGACACAGTCTACTGCATCAGTGTTTGCCTCCAGTAGTCGCACACGCCAAAAATCATGCATGGCAGAGCGCACGTTTGCGCTGCCAGCACAATTATAGTCTATGGCCCCACAGGCGCATGCATCTGAACCCTTGCACAATGGGATTCGGACAAGATGTGAGCCACTGAACGAGTGCCTGAATGTAATGTGCAGGCATCTTAAGAGATAAGCAAGATCCCTAAACAGAACGTCAGGCTTGAGAGGCTCAATTTTAGTTATGATTTTCGGGGGGTGTTGTTCGTCCAAATTTTAGATCACCTACAAGCATTAGACTAAAGTTGGCTAAACCAGTCAATATTGGTGGGATCAGCCATCAGTCTAATATGCATGACCTATGACCTGTTGAAGCACACTTAGCACGAAACGGCCGTTGACCGACATGTTCCACAGGAGATCTTCCAGCTCCCACATTTTAAATTGAATTAATAAAAGGTACTTTTAAATGGGATGGTGAATGCCACCCTTATTCTCACAGAAGTCTCCTGACTCAGATAATGCTGACGGAGAGAAGGATCTGGCCTGTTGGATTTCTGATAACCCAATGTCAAAAGAGGAGGGCAGAGGAGTCTGGAAGACACCGAGGAGTCTAGAGGACACCAAGGAGTCTGGTGGACACCGAGGAGTTTGGAGGACACCGAGAAGTCTTGCAGCATCTCTCTTATAGGGCACACATGAACACTCAGCCAAGCCTGTATGTGAGGGAGTACCTGTATGTGAGGGAGTCGGGAGATATATCTGTTGGCCAAACTATCATTCAGCTGACTGCTATCTAATATGTATGGGGACATTTAGACAATCTTTTTAAATCAACCATCTTTCTGTATAGTCACAATATGGAATAACTAATGTTATGGGGTTATATTAATGATCGCTATGGCAACAGACGATGTACAGGTACGGATGGCGGTACATGCCACCTCATGACTGGAGGCTCTCGGCCCCGCTGTGCACCAGTTGTCTCCCAGTCAGCATCCGTGTTAGCTTTACAGAACGCCTCTGCTACCTAAAGTGAAAACATTTCAGGCGCAGACATGAAAAATAAAAAAAGGCCATGGCTTTGATGTGATTTCTTCAGCTTCTGCTGTGACAGATACACCAGAGGTAATAAATATTGTATGGAGTCTGTCCCAGTACCGCCGCATCTCGGAGCTCCATTCCCATAGCAACCCTGCACTAGATTTACTTGTATAGGAATAAATATACTGTGTGACTGCCATGTCTTCTTATTTCCAGATCCTCATACATCCAGGAACCACGGATTGGCCCATCTTTAACTAGCCATCACTACGGAATAGGGTGACAACTGATCTAGGCCGCGTCCTGCGCAGACTCCCAGTGACATCTCTGAAACAATCGTTAGCCTGCCAACAAAACTATCCTAGGCAAACTTGCCAAAAGGGACGTGGTCGACCTCAACATGTCATTTGTCTGAAATGAGCATCCAAACCCATAACTCCCAACTCTGAGGGACAAGAAAGAATTACACATATGGTTGCGTCACTTGCGTGCACAGCGTTACATTTCTTTTGTACCGTAATCACACCCCTAACTCTGCCGCGTTCTTTTTATTTGCCCACACAGAAACAATGTTCCCATGGACATCACTTATTATGCCCTCACAGTTTAATACCCCTTTTATGGCCTTCACAATGTCTCTCCACACAGTTTAATACCCCAAATATCTCCCCACACACCCTAATGACCCACAGTGACCTCCTTGAGTTCATTTTGGAAATTGACAACTGTTTGCCATGTTCGTCTGCAGATTATATAAGGTCCCTGTGGATCAAGGCAGTGAAATTAGCTTATTTTTGTGGAACTCTTCTAACAAAAAATGACTGTGAAAATCGATGGAAAAAACTGTCTTTCCTACCTGTCTCTACTTTTATAGCTCTCCTACTGCATGCATAATAATAACAAACTTACATTTTCTTCTGAGTAAAGGCCAAAAGCACCAAACAGTGAGGAGAGGTCACAGTTCCACTTTGTAAAATGGTTGTGACTTCCCTTCCACCACATTAATGAAGATGACCCGTCCTAAGGTGTCCCTCAAAAGGCTCCATCCAAGTGAAATATAAAAGGTAGCTCAAAAACACTGTGGTCTTGAATTTGGTGACTTAATGGCATTTTGAAATACCAACCTTTTGCACAAAATTGTTCTCACAGAAAATGTCCTAAAGCACAAAAGTCTAACTTGAGACAAAGTCGCTGGTTTTCCAGTTTGTCCTCCTTTTGACCACGATTGGGTTTATTCAAAGCCCATATGATTGGAACAACATATCAAAATCTCAGCGTTGTACCATTAATGTCAGTTTTTTAAGGAGTTGCCTTAAAACAAACTTTATTCAAACCTCCAGCAACCTGTTTCTTCCACTCACATGGGTCCAGGAAGCTGACATTTAATTTAGGGAGATGTTTACCAAGTTCTTACATTTATAACCCAATTCAGACTTCTATCGGCAAAATAGGTAAATATAGGAGATCCACACATAGTTAAAATGTTTTATTTTATTTAAGATACTGTAAGTTAAATATCACACACACACACACACACAGATATATATATATATATATATATATATGTGTAGCGCCCCCACGTTAAGGGCAATGGGGTACTCGGTACCGGGTCAATCTCTCTCTCGATTCTGGGGATGTCACGGTGGCCCGACCCAGTCCGTGGCCCTTTGAGGGGCGCCCAATTAAAGGTGTAGTTTGTTTGGTGTTAGTGACGACCACCTGTGGTACTCGGTCAGGGTGACCGACGCTGCTTAGGGGTCCGCTGGGGTGATGGAATGGCAGCTAGATGGTATCTGAGCATAAGAAAAAAACATGGCGCTGCACAGCCTCTGCAACGAGCACTGCTAGTATGCAGTCAATTGTGGGTGCCTGAAACTCAGTAACTGGAGGTGCTCGCATAAGGAAAAAAAGGGACCAAGTCCTTCCCTGCTCACTTCCACCATGTCCGCACTCCCCCGAGCCGTGCATTTACTCTAATGGAATTCGTATCTTCAATAAAGGAATGAACCACGCCACCTGGTGAGTGCTGCCGCAATTTTTTTCTCTTTGCATATACATTGCAGCTAGATGGTATACCTTCCCACAGGTGAAGTATGTCCCCAGGGCTTCCCAGAAGTGTAGATGGTGATGGTTGATGATGTAAGGCGCAGTGAATAACGAGGACACAAGGTTGCAGTCTCTTTACCTTTTACTGAAGACTTCGGCGTCCACAGTCCAGAGTACCGATCACAGGGCAGGCAGAATCCGGCCGGTCCGAAGGCACATCCAGAGTTCCCTTAATCAGCTGGAAATCAGTAACCTTCCTACTAGCGCCTGTGTGTTGTAGTACTTCCCTGCTGAGCACCACGGGATAGTCCTCACAACTTTCGTGGATGTTTCTGATCTTCTCTCTCTCTGTCCCCCAGATGGTATGGATAGGACAACCCGTATGACGGGGTAGGCCTGGAGCTATTTTATAGGGACCCTAGAGACGCCCCTCTCCCACAATTTGCCTCCGTGTCTTCTTAGGTATTAAGGTCGGGCAGCCAACTTGGAATTGACTGTCCTGCCGGTCTCTGAAGTAATACGTAGAGTCAATTACTCCCTCGGTGTTCCGGCCACCGGCTACGCGCCTCAGAAGGAGGCTGCCGATCTTAGGGCAGAACTCCTCCCGGTATTATCTCCTTGTGCTGTGACTTCTTTTCTCACTCTCCACAATACACTTCGCTTCGTGTCCTTTCTTAGGATGCTGCCGCAATGGGTGCAGGCGCAGCTCCGTAACTTTCTATTTCGTGCTTGGCCTCTGTCAGGATCCCACCCCTGACAGGGACCTCTGTCTGCAGCTCAGATGTTCCTCCTTTCCCCCTGTCTGCCTGACAGGTCCTCTCTGGGTCAAACCCAGGCAGCTTCTCCCTAACTTCCTATCCATCCCCCAGTTTTACCGAGTGTGAGGTGTGCCCTAATAGATAGAAGCAAGCCTCCCCCTGGTGGACTGGAGTGTGAAGTGTAGTGTGTGACTTGTGATACCTGGTAAGGTGAACTCCTTTAGTACCATCAGACGTAATATCACTCCCCCTGGTGGAAGAGCGACATCACTGCAACGACCAGGACTCTGGGGCGCTGCATATATATATATATATATATATATACATATACATATATATATATATATATATATATATATATATATATATATATATTATATATATATAATTAAATACATGGTGCCCAGTAGGGGAACCGCAATCCAATTAAAAAAATAAATTAAATATTTTGAAATGCTGCTTAAAAGATGACCATAGGTTGCAAATTAGTCTGTTGTGATAATCAAGTACACTGATCTACACTAAAATGTTCCAGGATTTACAGCCCAGAGGCTGCAAACTAAATAAAGAGGGCACAGGTAAGATATCATACCTCAATATTGAGGGTAATGCCCAGCCAACTAATATTGGGTAAATCCGTCAGTGTCATGCATAAGTGCAAAGAATAAAGGAATAAATCCAAAATTAGCATACCTTATTGAAGACGTGGTGCCAAAGAGTATATGGATGGAATGGGCGTTCCCCCTAACCCGACGTACGTTTCGCCCTTACCTTCTTCCGGAGCGCCCTTTGGCACCAACTATCACAGGTTTTTAGCAGTATTGGCCTAGGACAAAGGAACCTTTTTAATCCCGGAAGTCTCTTGGGACTGGTTGCTACTGCAGTCCCTGCACCAATTATATTTACACTACTAGGACTTCTTAAGACTTTATGGGGGTGTCACCCGTAAAGAATATATTGCCTATAACGAAATGGTAAATTGTACTCCACACAGATCTGCTGCACAACAGATCTTGCCAATGCTTCAATCTATAGGTGGGCATTACATCCACATAATCACAATAATATACATCACGTATAGGAAAAACATTTCACCAACAAAGGAGTTGTCCCATCTCGTACATCCAAAAGGTTCACATGCACGGCCACCTCTCCATTACTGGTGTCAATGACAGGTCTCTGTTCTTGAGATAGATGTCGCTCCCAGTGGAGGAACCTGGATCTATCAGACATATTTAGCGTATTCTGTGGATATGTCAAAGGTATGCAGAGGGACAATTGCTATAAAGGGGTAGTCGTCTAATTATATACTGATCACCCGTAATTAGGATAAGTCATCAATATTAGATCGGTGGGGGTCAGACACCTGGCACTCTCACTGATTATATATTATCCCTTTCGGTGAGGGACAAATGTTTACAGTATAGGACAAGAAACACTGCAATTGCCTACAGTATGTGGTGGTCGCTGCTGGGCACTGCAGATCAGCTGCTATTTTTCTTAGTAGGCATTGATCTGCAGGCCTAGCAGTGACCACTAGTGATGAATGAATATACTCGTTGCTCGGGTTTTCCCTAGCACGTTCAGGTGACCTCCAAGTATTTGTTAGTGTTCGGAGATTAAGTTTACAGCTATTAGCCTGCTTGATTACATGTAGGGATTCCCTAGCAACCAGGCAACCCCCACATGTACTCAGCCTGGCTAATAGCTGTAAATCATTCAGCTGCGGCCATGAAAACTTAATCTCTGAACACTATCAAATACTCGGAGATCACCCGATCAACGAGTACAGTCGCTCATCTTTAGTGACCACCAAACAGTATTCCGGCTCAGTGCACGGTTTACATCCGGCTAAAGCCGATAAGTGGGACTGCTGGGTATCAAACCTACGCAGATCTGATGTTTATAACCTATCCAATGGATAAATCATCAATATAAAAGCAGTGAACAACCCCCTTTGAGATGCTAACGCACATTAGGGGAAAGTTGGATGAACCTTCAAAAGGGACCTGTCAACCATCCAATAAGTATTGGGGCCTCTTGCATTCCCAATAAAGGCAAATTATGGGAAAAAAAAAGGTTCAAAATGTCAGCATGCCTATTCCTTTGTTATAACGGGAGGTAAGCCTCCTACCAGAACATTAGGGGGTCGGAAGGAATAGCTGTCAACAAGCATTGGGTGTAGGCTTTTCTGCCTCTTTCCCATATGTATGGTAGTCGCCTGCAACCATCAGAAGCATCACAGAAACATGGCAACGTCAAGTGAACAAAGACCCAAAAAAGAAAGTACAAGTTTTTAAAACATTGTTAAATTTTATCACAAGAAGCCACTCCGAGTCTTATCAGAACACCCCATGAACTATGATTTCCAACAGGTAAAAGTTACAAAGATACCCCTTCGCTTCCTGCACCATTTTCCGACATCCTGCCTTTCGCTTCCTGCACCATTTTCCGACATCCTGCTCTCCAGCTATTATGTTCCATTGCCGTTGTGTAAGGCACCGGCAGACATGCTGATAACAATATGTCAGATGCTGTACCTTGGCTTTCTCCAGCTGTGCCTGGGCCTGACGCTCTGCCTCTCTCCGCACGGCCTCCCTGTCTTCCTCCAAAGAGACATCAGAATCAGATGGACGGCTGGTATAGGAGTCCGCCGAACCCTGGGGAGAGGAAGAGCAGAATATTATAATGGCTGTGCATGCAGTGTAACAATACAGAATATACATGGACTGGAGCAGCTCGGCGACTTCTTACATTATACGAGCTGTTTTGACTAATAATCACGAGGCGTGAAATCTCGCTGAAGAGAGATCTCTATTCTCCCTGTCTTCGTGCTCATTTGTGCATCTCTAATCTGATTCCGGATCAAAACAGACCATGTAACACATGCTATTAAACAAACAGTTAAAGGCAAACATAAAACAAATGTGCTGTGTTGGCTGAGCGGCTCGTCTATGCCAATCACAGTACCGTTCCCTGTCATTGCCACCCGAGGCTTCAGATCAGATTCTCTGCCCCTCCGCTCATTTCAGCACTCTATTAAGAATATTTACTATACTTAAAGTGGTTTTCTATTTCGGAGATTTCCTTCTTGAATGTGACTCCTAGGGATTTTGAAACTTAAGAATCTAATTTCTCTGTGAAAACAAATACCATTGGGCACCCACTATGATCAATGGTCATTCATTGACTTTATATTGGTGCTTCAGTTCAGTACTAACATGACTCTTGTTAAAAGCTAATAAAGGGGGTTCTTGGCACAGGACCTTTTGTATTCGATCATTTGGAGGTGTTTTACTGATATAATATAGTATTCTTTACTCTAGAAACAAGCTAATTTCTATACTATTTCTCAAGAAGCATTTCCTGTAAATAAGTCTTTCTACCCCAGCTGGGCCTTCTCAATGAGAACCAATACTCTCTCCCCAAATCATTATGCAAAATTAGAGAAAATAAAAATGAAGTTAGATCTGTGAAGCTCAGGTCTGGCATCGAATCTCGTCCTCCGTGACCAGACCAGTCTTCAATTTTATGACCAGCATGCTTTGCCCAAGATCCTAGGATTCGCTGGCGTCTATTTTGCCCTACAATATCATGGTGTAGAGTCAGGCCTTTTCACAAAGTCTGATGAGACGTTATGAGGTGCATCAGGACGTCGCAAGGCCTAGTAAATGCCAATAGTGCCATGGATACTGGGTGCAGAATTAAAAACTGACCTATTCTGGTTGCCACAAAGTATTGGACTTGACTGCGGACCAGAGCAGAGCAATTATTTTAGATAATAGACACCCCCTGTAAAAATGCTTTTTTATCTTGGACAATTATGGCCCCATCTATGTTGAGCTTCGGGACCCATCTCCCACCACAAGGAATGGAGAAGTATGCTCAGGTACCCAGAGGACCCATCTATCTTGAGAGCGGAGATCCATCTCTCAACTCAGAACATGGATAGGTGGCCTCAGAAATACGCAAGACCTGCATCTATCTTGAGAACAGGGACCCATCTCTGACCATAGGAAATGAAGAGGAGGCCTCAGGTATCAACAAGACCCATCTATCTTGATAATGGAGACACATTTCTCAACACAAGGAATGGAGAGGTGGCCTCATGTCAGATCTATCTTGAGAATGGGGAACAATCTTCCACCACAAGGAATGGAGAGGTGGCCTCGGGTACCCAAAGGACAGATCTATCTCAAGAACAGCACCCTTCACAGGGAATGGAAAGGTGGTCTCGGGTTTCCACAGGACACATCTGTCATGAGAAGGACTAGCCTTCTCACAGCACAGAGAAAAGACAAGTGGCCTCTGGTATCCACGGAACATGCATCTATTTTGAAACAGAGACCCTTCTCCTACCACATGAATGGAATGGAGAAATGGCCTCGAAACATGGAACCATTCTTGAGAAAGCTGAAGGTCCAAAAGGTGGCACCCTATGTCATATCCCTTGGATACGTAAATGAACAAAAGCACTACAAAATTATACAGCCCCTTTAAATAAAAAGTATTTGCATAGCCTCATTAATACATACTCATTTTCCATTAATATATGTAGCAGCATGATATGCCAAAGACATAAATACAAGTAGTATTGTCAGATACTGTAGAAGACATATCCTGGACAGAAGAGCTTACAATCTTGCAAATGTTATAGTCACATAGAAACATAATATCAAGAAAATAGAAGTGTTAAACTGCATGCACAGGAGCGTACACTCATAGGTAGACCCCTTCAAGAACCAAAAAAGATGTCTAAAGTTTGATCTCTTCCTATAGATTATTAATTATTTGGTATACTGCCAGTAATCAGCATCTGACTTCAGAAGTCCCTGGTGTCGTGTACGTCAATTTCCTAAAATCCTTATCAAGAACAACCTGCAGATGTTTACATACAATATTACTGAACACAAGACATCGGTGGCTCTCTCATACATTACGGTACTATATATAGAAGAGTCTCGTAATAGCCCTATCACCACTTCTCCTCCAGGTAGATAAATAGACGGAGCTTACACAAACATCAGAAGTCTTCAGTCGTCCTCCTTTGGTTCTTTTTAAGAGTCTAATCCAAGAGGCCTTCATTAGCCAGACGGGTTAATTATTGTGCCTGGCGGAGGCCCCCTGTGCGGATCCTTCCCAAACAAGTGCACAGATTATCCTGAAGAACAGCATCGCCTTCCCTATCCATCTTTTCTCGTAAGCTCCAGGACTGACCACACAGGGCAACTTCAACAGAAGTAAAGGGCGAGAGGTTGTGTTTCCGTCTAATTCCAATCACAAGTGTCCATTTATGAAGGAACATAAACGTCATTTAGAAGAAGAAGATGATGAAGAAGAAGTGCAAATATGTCTCCTTGTCCTCATCATGGTCGAGGAGATGCTGAGCACAAGGCATCTCTGCAGCTGGTGCACGGTGACTGCTTTGCACAGAGAAGGGAGTCTACATGGCTCCTGGAGGATGGAAGCCTCGTAGAAAGAAAATCACAGGCAAAATGCATTCAGTGACATTTGCAAGTGCAAAGTTCAATCAATCTCTTTAGGGATCTGGTTGGGGGACGGAGGCTGGCATCACTGAGCATGCTCTGTATCTGTCCTTACGCAGTTGCTCACATCACACAGTGCTGCTGCCTTTGTCAGATTGCTTTCCTGCATCTCAAGGGTACACAGCTCGAAAATAGCAAGATGCAGGCGGGATGGAGCACAACCTGCATCACATGTAACAGACCTGGATTTATAGGAGATAGATGATAGATAGATAGATAGATAGATAGATAGATAGATAGATAGATAGATAGATAGATAGTCAAATAGATAGATAGATATCTAAGACTGAAAATGCAGAGAATTGACTGTAGAATATTTATTATTAGAAAATGTATAAATGTGTTAATTTAATTTTCTTTTATCCTATCTATAAAAATTGGTATCTAGCATTTATCTACAGTTATATGAAAAAGTTTGGGCACCCCTATTAATCTTAAGCTTAATGTTTTATAAAAAGATTTTTTTTGCAACAGCTATTTCGGTTTCATATATCTAATAACTGTTGGACACAGTAATGTTTCTGCCTTGAAATGAGGTTTATTGTACTAACAGAAAATGTGCAATCTGCATTCAAACAAAATTTGACAGGTGCATAAGTATGGGCACCTCACCAGAAAAGTGACATTAATATTTAGTAGATCCTCCTTTTGCAAAAATAACAGCCTCTAGTCGCTTCCTGTAGCTTTTAATGAGTTCCTGGATCCTGGATGAAGGTATTTTTGACCATTCCTCTTTACAAAACAATTCCAGTTGAGTTAAGTTTGATGGTCGCCGAGCATGGACAGCCCTCTTCAAATGATCCCACAGATGTTCAATGATATTCAGGTCTGGGGACTGGGATGGCCATTCCAGAACAGTGTAATTGTTCCTCTGCATGAATGCCTGAGTAGATTTGGAGCGGTGTTTTGAATAATTGTCTTGCTGAAAGATCCATGCCCTGCATAACTTCAACTTTGCCACTGATTCATGAACATTATTGTCAAGAATCTGCTGATACTGAGAGGAATCCATGCGTCCCTCAACTTTAACAAGATTCCCGGTGCCTGCATTGGCCACACAGCCCCAAAGCATGATGGAACCTCCACCAAATTTTACTGTGGGTAGCAAGTGTTTTTCTTGGAATGCTGTGTTTTTTTGCCGCCATGCATAACGCTTTTTTGTATGACCAAACAACTCAATCTTGGTTTCATCAGTCCACAGGACCTTCTTCCAAAAAGAAATTGGCTTCTCCAAATGTGCTTTTGCATACCTCAGCCGACTCTGTTTGTGGCGTGCTTGCAGAAACGGCTTCTTTCGCATCACTCTCCCATACAGCTTCTCCTTGTGCAAAGTGCGTTGTATAGTTGACCGATGTACAGTGACCCCATCTGCAGCAAGTTGATGCTGCAGCTCTCTGGAGGTGGTCTGAGGATTGTCCTTGACTGATCTCACCATTCTTCTCTGCCTTTCTGATGTTTTTCTTGGCCTGCCACTTCTGGCCTTAACAAGAACTGTACCTGTGTTCTTCCATTTCCTTACTAAGTTCCTCACAGTGGAAATAGACAGGTTAAATCTCTGAGACAGCTTTTTGTATCCTTCCCCTGAACAACTATGTTGAATAATCTTTGTTTTCAGATAATTTGACAGTTGTTTTGAGGAGCCCATGATGCCACTCTTCAGAGGAGATTCAAACAGGAGAACAACTTGCAAGTGGCCACTTTAAGTAGCTTTTCTCATGATTGCATACACCTGGCTATGAAGTTCAAAGCTCAATGAGGTTACAAAACCAAAAAAAGTGCTTTAGTAAGTCAGTAAAAAGTAGGTAGGAGTATTTAAAACAAGAAAATGATAAGGGTGCCCATTTGTGTGCTCAGATAACTGTGACCAAGATTTCAGACCTTAATTAGCCTTGTTTAGGGTTATGGTTTGTTCACCATCATCGTTAGGAAAAGCCAGGTGATACAAATTTCCCAGCTTTATAAAAAACCCGCCTCCTCTAACCTTGTGCCAAAAAACAGCAGCCATTGATTCTTCTAAGAAGCTGCCTAGGACTCTGAAATTGAAAATGGTGGAGGCCCACATAGCAGGCGAAGGCTAAAATAAGATAGCAAAGTGTTTTCAAGTTGCCCTTTCCTCAGTTCGGAATATAATTAAAGGGAACCTGTCACCCCCCCTGCCGTTTTTAACTAAAAGAGCCACCTTATGCAGCACTAATGCTGCATTCTGTGAAGGTGGCTCTTCTTTTTGTGGTCCCTTCCAACGCTGCAATAATACTTTTTATAATTTGGCGCCATACCTTTAGTCTGTCCAGGGGGCACATCTTTTCCCCCCAGACACCATCGCCTCACAGCCATCACTCAGCCCATCCATGCGCCGCCTCCTCTGCCTTCAGTAACGTACCTGGCGCCTGCGCTGTGCTTTCCTTTTTCGGGCAAACGTCGCATGCCCGAAAAAGGAAAGCACAGCGCAGGCGCCGGGTACGTTACTGAAGGCAGAGGAAGCTGCGCACGGAGGGGCTGAGTGATGGCTGGGAGACGGTTATGGCCGGGGAAAAAGAAGTGCCCCCCTGGACAGACTAAAGGTATGGCGCGCAAATTCTAAAAAGTATTATTGCAGCATTGGAAGGGACCACAAAAAGAAGAGCCACCTTCACAGAATGCAGCATTAGTGCTGCACAAGGTGACTCTTTTAGTTAAGAACGCCAGGTGGGGGGTGACAGATTCCCTTTAAGAAATACCAGTTACCAGGGACAGTGGAGGTGAAGATAAGTTCTGGAAGACCAAGCAAAATTTCAGTGAGAGCTGATGTAGGATTGCTAGAGAGGCAAATCAGAACCTCTCTTTGACTGCAAAAGATCTTCAGAAAGATTAAGCAGATTATAGATTTGTGGTACATTGTTTTACTGTTCAGAGACACCTGCGCAAATATGACCTTCCTGGAAGGGTCATCAGAAGAAAATCTCCCCTGCATCTTCACCATAAAATTTAGTCAGAAGTATGCAAAAGAACATCTCAACAAGCCTGATGCATTTTGGAAACAAATTCTGTGGACCGATGAGGTTAAAATAGAAGTCTTTGGCCACAATGATCAAAGATATGTATGGAGAAAAATGGCACTGAATTTCAGGAAAAGAACATCTCACCAACCATTAAGCATGGGGGTGGAGCAATCATGGTTTGGGGTTGTGTTGCAGCCAATGGCACGGGGAACATTTCACGGGTAGAGGGAAGAATGGATTCACTGCAATGTCAACAAATTCTTGACACAAACAAAACACCATCTGTAAAAAAGCTGAAGTTGAAAAGAGGATGGCTTCTACAAATGAATAATGATGCTAATACAAGTCATAAACCACAATAGACTTCCTCAAAAGGAGCAACTGAAGGTTTTACAATGGCCCTCACAGTCCCCTGATCTGAACATAATTGAAAATCTGTGCCTAGACCTCAAAATAGCAGAGGATACAAGATGACCCAGGAATCTCACAGAACTAGAAGAATTCTCCAAGGAAGAATGGATGAAAATCCCTCAAACAAGAATTGAAAGACTCTTGGCTCGCTACAAATAGCATTTACAAGCTGATACTTGGAAAAGGAGGTGCTACTAGGTACTAACCATGCAGGGTGCCCAAACATTTGCATGCCACTGTATCTATTTATCTAATATCTATCTTATATCTATCTATCTTTGGCCAGGGTTACAGATAAAATGCATAAAATGTGTCCCTCCATCACAGACATAAATAATACAGAATTCCCATGCATTTGATGAGTACCAATAATAAGTGCATCTCAGCCGAGAAAACCAAGCATCTACTCTTTTAAACCTGCGGTGAATATATCCGCTGCGCCTGTCAGATGGAGGAAGCCCCCATAATATTATCTATCGGCACCTCCTTTAATAACACAACACAATATTGTCTCCAGACAAGGCCGTGCATTTATCGTCCATTTTACTTTATTTCTAGTCACCTCATTCTGGAATATGGCCATAGATGTGAAATCAATAAAATGACCTCTAAAAACCCTGTGAACTCCCTTGACATTAAATGCTCAGCACTCACTGGTCTCTGCTGCATAGATGATGGCTAATATGTTCTCGCTGCAAAAAAATCAAATATTAAGAAATAAAACTGCAATCTATGGGAGTGATGCACCCATGTCGCATCCATACATGCAACAAAGCTTTACTATGCAACTAGGAGGGCGTAATGGTGCACCGAGACATAGGCCACGTCACGGTGCACCGCTGCACCCTCATCTGAATATTACATACAAGCAGGTTTTTCAGCAAACGTTGAGTTAATCTGTATATACCTGGTATGATTTCTACAGGGGCTACATCCCCTATAACAGCGTCATCAGTGTTTTGGATCAGTGTATGGTCCATGTGTCCGTTTTTACCGTCAGTTTTTTGTCCACGTGTCCATTTTTACCATCAGTATTTTTCACGTATGGATAAATAAATGAATTACAAAGCTTATTTTATACTTTTAAATATTGACCTTGGACAACGCCCTGATTGTACACTGATGCCATCCGTGTGCTGTACGTGTTTTTCACGGACCCATGGACCTGTATTGGCCAGTTTCATCGTTGATACCAGTGAATATTAGACATGTCTGCATGAGTTTTGCACAGAAAAACATGGACATGTGAATAGCATCATAGATTATAATGTGCTCGTGTTGTATTTGCTAAAAAGATTGATAACACAAGTACATGCAACACGGACGTGTCAAGGAGGCCTAGTTAGCATTTTGGGGGTGAATTTCGCCCCTTAAATTATCCCTCCAGAAAAAAAACAGGTCCACATTTTCTGTCATCTCCAGCTGCACCAAAATCTCGATTAAATATAACTCTTGGCAACTTCAGGCGTTACTTCTGCCAATTATTTTTCTTTTCCTAATTTCTTCGGCCTCGGTACATTTTTCTGTCCGTTGTTGACAGATCTGGACTCCTAAATGCACAATAGTTTAATTTGTGCAATATTTTCATTATTCTGGACATGACTTTAATACCCTTAAAACCCTTTAGTGTTTGCGATGATGAAATAACTGGAGACATATTTATTACCTTGGAGACGTATTCAGACATGACACATTCGGTTCACGTTGGATAAATAAAATACTAGGAGTTCCCCAAAGTAAACTAACAAATAACGATGTTATCATACCCACTGGTGTTTGATACCGATGCAATGGGTAATAAAAAGATACAACATCAATAGTGTGAACGCCATAGAGCACCTTTCTGTTTTTTAAATAATAAAAAATACATATTGCCTTACAGCAGGCACCTGGTATGGAAAAACTTGGGAAAAGTGACCTATTGATTTCTATGGGGACACATGGTGAGTATGCTCGGCAACAACAGATAAAGGGAGGAGGATCAGCAGAGGAAGGAGGAGGAGCAGCAGAGAGGAAAGAGGAGGAGCAACAGATAGGGAGGAGGAGCAGGAAAGAGAGGGACATGGAGCAGCAGAGAGAGGGAGATGAAGCAGCAGAGAGAGTGGAAGAGCAGCAGAGAGGGAGGAGGAGCAGCAGAGAGTGGGAGATGAAGCAGCAGAGAGAGGAGGAGCAGCAGAGAGAGGGAGGAGCAGCAGAGAGGAGCAGCAGAGAGAGGAGGAGCTGCAGAGAGAGGAGGAGCTGCAGAGAAGGAGGAGGAGCAGCAGAGAGAGGGAGGAGCAGTAGAGAGGGAGAAGGAGTAGCAGAGAGGGAGGAAGAGCAGCAGAGAGGGGGAGGAGCAGCACAGAGAGTAGGAGAAAGAGCAGCAGAGAGTGAAAGAAGGAGCAGCAGAGAGAGGGAGAAGGAGCAGAGAAAGGGAGGAGGAGCAATAGAGGGAGGAGGAGCAGCAGAGAGAGAAGGAACAGCAGAGAAAGGGAGGAGCAGCAGAGAGTGAGGAAAAGCAGCACAGAGAGGAAGGAGGAGCAGCAGAGAAAGGGAGGATGAGGAGCAGAGAGGCAGAAGGAACAACAGAGAGGGAGGAGGAGCAGCAAAGAAAGGGAGAAGCAGCAGCAGAGAGATGGAGGAGCAGCAGAGAGGGAGAAGGAGCAGCAGAGAGGGAGAAGGAGCAGCAGAGAGGGAGGAAGAACAGCAGTGAGAGAGAGGCGGAGCAGCATAGAAAGGGAGGAGGATCAGCAGAGAAAGGGAGGAGGAGCAGCAGAGAAAGGGAGGAGGAGCAGCAGAGAGGCAGGAGGAGCAACAGAGAGAGGGAGGCGGAGCAGCATAGAGAGGAAGGAGGAGCAGCAGAGAGAGGGAGGAGGAGCAACAAAGATGTCTTCATCATCTATTGTTGGCAGCAGGAGTGTAACTATAATATGTGCAGGAGATGCAATTATATTGCAGCCCCGGAATCTAGGGGGCCCAAAACATCCCTTTGTTCCATATGAAAAAACTATTAATATTAATGAACTGCAATAATTCTGGGTCCTGTTGGGCATTTTGCATTGGGGCCCATGGGCTGCAAGTTACGCCACTGGTCGGCAGTACGATCTTGAGTATGTGGTTCTGTCTTTTTACAAATATCTTATACTTTTCTATGAACGCCCAATAATTCAGAATGGTCTGATAATCTGGCACCTCTCTAGTCTTATTGAGGCTGAATTAATAGAATTTTAATGAAAAGCATTATAAAAAGTATAATTGTATTATTTTATATTTCTAAAGGTTTACAGCACAGGCGCCGAGCCTGTATATGGATGCACTGTGGAAGATATTGTAGGATACAGCTTGACGGGATACACAATACATGTCCACCTATCGTCACAGCAACCTCGGGTTTAATTAGTGCCAGAGCGGCTGTGAAATCAAAACTGACGCTGCGCAAATTCATTCGTAAATCCTATACTATGGAAGGCATTCATACCATGATTTTATTGGATAGAAATATACATTTATTATTGGGTAAAATCCGCTGTACATCTCTGCTATGTTATGGTGGTCTAATGTAAGTGAGGGTATTCTTTCCTTTATATCTTCTTCCCTGGTGGGCTAGGGTGAAATAGTGGGTTCATGCTTTATTTTCTGAAAGTCTTGGCGGGTAAAGAAGATCTGTTACTTGCTCAAACAAATTGAGTTAAAGGGGTTGTCCAGATCTACTCTGCAGCCACTCTTGTATCCCCCCCCCCCAGGCTGGACAATCCCTTTAAATACTCTACATGACTGCAGACTTGTAAATCCTCACAGTGCGCATAGTGTGAGCTGTCAGGATTCTCCAGCGATTTACATACAGTACTTCTGGCCACATTCCGACTAGACATATGTGGCCTCTCTCAATTCACTTCTACTGAGTGAAGCTGCGGACGTCTAGTCGGCATGTGACATGTCACACACCCAGCAGCTATGGCCCCGGAGAATCCTGACATCGCACACACTGAGCGCTGTGAGTATTTACAAATCTGCAGTCATATAGAGTAATTGCAGACTTGTACCCCAAGGCAGGACAACCTCTTTAAACCAATCTCATAGTTTTCTCTAGGAGAGTGTGCTTTCACCCCTCCCTCCAAGACGCTGATAATCACAACTCGGCAGTGTCTGAGACTGCAAGACTGATAAATCAACTACCGAGCTATGATTGCTGGTGCTTGGGAGGGGTGAAAGTGCCCTGCACCAGAGAAAATCCCAGAAATGTCCAGTTGTACTACAAGCAGAGATTTCACATATTGCACGCCAATAGCGATAAATGTGAATATCTCTGCAATAAAGTGACGCAACGCAGCGCAAAACAGCACAAAGTGGCAGAATCAGTGGAGCAAAGGGATTTTTGCAAGGTATTTTCCATAATTTTTTTGAGCAAGTGACAGGACATCTTTAATACCTGGTGGTCTAGTAGTATACTGTATAAGACGGTGTACATATCTTGTTCCATGGTGGTCTGGAGTAAAACAGAGGGTTCTTATTTTATTTCCTGCTAGTCTAGGATACATTTTTGTCCAGTACTGTATTACAGGGTGTTCATATCTTGTTCCCTGGTGGTCTTGAGTCATTTTATTGCCTATAAAATTGAAGGTTGATACCTGGTTATCTAGTTTTACTATTTAGGAGGGCGTTTATATATTTTTCCCTTGTGTTCTAAAATGAAATGGGAGGTCAGTTCCTGAGGTGTGTTCCTGGTGGTCTGGAGGGTTTTCATAGCTTGTTCCCTGGTGGGCTAGGGTAAAATACGAGTTACTATCTGGTGGTTAACTAACCTCCCAGACTCCAGTAGGTATCGCGAGGTGTCTTGCCAGGGTATGAATAGATCAGTGGTGCTCATAAGAGACCAACACCCCTTTCAAAGAAAGCCTTGGTCTCACCAACAATGGGGGAGCCAAAAGGGAGTCTCCAAGTGAACAGCAAGATGTCACCAGGGGCGTAACTACAATAGGTGGAGAGGTTGACATCGCACCTGGGTCCTAGAGCCTAAGGGGCCCCAAAAGTACCTATGGCCTATATGAAAAGACCAATACTATTAAAGACTTGCAATAATTGGGGGGCCCATTGGAGCTTTTGCTTTGGGGCCCATGAGCTTCAAGTTACACCACTGTATATCATTAATTCTGCAAATGGGTGATAATTTGCATCCGGGAGCCTTGCTTCTCCCACCCGACTTGTCCATAAACTATTCCTCATAGAAGAAAACATATACTGTATATGAATAAAGAAAATGTAAAAAATTCTAAAAATGAACATCAGACGCATTTGGAATAATTTTACGCGGTATATGTAATAATGTTACGGTATACATGTAACACGGTCATTAGTAACACTTGAGTTCTATATATATAAAAAAGTTTGTGAACTTCTGAAACACATCAACTCTTATTTATTATTTTTTTAGACATCCAGAAATTAACGAGACTCTTCAGCTAAAACAAACTACAACATTTTACAGTCCTGCCCTTTCTGAGGATCCCTCGTAGCTTCCCAAGTCATGAATCATACAGAACTGTTTATGTGGACTGCTAGCACGAGTCCTAGTCTTCAATTGAAAACATATGTCTACCCGGCAGAATATTTTTGGATATATTCAACTAATGAAACACGGCCTGACGACACGAGAGCGCTGCTCCGGTTTTGGTTTAATGTGCACTGATTTTTTATTTTAATGTCTGACGCTTCCTACTCAGACGTCAACATATAGAATCCCAGTAAGGCTACGTTCACATTTGCGGTCAGCGCCGCAGCGTCGGGCGCCGCAGCGGCGCCGCATGCGTCATGCGCCCCTATATTTAACATGGGGGCGCATGGACATGCGTTGTGCTGCGTTTAGCGCCGCATGGCCGCAAGCGTTGGACGCAAGAAACGCATCAAGTTGCATTTTTTTTGCGTCCAACTTGCGGCCAAAAACGACGCATGCGGCGCAAAACGCAGCGTTTTAGCGTGCGTTTTGCCGCGTTTTCGTTTGCGTTGTGCGCTGCGGCGCCGACGCTGCGGCGCACAACGCAAATGTGAACGTAGCCTAAGTTATCTGGACTCCAGCTTAAATTCCTTTACCAATGGGCCTGTAAGTGCTCAGATGTCAGGGATTTACTCCGAGCATTGAGAGCAGAAAGGAATAAAACAAGTGCAGAACTAGTGCTGGTTTAACTGGGAAAGTATTTAAAGTGAAACTTCACCTTTATCTGTGATTAGCTAAAGAGCCAACAAACGTAAAATCTTGCATCAGGTATTGCATCAGCTTTCAACTTTTACATAAAGGGGTTTTCCAGGCTTGCAGACCTCTAAATCCGGACAGTGTGCAAGCATTTCACATACTTGAGGTCACATGTCGACTAGACGTGTCAATCCTCCATAGGGGTGCAGAAGATGTGCAAGTCTAGTCAGGATGTAAGAGGAAGTAGGCAAACTTTGAGGTCACATGTCGACTAGACATGTTTATCCTCCATAGGGGTGCAGAAGATGTGCAAGTCTAGTCGGGATGTAAGAGGAAGTATGCAAAGTTTGAGGCACATGTCGACTCAACGTGTTTATCCTCCATAGGAGTTCAGAAGATGTGCAAGTCTAGTCGGGATGTAAGAGGAAGTAGGCAAACTTTGAGGTCACATGTCGACTAGACGTGTTTATTCTCCATAGGGTTGCAGAAGATGAGATGTGCAAGTCTAGTCGGGATGTAAGAGGAAGTAGGCAAACTTTGAGGTCACATGTCGACTAGACATGTCTATCCTCCATAGGGGTGCAGAAGATGTGCAAGTCTATTCGAAATGTAATAGGAAGTATGCAAATTGAATACATATGACCGTTCACAGTAACAAAGGATCCTGACTAATGATGAGTGAGTGTACTCGGTACTAGGGTTTTCCGAGCATACTCGGGTGGTCTCCGAGTATTTTGGGCATGTTCAGAGATTATGTTTGAATCGCCGCAGCTGCATGATTTGCAGCTGCTAGACAGCCTAAATACATGTGGGCGTTGCCTGTTTGTTAGGGAATCCAGACAGTTATTCAGGCTGTCTAGCAGCTGCAAATCATGCAGCTGCGGCAACTCAAACATAATCTCTGAGCACGCCCAAAATACGCGGAGAACTCCAGAGCATGATCGGAAAATCCGAGCACACTCGCTCATCACTAATCCTGACCACTAGTGGACACAGACCAAAAAGGGCAAATATGCAAAAACAGTATATGGGCCCTTTACAGTCCAAGAGCTCATCATAATGAATAATTTCACCTATTTTTTTTAGGTGGAAATGGGGTCCCTTACCTCTTGGGCCCCTGTGAAGCTGCACAGGTCCCACCAATGATATGTCCGCCCCTGATTCTGATGCTGTCAGTGCGGCGCCCCCGCACCGCCGCAGGGCCGAGGGGTACCCGGAGCCGGGCCTCTAGTTCTCAGTCTCGGGGTTGTCACGGTGGCTAGACCCGGTCCGTGGCCCTGTCCGTAAGTGGGGGACGTCCGGTGTAATAGGTGGTAGTAATGGTAGCGATGGAGCGGTGCAGTTGTGGGGTGCAGGTCGCGGTAAATAACGAGGACACCAGGTTGCAGTCTCTTTACCTCTTTACTGGAGATCTCTGAGTCCTCAGTCCAGAACACGGTTCACCAGGCTACGCAAGTCCGGCCGGTCCAATGGCACCTCCAGAGTTCTCCTCTCAGGTGGAAATCTGTGCCTTCCTTCTAGCGCTATGTGTTGTAGTCCTTCCCTGCTGTGCTCACGGAAAGTAACCCCACAACGGTTGTGTCTGTTTCTTAAGTTCCCTCACAACTCGATTTGATGTTCCTCTGTAATCCACCCCTTCCCTGTATTCAGGTTGGAATGGCACCCGTTTGTCAGGTAGGCCTGGAGTTCTTCCGGGACCCTAGAGTCGCCCCTCTCCCGCAATTGCCCCCCAAGACTTCATAGGTGATATGTGGTAGACAGCCCGCCTGAGACCGACTGTCCTGCCGCTGTTTGGAGTATGGCTTGAAGCTGTATTCTAATCCACTCCCTCGGCGTTCCGGCCACCGGTATTGCGCCTCAGCAGGGTGCTGCCTCTTTCAACAAAACCCCTGCTGGTATTCTCCTTCTGCTTGATCTCGTTTCTCACTCAGCACAATCTATCTCGCTTCTAGTCCTTTCTTGAGTCCCGCCGCTTCCAGGAGCCTGCGCGGACCCGTTACGTTCTTTCAATGCCAAGCCTCTGCCAGGATCCCACCCCTGGCAGAGACCCTACAGTTTCTCCCTTCACAACACCCCCTGCCACAGGGTGTTGCTCCGTTCAATCCCGTCAGCGTTCTCTTCTAACTTTCTGCCTGACCCCCAGTTTACCCACTATGGTGGGGAGTGGCCTAATGAATAGCACCCTTAGCTCCCCCCGGAGGCCCTGCTGTGAAACATATTGGTGTCTGTGATACCTGATTGGAGGAACTCCTTCAGTGCCATCGAACGTACCATGGCTCCCCTTAGTGGCAGAGCCACAGTACTGCAACGACCAGAACTCTGGGGCGCTGCACTCCCCCCTGGTTAAACACAGTACTCCGGGACTGGGAAGAAAAACAACAATACAGATTAGTAAACAGACATACAATTTTGTTGAGTGCAAAACAATAAGTATACTTGAACAAGCTTCCCTTTATGGGAGGTGAGGACACTTTTAACGTTACAAACATGGTCAACATTATAAATTACAGGCTATGCATAACTCCTGTTACCCAACCGGGTATTCTACTTAGTGCAAATTCTGGAACAATAAATTAACATTGCCTTTAAGAAACATACACTCTTAGTTTACCAAAGGCCTTCCTATAATCACATTACAGGGTAAGGTAACTTCACATTCTCCTACTTTGAACCTGCAGGACCGCCTGTCCCTATGGCACCAGACCTACTGCCTCTCCTTTCTTTTACAGGACCGCCCCGTTCAGCCAGGGCCTACTGCCTTTCGCTACTATACATAGTATAGACATAACATTCCTTTCGTTTAAAGAACTCTGAGCCAGCTCTACTCGGCTCCTTTAAGGACTCACTCTCTAACCCCTACGGGTTCGCCTTCTGTCCTTAGTAACAAAGTAACTTTCTATGGGGACGCAGGGTTGACCTTCTATCCTCACCTTCATCATCACTTCCTTACTTTCAGCTATGCAGATCTCTATCTCTACCCCTACGGGCTCTCTGCATCTTTTCTTTCTGCAAAACATTATTTTCAGATTTCACAATTCAAACAATTTAAACACATATAACTTTTCATGTAAAACAGTTACATTTCTTTTCAAAGCATCATCATGGCATTACTGTTCTGCAACAGTATCTTTCTCAAGTTCAATTCTTCGCATCCCCTTTAAGAGGGGACCAAGTCTTTCCGAGGTAGCTCGTTTTCTCAGCCTACCAGCCCACGCAAAGGTCCCGGTATGGTATCTTCGCAAAGTGTCTTTAACTAGAACCGGTAGGAAAGGTATCTTCACAAAGTGTTTTTGGCTCAAACCAATAGGGCAAATATCTTCGCAAAGTGTCTTTGGCTAAAACCAGTAGGGAGCACCTTTAAGAAGGTGCAAACTATTTACAAAAGAAAGTTCGAATCATGCACAGTCCATGATTTCTGCAGTTTGTGTAACTTTAAAAACTTGTATAAACTTCAGGAAAACAACAGTGACCCCGGGTCAACAAAAGGGGTCACCTTTAACCCTGGACAGGTTTAGCAGCAACTCAAAAGAACAAACAGTAACTATTTACATTTTCACAAAGCGAAATCTTACTCTTCTTTCAGAAGTTTCCATGAGGCGCCACCTGGCGGGCGGACCCCTGCAATTCAGGTTTCAGGTCCACTCCCGCTGCCAGATACACCCCATGGGTTCGGGTCTGTTGCACGACCAGGTCGTGCGCAGCGATCAAGGTCTGTGTCCCCACTTCTCTCTGTGCTGGTACATCCGGAACATCGGTCACTCGAAGGGGCACCTCCTTAGGCACGACGGTGGTGGCGGCGATCGGGTGGCAGATCGCAAGTTCTGTGGTCAGGCAGGTGGGGCCGACCAGGGTGGTTACAGATCGGTCACACGGCGGCACCTTGGCCACAGGGGCTGGTTTCTCTTTCTTGTAGACGTTCAGAGCGAACCACCCCTTTTCCCCAAGATGCCGGGTGTAGGTAACACTGTCTCCCGGATAGAGGTCTCGATCGGGGTGACCCTCTCTAAGGTGTGACTCGACATCCCGTCGGTTAACAAAGACCTCCGCGTATAGCCCCGGTTCTTTAATGAAGCCCCAGCCTCTTTGGAGTTTAAAGACGGTGATGATGCCCTGCCTGCGCGGGGCCTGGTGAGTGGTGGGGTCCTTACGGGCCCGGTCCTTGACCGCCAAATCTTTTTGATGGTAGGCCTCCCGTTTAGCCTGATGTGTTTCCTCTTCCTCTCGCCACCGCTGTTCTAGCTGGATCTGGTATTCTTCCCAGCTTAGGGCCTGTACCATTTCTCCCTTCTGGGTCTCCACCCCGGGGAACCCCATGAGATTGGATCCAGGGTTCACCCAGCGGCACACCGTGCGCTCCGCGCTGACCTCACACGGCAAGGGAGTAGGGGTGATTGGGGCTCGCATACGGTGTTCCATGCCCGTGGCTTCCTCCCATGGTAACAGGCGCTGAAGTCTATGGGTCCCCGGGAGAGGTGGTGCTGCTACGGGACCCACTAACACACCCTCTGCTGGTGGGGCAGGATCGGCGGACTCACCCACTGGTACGATTCCACTTTCCGCAACAGGTCCCGCTGGTTCTTCCGATGTCCGGGAGTCCACTGCCGGTCCCACCTGATGCGGGGCCTGGACTCTTACATGCAGTTGGAGGAGCTGGTTATATAAATCCTCCATCTCGGCTCTCAGGAATTTGGTGTTATCCACGGAGGACAGGCTGCTGGGCTCATCCGGGTAGTCAGGGGAGACTTCCACTTCAACCCCGCTGTCGGGTTCGGAGCTGCTGGCCATAGCGTCCTCCACGTGGGTCGCTTCCTGGTCTTTTTCCCGCTCTCTCCTGCGTGAGCAGTTTCGTTTTCTCTGCCTCCGCCCCCCATTAAGGATTAGGAGGCGGATCTCTGCTGCTGACGGACACGTCCTCACTGCACAGAAATATTTAGACTGGGCGGCCATTATTCTTCGCGCTCTCCAGCTCGTCTACGCCCACTCCACGCCCCTCTTCTCTTCCTGCGCTTTCCTCAGCGCTGCAATGGCGGCGGATTTTGGCGGCAACTGGCGCAGCACAGTCTTTGTAATAAAGTACAGTCCAAGCACAACAAATCACAGTCTCTAGGCACACATGACCTGATTCTTCAGGCTTAAGTAGATCCTGTTCGTGACGCCAAGTCTGCGGCGCCCCCGCACCGCCGCAGGGCCGAGGGGTACCCGGAGCCGGGCCTCTAGTTCTCAGTCTCGGGGTTGTCACGGTGGCTAGACCCGGTCCGTGGCCCTGTCCGTCAGTGGGGGACGTCCGGTGTAATAGGTGGTAGTAATGGTAGCGATGGAGCGGTGCAGTTGTGGGGTGCAGGTCGCGGTAAATAACGTGGACACCAGGTTGCAGTCTCTTTACCTCTTTACTGGAGATCTCTGAGTCCTCAGTCCAGAACACGGTTCACCAGGCTACGCAAGTTCGGCCGGTCCAATGGCACCTCCAGAGTTCTCCTCTCAGGTGGAAATCTGTGCCTTCCTTCTAGCGCTATGTGTTGTAGTCCTTCCCTGCTGTGCTCACGGAAAGTAACCCCACAACGGTTGTGTCTGTTTCTTAAGTTCCCTCACAACTCGATTTGATGTTCCTCTGTAATCCACCCCTTCCCTGTATTCAGGTTGGAATGGCACCCGTTTGTCAGGTAGGCCTGGAGTTCTTCCGGGACCCTAGAGTCGCCCCTCTCCCGCAATTGCCCCCCAAGACTTCATAGGTGATATGTGGTAGACAGCCCGCCTGAGACCGACTGTCCTGCCGCTGTTTGGAGTATGGCTTGAAGCTGTATTCTAATCCACTCCCTCGGCGTTCCGGCCACCGGTATTGCGCCTCAGCAGGGTGCTGCCTCTTTCAACAAAACCCCTGCTGGTATTCTCCTTCTGCTTGATCTCGTTTCTCACTCAGCACAATCTATCTCGCTTCTAGTCCTTTCTTGAGTCCCGCCGCTTCCAGGAGCCTGCGCGGACCCGTTACGTTCTTTCAATGCCAAGCCTCTGCCAGGATCCCACCCCTGGCAGAGACCCTACAGTCTCTCCCTTCACAACACCCCCTGCCACAGGGTGTTGCTCCGTTCAATCCCGTCAGCGTTCTCTTCTAACTTCCTGCCTGACCCCCAGTTTACCCACTATGGTGGGGAGTGGCCTAATGAATAGCACCCTTAGCTCCCCCCGGAGGCCCTGCTGTGAAACATATTGGTGTCTGTGATACCTGATTGGAGGAACTCCTTCAGTGCCATCGAACGTACCATGGCTCCCCTTAGTGGCAGAGCCACAGTACTGCAACGACCAGAACTCTGGGGCGCTGCACTAGGATTCAGAAGTTTGCCATCACTTATAGTGACTGCAGACTTTACAATCCAAGCCTGGATAACCCTATTAATTTTTAGTGTTTTTTTCCCTGGGCAACATACAAACAAAATTCTCTTGCTTCCCAGAAACCATCAACAAGATGCTGCTGATGTAATTAGGGATGATATGATAAAGAAGTTTCCCAGGATCCCAGTCCAGCAGCCATGCCGGTATTCCATAGACGCTCATCAGAGCCTTGTTAACCTCCCATGACTTGCATGGAATCCTCACCACCTCTTCTAGTTCCTAGAGATGCCAGAAGCTATGAGAAGGCTTATAGGGGTGTAACGTGAAGCTCATGGGCCCCAACGCAAAAACTCCAATGGGGCCCCCAATTATTGCAAGTCTTTAATAGACAATCTCTGCACTTATTGGAGTTATGCCCCTGCCTGAGAATCTTTGTACCCAACTCTAGTGATCATGTTTCTCTTCTATTGTTTACTCTTTTGTTCCTATTGTTTATCCTTATAATAATAATAATAATAATAATTTTTATTTATATAGCGCCAACATATTCCGCAGCGCTTTACAACTTAAGGCCCCGTCTCACTTAGCGATTTACCAACGATCACGACCAGCGATATGACCTGGCCGTGATCGTTGGTAAGTCGCTGTGTGGTCGCTGGGGAGCTGTCACACAGACCGCTCTCCCCAGCGACCAACGATCAGGGGAACGAGTTCGGCATCGTTGAAACTGTCTTCAACGATGCCGAAGTCCCCCTGCAGCACCCGGGTAACCAGGGTAAACATCGGGTTACTAAGTGCAGGGCCGCGCTTAGTAACCCGATGTTTACCCTGGTTACCAAAAAAAACAAACAGTACATACTCGCCTTTCGGTGTCCAGGTCCCTTGCCGTCTGCTTCCTGCTCTGACTGAGATCCGGCCGTACAGTGAGAGCAGAGCGCAGCGGTGACGTCACTGCTGTGCTCTCACTTCTCACTGTACGGCCGGCAGTCAGTGAGAGCAGGAAGCAGACGGCAAGGGACCTGACGGACATCAGAAGGCGAGTATGTACTGTTTTTTTTTTTTTACATTTACGCTGGTAACCAGGGTAAACATCGGGTTACTAAGCGCGGCCCTGCGCTTAGTAACCCGATGTTTACCCTGGTTACCAGTGAAGACATCGCTGGATCGGTGTCACACACACCGATTCAGCAATGTCAGCGGGGCCTCAACGACCAAAAAAAGGTCCAGGCCATTCCGACACGACCAGCGATCTCGCAGCAGGGGCCTGATCGCTGGTACGTGTCACACATAGCGAGATCGCTATGGAGGTCGCTGTTGCGTCACAAAACTTGTGACTCAGCAGCGATCTCGCTAGCGATCTCGCTATGTGAGACGGGGCCTTTATAGAGGGGACTTGTACAGACAATAGACATTACAGCATAACAGAAATCACAGTTCAAAACAGATACCAGGAGGAATGAGGGCCCTGCTCGCAAGCTTACAAACTATGAGGAAAAGGGGAGACACGAGAGGTGGATGGTAACAATTGCTTTAGTTATTTGGACCAGCCATAGTGTAAGGCTCGGGTGTTCATGTAAAGCTGCATGAACCAGTTAACAGCCTAAGTATGCAGCAGTACAGACACAGAGTGCTATTAACTGCATAAAGTGTATGAGAACACGATGCAAGGAACCTGATTATGTGGTTTTTTTTTTTTTCTATTTTTAATAGGCCACACAGGGATAGTTAGGTTAGGCGGTAGGCCAGTCTGAACAAATGCGTTTTTAGGGCATGCTTAAAACTGTGGGGATTGAGGATTAATCGTATTAACCTAGGTAGTGCATTCCAAAGAATCGGCGCAGCACGTGTAAAGTCTTGGAGACGGGAGTGGGAGGTTCTGATTATTGAGGATGCTAACCTGAGGTCATTAGCGGAGCGGAGGGCACGGGTAGGGTGGTAGACTGAGACCAGAGAGGAGATGTAGGGTGGTGCTGAGCCATGGAGTGCTTTGTGGATGAGGGTAGTAGTTTTGTACTGGAATCTGGAGTGGATGGGTAGCCAGTGTAATGACTGGCACAAGGTAGAGGCATCGGTGTAACGGTTGGTGAGGAATATGATCCTGGCAGCAGCATTCAGGACAGATTGGAGCGGGGAGAGTTTGGTAAGAGGGAGGCCGATTAGTAGAGAGTTACAATAGTCCAGACGGGAATGAATAAGAGAAACAGTAAGAGTTTTTGCAGAGTCGAAAGTAAGAAAAGGGCGAATTCTAGAAATGTTTTTGAGATGCAGATAACAAGAGCGAGCCACAGTGATCGGATGTGGGGGGTGAATGAAAGCTCAGAATCAAGGATGACCCCAAGGCAGCGGGCATGTTGCTTTGGAGTAATGATTGAACCGCACACAGAGATGGCAATGTCAGGCAAAGGTAGGTTAGTAGAGGGAGAGAACACGAGGAGTTCAGTTTTTGACAGGTTCAGTTTCAGATAGAGGGAGGACATGATGTTAGAGACAGCGGTAAGACAATCACTGGTGTTTTCTAAGAAGGTCGGAGTGAAAGCAGGAGAAGAGGTGTATAATTGGGTGTCATCAGCATAGAGATGGTACTGGAACCCAAATCTACTGATTGTTTGTCCAATAGGGGCAGTATACAAAGAGAAGAGGAGGGGGCCTAGGACTGATCCTTGAGGAACCCCAACAGTAAGGGGAAGGTGAGAGGAGGAGGAACCAGCAAAACATACAGTGAAGGAAGAGAGATAGGAGGAGAACCAAGAGAGAACGGTGTCCTTGATGCCGATGGAGCGGAGCATAGTGAGGAGGAGCTGATGATCCACAGTATCGAATGCTGCGGAAAGATCCAATAGAATTAGCATGGAGTAGTGACCATTAGATTAAGCTGTTAGTAGGTCATTAGAGACTTTAGTGAGGGCAGTTTCAGTAGAGTGTAAAGAGCAGAAGCCAGATTGAAGAGGGTCGAGAAGAGAGTTATCTGAGAGATAGCGGGTAAGACGGGAGTGGACCAGGCGTTCGAGGAGTTTAGAGATGAAGGGAAGATTAGAGACAGGTCTATAATTAGCGGCACAGTTTTGGTCGAGGGAGGGTTTTTTAAGTAATGGATGTATGATGGCATGCTTAAATGAGGAGGGAAAAATACCGGAAGTGAGGGAAAGGTTTAATATTTTTGTTATGTGAGAGGTGACAGCCGGGGAAAGGGACTGGAGGAGATGTGACGGAATGGGGTCACTGGTGCAAGTGGTCGGGCGAGAAGATGCAAGGAGCCTGCTTACTTCTTCTTCAGTAACTGGTTCAAAGTCAGAGAGTGAACTAGATGCAGTGGGGGAGGGAGGACAGTGCCTGGTATGAAGAGATTGGGAGATGATTTCCTGTCGAATGTGGTCAATTTTTTCTTTGAAGTAATTGGCCAGATCGTCAGCGCGGAGATCTGTGGTTGGGGCCTGCTGTCTTGGGTTGAGTAGGGACTGGAAAGTGTCGAAGAGACGTTTAGGGTCATTGGACAGTGAGGTGATGAGGGTGTTGAAATAGGTTTGTTTTGAGAGGTGAAGGGCAGAGTTGTATGTTTTTAGCATGAACTTATAATGGATGAAATCTTCGGGTAGATTAGATTTTCTCCACAGACGTTCGCCGCACCTGGAGCATCGCTGCAGGAAACGTGTTTGCAGCGTGTGCCACGGTTGTCGCCGTCTGTGCCGAGTTGTTCAATGTATAGGAGGTGCAGCTTCATCCAGGGCACTTTGCAGGGTTTCATTGTAATGGTTCAGAGCAGAATCAGGACATGAGATGGAGGAGATTGGGGCCAATGAGGACTGCAAGTTCTTCATAAGTTTCTGGGTGTTAATGGCCTGTATGTTTCTATAAGTGTGGAAAGTGGGGGTGACCTGAGCGGGATGGCAGTTCTTGATAGAGAATGAAAGAAGGTTGTGGTCAGAGAGCGGGAGAGGGGTGTTTGTGAAATCATCCACTGAGCAAAGTCGGGAGAAGACCAAGTCAAGGGAGTTTCCATCTTCATGCATTGGAGAGTTAGTATGCTGCGAGAGGCCGAAAGAGGAGGTTAGAGATAAAAGGTGAGAAGCAGACGGGGAAAGGGGAGAAGCAATGGGGATGTTGAAATCACCCATGATAAGGGTGGGGGTGTCACAGGAGAGAAAGTGTGGAAGCCAGGTGACAAAGTGATCCAGGAACTGATGAGAGGGGCCAGGAGGACGATACACCACTGCCACTCGCATGGAGAAGGGGACGTAGAGTCTGACAGCATGGACCTCAAAGGAAGGGAATACAAGTGAGGGTACTTGGGGGATAACTTGGAAGGTACATTTGGGTGAAAGGAGCAGCCCAACGCCTCCACCTGCTCTGTTGTCTGATCTTGGGGTATGAGAAAAGTGTAGTCCACCATAGGAGAGAGCAGCAGCAGCGGTTGTGTCTGACTGCTGGATCCAGGTTTCAGTAAGAGCCAGGAGATTAAGAGCCTTAGAAAGGAAGTAATCATGGGTGAAGGAGAGTTTATTACACACAGAGCAAGAATTCCAAAGAGCACAATGGAAAGAGACAGAAGGCATGCATGGAATATTTATAAGGTTAGAGGGGTTTCTGGGTGTAGCAGTTGGGAGGTTTGACTGGCTATAACATGGGGGGCCGGGGTTTGGAGAGATGTCTCCAGCGACTAGGAGAAGGAGGATAGAAAGAGTGAGCAGATGGTTAAGTGATTTGTGAGAGCGTCTTTTGTGTTGGATGGTGGGACTGAATGGATCTGCGCTGTTAAGCAATGTGAACAGAACATGAGTGCTATACATAGGAGAGGAGAGGACAGAGGGCCCGATATGGATGGAGTTTAAAGAGTTTATGCATGGGCGGTGAGTGAATGCAGCAGCCAGGATATAGATTATACAGATACATATGGTGAGTATTTGTTCTGTTTCAAGTGAATAGGGAGTAGGTTTAGATTGTCTTACCTGTCTCCTGCCCTTTCTATCTGCCATGTTATAACTGCGTCATACTTAGAAAAAAATACACCCCTGCATGAATGCTTCCCAAGCTATGTCTACATTTATAGAAGGCTAGCTCTTAGATCTCACTTTTTTTTTTTTTTTGGAAAAGGGTGTTTCTCCCCCTCTTGTTACCAATCAATCTAACTCAGTTGCGACAGCAGGACACAATAAATGTAGTGATCAGATAAACAAATGTCCAGGTCTGCATGGATCATAAACCCCTTTGAAAAAGTTATGTGATCTCTCTACATAGGGACAAGCAAAAGTGAGTTAAATATCTATAAACACAAACAAATGCACAATAAGATGACTAACATATATAGCTATATGCAGGATTCAATGCCGAAGATAGAATGAATCAGATACCATCCAAGCCGCTTGCTGTCAGGGAATGGAGCAATAGACATGCAGGATAGTTCAGTTCAGGGAATGAATGATATGTTTACCATCCAAGCCGCTTGCTGTCAGGGAATGGAGCTTATTTGTATCACTTATGGAACTCTATTGTTACATATATTTATGACTTGTGTTCCGTATTATACTCTGCGGCTCTGCTCATTAACACATGCACTCACCGGCCACTTTATTAGGTACACCATGCTAGTAACGGGTTGGACCCCTTTTGCCTTCAGAACTGCCTCAATTCTTCGTGGCATAGATTCAACAAGGTGCTGGAAGCATTCCTCAGAGATTTTGGTCCATATTGACATGATGGCATCACACAGTTGCCGCACATTTGTCGGCTGCACATCCCAAAGATGCTCCATACAAGGCAGGATGGATCCATGCTTTCATGTTGTTTACGCCAAATTCTGACCCTACCATCCGAATGTCGCAGCAGAAATCGAGACTCATCAGACCAAGCAACGTTTTTCCAATCTTCTACTGTCCAATTTCGATGAGCTTGTACAAATTGTAGCCTCAGTTTCCTGTTCTTAGCTGAAAGGAGTGGTACCCGGTGTGGTCTTCTGCTGCTGTAGCCCATCTGCCTCAAAGTTCGACGCACTGTGCGTTCAGAGATGCTCTTAGGCCTACCTTGGTTGTAACGGGTGGCGATTTGAGTCACTGTTGCCTTTCTATCAGCTCGAACCAGTCTGCCCATTCTCCTCTGACCTCTGGCATCAACAAGGCATTTCCGCCCACAGAACTGCCGCTCACTGGATTTTTTTTCTTTTTCGGACCATTCTCTGTAAAACCTAGAGATGGTTGTGCGTGAAAATCCCAGTAGATCAGCAGTTTCTGAAATACTCAGACCAGCCCTTCTGGCACCAACAACCATGCCACGTTCAAAGGCACTCAAATCACCTTTCTTCCCCATACTGATGCTCGGTTTGAACTGCAGGAGATTGTCTTGACCATGTCTACATGCCTAAATGCACTGAGTTGCCGCCATGTGATTGGCTGATTAGAAATTAAGTGTTAACAAGAAGTTGGACAGGTGTACCTAATAAAGTGGCCAGTGAGTGTACACCTGTAAGGTAGATTCACACGTGACATATTTTATAGATTTTATCGCAGCTGTAAAAAATCCGATGAACGTATTTTTGGTCCGTGTGGAGAACCCAATATTACCCTATGTACTTATTTTTTCACAAGGACTGTGTGAAAGTATTGCAGCATGCTCTAGTCTGGTCCATATTTATCCTTATTTTAGTGATAAGAATGCAGATACACAACAACAACTTGCTGACAGTTTCCATGCAGAACTTTATATTGCAAATACCAAAACGACTGAGTCAATGTATATACAAAGTGGAGCATCACGTTAACAAGCAGATATGATGCGAGGACAGTATTTATCCTGTAGAAGTCCAGATTTAATACACGCATTGAACCCCTGCTTATAGCAGAAATATACAAAGTAAATAAATGGAACCTAATCCAAACGTTTGACACCGATAGGGAACTATTATTCTTTGCAATTTTTTTTATTCTTATTGGTACAATGTTTGCCATTTTTGACATTTTTACTGCAACTATGACAATTTTTTTTTTAAGCAGACACAGTTCATTGGGAGTGAACATGGCCAAGCACAGGCCAACAAATGCATCATAATTTACAAGGTAAAAGTTGCGTAAAATCGAAATCTTTTCTGGTCCACGGCAGCTGAATGATTCGATTTGGCACATTTTACTCCACTGCACCCTGTATCAAGACAGGAATAAAAACTACCAGATATGGATTTGGATATACCAATATTTTAGCCTCATTCATCATTTTTGCACACCTGTATTCCAGTAACAACATAAAAAAAACTCTTAAAAACAAGTTTATTAGATATCTATTAAAAGTCCTAGACCACACATGTTAAACTCTGGCCGGCTGACCAAATCTGGACCGATGGGTGATTATATTTGGCCCGTGACACTGACACCGTCCCCCCATTATACTATATGGAGGACTATGTGGGGCCCATTATACTGTAAGGAGGACTATGTGGGGCCATTATACTGTTGGAAGACTATGTGGGGCCCATTGTACTGTATGGAGGACTATGTGGGGCCCATTGCACAGTATGGAAGACTATGAGGGGCCTGTTATTCTGTATGGAGGACAATGTGGGGCCCGTTGCACTGTACAAAAGACTATGTGGGGCATTTTATTCTTTATGGAGGACTATGTTGGACCCATTATACTGTGTGGAGGACAATATGGGCCCTATTGTACTGTATGGAAGACCATGTGGGGCCTGTTATTCTGTATGGTGGACTATGTGGGGCCCATTGTACTATTTGGAGGAAAATGTTTGGCCCATTGCACTGTATGGAAGACTATTTGGGGCCCATTATACTGTGTGGAGGACTATGTGGGGCCCATTGTACTGTATGGAGGACTATGTGGGGCCTGTTATTCTGTATGGAGGACTATGGGCAGCACGGTGGCGCAGTGGTTAGCACAGCAGCCTTGCAGCGCTGGAGTCCTGGGTTCTAATCCCACCTTGGACAACATCTGCAAAGAGTTTGTATGTTCTCTCCGTGTTTGCGTGGGTTTCCTCCGGGCACTCCGGTTTCCTCCCACATTCCAAAGACATACTGATAGGGAATTTAGATTGTGAGCCCCATCGGGGACAGCGATGATAATGTGTGCAAACTGTAAAGCGCTGCGTAATATGTTAGCGCTATATAAAAAAAAATAAAGAAAGAATAAAGACTATGTTGGACCCATTATACTGTGTGGAGGGCTGTTAATACCCACGACTGTTCATGTTTTTTATTTTGTCCCTCTCTGTATTTGAGATAGTCTACACTAGACTAAAGGTACCTTCACACTAAGCGTGCTGCAGCGATATCGACAACGATGCCGATCGCTGCAGCGTCGCTGTTTGGTCGCTGGAGAGCTGTCACACAGACCGCTCTCCAGCGACCAACGATGCCAAACTCCCCGGGTAACCAGGGTAAACATCGGGTTGCTAAGCGCAGGGCCACGCTTAGTAACCCGATGTTTACCCTGGTTACCAGTGTAAATGTAAAAAAACAAACACTACATACTTACATTCGCATCCCCCGGCGTCCGCTTCCCTGCACTGTGTGAGCGCCGGCCCTAACAGCAGAGCGGTGACGTCACCGCTGTGCTTTGCTTTCCGGCCGGCACTGACACAGTCAGTGCAGGAAGCTCTGAGCAGCAGCGCGGATGCCAGGGGACGTGACATTTACTTTTACAATGGTAACCAGGGTAAATATCGGGTTACTAAGCGCGGCCCTGCGCTTAGTAACCCGATATTTACCCTGGTTACCATTGTAAAACATCGCTGGCATCGTTGCTTTTGCTGTCAAACACAACGATACACGCCGATCTGACGACCAAATAAAGTTCTGAACTTTCAGCAACGACCAGCGATATCACAGCAGGATCCTGATCGCTGCTGCGTGTCAAACACAACGATATCGCTAGCCAGGACGCTGCAACGTCACGGATCGCTATCGTTATCGTTGTAAAGTTGCTTAGTGTGAAGGTACCTTAACACACATGAATGTAGCACACATATAAAAGCAAAACCCAGAATTAAGGGTGCGTGGAAATTGGGTGCTGAACTGATATTGCCCTAAGAAAAAAGCCAAGTAACAAAAAGGGGGCACTGATTAACCGTAACACTAATGTCCTAAAATCTGATACTGCCTAGCTGCGTAGGTTGGCACTCTAGATAAGGTCGATAATGGTGCCTCTGCTCCTCGGCGGCTGTTCTTGATACCCTATGAGGCCCTAGAAACTGTATAGAATAATATAGATATAGACACCAAGACCAAACCTCTTGTGACAATCAAGTCAGGGTTATTGATTTTAACAAGACATAGAGAATCTTGCAGACTTGAGCACACTGGTGAACGGATAAGCAGCAGTACTTAGCTGTACTGGCAGCCTCCCCTGTACTCCACTATCCTAGTGCAACCCAAATATACAGTATGTCTAATGTTTCCTTTACACAGTAGAAGACAAATGTATGAGATTCTAATGCGACTTTTTCTTCTAAAAAGGAGCAACAAAAAAAGAGTATTTACAGTTCTGCTACTTCATTAAACATTGTGTGAAACATTTTTATGTATTTGATATAAAATCTACCAGCGTGAAAATAAAACGGGACAAAAAAAATTACTTAAAAAACGCCACAAATGATGACTAGTGTTAATAGTGTTAATTCTCACACATTATTGTCTTCGTTTTTATTGAACTAGACAGTGGTACAGGATATGGGTTTGAGGTCTAATGTATGTCTGGTTAAACAAGGACGTCTTCAAGATCACTTACAGGAAAACAAATCTTATTGATCTCCTTCCTCCCTAGTAACAAAACTTATCAGCACTGTAATCACTGCCTGACTGACAACATGGGGGTCGACATCAACACTCTCCTAAATTATCTGGAACAAGAGAAGGTTTTAGAATATCTTAAGACAACGTTTCCTTTTGTTGTCGTCTTGTGTCAAGTTGGTAAAAATGCTATTAATTTCTTAAATCAGCTTCCTATCTGTCACATGAAGGTTGTCAACCCAGCTTTGGGCCTCATACACACAAGAGAGCCGTGTTCATGGAGTCTCTGCAGAGCCCAAGACATTTTGCATAGCACCCTTCAGTTTGATTTACATGGCACCCTATCTTGCCTCCGTATGTCACCGTATATTACCTCCACATTGGCACCCTATGTTACCTCCACATTGGCACTGTATGTTACCTCCACATTGGCACTGTATGTTACCTCCACATTGGTACTCTATGTTACCTCCACATTGGCACCCTATGTTACCTCCACATTGGCCCCCTATGCTGCCTCCATATGGCAACCTATGTTACCTCCACATTGGCACCCTATGTTACCTCCACATTGGCACCCTATGTTACCTCCACATTGGCACCCTATGTTACTTTCACATTGGCACCCTAAGTTACCTCCACATTGGCACCCTTTGTTACCTCCACATTGGCACCCTATGTTACCTCCACATGGCACCCTATGTTGCTTCCGTATGGCACCGTATGTTACCTCCGTATGGCACCCTATGCTGTCTCCATTTGGCACCCTATGTTACCTCCACATTGGCACCCTATGTTACCTCCACATTGGCACCCTTTGTTACCTCCACATTGGCACCCTATGTTGCCTCCAAATGGCACCGTATGTTACCTCCGTATGGCACCCTATGCTGCCTCCATATGGCAACCTATGTTACCTCCACATTGGCACCCTATGTTACCTCCACATTGGCACCCTATGTTACTTCCACATTGGCACCCTATGTTACCTCCACATTGGCCCCCTATGCTGCCTCCATATGGCAACCTATGTTACCTCCACATTGGCACCCTATGTTACCTCCACATTGGCACCCTTTGTTACCTCCACATTGGCACCCTATGTTGCCTCCATATGGCACCCTATGTTGCCTCCATATGGCAACCTATGTTACCTCCACATTGGCACCCTATGTTACCTCCACATTGGCACCCTATGTTACTTCCACATTGGCACCCTATGTTACCTCCACATTGGCCCCCTATGCTGCCTCCATATGGCAACCTATGTACCTATGTTACCTCCACATTGGCACCCTATGTTACCTCCACATTGACACCCTATGTTACCTCAACATTGGCACCCTATGCTGTCTTCATTTGGCAGCCTATGTTACTTCCACATTGGCACCCTATGTTACCTCCACATTGGCACCCTATGTTACCTCCACATTGGCACCCTATGCTGCCTCCATTTGGCACCCTATGTTACCTCCACATTGGCACCCTATGTTACCTCCACATTGGCACCCTATGTTACCTCCACATGGCACCCTATGTTGCTGGCACCCTATGTTGCCTCCGTATGGCACCGTATGTTGCCTCCGTATGGCACCGTATGTTACCTCCGTATGGCACCCTATGCTGTCTCCATTTGGCACCCTATGTTACCTCCACATTGGCACCCTATGTTATCTCCACATTGGCACCCTTTGTTACCTCCACATTGGCACCCTATGTTACCTCCACATGGCACCCTATGTTGCCTCCGTATGGCACCGTATGTTACCTCCGTATGACACCCTATGCTGCCTCCATATGGCAACCTATGTTACCTCCACATTGGCACCCTATGTTACCTCCACATTGGCACCCTATGTAACCTCCACATTGGCACCCTATGTTGCCTCCGTATGGCACCGTATGTTACCTCCGTATGGCACCCTATGCTGCCTTCATATGGCAACCTATGTTACCTCCACATTGGCACCCTATGTTGACTTCGTATGGCTCCGTATGTTACCTCCGTATGGCACCCTATGTTGCCTCCGTATGGACCGTATGTTACCTCCGTATGGCACTCTATGTTGCCTCCATACGGCACCCTATCTTGGCTCTGTATTCATTTTGTCAATTTTTTAAGGTTTTGGCCATATCCCCCATCCATTCAGAGATTGTGCCAATTTCACCAAGGACCTCCCATTTATGGGTTGGTTTTGTGTAAACCCTGCCCTTTTTGGCTGGGGCATCCCCCAGTTTGCCAGGACTGTTTTGGAAAACGTGTGATCGTCTCGGTCCTGATAAATCCAAGACTCTTGGCAATTATGCAGATTTTGGACCCTTAAATGGGAATTTCCAACCCTTTATTTAAATTTACATATCACCTCAGCGTGGGAATAATAAAAAAAGAAGTAGCATATAATCACCTTTGGGTCCCTTGGGACATGAGCGGCATGAGGCCAACTCGGAGGACGCAACTAGTGGGACTGAGTGTCGGTGTGAAATGGAAAGCGACTATATGCTATATATTAATACTATACTGAAACCATATGTAAAGTTAAAAAAGGGGCAGAACAACCCTTTAGGGGTCCTACTGTGGGTCTCGATGTAAAATCTGCTTGCATGCAGGCCTGGATTTGCCTGTACTATAGCAATTTTCCTGGAAACAGTCCGACTCCTGACAAACTCTGGACAGAGGGTGGGATTTACCGTAACCTAAATCACCCATAAATGGGGGGTGCGTGATAGGATCGGGGTGGTCTGCAACGGAACTGAAAGCAAATATCACAAAATTGCCAACATCAAGTTATGCCTTTATGACAAGGTGAATATTCTCAAAAGAACTGTATTGGCAACTTGTACAAAGCCATAATTTGGTCACATGTATTAGCCCATAAACTGGCCATAAATATAAGGATAGCTGTAATTTGGCCGGCTTCCTCGTTAACATGGCAACAAACATGGTCTAAAAGGCAAACTGTCTCTGTTGCTTATATCAACCAATCACACAGCAGCTTTCATTACATTTTCTGCTTTTGAAGAATGAAAGCTGTGCTGTGATTGGTTGCTATGAGCTAAGAGAAAATCAACTCTCTTTTGCCCCTAGCAACCAAATACGGCTGCTTCCATTTCATACTCTGCGCTTGAAAAATAAAACCGATTGGTTGCTATAAGCAATAAAGACAGCTTTTCATGTAGATTTCAAAAATCTTTCCCATCTATTTCTATAAATGAATGGAGATCAGCAGTTGCTAAACATTCAGGCGCTGCTTATGAGGAAAATAATATGAAGCTGAAATCCAATCCTTGTTCACTTCTGTTCCCTTTAAAAACCCTTAAAGGGGGTATTCCCATCTCCAAGGTCCTATCCCAATATGTAGTAGGTATAAAAATAATAATATTAGCAAATACCTCCAATTAGAACCGTAGCATATTTCTTCTGATTAGTAGTCTTGCTTACTCCTGCACATGACATAGCTTATCAGAAGAACTATACTGCATTTCTAATTGGAGGTATTTGCTAATATTATTCGGATTACACCTACTACATATTGGGGCTAGGATCTTGATGATGGGAATACCCCTTTAATCGTAAATGGATCCTGTTGAAATACCGACAAAAAATTACGAAGGCTGGTTTACGATTTTTCCTATATTGTTTGATATGTCAGCATGACGCATCTCATTTATAACTTCCTGGCCCTCTAGATGCAGCGAAATTCTGAAATTCATGTGATAATTCAAGAAAAATAGTCTAAAAAATATTAGTAGGAAATGACCTAGTGTCTGTAATTTTGAGATAGGAACCCATAAATAGATATTAGTAGTGTCAGTAGCATCGAGGAACATAAAAAAAACATGTCTGCGGCCAGATGAGTTGTAGTAATCTTGGCAGGTATTAAAATGAATGATTCGATATTCTGGAAGTAATGAGAAGGTTCACATTCCGCAACATGGACGCTGACCACATACGGCATGGTACTAACACCGCGTGGTCACCTTTGAAGGCAGAGACAAAACATGGGGCACTGTGAATCAGGCGTGGGGAACTATTTCTTAATACTTGAGAATAATGAGAAATACAGACGGAGTCCCAGTTTTTATAGCCAGCATATTTTAAAAGGAATTTCCTGAAAATATCTTCATATATTAACCTCTTGCCATACCATGAAGAATTGTTATGTCTGGAGTGGGTGTGAATGGATGAAGCAGGCTCAGGAGCCGAGCCTGCGTCACACAGGACAGGTCCGGCTGTGTCATACAGCCAGCATCCACCAAAGTCAGACATACGATCCTGGTGCTGCATCTATTTGGGTACCCGTTAGTGATGAGTGAACGTGCTGGGATTAGGTGTTATCTGAGCATGCTCAGGAGCTAACTGAGTGTCTTCGGTGTGCTCGAATAATATGTTTGAGTCCCCGCGGCTGAATATCTCACCAGCCGCAACACATGCAGGGACTGCCTAACAAACGGGATCCCTGCATGTGTTCTGGCTGTCGAACAGTCGTGAGACATGCAGCCGTGGGGACTCGAACATAATATTCGAGCACGTCGAAGACACTCGGTTGGCTCCTAAGCATGCTCAGGTCCTTGCATTGTGATCGTGGGGTGCCGATGATTTGCCAAGACAGCCAGAGGCCGGCTGAAGGCTTGGCACCACCATCTTGGTACTGCTGGCAATCCCAGCCTCCGAATGGGCTTGATTAAAGATATTGCTGCATATCGTAGAGATGACCAAATCCATTACCTCCAGCAGCCAGGTCAGTATTCCGTGGCTCGTGGACGGTGGCCTGCAAACCAACTTCTTTCTACCTGATGACATCCACACCTCCTCTTTTGATTAGCCGGTGCAGCACCCCAGAGTCCTGGTTGTTGCAGTACTGTGGCTCCGCCACTATGGGGAGCTATGGTACGTCTGATTGCACTAAGGAGTTTCTCTGACCAGGTACATTCTCACCACACTTCACACTCCGGCCACCAGGGGGGGTGGTCCTATCTAGTAGGCCACTCCTCACAACTCTGGTAAAACTGGGGGTTGGACAGGAAGACAGGGAGAAGTAGCTGGGAAGAGCTAGTGAGAGGACCTGTCAGGGATGGGATCCTGGCAGACTCCTCAGAGCAGAACTAACCAGCAAACAACGGGAATACAGAAAAGGAGAATACCAGCAGGGGTTTTGTTGAAAGAGGCAGCACCTTGCTGAGGCGCAAACAATCGGTGGCCGGAACGCCGAGCAAGTAAGAGACTTTAAGTACATTGCAAACCACGGCAGGACAGCTAATTACAGGTTGGCTGTCTCACTTAACACCTAAGCAGACAACGGAGGCAGCTGTGGGAGAGGGGCGACTCTAGAGTCCCGGAAGAACTCCAGGCCTACCCCGTCATACGGGTGCGTCCTACCATATCACCTGGAGGACGGAGAACGAACAGTAGAGACAGAAAGAAACAGTTGTGAGGACTATCCCGGGAGCTCAGCAGGGAAGAACTACAACACACAGCGCTAGAAGGTAGATACTGATTCCCACCTGTGAGGAGAACTCCCGATGTGTCGTTGGACCGGCCGGTCTCTGAAAACCCAGTTAACAGCGCTCTGGACTGAGGTCTCCAACATCTTCAGTAAAGAGGTAAAGAGACTGCAAACTGGTGTCCTCGTTATTTACCGCGACCTGCACCGTTACCACGCCACTTATTGCACCGGACGTCCCCCATTGACAGACAGGGCCACGGACCGGGTCTAGCCACCGTGACAACCCCAGGACTGAGACCTAGAGGCCCGGCTCCGGGTACCCCTCGGCCCTGCGGCGGTGTGGGGGCGCTCCAACTTGGCGTCACGAACAGGATTTACTTAAGCCTGAAGAATCAGGTCATGTGTGCCTTGGAACTGTGAGTTATTGTGCTTGGACTGTACTTTATTGAAAAGACTGTGCTGTGCCATTTGCCGCCAAAATTCGCCATTGCCGCGCGCGGAGGGAGGAGCCTTAGCTACGTGGGCGGGATCAGCCAAAAGAAGCGCGGAACGGAAAGCGCGGTGAGGCGCCAATCCCGGAAGAGGAACTCCAACCTCCAGCAGGTTAGTGGGAGGAAGGGACGGCCATGTCCGAGTCGGGAGGAGAGGAGGTGGCGGTCGCAGCCGCGGACGCAGGGGCAGCTCCGGTCCCCACAGCGGGCGAAGCCGCGGCCCTAATACCACCACTGACTGCCGCAGAACCCGCTGCCCCCATCAGCCAGTCGGACACTGCCGCTAATGCAAAAGCCATAATGCCCTTCTCCATGCCCTACCTGCCCGGAGCGGCCTGGCTCCCACGATACTCTGGGGAGGCGCATACGTTCACTGACTTTAAAGAAGGGCTCTGCAGCCTGCTCGAGTTCTATCCCCTAACCGAGCCCCAGAAGGTCCATATGATAACCGGCCAGCTCTTTGGGGCGGCTCTGAGGGAATTGAAATCCTGGCCCGCTGAGGATAAAGGAACTGCACAACAGATTTTTGCCAAGCTTAAAGCCACCTTTGACACTCGCACTGCTACAGAGATTAAACTGACTTTTTATGGATGCAAACAAAAGTCACAGGATAGCTTGCGGGACTATGCCCTTAATCTCCAGGAAGCGATGCGGGCCATTAAGCAGAGTGACCCCGGCAGCATGCAGGATGAAGATAAAATCCTGAAGGAGCGGTTCATTGAGGGGCTCCTGTGCAGTCACCAGCGGGGCCAATTGCACTTTCTGGCCATGCAAAATCCAGACTTGACTTTTGCGCAGTTTAAAGATAAAGCTATCCAGGCATTGCAGGAGCGACAGCCCAGCCGCGCAGTACCACCCAGGCGCCCCGCTCTCACATACCACCAGGAGGTGGCATCGGATACCCCAGTTGCCGCGGAGGCCGACGCCCAGAGCTTCGAGGACGACTCCCCTGCAGGACTTCGTCTCCAGATGCAAGAGCTAACCAAGAGCGTTGCTGCCCTGGCCCGGACGGTGCAGTCCCTACAGGAGGCCCCCAAAGAGAAGATCCAGTTGGCTTCCAGCCCGGAGGATGTCCCTTGGATGCGACAGAGGAGGACTCCGCCGACCAGGAGCCGGCCCGACGATCGCTTCCACCAGGATGGACGACCCATCTGCCGCCGCTGTCACCAGGTGGGCCATCTTGCAAGGTACTGTCCTTTAAACGAGCAACCCCTGGGGCAAAGGGCCAACCCCCAGGAGTAGGACGGTCAGGCCCGCAGCATTGGAGAACCAAGTATATTGGAGGACGACCAGTTCTCCCTGTAGTGATTGATGGAATCCCCTTGAATGCTTTGCTGGACACCGGTTCTCAGGTGACGACTATACCTTACGTGCTCTACAAACGGTATTGGGAGGACGCTGATATTACTCGTGGCCCTGATGATGATTTCACCATAATCGCCAGTAATGGTCAGCCATTGCCACAAGTGGGGTATAAGGAGGTCACCATCAAAGTGGGGCGGGTGGAATTGAAAGCCCAAGGGATTGTGATTGTAGATATTGATCGTCGAGAATGTAATCCCATGATGACTCTTGGTACTAATGTTATAGAAAATTGTCTTGCAGAAGTGATTGTTTTGTTGCAACAGGTGGCAGAAAACGCTGGCCACAGTGAGCAACGTGCCCTGCAGAAGGAAATCAGAGCTCTGATGCAGAGACAGCAGGTAGAGCTGACTGGTGGTGAGATTGGTCGTGTCACTGTAAGTGATTCAAACCCCATCGCGATACCTCCCAAGAGTGAAATGTTAATATGGTGTCGAGCAGCCATAGGCCTCAGGGGTAAGGACTACCAGGCCTTGGTAGAACCTGTATATTCAGACAATAGGCCTACTGTTCTGACAGCCCGGGGGGTGGTAGACGTCCGACAGGGGAGAGTGCCTGTACGTGTCCTCAATTGTGGGGAGGAAGAGGTCCACCTAACCAAGTATACTACGCTCGCCAAACTGTTCACTGTCAATAATAGTGTAATACAGACACCTGAACCCTTGGGCCCGTCAAACGTGGCGGAGAACAAAGGTTCTGCAGAGCACTCGAAAGATTGGTGTCGGGAATTGCATGTGGGCACTGACTCTACCCCATCTCATCAAATACAGGGGGCTTACAGGGTGGTACACGAGTACGAACAGGTATTCAGCAAACACCCCTCAGATTTTGGGCAGGTGAAAGGGATCCAACATCACATCCCCACGGGAGATCATCGACCCATAAAAGAGAGATATCGCCCTGTACCCCCAGCTCATTACCAGTGTGCCAAGGACATGTTGCGGGAAATGAAGGAGGCTGGGGTGGTGAGAGACAGCTGTAGCCCCTGGGCGGCTCCGTTAGTCCTTGTTAAAAAGAAAGATGGTACAATGAGGATGTGTGTTGATTACAGACAGTTGAATCGCATTACACATAAGGACGCATACCCACTGCCCAGGATAGAGGAGTCTCTGGCTGCTTTAAAATCTGCTAACTATTTCTCTACCTTAGATCTCACCAGTGGGTACTGGCAGGTTCCTGTGGCGGAGGCGGACAAGGAAAAGACGGCCTTCACGACGCCAATGGGCCTCTGTGAGTTCAACTACATGCCCTTCGGATTGTGCAATGCTCCCGGAACGTTCCAGAGGATGATGGAGAGCTGCCTGGGACACCTGAACTTTGAAACCGTGCTGCTATATCTGGATGACGTCATAGTCTTCTCTAAAACCTACGAAGACCATCTGAAGCACCTGGCCGAGGTGTTTGAAGCCTTGTCCAAATTCGGCCTAAAAGTGAAACCGTCCAAGTGTCATCTGCTGAAACCTAAAGTGCAGTACCTGGGCCATGTGGTGAGCGCTGAAGGAGTGGCCCCAGACCCCGACAAGGTCACAGTGATCCAGGACTGGCCAAAGCCTAGTGACCTCCACGAAGTCCGGCAGTTCCTCGGGTTGGTAGGTTACTACCGGAGATTCATTAAGGATTTCACCAAGAAGGCCGCACCCTTGCAAAATCTGCTGGTGGGCCAACCAAAGAAGACCAAGGGGAGGAAAACCCCCTTTGATTGGAACGAAGAGCTGGAGGAATCCTTCACCTGCTTGAAGTCGGCGCTGACGGGGGAAGAGGTACTGGCTTACCCCGAATACGACCAACCGTTTGTGCTGTACACAGATGCCAGTAATGTGGGACTAGGAGCCGTGCTGTCTCAGGTCCAGAACGGCAGGGAAAGAGTGATCGCTTACGCCAGCAGGAAACTCCGTCCCATGGAAAGGAACCCTGACAACTACAGTTCCTTCAAACTGGAATTCCTTGCCCTTGTCTGGGCAGTGACGGAGAGGTTTAAGCACTACCTGGCTTCCGCGAAATTCACCGTCTTCACGGACAACAATCCGCTAACGCATCTGGATACCGCCAAACTCGGGGCCTTGGAACAGCGGTGGATGGCCCGGCTGTCCAACTATGATTTCACCATCAAATATCGGGCAGGGCACCAGAATGCCAATGCCGATGCTTTGTCCCGAATGCCCAATTTACCAGAAGTGGGAGAAGATCCGGAGGCACTTGAAGAGGTGGAGCTGCCTGCCTTCCATCGCCCCAAAGCCACTCAGAGCTCTCACCATGTGAAGAACAGGCACAAGAACCAACCGGATGCCACGCTGAATCCCCTGCCCCACCACGGATGGGCAGAAACCCAGGATAGTGACCCCGCGGTCCGTCAGGTGAAGGAGCTCTTGACGCAGGCTGGGTTGCACCCTGGCCCAGATGATCCACAAGAAACCCAACAGCTGTGGAAGGGAAGGAGCAAGCTGTTTATCCATGATGGCAAGCTGTGCAGGAGGAGCATCGACCCACGTACTCATGAATTGGTGTGGCAGATAGTGGTGCCAAGGCGAGATGCGCCCATGGTTCTGGGAGCCTACCATGATGGAGCCGGACACTTCGGATGGAAGAAGCTGGAGAAGCTACTCCGAGGGAGGTTCTATTGGATTGGCATGAAGAGAACCATTGAGAAGTGGTGTCGGGAGTGTGGTCCATGTAGTCTGCGCAGAAAGGACCGTGACAGCCAACGGGCCCCCCTGCGGCCTATCATCACCAAACGGCCGCTTGAACTGGTCGCGCTGGATCATGTGAAGCTGACACCTAGCCGGTCGGGCTATATCTACGCCCTTACCATCGTGGACCACTACTCCAGGTTTCTGGTGGTTGTGCCTGTTAAAGATCTAACGGCCAGGACTGCCGCCAGGGCCTTCCAGCAGCACTTTTGTAGGCCCCATGGCTACCCAGAGAAGGTACTGACCGACCAGGGACCTGCCTTTGAAGCAGAAGTATTCCAAGAATTCTGCCAGTTGTACGGGTGTAAGAAGATCAGAACTACACCGTACCACCCTCAAACCAACGGGATGTGCGAGAAGATGAACCAGGTAGTAATCGATTTATTGAAGACCTTGCCTGTGGAGGAACGGAATCTGTGGCCGACAAAGTTGCCTGACTTGGTGGATATGTACAACCACATCCCAGTAAGTTCCACCAACTGTACTCCAGCGTACCTGATGCGAGGAAGGTCTAGTCGGTTACCCGTTGATCTGGACATGGGGGTCCTAGTACCCGAAGATACCTCGCCGGATGCGGATTGGGATGCAGAAAGGCAGCGAAGGTACCGCGAAGTGCAAGAGTGTGTGGAGAGAAGTCTCGCCCAGGCTAGGCAGAGGCAAGAAAGGGACTACAACCAACACGCTCCTGCGATTCCCCTGTCACCTGGTGAGCAAGTGCTTAAACGAAAGAGGAGGTTACACAAGCTCGATGACCAATGGGAAGCGGAACCGTATACCATCTTGCCATCCGACTTCGACAACACTAAGGTCTGTCTCATCAGCAAGGACAAAGGGGAGACCTCGACAGCGGTATCCAGGGATCACCTTAAGGTCTGCCCCGATAAATTGAAAGAGAGGGGCACGGCCCCAGAAATCTCCCCGCCGGTGGAAAAGGAGAAAATGTTCCATACGGTCCTTGGTGACTTTCCCCAGTCCTGGACTCTGATAAACCAAGCCGTTGCGGTACCTGTTGTAATGTTTGAACAGCCGGACCCGCCAGAAACAATGGTGGAACCAGATCATCCGGCCCCGCAACCTCAACAAGCCTTGCCTGAAGAAGCCATGCCAACCGTTGAACCGGCAAATCCTCCCTCTGCTATCAGTGAGCCTGCCGTACCCACTGTTGATAGCAGCAGCTCTGAGAGCCCCAACCTGCCAGTGCTACCCAGACTCACTAGAAGTGTAGTTAGAAGACAGCGCACTACACCAGCGGTAGCAAGCATAGCGGGCCCTGTTAGGCCGATAGCAACCCCTGCGCTGCGAAGGTCCACACGCAGCACACAGAACCAAACTCCCCTCCGCTACAAAATGTGGAGGTATTGATAAGGGCTGCTATTTCATTAAAAATGTTTGTATGCATATCTTTTTGTTACAGGTTGTTAAAATGGACAATAGAGTAATGGACAGTGAATTGCTCAAAAACTTTCATAAGGGGGACCCCTTTGTTTACCCGGGGTCCCCGCTGTTTCAACCACTGAACTGAGAGTCATAAACTGTGCATGACCTAACTTTTGCAACGTTCAAGAATCCTCACCTCCCGTAAAGGGAAGCATTGTTATGTTCAATTGTTATGCTATTTCAAAATTTTGTGTGTTTCCTGTTAACATGTATTATTGTTCTTGTTTTCCCAGTCCCGGAGTACTGGATTTAACCGGGGGGGAGTGCAGCACCCCAGAGTCCTGGTTGTTGCAGTACTGTGGCTCCGCCACTATGGGGAGCTATGGTACGTCTGATTGCACTAAGGAGTTTCTCTGACCAGGTACATTCTCACCACACTTCACACTCCGGCCACCAGGGGGGGTGGTCCTATCTAGTAGGCCACTCCTCACAACTCTGGTAAAACTGGGGGTTGGACAGGAAGACAGGGAGAAGTAGCTGGGAAGAGCTAGTGAGAGGACCTGTCAGGGATGGGATCCTGGCAGACTCCTCAGAGCAGAACTAACCAGCAAACAACGGGAATACAGAAAAGGAGAATACCAGCAGGGGTTTTGTTGAAAGAGGCAGCACCTTGCTGAGGCGCAAACAATCGGTGGCCGGAACGCCGAGCAAGTAAGAGACTTTAAGTACATTGCAAACCACGGCAGGACAGCTAATTACAGGTTGGCTGTCTCACTTAACACCTAAGCAGACAACGGAGGCAGCTGTGGGAGAGGGGCGACTCTAGAGTCCCGGAAGAACTCCAGGCCTACCCCGTCATACGGGTGCGTCCTACCATATCACCTGGAGGACGGAGAACGAACAGTAGAGACAGAAAGAAACAGTTGTGAGGACTATCCCGGGAGCTCAGCAGGGAAGAACTACAACACACAGCGCTAGAAGGTAGATACTGATTCCCACCTGTGAGGAGAACTCCCGATGTGTCGTTGGACCGGCCGGTCTCTGAAAACCCAGTTAACAGCGCTCTGGACTGAGGTCTCCAACATCTTCAGTAAAGAGGTAAAGAGACTGCAAACTGGTGTCCTCGTTATTTACCGCGACCTGCACCGTTACCACGCCACTTATTGCACCGGACGTCCCCCATTGACAGACAGGGCCACGGACCGGGTCTAGCCACCGTGACAACCCCAGGACTGAGACCTAGAGGCCCGGCTCCGGGTACCCCTCGGCCCTGCGGCGGTGTGGGGGCGCTCCACCGGCCTGGCGCAAAATTACAGTTGCCGCATGACACACATATAAAGCAGTGTCAGACCGGAAAATCAAAAGAGGAGCCGAATATGTCGTCAAGTAGGAGGTACTTCTCAGGGCTCTCAGGATACTGACCAGGTCGATGGAGAAGTCCTGAGAACTTATTAGTTCATCTCTTGTATATATTACAAATGATCAAATAAGCGAAGGTTTAAATCCCATGTGGGGACAAAAACAGTACAGTGTAAAGTGGAAAAAAAAGTTTAAAATATTTTAAAACTAAAAAATAAGAATTTGAAAAATCTCTTTACTTCTGTAAAAAATACAGAAATTAAAAAAAAAATAAAAAAAAAACATGCAAAAACATATTCGGCATAGTCACATCCATAAAAGTCAGATGAAAATGTAAATAAGCTAAACGCTGTAAACTAAAAGGAAACACGTATATTACTTACCGGTAATGTGTTTTTACGGAACCCATGACAGCATCCTTATATCGGTGGTGCTGTCATGGGTGATAGGAAAACACGTACATTACTTAGGCTACTTTCACACTAGTGTCGTGCACTGCACTTTTGCAGGATGTGTTTTTTCTCCATTGACTTGCATTAGCGACGCAGTGCGACGCATTGCCACACGTCGCAACCGTCGTGCGATGGTTGCGTCATGTTGCGTCGGACCGTCGCCACCAAAAAACGTTGCTTGTAACGTTTTTTGGTGCGTCGTTCCCGTCTTTTCCGACCGTGCATGCGCGGCCGGAACTCCGCCCCCACCTCCCCGCACCTCACAATGGGGCAGCGGATGCGTTGAAAAACAGCATCCGCTGCCCCCGTTGTGCGGCGCATTCACTGCTAGCGTCGGTACGTCGCAACGACGCAATTCGTTGTGCGTTGTCCGACGCTAGTGTGAAAGTAGCCTTACCGGTAATGTGTTTTTACGGAACCCATGACAGCACCCTTATATCTGTGGTGCTGTCATGGGTGATAGGAAAACACATATATTACTTACCGGTAATGTGTTTTTACGGAACCCATGACAGCACCAAGATGTCATGAGAGCACCAAGAAGTCACTCAAAAGAATAAAAAGATTAAACAAGTGTAACATCGCCGTAATTATACCGATCTGGAGAATCCTGCATTCCAAGTAATTGCTAAAGGTCAATGGCGTAAAAACGAAAACCAGAAAAACAATGTGCGAATTTGCAATTTTTTTTCAACATTTCACGGCGCTTGGAATTTTTTTTTCCTTTTTTTTTCAGTACATTACACAGTAAAATGAATGGTGTCAGACAAAACTACAAATAGTCCAGTGACAAAAAAAACCCAAAACCAAGCCCTCATATGGCGATATCTACTAAAAAAATAGATGTTGGAAGACGGGGAAGAAAAAAACGAAATGTCAAAAAGAAAAATGGTCTGCGTCCTTAAGGAGATAAGATATGTTTCACATGACGGGTTTGTTCGCACATGTGTTTTTGCCATAAAAACACATGTATGAATCCACCGTTAGAGTCTGAACTTCCTATTTTGGTCGGCTGACAGGTATAATCAGTGGGCGACCAGGAGGAGCAATTTTGTAACGTTTTCACCTTTTGCAACAGCAGTGTTTTTCTAAAAGAAAATAAATAAAATAATTAAATAACTCTGAATATAATGTAACCTGATTTATTTTAGCAGCAGGATCGTATTAATAAGTTGCAATGAATTTGGGTTATTCCTAGTCACCCAGTTTGAATGACATATAATACCACGTATGTATGTATGTATATATTATTATTACATATTTACATCCCTCTTGTCTTTCTGCCTGTGTCGGTCTTTACTACTATACTTGAATTATATTCGTCAATCCCCATAATCACAAAAGTAATGTGAAGAAAGCAAACAAACAAAAAAATAGCGAAAGAAAAACTTAAAGAAAATTTTTTAAAGAAAATCATCATCAGCAAGCCAAATCCTGCATGCAAATTAAGAAATAAAATAGAGAAAAACAATTTCTACGCGGCGCTCACTAAGTGGTCTTACCTCATCAGATTCCTCGCTGCCATAGAGGTACATTGCTGTAGTCCCCCAGCGAAGAAACTAGGAAGCCTGCACTTCCATCAGGAGACGCACAAAGAGTTCTTGTTGTGGCACAGCTGGAGACGTCTCGTTCCCACGCTCAGACCGCTCTCCAAATAAATACTATATATATATATGTATGTATGTATGTATGTATGTATGTATGTATGGCAATGTCAGGCTGCAGTCAGCAAAGTGCAGCAGGCTGTGGGGGGCTCAGGGCAGCATTGCCTGGGAAGACCATATCCGTTACTGAGGGATGGGAGGATTTACTTAGGAAAATAATGTAGGGATCTGGTAAATGAAGGCGGTCACATGGCGCAGGGGGGATGAGTTCATTGGCTGCCTGTGGACTCTTGGAACTTTCACAGACGTCTTAGAACTTTTCCTTTTTTTTTTTCCAGGGTGATGATAGACTCCAGCTACTCACTGAGAACTATACGGACACAGTAAAGACGCATTCACATGAAGCATCTGGGGTTTACCAGACAATATTAGGAAACTGCGAAGAAAATAAGTATCCCAGTACGCCATCCACAGGCTGCCAGGGAGGCGCTGACACTTAGCTTGTAGCAGAGGCATGGCTGTATACTGGTTGCCTAATATACTACATCCCTATTATACTAATAAGTATGTTCAGATTCCTACAACAACCATAGGGGTATTCCGGTGCTATTGGAGGTAAGCGGTGCCCATGCCCTTACAAGCCAACCATGCTTGTGTACTAACCGAGTATCTTCGCAAGCTGCTCGAATAATATGTTCTTGTCCCCACGGCTGCATATCCCGCAAGGGACTCAAACATATTTTTTGAGCATGCCAAAGACACTCAGCACCCGAGCATACTCAGATAACACCTCATCCGAGCACGTTCGCTCATCACTAGTCGTAACATCATGAATAACTCATACACATCCATGGCGGAAGTGAGCAGCATCAGGATACCCTTTTAAATCCCAATCACAGGATATTTTAAGTCAGACACGTTCCTTAAAGGAACACACAAAACGGCATAAAACTTCCCCTTTTTGAGCAAATTGCTCTTCTTAGAACTTTCTTTCTCTAAACTGAAGCTATGGTTTAAAGGGGTGCTCTGCTTTGGCTAATACATTGCTTCATACAGTTTGTAATGGCTCCAAGTATTGCTCAATACAGTTTATAATGGCCCCATATATTGCTCCATGCAGTATAATGGGCCCCATATATTGCTCCATACAGTATAATGGCCCCATATATTGCTCAATACAGTATAATGAGCCCCATATATTTCTCGATGCAGTATAATGGCTCCAAATATTGCTCAATACAGTATATAATGGCCCCATATCAATCCATGCAGTATGATGGGCCCCATATATTGCTACATACAGCACAATGGCCCAAAATATTGCTCCATACAGTATAGTGGCCCCATATAGTCCTCTATACAGTATAATGGCCCATATAATGTTCCATAAAGTATAATGGCCCCATATAGTACTGCACACATTTAAAAAAAAATAATAATCAAATACCACAGAGCACAGAGGGCTAGCTGTAGTGACGTCATCGCGCCCTCTGCCGTGAGACGCCACAGAGGGTCAGAAGGCGCTGAAGACACTGGAGCTGCTGGGAATGGGGAGAGGTGAGTATTGGGGGGGGGGGACATAGCGTTCCGTTGTCCCCAAAGGTGATCCTTTAGACTATTCGTAAACGGAGTTTTATAAGAAGGTTATTTTGTTTTGTTTGTTTTTTTAACGGCTTCTCTCCAAAAAATGACACAAAAATTGCTGATAAAGAAACACTTCGTAGACTCTAGCTATCTATTTCAATGTTAATTCTCTGTTGCTCATATAAGGAGTTTTTGAGCGTTTTTTTTCTCTTCAGGCTATTAAAATGCCTGGAAAAAAGGAAATGCATATCATTTATTTGCCATGAATATTGATGTAATCCATCCAAATTATGAGGTGTCCCATCAGAAGACGGCTAAAAACACTTCTGGAAAAAAAACTCTCAAAGAAAACTTCAAAAAACTAAAAATGTCTCCAATAAGGCTATGTGCATACAGATGCTTTTTGATTAGTTCTGACTGATCGAAAATCCTAAGTTTTAGGGCTTGTTCACACTTTGCAGATTTTGCTGCGGATTTTTCCGCAGCGGATTTGGAAAAACCGCAGTGCAAAACCGCGGTGGTTTTCACTGTGGTTTTTTGTGCGGTTTCTACTGCGGATTCCACTACGGTTTTCCAACTGCACTTTCCTATTGGTGCAGGTGGAAAACCGCTGCGGAATCCGCAGAAAGAATTGACATGCTACTTCTTTTTTTCCGCAGAAAATCCGCGCGGATTTTCCAGCGGAAAAACGCAAAGTGGGCACAGCGGTTTTTGTTTTCCATAGGGTAACATTGTACTGTACCCTGCATGGAAAACTGCTGCGGATCCGCAGCTGCAAATCCGCTGCGGATCCGCAGCAAAAACCGCAAAGTGTGAACATAGCCTTAAGGTGTTTTGAAATTTGGTTAGGGATTTAGAGACTTTTAGCTCAGTTTCTATTCCAAAAACTCCTGGATAAACTCAGTATTATCATTAGGGTATGAGCACATGGCCGTTTAAGCCTCCGGGGGACATGCTGAGGTCTTCCTATGCAAAGCTGCTTCATGAAAAAGCATGAACCAATTATTAAAAGAAGTGACAGAAGACTGAACATGTGCACAGCAATGTCGTTATGTTCATGTTTTGCAGTTGTTTCACCACCATTTTTCAGGCAGGTTCAAGGCAAAATCCACCTGAAAAAGACACTGTGTGCATATATCCTCCTAGGGAGGAGTTCAATCATGATGATTTTTCAATTGGTCTTTAATTGAAAAATCATCATGATTGAACTCCTCCCTACTTATAGCCTTATATGGGTCATGAAATCCTCTCTGGAAAAAAAGGTACTTATGTAACAATCCACTGTATGCTAAGAACGGAGCAGCTAGTGACATTGATTGGAGATAGCAATTCTAGAAGTCAATTCTGATGAGGTAAAGACTAGAGCCTTCCACATGACTTGGTGTATGAAGCCAAGGTTTTGGCTTGGCTCTATATAATAAGCCAGTACGGGGGACAGTATGGGGTTAAAAAGTGTGAGAAGACATACTGGGAGTTGTAGGTTCATGAGATACAATTGCATATGGGGCTGACCTGACATTACAACTGAGCACTGTACTAATCTTGGTGTTTTATTCATGTACAAATGATAGCTTCAGTGATGCATTCCTGTACTAATGAATGTTCAGGTCATGTATTCATGTACGGATTGTATTATGGTGACATATTCATGTACTGATGGTGGTTTTGGTGATGTATTGATGGAGAGTCTGGGGATGTGTTCCTGTACTGAAGGTGGTTGTGATGCTACACTGTTGGCGATTTTGGAGATGTACTTTGTACTGATGGTGGTTCTGGACATGTAGTCATGTACTGTTGGAGGTTCCAGTGATGTATTCATGGACTGCTATGGTCTTGATCCTGTACACATGTAGCAATCCTTAACTTGTTAGATAATGTGATACATGGCTATGTTAATAAAATAATGCACTGTAACATTCTAAATCTTAACAGCGTGTAATATACTGTCAGGATTCAGCTCTGCTTGCCAGTTCCAGGAGTCATCACATAACCACTCATATATAATATTCAAACTTATGTTCATTTGCCAACTTACTTATCTCAGTGAGTTTCACTAAGCATTGAGAGAATTAGGAAGAGCAGCTCATCAGCAGGTGACTGTAAGTATGTAAATCGCATAAGAGAGGTCACATGACTACTACTCAAACCACTTAAGCTAGGTATAGGAGGGGCACCAAACTTAATTTTTGTCCTAAGTGCAGGAAAACCTAGATTTGCCTCTGCATATAGGGAAATAAAAGATCCTTTATGAAGTTTAACCACAGGTTTGACTTCATGGGAACACCAAGATGGTCGCCATGAAGACGCTGGAAAGATTGCACTATGGAAATGTGGCATTTAAATGACGCTGTCAAAGATTGATATTGAAGTTAAAATGGTTACATATCAGGGTCAGAACTGGCTCCAGTCTCAGCTGTTAATGCATTGTTATCTGTATAATACAGCTGGCATCTGCCCTGTGTGAAGTGGGCTCAGCCCCTGAGCATCCTCCATACACCCACACTTGACGTGTAATGTACATGGACGTGACATTTTTGGAAGGTAATAAAAGAGTCAATATTGACTTCTAGGATTGCTACCTCCAATATGTGGCACTAGACAACCCCGTTCTCTTCCATACTGCTTTATGTTATGGGGGTTGGTTAAGATTTTATGAAACAGCACATAATTTTCCACCGGAATTTCTATACATCGAGAAAACCAGAACTTGACCATTTTGCTTTTCACAACTGTACAGAAGAACATTACAAAATTAAATTTTTAAGCATATCATTCAGTTCAATTTTCCACTTGGCCCAAGAGGCCCCATGGGAGGTATAATGAGAAATACATAAAAGCTGGATTATAGATTATCCAGTGAGAGTCAAGGACTTCCATATAAACCATAGTGGAACGCAGAATATATGATAAATCTGTAATCTCTGGAAGCTCCAGTGATGGAACCTCCATAAAGGAGGTCCAAAATGCTGTCTTTTGAATATAGGGGATGTCACACATCCACACAACTGTCCTACTTATCATCAATAAAACTAGCGACTGCTGAGTGCAGCTGAATTTAGGGCCAGCTAACTACATTTCATACATTGCATTACACATGTTCTATACTTTCATCCTTATGTAAGAAAATGTATGGAATTTATAGATTCTAGAGATGAAAAAAGCCCTCATGAGGAAGCAATCTGCTGTTAATGTGTGGAATTCTGAGTGGCAGCTCTATAAGAGGTTTTAATGTAGGGATTAAGTCTTTGTCTTATGCCAGCATGCACCTCTGACTTCCACCATAAACCAACAAGCTCAGATCACACAAGTTTACATTTTTAATATAATATTGATATAAGTGATGAGCTGCTGATGGACATTTCTGCTGCCACTGATCTCTCAGACATGTGAATGCCAACAATTGTTTCAAGCTAGAAAAGCCGACTTCCCTTTACAGTACTATACTATGTATAACTGTGATATTTTTGAGAAAACACACAGCCTATATTCTAAGTGTATGTGTGTGGAGACACAGGGGTCAGCGGACGCCTTAGTCCGCTAGATGAAACCGCATGGACGAGGGATCTTCTCCTTTCTCCATGGGCGTAACACTACTAAAACAACACAAGGGGAGGGTAAATAGTGTGGCAATACTTTATTGAACCACAAAACAGGCAGATAACATATAGAACAGTCCCAGCAAAATACCCAAGATGGTGCACAATTATAGAGTCTCACCCTTCAGCTGACTCACCAAGATAAGAGTGGCTGTGACTTCAGAGCTTCCAGGGCCGAATACCCCTCCTGTGGCATGCACAGAGAGGAGATAATGACAAACTTATGAAGATGAAAGACCATTTAGGTACAAGGCCAGTTGACTGGAGGGTCACAGTCTGGCTTCAGTTTCCATGGCCGACTACCCTGCCTCTGGCATGCACAGAGAGAAGGTAACGGCAAGCTTAGAAAGATAACAGTCCATTGAGGAGCAAGGCTAGTTGACCGGAGGATCACAACCTGGCTTCTCCAAACATCTCCATGGAGCCAGGTGATCGATTGGTTCCATTCCTGGCTTTCGCAAACACATCCATGGGTCTCAGGTGACCGGTGGGTCCAAATCCCAACTACCCCAAATGTATCCATGGTTCAACGATGGTCAATGGAGCAGATCTGTATTCTTCCAGGAGGGGCTGTGGATTCCTAAGCTGACGTCCTGTAGAATGACAAATCTGTGTCCCTCGTGGTAAAGCCATGAGGTCTTGGCTGCTGTTCTGTAGAGTTTCTGGTTCTTTGAATGTCTTGGCTGAATCTCTGTCTATGAAGGCATCTATGCTTTTTATAATTAACAAATGTCCTTCAAGCCAGTATTCACAGGTAAAGGGGAAGAATGGTGATGAAACCAACTAACAATGTTTGACTATGTAATCATATTGGCATAGTTTTTCCACTGTTTTGCAAGTCAACAAACTAGCTGGCCTGGACAATGTGTACTCAGCATATCAAAAAACATCATTGTTCAATGACCCTGTATCAAAAAGTTGTAGGAGCTGATATAAGATGCAAAACATTAGCCATTCATCCATTTAGAAACATCATTATAACGTACAAGAAGAGTTAACATTTCAGACTTTTGACTAACAAGAAAGAAACACATAAATTGAAAAGTCAACATATAGGTAACAGTGAATGACTCCTGGCTTAATTAAAATAGATGTCTGGTTATTTAAGATGAAATTGTCACGAAATGTAGTGACCCAACAGGGGGTCTGTCAGCGGACGGCTCGACACACACACACACACACACAATGGGATGGAATTGGGGAGAGGAAGGCCCTACCAATAGGGAATGAGGGATGGACACCTCCTGAGCTCCAACCTGAAACTGTCCCTGCACTCCCCTAATGCCCTAAGTGGGTCTTTCCCCCCCACCGCCGTCAGGTACCTCGTCCCTCGCTGTCATCTAGCACTGCCCTGGCTAGTGCACTGGCTGGCAAGGGTGCTGGCCTCACCACTGCAGATGATACAACACAGGGGACAGTGACAAACACAAGACAGACAAGGTAAGAACACCAAACTTAGCTTAATAGCCTTCTCTGCTGCAAAGCACCAAACAGCAGAAGAAAGGCACCCAGACCACGAACTCCACGAAACCAGCAGATTCAACACTGCATTCAGAGAGCTCCTTACTCCAGGCATGGTCAACATAGACTGTCCTATCACCGACAGTCAGCTGATGCATCGGGTGACTATTTAAAGGATGGTGGGAGTGGTCACTACCCACATCAGCTGACCTAGCAACTCTGCAATTGCAGTTCACTGCCAGCAAGGGAAATTGTCATTAACCCCTGTTGGCCTGAAAAGAAAAAAAGCTAAATTTAAATCATAGTGGAACCAGAGCTGCCACGCATCCAAAAATGGATTGTGACAGAAATGCTATGTCGTCACAATGTGTTACACACCTGTCCCAGAGCTCTGCTCTCCACGTCGGGCTTTGCAAGTAGCCAGGCATGTTCCCATATGATCATCTACCTAGGCCTATATAAGGCCTACCAAGATACACACGTGTCTTGGTATTAAAACTCTTAATTTGACTGTACATCACTGCATGCTCAGTACCTGTTCCTGGACTCCTACCAATTTGCAATCTCCAGGACCCCTGCTACCTGTCTGTGGTCTTCAGGATCTCTGCTATCTGTTTGCGGTCTCCAGAAGCCCTTCTACCTGTCTGCCGGCTTCAGGACCCCTGCTATTCTTTTTACAATGGACAAAAATCTCTGGTGACACTACCCAATGCCTTTATACCATTCTGTATCCCCAAGCTGTTAAAGTTTCTCACCTTTGACCTTTAATGCTGATCTTCCTTGTCCTTGTGTTTGGATGTAGAAAGTTAATTACACTAAAACAAGCTAAGTAGCTAATGGTTACTCAATTACCTCTTTTCCTTTACAGAATTTATGGTAAACACAGTGGTCGGAGGACTGACTTTTTCTAAGCTGATTTTCTATCTTCTGCCAAATTGCGCAAGTACTGAATATTCATCCTTCATGAAACTCTCTAGTTATTCTTGTACTTATGGAAGTCCAAAAAGGCAAATAATTAATAAGAAGTTCAGAAAACATCTCCCACCAAGATCCTATATGGTGCCAGAACCTAGAGCTTAATTGTTGTATATGCAATATAATGATATCTTATTCTAAATCCATCCCCCTTACAGCTATAACACTATCTACTCTTCTGGGAAAGCTTTCTAAAAGATTTTGGAGTGTGACTGTGGGGTTGAGGTCCGGGCTCTGTGTGGCTGATCATGTTCTTCAACTCCAAACTCCCCCATCCATTTCTCTATGGACCTTGTGCACTGGTACACAATTTTGGGAACAAAAAAAGGCTTTGCTCAAATGGTTCCAATAAAGTTGAAAGCTACAATTGCCTAAAATGTCGAAACAATAAGATTTCCCTTCACTAAAACTAAGGGGCTTGGCAAAATCCCTGAAAAACAAGCCATTAGTTTTATATCTCTTCACCAAAGTTTTTAACTGGCACAATACAGTCAGGCAGGTAACGTCCTCCTGACATTCACCAAAGCCAGAGTTGTTCATTAGACAGCAGATTGAAAAGCTTGATCCGCCACTGAACAGAACACATTTTCACTGCTCCAGAGTCCAGTGGTGACAGCTTTACACCACTCTATCCGATGCTTGGTATTGTGCTTGGTGATGTACGGCTGCATGCAGCTGCTCGTCTATGAAGCTCCCAGAGGGGCATAGTTTTGTGCTCATGTTAATACCAGAGGAGGTCTGGACCCTGCAGTTGTGAGTCTGCAGACTGTTGGTGACTTTTTGTCCTTTGCTCCAGTCCTCAACACATTGGGTTCATATACTTGCCCATAATAGATATGGTTCCTGGTGAGTGAGCATGCCTGGTGTGCAGCTTTATTAGAGGCATTGCCGACGGCGCGGATCATATGACTTGGCGGGTCTAGTTGACGTCACAGGGGGTTTCCTCTACCCGCCACATCATGTCGGAATCAACCCCATTTTCGGGGTAGGTAACACCACGCACGGTCTGGATAACAGTGCCATGATAATGAAGTACACCTGGGTGTGTCCTACTTATACCAAGCTTGACACACAGCCCCTCGAGGAAGCCAATGTGAAACGCGCGTTGGGGCTGTTGCGGTGACATCCCACATGGGTGATTCATGGGAAAGAGCCTGTGTTTTGTTCAGGTGACTGGTATAGCCCAAGATATCTATTCTGAGTTAATGGGTGGTGACACTGCTTGATTATATGGAATTTATGGGTTGTGGACACAGCAGTCACTATGAGTAAATACTTTGGGCACTAGCACCATGAGTGTTATACAAACTGACATTAATGCTTCCCATCCCGTAAAAAATAAATAATGGACATCATACCTTTTAACACCTGATCTGAGCTACTGACCATGTTGAATTATGTATCATAAATATATTTGCCAATGTGGTTTTGTTTATTTAATACAGTTTGATATTTTATATGGATGATTACTCCAAAGAAGCAAACAAGTAGCAGTGACCCTTACATCACACCTTGCATCACAGCCAGATACTAACACCTATGCTCCCATTGAAATGAAACACAGACATTTTTAGTGAATAAACAATTGACATCTTATTGGTTAGTTACACCTTTAGACAGAATTTTTTTCCTATTTTTTTTCTTTTTGTTCTTACGTGCAAAATTAAGTAACTTTCTAAATAGACTTCATTAAGCAATTTTCTCCCATTTTGCCGAAGCAGAGTGTCTGTTAGTCTTTTATCTAGTGAAGTAGTTTGCAGAAATGATCCTGCTCCTGCTTATGCTCCAATTCCTCCATCCCTTCCCTTCCCTCGGTGCTAGAGTGAGTAGAAAGTATCTACAGTCTCAGGAAGGGCAGATAAAATATTTTATACAAGGCACATGAAGAGGAAACAAATGCAGGATAGAAGTTGAGCTGATCCAGTATGTGAGCTAATAAAAACATCCTGGATAACACAGAGCTCACATCCAGCCTACATTACAGGGAGAGACACTCCAAAAAAAGAAAAATCTGAAACCTGAAGAAGACGTCAAACTGCAAATCATGAATAAAGAAAAGAAGATAGCAGACTGCAATTTAGTGCAATTTTATTCACTTAAGGTAACCACAAACATCAGTGAAAATCATTCTTTCCATGTGAAAAGGTGCCCATGGCCTTTAAATCCCAGAGCAATGATGGATTGAGACTTTAACTTCAAACTCGATGACACTGGAAAATGTTGAACCATTATTTTCTTCCTTTTCAGAATTATTTTCAGGGAGATCTGATATGTGACCCATTTTTTTTTCTTTATGAAAACCCTGCCCACATGGCACATGTCCACAGAGTCTTCATCAAAGGCTGTCATCAGAGTAACCCAATTATTGGTGCATGCTTGCCAACTTTGACAGCTGGCTCTATGGGAGGCATATGCTGCCGTCATGTTTTATGCAGGAAATATTTACCGATATCCAATATCTTCCTTCTCATGCCTTATTACCTGCCTACAAATCCAAAATTTGGCAACAGAAGGTCTCCCCTTTTTTGGGAAAACTTGACAAACTTTCTTGTAAAGTAAGTACTAGTGGCACACGTGGGCCCCATATGCAGATAATAGCAAAGTAAGTGCCCTACAAAGTACAAACCCCACTCCTTTTGACATCCGTTTCTTAGGACCACCTCGGTAAAATTAGGGACTGTTGGCAAAAATACTCTAGACAACACCCAGTAGTTAATTCATTTATAGATTACCAGTATGAATAACTGAGGACCAAATCAATGGAAAAATACTTTTAAGAAGTTATTTACATGGTTATTTTCCTTTCCGATCTCCAGGACATGCCAATGGTCCAAACTAAATCTTCTGGAGCATGTTGCCCCTCACAAGCAGGAAGCCAGGAGGCAGGAAAACTGTGTGCTCCCGAATATTTTCAGTTCGGACCAGTGGTGTGGTCATGCTGCTGTCCAAACTATGTGCTCTCCAGTGCTGGTAGTAGAGGCAGCTTTGCCTCTGCATCATTGGAGGAGCTGACGTTGACCGGTACCAGCAATCCGGCAAAATCTATAGCAAAAAGCTTGCAAGTGCATGTTCCGTGCCTAGGAAACCAATTACTTCTGATACACTGCAGCAGTGGCCGGTAACCTAGGCAACGATGAGTAAACTATACAATTCAAAATCTCTGTTCTTGAGAAATTACGATGCACTTTCCAATTTTACCCTTATCTGCCCCTGAGAAAACCCCTGTAACAGATTACAAGTAGTTATTTAATCAGACCTCTCAGTTGATCTGATAACTCCTCTTTAAGTGGGGCCCCGTTTTAATATTTTGCCCCAAGTCCAGAATTTTTAAGCAACGCCTCTATACATTGCAGAGACTGCTCAGGTCCTTGAAGTTTTTAGAAACAAGAGATGAAGCAGAAGCCACCTCTGTCCTCTTCTGAATTTCTAAACAAAGCATTTTGTTCAGTCTGTGTTACATTGCTTGCCATATTATAACATGTATATAATTCCTAGCAGACACGATCCATGCCAGAGTAAAGAGTTCTCAAAATAGGTTTTACATACTTATCTACACTGCAAGCAATAATCTACAGAAGACGGTCACTGTCACATCTTACTGTTATGAGCATGTAGCAACTCACGCGGGAAAATGAGTAAAAGACTAAAAACTGCAACTGACCCCACCGATTCCTGTACAGGCTAGAGATCCTGGCCCCGCAGTCCCTAGTGGTTCCTGCAGGAGCAGAGATGGCCCTGACCACAGATTAGACGATGACAACTCAGACCTATGCTACCTGAAAGGCCATCAAGTGCTTCACGTTTCTCCTAAAGAACCGGAGAGCAGAGCAGAGTGTAAATTACCCACAGAAGGGAAAGTGTGCTGAATTAGGAAAAGTTCCCAAAGTGAGTAAACAAACCACAAAATACAAAATAAAGGATTAAGTATGTACTGTTAGAGAACATTCCATCTACTTCCTAAAAGAAACCGAACATAGGTGCAGGATAAAGGACATAAACAGCAGAGAGATAAACCCTAGCTGGTCTTTCACTGACTGGCTCAAACTACAGCAGTATGACTGGACATACAAAATAGACTATCAACAGCAGTAAATACCAGCAGGGGGAATTTACATAAAGCTGCATCCAAAAGGTGATAGGGCAGACAAATGAGTAAATGAAAACACCCGTTTCCCTAAAAAGACAGAAGCTAGAAGATAACAGTAAATAAATACCCAGAGAAAAGGTCTAACCACATCCACATATAGCTGTTGCAAAACTAAATTAGACAATTCATGGAAAATGCAATTTACATAACTTCCCTGCAAGACAATGTCTGTAAATCATACTATAGATGAGCGAATCTACCAAAATTCGAATTTAGCAGATTCACTCTTAATTGTCCAGGAAATTTTTCTGGATTCTAGAGCATAATAAATATACGGTTAAAAAAATGAAATCTAGTAATAATCACCTCTCCTCAGCCTTCACCTATCCCCGCCGCACAGCTCCCTCCAGCTCGGTAACTCTTCAGGGCTCTTTGGTGCCAAAACGAGTCAGAGCCAAACAGCACTGAAAAGTAACTGAAGCTGGATCGACGGGACAAGCAACAGCTGGAGAGAGAGGAGTATTATATTTATTTTACTTTTTAACCCTTGACGACCCTAAATGAATTCAGCAAAATGGCTTCTGGTTTGGAATCAAAAGAGGCGAATCACAAAAAAAAATAAAAATAAATAAAAATCGGATTGTGGTGAATTAGAATATGTATTTTTTAAATTTTACTCATACTCGATTTTCTTATCGATTCACTCATCTTTAATAGAGAATAATAGATACCAATCTGGTGGCAACTGTGTTTCTGTCTTTTTTACTTCATCAGCGCAAGGTAGGCTTCTGTTTAGTTGTTTGATATACCATTCACTGGAGCACTGACTCTAAAATAAGGTAAATATGTAAAGGTAATCTGTAAATTGTTAACATAGTAAGTAGAGAAGGAAGAATTTATTTGCCGGAGTCCAGGCCATTGGCTAGGTCACTAATCTGTGGCCGCTAGATGGGAGGCCAACAAATTTCCTTACCTTCTACGTTCCCACCTCTTCTTTTGATTAGCTGGACTGATGTGATGACATCATCGTGGCGTGAAGTACACATGACATCACACCAACCCGACTAATCAAAAGGAGATCCACGGAATGCCAGGAGGTAAGAAGCGATTCGCAGGTCTTCCATCCAGTGATCACACATTTCTACACTGGCCTATGGATGGACTGGTTTTGCCATCGAAAGGACAGTAACACAAATGGAAACCTGACGGTCCAAACTATGAGTCATTGGAGTCCGTAAGTCAACACTTAGATTAAGGCCCCCATTCACATTGAATAAAAGTCAACCAAACCTGCCAGTCTCTGCAGGATCGACAACCTGTATAACTTTCCACTAGATAATAGAATACACGGAGCAGAGCCGTGCATGCACGACCACAGACAAAAGAGGGGCAAGAGATCTCCATTTGCATAACCATGGAGGGGTCCCACACTGAAATTAATCACTTTTCTTGTGGATAGGTGATAAGTCCTGATTCTGCAAACACCCTTCTATTCAATATCAAAACCATCATTGCACCACTACAGCCAGTTACAGCTGAGAAACATCTGATGACTCGCTCTTCTGGTCAATTGACCACTGCAGCCAATTACAAGCTGCAGCGGTGCTGTGACTTTCTAACCGGGCAGGCACTTCTTCTGGAGCTGAATAATTATTTTACTGTTTGACACCCCCTTTAAGAATTAAAAATCACATATACACAGATGTAAAAGACGTCTATGTGTCATAGCATTCATTTGTGAAGTGTGATAGCTCAAAGAGCATACTTGCACTTGGGCAGATTTGCTTGCTATAAAAAGTGCTAATTGAGGCTCTATAGTAGCTGGTTGATCTGACCTCACTTTCTTTGAATTTTATTGAACAATTATCTTGTTGGGTCGTTCATTCAATCATTTGTGTCTCCCACTTTTATTACAGTAAAGTCCAGGCTGGAGGCAAGAAAAGTCTGAGGGGAAGGTGGCATGACTGGAGTTTGGTGCTAGTAGGGCGGAACAAAGAAATGATAGGTGGTGTTTGGTAATTGGACATGATGAGAGATTTAGGAAAGCAAACCACGTGCAAAAAAACGGGTGATAGCTGATCAAGGTATAAGTTAGTCCATCATACACAGACAGAAGACAATGTTTCGACCTTTTTTAGGTCTTTATCAAGTACAAGGAGAAAGACCCCTCAAGGACGCAAAGTCCAGAAGACCAAGGAGCACACTTGGAAATGACACAGGTACACGTACAGCAGTCAGCGTAAAAAAAATTGGTAATAGCTGATCAAGGCATACATTATTCTGCCATGCACAGAAGACAACGTTGCGACCTTTCTTAGGTCTTTATCAAGTACAAGGAGAAAGATCTCTCAAAGGGCAAAACTTTATCTTCTGTGCATGGCAGAATATTTTATGCCTTGATCAGCTATTACCAATTTTTTGGACGTTGACTGCTGTACTTATACCTGTATCATTTCCAAAGTGTCTTCCTTGGTCTTCTGGACTTTCCGTCCTTCCGAAGGAGAGTGCTGATAGCTGCTTGTCTTCTATGATGGGATATTTAGGAAAGTCTCAGGCTCGGAGTGTGAGAGCACTAAAAGGTGAGAAAGGGGCACGCAAGCAGCCCTTTTCTTTAGCTGTTGAAGAAGAAGCCCCAGCCATCCAATTTGGTTATAGGTGAGATCTTTTTTTCTATATATGCCCCTGATGTTTGTGTCATGGAAAGGAGGGTTTTTATTTTAGTCTGGTGGGGATGTTAGGGTAGATAGGCAGAACAGAAGGTGGTGTAAGAGCAAAAAGAAAATGTGGACAGGCAGCGTGTGTGTGTGTGAGTTGGTATAAGGATGGTTCTGGGCATTTTGTGGGAGGTGGTCAGGAGGCCAGGAAGGCTCTGGACTTCCCAGGTCGTGTGGAGTGGTACTTGTGTAACACCCCACGTTCCTTGTTGTTGCAATGGCACTGCTTACCTTACGGGGAGAGTGATGTCACGCTTGGAAGCGAGGAAGGATCTCTTTTAACAGTTAATCACAAGCATACAACATGTTCTTACTCTAGGCCAGAAGTGGAAGCTCTGATCCAGCTTGTGGGTGGCTCCCCTATATATATTCTGGCTGGAGGGAAAGTGAGTCAGTAAGTCTGTGAGAGAGACAGAGGAAAGGGGCCTTGCAGATGAGAAGCTCTGCAGCTCCTGTGAGGAAAGTGAGGGGCCGTGCAGCCACGTGAAGTGCAGCAGCTCCTGGAAAAGAGAGAGAAAGGAAAGCAGAACAGATTGTAGAGAGCATGAAGGAGGAAAAGGAGCAAAGGAGAGTGAGGAGCTGGGGGTTAGCTGAGACTGGGCTACCTCCACGCTGAAGCGCAGAAACCGGTAGCCGGAAGACCGAGGTTGTGGGGTAACTCTATGCCCTACGATAGAAACCGGTGGGACAGCCGATTGCAAGTCACCTGTCTATCATAGACACCTGAAGACACAGTGGCACAGAGAGCCCGGGTCGTGATAAAGATCCTTTAAAAAGGCTCGAGAAACCTGTCATATGGGTTAGTGTCCTACCAAAGGGGGACAGAGAGATAACGTGAGGACCTTGTTAGAGGCCTAAGGCAGCAAATGACTACAACACCGCACTAGAAGGAAGGCTTCCAAACCCACCTGGTAAGGGGGATTCCCAACACGCTTCTAAGCCGGCACATCTGCACCCGTGATCTGGTACCCTGGACAGCGGCTGCCTGAACACTACAGTAAAAAGGTAAATGGACTGCAACCCTGTGTTCCGTTTCTTTCTGCACCATCCCTATCCACCACACCGAGAGCCCTGGGGACCCAGCTTCACCTGTGGGAAGCTATACCAATCCTGCTGCCACAACATCACCCTAGAGGACCCCATTAAGCAGCGTCGGTCATCCCTGACCGAATAACACAGGTTTCTTCGGGAACAAACTTTATTTCCCATTTCTAATCCTCTTTTACATGGGCGCCCAGGGCCACGGACCGGGTTGCCGTCGCCGTGACACATCTGTTATGATCCTAGTGGCTTAGGATCACAAATCTAACCAGCTAAGTAGAAAATAATAGGACGAGCTCTGGGGATGTGGTAACTGGACTAACCGCAAACCTGATCCTAACCGCACACACTATAGGCAGCCGTGGAACGTTTCCTGAAATCCTAGACGTCTCTTCACGGCCTGAGAAACTGACTACCCCTAAAGAGAAAGTAAAGACCTCACTTGCCTCAGAGAAATCCCCCAGAGATATAGAAGCCCCCCACAAATAATAACGGTGAGTTAAGAGGAAAAGACAAACGCAGAGATGAAACAGGTTAAGCAAATGAGGCCCGCTAACGCTAGATAGCAGAAAATAGCAAGGGATCTGTGCGGTCAGTAAAAAACCCTATGCAAAAATATCCACGCAGAGAATGCGAGAACCCCCACACCAACTAACGATGTGGGGGGAGCAACTCAGCACCCCAGAGCACCAGCAAGCAGGGAAATCACATATTAGCAAGCTGGACAAAAACTCATCATATACTAGGAAACATCTTGAACACAGATGAGCAAAAATAAGCAAACAGAACTTAGCTTCTCTTGGAGAGACTGATAACGGATGTAGACAGGAGCAATCAGAATAGCACTGAATACAACGGCAACAGGCAAGGAATGAAGGACCAGGTGGATTAAATAGGAAACCTAACTAGCAGATGACGAGACAGCTGATCCTGCCAGAAACCTGCAAAATAACAAAAAGAGCCACCAGGAGGAGCCCAAAGAGAGAACTCACACAGTACCACTCATGACCACAGGAGGGAGCCCGGAAACAGAGTTCACAACAGTACCCCCCCCTTGAGGAGGGGTCACCGAACCCTCAGCAGAACCCCCAGGGCGATCAGGGTGAGCCACATGGAAGGCACGAACCAAATCGGCCGCATGAACATCAGAGGCGACAACCCAGGAATTATCCTCCTGACCATAGCCCTTCCACTTAACCAAATACTGAAGCCTCCGTCTTGAAATACGAGAATCCAAGATCTTCTCCACCACGTATTCCAATTCTCCCTCAACCAGCACCGGAGCAGGAAGCTCAACAGAAGGAACCACAGGCACCACATACCTCCGCAACAAAGACCTATGGAACACATTATGGATGGTAAACGATGCCGGGAGGTCCAAGCGAAATGACACAGGGTTGAGGATTTACAAAATTTTATAAGGACCGATAAAACGAGGTTTAAACTTAGGAGAAGAAACCTTCATAGGAACATAACGAGAAGACAACCACACCAAATCCCCCACACGAAGTCGGGGACCCACACAGCGACGACGGTTAGCAAAGCGCTGAGCCTTCTCTTGTGACAACATCAAATTGTCCACCACATGGTTCCAAATCTGCTGCAACCTATCCACCACAGAATCCACCCCAGGACAGTCAGAAGTCTCAACCTGACCCGAGGAAAAACGAGGATGAAAACCAGAATTACAAAAAAAAGGCGAAACCAAAGTAGCCGAACTAGCCCGATTATTAAGGGCAAACTCGGCCAATGGCAAAAAAGTCACCCAATCATCCTGGTCAGCAGAAACAAAACATCTCAAATAAGTTTCCAAGGTCTGGTTAGTTCGCTCGGTTTGGCCATTCGTCTGAGGATGGAAGGCCGACGAAAAAGACAAATCAATGCCCATCTTAGCACAAAAGGACCGCCAAAATCTGGACACAAACTGGGATCCTCTGTCAGACACAATGTTTTCAGGGATGCCGTGCAGACGAACCACATTCTGAAAAAATAATGGAACCAAATCGGAGGAAGAAGGCAACTTAGGCAAGGGCACCAAATGGACCATTTTAGAAAAACGATCACAAACCACCCAGATGACAGTCATTCTCTGAGAGACCGGAAGATCCGAAATAAAATCCATGGAAATATGCGTCCAAGGCCTCTTAGGAACCGGCAAAGGCAAAAGCAAACCACTGGCACGAGAACAGCAAGGCTTAGCCCGAGCACAAATCCCACAGGACTGCACAAAGGAACGCACATCCCGCGACAAGGAAGGCCACCAGAAGGATCTAGCCACCAAATCTCTGGTACCAAAAATCCCAGGATGACCCGCCAACACTGAAGAATGGACCTCGGAAATAACTCTGCTGGTCCATCTATCTGGGACAAACAGTCTCTCTGATGGACAACGGTCAGGTCTATCCGCCTGAAATTCCTGTAACACCCGTCGCAAATCTGGGGAAATGGCAGACAAAATTACCCCCTCTTTGAGGATACCAACCGGCTCAGAAACTCCAGGGGAGTCAGGCACAAAACTCCTAGAAAGAGCATCAGCCTTCACGTTCTTCGAACCAGGAAGGTACGAGACCACGAAATCGAAACGTGAGAAAAACAACGACCAACGAGCCTGTCTAGGATTCAACCGCTTGGCCGACTCAAGATAAATCAAATTTTTATGATCAGTCAAGACCACCACACGATGCTTAGCTCCCTCTAGCCAGTGTCGCCACTCCTCAAATGCCCACTTCATTGCCAACAACTCCCGATTACCAACATCATAATTTCGTTCAGCCGACGAAAATTTTCTTGAAAAGAAGGCACATGGCTTCATCACAGAGCAATCAGAGCTTCTCTGTGACAAAACAGCCCCTGCTCCAATTTCAGAAGCATCAACCTCGACCTGGAAGGGAAGAGAGACATCTGGCTGACATAAAACTGGAGCCAAAGAAAACCGGGCTTCAGCTCCTGAAAGGCCTCAACGGCCGCAGGAGACCAGTTAGTCACATCAGAACCCTTCTTGGTCAAATCCGTCAAAGGTTTAACCACACCAGACAAATTAGCAATGAAGCGACGGTAAAAATTAGCAAAACCCAAGAACTTCTGAAGACTCTTAACCGATGTAGGTTGAGTCCAATCATGAATAGCCTGGACCTTGACTGGGTCCATCTCAATAGAAGAAGGAGAAAAAATAAAGCCCAAAAAGGAAACCTTCTGGACTCCGAAGAGACATTTGGAACCCTTCACAAACAAGGCATTGGCACGCAGGACCTGAAATACCATCCTGACCTGCTTCACATGGGATTCCCAATCATCTGAAAATACCAAAATATCATCCAGATACACAATCATAAATTTATCCAGATATTCTCGGAAGATATCGTGCATGAAGGACTGAAACACAGAAGGGGCATTAGAAAGTCCAAAAGGCATCACCAAGTACTCATAATGGCCTTCGGGCGTATTAAATGCTGTTTTCCATTCATCGCCCTGTTTTATACGCAAAAGATTATACGCACCGCGAAGATCTATCTTGGTGAACCAACTAGACCCCCTAATCCGAGCAAACAGATCAGACAACAATGGCAAGGGATACTGGAATTTGACCGTGATTTTATTTAGAAGGCGATAATCTATACAGGGTCTCAACGAACCATCCTTCTTGGCCACAAAAAAGAATCCCGCACCAAGAGGGGACGAGGAGGGGCGAATATGTCCCTTCTCCAAAGACTCCTTTACATATCTCCGCATAGCGGCATGCTCTGGTACAGACAAATTAAACAGTCGTCCCTTAGGGAACTTACTACCAGGAATCAAATTTATAGCTCAATCACAATCCCTATGAGGAGGTAGGGCACTGGATTTGGGCTCATCAAATACATCCTGCTAGTCCGACAAAAACTCAGGGACTTCAGAAGGAGTAGAGGAAGCAATTGATACCAAGGGAGCATCGCCATGAATTCCCTGGCAACCCCAACTCAACACAGACATAGCTTTCCAATCCAGGACTGGATTATGAGCCTGCAACCATGGCAGACCCAACACGACAACGTCATGCAAATTATATAACACAAGAAAGCGAATCACCTCCTGATGTGCAGGAGTCATACACATGGTCACTTGAGTCCAGTATTGAGGTTTATTCTTGGCCAATGGTGTAGCATCAATTCCCTTCAATGGAATAGGGAACTGTAATGGCTCAAGGATAAAACCACAGCGCTTGGCAAATGACAAATCCATCAGATTCAGGGCGGCACCTGAATCTACAAAAGCCATAACTGAGTAGGATGACAGAGAGCAAATCAAAGTAACAGACAAAATGAATTTAGGCTGTACAGTACCAATGGTGACAGATCTAGCAAAGTTTTTTGTGCGCTTAGAGCATGCTGAGATAACATGAGCTGAATCACCACAGTAAAAGCACAACCCATTCTGACGTCTATGATTTTGCCATTCAATTCTGGTCAGAATCCTATCACATTGCATAGACTCAGGTTTCTGTTCAGAAAACACCGCCAGATGGTGCGCAGGTTTGCGCTCCCGCAAACGCCGATCAATCTGAATGGCCAAAGCCATTGACTCATTCAGACTCGCAGGCGTGGGGAACCCCACCATAACATTCTTAATGGCTTCAGAAAGACCTTCTCTGAAATTTGCAGCCAGGGCACACTCATTCCATTGAGTAAGCACCGACCATTTCCGAAATTTTTGACAATACACCTCAGCTTCATCCTGACCCTGAGAGAGAGCCAGCAAGGCCTTTTCTGCCTGGTTCTCCAGATTAGGTTCCTCATAAAGCAATCCAAGCGCCAGAAAAAAATGCATCCATATTCAGCAATGCAGGATCTCCTGGCGCCAGGGAGAAGGCCCAATCTTGAGGGTCGCCGCGTAACAGAGAGATAACAATTCTAACTTGCTGAGCGGAATCACCAGAGGAACGAGGTCTCAAAGAAAGAAATAATTTACAATTATTCTTAAAATTCAGAAACCTAGATCTCCAGAAAAAAACTCAGGAATAGGTACTTTTGGCTCAGACATAGGACTGTGAACAACAAAATCCTGAATGCTTTGCACCCTTGCAGCAAGATGATCCACACTAGAAGTCAGACTCTGAATATCCATGTCTGCAGCAGAACTCAAAGCAACCCAGAGATTAAGGGGAGGAGAGAAGCAGGACAGACTGGAGAGCAGAAAAAAAAAATTTAACTCAGGATTTCTCTTATCCCACTTTTGCGATGCATTTAACACTTTTGGCCTGTTGCACTGTTATGATCCTAGTGGCTTAGGATCACAAATCTAACCAGCTAAGTAGAAAATAATAGGACGAGCTCTGGGGATGTGGTAACTGGACTAACCGCAAACCTGATCCTAACCGCACACACTATAGGCAGCCGTGGAACGTTTCCTGAAATCCTAGACGTCTCTTCACGGCCTGAGAAACTGACTACCCCTAAAGAGAAAGTAAAGACCTCACTTGCCTCAGAGAAATCCCCCAGAGATATAGAAGCCCCCCACAAATAATAACGGTGAGTTAAGAGGAAAAGACAAACGCAGAGATGAAACAGGTTAAGCAAATGAGGCCCGCTAACGCTAGATAGCAGAAAATAGCAAGGGATCTGTGCGGTCAGTAAAAAACCCTATGCAAAAATATCCACACAGAGAATGCAAGAACCCCCACACCAACTAACGATGTGGGGGGAGCAACTCAGCACCCCAGAGCACCAGCAAGCAGGGAAATCACATATTAGCAAGCTGGACAAAAACTCATCATATACTAGGAAACATCTTGAACACAGATGAGCAAAAATAAGCAAACAGAACTTAGCTTCTCTTGGAGAGACTGATAACGGATGTAGACAGGAGCAATCAGAATAGCACTGAATACAACGGCAACAGGCAAGGAATGAAGGACCAGGTGGATTAAATAGGAAACCTAACTAGCAGATGACGAGACAGCTGATCCTGCCAGAAACCTGCAAAATAACAAAAAGAGCCACCAGGAGGAGCCCAAAGAGAGAACTCACACAGTACCACTCATGACCACAGGAGGGAGCCCGGAAACAGAGTTCACAACACACATCCCTTTAAGTACGGGACCCGGTACCGAGTACCCTACAGCCCTGGCGGGCGTTACACTTGTCTGTGGGTTAATTTTGGACTTGGGCCTGTGGTGTTTTGTTTTGCCTTTGAGCAGATAGAGATTAAAGGAGACAAGTGTGGGGCAGAATAGTGCCAGATTTTGAGGGCTCCTAAGACTACTCCATAAGCTGGGCTGATGCTACTTAGAAAATTATAACAACCATGTAAACCTAAGGTCTTGATATGGAGACTTTTGCCTGTTAATAAATGGCTGCTGTGTTGTTATTGTACTTCAAGGGTTAATGGTATCGGAAAAGGAAGGAGTATACAATACCCTGCTTATGTCAGCAGCACATAGTCTGTATACACCAGGAATGTGCTGGCAACCAAAAATGATTGATAGGACTGCGAGGTGCCATAGGTCAACAGATGAGCATTGGCTTATTTGTCAACTTGTCCTGGGCATGTTTTATGAATGTTCATTTGGCTAACCAATGGCCTGTGCAAAATCCAAGATGTAATTTAAAATTATTGGGACCCGATGCAAAAGCTATAAAAGGGCTATGTGCCGTTTATAATATTGGTAATGTACGTGGTGGCGGTGGGGTCTTTACATACAGTTATAACCTTGGAAGGGAAGGAAAGGGAAGGAGAAGGGGAAGGAAGAGAAGCGCAAGAAAGGGAAGGGAAAGGAGGGAAGTGGAAGGAGGGAGAGAGAAGGAGGGAAAGAGAAAGAGGGAAGGGGATGGAAGGAAGGTGAAGGAAGGATGGGGAAGGAGGGAAGTGGAAGGAGGGAAAGAGAAGGAGGGAAAGAGAAGGAGGGAAGGGGATGGAGGGAAGGTGAAGGAGGGAAGGAGAGAGGGAAAGGGAAGAGAAGGGGGAAGGAAGGGGAAGGAAGGGGAAGAAGGGACAGGGAAGGAGGGAAGGAGAAAGGGAAAGGGAAGAGATGTGGATGGAAGGGGAAGGAGGGAAGGAAGGGAAGGAGGGAAGGAAGGCTGTCTGATGCGGAAGATCGTGAAATGGCAGACACTTTCTCTTTCGCCATCTTCTGTCCAGCAATACAATAATGGACCGTGCTGAGTGCCCCAGGTTTTCTGACTTTTCATGCAAGAAAGAAAGTGACACAAGAGACATATAGACAGACAGATAACGAGATGAGGCTGACCATAGTAATAAGTGATTTAATTTTAGAAGAAATGACATCTGCAGAAACACATTTTGGATTCAAAGTAATAAATTGGGAATCAGCCATCTTGGGAATAGAAACACATTAATGAGCTGTTCCACTGGTTCTTGTTCCTGTAGTTTCCTCCTTTCTCCAGATGTATGTAGGTTTCTGGTACCAGCAATTCACCATTTAAGCTGTTTGTTGATGTAGTTTAGCTTTTGAGCTGCTCAAGCTCCAACTTTAAGATCAGCAGAGAGCTCCATCAGCATCAATTACTGAGCAGAGACACGTGACCTGCTGTGACGTACGGTGGACCAGGAGGCCACGGCACATTTGTCTGAGAAAATGAATATTACAAGAATGCACAAACACACAAGTCAATGCAAAGCCCAAATTCCTACATTCTGGCATGTGTGTCACACCCAGAATAATAGAATTTAAAGGAGTAGAAAACAAAGCAAAAAAAAAATTGTATACTATACTATTTTTATTGTCTTTGATCCAGTTACAGACTAAAGGGTTCAGACAATGAACTTATATGTAATCGTTCCAAGACTTAACATCCAGCATCTACTCGTCAAATGGCGAGAACATTTTTTTTTTTTTTTTGTCGTTTACAGGGGTAGTCTCTTCGTCATAAATGGGTAAAATTACAAAGCGCTTGTGAAAGGATGCAAATTTGCACTATTTACTGCGAGATTTACTTTTGGTAAAACTGACATCTTGATGAAGCATTCCAAGTGTATCTCAGAAAATAAATTTGGAAGACGAGTCGCAATAAATTGCAAAATATCTATATTATAACTAGAGAAATAATAATGAGCTGTTGCACTAAGATGACAGGCACGGGGGCCATCAGCAGGCTCTCAGCTGCCTTTATAACTCGTCGGCTCTCCATGATTGTATTGCAGGGGGGCGATGGGAGCCAGTGCACAGTGACTGACAGGCGCAATTAAATAGTTAATCAGCAGCTACTGGATCTAGCTCTGGTTGCTGCTATTATAGACAGGAGTGGGCTGCGAAACACCCTGGTATCGACAGGGCTCCTCTCCTGAACCTGCTCTATATACCCTGCAGATGAACTGTGATGGAAATGTACAGTATGTCACAGGTTGTTGCGGTAATTTTTGCTTTTTTTAATAAATAGATAATTTTTATTTGAACATTTTTAATCATAGAGCAGTTGCCATATGGCTAAGTCATAACTTTAAATGTTGAGAATAGCCCCTTAACAACCAGAGGTATTTTTGGTTTTGCATTTTCATTTTTGCTCCCCTTCTTCCCAGAGCCATAACTTTTTTACTTTTTCGTCAATATGGCCATGTGAGGGCTTGTTTTTTTGCAGGACGAGTTGTACTTTTGAACGTCATCATTGGTTTTTACATATCATGTACTGGAAAACGGGAAAAAATTCCAAGTGTGGTGAAATTGCAAAACAAAATGCAATCTCACACTTGTTTTTGGTTTTGTTTTTTTACTAGGCTCACTAAATGCTAAAACTGACCTGCCATCATGATTCCCCAGGTCATTACGAGTTCATAGACACCAAACATGTACAGGCTATTTTTCATCTAAGTGGTTAAAAAAAATGCCAATCTTTGTTAAAAAAAATAAATATATATATATATATATATATATATATATATATATATATATATATATATATATATATATATATATATATATACATATACATATATATATTACACAGTTTTCTGATACCCATAGTGTCTCCATTTTTCTTGAATTCGGGTTGGGGAGGGCTTATTTTTTGCGCGCTGAGGTTACGTTTTTAATTATACCATTTTGGTGCAGATACGTTCTTTTGATCGCCCATTATTGCATTTTAATGCAATGTCGTGGAGAGCAAAAAAAACCATAATTCTGGGGTTTTGACTTTTTTTTCTCGCTACGCCCTTTAGCGATCAGGTTAATCCTTTTTTTATTGATAGATTGGGTGATTCTGAATAGGTGTATGTTTGATTTTTTTTTTTATTGTTTAATTTTGAATGGGGCGAAAGGGGGGTGATTTGAACTTTTATATTTTTTTATATTTTTCAAAACTTTTTTTTTTTTTTACTTTTTGCCATGCTTCAATAACCTTCATGGGAGACTAGAAGCTGCCATAACCCGATCGGCTCTGCTACATGATGGCGATGCTCAGATCACCTGTATGTAGCAGAATTACTCACTTGCTATAAGTGCTGACCACTAGGCGGCGCTCATAGCTCATCTGGCAGTGACAACCATAGAGGTCTCCAGGAGATCTCTGGTTGTCATGTTGACCCATCAGGGACCTGCTATCACGTGACGGGGGTCACCGATGGGCGGATTTCTGGCACGATTGCCAGAAGTGCATGTTAATTGCTGCTGTCAGTTTGACAGCGGGACTTAACCGGTTAATAGCCGCGGGTGGATCACAATTCCACCCGCAGCAGTTCCAGGCACATGTCTACTGTTCAAAACAGCTGACATGTGCCAGGAAAGATGTGGGCTCACCACCGTAGCCCACATCAAAGGAAGGGAGTCCGACGTCGGCATAAATTTACACCCATTATCGCAAAGGGTTTAAGGGAATCTGGTCAACAGGTTTTTGCTATGCATTCTGAGAGCAGCATGATATAGGGGCAGAGAACCTGATTCCAGGGACGTGTCACTTGATCAGCAGCTTGCTGAGGTTTCAATAAAATCAGTGTTTTATGAGCAGGAGATTAATAAAGTCCAGCTAATCTTTATAACTCCACCCACACCACATAATGTACAGTGTATACAGGAAGCAGCCAATCAGGGGTCTGGGCGGGGTTATACACAGCTTAGCATTATGAGCACTGATACATCTACAGCAGACAAAGCAGGGATTCTATCCTAGAAGCAGCCCAGTAAGTGATACATCGCTGGAATAAGGGTCTCTGCCCCTACATCACGCTGCTCTCAAATTCATAGCAAAATCCTGATGAAAGATTCACTTTAAGGCAGGGAGAGATGCCCTGGGAGGTTCTAGGAGGCTTTTGCAGTGACCAGGAAAGTTGTAAGCTCTACTGGGTGTCTGGGGAGCTCTTTTTTTTTTTTGAGACATTCTCAGAGCTTCAAAGCATAAAGTAAATGAACACATGAGGTCCATAAAGAATGGCCTCTGAGGTCTCCTATAAGACATAAAGACCTTTTCACTTTTCAGAGAATAGTAAAATGAAACCAGCCGAGCTTATACTGAACCTCATAATGGATTTTTGATCAGACGCATTAATACCTGCTGGTTTCATACAAAGATCTACTACCGAATCCTTACATGTAATAGAATGTTTAATATACAATGAATTTGTTCTAGGAAATTATAACAAAAACTTCCTTAGTTACTGAAGGACTGGATAAAAAAAATTAAAGGAGTACAGGAAATATGGCAACTTTAGTTCAAGATGAGGGTATTTTCTAATGTTTTGAGGGAGACGGCGGTCATGCAGCTGTCCCCTGACTGCTGGGCCCTCTCCCTGGGCTGGCATCCGTCTCCCATTGCAGTGACGCTGCTAGGAATTGGTTGGCCACGCCCCTGAGGGGGCGTTTCTTTCCCAGAAGGTGGATCTTTAGGTGACGGTGTAACATCCTGTCTCCTCAGTACCCGGACCTGTCAACATGGACCCGCTTCAGGATGCGGTGTGGGATAGGATTAGCAGGGAAGGCAGCGCTTGGCTATTGGCTTTGTTAGCCGGGAGCGACTCCTTCCCTGCCATGGCACAGGCAATGCTGCTGGACGGCCGGCAACCTTGCAGAGCAACCCGGCCGCCGGTGCGGCTGAGCCCGCCAATACTTTTAAAGAGGAGCGTGCGCAGTTCAAGTGCGCGCGCTTCCTCACATGCAGGCGCCAACCATATTAGTTTGGCCACGGGGGACGGGCAGATGCACGGGTGAAGTTGCCCCCCAGCGGAGGGAGTAGACAGCAGCACATAACCCAGCATATAGCAAGGTCAGAGCAGTTATTGGCTGCTAGTATGGGGGGCTCAAGGCTCATCTTCCTCTTCTCAGGAGGCAGGGGCGTCAGATATAGTATTAGTGGCTTCACAAGGTGTGAACCCCTCAATCCCACAACAAGCTGGTGATGTCAACAATAATACAGAAAGAAGGGGGGAGGTGTTAGCAACGGGTCAACAGCTTCTACTATCAGCTAAACGGTCTACAGGACCTGGGCAACAGAATGTCACTAGCCAGTTAGGAGTTAGGGGGGAATCACCTTTTCCCTTATATCCGATTATATTTAATACACCTCATACACAAATACCTGGGGGTCAGGCAGCTTCATCGGAAATAATAACAGAAGATCATCAGAACGCCCCAGCGGTGTTATCGTTGTTGGCAACCAGTGTTGGTCCCCACCCACAGGGTGCTGGGACCCCGACTCTTGCCAGCAGACAGAGTGCGGGTAACCGCTCCGCGCGCAGTTTTTCCTCATCATCTTCAGAAGGTTACCGTAGACATCGGATTAGGCGATGAGAGTGTTACAATAGTAAGCGACGTTCTCACAGATCCACATGTCATAGTTGGCAGTCTAGGGCGTCACGATGGCGCTCTCCATCCTCATCGGATAGTTCATCCGGCAAGTCACGTAGGCAGGAATCTTCGCATCACAGGTCTGCGCGCCGCGAGGAACAACAAAGTACAACGAACCATGCGCTACAAGAGCAGAGTCGTACGGAGCCGAATACGCAAACCGGTGAGTACCCCTATGTTGGGGCTTGGGGCGGCAACAGGATTGCTGCTAACTTGCCTGATACAGTGAACAGTTTGAATATGGGCAGTAATAAGATTTTTGTGAATCCGAAATTGCTACAACCTTCAGGTTCATCCAGGCCCCCTCCCCCCCTCGCCCGGACATATACAAAGATGGCCTTTTTTGCGGGGTCCCCCCTTTAGGGTCACATTTAGATACCAATATCAAGGAGCAAATTTGGTCCAATGAGTTTATCGATATATGGTCCCTGGTTTCTACTGAGCAGCATTCAGTGGACAGAGAATGGCGAGTTGGTGACAAAGCTTATGAGAGAAAGCCCAAAGTCACCAAGACTATCAACAATTGGCTACAAGCTTTCGCAGTTTTAGGTTGTGTCATGGGCGAAAAACACCCAGAAATCTGTTCTGAGTTATTCATTTACGTAGATAGTATCTACAGCTCATACAAGGCCAATGGGGGATCGGCATGGTAGAAATACGACTGGCCGTTAACCCGCAGTTGGGATGGGGGGTGAATTCCACTGACTCGTGGTTACGTCTGATGATGGCACAGAAAAATACACAGTCCTTTTTCGGCACAGCCGCTGGATCTGTTAACAACGCAGGTTCGGCGGTCGTTCAGAGACCAGGCCAGACCAGGCTCATGTTGGCTTTTCAACGAAGGTCATTGCAAATTTTATGGCCTGTGTAAGTACAAACACGAGTGCTCTATTTGCAGAGGGTCTCACCCCGCAGCTAGATGCACACGAACCTCCCAGAAAACAAATAGCACTAAGACAACCGTCACGAGTGAGCCACCTGACGCCGGTGAATGTGGAAAAAATTGGGCCGTGGCTGGACAAATACCCCAATAAATCTGCCGCGGCTCAACTTCGTTTCGGTTTTTCTTTTGAGTTTTTCATCCCTTTCGTTTTCTCACACGAACCACAGTCAGCCCCCAATTTAAAATCAGCAAAAGATTTTCCTGACATTCTATACGAAAAAATACACAAGGAAATTAAATTGGGGCGTTTCCAAGGTCCCTTCAATGTCCGTCCGTTTTTTAACCTACGGGTTTCTCCTTTGGGTATAGTTCCCAAAAGAGAGCAAGGGAAATACCGACTGATCCACCATTTGTCCTTGAGGTCAATCAGTGAATGATGGCATTCTGAGTGATGATACTGCGGTAACGTATATATCCTTCGACAAGGCCGTCGAGATGGTCAGAAAAGCCAGACCCGGGGCCCTTATGGCCAAGTCGGACATAGAGTCCGCCTTTCGTCTATTACCGGTGCACCTGGATTGTTACCATTTACTAGGTGCCATGTTTGATTGTTGGTATTACTATGACACTTGCCTCCCGATGGGATGCTCAATTTCATGTTTCTATTTCGAAATTTTAGCACATTTTTAGAATGGGTCGTGTGTAAGATCTCGCAGTTATCATCCATCACACATTACCTTGATGACTTCTTGTTGGTAGGACCAGGAAATTCGGAATTATGTTTCCGGGCTCTTGAACAGTTCAAAGCGATCATGGCGCATTTCGGAGTTCCATTGTCTCCTGAGAAGACGGTTGGTCCTATCCTGGTAATTACTTTCCTCGGTATTGAAATTGATTCAGTAGCCATGGAATTCAGGTTGCCGCGAGAGAAGATTGCTACGTTGATAGAGCAAATCGATGGCTGCCTGTCGGTCGGGAAGGTGTCCTTAGTCCAAATGCAATCATTACTTGGCTCCTTAAATTTTGCATGTAGGATTATGCCAATGGGTAGGATTTTTTCTCGTAGGTTAACACTCGCTACAAGAGGCGTAAAGCAACCTCACCACAGGATCAGGATCACTGCCCAGATGCGAAGTGGTTTGACAATATGGAAGCGCTTCTTAAGAAATTACAACGGGAGAACCTGTTTTCAAGAAGAGGAGTGTGAGAGTGGTAGTATGAATCTGATGTTTGAAGTGGCGGGCCCTGCTGGTTTTAGCGTTCGTTTTGGTAATCAAAGATGTGCCGAAAAATGGCCTGAATCTTTGTTCAGCAGGGCATGGGTCGGGGATTTAACTCTCCTTGAGTTATTTCCCATAGCGGTGGCCATGGAAATTTGGTGTCAAAGCTGAAAGCTGACAGCGCTGCACACGCCGTAAATTACCTATCATCTTCCTCTCCGTTGGTTATAAAACTGATCAGATTCATTGTTTTAAAAAGTCTGGAGCTTAATGTGTGGGTTAAAGCAAGTGTTGTTATGAGGAACAACGACAATTTAATAGATGTCATACATTGGTCTGATTCACAGGAGCAGCCTGGTTTGGAGTTACAGGAGCAACTGGAAATTCTGGAATGTCCGCCTTCAATTTGGCATGTCCTGGAGAATTAATTCCCCTGATACGTTCGTCAATAGCTCCGTCCACTTGGAGTGCCTATGGTAAGGCGTGGGATGAGTGGTGTTGTTTAGCAGCAGGTAAACCGGTAGGTTCTTCGGATTCCTCGAGAGTACAGGTTACCATGGCTTTCCTAGCCCAGATGCACGCCAACGGGGTGTCGGGGGCGGTGGCTCGAAACCGCATATCGGGTTTGGCATTTCATTTCAAATTGCGGGGCTGGGCGGATTACACAAAACATTTTTTGATCGGTCAATTATTGAAGGGATGGCGACGGGAAGATATCCGTAGCGACAATAGGCGGCCCATTTCTTTTCAGCTTTTAGTTAGTCTAATTAAGGCCACAAGATCCCTTTGCGACTCAGATTATGAGGCCACGTTAATATCAGCGGCTTTTGGCATGGCTTTTTTCGGGGCGATAAGAGTGAGATCCTCCCGCCTGCTCCTAACAAAGCAGGTGGCTTGCAGCATGAAGACGTATTAATTTGCGACGATGGTTTGAAGATCAGAGGGCGTAGATCCAAGACGGATCAGGAAGGCAGGGGTACGTGGTTTCCATTATTTGCCATCAAAGGGGAGATTTGCCCACTGGCACTGGTTAGCAATTATATGTATGTCAGGAGTACCGGGGTTCAATTTTTTATTCATGAGAATGGTTCCTCTCTAGTATCTAGGCAGTTCCTGGCAGTTCTAAGGCATATTTTGTCTTTTTTAGGCCTACCTGCAACTGAATTTGGCACTCATTCCTTTAGAATAGGGGCTGCAACAAAAGCCTCCAGGGCGGGTTTATTTGAGTCAGATATTCAAAGAGTTGGCAGATGGAAATCTCGTTGTTTCACCAGGTATATTAGGCCTGAATTAGTTTTGTAGGTACTCTATATAAAAAAAAAAGAGGGGGAAAGGGTGTTTTATACCGATCAAGTTACAGGGCCATCCTGGATTATGTCTTTATACGAGTTTGTGTTATTGGTTTTTTCACCTTATACTCCAAGTTGGTTAAGTAACGATTTTGATTTGTTTCAGATGGTATGCGACCCAGCGTGCGGTTCGTGGGACATTCTTACATATACTGGGCAGCTCGGCGAGCTGAACTGTGTCCAGGAGGATGGTCATTGGGGTTCACGGATTTGGATGTTAATTGGCGCAGCACGAGGGGGTTTTACCTGGTCACAGCTGCTTCCAGAGGTAGTTCGCATCGCGCGAGTGGAGTTATCCCCTACAGTGGTGGTCATACATGCTGGAGGAAACGACTTGGCTTCATCTCCTCCTGCCGAGCTATTGACTCTCATGAGATCGGACATGGATAAATTTCCGAGTTTCTTTTCTGTAATGCGGATAGTTTGGTCAGAAGTAATTCCAAGGTTGGTATGGCGGGGCGCCAGAGAGCTAAACACCATGGAAAGATCTAGGTGCACGTTGAATCAGCGAATATCTCGTTTTATCAGATTAAAAAATGGTGTAGTGGTAAGGCATCATCGTCTCGAGGGGGACAATGCGGGTTTTCTTCTTCCAGATGGGGTCCATCTCAATGATGCTGGTTTGGATATTTTTCTGAATGGTCTTAGAGAAAGGGTGGTTCAGGCGCTCCATTCTTTGGGGGGGGCGTAGCTTGTTGCCCGCGCTTCTCCGTGGCGGAATGGGTGGAGATTTTGGTGGTGAAGAAACCTGCACCGGGAGACCGGAAGGCAGATAATCTCTCTACACCTGATTTGTTGGCAAATATTGCCTGTGTTAAGCTGCGACCATAATTTTAAGCCAAGTAAAAAGATGAAAATTCTTGTTAAAATCTTTCCTCAATAAAACAGTTATGTTTTCACGAATGTGTTGTAGCGTCACTTGATGGGAGTAAAAGGTTGTGGTTCACGGCAGTCAAGTGGTTCTTCTGGCTTGGTGCTCAAGTCTGCAGGCACTCAATGTGACTGCAGACTTGCAAATCTTCACAGTGTGCACAGTGCACGCTGTAAGGATTCTCCAATGCCGACCCCAGGAGCAGGTAGGCGCGTTACCATGTGATTTGTATAAATGTGGTCACGTGCCAACTAGACGTGTGCGGCTTCGCCCAATACAAGTGAATTGAGCGAGGTCAGACACATCTAGTCGGAATGTGGCTGGAAGTATGCAAATCACATACTTGTGGTCATATGACCGGCTGCTCCCATCGCTAAAGAATCCTGACAGCAAGCAGTGTTTGCGCAGTGAGGATTCACAAGTCTGCAATCGCATAATTCGCTTTTTTTTTTTAAACATTTATGTAGCTCTTTTTTCATGATACATAAAGTGACATGTAAAAGTTTGGGCAAAATTACTGTTATTGTGAACAGTTAAGCAAGATGAAGATTAAATGATCTCTAAAAGGCCTAAAGTTAAAGATGAATAGAGATGGGTGGACACCTAGATTTTCAGGTCCGGCCGAACAGTTGAATGGGGGGCCCGAACATCCAGTGTTTGCCACGCTGTCATGTGCATGAGATTTTACAGAAACAGCGCCTCTCTCGCCTCTAGTTTATATCTGGTATTGCAGATTATCTCCAATGTAAAAAAAAAAATAGACTTGAGCCGAAATACCAAACACAGCACCTGCTAACAGGTAGACTCTTGTTTCTCCACCCAGACCAGGTGAGATAACCTGATCATTTCTTTTTTTCTGGGCAACTTATCGGAAATCCATGAACACCACAGATCATCACTTGATATGGTGTCTTCACTTCAAGAGCTGAAAGAAAATATTGCTCGCATGCTAAAAGATCGTCCTGGAGAAGAAGACCACCGTTCCCCAGTGCGGAGGTGAGGTTGGGGGAAGAATCTCAAATTTGGACATCTCTTCGTGTAAAAGAATCTGATGAATGATAGGAAAAAAGCAGAATTATCGAAACCGGTGGAAGGAAAAGCGAAGGAGTTGTCCAGATTGTCATTGACTGAGAAAAATGAGAGTTGATGTCTAATTTTTCCACATTTTTAGTTAATGGCCCCGATGTGTCCACACTGGGCGTTTTCTCCAGCGCAATAACCAAGAATACTATAATACTCTACGCTATGTAATCGGAGCGGACCTTTTATTTAATGTTCTCCGATCTAACCTCTTCCAATTACAGAGGGTCAGAGACCAAGATTTGGAACATAAGGTCGGGAATATGAATGCTAAGAATGTTCTGTGCGAGTGGAAGAGAAAGAAACCTAATTAGGCGTATATTATACAAGAGCAAGGTATAATGTAATGTTGCGCGTGCGGCACACAGAGGAATGTTGGCAGCGCTCCCGGCTCGCTCCGGAATGTGCTCTAATAATCTTAGAACCCAAATGAATCTGCGACTATTACGGCAACCGAGTCCGAGAGAAAGTTTCTCAAGGAGCGGGATCTGTAAATAAACGTCATTCTGTGACCGTAGAGCCACAAGTTTCATGGATCTCAGATAGAATGTCTGTACGTTACATACAACACCAGGGACGCGATCACAAATATCACATGTCATCAAGGAAGAAATTCAGATCGGGATTAACCTAGAAAATATGGGAAAATCTAGGTTTCCTCTACTCTTGAGGTGTTCTTGCACAGACGTCTTATGATGTCAAAGTTATTGTATATATATATATATATTGGGTATATATGGATTAGTCATCGCTCAGCCTTCATATCACTGGTCGTCCTTCCTTGGACTACTTTGAATAGGTGATAACCATTACACAATATGGCACGAGTCAGACGGCCATAGAAATCAGACCAAGATGGACGGACTGGCCGGCAGCTCTCCCTACCGGAGCGTGACAGCTGCATAGAAATACATGAAGCCTCCACGCTCGGGTGGGGAGAGCCGCCGGCCAGTCCACACACTGCAATCCGATCTCAGCATGATTTATGATTGCCCCTTATGTACACCCCACAAGCCCTGCCATTTTGGAGATGTTCTCACCCAGTCATCTAGAGTGTAAACATCATCATTTGGTCTTTGTCACAGCCGCTCAGATCCCTTGCTCATTTTTCACCTGTTGCCTCACTCATCCCACACTGTAATGAGATAACCGATGTGATTCCCTGTCGGTGGTTTTAATGTTCTGGCTGATGGCTGTATTATATCATGTAGTCCTCCAGCCTATGTCCATTGCATTACTGTCGCACTGTGACGACTCCTAGCCGCTGCTCTCTGCGCTTCAAAATGATTGTTTTGTTGTAAGGAGATTTAGGCAGATTACGTCAATCATGGATTTAACAAGAGACACAAATACCATTCCATCTTAATATTGAAAAACAGCTGCTAGTTCCTTGTCCTCAGTCACCAGACTCAGAAGTCTGGGAATTTCAGACCTGAAATATTATCAGGTTTTAATGCTGTTGCGTAAACCACTATGTTTCTGTACAGATATCACCAGGTTTTTGCTGCTCCATCTGACAGCAGCATGATGTAGGGGCAGAGACCTTGATTCCAGCAATGTATCTCTTACTGGGCGGCTTTCTGCACTTTCGATAAAGTCACCGTTTTATCTGCTGCAGATCTACAAATGTTAGCCTGTATAACCCCACCCACACCACTGATTGGACAGCTCTCTGTGAATACTATGCATAGGCAGAAAGGCACCAATCATTTGTGGTGGCGGGGTTGTGCATAGCCCATGAATATGGAGGACTACCTGCCAGCAGGTTTACTAGTTCTCTAGTGATAATCTCTTTTGGATAAAACAGTGATTTTATCATAACTAATGCAACTAGCTTAGTAAGTGATATATCACTAGAATAAGGGTTTCTGCCCCTATATTACGCTGCTCTTAGATTAGGTGTCAAAAACCTGGTGACACTGTGGTAAACAAAAAACTACAGAGATCATCAGATCATGTTCATATTTTTTTTTCTAATTACAAGTGAGATATGGTCACATCAGTGTATAAAAATATAAATAAACAAATCACGATGTGAGCAGCAGATATGCAATAAAAGCTGAAGGAGAGGAACCACGGTCAGATTATATGCATACTAATCTACAGTGCCTTGCGAAAGTATTCAGCCCCCTAGAACTTTTCAACCTTTTCCCACATATCATGCTTCAAACATAAAGATAACAAATGTAATTTTTTGGTGAAGAATCAACAAGTGGAACACAATTGTGAAGTTGAATGAAATTTATTGGTTATTTTACATTTTTGTGGAAATTCAAAAACTGAAAAGTGGGCGTGCAATATTATTCGGCCCCTTTACTTTCAGTGCAGCAAACTCACTCCAGAAGTTCATTGTGGATCTCTGAATGATCCAATGTTGTCCTAAATGCCTAATGATGGTAAATATAATCCACCTGTGTGTAATCAAGTCTCCGTATAACTGCTCCTGCTCTGTGATAGTCTCAGGGTTCTGTTTGAAGCACAGAGACCATCATGAAGACCAAGGAACACAACAGGCAGGTCCGTGATACTGTTGTGGAGACGTTTAAAGCCGGATTTGGATACAAAATGATTTCCAAAACTTTAAACATCCCAAGGAGCACTGTGCAAGTGATCATATTGAAATGGAAGGAGTATCATACCACTGCAAATCTACCAAGACCCAGCAGTCCCTCTAAACTTTCATCTCAAACAAGGAAAAGACTGATCAGAGATGCAGCCGAGAGGCCCATGATCACTCTGGATGAACTGCAGAGATCTACAGCTGAGGTGGGACAGTCTGTCCATAGGACAACAATCAGTCGTACACTGCACAAATCTGGCCTTTATGGAAGAGTGGCAAGAAGAAAGCCATTTCTCAGAGATATCCATAAAAAGTGTTGTTTAAAGTTTGCAACAAGCCACCTGGGAGACACCAAACATGTGGAAGATGGTGCTCTGGTCAGATGAAACCAAAATCTAACTTTTTGGCAACAATGCCAAATGATATGTTTGGCGTAAAGGCAACACAGCTCATCACCCTGAACACACCATCCCCACTGTCAAACATGGTGGTGGCAGCATCATGGTTTGGGCCTGCTTTTCTTCAGCAGGGACTGGGAAGATGGTTAAAATTGATGGGAAGATGGATGGAGCCAAATACAGGACCATTCTTGAAGAAAACCTGTTGGAGTCTGCAAAAGACCTGAGACTGGGATGGAGATTAGTCTTCCAACAAGACAATGATCCCAAACATAAAGCAAAATTTACAATGGAATGGTTCACAAATAAACGTCTCCAGGTGTTAGAATGGCCAGCATGGAAATCTTGAGTAAAACTTGAGTTTTATTTTAAATAGTCATAAAAAGATATACACCGGCATACCACCAACTAGCCCAAGACGGACCGACGCATTTCGGCAACTTATGTCTTAATCATGGTCTATAGCAGAAATTAAGAGTGGCAAACCTCCCAGGCACAAAAACAATCCTCCAATTAAATAAAATTAGAAAAAAAAATTCACACCATGAGGGGTTTTCTAAGACTTTGATGGGCTTGGCCACTAACTAAAAATTGATTGACCTATCCTTAGGATTAGTGATAAATATTAAAGTCCCCCCTCAAAAAAACCCAAACCCCTTTGCCACCAAATTTTACAGAACAAGCTGAACACATTAATAAAGAGATCTCTCGGACCTGATGAGACTTGGGTACTAACTTTAAAAACTCATGTCTGAATGATTGCATACTCCTTACGTGAATCCAGCCCTGGCTCATCTTAATAAAGTGCTCATCTTCGTATTAGGTGGGGAAAATGTTAATAAAGACTGGATACGGATTTTCACAGTAAGTACACCAGCCTCATCAGGTCTGTGATATAATTTAATCATGAACATAGCTTGTATAGTGAGGGCATATCGACATTAGGGAGACAGATGGGTTTTCTGTTGCTGGATGGATAAAATGTTAGAAATCGGTGAAATATGCGTAAAACTGCTGCACTGCTGGTGCTGCTGTAGTAAAAGCCCCACGGTCCATTACGCTACACCTAGTTGGTGTTTTGCAGCGTTTCTTGCATACATTTCCATCGCGTTCTGACAGCACTTCAGTGAAATCAGCCATAAACACCGTCAGAAATCATTACGGCTTTTTATTTCTCTTATGCAACATCAAGGTCATTTATGTCTGAAATGATGAGACCAGGCAGCAAGTGAAATGGAAAAAGACAAAGACATCAATCTCTTCCCGCAGACACATTCTCCGCACTGCATCTTTATATCTTAATGTCTCCTCGCACTTTCCTAGTCATTTACATGAACTAAGGGCTCCATTCATTATTGTATTTGTACCATTATTGTACAGTTTTTGGTGTTTTTTTCCCACTTTTTAAAAAGTCTTTTTGTATAGTTTTTGGTGTTTTTTCCCCACTTTTTAAAAAGTCTTTTTGTATAGTTTTTGTTTTTTCCCCCCACTTTTTAAAAAGTCTATTTCATACCTGTTCACTTTTTTTTTTTTTTTTTTTTTTTTTTACATTTGTCACTGTGGGGCTGGATTTGGGGGTTTTAGGGATGTTTTAGAGCTGATCCATAAATTAGAACTTTTTAAAAAGTTCAGCAAATGTTCTCCAGTTCCCCTTTGTAGTGTGATTTTATGTACACCTAAATATGTACCACACACTGCAACGTTTTATCAAACATATGGTTTATGGTTTTTTTTGCAAAAAAACCCCCTAAAAAGTAAAAAAAAAAGGAGCATTTATGAGTTTGGGCAAAATTCATGAATCAAGTATGAATTTGGCACAGAAAACATCAATATCCCAGGATCGAACAAACACTTAAGAAAACGCAAATGATGAGTCGAGTATCATTTTTGGAATTTATATATTTGTCTTTTACGTTTTTTTTGGAGCAAAAAAAGTTGCATGTTCCTGTAAAAGTGTGGCAACATTTGTGCAAAAATTTCAGGCGTACATTATAATCACGCCAGCGGGGACTGGAGGAAAAATTTGCACAAAGATTTTGAGACAATAAAAAGTAAAAAAAACATCTGGGAACTCCAAACCAGGCCCACAATGGAGAACATAAAAAAGAAACAAGTGCATCATTTTTCTCTCTCCTTTTTTCAAGAGCAATAGTTTTTGTATTCCTCCATCGACATAGTCGCACGAGGGCTATTTTTTTTTTTTGTGGAGACGACTTTTAATTTCGAATAACACCATTCATTTTACCATGTGATGAATTGATAAAAGTGGGGAGAAAAAAAAAATGAGGGAATCAAATCCACCATTGGTTTTTCATTTTGGTTTTACGTTTCTGTAAAAGTTTCCTGACAATATGATTCTCCAGGTCACTATAATTACGGCGAACGCAAAATTGTAGTTTTTTTTTTTGTTTTGTTTTTTTTAAAGATTTTATTAAAAAAAAAAATATTTGGAACTGTGTCAAAAAAGAGAAATTGGCTTGTGTTGTCTTTTCTTTAACACCTATAACTTTTTAGTTTTTCCGGCAATGAAGTAGTGGAAGGCTATTTTACAGTGCCGCACTGTCATTTTCGTTGGGATCATTTTGGGCTACGAATAATGTATTGATGGTTTTTCATTCCATTTTTTAAGGCAATGCAGAGATGAAAAAAAAAACAAACAGAAATTCTGTACATTTCTTTCTTCTTTTTTTTTTAATTTCTTTATGTTATTTATATGGATTAAATAATTTTATCATTTTACAAGTTGTACTTTTGCTGATGTGGCAATACTCAATGCGTTTATTTTCTTTATTTTTGTATTGCGAAAACCCTTAGGCCATATTCACATGTTCCATTCCTGAAGCTTTTAATGCTGTGATTTTCCGAAAAACGCATTTTCAGAAAATGTAGCAAAAATAAGCATTGCTAAGCAATCTGTAAACATGGGCTTTTTTTTTATTTCTTAATATTTTTTAAACCTTATTTTGTCCCCCTAGAAAACTTTAATCTGTGATTGTTTTATTGCTAAGTCAATTTAGTGAAATACCTCAATATTCCAGTATGTAAAGAAATGTATGATCTCCTACAAAGTACAATTACGTGGTAGACGGAGGCGTTCAGTAGTGCCCTGACTTAATCATGAATTAAGGGAGCTTAGTCTCCAGAAACACGTTGAGATTCGTACCCATATGGTTCGTGCTGAAGTTTGTATCCTCCATGTTTAAGTTTGGGAATAAAGAAAACTTTTTTTCACGGATTCGGTGAAGCTGGACATTTTCTTCTTTTGGATTCTACACGCCTGGGCACAGCGGGTCCGTGCTCCCGAAATTCAGCTTATGCATCACGCTTTAGCTGGTTTATATTCCTTCTCTTCAAAACACTGGGACCCAGAATCATTGTGTCACCCTGATCACACCACTGAAATGCTGGTGCCAGAGACTGACAGCGGTATTTAAACAGCAGCAATCAGAGATAACTCTGATCGCTCTTGCTAGAGGCACATGTGGAACATCCACTGTGTATGAAGCAGGCTCATCTCCTGAGCCCGCTCCATACACCCATACCCAACATGCGCAGTTCATGCACGGCAAACCTTGAAAAGATGCTGATTTTTATTTTTTGTTGTGCTGTAGATTATGGGGATTGGGATTCCGAAACCTAAGTAATCGGTCAAAAGACCCTCCAGAAGCACTCAAGTTCCTGCATAAAAGGACGCATGGCGGTGTACCGGTATAACAGACATTCTATAATGGTTTGGGTCTAGAAGAACGGTGGGGCACTCTTATAGACTGATTCTTCATTCTGACTCAGAGGGGAAAGCTACTTCTATAGGACATATATACTGTAGATAAGGGAGATCATCATGAGATCATATCTCCCAGAAAAACAGAAAGCGGGAAAGTCATGTAGTAGAGATGTTAGTGGCAGTAAAGGACAATCAGCAAACGCCCAGGACTGCAGGGGTAGACCTAAATCCGGGACTGTCCGCTGTATCCAGGACAGTTGGGGCTAGACATGAGTGGATTCATTCACAGTTGTAGCGACCAGAACGTTCTCATTTTTATATAGCTTCACTATATATTTTTTATTGAGTCCGTAAGGCACTGTTCACACATTACATAAATACTGTGTTTTTTGTTTTCTGCCGGTGTCTCTGGTTTCTATGTTTGTCTTTTTTCTTCATTTTTCAGTTTGATTGTCCTCTCGGCTTACAATTCTACAACAAATCCTCACTCTTCAATATATCATCATACTTCACAGACCTTCGCTCTGTAAAACCGCCTTGCTGGCTATATACACACCGATATCAAAAACTCGGCTCATAAGTGTTCTTTATGCTAATAACTAGTTTGTTTTCCAGCCACTAATATACTTAGAAGCAATATTTGCTGGCGGTAACCTGAAATCGACACTGACCTTGATGTAAAATATCAATGGCTTTTGTTTGCCTATCCTCCCGGCTTTATAACTTACACACACAGCCGCCGAGCGTTGCCTGGTAACAGTAACAGTATAACCTCCCGAACGCACGGACAGGAAAAAAAAACAAAAGAAAACAAGACAAAGAGGTTGTGTGCATGCACCGGACGGACGTGTAACGTGACACCCGCGGCAATATAGTCTACTAGTCATCAATTAACAAAAAAATAAATAAACATCCTGAATTTCCGGGATCGGCTTTCAATGCACTTTTTTTTCCCTCTTTTTTTTTTTCTTCCTCTTCTTTGTAAATAACACCAAGTGAACAGATTAGGTTTCACCGGCTGCTTTCAGATGGGTGATAGTGTGCCGAGACACAAGCAGGGAAGCGAAAGCCAGGATATAATGGATGTAGGTGCGTTACTGATAGAATCTTAGGATCGAATCTTTTAAAATTTGAATTCACCTGCCTCCAAAAATTTTTCCTAAGAATTCAATTTGCAACTAATATAAATTCGCCGAGAATCGCAATAATGAAAAGCCTCCAACTGCCCTGAAATGATGTGTGTAACACTCTGAGGGTATGTGCACACGTCAGGATTTCTTCAGGAATTTTAGCTTTTTTTTGCGGATTTCCCCGATAAAAACGCTATAATTCTGCACAAAAAATGCATACATTCATTATGCATCCTATCATTTAGAATGCATTCCGCATTTTTTGTGCAAATGTAGCGTTTTTTTCAGCCAAAAAAATGCAATCCGGAAAAAGAAGCAACATGTTCATTATTTTTGTGGATTTTTTTGCGGATTTCCCATGATTTTGGAGTGTCAGGAGAAAAACGCAAAAATTCCGCAAAAAAATCCGCAAAAATCCCGCAAAAAAAAAAAAAACGCATAAAAAACGTGCAAAAAATGCAAAAAAAAAAGCATGCAGATTTCTGGCAGAAATTTCCGGATTTTGTCAGGAAAATTTCTGCAAGAAATCCTGACATGTGCACATACCCTGAGGTCTCTTAGTATTGTAGCCAACCCTTTTCAAGGTCTTTAACACAAACACAGCCTTAGTAATGTAAAACTGACCTCATTATAAAAATGGGTGATAACCTGATAGTCACCAAAAACCCATTTAATAACAATGAACTGACATACTTCTCATGTCTTTTTTTTTTTTAAAGTCCAAAAATTATCCCCCTTAGCTATTTGCGATCAGGCACACCATCCTGTGCAGAACACTGCCATAGGGCGCATTCAGACGGTCGTATAATACAGACGAGATCTCATCGCAATGCTCGGACTGATTGATGCTCTCCTGACCCAAGCGTGACAGCATGTATTTCTATGCAGCTGTCAAGCTGGGGTCAGGAGAGTCGCCGACATAGTTACATAGTATTAAAGGTTGAAGGAAGACTCTAAGTCCATCTAGTTCAACCCATAGCCTAACCTAACATGCCCTAACATGTTGATCCAGAGGAAGGCAAACAGTAAGCTCCACATTGGGGGAAAAAATTCCTTCCCGATTCCACATATGGCAATCAGACTAGTTCCCTGGATCAGTGACCTGTCATGTCTGAGCATTGCAATGTAATTGTCGTACATATTATACAGCCGTCTGTCTGCACCCTTAAACTGACAGTGTCGCTGTCAGAGGTAACATCACCCAGCTGTGACCAAGTGATCCATCGTATATTCCATAACACCCTCTGCTTCCACCCCATTTATACAATTGCCAGATGCAAACTAGGTCATCTGTGATCTATATAGTCCTCAGGAAGCAGATGTGGGAGTATAGGAGCTGAGCCTGCTTCACATAGGGCAGGAGCTAGTGGTGTTGTACAGACGGATCCCGCCTCTAACAGCAGCGACTAGAGGTAGCTCCGATCGCTGCTGTGCAAACACTTAAATGCAGCTGTCAATCACTGTCACATCATCATCTTCAGATACCCATCACCCTCCTCTATCCGCTACATAATAGAGTGATGATAGGTTGCCAATGCAACGGAAGGATATTTCAACAGAAAAGGTACAATGTTATGGTTCTTGAAAGAAAAATTGAAAAATGAAGATTGGCTGCATCCTTAAAGGTTTAAAGACACAGTAATATTCATGAGATTTGTCACCTGGATAAGTTGCAAAACAAAAAACATACATAGAAAAAGTGTGAACTTGAACTTAGTCCTCCGGGCACAAGAGGGAAAGGAGATGTGGGTCCATTTTTTGGGTAGGTGGATCTCAGGGCAGTAGCCCTAGCCTTGAATCTAAATATTTTGGCTAAAGCAAAGTGACTTTTCTGGCACCTTCCTTCCAGGCCCTTATAGACCTACATGCTTTAGTTATGCACCAGGGGATGCAATGCAATTGAAAATAAAAAGCCCAATTAATTTAATCCTCAACATTATAAATCCGACATGGGACTGTTGGCTGCAATAAGTAAAGTATCAAATATATGACTGGTAACCTTCATTTTTTTTTTTACATGCAATCATACATTATTATCACATTGATTAGATAGGTTAGATTGAACAAGTGTTCAATTCCTAAGCAGCTCCACCACAGGAGAAATTAGGTAGTACACCATACATAAACATACCAACATTGAAATTACAGCACCAAGATGGAAAAGCTGTGGAGTTACAGCAATGACAGGATGGATAGACTTGTTACTGATCTGCAAATGGTGAGCAAAAGAAAAAAAAAAGTAAAATCATCTCGATTTCTTCAGTGTCGAGAAACAGCGACGTGCAGAAATCCCCGCACTTACTGCCTTGCCTGCTATCAGTGAGGCTATTAATGTGCTTAGGGCCCACGCAAATCATCAAGATCCGCTGCTGGCAGCTCCCTGAGCAATTGAGAGATCCCAGTTGGGAGACAAGGACAGAGGCGCTGCAAGCCATGGTAGCATGTTTAAGCCATGCAGGCTGCTCACATGAGTTAACTGAGTATCCACAAATAAGCTCGTTGTGAGAAGAAAGTTTAGGTCTGTGTTCACATGTTGCATTCACCATGTATGTGGGTTGTTTTTAGCAAATGTGGTAAAACGCACTGTTTCAATGCAATCTATGAAAATTGTGGCAAAAATTATGTGGTCTTGCTATGATCGAGCCAGAAAAACTTTTGACGGATGCAACATGCCAATGCAGCCTGTAACATCCATCTTCCTTCTGATGTCCTCTCAACTGATTTATGACCACATACTCGTGCTGAGAAACTCAGAAGAACTAAGCAGTTATAAACTCTCCCATCAGTAAGAGCTCCATAACTGATCCTCAATAATTAACTCATTCTGCAGCCAGCAAAAGACAGTGCATCTCAGAGGCTCTTGAAGGCAAACGGTGCAAATTTTTTTTTAATGAACCCCAACGGCAAAAATTATTTTTAGCCACAAATGCATACGCTTAAGTAAAAAAAAAAAAAAACCTCCCTGAAGTTTCCCCCTGTCCTTTATTAGCTATGTTAATTTCTCTCATATTAAAAGGAGTTTTTCATTTTTTAAAAACGATGTGCAAATGTTTTAAACGCAGCCCATGCAATACAATTAGGCATATACTAGTAGTGTACTTTTTTTGGCTGAAATTATGGGAAGTCCTAATGGCATAAAAAAAAGACATATCACAAAACTGAGATAATAGGAAGTGAAAAACACCAGCTGATGAGTTCTGGTGGCATCCACTAATGATCATTGAGACACAGAAGAACTTTCCTGTGGAAACTCCATTTACAGTAAAATAAAGCCGCGCGTTGATGGAGCGATTTGAGACGAAAATTCTCCAAATGGGATATTGATTATTTGTGTTAGTGCCGGGGATCGGTGATAGGTGTGATAACGAGGTGAGAGGAAGCCAAGAACGGAATACTTTCTACCAGCAAATATCTCTTGACATTTCTTGCCAGAACTGCAAATTGAAGAGAAGGCGATCGGCTCACTCCCTGAAGCAATAATGTTTGGATGAAACACAGAACGATTTCTGAGCCGAAGATGCTTTACCCCCTTATACTGGATGTGTCGCACTACCACATGACCTAAATGTACACTTTACAAATCTCCAAGGTTCTACGTGTCTTCTAATCTATATCGAAGGATGACTGACATGTCATGCTTGACATGCCAAGGTGAGGAGACTTTGAAGCCTTGCAATGCTCTCAAATATATGCAAATAGTCTCTTCATAGCAGAAGAGGACTAGAACTCTAGTGCCACCTACACACATTGCACTGATGAGGGGCAACACCCTGAAACCGTGTTTGCAAATTGAGATTTTGGTCTTGGCTTTTACCCTAAGTCATTAGAAGGTCGATATTGACTTTTAAGATTGCTACTTCCAATAGGTGGCACTAGAGTTCTACTCCTCTTCCTATTCATGGAGACATCCTTGCGATTAGGAATGTAGGACTGTATATGATTTCTCTCTCAAATTAAAGGGATTTTCTACTTTAAAACAAAATGGTTCCCAAATGATATGATAACAAATTTGAATAGTCCTCATCCTCCCCCTGGTTCAGCACCGGATTTCCGACGTTGTTTCTTTCTCGGTGTTTTGGCTGAGGAGGTGTTGTCACGTTAACAGAGCACGTCACCACTGCAGCCAATCACTGAGATCAGCAGCTAGTGCTACCTACATTGGCAGAGCTGCTGAATTCAGTGATTGGCTGCAGCGGTGATATGAGCGGTCATATCAAGAATGGAGTATGCTTCCGTTTTTGTTTATTTTATATGATATACAATAACAAATTATACTGTGGTACTGTGTGAGCCAGAAAAATCGATGTAAATACTTGTATGCCCAACGATAACAAAAGTATTCTCGGACTGATACCTTTATTGGCTAACCAGAAAAAAATATATGTTTCCTAGCTTTCAGAGCACGGAGGTGCTTTCTTCAGGCAGGATTACAAATGAATAAGACAAAAGTCTGCCTGAAGAAGGAGCCGCTGTGCTCTGAAAGCTGCAAACATATATTGTTTTCTGGTTAGCCAATAGAGGTATCACTCCGAGAATGCTTTTGTTATCGTTGGGCATAAAAGAATTTACATTTGTTTTTTATATGACAACCTATGACTAAAAAAAATGGAAAAACTGGAAAACTCATTCAATTGGCATGAGGATCATCAAAAAGCCCTGGATTCCTAGATCCTTGGTGGAAAAAAACCTGCTCCATAAGAGGGAGCCTGTTTTGATCTTTGGTTTGTCGCCCTCTTACTTTTATGTATGCTGCTGTTGAATTGTGGGTAAACAAATTGTAGCGTGATTGGGCATTTAAGACAGAATTATTTATTGTAATGCATTTTGAGTCACTATTAAATCCCTCTTTATAATGTCCTCAAGGCCTCCATACGCATTAGACTACAGTCATCTGAATCTGACGATATTGGCCGACAGTCTGTGTATGAGAGTCTCCCGACTCTACCCTGACAGATTACAACTTGTGATCCTTTTGTTCACTGGGAGATAAGCCACTGCCAGAGGAATCTGGCACTGGCTTTTTCATGGAAGTCTAGCACCGGCCCTCTCATAGGAATCTGGCACCAACTCTCTGTGCATGGAGGAGCTGTCAGTCGACAGCTTTCTAATGGGCATGGCAGCCCTTCGACTCAGGTGTTATAGATTGGGATCCATCCATGCCTTCCTTTTCTAAAAGAAAAGGGATAAGTCTGGATAACGATAACATTTTCCATCATACTGGGGATTGCCTTAGATGATCTTCATTTTCAATATCAGAAAGGAACTCAACATTTCCAGTTCTCAATAGATTAATTCCTTTAACCTAGTAAAGGGAATTAAATAATTAACATGAAAAATTCAGTGTTTCAGCAAGTGACTTTTGGGAAAAATTATAAATTTGAATTACCGTATAATTTTATTTTATTGCATAGCTAAGATATTCCTGGTGATTTGGCCAAATGTCATCTAAGGCCACCTTCTCATCTTCTCCACGTTCCGAAGGAAAATTAATTATTTTAATTTTTATTAGCTATACGAAGAGTAGAGAAACAAAGTATTTACGGTAACACATTGCCGATTTTGAAAGTTTTCCCACCTACAAAGAATGGAAAAGTCTGTAATTTTTATTGCAGGTACACTTCAACTCTGAGAGACAGAATCTTAAAAATAAAAAAACAGAAAATCACATTGTATGATTTTTAAATCATTAATTTGCATTTTATTGCATGAAATAAGTATTTGATACAACAGAAAAACAGAACTTAATATTTGGTACAGAAACCTTTGTTTGCAATTACAGAGGTCAGGCGTTTCCTGTAGTTCTAGACCAGGTTTGCAGACACTGCAGCAGGGATTTTGGCCCGCTCCTCCCTACAGTTCTTCTCCAGATCTTTCAGGTTTCGGGGCTGTCGCTGAGTAACATTGAGTTTCAGCTCTCTCCAAAGATTTTCAATTGGGTTCAGGTCTGGAGACAGGCTAGGACCTTGAAATGCTACTTACAGAGCCACTCCTTAGTTGCCCTGGCTGTGTGTTTCGGATCATTGTCATGCTGGAAGACCCAACCAAAACCCATCTTCAATCCTCTTACTGAGGGAAGGAGGTTGTTGGCCCCATCCTTCCTTCCTTCAATACGGTATAGTCATCCTGACCCCTTTGCAGAAAAGCATCCACAAAGTATGATGTTTCCCCCACCATGCTTCACAGTTGGGTCAGTGTTCTTGGGGTTGTACTCATCCTTCTTCCTCCAAACACGGTGAGTGGAGTTGATACCAGAAAGTTCTATTTTAGTTTCATCTGACCACATAACCTTCTCTTATGCCTCCTCTGGATCATCCAGATGGTCTTTGACAAACTTCAAAGGAGAATGGCCATGTGATGGCATGAACAGGGGGACCTTGTGTGCCCTACAGGATTTTAATCCATGACGGCGGAGTGTGTAACTAACGTTAGTGTTTGAAACCTTTCTCACAATCATCCTTACCCCACAAGGTGCGATCTTGCATGGAGCCTCAGATCGAGGAAGATTGACAGTCATCTTGTGTTTCTTCAATTTTCTAATAATTGTGCCAACAGTTGTTGCCTTCTCATCAAACTCCTTGCCTATTGTCCTGTAGCCAATCCCAGCCTTGTGCAGGTCTACAATTTTGTCCCTGGTGTCCTTATACTGCTCTTTAGTCTTGGCCATGGTGGACAGATTGGAGTGTGATTGATGGAGTGTGTGGACAGGTGTCTTTTATACAGGTAACGAGTTCAAACAAGTACAATTAATACAGGTAATGAGTGCAGAGTAGGAGGCTTCTTAGAGAAAAACTAACAAGTCTGTGAGAGCCAGAATTCTTGCTGATTGGTAGGTGATCAAATACTTATTTCATGCAATAAAATGCAACTTAATTATTTAAAACAATGTGATTTTCTGTTTTTTTATTTTTAAGATTCTGTCTCTCATAATAGCATACCTACGATAAAAATTACAGACCTCGCCATTCTTTGTAGGTGGGAAAACTTGCAAAATTGGCAGTGTATCAAATACTTATTTTCCGCACTGTATAATTACAAGGATTATCTTTAAAATGTGTCATCAAATTGGCAAGGCGTTTGTGGCATAACTTGTCACTCCATTTTCTCATGACTCTGGGCTCATACTAGGCTACAGGCAGTAGGATGTCAGTTAATTAGTGAACGTTCTAGACAACATTATCACTTAATTAGTTAATTAGTGATGAGACAAGGGATGCAACGAAAGACGAAACAGCGTGAAAGTGCAAATAATAAATGGCTCCAAAAATGACAAAAATATATAAGAAAAAAAAAAGAATAAATTTCCTTTAAGTCCATTCCCACCGCACAGTAGATAGAAGTCCTCAAGTGCTCTGCAAAATAATATTTAGCTGCATCTATAGCTTTGATTTACACTTTCTATCCAAAACTGAGAAGATTAGCTCTCACATTACTCCAAGTATAGATGTGATCAGTAAATAAAACTTATGTGGAGGCAGGAAAAATATTTCCTTTATTCTGGGTGACTGTTTTGTGGATCACCAACCTGATAATCTCTGAAAAGGCGACAGTCATGTTTCTAATCCTATTGTCACACGTTTTTCCTCTGCCATCTTCAAAGGAACTCATGACTATGTTCTATTGGACATCATAAAAGTTCAAAAGTGAAAAGAGGACCAGGTGGGTAGCTGGAGAAGTAGGGGAGTGGAGCACAATGAGGGGAGAACACAGGAGAGGAGTCCTCGCTTATTATTTACTAGATGGTGGCCTGATTCTAACGCATCGGGTATTCTAGAATATGCATGTCCACGTAGTACACTGCACAGCCCACGTAGTATATTGCCCAACCACGTAGTATATTGCCCAGTTATGTAGTATATTGCCCAGTTACGTAGTATATTGCCTAGTGACGTAGTATATTGCTGAGCCACGTAGTATATTGCCCAGTGACGTAGTATATTGCCCAGCCATGTAGTATATTGCCCAGTGACGTAGTATATTGCCCAGTTACGTAGTATATTGCCCAGTGACGTAGTATATTGCCCAGCCACGTAGTATATTGCCCTGCCACATAGTATATTGCCCAGCAACGTAGTATATTGCCCAGTGACGTAGTATATTGCCCAGCCATGTAGTATATTGCCCAGTGACGTAGTATATTGCCCAGCCACGTAGTATATTGCCCTGCCACGTAGTATATTACCCAAACACGTAGTATATTGCCCAGTTACGTAGTATATTGCCCAGTGACGTAGTATATTGCCCAGTCACGCACGTAGTTTATTGCCCAGTGACGTAGTATATTGCCCAGCCACGTAGTATATTGCCCTGCCACGTAGTATATTACCCAAACACGTAGTATATTGCCCAGTTACGTAGTATATTGCCCAGTGACGTAGTATATTGCCCAGTCACGCACGTAGTATATTGCCCAGTGACGTAGTATATTGCCCAGTTACGTAGTGTATTAACCAGTGACGTAGTAAACAGCACAGAGCCACGTAGTATATTGCACAGCGACGTAGTATACAGCACAGAGCCACATAGTATATTGCCCAGCCACGTACTATATTGGCCAGTCACGTAGTATATTGCCCAGCTACGTAGTATATTGCCCTGCCACATATGTCACAGGTTAAAAAATAAAAAATAAACATATACTCACCTTCCGAGGGTACCCTTGTAGTTCTGTCGCCTGTGTGCGGTGCAGGCGGCAGCTTCCGGTCCCAGGGTGTGATGATGTCGCGGTCACATGACCGTGACGTCATGGCAGGTCCTTCTCGCGCAGGCGCGCAGGACCTGTGATGATGTCGCGGTCACATGAACGTGACGTCATGGAAGGTCCTTCTCGTCATGGAAGATCCTTGCCACCGAAACCTGCCGCTTGCATGGAGCGGTCACGGGAGCGTCGCGAGTAGCGGGAAAGGCGGCGTAGGTGAGTATGTAATGATTTTTTATTTTTTAATTATTTTTAACATTAGATGTTTTTACTATTGACGCTGCATAGGCAGCATCAATAGTAAAAACTTGGTCACACAGGGTTAATTGTGGCGGTAACGGAGTGAGTTACCCACGGCATAACGCGGTCCGTTACCGCTGGCATTAACCCTGTGTGAGCGGTGACTGCGGGGAGTATGGAGCGGGCGCCGGGCACTGACTGCAGGGGAGTAGGGAGGGACTAATCGGACTGTGGCCATCGCTGATTGGTCGCGGCAGCCATGACAGGCAGTGACTTGGATTCCATGACAGACAGAGGCCGCGACCAATGAATATCCGTGACAGACAGAAGGACAGACAGACAGAAAGACGGAAGTACCCCTTAGACAATTATATAGTAGATAGCATCCTCCATTACTACACAGTGTTCTCCCTTATTATGTATTGCATCCTCCATTATTACACAGCATTATCCCTTATTATGTATTGCATCCTCCATTACTACACAGTGTTCTCCCTTATTATATATTGCATCCTCCATTATTACACAGCATTGTCCCTTATTAAGTATAGCATCCTCCATTACTACACAGTGTTCTCCCTTATTATGTATTGCATCCTCCATTATTACACAGCATTATCCCTTATTATGTATTGCATCCTCCATTATTACACAGCATTATCCCTTATTATGTATAGCATCCTCCATTATTACACAGCATTATCCCTTATTATGTATTGCATCCTCCATTACTACACAGTGTTCTCCCTTATTATGTATTGCATCCTCCATTATTACAGTGTTCTCCCTTATTATGTATTGCATCCTCCATTATTACACAGCATTATCCGTTATTATGTGTTGCATCCTCCATTACTACACAGTGTTCTCCCTTATTATGTATTGCATCCTCCATTATTACACAGTGTTCTCCCTTATTATGTATTGCATCCTCCATTCTTACACAGCATTATCCCTTATTATGTGTTGCATCCTCCATTACTACACAGTGTTCTCCTTTATTATACAGTGGGGCAAAAAAGTATTTAGTCAGTCAGCAATAGTGCAAGTTCCACCACTTAAAAAGATGAGAGGCGTCTGTAATTTACATCATAGGTAGACCTCAACTATGGGAGACAAACTGAGAAAAAAAAATCCAGAAAATCACATTGTCTGTTTTTTTTATCATTTTATTTGCATTTTAGGGTGGAAAATAAGTATTTGGTCAGAAACAAAATTTCATCTCAATACTTTGTAATATATCCTTTGTTGGCAATGACAGAGGTCAAACGTTTTCTGTAAGTCTTCACAAGGTTGCCACACACTGTTGTTGGTATTTTGGCCCATTCCTCCATGCAGATCTCCTCTAGAGCAGTGATGTTTTTGGCTTTTCGCTTGGCAACACTGACTTTCAACTCCCTCCAAAGGTTTTCTATAGGGTTGAGATCTGGAGAATGGCTAGGCCACTCCAGGACCTTGAAATGCTTCTTACGAAGCCACTCCTTCGTTGCCCTGGCGGTGTGCTTTGGATCATTGTCATGTTGAAAGACCCAGCCACGTTTCAACTTCAATGCCCTTGCTGATGGAAGGAGGTTTGCACTCAAAATCTCACGATACATGGCCCCATTCATTCTTTCATGTACCCGGATCAGTCGTCCTGGCCCCTTTGCAGAGAAACAGCCCCAAAGCATGATGTTTCCACCACCATGCTTTACAGTAGGTATGGTGTTTGATGGATGCAACACAGTATTCTTTTTCCTCCAAACACGACAAGTTGTGTTTCTACCAAACAGTTCCAGTTTGGTTTCATCAGACCATAGGACATTCTCCCAAAACTCCTCTGGATCATCCAAATGCTCTCTAGCAAACTTCAGACGGGCCCGGACATGTACTGACTTAAGCAGTGGGACACGTCTGGCACTGCAGGATCTGAGTCCATGGTGGCGTAGTGTGTTACTTATGGTAGGCCTTGTTACATTGGTCCCAGCTCTCTGCAGTTCATTCACTAGGTCCCCCCGCGTGGTTCTGGGATTTTTGCTCACCGTTCTTGTGATCATTCTGACCCCACGGGGTGGGATTTTGCGTGGAGCCCCAGATCGAGGGAGATTATCAGTGGTCTTGTATGTCTTCCATTTTCTAATTATTGCTCCCACTGTTGATTTCTTCACTCCAAGCTGGTTGGCTATTGCAGATTCAGTCTTCCCAGCCTGGTGCAGGGCTACAATTTTGTTTCTGGTGTCCTTTGACAGCTCTTTGGTCTTCACCATAGTTACTGTTGTGAATTTACTTTTTGCTCCCTCTAGTGGTTACTAGTTTTTTGACTCTGGTTTTTCTGTCATTCCTTTTATCCGCACCTGGGTCGTTAGTTAAGGGTGTTGCTATTTAAGCTCCCTGGACCTTCAGTTCAATGCCTGGCTACGTAGTTATCAGAGCTAGTCTGCTGTGCTCTTGTCTACTGATCCTGGTTCCAGTTATATCAGCTAAGTCCGCTTTTTGCTTTTTGCTATTTTGTTTTGGTTTTGTATTTTTGTCCAGCTTGTTCCAAATATATATCCTGACCTTTGCTGGAAGCTCTAGGGGGCTGGTGTTCTCCCCCCGGACCGTTAGACGGTTCGGGGGTTCTTGAATTTCCAGTGTGGATTTTGATAGGGTTTTTGTTGACCATATAAGTTACCTTTCTTTATTCTGCTATCAGTAAGCGGGCCTCTCTGTGCTAAACCTGGTTCATTTCTGTGTTTGTCATTTCCTCTTACCTCACCGTTATTATTTGTGGGGGGCTTCTATCCAGCTTTGGGGTCCCCTTCTCTGGAGGCAAGAAAGGTCTTTTGTTTTCCTCTACTAGGGGTAGCTAGATTCTCCGGCTGGAGCGTGTCATCTAGAATCAACGTAGGAATGATCCCCGGCTACTTCTAGTGTTGGCGTTAGGAGTAGATATATGGTCAACCCAGCTACCACTGCCCTATGAGCTGGATTTTTGTATTCTGCAGACTTCCACGTTCCTCTGAGACCCTCGCCATTGGGGTCATAACAGTTTGCCAGGCCAGTATTAAATGTTTAATGCATTGCAGAAGAGGGATTATAAGAAAGAAGATTCTGAGTTTTTTTTTTTTTTTTTCTTCTTCCCCTTTACCTCAGAGTGGCTATGCTTGCTGCAGACATGAATGTCCAGACCTTGATTACAAGTGTGGACCAGCTGGCTACTCGTGTGCAGGGCATACAAGACTATGTTATCAGTAATCCTAGGTCAGAACCTAAAATACCGATTCCTGAACTGTTTTCCGGAGACAGGTTTAAGTTTAGGAATTTTGTGAATAATTGTAAATTGTTTTTGTCCCTGAGACCCTGTTCATCTGGAGACTCTGCTCAGCAAGTAAAAATTGTTATTTCGTTCTTACGGGGCGACCCTCAGGATTGGGCTTTTTCGCTGGCGCCAGGAGATCCGGCATTGGCTGATATTAATGCGTTTTTTCTGGCGCTCGGTTTACTTTATGAGGAACCCAATCTTGAGATTCAGGCAGAAAAGGCCTTGCTGGCTATGTCTCAGGGGCAGGACGAGGCTGAAGTGTATTGCCAAAAATTTCGGAAATGGTCCGTGCTGACACATTGGAACGAGTGTGCACTGGCCGCTAATTTTAGAAATGGCCTTTCTGAAGCCATTAAGAATGTTATGGTGGGTTTTCCCATTCCCACAGGTCTGAATGATACTATGGCACTGGCTATTCAAATTGACCGGCGGTTGCGGGAGCGCAAAACCGCAAATTCCCTCATGGTGTTGTCTGAACAGACACCTAATTCGGTGCAATGTGATAGAAAAATCGCAAATTCCCTCATGGTGTTGTCTGAACAGACACCTGATTTAATGCAATGTGATAGAATCCTGACTAGAAATGAGCGGAAAATTCATAGACGCCGGAATGGCTTGTGCTACTACTGTGGTGATTCTACACATATTATCTCAGCATGCTCTAAACGTATAGCTAAGGTTGTTAGTCCTGTCACCGTTGGTAATTTGCAACCTAAATTTATTCTGTCTGTAACTTTGATTTGCTCACTGTCGTCTTTTCCTGTCATGGCGTTTGTAGATTCAGGTGCTGCCCTGAGTCTTATGGATCTGTCATTTGCTAAGCACTGTGGTTTTACTCTTGAACCATTAGAAAATCCTATTCCTCTTAGGGGTATTGATGCTACGCCATTGGCAGCAAATAAACCGCAGTATTGGATTACCATGGTTACCATGTGCATGACTCCTGAACACCGCGAGGTGATACGTTTCCTGGTTTTACATAAAATGCATGATTTGGTTGTTTTAGGGCTGCCATGGTTACAGACCCATAATCCAGTCCTGGACTGGAAGGCTATGTCAGTCTCAAGTTGGGGCTGTCGTGGTATTCATGGGGATTCCCTGCCTGTGTCTATTGCTTCTTCTACGCCTTCGGAAGTTCCGGAGTATTTGTCTGATTATCAGGATGTCTTCAGTGAGTCTGAGTCCAGTGCACTGCCTCCTCATAGGGAATGTGACTGTGCTATAGATTTGATCCCAGGCAGTAAGTTTCCTAAGGGAAGACTGTTTAATCTGTCGGTACCTGAACATACCGCTATGCGTTCATATATCAAGGAGTCTCTGGAGAAAGGACATATTCGTCCGTCTTCTTCCCCTCTTGGTGCGGGATTCTTTTTTGTGGCAAAAAAGGACGGATCTTTGAGACCTTGTATTGATTATCGGCTTTTAAATAAGATCACTGTCAAATTTCAGTATCCTTTACCGCTGTTGTCTGACTTGTTTGCCCGGATTAAAGGTGCCAAGTGGTTCACCAAGATAGACCTTCGTGGTGCGTACAACCTTGTGCGCATTAAGCAAGGGGATGAATGGAAAACCGCATTCAATACGCCCGAAGGTCATTTTGAGTACTTGGTGATGCCTTTTGGGCTCTCCAATGCGCCTTCAGTTTTTCAGTCCTTTATGCATGACATTTTCCGGAAGTATCTGGATAAATTTTTGATTGTTTATCTGGATGATATTTTGGTTTTTTCTGATAATTGGGATTCGCATGTGGAGCAGGTCAGGTTGGTCTTTAAAATTTTGCGTGAAAATTCTTTGTTTGTCAAGGGCTCAAAGTGTCTCTTTGGTGTACAGAAGGTTCCCTTTTTGGGGTTCATTTTTTCCCCTTCTGCTGTGGAGATGGACCCAGTCAAGGTCCGAGCTATTCTTGATTGGACTCAGCCCTCGTCAGTTAAGAGTCTACAGAAGTTCTTGGGTTTCGCTAACTTCTACCGTCGTTTTATCGCTAATTTTTCTAGCATTGTGAAACCTTTGACGGATATGACCAAGAAGGGCTCCGATGTAGCTAACTGGGCTCCTGCTGCCGTGGAGGCTTTCCAGGAGTTGAAACGCCGGTTTACTTCGGCGCCTGTTTTGTGCCAGCCCGATGTCTCACTTCCCTTTCAGGTTGAGGTGGATGCTTCAGAGATTGGAGCAGGGGCCGTTTTGTCGCAGAGAGGCCCTGGTTGCTCTGTTATGAAACCTTGTGCCTTTTTCTCTAGGAAGTTTTCGCCTGCCGAGCGAAATTATGATATGGGCAATCGGGAGTTGTTGGCCATGAAATGGGCATTTGAGGAGTGGCGTCATTGGCTCGAGGGTGCTAAGCATCGTGTGGTGGTCTTGACTGATCACAAAAATCTGATGTATCTCGAGTCTGCTAAACGCCTTAATCCGAGACAGGCCCGCTGGTCATTGTTTTTCTCCCGCTTTGATTTTGTTGTCTCGTATTTACCAGGTTCAAAGAATGTGAAGGCCGATGCTCTTTCTAGGAGCTTTGTGCCTGATGCTCCTGGAGTCGCCGATCCTGTTGGTATTCTTAAAGATGGAGTTATCTTGTCAGCTATTTCTCCGGATCTGCGACGTGTGTTGCAGAGATTTCAGGCTGATAGGCCTGAGTCTTGTCCACCTGACAGACTGTTTGTCCCGGATAAGTGGACCAGCAGAGTCATTTCCGAGGTTCATTCCTCGGTGTTGGCAGGTCACCCGGGAATTTTTGGCACCAGAGATCTGGTGGCCAGGTCCTTTTGGTGGCCTTCCTTGTCAAGGGATGTGCGGTCATTTGTGCAGTCCTGTGGGACTTGTGCTCGAGCTAAGCCTTGCTGTTCTCGTGCCAGCGGTTTGCTCTTGCCCTTGCCTGTCCCGAAGAGACCTTGGACACATATCTCCATGGATTTCATTTCTGATCTTCCGCTATCCCAGGGCATGTCCGTTATCTGGGTGATATGTGATCGCTTCTCAAAGATGGTCAATTTGGTTCCTTTGCCTAAGCTGCCTTCCTCTTCCGATCTGGTTCCTGTGTTTTTCCAGAACGTGGTTCGTTTGCACGGCATCCCTGAGAATATTGTGTCAGACAGAGGATCCCAGTTCGTTTCCAGATTCTGGCGATCCTTTTGTAGTAGGATGGGCATTGATTTGTCGTTTTCGTCTGCTTTCCATCCTCAGACTAATGGACAGACGGAGCGAACCAATCAGACTTTGGAGGCTTATTTGAGGTGTTTTGTCTCTGCTGATCAGGACGATTGGGTGACATTCTTGCCGTTGGCTGAGTTTGCCCTTAATAATCGGGCTAGTTCCGCCACCTTGGTTTCGCCTTTTTTCTGCAACTCTGGTTTCCATCCTCGCTTTTCTTCGGGTCATGTGGAGCCTTCTGACTGTCCTGGGGTGGATTCTGTGGTGGATAGGTTGCAGCGGATCTGGAATCATGTGGTGGACAACTTGAAGTTGTCACAGGAGAGGGCTCAGCGCTTTGCCAACCGCCGCCGCGGTGTGGGTCCCCGACTACGCGTTGGGGATTTGGTATGGCTTTCTTCCCGCTTTGTTCCTATGAAGGTCTCCTCTCCCAAATTTAAACCTCGTTTTATTGGGCCTTACAAGATATTGGAAATCCTTAATCCTGTATCTTTTCGTCTGGATCTTCCTGTGTCGTTTGCTATTCACAATGTATTTCATAGGTCCTTGTTGCGGCGGTACATTGTGCCTATAGTTCCTTCTGCTGAGCCTCCTGCTCCGGTGTTGGTTGAGGGCGAGTTGGAGTACGTGGTGGAGAAGATCTTGGATTCTCGCCTCTCCAGGCGGAGGCTTCAGTACCTGGTCAAGTGGAAGGGCTATGGTCAGGAGGATAATTCCTGGGTGGTCGCCTCTGATGTTCATGCGGCCGATTTAGTTCGTGCCTTTCATGCCGCTCATCCTGATCGCCCTGGTGGTCGTGGTGAGGGTTCGGTGACCCCTCACTAAGGGGGGGGTACTGTTGTGAATTTACTTTTTGCTCCCTCTAGTGGTTACTAGTTTTTTGACTCTGGTTTTTCTGTCATTCCTTTTATCCGCACCTGGGTCGTTAGTTAAGGGTGTTGCTATTTAAGCTCCCTGGACCTTCAGTTCAATGCCTGGCTACGTAGTTATCAGAGCTAGTCTGCTGTGCTCTTGTCTACTGATCCTGGTTCCAGTTATATCAGCTAAGTCCGCTTTTTGCTTTTTGCTATTTTGTTTTGGTTTTGTATTTTTGTCCAGCTTGTTCCAAATATATATCCTGACCTTTGCTGGAAGCTCTAGGGGGCTGGTGTTCTCCCCCCGGACCGTTAGACGGTTCGGGGGTTCTTGAATTTCCAGTGTGGATTTTGATAGGGTTTTTGTTGACCATATAAGTTACCTTTCTTTATTCTGCTATCAGTAAGCGGGCCTCTCTGTGCTAAACCTGGTTCATTTCTGTGTTTGTCATTTCCTCTTACCTCACCGTTATTATTTGTGGGGGGCTTCTATCCAGCTTTGGGGTCCCCTTCTCTGGAGGCAAGAAAGGTCTTTTGTTTTCCTCTACTAGGGGTAGCTAGATTCTCCGGCTGGAGCGTGTCATCTAGAATCAACGTAGGAATGATCCCCGGCTACTTCTAGTGTTGGCGTTAGGAGTAGATATATGGTCAACCCAGCTACCACTGCCCTATGAGCTGGATTTTTGTATTCTGCAGACTTCCACGTTCCTCTGAGACCCTCGCCATTGGGGTCATAACAAGTTACATAGTTATTAAGGTTGAAGGAAGACTGTAAGTCCATCTAGTTCAACCCATAGCCTAACCTAACATGTTGATCCAGAGGAAGGCAAAAAAAACCCATGTGGCAAAGAGTAACTCCACCATGGGGAAAAAAATTCCTTCCCGACTCCACATACGGCAATCAGACTAGTTCCCTGGATCAACGCCTTATCAAGGAATCTAGTGTATATACCCTGTAACATTATACTTTTCCAGAAAGGTATCCAGTACCCTCTTAAATTTAATTAATGAATCACTCATTACAACATCATACGGCAGAGAGTTCCATAGTCTCACTGCTCTTACAGTAAAGAATCCGCGTCTGTTATTATGCTTAAACCTTCTTTCCTCCAGACGTAGAGGATGCCCCCTTGTCCCTGTCTCAGGTCTATGATTAAAAAGATCATTAGAAAGGTCTTTGTACTGTCCCCTCATATATTTATACATTAAAATAAGATCACCCCTTAGTCTTCGTTTTTCCAAACTAAATAGCCCCAAGTGTAATAACCTATCTTGGAATTGCAGACCCCCCAGTCCTCTAATAACCTTGGTCGCTCTTCTCTGCACCCGCTCCAGTTCAGCTATGTCTTTCTTATACACCGGAGACCAGAACTGTGCACAGTATTCTAAGTGTGGTCGAACTAGTGACTTGTATAGAGGTAAAATTATGTTCTCCTCATGAGCATCTATGCCTCTTTTAATACATCCCATTATTTTATTTGCCTTTGTAGCAGCTGCCTGACACTGGCCACTGAATATGAGTTTGTCATCCACCCATACACCCAGGTCTTTTTCATTGACGGTTTTGCCCAGAGTTTTAGAATTAAGCACATAGTTATACATCTTATTACTTCTACCCAAGTGCATGACCTTACATTTATCCCCATTAAAGCTCATTTGCCATTTCAGCCCAAGCTTCTAGTTTACATAAATCATCCTGTAATATAAAATTGTCCTCCCCTGTATTGATTACCCTGCAGAGTTTAGTGTCATCTGCAAATATTGAAATTCTACTCTGAATGCCCCCTACAAGGTCATTAATAAATATGTTAACCCCTTAAGCCCCGAGGGTGGTTTGCACGTTAATGACCGGGCCAATTTTTACAATTCTGACCACTGTCCCTTTATGAGGTTATAACTCTGGAACGCTTCAACGGATCTTGGCGATTCTGACATTGTTTTCTCGTGACATATTGTACTTCATGTTAGTGGTAAAATTTCTTCGATATAACTTGCGTTTATTTGTGAAAAAAACGAATATTTGGCGAAAATTTTGAAAATTTCGCAATTTTCCAACTTTGAATTTTTATGCCCTTAAATCACAGACATATGTCACACAAAATACTTAATAAATAACATTTCCCACATGTCTACTTTACATCAGCACAATTTTGGAACCAAAATTTTTTTTTGTGACGGAGTTATAAGGGTTAAAAGTTGACCAGCAATTTCTCATTTTTACAACACCATTTTTTTTTAGGGACCACATCTCATTTGAAGTCATTTTGACGGGTCTATATGATAGAAAATACCCAAGTGTGACACCATTCTAAAAACTGCACCCCTCAAGGTACTCAAAACCACTTTCAAGAAGTTTATTAACCCTTCAGGTGTTTCACAGGAATTTTTGGAATGTTTAAATAAAAATGAACATTTAACTTTTTTTCACACAAAATTTATTTCAGCTCCAATTTGTTTTATTTTACCAAGGGTAACAGGAGAAAATAGACCCCAAAAGTTGTTGTACAATTTGTCCTGAGTACGCTGATACCCCATATGTGGGGGTAAACCACAGTTTGGGCGCATGGCAGAGCTTGGAAGCAAAGGAGCGCCATTTGACTTTTCAATGCAAAATTGACTGGAATTGAGATGGGACGCCATGTTGCATTTGGAGAGCCCCTGATGTGCCTAAACATTGAAACCCCCCACAAGTGACACCATTTTGGAAAGTAGACCCCCTAAGGAACTTATCTAGATGTGTGGTGAGCACTTTGACCCAACAAGTGCTTTACAGAAGTTTATAATGCAGAGCCGTAAAAATAAAAAATCATATTTTTTCACAAAAATTATCTTTTCACCCCCAATTTTTTATTTTCCCAAGGGTGAGAGAAGAAATTGGACCCCAAAAATTGTTGTGCAATTTGTCCTGAGTACGCTGATACCCCATATGTGGGTGTAAACCATTGTTTGGGCCCAGGGCAGAGCTCGGAAGGGAAGGAGCGCCATTTGACTTTTCAATGCAAAATTGACTGGAATTGAGATGGGACGCCATGTTGCATTTAGAGAGCCCTTGATGTGCCTAAACATTGAAACCCCTAACAAGTGACACCATTTTGGAAAGTAGACCCCCTAAGGAACTTATCTAGATGTGTGGTGAGCACTTTGACCCAACAAGTGCTTTACAGAAGTTTATAATGCAGAGCCGTAAAAATAAAAAATCATATTTTTTCACAAAAATGATCTTTTCACCCCCAATTTTTTATTTTCCCAAGGGTAAGAGAAGAAATTGGACCCCAAAAATTGTTGTGCAATTTGTCCTGAGTACACTGATACCCCATATGTGGGTGTAAACCATTGTTTGGGCGCAGGGCAGAGCTCAGAAGGGAAGGAGCGCCATTTGACTTTTCAATGCAAAATTGACTGGAATTGAGATGGGACGCCATGTTGCGTTTGGAGAGCCCCTAATGTGCCTAAACATTGAAACCCCCCACGAGTGACACCATTTTGGAAAGTAGACCCCTTAAGGAACTTATCTAGATGTGTGTTGAGCACTTTGACCCAACAAGTGCTTCACAGAAGTTTATAATGCAGAGCCGTAAAAATAAAAAATCATATTTTTTCACAAAAATGATCTTTTCACCCCCATTTTTTTATTTCCCCAAGGGTAAGAGAAGAAATTAGACCACAAAAGTTGTTGTGCAATTTGTCCTGAGTACGACGATACCCCATATGTGGGTGTAAACCATTGTTTGGGCGCATAGCAGAGCTCAGAAGGGAAGAAGCGCTATTTTACTTTTCAATGCAAAATTGACTGGAATTAAGATGGGATGCCATGTTGCGTTTGGAGAGCCCCTGATGTGCCTAAACATTAAACCTCCCCACAAGTGACACCATTTTGGAAAGTAGACCCCCTAAGGAACTTATCTAGGTGTGTTTTGAGAGCTTTGAACCCCCAAGTGTTTCACTACAGTTTATAACGCAGAGCCGTGAAAATAAAAATTATTTTTTTTTTTCACAAAAATGATTTTTTAGCCCCCAGTTTTGTATTTTCACAAGGGTATCAGGATAAATTAGACCCCAAAAGTTGTTGTCCAATTTGTCTGGAGTATGCTGATACCCCATTTGTGGGGAGGGACCACTGTTTGGGCGCAAGACAGAGCTCGGAAGGGAAGGAGCGCCATTTGGAATGCAGACTTAAATGGATTGGTCTGCAGGCGTCACGTTGCATTTGCAGAGCCCCTGATGTACCCAAACAGTACAAACCCCCCACAAGTGACCCCATATTGGAAACTAGACCCCCCAAGGAACTTATCTAGATGTGTTGTGAGAACTTTGAACCCCCAAGTGTTTCACTACAGTTTATAACGCAGAGCCGTGAAAATAATTTTTTTTTTTTTTCACAAAAATGAAATTTAGCCCCCAGTTTTGTATTTTCACAAGGGTATCAGGATAAATTGGACCCTAAAAGTTGTTGTCCAATTTGTCCTGAGTACGCTGATACCCCCTATGTGGGGGGGAACCACTGTTTGGGCGCATGACAGAGCTCGGAAGGGAAGGAGCGCCATTTGGAATTCAGACTTAAATGGATTGGTCTGCAGGTGTCACGTTGCATTTGCAGAGCCCCTGATGTACCCAAACAGTACAAACCCCCCACAAGTGACCCCATATTGGAAACTAGACCCCCCAAGGAACTTATCTAGATGTGTTGTGAGAACTTTGAACCCCCAAGTGTTTCACTACAGTTTATAACGCAGAGCCGTGAAAATAAAAATTATTTTTCTTTTTCACAAAAATGATTTTTTAGCCCCCAGTTTTGTATTTTCACAAGGGTATCAGGATAAATTGGACCCTAAAAGTTGTTGTCCAATTTGTCCTGAGTACGCTGATACCCCCTATGTGGGGGGAACCACTGTTTGGGCGCATGACAGAGCTCGGAAGGGAAGGAGCGCCATTTGGAATGCAGACTTAAATGGATTGGTCTGCAGGCGTCACGTTGCATTTGCAGAGCCCCTGATGTACCCAAACAGTACAAACCCCCCACAAGTGACCCCATATTGGAAACTAGACCTCCCAAGGAACTTATCTAGATGTGTTGTGAGAACTTTGAACCCCCAAGTGTTTCACTACAGTTTACAACGCAGAGCCGTGAAAATAAAACATTTTTTTTCCCACAAAAATGATTTTTAGCCCCCCAAATTTTTATTTTCCCAAGGATAACAAGAGAACTTGGATCCCAGAAGTTGTTGTTCAATTTGTCCCTAGTACGCTGATACCCCATATGTTGGGGTAAACCCCTTTTTGGACGCACGGGAGAGCTCGGAAGGGAAGGAGCACTGTTTTACTTTTTCAACGCAGAATTGGCTGGAATTGAGATTGGACGCCATGTCGCGTTTGGAGAGCCCCTGATGTGCCTGAACAGTGGAAACTCCCCAATTCTACCTGAAACCCTACCCCTAACCGTTTACTGAACATTTTCTGACAGTCATAAGTGCCACGTATATAAGTGCCACGTATATAAGTGCCACGTATATAAGTGCCACGTATATAAGTGCCAAGTATTTAAGTGCCACGTATTTAAGTGCCACGTATTTAAATGCCACGATATTTCAGTGCCACAATATTTCAGTGCCACGTATTTCAGTGCCACGTATTTCAGTGCCACGTATTTCAGGCACTGAAAAATACGTGGCACGTAAATATTTCAGTGCCACGATATTTCAGTGCCACGATATTTCAGTGCCACGTATTTCAGTGCCACGTATTTCAGGCACTGAAAAATACGTGGCACATAAATACGTGGCACGTAAATACATGGCACTTAAATACGTGGCACTTAAATACGTGGCACTTAAATACGTGGCACTTAAATACGTGGCCACTGAAATATCGTGGCACTTATATACGTATATAAACGTATATTTCAGTGCCACGTATTTCAGTGCCACGTATTTCAGTGCCACGTATTTCAGTGCCACGTATTTCAGTGCCACGTATTTCAGGCACTGAAAAATACGTGGCACGTAAATACTTCAGTGCCACGATATTTCAGTGCCACGATATTTCAGTGCCACGATATTTCAGTGCCACGTATTTCAGTGCCACGTATTTCAGGCACTGAAAAATACGTGGCACGTAAATACGTGGCACTGAAATACGTGGCACTTAAATACGTGGCACTTAAATACGTGGCACTTAAATACGTGGCACTTAAATACGTGGCACTTATATACGTGGCCACTGAAATATCGTGGCACTTATATACGTATATACGTATATAAACGTATATTTCAGTGCCAGGTATTTCAGTGCCACGTATTTCAGGTTAGGGGTAGGGTTAGGGGTAGGGTTAGGGTTTTTTGTTTTTTCCTTGTTTTCTTGTGTTTTTCTATAAAAACGCATGCATTTTACCGCGTTTACATGCATTTTTTCACACATGCGGTTTTTTTAAAAAACGCATGCAGATAAAAACGCAAGTGTGAAACCAGACTAAAAGACGCTTTTTATAGCAAAAAAGTTTTTGCGTCTCCACATTTTGAGACCTATAATTTTTCCACATTTTGGTCCACAGAGTCATGTGAGGTCTTGTTTTTTGCGGGACGAGTTGACGTTTTTATTGGTAACATTTTCGGACACGTGACCATTTTTTATCACTTTTTATTCCGATTTTTGTGAGGCAGAATAACCAAAAACCAGCTATTCATGAATTTCTTTTGGGAGAGGCGTTTATACCGTTCTGCGTTTGGTAAAATTGATAAAGCAGTTTTATTCGTCGGGTCAGTACGATTACAGCGATACCTCATTTATATCATTTTTTTATGTTTTGACGCTTTTATACGATAAAAACTATTTTATAGAAAAAATAATTATTTTGGCATCGCTTTATTCTGAGGACTATAACTTTTTTATTTTTTTGCTGATGATGCTGCATGGCGGCTCGTTTTTTGCGGGACAAGATGATGTTTTCAGCGGTATCATGGTTATTTATATCCGTCTTTTTGATCGCGTGTTATTCCACTTTTTGTTCGGCGGTATGGTAATAAAGCGTTGTTTTTTGCCTCGTTTTTTTTTTTTTTTTCTTACGGTGTTTACTGAAGGGGTTAACTAGTGGGCCAGTTTTATAGGTTGGGTCGTTACGGACGCGGCGATACTAAATATGTGTACTTTTATTGTTTTTGTTTGTTTTTTTTAGATAAAGAAATGTATTTATGGGAATAATATTTTTTTTTTTATTATTATTTATTTAGGAATTATTATTTTTTTTTTTTACACATGTGGAAATTTTTTTTTTTACTTTTTTACTTTGTCCCAGGGGGGGACATCACAGATCGCAGATCTGATAGTGTGCACAGCACTCTATCAGATCCGTGATCATACTTTCATCGGAGCAGGCTGCAGCTTTCATCTGCAGCCTGCTCCGACCCGGAAGTGCTCCCTGCAGGACCCGGATACAGCCCCTCGGCCATTTTGGATCCGGGGCCTGCAGGGAGAAGACGTTCGGTACGAGGTGAGTACATCACCTTGTACCGATCGTCTCAGGGAAGCACGCAGGGAGCCCCCTCCCTGCGCGATGCTTCCCTGTACCGCCGGTACACCGCGATCATGTTTGATCGCGGTGTGCCGGGGGTTAATGTGCCGGGGGCGGTCCGTGACCGCTCCTGGCACATAGTGCCGGATGTCAGCTGCGATATGCAGCCGACACCCGGCCGCGATCGGCCGCGCTCCCCCCGTGAGCGCGGCCGATCGCGTATGACGTACTATACCGTCACCGGGAATTAAGGCCCACCCCACCTCGACGGTATAGTACGTCATATGGGATTAAGGGGTTAAAAAGAAGAGGGCCCAATACTGACCCCTGTGGTACCCCACTGCTAACCGTGACCCAGTCCGAGTGTGCTCCATTAATAACCACCCTTTGTTTCCTATCCCTGAGCCAGCTCTCAATCCACTTACACATATTTTCCCCTATCCCCATTATTCTCATTTTATGTAACAACCTTTTGTGTGGCACCGTATCAAAAGCTTTTGAAAAGTCCATATACACTACATCCACTGGATTCCCTTGGTCCAGTCCGGAACTTACCTCTTCATAGAAGCTAATAAATTAGTCTGACATGAACGGTCCCTAGTAAACCCGTGCTGATACTGGGTCATGAGGTTATTCCTCTTCAGATACTCCAGCATAGCATCCCTTAGAAAACCCTCCAGGATTTTACCCACAGTAGAGGTTAAGCTTACTGGCCTATAATTACCGAGTTCAGTTTTGCCCCTTTTTTGAATATTGGCACCACATTTGCTATACGCCAGTCCTGTGGTACAGACCCTGTTATTATGGAGTCTTTAAAGATTAAAAATAATGGTCTATCAATGACTGTACTTAGTTCCTGCAGTACTCGGGGGTGTATCTCATCCGGGCCCGGAGATTTGTCAATTTTAGTGATTTTTAGACGCCGCTGTACTTCCTGCTGGGTTAAGCAGGTGACATTTAATGGGGAATTTTTATCACTAGTCATTTTGTCTGCCATGGGATTTTCTTTTGTAAATACTGATGAAAAAAAGTCATTTAGCATATTGGCTTTTTCCTCATCCTCATCCACCATTTCACCCAGACTATTTTTAAGGGGGCCAACACTGTCATTTTTTAGTTTCTTACTATTTATATAGTTAAAGAATATTTTGGGATTATTTTTACTCTCTCTGGCAATGAGTCTCTCTGTCTCAATCTTTGCTGCCTTGATTTGCTTTTTACAGAATTTATTTAATTTTCTGTATTTATTTAATGCCTCCTCACTACCTACTTCCTTTAATTCTCTAAATGCTTTCTTTTTGTCCCTTATTGCGCCCCTTACAGCTCTATTTAGCCATATTGGTTTCCTCCTATTTCTAGTATGTTTATTCCCATACGGTATATACTGTGCACAGGTCCTATCCAGGATGCTAATGAACGTCTCCCATTTTCTTTGTGTATTTTTATTTCTCAGGATATCGTCCCAGTTAATTGCACCAAGATCCTCTCTCATCCTTTGGAAATTTGCCCTCCTGAAGTTTAGTGTCCTTGTCACCCCCCTACTACCCATCTTATTAAAGGTTACATGAAAACTTATTATTTTGTGATCACTATTCCCCAAGTGACCCCCAACCCTTATATTTGATATGCGGTCTGGCCTGTTGGTTAATATTAGGTCTAGCAGTGCCCCCCTCCTTGTTGGGTCCTGAACCAGTTGTGAAAGGTAATTGTCTCTCATAGTTGTCAAAAACCGATTACCTTTGCTGGAACTGCAGGTTTCTGTTCCCCAATCTATTTCAGGGTAGTTGAAGTCCCCCATAATAATGACTTCCCTTGAGTCGCAGCTTCATCTATTTGCTTTACGAGGATATTCTTCATTGCTTCCATTAGTTTTGGAGATTTATAACAAACCCCTATCAGTAATTTATTATTTTTTCCCCCTCCCCTTATCTCCACCCACAGGGACTCTACATTTTCATTAAATTCACCTATATTATCACGCAGGATGGGTTTTAAGGAAGATTTTACATATAGACACACCTCTCCCCCTCGCTTATCTGTACGGTCATTTCTGAACAGGCTATAGCCCTGCAAGTTAACAGCCCAGTCATGGCTCTCATCCAGCCACGTCTCAGATATCCCCACCATGTCATAATTATGTTCCAACAACATTAGTTCTAATTCGTCCATTTTGTTGGCCAGGCTTCTGGCATTAGTATACATGCACTTGATGTTACTCTCTGTACCTCTATTCTTTCTTAAATTATTAACTGTTCTAACTTCACCCCCCATGCCACCGCCACCCCCAACTTCCTTATTTGTGCCCAGGTCTCTATCTGCACTATCTTCCCCTCCTATAAAATGAATACCCTCCCCCCCAATCCCTAGTTTAAACACTCCTCCAACCTTCTAGCCATTTTTTCCCCAGCACAGCTGCACCTTCCCCATTGAGGTGCAGCCCGTCCCTAGCGTAGAGCCTGTAGCCCACTGAGAAGTCGGCCCAGTTCTGCAGGAACCCAAACCCCTCCTTCCTACACCAATTCTTGAGCCACTTATTAACCTCCCTAATCTCCCGTTGCCTCTCTGGCGTGGCACGTGGTACAGGCAGTATTTCGGAAAATACCACGTTGGAGGTTCTTGCTTTCAGCTTGCAGCCTAATTCCCTGAAATCATCTTTACGGACCTTCCACCTACCTCTAACTTTGTCATTTGTGCCAATGTGCACCATGACCGCTGGGTCCTCACCAGCCCCTCCCAGTAATCTGTCCACCCGATCAGCGATGTGTCGGACTCGAGCGCCAGGTAGGCAGCACACCGTTCGACGATCCCTGTCTTTGTGACAGATTGCCCTATCTGTTCCCCTAATAATTGAGTCCCCCACTACCAACACCTGTCTGGCCTGCCCTGCTCTCCTATTTCCCTCCTTACTGGAGCAGTCACTCCTCCGGCTTTCAGAGATCATGCCTGGCTGCAGCAGTGCTACCCCTGTACTGGCACACCCCTCATCTGCCAACTTAGCAAACTTATTGGGGTGTGCCAGATCAGGATTAGCCTCCCTGGCACTCTTCCCTCTACCCCGCCTTCTATCTGTCACCCAGCTAACTGCCTCACTGTCCTGCAGCTCCATCCTACCATCCCCCTCCTCATCTATCCCATTGAGCGTCTGCTCTGTGAGCAGAAGACTCCTCTCCATATTGTCTATGGATCTCAGTGTTGCCAGCTGCACATTTAGATCCAGTATCTGGGTTTCCAAATGCACAATGTGCTCACATCTCGCACAGCAGTATGCACCCTCGACCGGCTGGTCAAGGACTGCATACATGTGGCAAGATGTGCACTGGATGGCATTAACAATTGTGGAGCACATTTCCTAATGGGGATTGCACCACACAGAAACGTTAATTAAAAATAAATACAAAGTATTAATTAAACCAAAAAAAAAAAAACAGAAGCAATTCCTCCCTTGGAAACTCCCTGATTCCAAAGTCACTGAATCACAAGTCACACACTTACTGCCGTTCACACTTACGCTCAGGTCACACTCAGCTCGTTCGCACTCGCTGTGCTGAAGATTTATAGATTTTTTTTTTCTCTCTATCTCCCCTCAACAGCAATCCACCTTGCTGTTCAGATGCACTTCCAAAAAGTGGAGTTTGGAGTCAGACTGTTTGAGGGTGTGCACAGGTGTCTTTTTATACTGATAACAAGCTTAAACAGGTGCCATTACTACAGGTAATGAGTGGAGGAAAGAGGAGACTCTTAAAGAAGAAGTTACAGGTCTGTGAGAGCCAGAAATCTTGATTGTTTGTTTCTGACCAAATACTTATTTTCCACCATAAAATGCAAATAAAATGATAAAAAAACAGACAATGTGATTTTCTGGATTTTTTTTTCTCAGTTTGTCTCCCATAGTTGAGGTCTACCTATGATGTAAATTACAGACGCCTCTCATCTTTTTAAGTGGTGGAACTTGCACTATTGCTGACTGACTAAATACTTTTTTGCCCCACTGTATATAGCATTCTTCATTGCTAGTGTTCTGCCTTATTATGTATAGCATCCTCCATTATTTCACAGTATTATCCCTTATTATGTATAGCATCCTTCATTACTACAGTGTTCTCCCTTATGTACTGCATCCTCCATTATTACACAGCGTTATCCCTTATTATGTATAGCATCTTCCATTACTACACAGTGTTCTCCCTTATTATGTATAGCATCCTCCATTACTACACAGTGTTCTCCCTTATTATGTATAGCATCTTCCATTACTACACAGTGTTCTCCCTTGTTATGTATAGCATCTTCCATTACTACACAGTATTATCCCATATTATGTATAGCATCTTCCATTACTACACAGTATTATCCCATATTATGTATAGCATCCTCCATGACTACACAGTGTTCTCCCTTATTATGTATAGCATCCTCCAATATTACACAGTATTCTCCCTTATTATGTATAACATCCTCCATTACTACAGTGTTATCCCTTATTACGTATAGCGTCATCCATTCCTACAGTATGCTCGCTAATTATGTATAGCGCTATCCATTATTACAGTCTTCTCTGTTATGATCCTAGTGGCAAGGATCGCAAGTAGGACTAGCTAAGTAACTAAACAGACTACAAACTCTGGGGAAGTGGTAACTGAATTGACCACAACCTGATCCTATCCGCACACAACTATAGGTAGCCGTGGAACGTTACCTGAAAATCCTAGACGTCTCTTCACGGCCTGAGAAACTGACTATTCCTAGAGGGAACGAAAGTCCTCCCTTGCCTCACTGAAATGACCCCAAAGATATAGAATAGCCCCCCACAAATATTAACGGTGAGTTAAGGGGAAAGCACAAACACAGAGATGAAATTAGATTTAGCAAATGAGGCCCGCTAACACTAGATAGCAGAAAATAGAAAGGGAACTGTGCGGTCAATTAAAAACCCTATTCAAAATATCCACGCAGAGATTGCTCGAGCCCCCGCACCAACTAACGGTGCGGGGGAAGCAACTCTGTACCCCAGAGCTTACCAGCAGCAAGAAATCACATATTAGCAAGCTGGACTAAACTCATCATACACAGAAATCATATTGCAGACTGATGAGCAAAAAATAATTAAACAGAACTTAGCTTCTCCTGAAGAGACTGAAACCGAAGATAATCAGAAGTAATCAGAATAGCACTGAATACATTGACAGCCGGCAACAAGTAGAAGTGAAACTGAGCTAAATAGGAAACTCCCAAGTGAATAACGAGGCAGCTGATCCAGCCACAGACCCGCAGGATAACAAACAAAGCCACCAGGGGGAGCCCAAAACAAAAGTCACACAATACCACCTGTGACCACAATAGAACACCGCTGCGTATTTCTCGCAATGCACACTGCTGGTCCGTGTGGAATCCGATTTATTCTCGCCCCCATAGACTTTCATTGGCGAGTCTCGGCCGAGATACGCTGACAATCGCAGCATGCTGTGATTTCACTCGGATCCTGAATACGGTGGAGAAAATATCGGATGATGGGAGCTGCACCATAGGTTAACATTGGGCCGAGTGCTATGCGATTTTTTATCGCATAGCACTCGTCCGTATTACGGTCTAGTGTGACCCCGGCCTTATGTACAGATGTACAGCCTCATCCATTATGACATAGTGCCCTCCCTTATTAGGTAAAGTGCTGTCTACAAAGGGAAAACATTTTGATGCATAGATGATAAATGGACGAACAGATTATTAAATACAGCAGGTGATTTCATGGATAGCTAATACAGTAGATAGATAATAGATACATATTTAGTCGTTTGAAGCACAATGCATCTCTCACGCTCCCTCCTTTCTCTGCTAGCTATCACTGACCTGGGTGGCTTGCTGAAATGCAATTGGGTTAAGTGTTGAGATTTTAAGCTTTAGGCTTTCTAAATATAGATGAGGTTTTAAACCACACATAATAATGATTTGACCACAGGGCTAAAGTAAGGAAACTGAACCTTGGAATTAAACCGAATGGCAATAAACAATCTAAACAAGACGCCTATACTGGTCCTGTATATACACAGAATAAAGCATTCCTTAGCTAGCAGCGTGATATAACCTAAAATGTTTTTGAAATAATTCTGGGAATATTTAAAAAAATAAAAAAATAAAAAATAGATTTAAAACTTTTTTTTAACTTATCTTACTCATATCATGTATAAAGGTCTATGAAAAAAGGGAAGTTGAGCAAAAATACAATTAAAAATAAAAATAAATATACAGGTAAAATTAATGCGATTCTGAATTTATAATAATAATCCAACTATTAAGATTACTATTATTAAGCTAAGTTAAAGTGATTTGAATATTACTTACCCAGGACACATTTTTACCCTTGGGAGCCTTTAGCATGGCAGCATGCAGTGATAAAAAGATTACTAACAGACCCACCAGCATGGGAAATCCAAATTCCTCTGTAGTCCAGAAATATAAACTCTTCCCGTCTCGTCAATACCGGCATATTAAACGGTAATCACAACAAAGATAAAGCAAAGCCATCGATCTTCTCGATAATCCGCGCATGAAAAAGTCGAGATTCGTTGCTTCTTTTCGATTCACGTAAACTCAGCCCCTGAGACGTTCATTTTTTGTGTTTAAAAAATAAAATTCCATCAAAATAAAATAAAAAAAAGATATAAAACGGGAATTTCACTAATAAAAAAAAAAGTCTAATATGACAAATGCAGCCGCCCGTCTGCTGTGCAACAGCCGTGCTGATTACTCACAAAGCTTTAATAAAGGCTTCTGAGGCTGAAGCTTATGTGAGAGAATTAAGACATAAATACTAGATGCTGCTACCATTCAGGAGACCTTGAAAGTTGCATGGTGATCGTATCATCCCGCAGGCATCTGTGCTTGCCTTTGGAGGTTTTTCTCATTTTTTTTTCTTTTTTTTTGTGTAACCCCCTCCCCAGGACTAGATATAGTAGGAAAAAAAAAAAAAAAAAAGAATACGTCGTTCAGCCTGAAATAAATAATAGATGCAACCAGGTAGAGATTACCAGGCAGGCACCCTTGCAGAATGTCACTACCGGAGGCTCGGCGAGCACCTGTTGGTGATGTAACGCCACAATGGGATTCCAGTAACCTGACAACCAATAAGGTTGGGGAAGAAAAACAAGTTGTAGCCCGGCATAAAGGGAAAGCTGGAATCACTGATCTGCCTTGTGTGCGCCTGTTTATCCCCCCACCTCTCCACCGTCCACCCTTTACTTTTGCTGCGCTGGCTGCCAATCTAGATTAGCGCAGAAGATCCAGGCTAAATTTTGCAACTATCAGAAGTGATTAGTGTGCGTTGATTGAAATCGGATCATACATCTCACTCGCCGAGGCCTGTGTGCCGATTAGGAATGCAGAGAAGTTTACAAACGAGAAAAAAAAAGTAACTAAAAAAAACAAATATTGACATTTTGAATAAACAGGGCTGCAAACATAAATGCAATTCAATGGTGACAATCATCCCCGATCAAGAAAAAAGGGCATAAATGAAACAAAATAAAAGGAGCATTAATAACTCACCTTTCAGAAAATCGTTTTCCCCGGCTGCAGTTTGCTATAAAATAAACCCCAAACTGCTCTTCACTTACTCTTCTGCGCTAGGTCTCCGTGTCCGGGATTGGCTGAGGCACTGAGGGCGTGTCAACTGTGCGGGAGCCAATCAGTGAGCTCAGAAGGCGTCATTCTATCAACACGGGCAGAGCCGCTGAGCTCACTGATTGGCTGCCGCGATGGGAAGTTAGCAAAGCAGCCAATGCCAAATACCGGCCGTAGCGCCAGAGGCTCAATCCCCGACCCAGGGACATGGGGATGTGAGGAAAGAAAACATTTTCTCCCAAGTATGAAGATTTTCTAAAAGGGAATAATGTTGTGAACTATACTTTTTGGCTCCCTCTTGTGGTCACTAGCGGTATGGCACTTGGATATTCTTTCCCCAGGTTTGTAGTCACCTGGTTCGTTAGACCCTGGGTGTTCCTATTTAAACTTCCTGGATTCTTAGTCCAGTGCCTGGCATCAATGTAATCAGTCCTTGTCTGGTTGCTCCTGTCTACTGGTCCTGATTTTTGCAAGATAAGCTAAGTCCTGCTTTCTTATTTTTGTTCATTTGTATTGTTCAGTTTTTTGTCCAGCTTGTTCATAATGTGATTCCTGTTTTTGCTGGAAGCTCTTAGGGGGCTGATATTCTCCCCCCACACCGTTAGTCGGTGCGGGGGTTCTTGGATATTCAGCGTGGATATTTTTGTAGGGTTTTTCGCTGACCGCATAAGTCCGCTTTCTATATTTCTGCTATTATATAGTGGGCCTCTCTTTGCTGAATCTAGTTCATACTTACGTTTGTCCTTTCTTCTTACCTCACCGTTATTATTTGTTGGGGGCCTGTATCTACTTTGGGGTACCTTTCTCTTGAGGCAAGTGAGGTCTGATTTTCTCTGAAAGGGTTAGTTAGTTCTCCGGCTGGCGCGAGACGTCTAGAACCAACGTAGGTACGTTCCCCGGCTGCTATTAGTTGTGGGCTAGGATCAGGTATGCGGTCAGCTCAGTTACCACCTCCCTATGAGCTGGTTTTTTATGTTTGCAGACTTTGCTGAAAACCCTGAGATCCTCTACCATTGGGATCATAACAGAATAAGCCATTTTAAATACCACAAAGCTCCATTGCTCCCCACCGTCTACCTGGTTACAGTGATTATATCAGTCTACACATGTGACCGCTGCAGCTAATCGCTATTCTTGTGCCATAGACCAGAGGTGTCAAACTGCATTCCTCGAGGGCCGCCAACAGGTCATGTTTTCAGGATTTCCTTAGCATTCCACAAGGTGCTGGAATCATTCTGTGCAGGTGATTAAGTTATCACCTGTGCAATACAAGGAAATCCTGAAAACATGACCTGTTGGCGGCCCTCGAGGAATGCAGTTTGACACCTCTGCCATAGACCACCGAGGACAGTAATTGGTTGCAGTGGTTATGCCGGTGGATGGGATATTATTGTGCTCAAGTGCATTCAGTGGCAGAACCTTCCTCAGACGACCATTAATAACTTCACTGATAGCAGCCGAGGCTACAAGTGCCGGGATACCTGCATGTGGCGCTCACACTCCATACAGAATAAATCAAGATATTTTGAAAATTCGTTTCCATCATGTGATTTCCATAATTCCATGACTTTTCCTTCTAGGTGTTTATTTATATATATATATATATATATATATATATATATATATATATATCTTATAACTCATGGGCAAAAAGGTAGTATATAAAAGATGTATATATATATATATGTATTTTATTTTTGCCCGTGAGTTGTGTCATATATATATATATATATATATATATATATATATATATATATATACACGTATATATATATATATATTTATATTTATTTATTTATTTTTTTTTTTTTTACTGCCCATGATTGTTGGGTTTTTCATCACCTCATTTCTCTCTTGATTTGCACAGGCCCTTCTACATTAGGGATTATTTTAGTCAAAGCTCAACCCTAGATGAGTCGCAGAGTTAATCTAGGACAGCTGTTGTGGCCGACCGGTCAGCTGGCAATGCGGCCTGCCATCCACTGTAGTCATTTACGCTTTAGCGTAGCGCTGCAGAGACTTCTGTACATACCGTACTGTATTTTTCCTATGTACACTCATCTGTTTGGGGTTTTTTTTTTGCAGCTCTGTCCCCCTTTTTTTCTCTGCTTGCATTTTATATATCCAGATTTGGCCACTAGAGGGCGAACTACAGGTGTCTTATCTGAATGACTTCTCAGCTTGGGGGATTTTATAGAATGTGTTGTCTAATTTCTGGAGATAAAAAAAAAAAATAGCAGCATATGGAATTTAAAAAAAACAAAAAAAAATTTAACTTTTGTTCCCCAGAGCGATCCAGTGCTGATGATCCTGTGATCTTCTCAGTCTTTGCTTACAAGCTCCTGGCAGTGACTGCTGCATCCAAACAGTGGCCTTGGTGCGCCATATTTAGGCTACGTTCCCATGATGAACTTTTGGTGAGATTTTGACGCTGCAGAATTTCTGCACCTACTATTTAAATTAGGATACCTGCATTTTTTTTAACACACACATTTATGGCATTTTTGACACTGCGTGTTTTGTTTCTTGTTAGTGTGTCATGCTTTAAATAAAGCTGCTTTGCTTTTAATATGTCCCGTTTTTTTGCTTTGACAAAACTTTATTGACAACTTAGGTGCTGCTTTCCTGCTTTTTTTAATGTTTCTCCGTCAAAGAAACGAACTAGAAACGCGTGTGTGTTTATTACCTATGGATTTTCCGCATCTAATGCAAGTCTACGGCAAAAATACGCACAGAAAACTCAGCGTGCCAGCAAGAGAAATTGACATGTTAACAGATATGAAATACGCACCATAGGTCAGTTTCCGGTGAGTAAAAAAAAAAGCACAGTGGGCAGCAAATGTCTATAAATCCCATCCTCTTTTTTGGAGCTGTAAGAAGCTGCGTTTTTGAAGCAGCAAAAATCGGAGGGGAAAACGCACCAAAATGTCATTGTTGGAATGCAGCCTTATAGAGAAATAGTGGTATAGCTGAAAGAAATAGGCCAAGTGCTCTGACACGCCCCCAGGACACTTCCTGCCTGATTTACATATGGCTTCTACACTAGATTTTTCATGACTGACACGTTAGATCTTGACAGAAAAGGTATTATTTTTACTGGAGAATCAGTACTAATTCAGGCATACCACTGGCGGACACAGACAGAAAAGGACCCTTGTGCAAAAACAATATATGGGCCCTTTGCAGCTCCAGAGCTCCTAAAAATGCAAAATTGCACCTGCTTTGGAAGTAGAAATGGGCCCCCTAACCTCTTGGGCCCCTGTGCGGCGGCACAGGTTACATCAATGATATGTTCGCCCCTGAGCTACACCACTATTTCCATGTATAAAAATGTCCTGACAGATTCATATTTTCAGTTTCACTGAGAGATCAGGTACAGTTTCTTCCCTTATAAGAGGTGATGGAGAGGGTAAGATGGAGTAATGCGAAGCTGGGGAGAAAGAGCCAGTCACACAGACCTGCTGCTGATTCTAATAAGTGTTTTACTGTCTCAACCCAGTGCTGGATTCACAACTACACTGCATGGTAATTCTGATGCTATTGCATCTGTGTATGTGAGATTCTTGCAGGGAAGCAAGATCTCCTCTTGTCTTTGTGTGTTTTATATCAGAGACATAATAGAATGTAGTTGTGAGGACACAGCATTTATTTTTAATTAGGTCAGACGTGTTTTTCTTTGAAGGGTCAAGAGACATATGCCATTGTTCATATGTGCCTGAACGTTGACTCTTGAATTGATTATTGGGTGCCATCCTTGGAAAACAGGGATGCGGGTTCATTGAACAATCGATGTTTTTCTAATATGTTGATTATTCATTGTATCAGTATATACAGCTTGTTGATCTGCAAACATTGAAGGATAAACTATGCAAATTGATTGAATACTCGAACAATGAGAAATTACCTCTTCCCACCTTCCCACTGACCTGTGGATGATGGCCTGAAGGACAGTTGTGAACTATAAAAGGGGAGATCTGTCAGTTCCCAGAGAGACTCTACATGAGAGTAGCCAACGCATCATGGCTGCAACCAGAGGAATACAGATTTGAGACACTCTACAGGATGCCAGCTTAGTGGACCATGGCCCCAGCTGGAGCTGTGTTGATTGAATAGTATCATGCCTATGGGAAAAGGGTACGGGCATTCGGTGGGATGAGTCCAGGTCCTTCTAAAGGCATCCGGGCCATCGGACTAGAGCACCCAATGACCCACACTAGTCTCTACCCACTGTTTCACACACCTGTCCGGGCATTCCAGACTCGGCTTCCTTCACCTCAGTCCGCCGTTCTCTGTTGTGCTCCACATCGGGTTTTGCAGATTACTCAGTGTGTCTCTGTCAGAGGGTGAACAATGAGTTCTGTCCCCCCCACCGAAGACATTGAGGCAAGATGCTAATGGTTATTGTTTTGTGAAATATGTTTTCTCGTGCTAACAAGTGTTAATTTCCCTGTGGGCTGCAGTACTAACCAACGACCACAAAATGTCACTGTCTTCCTTTTTGATTCTTGTGCAGAACTGGGTAGACTGGGTTTTGCCCAGCAACAGTGGAACAGAGACAGTTATGTCAGGGTCAACTTTAGGACAACCCACAGTGGGTGGGAGCATTGGGGATCTCTGAGTAGTTAGAAACTTTTCAGGAAGTTGAGTTAGTCAGTTAATGTTAAGAAGAGAGTCTAGAGAGGAACAGAGCTAGTGTGGAGATGAGAGGCACAAGACAACAAAACCACTACAGAACTTTGTAAGCAACTGAGATCCAGTTCAGCAGGCAAGTGGGTGAAACTCATTAGTGGGAGAAGTAAAGGAAGAAGTGAGTCCAGTGTTGACCACATATGGGGGGCCCTGTGAAGGAAGGGTGCTGCCAGCTGAGAACACAGAAGAGGAAAACGGCTCTAAGAGCGGCTCTTGTAAGGGATCACAGGCTGCTGTTTGGGTGCAGGGTTCACATAATCATATATTGACCCGTATGTCCCTGCATCGGGAAGATGGAGGTTTTTCTCATTTGCACTGCTTGTTTATTGTCCTCATGTAAAGTGCCGTTGCCAGAGACCGATAAGAACGTTCCTCTGTATAAGACAGAAGAAGTTGTAGAGTGTACTGCCTGCTGCCTTGTGTGCTTCAGAGTGTTGCCAAGTAAAGAGTGCCTTGTTTTTATGAACGCGCCCAGTGTCCTTGTCTTGAAGTCCAATGGACCTGATGAGGAGTGCAATGGGACCGACATGAAGGTGAAGGCACCAATACCAACAATGCCAACATACACACAGACCCAGAACTCCCGTCTTTTTAGTAAGAACGTGCTGGGGTGTCAGACTCATGACTCTTACCTACGGTTATCGCCCCGAGCACCGTTTCAGCTCAGTAACGTCATCATCCTAATCCTATTTAAGACCCATTAGGACACACACCTGTGTCTTAGGAGTGAGGCTTCTGTTTGGTTTGCTTCACTTTCTGTGCATACTATGCTTCAACTTTCTTCCATCCTTCCTGGGTTCCACTTCATTTGTCATGTTGCTCCTGAGATTCCGGAGTATGCCAAGTCCTTGCTTCCCACCTGCCATCCTGCACCAACGCCCCTAGTCCTTGTGCCCATCCATAGAGCCTTAGACTCTGCAGCTGAGTTCAGAGAAATATAAAAAGTTTGTGCAGTGAAAACTTCTGATAAATGCAGAATACGGCACTTGTCATATTATTCCTCATGTACTCACATGTGACAGAATATTCTGAAATGACAGGTTCTCTTTAAGATAATACTTGGATCACATGCCTAAGACAAATGACTGCTTTGTTTTTTGCAGTAACCACCTGACTCATGAGCATAATCATTTCATGCAGAACGTAAAACTAATGAGGGAAGTGAAAGATTTCTTCCTGTAATTAACTTCAAAGCCATCATCTCCACGATCGGCACATGTTCTATAAAGTGAGTAATGAGAAACCGTTGGGTATGCTGCAGGAAACGTCTGCAATCACATTCGCCTTTTACTCTGTCCATGACTGTGTAGCAAATGCATGTTGTGCACATGTGTAATATGGCCAATAAGGCACCCCTCTGATCCCCCGATTTTGCTCTTTCCTATATCACAGTGGGAGAATTTTCTTGACGATTAAAAATGGTGACAGGTTCTCTTTAAAATATCAAGTACAGTAGGATAACGGTTACATTGTTTCCCTTTAGTTTGTTACATTCTTCCAATAAATGTACGCTGTGTTCATCTCACCCCAGAGCTGGATTCACAGGCACACTGCTCAGTACTGCTGTATAATCTCCTTGTCACATCTCGTTTTGGAACTGCTCCTGTAACGTCATAGTTTTGGCGCCGTATTTATGCCGTAAGTGACACTAATTATAGAGCAGAGATCAGAATCAGAAGCTCTGAGTGGTGCAGGCTCTGTCCAGCCACAGAGACTAGGGTGGTGGTGACCTGTAGTGCCTTTCAGGCTGGCATCATGGGTGTGTGTGGTGTCCAGCTGGGGTAAACAGCTCCCTGCTTTGGCCATCTGGACAGACAGTATTGCACTCTAATAATCTCTTAGCTTACTGCCGCGAGTTGCCAGTTATAGTTCAGTCTAAGTCTGGTTTACTCTTACGGTTCTGTTCCTGCTTTGCCTGTTTAATCCTCGTTTTGATCTTGGTCCGTTTACTGATGATTCTTCTGACTCACGATTTTTCCCATGACTGCCCTACTGGTTATGACCTGCCGGCCTTATAATTTGTGCCAGGCAGCTCCACTAGCCAGCGACTACTCTGAGGACTCAACCCAAGACCCTTATCAAAGTAAACACCCCTCTACAGGGGTTAAAGGATGATGGCCAGGGCTTCCCTGTGGCCTGATAGTTAGAGTAGCTGGTACAAGCAGACAGAGCTGGTGACCACAGACAGAGCCACTATTACAGCTCTCCATGTTGGTTACTGCTCTCGAACATGTGCTACTTAAGAGATAGGAGAGCAGGAATCTCTCATGTCTATGTGTGCTGAATATGTGAGGTGGCCAGGGTGGTAGTCATGGAGAGGGGCTGTTGTGTTCCTGCACCCTGGCACCCCGCAAACAAATTGTAATGTTCTGTCTGTGGTGAGTGTTGCATGAGGGACAGAACCCTCACTTTAATCTCTGGGATCTCCTCCGGTCCTGTTACCCTGGTTCCCGTTCCAGAGTCCACAAAAACGATTCCAGACTTAGGATTCATTTCCAACAAATCAACTTTACTCACACACAGGAGTTCCGGTACAAATACGGTACAGTCCATTTTCTTTTGCCGTTTCTGACTTTTCCCTGTACTTTCTGATAGTCCTAGTCCTGAAGACATTCCTTTCACCCCTGCAGATCCCGTGCCCTTAGGTCCCCTAGCTTCGGTTGATCTTCTATCCGGCTTCCCTTGGAAGAAGCAAAAGGCATCCATAATTCTGCCTTGTCCCGGCCGTAGGCCCCGGATAATCCCAGAATGACCACTAAACTGTAAAATGACCGCCCGCACGCTAGTTCTTCTTGAGGTCCCTTATGTACTTAATCCTCTCCAGCCCCTTGGCTTATCTGTCTCCTCTTACCATCACACTGATCTTTATCAGGAAGTTCGTATACTCAAGTACAGGAAGCCCCATTGTAGCTCCAACCAACCTGGAAAGTCCCCTGTGATGTGAGCATAACTTCTAATAATACTGCACTATAGTGCCACCTCCATTACTTCTACTAAACTGTGCTTCCCATTCCTAACTACTATTTCTAACCCTACGCTGTCCCTTTCAACACTGTACACTGCAGAGGTGTCAAACTGCATTCCTCGAGGGCCGCCAACAGGTCATGTTTTCAGGATTTCCTTGTATTGCACAGGTGATAATTTAATCACCTGCACAGAATGATTCCAGCACCTTGTGGAATGCTAAGGAAATCCTGAAAACATGACCTGTTGGCGGCCCTCGAGGAATGCAGTTTGACACCTCTGCTGTACAGCGTTATAAAACAGACATGCTAGTTAATAATCATAAAATAATACATTTGACCCGACTCTGGCACACTCTTACAGATATAAGAGTGATCATAGCAGCTGGTCTCTCCCCACTAGCTCAGAGACAGATAAAAATGATAGTCTATAGGAGGGGAAAATACAAGATACAAGATGGCCAGAAACACATGTCAAACGTTCTTCCAATGACTAAAGCTTTGTTTAAACCACAATTTGTAAGATTTTCATGAAATATCACAGGTGGACATCACATTGGTGCAGCCACCAAGGTGTCCTAGAGGAAAAGGGGCCCATTTCTACCTCCAAAATTAGAATTGCGCGTTATGATGAACTATTGGACGGCAAAGGACCCATATACTGTTCTTGCATTGGGGCCTCTTCTCTCTGTGTCCGCCAATTCGCATTATCTACTAACTTTGCATTTATAAAGATTGTTACAAAGGAACACAGATTACAAAAATATCATGATCCAGAGCAATGGTATAATATTACTGAAAATTAATCAAACATTTTGCTCATATATTAACCTGAAGTTTTTTTTGAGCCTCACTCCCCAGCCGCATTGGAGGGGAAACCTTCCTTAATTTTCAGAGCGCCAGCTCTTCTAGGGCGACTCCTGCTGGCCAAATGGCGGTATGACAATAATACAATCCTATCATGTATCACACAGACATAGAACATTATACCTCCCAACACGATCTGACCTCTGCACAACTAATCCTATACAATAAGCTGATGCACTGATGTATTCCTATCAGACGCTCCACCGATACAACCACATTGCCATATAGTATTAAACATTATCTATGACATACGTGCACACAGACTCTGCGGGGAGCCAGTCTGGAGCGTGCACATTTATTTCTCAGCCTCCGAGCAGGGCAGACACATGTGTGACAATATCATAGATGGCGAAAAAAAACAACGTGACAGCGCTGTTGCTATGAGGCATCAGCATCTGCAGAGTCCGGCGAGGATGCACCACGCAGTAATGAGAACTTGACATTCCTTCCTTCTTGTTTCTATCTATGAAATCCACAGGTTAGTAAGATATCACACCCCACTGGATACATATTATATGCAGGATACATCCAAGAAATCGTACGTTTCATGCAGTGAGCTAATACACAGCATCATAATGGAGCATACGTGTCATAGAAATGTCATAGAAATGCTTCCCAGAGCTGGAAATGTCAGGTAGGGATATAGGGGGGTATCCAAGATCAATCTGTCTTTATCTATAGATACATAGAGAGATGTAGGTAAGATATGAGATAGATAGATACATAATAGATAGATAATAGATAGATAGATAATAGATAGATAATAGATAAATAATAGATAGATAATAGATAGATAGCTATATAGATAGATAATAGATAAATAATAGATAGATAATAGATAGATAATAGATAGATAAATAATAGATATATGATAGATAGATAGATAGATAGATATACAGGTCCTTCTCAAAAAATTAGCATATAGTGTTAAATTTCATTATTTACCATAATGTAATGATTACAATTAAACTTTCATATATTATAGATTCATTATCCACCAACTGAAATTTGTCAGGTCTTTTATTGTTTTAATACTGATGATTTTGGCATACAACTCCTGAAAACCAAAAAAACCTGTCTCAATAAATTAGCATATTTCAACCGTCCAATCAAATAAAAGTGTTTTTTAATAACAAACAAAAAAACCATCAAATAATAATGTTCAGTTATGCACTCAATACTTGGTCGGGAATCCTTTGGCAGAAATGAATGCTTCAATGCGGCGTGGCATGGAGGCAATCAGCCTGTGACACTGCTGAGATGTTATGGAGGCCCAGGATGCTTCAATAGCGGCCTTAAGCTCATCCAGAGTGTTGGGTCTTGCGTCTCTCAACTTTCTCTTCACAATATCCCACAGATTCTCTATGGGGTTCAGGTCAGGAGAGTTGGCAGGCCAATTGAGCACAGTAATACCATGGTCAGTAAACCATTTAGCAGTGGTTTTGGCACTGTGAGCAGGTGCCAGGAAGCATGAAGTGCTCCAAAATCTCCTGATAGCTAGCTGCATTGACCCTGCCCTTGATGAAACACAGTGGACCAACACCAGCAGCTGACATGGCACCCCACACCACTGACTGTGGGTACTTGACACTGGACTTCAGGCATTTTGGCATTTCCTTCTCCCCAGTCTTCCTCCAGACTCTGGCACCTTGATTTCCGAATGACATGCAAAATTTGCTTTCATCAGAAAAAAGTACTTGGGACCACTTAGCAACAGTCCAGTGCTGCTTCTCTGTAGCCCAGGTCAGGCGCTTCTGCCGCTGTTTATGGTTCAAAAGTGGCTTTACCTGGGGAATGCGGCACCTGTAGCCCATTTCCTGCACACGCCTGTGCACGGTGGCTCTGGATGTTTCCACACCAGACTCAGTCCACTGCTTCCTCAGGTTCCCCAAGGTCTGGAATCGGTCCTTCTCCACAATCTTCCTCAGGGTCCGGTCACCTCTTCTCGTTGTACAGCGTTTTCTGCCACATTGTTTCCTTCCAACAGACTTACCATTGAGGTGCCTTGATACAGCACTCTGGGAACAGCCTATTTGTTGAGAAATTTCTTTCTGGATCTTACCCTCTTGCTTGAGGGTGTCAATGATGGCCTTCTTGACATCTGTCAGGTCGCTAGTCTTACCCATGATGGGGGTTTTGAGTAATGAACCAGGCAGGGAGTTTTTAAAAGCCTCAGGTATCTTTTGCATGTGTTTAGAGTTAATTAGTTGATTCAGAAGATTAGTGTAATAGGTCGTTTAGAGAACCTTTTCTTGATATGCTAATTTATTGAGACAGGTTTTTTGGGTTATCAGGAGTTGTAGGCCAAAATCATCAGTATTAAAACAATAAAAGACCTGACAAATTTCAGTTGGTGGATAATGAATCTATAATATATGAAAGTTTAATTGTAATCATTACATTATGGTAAATAATGAAATTTAACACTATATGCTAATTTTTTGAGAAGGACCTGTATAATAGATAGATAGATAGATAGATAGATAGATAGATAGATATGGGATATATTGGTAGAAATTAGATAGATGAAACAGATAAATATGAGATAAATGCTTGATGAATAGAGAGATGATCGATCAATAGATAATAAATAGATTGATATTATTTTAGATGGATAAATAAGAGATTGATATTGATTGATAGATATTAGGTGGATAATTAGATGGATAGATCTAATATTGATACAAATTAGATGGATCATTAACCAGATAGATGATTGATGGATAGATAATTAGATAGACAACCATTTGTTTCGTAGTGTTCTATTAATGCCATGGAGTCTGATGACACCTGGTGTAAGTTTTCATGAGTATCATGAACAATTTGAAATGAACCATGATGGATGGATGGATATGGGATAGATAGATGTAATATGTCTCTTCAGAACGCCATCTCTATGAATACCTGTATAGGAAATGTTTGCATTGAATTGGCCGTCAACAAAAATTCCACCCCCTCCATCACTAATGACAAAGGAACGGTTCTGGGATGACCACCCATAGGGGTAACCATTAAACTTACATAGGAAACCTGTACTCTCCGGCGATGTCCCAATCCACAGCACTGCATGAAGAGGAGGACAGAGGGATGCCATCAGCACCGGACTCCTGTCTGGATCACTTTCCCCCCGGAGACACGCTCCTCCATGACTCGGATGCACGGCTTCACCCGACAGCAAGTCACCAAACTCTCCACTGAGCCATATATTAAAAAGCCAAGAGGCTGCGTCTGCAATGTAGCCCGAATGTGTCTCCCACATAGGACGGATCGTCGGATGCCACAGACGTGTTTACGAGGAGCATGGTGTCCTGATCATCGGTGCAGTGTATTGTCACCGTGCCGGCTGATCGCTGCAGTGCATTACTCCCAATCTTTATTATCAGCAATGTCACCAATATTGTCCCCGGGATTGTGGACGTGGGAGATCACAGTCTGCTGCTGAGGCTGCATGTATAGATTCACAAGCACACACAGGCTGTCACCCCCATCCCTGGGCACAGACGGAGCCCAATCACTGACCATTTCTTCTGAGGCTCGGCATACAGCCTTACGCTCGCTGCATCCATTGGACTATACGAGCACCCTCCATACCGGCTACGTGCCTCACATGAGACTGCAGGCAGCATTGCTTGGCGGCCTGGTTATTACTCTAACTCTGCTGCTGTTGCAGCTATACGTTGTCAGCTTAGCGACTGCGTGCCAGCATTAACCCTCTAATGGCCGAGAGGGAGATACGTGGCCTGCTCTATACATGACCTGCAGTGATCAGATGATTGCATGGAGGTTGTCAGAGTATGAAGGATGTGATGGCATCTGCCCTGTAGGCACCTGCAGGAGAAGTTCCCGAACCCTACAGTTGATCATATGCTGCAACTCCTCCTTTACAATGCTCGCTTATATAGCGCTATCATATTCCGCAGCGCTTTACAGACATTATCGTCGCTGTCCCCATTGGGGCTCACAATCTAGATTCCCTATCAGTATGTCTTTCGAGTGTGGGAGGAAGCCGGAGAACCCAGAGGAAACCCACACAAACACGGGGAGAACATACAAATCCTTGCAGATGTTATCCTTGGTGGGATTTGAAGAAAGGAGCGCAACACTGCAAAGCAACAGTGCTAACCACTGAGCCACCATCCAGTGCTAATCACTGAGCCACCTTACAGTGCTAGCCACTAAGCCACTATACAATGCTAACCACTGAGCCACTGTATTCAGTCTTAGGTCAAGTTCAGACGGCATATTTCACAGTCCATGATTTTTTGGAGCAAAAGGAAGGGAATGTCCTACTGTGACTACTGGGAAGAAGGTGTCGCTAGACCTTCTGGCACAAGGAACTGTTGTGAGGGAAGTCACGAGGTGTTGCAGAGGCGCCAGTTGGGATATGTAGACAGCAGATGGAAAAGTCACAATACCTGATGTTGGCTGTTGGACCCCTAAACACATCCCTCGAGTCCACAACAATTGTCAATAGGGGGAGGTGGCACTTATGGAGATAGTATAGGACCCTCCTGGGGGCACTCCTATAGAGGTGTGTAACACCCCAGGAAACCGGCTGTTACAGTGGTGTCGCTTTCCTTTCATGCCTGGAAGCGAGGAAGATCCCTTTAACAGGTGGTACACATACATGCAACATGTTCTGACTCCAGGCCAGAAGGGGGAGCTTCCCTGGATATATATATATATATATTCTGGCTTGGAGGAGGAGTTAGTTAGTTGAATCTGGAGTTGGTGTCAGACAGACAGTGAGTTGGGTCTGAGGAAGGAGTCTGAAGCAGACGGTGGAAGAGAGAGGAGCTGGGGCCGTGCAGCCACGTGTTGCTGCAGCTCCAAGACAGATAGAAGAAGAAGAGTTGCACTTGTAACGTACCAGAGGGAATAAGGAGAATCAAGGAGCTGGAAGGGAGCTGTGTCTGAGCTCCTTCTATGCTAAAGCGCAGGAACCGGGCACCGGGAGCCCGAGGCAGTGTGGAACTGTATTGTGCCATAGCAGAACCAGAAGGCAGAAGATTCTAGGTCGTCTATCCGCACCCACACCCGAAGGTACAGCAACATACAGAGCCCGCAGTCATCTGAGAGACACCTGTAAAAAGGCTTGCGTTCCCTACCATGTGGGTACTGTCTTAGGACAGGGAAAGAGAGAACCTTGTAAGAAGCCATAGGCAGCAAGGGACTCGCCTTACAGTGCTAGAAGGAAGGCTTATAACCTCACCTGGAAAAGGGGATCCATAATCGCTTCCAGGCCGACCGGACCTCATCAACACCTGTTACCGGTACCCTGGACTGTGGCCATGAATCACCAATAATCAGGTAAAGAGACTGCAACCTTGTGTCATCTGATTATTTCTGGCACCACAATATCTTTGACAAATACACCTGGAGCCCTGGGGACCCCAGCTTCACCTGTGGGAAGAAATACCATCATTGCTGCAGTGCCATCACTCTCCACAGGACCCCTTTTAGCAGCGTCGGTAACCTCTGACCGAATACCACGGTTGGCGTCACGAACATTCTTATTTCTAAAAACCTTTTTGAAGACCTTTCCTTTAAATTGGACGCCCAGGGCCACAGACCGGGTTGCTGCCACCGTGACCTCCCCCTTAATGAAGACCGGACCCGGTACCGAGTAACCCCTAGGCCCTGGCGGGCGCTGCAGGTGTTGGAGCACTCATGATGTTAGTGCAGTCAGAAGCAGCCAGACACACCTGTGACCTTGCAAACATAGCACCTCTTGACCAAAGGAAATAACAGGTTGCAGTCTCTCTTAAAGGCGCAGTGTCTGTACTTTACAGCTTGGGATACACTCAGTATATGGCGTATGAGAGGCGGTTTGGCCTCCTGGTGAGGCAGCAGGTTTCAGGCTCATCAGGGCGACTAGAGCAGGGTTCACCTCACTTAACATTGGGGGAAATGTTACAGGAAACCACAGTCCTGGTAATGCTGTACTGACGGAGATCGGCTCCCCACGGTGACACACTAGTAGTATGGAGTTACTCACGGTTTTGTCCCTACTGATCCCTATTACAGGGAGGAGGAAAAAATTGTGGTGTGGAAGTCATGTTGCACCGATTCCGGCTAGAAGCGCATAGAAATACCAGTGTGCGGGAGAGCAGTTGTCCAGCTTAATCCCTCCTGACTGTACGAAGCTTCACTTCTTGTGGAGGTGACAATATAAGGAAAGACGTCCCCTCAGCGTGGACGGATCCTGGGAGTAGTAGTGCTTCCTTCCTCTCTCAGTACTAGGCAGGTTTGTACCTGCACACAGAGGCTTCTCCCAGCCATTTCTATGGCAGCTTGTGGTAAGAAGACAGAATACTAGATGGCAGCAAAGCACAGAGCACATTTATGAGTCATGGGTGTACGCACATACCATGTATTATTATACATCTGTAACTCACAGGGCCAAAAGGAATTTTGCACACTGCAACAGATCTACTGCCACACCAGAACTGTGTCACTCAGCAGTGATAGAACGGGTAGGGGGTAACCACCGAAGGAACTGCTCCGACTCCACAAGGCAAAAAAGGACAGACATTGTCATAACTTATGGGGCAAGGAAGGGAAGGCACTGCCATACCTCACAACTTTTGAAGATCAGAAAGAGGGACAGATGATGGCCACGCCCATTTACCATTTCCTTCTCCCCCGGCAGGAGGAGAAGTCAGAAGGGCGGTGATAGTGAGGGACATTCAGCAGACGTCTGAGACTGAAGGGTGTAGACTACTGATAAGCGAGTGTACTCATTCCCCGGGTTTTCCCCAGCACGCTCGGGTGGTCTCCAAGTATTTGTAAGTGCTCGGAGATTTAGTTTTCATCACCTCAGCTGAATGGTTTACAGCTACTAGCCAGCCTGAGTACATGTGGGGGTTGCCTGGTTGCTAGAGAATCCGCACATGTATTCAAGCTGTCTAGTAGCTGTAAATCATTCAGCTGAGGTGATGAAAACTAAATCTCCGAGCACTAACAAATACTCAGAGACCACCCGAGCAACGAGTACACTCGCTCATCACTAGTGTAGACCCAAATCCAGGACTGTCCGCTGTATCTGGGACTAGAGATGAGCGGACGGGGTCTCTGTTCTGGTGTCCAGACCAGTGCTACCTGGCAGCTGGACAGAAGACCGCGAATCTTTAACCTTATGGCGTCTCCGGCGCGGCTTTGGGATGTCATCTGTGCATCCTGCTCATCTTTAAAAAGAAGACATGAGAAAAAAAGCATTATAAGCACACAGCTCAGCAACGTCTTAGACCATAGCGGGCGCAATTTTCATTAAATCACATCCACTTTGCTTGGACAGGTAAACGCAGCAGAATTTATGTGCAAAAAAAAGAAAAGCAGCAGAAAATACGCAGCATTTACGCTACGTGTGAACACGGTCTAAGGGTATATAATAATAATCTTTATTTTTATATAGCGCTAACATATTCCACAGCGCTTTACAGGTTGCACACATTATCGTCGCTGTCCCCGTTGGGGCTCACAATCTAAATTCCCTATCAGTATGTCTTTGGAATGTGGGAGGAAACCGGAGTGCCTGGAGGAAACCCACGCAAACATAGAGAGAACATACAAACTCTTTGCAGATGTTGTCCTTAGTGGGGCTTGAACCCAGGACTCCAGCGCTGCAAGGCTGCTGTGCTAACCACTGCGCCACCTATATGTGCACGCATTGCGGATTGGCTGCTGCAGATTCGCAGCAGTTTTCCATGCAGTGTACAGTACCATGTAAACCTATGGAAAACCAAATCCGCAGTGCCCATGCTGCGGAAAATACCAAGTGGAAATGCTGCGGTTTATTTTCCGCAGCATGTCAATTCTTTGTGTGGATTCCGCAGCGGTTTACACCTGCTCCTCAATAGGAATCCGCAGGTGTAAAACCGCAGGTGGAATCCGCACAAAAAATGCAGGAAATCAGCGGTTAATCCGCAGGTAAAACGCTCACGAATACGCAACGTGGGCACATATCCTAAAGGTCCAAGCAAAGAGGACGTGATTCCATGAAATCTCCGCTCTCTGTGATCTGAAAACTTTGCTGAACTCTACGGTTTTGGTGCTTTTTTTCTCTACAGTTTTCTTCTGAAAAAAAAAATGCTTTTATATTTTTAAGAGCAGAAACAAAGCTTTTTTTGTATTATTAAAAAAAAGCGTTAAAAACACTGCTTCATAGCTGCGCCAAAATCGCATTAAATAAGCAGCAAAATGCATAAAAGAAACGCAGCAAACGCATAATAATCAGAGAAGATTGTTATTGCATCTGGTGTGGACACCTGCAGAAAAAAAGCAGCAGAAAGAACGCAGCATTTACTCTACGTGTGAACACGGCCTCAGCATTACAGTTTGATTACATTTTTTATAGGTTTGATAGAGAAAAAATATTAATGCCATTTTTACGCCATTTGCCTATCCCCATAAATACTCCAAACGCTGTGTTGTGCGGATTGTTACGATTACAAGGACATCAAATATAACTGTGTTATTTGCTGATTTACGACAATTATTATTTAAAAAAAAACAAAAAAAACTTTTTTTCATTATCAAGTATTTTTCATTAATATTTTTTAGCAATTTTATAGAAATAAAAAAACTCTTATTTTCCCTCTAGAATACAAATACATACATTGTACATAGAAATACCCTGCTATCAGTACACTGTGTTCCAAATTATTATGCAAATTGGATTTAAGTGTCATAAAGATTTAATTGTTTTGTTTTTCAAATAAACTCGTGGATGGTATTGTGTCTCAGGGCTCAATGGATCACTGAAATCAATCTTAAACACATGTGATAATTGGTTTTCCAGGTGATTCTAATTAAAGGAAAACTACTTAAAAATGATGTTCCACATTATTAAGCAGGTCACAGTTTTCAAGTAACATGGGAAAGAAAAAGGATCTCTCTGCTGCTGAAAAGCATCAAATAGTGCAATGCCTTGGTGAAGGGATGAAAACATTAGAAATTTTCCAAAAACATAAGCGTGATCATCGTACTGTTAAGAGATTTGTGGCTGTATCTGAGCACAAATGTGTTTGTGCTGATAAAGGCATAATGAGGAAGATTTCTGCCAGGCAAGTTCATCGGATTAAGAGAGCAGCTGCTAAAAAGCCATTACAAAGCAGCAAACAGATATTTGAAGCTGCTGGTGCCTCTGGAGTCCCTCGAACCTCAAGGTGTAGGCTCCTTCAAAGGCTTGCGGTGGTGCATAAACCTACTATTCGGCCACTCCTAAGCAGTGTTCACAAGCAGAAATGGTTGTATTGGGCCCACACATACATGAAGACTAATTTCCAAACAGTCTTGTTTACTGATAAGTGTTGAGCAACCCTGGATGGTCCAGATGGATGGAGTAGTGGATGGTTGGTGGATGGCCACCATGTTCCAACAAGGCTGCGACGTCAGCAACGAGGTGGAGGAGTCATGTTTTGGGCCGGAATCATGGGGAAACAGCTGGTAGGGCCCTTTAAGGTTCCTGAAGGTGTGAAAATGACCTCTGCAAAGTATATAGAGTTTCTGACTGACAACTTTCTTCTATGGTCTAAAAAGCAGAAACGTGCCTTCAGGAGCAAAATCATCTTCATGGTGACAATGCCCCATCTCATGCTGCAAAGAAAACCTCTGAGTCATTGGCTGCTATGGGCATAAAAGGAGATAAACTCATGGTGTGGCCACCATCTTCCCCGACCTCAACCCTATAGAGAACCTTTAGAGGATCATCAAGCAAAAGATCTATGAGGATGGGAGGCAGTTCACATCAAAACAGCAGCTCTGGGAGGCTATTCCAACTTCATGCAAAGAAATACAAGCAGAAACTCTCCGAAAACTCACAAGTTCAATGGATGCAAGAATTGTGAAGGTGACATCAAATTCACTTTTGTTCAGTGAATGTGACCTCCTAATGCTGCAAATTCCACAAATGAGCATTTTCAGTTCTTTAAAACATATCAAATGTATACAAATTCTACTGTGCATAATAATTTGGAACAGTGCATTTTGGGTTTTTATTCATTTTGGAGATTATACTGTTATTATTGGGAAGTTTCTTCAATATAATTCGATGTATAATCTAACAGGTGATGACTTTTATTAGACTGACTGTCATTTGCACCGACCATTTAGGAAAATCTGATAAAAATGTCATTTGCATAATAATTTGGAACATAGTGTATAATCTGCCTGTAGTCAGAGCCTGCTGTTGTGAACTCTGTTCTCGAGCTCCCTCGTGTGGTCAGGAATGGTATTTCTGTGAGTTCTGTCCGTGGGTTCCCTCTGGTGGCTGAAAGTGGAGCTGCTGGTCTGGAGGTGGCTTCCTCAGCTGCATCGTTTAAGACTGGGCTGGTTCTTCTATTTAACTCTGCTCAGATTGTTACCTGATGCCAGTTGTCAATGTATCTGTACTGGTTCAGATCTCACTTGGATCTCCTGATGACCTGTCTACTTCAGCAGAAGCTAAGTCCCTGTTAAGCTCATTTGTTGTTCATTTGTGTGCTGAATATATTTCTGGGTACCTGCTAAGTTTTGTCCAGCTGGCTATCATGATATTGTCTCGCTAGCTGGAAGCTCTGGGTTGCAGAGTGGCACCTACCGTGCCGTGAGTCGGCGCGGGGGGTTTCTTGCTCACTCTGCGTGGCTTTTTGTAGTTTTTGTGCTGACCGCAAAGATCCCTTTATCTATCTTCTGTCTATTTAATAAGTCGGGCCTCCTTTGCTGAAACCTGTCTCATTCCTGTATTTGTGTCTTCCTCTTAACTCACAGTCAATATATGTGGGGGGCTGCTCTTTTCCTTTGGGGAATTTCTCTGAGGCAAGGTGAGGCTATATTTCTCTTTAGGAGTAGTTACCTCTCAGGCTGTGAAGAGTCAGGTACGATCCACGGCTAATTCTAGTGTGTGTGATAATAGGATTAGGGCTGCGGTCAGCAGAGCTCCCACTTCCCAGAGCTCACTCTATTTTTCAGTTTTGACTATCAGGTCATTCCCGGTGCACCTAACCACCAGGTCCAGCCATAACAGTACAACGGGCCAAAAGTGTTAATGCATCTCAATAGAGGGATAAGAGAAGTTCTGAGACCATTTTTTTTTCTCTGCAGTGTGTTTAGTCTTTTTTTTCCCCTAAACCTCTGGGTGGTTCAGGACTCAGGTGTAGATATGGACATTCAAGGTCTGTCCTCTTGTGTGGATAATCTCACTGCAAGGGTACAAGGCATTCAGGATTATATAGTTCAGAATCCTATGTTAGAGCCTAGAATCCCAATTCCTGATTTGTTTTCTGGGGATAGATCAAAGTTTCTGAATTTCAAGAATAATTGTAAACTATTTCTTGCCCTGAAACCTCGCTCCTCTGGTGACCCTAGTCAGCAAGTAAAAATCATTATTTCCTTGTTGCGTGGTGACCCTCAAGGCTGGGCATTCTCCCTTGCGCCAGGAGATCCTGCATTGCTTAACGTAGATGCGTTTTTTCTGGCGCTTGGATTGCTCTATGACGAACCAAATTCTGTGGATCAGGCAGAGAAACTCTTGCTGGCTCTATGTCAGGGTCAGGATGATGCTGAAATGTATTGTCAGAAGTTTAGAAAGTGCTCTGTGCTTACTCAATGGATTGAGTGTGCTCTGGCAGTGATTTTCAGAAAGGGTCTTTCTGAGGGCCTTAAGGATGTTATGGTGGGGTTCCCCACGCCTGCTGGTCTGAATGAATCAATGTCCTTGGCTATTCAGATCGATCGGCGTTTGTGGGAGCGGAAAGTTGTGCACCATATGGCGGTGTCCTCTGAGCAGAGGCCTGAGCCTATGCAATGTGATAGGACTTTGACCAGAACTGAACGGCAAGAGCACAGACGTCTGAATGGGCTGTGTTTTTACTGTGGTGACTCCACTCATGCTATCTCTGATTGTCCTAAGCGCACTAAGCGGTCCACTAGGTCTGTCACCATTGGTACTATACAGCCTAAATTTCTTTTGTCCGTTACTTTGATTTGCTCTTTGTCATCCTACTCTGTTATGGCATTTGTGGATTCAGGCGCAGCCCTGAATTTGATGGACTTAGAGTATGCCAGGCGCTGTGGTTTTTTCTTGGAGCCCTTGCAGCATCCTATTCCATTAAGGGGAATTGATGCTACACCTTTGGCCAAGAATAAGCCTCAGTACTGGACCCAGTTCACCATGCGCATGGCTCCTGCACATCGGGAAGATATTCGCTTTTTGGTGTTGCGTAATTTGCATGATGCGGTCGTGTTGGGTTTGCCATGGCTACAGGTCCATAATCCAGTATTGGACTGGAAATCTATGTCTGTGTCCAGTTGGGGTTGTCAAGGGGCCCATGGTGATGTTCCAGCGTTGTCAATTTCTTCTTCCACTCCTTCTGAAGTACCTGAGTTTTTGTCAGATTACCAGGATGTATTTGATGAGCCCAAGTCCAGTGCCCTGCCTCCTCATAGGGATTGTGATTGTGCTATTAATTTGATTCCTGGTAGTAAGTTTCCTAAAGGCCGACTTTTCAATTTATCTGTGCCAGAACACGCCGCTATGCGGAGCTATATAAAGGAGTCCTTGGAGAAAGGGCATATTCGCCCGTCGTCGTCACCGTTGGGAGCAGGGTTCTTTTTTGTGGCCAAGAAGGATGGTTCTCTGAGACCTTGTATAGATTACCACCTTCTTAATAAAATCACGGTCAAATTTCAGTACCCTTTGCCTCTATTGTCTGATTTGTTTGCTCGGATTAAGGGGGCTAGTTGGTTTACCAAGATAGATCTTCGAGGAGCGTATAATCTTGTGCGTATTAAGCGGGGCGATGAATGGAAAACCACATTTAATACGCCCGAGGGCCATTTTGAGTATCTGGTGATGCCATTCGGGCTTTCTAATGCGCCATCTGTATTCCAGTCCTTTATGCATGACATCTTCCGAAAGTATCTGGATAGATTCAGGATAGTATATTTGGATGATATTTTGGTCTTTTCGGATGATTGGGAGTCTCATGTGAAGCAGGTCAGAATGGTGTTCCAAGTCCTTCGTGCTAATTCCTTGTTTGTGAAGGGGTCTAAGTGTCTCTTCGGAGTTCAGAAGGTTTCCTTTTTGGGCTTCATTTTTTCCCCTTCTACTATCGAGATGGATCCAGTTAAAGTCCAGGCCATTTATGATTGGACTCAGCCTACATCTGTAAAGAGCCTTCAGAAATTCCTGGGCTTTGCGAATTTTTACCGTCGCTTTATCGCTAATTTTTCTAGTGTTGTCAAACCACTGACTGATTTGACCAAGAAAGGTGCGGATGTGGTGAATTGGTCCTCTGCGGCCGTTGAGGCGTTTCAGGAGCTGAAACGTCGTTTTTCTTCGGCTCCTGTGTTGTGTCAGCCAGATGTTTCGCTCCCTTTTCAGGTCGAGGTTGATGCTTCTGAGATTGGAGCAGGGGCTGTTTTGTCTCAGAGAAGTTCTGATGGCTCTGTGATGAAGCCATGTGCTTTCTTTTCTAGAAAGTTTTCGCCTGCTGAGCGTAATTATGATGTTGGCAATCGGGAGTTGTTGTCCATGAAGTGGGCATTCGAGGAGTGGCGACATTGGCTTGAGGGCGCCAAGCATCGCGTGGTGGTCTTGACGGATCACAAGAATTTGACTTATCTCGAGTCTGCCAAGCGGTTGAACCCTAGACAGGCTCGATGGTCGCTGTTTTTCTCCCGTTTCGATTTCGTGGTTTCATACCTTCCGGGTTCTAAGAATGTGAAGGCTGATGCCCTTTCAAGGAGTTTTGTGCCTGATTCTCTGGGAGTTTCTGAGCCGGCTGGTATTCTCAAAGAGGGGGTGATTTTGTCTGCCATCTCCCCTGATTTGCGGCGGGTTCTGCAGGAGTTTCAGGCGGATAGACCTGACCGCTGTCCTGCAGAGAGACTGTTTGTCCCTGATAGATGGACTAGTAGGGTTATCTCGGAGGTTCATTGTTCGGTGTTGGCTGGTCATCCTGGAATTTTTGGTACCAGAAATTTGGTGGCTAGGTCCTTTTGGTGGCCTTCCTTGTCCCGGGATGTGCGTGCTTTTGTGCAGTCCTGTGGGACTTGTGCTCGGGCGAAGCCCTGCTGTTCTCGTGCCAGTGGGTTACTTTTACCCTTGCCGGTCCCGAAAAGGCCCTGGACGCATGTTTCCATGGATTTTATTTCAGATCTCCCTGTCTCTCAAAGGATGTCGGTCATCTGGGTGGTTTGTGATCGCTTCTCTAAGATGGTCCATTTGGTACCCTTGCCTAAGTTGCCTTCATCCTCTGATTTGGTTCCGTTGTTTTTCCAGCATGTGGTTCGTTTGCATGGCATTCCGGAGAACATTGTGTCGGACAGAGGTTCCCAGTTTGTTTCGAGGTTTTGGCGGTCCTTTTGTGCTAAGATGGGCATTGATTTGTCTTTTTCTTCTGCTTTCCATCCTCAGACAAATGGCCAAACTGAGCGAACCAATCAGACTTTGGAGACCTATCTGAGATGCTTTGTTTCTGCTGATCAGGATGATTGGGTGACCTTCTTGCCATTGGCTGAGTTCGCCCTTAATAATCGGGCCAGTTCGGCTACTTTGGTTTCACCTTTTTATTGTAATTCTGGTTTCCATCCTCGTTTCTCTTCAGGGCAGGTTGAGCCTTCGGACTGTTCTGGTGTGGATTCTGTGGTGGACAGGTTGCAGCAAATTGGGACTCATGTAGTGGACAATTTGACATTGTCACAGGAGAAGGCTCAACGTTTCGCTAACCGCCGTCGCCGTGTTGGTCCTCGACTTCGTGTTGGGGATCTGGTTTGGCTGTCATCTCGTTATGTTCCTATGAAGGTTTCTTCTCCTAAGTTTTATTGGGCCTTATAAGATTTCTGAAATCCTCAATCCTGTGTCATTTCGTTTGGACCTTCCAGCTTCTTTTGCCATCCATAATGTGTTCCATAGGTCGTTGTTGCAGAGATATGTGGCGCCTATGGTTCCTTCCGTTGACCCTCCTGCTCCGGTGTTGGTCGAGGGAGAATTGGAGTATGTGGTGGAGAAGATTTTAGATTCTCGTATCTCGAGACGGAAACTTCAGTATCTGGTCAAATGGAAGGGCTATGGTCAGGAAGATAATTCCTGGGTTCTTGCCTCCGATGTCCATGCTGCCGATTTGGTTCGTGCCTTTCATTTGGCTCGTCCTAATCGGCCGGGGGGTTCTGGTGAGGGTTCGTTGACCCCTCCTCAAGGGGGGGGGGTACTGTTGTGAACTCTGTTCTCGAGTTCCCTCCTGTGGTCAAGAATGGTATTTCTGTGAGTTCTGTCCGTGGGTTCCCTCTGGTGGCTGAAAGTGGAGCTGCTGGTCTGGAGGTGGCTTCCTCAGCTGCATCGTTTAAGACTGGGCTGGTTCTTCTATTTAACTCTGCTCAGATCGCTACCTGATGCCAGTTGTCAATGTATCTGTACTTGTTCAGATCTCACTTGGATCTCCTGATGACCTGTCTACTTCAGCAGAAGCTAAGTCCCTGTTAAGCTCATTTGTTGTTCATTTGTGTGCTGAATATATTTCTGAGTACCTGCTAAGTTTTGTCCAGCTGGCTATCATGATATTGTCTCGCTAGCTGGAAGCTCTGGGTTGCAGAGTGGCACCTACCGCGCCGTGAGTCGGCGCGGGGGGTTTCTTGCTCACTCTGCGTGGCTTTTTGTAGTTTTTTGTGCTGACCGCAAAGATCCCTTTATCTATCTTCTGTCTATTTAGTAAGTCGGGCCTCCTTTGCTGAAACCTGTCTCATTCCTGTGTTTGTGCCTTCCTCTTAACTCACAGTCAATATATGTGGGGGGCTGCTCTTTTCCTTTGGGGAATTTCTCTGAGGCAAGGTGAGGCTATATTTCTCTTTAGAAGTAGTTACCTCTCAGGCTGTGAAGAGTCGTCTAGGCAGAGTCAAGTACGATCCACGGCTAATTCTAGTGTGTGTGATAATAGATTAGGGCTGCGGTCAGCAGAGCTCCCACTTCCCAGAGCTCGCTCTATTTTGCAGTTTTGACTATCAGGTCATTCCCGGTGCACCTAACCACCAGGTCCAGCCATAACAGCCTGCAATACAGATCAAGTACACAAAAGTCTCCCCAGGACATTACATGTTGGGCTTACAGTCTTCTGACAACAGAAAATGCTTCTCTAAACGATAAAGAAAAAGGTCCGGGAGAGCAAAACGACTTAAAAAAAACTGTAGAAAAACTATTTTTTAACCTAACCTTTATTATACCTGTATTAAAAAAATCTCCCCAAAATGTACAGTCGATACTAATCTGTCACCAATTGGTGCAAGTTGGCAAGAAAAAGAGCGATATGCCACCCAGCGGTATAGTTGTCTTTACCACATAGAACTATAGTCAGGAGCATAACGACCGCTGTCACAGAGGTCGCAGAGGTCACCGACGCCAGTGCAAACTTCAACTGAATGTGCATCCTTGAATGCACATCCAGTTGAAGTGTATTGCGGCGCAGGGACCCGTTAGGTCTGTGCGTGGTACGTGCTGCTGGTCAATCAGAGGCTAGCAGCTCACGCCATCGTGCACGTGACTGGGGGCACATGGCAATGACATCATGCGCTCCCTTCGCTTGCACACTAAAGTCAGCTGCTGGCTTCAGAAGAGGACGGCGGGGGAGTGGAGGGAAGGTGAGTATAATGGTTTATTTTTCTCTAAGAGACTCATATACCAGGATGGGGCCCACTCAGGGCCGGACTGGGACTAAAATTCAGCCCTGGCATTTGAAGTTACACAGGCCCACTTGTCACATGGTGACTGTATAATATCTTTGTACACTTGTAGGCAGGGCCGGTTTTAGGCAAAGTGGGGCCCTAGGCAAAGTTTAAAATGGGTCCCCAAATGCTAACATATTGCACATCACACAGAAGCCTTTCTGTTGTATTTACGTGCGCTGAGTTCAGGCCGCTAAACGAGTTTGATCGACAATACTGAAGTTGTTCAACGCTTGTTTCCCGGCCTCTTTCCACCAGCTGAGGAATAATGATGAGACAGAACGATCACTAATAGATCACTAACAGATCACCATACAGTATCATGTTTTCAGCAGCACATCTACAGTTTACACTGGCAATGTGCTGCTGACAACAAGGCTTTTTGTTCCAGCAAAAACAATCCGAATATGCAGCATTTTACTTGTTTAGTAAAATACACCCCATAGTCCTCCATATATTATAATGTGCTCCATAGTCCTCCATATAGTATAATACACTCCCTATAGTCCTCCATATATTAAAATACACTGCTCAGTCCTCCACATAGTATAATACACTCCTCATAGTCCTCCATATAGCATAATACAATCCTCATAGTCCTCCATATAGCATAATACAATCCTCATAGTGCTCCATATAGTATAATGCACCGCCACAGTCATCCATGTAGTACAATTCACTTCCCATAGTATAATGCACCCCATAGTTCTTCATATAGTATAACGTATTCCCCATAGTCCTCGATACAGTATAATGCAGCCCACATATAGTATAATGCAGCCACCCCAGAGTATAATGCAGCCACCCCAGAGTATAATGCAGCCACCCCAGAGTATAATGCAGCCACCCCACAGAGTATAATGCAGCCACCCCAGAGTATGTAACCCCCATAGAATATAATACAGCCCACCTCCCCATAATATATAATGTAGCCCCCCATAGAATATAATGCAGCCCCCCATAGTATATAACGCAGCCTCCCCCATAGAATATAATATACCCCCACAATAGTATATAACACAGCCACATAGTACATAACATGGCCTCCCCCATAGAATATAATATACTCCCCATAGTATATAGCAAAGCCTGCATATTATATAGCACAAACCGCATAGTATACAGCACAGCCTGCATACTATAGCACAGCTCGCGTAGTAGATAACACAGCCCACACAGCAGTATTCAGCACTGACCACACAGTAGTATACAGCACAGCCCACGTAGAAGTATACAGCACAGTCCACACAGTAGTATACAGCACAGCCCACAGAGTAATATATACAGCACAGCCCACAAAGTAATATATACAGCACAGCCCACAAAGTAATATATACAGCACAGCCCACAGAGAACTATATAAAGCACAGCCCAGAGTACTATATACAGCACAGCCCAGAGTACTATATAAAGCACAGCCCAGAGAGTACTATATACAGCACAGCCCAGAGAGTACTATATACAGCACAGCCCAGAGAGTACTATATACAGCACAGCCCACAGAGTACTATATACAGCACAGCCCACAGAGTACTATACACAGCACAGCCCAGAGTAATATATACAGCACAGCCCAGAGTACTATATACAGCACAGCCCACAGAGCACTATATACAGCACAGCCCACAGAGTAATATATATAGCACAGCCCAGAGTACTATATACAGCACAGCCCACAGAGTACTATATACAGCACAGCCCACAGAGTACTATATACAGCACAGCCCACAGAGTACTATATACAGCACAGCCCACAGAGTACTATATACAGCACAGCCCAGAGAGTACTATATACAGCACAGCCCACAGAGTACTATATACAGCACAGCCCACAGAGAACTATATACAGCACACAGTAGTATACAGCACAGAGCACAGCCCACAGAGAACTATATACAGCCCACAGTAGTATACAGCACAGAGCACAGCCCACAGAGAACTATATACAGCCCACAGCAGTATACAGCACAGAGCACAGCCCACAGAGAACTATATACAGCCCACAGCAGTATACAGCACAGAGCACAGCCCACAGAGAACTATATACAGCCCACAGAGAACTATATACAGCACAGAGCACAGCCCACAGAGAACTATATACAGCCCACAGTAGCATACAGCACAGAGCACAGCCCACAGATAACTATATACAGCCCACAGTAGTATACAGCACAGAGCACAGCCCACAGAGCACTATATACAGCCCACAGCAGTATACAGCACAGAGCACAGCCCACAGAGAACTATATACAGCCCACAGCAGTATACAGCACAGAGCACAGCCCACAGAGAACTATATACAGCCCACAGCAGTATACAGCACAGAGCACAGCCCACAGAGAACTATATACAGCCCACAGTAGTATACAGCACAGAGCACAGCCCACAGATAACTATATATAGCACAGAGCACACAGCAGTATACAGCACAGAGCACAGCCCACAGAGAACTATATACAGCCCACAGCAGTATACAGCACAGAGCACAGCCCACAGAGTACTATATACAGCACAGCCCACAGAGTACTATATACAGCACAGCCCAGAGAGTACTATATACAGCACAGCCCACAGAGTACTATATACAGCACAGCCCACAGAGAACTATATACAGCACACAGTAGTATACAGCACAGAGCACAGCCCACAGAGAACTATATACAGCCCACAGTAGTATACAGCACAGAGCACAGCCCACAGAGAACTATATACAGCCCACAGCAGTATACAGCACAGAGCACAGCCCACAGAGAACTATATACAGCCCACAGCAGTATACAGCACAGAGCACAGCCCACAGAGAACTATATACAGCCCACAGAGAACTATATACAGCACAGAGCACAGCCCACAGAGAACTATATACAGCCCACAGTAGCATACAGCACAGAGCACAGCCCACAGATAACTATATACAGCCCACAGTAGTATACAGCACAGAGCACAGCCCACAGATAACTATATATAGCACAGAGCACACAGCAGTATACAGCACAGAGCACAGCCCACAGATAACTATATACAGCCCACAGTAGTATACAGCACAGAGCACAGCCCACAGAGAACTATATACAGCCCACAGCAGTATACAGCACAGAGCACAGCCCACAGAGAGCTATATACAGCCCACAGCAGTATACAGCACAGAGCACAGCCCACAGAGAGCTATATACAGCCCACAGTAGTATACAGCACAGAGCACAGCCCACAGAGAACTATATACAGCCCACAGCAGTATACAGCACAGAGCACAGCCCACAGAGTACTATATACAGCCCACAGCAGTATACAGCACAGAGCACAGCCCACAGAGAACTATATACAGCCCACAGCAGTATACAGCACAGAGCACAGCCCACAGAGAACTATATACAGCCCACAGCAGTATACAGCACAGAGCACAGCCCACAGAGAACTATATACAGCCCACATCTCTTCTCTTCCTCCCCTCACCTCCTCCGAGAATGGCCCCACAGTCCAGAAAAAAAAAAAAACTCTCCTCACCTCTCCTCGTGCCCAGCGTTGCTTCCTGGTTCCTGCTCCTGTCTCAGCAGCTGCAGTCTGCCCGGGACACAGCAGGTGCGCGATGATATGACGTCATCGCGCACCCGCAGTGTCAGAGGCAGAGCGGGGAATGATGGGAGAGGAGCGTCTGTAGACGCTCTCCTCCATCATTGCATTCAACTGTACCGGCGTCTATACGCCGGTATAGTTGAATGCGACGGCGGGGGCGGCGGATTGAGCGGCCCACCACTGGCACCGGCCCTTCTGGCATTTGCCAGAAGTGCCCTATGGCCAGTCCGGCCCTGGGCCCACTAAGTACACTATATTATTGTCATGCGCTATGCTATTTATTTATGTACTGCAGGGTATTCAATCATTATGTTTCTGTCTTTGTTTTTTTCTGTTTAGTGGCCAGATGTGAACGTGCGCTTACACGCTGCATGTACACCAGTTTATATCCCAGTTCTTACCTTTGTTTTTTTTTTTATAGCAAACTAAGGATATAGTTACAATCCAGAACAGCTGTATGAGACGCTATACAGTCAGAATGATTGGAAAATATGACAATATTTCATTCCCTAGTAGATGTATTGTGTAAGGATTGTCGTATTTTTTCTTTTTTTGTTGTTGGGGCCTTATAGGACTCTCAGGGAAAGTTGACGATAAGCATGGCCACCATATCATGTCATTAGAGGGTCAACCCATGCGGTAAGGACCATTGTCCCGATTGAAGCATGCTCAGATTTGAGTCCATGTGTACAAGGAATCGTAGCCTTAAAGGGGTTGTCCACATTTATCACAAAAGTCTGCAGTTACTCTATGTGACTGCAGACTTGTGAATCCGGACTGCGCTGTCAGGATTCTCTGGTGCCAGCGGCGAGACCAAGCGGTCACATGACCTCAAGTATGCGATCTGCCTACTCTCAGCCACATTCCGACTAGACTTGTGCGGCCTCGCGCAATTCACATAGAGTGACTGCAGACCGATGTGAAAAACCTGAACAACCCCTTTAAACTAAACATAGTGTCCAGTGTGAAGATGGCCATTTGTTAATACAGATTTTTTTTTTAATATAGCGATATGAAAAAATAAAAAAAAGGATAAAAAATAAAAATGTATTAAACATAAAAACCTGATTTAAAAAAAAAAAATCTATTGTGTAGCTTTCTTATTGTGTGGTTACTTTATCTTCACATCAGATAATTATTTATTATTAATTATTAATTATCGGAATAAATAGGATGAATTCATTGTCTGAGTAAAGTACAAAAGTAAATCCAGGCAATGTTATCTGGCTGTGCTGCCATCTAGTGGTCAACATAATATCTGTAACATTTTACCTACAATTAGAAGGCTATGTTTCCACGGTCCGGATTGGCAGCGCTTTGGATGCAGCTCCGTCCAAGCACTACCGGCTTTTGTACGCGCGGTGATGCCACATGTGTTCCTTGAAGTTTGCAAATATAATTTTTCTGATTAATAACAATAAAAAGGTACCACTCCTACAATACAGGCCATCTTTCTATTCATCTGTTCGACTGCATTATAAGAACGCAAAACCCAAGAAAAAAAACACCCTGTCTTAAAAGTGCTACTACTGACTTTCTACAGGTTTTATGCTCATTCTGTTTTTTTTGTGTATACGGTTTTGATAAAATATTAACCATTTATACCGTAAATTGTGCGCTTTATACACAGAGGCAGATTCACAAAAGATGCAATGTGTGTGTTCTTTAATAGTGCCACTAGATGGCAGCATCAGTCAATATATTTTTCCTAATGTCATTTTAAAGGGATTCTTCATCTTTGAGCACTCGGTCTCCCATTTGCTGCATTCGAAATTTAATGTCCAAGAGCAGATCACAGAAGGCCAATGCCATCTATTGTCACCCACCCTTTCCCCGAGCATTTTTTTTTTATTTTTTGGGGAGGGAGGGGGCTTTTTTCACAGCTTCTTTTGATTCAAGGGTTAAATTTGAAGCAGTTTTTCCAGGCAGAAAGCAACAGGTTGAAAAAAAGGCTGCTTCGGACAAAGTCCCAGAACTAAAACAGGACTGATGTTGTCAATCATCACCAGAAACAAAGGCGCAGCGCCGCCTAGTGGTCGAAGCAGAAACCGGCATAAATGTTACAAGTTCATGTTGCTTCTTTTTCCCCATGGAAGAAAACCAGCACCATATTCACTACCTCAACCCAAGGATATGTTCACACTGAGTTTTTTGAGGAGAGATTTTTCCAGATCTGCTCAAAATCCACATTAAAAAAAAATACTTCAAATACGCTTTCAATTCTCTGTAATATTATTTTCAATAGAAAAATCGACTTTTATGTTAATGTGATGATTTTTTGACATTTTTTTTTTACCATGAAGTTTTTTAAAACTTTATGGCTAACAAAGGAACTCACCTGTCATTGAGGTGAAAACCTTGTAAAATCTGCTCCAAAAGTAAAAAAAAAAAAACTGCTTAAAAAATCTATCAACTCCAGAACTGGATTCCTCTTGAAAACAAATTTAGTTATTATTATTATTATTATTATTATTATTATTATTATTATTTATATAGCACCATTAATTCCATGGTGCTGTACATGAGAAAGGGGTTACATACCGGGTTATAGATATCGTTTACAGTAAACAGGTTTACAGTGATAGACTGGTACAGAGGGGAGAGGACCCTGTCCTTGCGGACTTACATTCTATGGGATTTATCTGTCTCAAAAATACTGTGTGTGTTTCATCAGCGTTTTTTATCAGTTTGGTCAGTGTCAGTTTTTACCATAAGAGCTTGGTCAGAGGATCATCAGTTTTTCTCATAGGTAAAAAAAACCTGATGAAGGTTTCTAGAGCTTCTCATAATAAACAGTCCATGAAAAATGGACCATGCATAGATGGCAATCGAGAACTGTCCAATTTTTTCATACCCATATAATTGCATGCGCCGTCATTGTCGTCGGCTGCGCATGCGCAGATTGATTTCCTGGCTTGTTTTCAAGAAAATGGCGTTGGGGGTTTACACACGCGCAGATTCAGGTTTCGACTCGATGATGTCTTTTAGAGCGGTCACTGAGCTGAAATCTCAGTCATCCCCAGTCCCATAATATTGAAGACCTTCCGGAAAAGCAAATCTGTGCACGTGCCGCAGCAACAGCAATTACAGCGCCGTGAAATCAATGTTTTATTATCAGAAGATTACCACTACAGGACTAGGTACCTCATGCCTACTAGTCCAACCCCTCCCTCACCACTGATTAGCAGCTTTCTGTCACTGGATAATATACACAGAAAGTTATGGTGTGGGTGAAGTTATACACAGCTCAACAACTGAACCCTGCTACATCTGCAGGAGAGTGAACTGTGATTGTGGCACCCCAGTTGCCACAGTGGCATTGCCTCCCTCACAGGGGGTAATGCCTGGAAGCAAGAAGGGATCCCCTTAGCAGGTAACACAAGCATCCAACGCCTTTCCTGACTCTCAGACCAGAAGGGGGAGCTCTAACACCCGTTTTCAGGGGAGCTTCCCTACAAGTTCTGGCCTGGAGGCTGGTTTAGTAGTCTAGTCTGAGAGAGAGGAGAGCAGTCGAGGAGAATCTGGGAAGTGGAGCTGTAGCCAGGCTCATCCCAGAATGGAGCACTGACAGAAAGGATGCCAGAGTCCTTGGCTGTGTGGGTGCTGTATGCCCCCACAGCAAAATCTGGAGGGCAGGGAACTGCAAGCTCCCTGGCCACACCAAACACCCAGAGGCACCGCAGCAGACCAGAAGCCCGGGGCTGAGAGTGAAAAGGCAGTGCTCTTGATAGGCTCACGCTTGCCATGGTTGTGGTCTGGGTTCTCTCCTGGTCCTCACGTGGTTAATTGTCTTTGGCCTCCTTTTGGAACTGGGAGGGATATATATATCCACACCAGGCTTAGGCTCCTTGTCAGTTATACTTATGCCCTCGGCTTAGTTTGTTGACCCTTGTGTGCCTTGTGCCTTGTGCCTGCTCTTATGCTTGATCTTTTGGTTTTGACCCGGTTTGTCCCTAGATTGTGATTTTGTATTCTGTCTTGGTACTGTTTGCTTGCTTGTTTGGTATTTGACTCCTGCCTGGCTTTCTGACTATTTGCTTAGTCTGTCCCCTCTGGTACCTGCGCAGTTCTCTGGTTGTGACCTTCGCCTGTTTGACAGCTCTCTCTCTTTCCCCAACGGAGCATTAGCTCTCCGGGGCTCCGGTTGTGGTCTCTGCCCCCGGCCACTCCCCCCAGTGGTCACGTGCTTCAGGTCCTGCATGCCTGCCGCTCCACATCTCTGGGATCCTAAATTATCTCCGGACTCTGGCACTCCTATTCAGGGCACTCGCACCGGGCTAGTCTGTAAGTACCGTGTGGGGTGCGTGACAACGCTGTCTGCCATACAGGTTAGGAGCAATACACAGGAGAGGAACCGCACCCCAACGTCCACGATCCCTGACAAAACTATACCGGTAGCCCTGGTGTCCCACTCCACCTGTGGGGAGCAGAACCATCTGAGCAGGCCCCAGCGGTCTCCTTACGCAGCATCAGCCACTCATTGCTGAACACCACAGGTGACATCACGTTAAATCCCCTACAAACCGTCCTTCATCATTTTTATTGTGCGCCCAGGGCCACGGACTGGGTCATTGCTGCCGTGACAACTCCCTGAAGAACTGCCCAACCCGGTTTCGAGTACTTCACGGCCCTAGGGGGCATCGCATGATTCTATCACAACTTCACCCAGTAAACTAAGTGACACATCGCTGGAATCAGGGTCTCAGTCCCTACAGTATGATGCCGTCAGGTTACATAGCAAAATCCTGCAGACAGATTCCCTTTAAGGAGCATACCGGGTATTACACAAATGTTAGATTTCACATTTACGGACTAGATAGCCAATGGTGGAGTTTTACACTAAGCCTTTCCACACTGAGATAGTACAAAAAAATGTTTAATTTGCAAAAAGTCACAAGAAGATGTGAGGAAATTGATCTGTAGCGAATTTGTTATAAATTTCTTGAAAATTTGGGATTTTCAGGATTTGATTCAGAACTTTTACGAGGTGGAAAAAAGTACCGTAAATAAAAAATAAAAAAACAAAACAAATATTTTACTCACTTGTCCTAGACCTCCACCATTGTAGCATCTCCCTGGTCCGCTGCATGCATCTTCAATCCTTGCGTGATCGCATGGAGGTGTGATGCTAATCATTGACATCAATGTCGTGTGTTGCCCCACATGTGACCTCTTGGCATTCAGTGATGGAACACCTATGTAGAGGACTGAAGAGCTGCAAGTTAGGGGTCAGGTAAGGGTCTAGGACAAGGTGTGATGACTCAGCATCAATGAGGAAAATCTGTCCCCTTGTTCAGTAAGTCAAGGGACATGAGCCATTGTTTCATGTGAGACTATCCTGTGCTCCTTGTGTGCTAATTTGTGCAATGCCTGATGATTATGGATTGCATCAGTCCCTTGTGGCATACTAGTCTGCATCACTTGGAGAACAATTATGCAGTTTATTTGATCTAGCAAAAAGTGAGGGAACAACCATGATTATCTCAACCCCAATCTTGTGGGATAATGCCCTGAAATGGGAGCTGAGGGATATAAAAAAGGGCCTGTTCCTGTCAACAGTGTGATTCTAAGGGACTTCAGCCTAGGGACCATGGTTCCAGCTGATGGATTACAGAACTGCTCCACTGCCCAACACTGAGCCCACAAATTTGTTTGAATAACCCAGGTTGGGACAACAGAACACCTGTCCACTTACCTTGCTGTTTTTAATCAGTTACCTCCCTTCATTGGATGCCCACCAAAAGATGGGTGCTGCTGGTTGGGGTAGTTGGCCCTGGATGTTCGCGGAGGTTCTAATTCCTGGTGAGCCTGCACAAGGGTGAAACTCTGTCACTTGCATCATCTTGTGTCCTTGTTGGGAATCTACTATATGCTGACCTGCTGACCCAATAAAGTCTTACCGGAGTGTGGTTCAGTGGGATGAGCCCCACTTTCTAAAGACAGCCAGGCCAGAGGACATGAGAACTCTAACTGACCCCCATGTCCCCACACATAGTGAGTACAGTATATTGTTGGGTATTATTTTTTAACCACTTTTCTCCAATCTGGGCACTTTCAATTCAGGCTGAATCGAATCTACCATCTGATTTTAGTGAATTTTCCTAAAATAAATTTCGGGAGATTTGCTCATCTCTAAGTTGTATGTGAACATCGGGATCATTTAAGGCGTCCATAAAACAGTAGGGAACATAATAAATCCATCAGCATAAGAACACATTGCTCCTTATTTCCTGCAGGCAGCAAACAGACAACATATCAGACATGACCCGGTGACCTCCCCAATTAGAAATGCCAAATAGTCCTTATAATTAATGACGGTTTCTTTTCATTGGGACGTTGCGAGTTTCTGCCAGAAACATATTTTCTCATTGAAACACTGAGGTCCGGAAAAGAGAAAAAATAAAATCTCAGGCGGAATTCCCTGATGGCGTTTGTGTAAATTGACGAACGACGCAGACTCTGAAAATTGTATATTTCGTTTGACTTGGCGCAGAACCAATCGTGCACTTCTTTGGCCCAAACTAAATACACTGGAAGCACCGAGATTACAAAGACGAGAGGAATCAGAGGACGGGCCGGCTCTGCCCTCTCCGCCAGAGATAAATCTTTATCATTAGAATAAACTATTTTTACTACTAGCGCAAGATGCTCGTTAACCCCTTCTCAATCTTTAGCTCAGAATATGTCTATACGGCTCGTGTCATGGATTCAAAGGCACCTCATGTGCCGCCATATGGTGCCCCGTACTGTATACCGTCATAATCTACTATATAATTGTCTAAGGGGTACTTCCGTCTTTCTGTCTGTCCTTCTGTCTGTCTGTCTGTCTGTCACAGATATTCATTGGTCGCGGCCTCTGTCTGTCATGGAATCCAAGTCACTGATTGGTCTCGCCAGCTGCCTGTCATGGCTGCCGCGACCAATCAGCGACGGCCACAGTCCGATTTGTCCCTCCCTACTCCCCTGCAGTCAGTCCCCGGCGCCCGCTCCATACTCCCCTCCGTTCTCCGCTCACACAGGGTTAATGCCAGATGTAACGGACCGCGTAATGCCGCGGGTAACTCACTCCGTTACCGCCGCTATTAACCTTGTGGGACCACGTTTTTACTATTGATGCTGCCTATGCAGTGTCAATAGTAAAAACATCTAATGTTAAAAATAATTAAAAAAATAAAAAATCATTATATATTCACCATCCGCCGCCTTTCCCGCTCCTCGCGATGCTCCGGTGACCGCTCCATGCAAGCGGTAGATTACGCTGGCAAGGATGGTATGCGAGAAGGACCTGCCATGACGTCACGGTCATGTGACCTCGACGTCATCTCAAGTCCTGCGTGCCTGCGCGAGAAGGACCTGCCATGACGTAACGGTCATGTGACCGCGACGTCATCACACCCTGGGACCGGAAGCTGCCGCCTGCACCGCACACAGGCGACAGAACTACTACAAGGCGCCCTTGGAAGGTGAGTATATGTTTATTTTTTATTTTTTAAACTGTGACATACGTGGCTGGGCAATATACTACGTAGCTGGGCAATATACTACAAGACTGGCCAATATACTATATGGCTGGGCAATATACTACGTGGCTCTGTGCTGTATACTACGTCACTGGGCAATATACTACGTCACTGGGCAATACACTACATCACTGGGCAATATACTACGTGGCTGGGCAATATACTACGTCACTGGGCAATATACTACGTGGCTCTGTGCTGTATACTACGTAACTGGGCAATATACTACATAACTGGGCAATATACTACGTAACTGGGCAATATACTACGTGGCTGGGCAATATACTACGTCACTGGGCAATATACTACGTGGCTGGGTAATATACTACGTCACTGGGCAATATATTACGTCACTGGGCAATATACTACGTGACTGGGCAATATACTACGTGGCTGGGCAATATACTATGTGGCTGGGCAATATACTACGTGACTGGGCAATATACTATGTGGCTGGGCAATATACTACGTGGGCTGGGCAGTATACTACGTCACTGGGCAATATACTACGTGGCTGGGCAATATACTACATAACTGGGTAATATACTACGTAACTGGGCAATATACTACGTGGCTGGGCAATATACTACGTGGCTGGGCAATATACTACATCACTGGGCAATATACTACGTAACTGGGCAATATACTACGTGACTGGGCAATATACTACGTGGCTGGGCAATATACTATGTGGCTGGGCAATATACTATGTGGGCTGGGCAGTATACTATGTGGACATGCATATTCTAGAATACCCGATGCGTTAGAATCGGGCCACCATCTAGTGCAGATATATGCATCGAAGAACAATACTTCTGTGTTGTCCTATGCCGCTAATTTTATAGAATCCAACAGAAGAAGGTCTAACATGGTTCTATAATCACAATTATTACTATGGAAGTGATACAATTTAAGGCGACTAGGGCAGGGTCGGCTCTAGGTATATGCAGGCCCTTGAGTCTCTTTACTTTTGACTTTTCCTCTTTTTTTTTTTAGCTCTGTGGTACCATAATGGGGGCCATACTATTTTCTGGTCTCTTTTTATTCTATGTTTTTGGGAGGTGAAGCAACCGTAAAACATTAACTCCGCCATTTTGGTTTTTTTTTGGTGTTGAATGTATTTTCTTAGTTTGTTGATACCAATTTTGTAATTTTTTTCATCTTCTTAGGTTGTGCTCAGGGAAAAGCAGGGTAATTTGAACATACTGTATATGCTGTACATATGTTTATTGTGTATATTGTGTGTGTGTATATATACATACACACATACAGTGCCTACAAGTAGTATTCAACCCCCTGCAGATTTAGAAGGTTTACACATTTGGAATTAACTTGGCATTGTGACATTTGGACTGTAGATCAGCCTGGAAGTGTGAAATGCACTGCAGCAAAAAAGAATGTTATTTCTTTGTTTATTTTTTTTTTTAAATTGTGAAAAGTCTTTTCAGAGGGTCATTTATTATTCAACCCCTCAACCCACCAGAATTCTGTTTGGTTCCCCTAAAGTATTAAGAAGTAGTTCAGGCACAAAGAACAACGAGCTTCACATGTTTGGATTAATTATCTCTTTTTCCAGCCTTTTCTGACTATTTAAGACCCTCCCCAAACTTGTGAACAGCACTCATACATGGTCAACATGGGAAAGACAAAGGAGCATTCCAAGGCCATCAGAGACAAGATCGTGGAGGGTCACAAGGCTGGCAAGGGGTACAAAACCCTTTCCAAGGAGTTGGGCCTACCTGTCTCCACTGTTGGGAGCATCATCCGGAAGTGGAAGGCTTATGGAACTACTGTTAGCCTTCCATGGCCTGGACAGCCTTTGAAAGTTTCCTCCCGTGCCGAGGCCAGGCTTGTCCGAAGAGTCAAGGCTAACCCAAGGACAACAAGGAAGGAGCTCCGGGAAGATCTCATGGCAGTGGGGACATTGGTTTCAGTCAATACCATAAGTAACATACTCCACCGCAATGGTCTCCGTTCCAGACGAGCCCGTAAGGTACCTTTACTTTCAAAGCGTCATGTCAAGGCTCGTCTACAGTTTGCTCATGATCACTTGGAGGACTCTGAGACTGACTGGTTCAAGGTTCTCTGGTCTGATGAGACCAAGATCGAGATCTTTGGTGCCAACCACACACGTGACGTTTGGAGACTGGATGGCACTGCATACAACCCCAAGAATACCATCCCTACAGTCAAGCATGGTGGTGGCAGCATCATGCTGTGGGGCTGTTTCTCAGCCAAGGGGCCTGGCCATCTCGTCCGCATCCATGGGAAGATGGATAGCACGGCCTACCTGGAGATTTTGGCCAAGAACCTCCGCTCCTCCATCCAGGATCTTAAGATGGGTCGTCATTTCATCTTACAACAAGACAACAACCCAAAGCACACAGCCAAGAAAACTAAGGCCTGGTTCAAGAGGCAAAAAATCAAGGTGTTGCAGTGGCCTAGTCAGTCTCCTGACCTTAACCCAATTGAAAACTTGTGGAAGGAGCTCAAGATTAAAGTCCACATGAGACACCCAAAGAACCTAGATAACTTGGAGAAGATCTGCATGGAGGAGTGGGCCAAGATAACTCCAGAGACCTGTGCCGGCCTGATCAGGTCTTATAAAAGACGATTATTAGCTGTAATTGCAAACAAAGGTTATTCCACAAAATATTAAACCTAGGGGTTGAAGAATAATTGACCCACACTTTTATGTTTAAAATTTATAAAAATTTAACTGAGCAACAAAACTTTTTGGTTTGTAAGATTTATGCATCTGTTAATAAATCCTGCTCTTGTTTGAAGTTTGAAGGCTCTAACTTATTTGCATCTTATTAAACCTGCTAAATCTGCAGGGGGTTGAATACTACTTGTAGGCACTGTACATATACAGTCATGGCCATTGAAATTGTTGAGATTATTGTTATTTTTCAACAATTTTGGTTCTCAAGTCCCCAGAAAGTTCTCTTCTCCTCTTTCTGTTCCCCAAGCTTAGTGTGGCACACACAAACACAAAATGCAAAGATTAAGTCAACTTCTCTCATTTTTATGTGGTTTCAGGTGTGATTTTCATACTGCCCGCACTTGTTACTTGCCACAGGTGAGTTTGAACAAGCATCACATGCTTGTTTACCCACGATTCTGGAAAGTTGCCAATGATTTTTTCCAGCCCATTTTTGGGGGTTTTGTGTGAAACAATGTCCAATTTGCCTTTTTGCAACAAAGGAAATAAACATGAATATAACAAAACATGTAATTGAAATAATTTTCTGAGAAAAATACATAATTTATATATACACAATATACACAGTGTGTGTATATATTTTGACAGAGTCACTGGTAAAGTACTGGAAGGGAAATATCTATCACTGAGGTTATTCTCTTCAGTGATATGAACCTAGAAAAATGCTCCAGCACAAGTGCTGATAGGGCTTAATGGGCCGTGTTAAGGGCTAGATTTAGTGAACAGCTGTAGAGTGGGTGGGAGGCTGTTCACCATATCTCCACCCCAGGGTGTGGTTTAGGAGGTAAATAGCTATTTACTAGAGTCAGCCTTCTGAGTCATTCATTGTTGTGTGTGCCTGGAGATGTGAACTCCAGAGCTGTGTATGAAGATAAAGGAAATTTGGACTTTTTTTTTCTTCCTATGCGAGCAGATCCCTGCAGCAACACGGACTGTGCCATTTGTTTTTGCTTTGTTTTACCTTGCAAACCATGCCCTGGTTTATGCTGTACCCAAATAAACTAGTGAAAAATTTAAAGAGACAGCGTTACTGCATCTACCTCTATGAGTAGCCGAGTGAGCCAATCTACCACAATATATATATGTATATACACTCACCGGCCACTTTATTAGGTACACCTGTCCAACTTCTTGTTAACACTTAATTTCTAATCAGCCAATCACATGGCGGCAACTCAGTGCATTTAGGCATGTAGACATGGTCAAGACAATCTCCTGCAGTTCAAACCGAGCATCAGTATGGGGAAGAAAGGTGATTTGAGTGCCTTTGAACGTGGCATGGTTGTTGGTGCCAGAAGGGCTGGTCTGAGTATTTCAGAAACTGCTGATCTACTGGGATTTTCACGCACAACCATCTCTAGGGTTTACAGAGAATGGTCCGAAAAAGAAAAAAAATCCAGTGAGCGGCAGTTCTGTGGGCGGAAATGCCTTGTTGATGCCAGAGGTCAGAGGAGAATGGGCAGACTGGTTCGAGCTGATAGAAAGGCAACAGTGACTCAAATCGCCACCCGTTACAACCAAGGTAGGCCTAAGAGCATCTCTGAACGCACAGTGCGTCGAACTTTGAGGCAGATGGGCTACAGCAGCAGAAGACCACACCGGGTACCACTCCTTTCAGCTAAGAACTGGAAACCGAGGCTACAATTTGTACAAGCTCATCGAAATTGGACAGTAGAAGATTGGAAAAACGTTGCTTGGTCTGATGAGTCTCGATTTCTGCTGCGACATTCGGATGGTAGGGTCAGAATTTGGCATAAACAACATGAAAGCATGGATCCATCCTGCCTTGTATGGAGCATCTTTGGGATGTGCAGCCGACAAATCTGCGGCAACTGTGTGATGCCATCATGTCAATATGGACCAAAATCTCTGAGGAATGCTTCCAGCACCTTGTTGAATCTATGCCACGAAGAATTGAGGCAGTTCTGAAGGCAAAAGGGGGTCCAACCCGTTACTAGCATGGTGTACCTAATAAAGTGGCCGGTGAGTGTATCTATACACATATACATTATATAATGTGTATCTGTACAGTGTATACCCTCCGATAGTATTCGTTACAAAAGGAGATCCATTCCACATAACAAGCCCCAGAAAAAGACAATCTCTGGTCTGCATGTAATACCAAAGTGGCTACCAAGTGGCCAAAGTGGCTACCGAGGTGCCGAATGTGCCAAAGTGGCTACCAAGTGGCCAAAGTGGCTACCGAGGTGCCAAAGTGGCTACCGAGGTGCCGAATGTGCCAAAGTGGCTACCAAGTGGCCAAAGTGGCTACCGAGGTGCCAAATGTGCCAAAGTGGCTACCAAGTGGCCAAAATGGCTACCTAGTGGACAAAGTGGCTACAAAGGTGCCGAATGTGCCAAAGTGGCTACCGAGTGGCCAAAGTGGCTACCAAGGTGCCAAAACTGCCGCAATGTATCCTTGGTAAAATACGTGTTCATAGTTCAATGTTTTACTTTACTGGAGATATGACAATGGTTTACTACATTCCCAGAAAAGCATTCCAATGAGCACGATGCACCAAGACAATGCAGAAAGTAGTCAAAATGACAAAAAGCTGAAGATGATATTAGATTATAATTCCACCAAATGGGCAGTTGATTTAATAGATCAACTTAAAGCTACGTAGACAAGCAGACACAAAACCAATCGGTGGCCAATGGCTTTATTTTATAACATTGTTGATGTATTTGCTAACAATGCATTTGTTTTTTGGTGTGAAATAAACCTCAGTAAACTGCATAAATGAAGACTGTCTGAAGAATTCAAGTCACTTGTTATGCCATCTATTTTAGGAGGAAAATACTTTTCCAACCCTGAAGTGAAGGAGCTGCAGCCATAGTAAACTTTATCAAGAATCATGCTCAACAACACGAACACACAGTCTCCAACAGCACCAGAAAAAGACTAAAAAGTAGGGATGTGCGAGCACTAAAATGCTTGGGTGCTCGTTGCTCGAACTGAGCAATTCCTAATACTTGAAAGCTTGTTTGGAGTAACGAGTATAATTCGGGTCAATGGGAAATCCAAGCATTTTTCCGGCAGACCCTAGAAGGAGGCCTTGAGGGCAATGAAAATGTTTAAATGGATGGAAAAAGTGCTGAATGGAAGAAGAACAGCATGGGAAGACCCCTGGAAGCATCTGACTCCCAGATCGCTACTGAGAACAATGGCTTCACACTTTTACTCCACTTTAAGGACTGACAAATTGTAGTTTACAGGAAAAAAAATGTTAAGAAACATTTTTTCCTGTTTAATGAAATTTAAAAAGTATTAACAAAATAAATAATTTAAGTAAACCAAAATTGACATCTTTATTAAAAAATGTAAAATATCAGTGTAATTTATGAAGGAAGCAAGAACTGCCAAAAATTTGATGGATAAGGGCAGGGCCGGACTGGCCATAGGGCACTTCTGGCAAATGCCAGAAGGGCCGGTGCCAGTGGTGGGCCGCTCAATCCGCCGCCCCCCGCCATCGCATTGAACTATACCGGCGTATAGACGCCGGTACAGTTGAATGCAATGATGGAGGAGAGAGCGTCTACAGACGCTCCTCTCCCATCATTCCCCGCTCTGCCTCTGACACTGCGGGTGCGCGATGACGTCATATCATCGCGCACCTGCTGTGTCCCGGGCAGACTGCAGCTGCTGAGACAGGAGCAGGAACCAGGAAGCAACGCTGGGCACGAGGAGAGGTGAGGAGAGTTTTTTTTTTTTCTGGACTGTGGGGCCATTCTCGGAGGAGGGAGGGGAGGAAGAGAAGAGATGTGGGCTGTATATAGTTCTCTGTGGGCTGTGCTCTGTGCTGTATACTACTGTGGGCTGTATATAGTTCTCTGTGGGCTGTGCTCTGTGCTGTATACTACTGTGGGCTGTATATAGTTCTCTGGGCTGTGCTCTGTGCTGTATACCACTGTGGGCTGTATATAGTTCTCTGTGGGCTGTGCTCTGTGCTGTATACTACTGTGGGCTGTATATAGTACTCTGTGGGCTGTGCTCTGTGCTGTATACTGCTGTGGGCTGTATATAGTTATCTGTGGGCTGTGCTCTGTGCTGTATACTGCTGTGGGCTGTATATAGTTCTCTGTGGGCTGTGCTCTGTGCTGTATACTGCTGTGGGCTGTATATAGTACTCTGTGGGCTGTGCTCTGTGCTGTATACTGCTGTGGGCTGTATATAGTTCTCTGTGGGCTGTGCTCTGTGCTGTATACTGCTGTGGGCTGTATATAGCTCTCTGTGGGCTGTGCTCTGTGCTGTATACTACTGTGGGCTGTATATAGTTCTCTGTGGGCTGTGCTCTGTGCTGTATACTACTGTGTGCTATATATAGTTCTCTGGGCTGTGCTCTGTGCTGTATACTACTGTGGGCTGTATATAGTACTCTGTGGGCTGTGCTCTGTGCTGTATACTGCTGTGGGCTGTATATAGTACTCTGTGGGCTGTGCTCTGTGCTGTATACTGCTGTGGGCTGTATATAGTACTCTGTGGGCTGTGCTCTGTGCTGTATACTGCTGTGGGCTGTATATAGTACTCTGTGGGCTGTGCTCTGTGCTGTATACTACTGTGTGCTATATATAGTTCTCTGGGCTGTGCTCTGTGCTGTATACTACTGTGGGCTGTATATAGCTCTCTGTGGGCTGTGCTCTGTGCTGTATACTACTGTGGGCTGTATATAGCTCTCTGTGGGCTGTGCTCTGTGCTGTATACTGCTGTGTGCTCTGTGCTATATATAGTATTCTGTGGGCTGTGCTCTGTGCTGTATACTACTGTGTGCTATATATAGTTCTCTGGGCTGTGCTCTGTGCTGTATACTACTGTGGGCTGTATATAGTACTCTGTGGGCTGTGCTCTGTGCTGTATACTACTGTGGGCTGTATATAGTACTCTGTGGGCTGTGCTCTGTGCTGTATACTACTGTGGGCTGTATATAGTACTCTGTGCGCTGTGCTCTGTGCTGTATACTGCTGTGGGCTGTATATAGCTCTCTGTGGGCTGTGCTCTGTGCTGTATACTACTGTGGGCTGTATATAGCTCTCTGTGGGCTGTGCTCTGTGCTGTATACTACTGTGTGCTCTGTGCTATATATAGTACTCTGTGGGCTGTGCTCTGTGCTGTATACTACTGTGTGCTATATATAGTTCTCTGGGCTGTGCTCTTTGCTGTATACTACTGTGGGCTGTATATAGTACTCTATGGGCTGTGCTCTGTGCTGTATACTACTGTGGGCTGTATATAGTACTCTGTGGGCTGTGCTCTGTGCTGTATACTACTGTGGGCTGTATATAGTTATCTGTGGGCTGTGCTCTGTGCTGTATGCTACTGTGGGCTGTATATAGTTCTCTGTGGGCTGTGCTCTGTGCTGTATATAGTTCTCTGTGGGCTGTGCTCTGTGCTGTATACTACTGTGGGCTGTATATAGTTCTCTGTGGGCTGTGCTCTGTGCTGTATACTACTGTGGGCTGTATATAGTTCTCTGTGGGCTGTGCTCTGTGCTGTATACTACTGTGTACTGTATATAGTTCTCTGTGGGCTGTGCTGTATATAGTACTCTGTGGGCTGTGCTGTATATAGTACTCTGTGGGCTGTGCTGTATATAGTACTCTGTGGGCTGTGCTGTATATAGTACTCTGTGGGCTGTGCTGTATATAGTACTCTGTGGGCTGTGCTGTATATAGTACTCTGTGGGCTGTGCTGTATATAGTACTCTGTGGGCTGTGCTGTATATAGTACTCTGTGGGCTGTGCTGTGTATAGTACTCTGGGCTGTGCTGTATATAGTACTCTCTGGGCTGTGCTGTATATAGTACTCTCTGGGCTGTGCTGTATATAGTACTCTCTGGGCTGTGCTTTATATAGTACTCTGGGCTGTGCTGTATATAGTACTCTGGGCTGTGCTTTATATAGTTCTCTGTGGGCTGTGCTGTATATAGTTCTCTGTGGGCTGTGCTGTATATAGTTCTCTGTGGGCTGTGCTGTATATATTACTTTGTGGGCTGTGCTGTATATATTACTTTGTGGGCTGTGCTGTATATATTACTCTGTGGGCTGTGCTGTATACTACTGTGTGGACTGTGCTGTATACTTCTACGTGGGCTGTGCTGTATACTACTGTGTGGTCTGTGCTGTATACTACTGTGTGGTCTGTGCTGAATACTGCTGTGTGATCTACTACGCGAGCTGTGCTATAGTATGCAGGCTGTGCTGTATACTATGCGGTTTGTGCTATATAATATGCGGGCTTTGCTATATACTATGGGGAGTATATTATATTCTATGGGGGAGGCCATGTTATGTACTATGTGGCTGTGTTATATACTATTGTGGGGGTATATTATATTCTATGGGGGAGGCTGCGTTATATACTATGGGGGGCTGCATTATATTCTATGGGGGGCTACATTATATATTATGGGGAGGTGGGCTGTATTATATTCTATGGGGGTTACATACTCTGGGGTGGCTGCATTATACTCTGTGGGGTGGCTGCATTATACTCTGGGGTGGCTGCATTATACTCTGGGGTGGCTGCATTATACTCTGGGGTGGCTGCATTATACTATATGTGGGCTCCATTATACTGTATCGAGGACTATGGGGAATACGTTATACTATATGAAGAACTATGGGGTGCATTATACTATGGGAAGTGAATTGTACTACATGGATGACTGTGGCGGTGCATTATACTATATGGAGCACTATGAGGATTGTATTATGCTATATGGAGGACTATGAGGATTGTATTATGCTATATGGAGGACTATGAGGAGTGTATTATACTATGTGGAGGACTGAGCAGTGTATTTTAATATATGGAGGACTATAGGGAGTGTATTATACTATATGGAGGACTATGGAGCACATTATAATATATGGAGGACTATGGGGTGTATTTTACTAAACAAGTAAAATGCTGCATATTCGGATTGTTTTTGCTGGAACTAAAAGCCTTGTTGTCAGCAGCACATTGCCAGTGTAAACTGTAGATGTGCTGCTGAAAACATGATACTGTATGGTGATCTGTTAGTGATCTATTAGTGATCGTTCTGTCTCATCATTATTCCTCAGCTGGTGGAAAGAGGCCGGGAAACAAGCGTTGAACAACTTCAGTATTGTCGATCAAACTTGTTTAGCAGCCTGAACTCAGCGCACGTAAATACAACAGAAAGGCTTCTGTGTGATGTGCAATATGTTAGCATTTGGGGACCCATTTTAAACTTTGCCTAGGGCCCCACTTTGCCTAAAACCGGCCCTGCCTACAAGTGTACAAAGGTATTATACAGTCACCATGTGACAAGTGGGCCTGTGTAACTTCAAATGCCAGGGCTGAATTTTAGTCCCAGTCTGGCCCTGGATAAGGGACTCAGATACACCCTGTATTGGACATAAAAGAAGGCATCATAAACATGCTGTTCAAACTGTCTTGTAGTGGTACTCCTAAATTCATTAAAACAACAAGCAGGGTCATCCATATACCCTTTAAAGCACCAACTGTAGTAGCTCATTCAAATATTGTGAACAAAGTGTAGTTGTTGTACTCCTACACTCAAAAAAGGTCTGCACTAAGTTCAAAACCTGCAAAAAATTACAAGCAGGGTCATCTATACACCCTTTAAGGCAGCGACTTTAGTATCTCATTTAAATATTGTGAACAAAGTGTAGTTGTGGTACTCCCATGCTCACAAAGGCTTTGCACACAGTGAAAAGTCAGGAAAAAAATTATAAGGAGGGTCATCCAGTCAGCCATAGACACTTGAAGGCAATAACTGGCGGGTCCCATGAAAAAATTAACATAGTGTAGTTGTGGCACTTCTACACTCAAAAAGGCTTTGCACACACAGCAAAGCCAGGAAAAAAATATAAGTAGGGTCTTCCAGTCATCCATAGGCCCTTGAATGCAACAACTGAAGGGCCTTATTCAAATATTGAAGATTAAAAACACTGTATGTGCTGCTGTCATCTGGAGGTGTGGAAAAGTCTGGGATAGTCCAGGCTTTGTTCAAATTTATCAGAGTGAGCTTGTCAGCATTTTCTGTTGGCAGCCTAAAGCGCCTGTCTTTCATGACCACCCTGACGGCAATAAAAATCCATTCAGACAAGATGCTAGAGGCAGGGCAGCACAACACCTTAAAGGCATAGAGGGACAGCTCATGCCAAGTGTCAAGATTTGAAACCCAATAGTTGAATGTTGTTGCCCAACCAAGGAGGAGAGGCGAGAGAGACACACACAAGGTACAGCAGAGGCAGGGGTACGCTGTCAAAGGCCTGGGCCAATTTCATAACACCCTCCCAATAAAGAGCTTTTCGAAGTGTCCTAATGTGGGATCACAGGTCTCCTGGGACTTAACATGGTAGGAGGAAGGAGCATCAAGATGAGGATTAAGTGATCCTGACTGTTGGCTAGTTAGACTGGACTGTGTGAAAGACTACCTGGTGCTGGCAAGCCTGCTGGAAGCATCTGCTATCCAATGACCACCTGATCGCACTAGTGTGGCTTTAGAAGTGGTGTCAAGTGCCTCCCTGCAACGTGGGACAAGAAGTTATGTGTTGTGGATGGGCGTGTTTATTGTGCTCCAGCAGCATGTCCTCGGCATCTGCGCTTCCACTTCCCCATCCCTTACCACACGCCTTACTCATTATCTAATTGCTAGGTCTCTGGAAACCAAGTTTCCTTTATAAATTGAATCAAAAAAAGTTTAATGAACAAAAATATTTGGTAAATTGTAGCAGGCCAAGTGGTTTTTAAAGATGTTAAACCACAGTAATTTTACATAGAGCACGCTAAACTCTATGGATGACTAATTGAATAGAGAAAGAAATTGTGAAAAATTTTTTTAGTTTTATATACCATCGTAATGTAACAATAACCAGGATAAACTGTATGGATGACTAATTGAATCCTGCAAAAATGTTGGAACTTTTTTTTATTTTGGTATACCACCGTAGTGTAACAGTAGCCGTGTTAAACTCTATGGATGACTAATTTAATCCAGAAAAAAATTTGTACCTTTTTTTGAGTTTTATAAACCATCACAATGTAACAAAAGGTACCTTAAACTATATGGATGACAATTTGGTCAATTTTTTCACCCCCCCCCCCCCCCCCCCAAAAAAAAAAAAAAAAAAAATGAATGTGGCAAGTGTAGCGGCTATATATCTTTAGCAACTGACTGTGAAGCCCTCAGCCCTACCTAGAGCCTTTATTCTATCACTCTCCATACAACTGTCCCAAGGCTACAGTACATGCAGGACATACCAGGTACAAACAGCAAACCAAAATATTAGCCCTTAGAAGGCCTGTTAGTATGATGGCTCAGCTTCAGGGCTCTGATTAGTAAAACTGCATACATAGCCCTCCACAAACACTCTCACCCTACAATCACAACTATCCCTGAACTTATTATTCATTTGTTTTTCACAGTTAAATAATGCAAGTGTTATTCAAATAATACGCTTAGAGTAGCTAAATGTCAAAATTAATAGACGTTAACAGGTCGTATTGACCCGAAGTGTATAGCCAATCCGAGCAGAACAGCAGGGCTAATCATAGCTGCCATTGATTAAGCCGAATCGCGAAAGTGTGTCCTGCTTACCTTTTATTTGTACTTTTCCATCATGATTTTATAATTCACAGTAAAAGTTATATCTTGATTTTCTCTTTATCTGGTGCTGAAGTTCCGACCTAATGGACCGCTCTATTCGTACATAATATGTATATATTGAAATAACCCTACTTTTCCCAGAACAAGTCAAAATAAAAAAAGAATCTACAAATTGACAGAATTGATATCAACAAACTAAAGAAGTACAGTAATGGCCAAAAAAAATTGTGTTTCATTGTTTTTTACATTTTATTTATTCCTGCTCCTAGGAGACCTGAACCTGTGATTGCTTTTCCGATGCGCTGCAATACTGGCAGACATGGGGGGCTGCTGTAAAAAACGCCATTAGTATCTCATTTCCAACTGATTGAATGCCGTTTTAACAATTGACAGCAGCATCTTAGGGGTTACAACCTTGCACAGGACTCAGTGAGGACAAGCAAAAAATTTCCTTCTCTCAACAGCCCCAGATAGCCCCTCTTAGGACTCAAAGATAAGCGATCACGCGAAACGCGCGCCAGGGTCCGTGGGAAGGTCACTCTTCAGTCCGGACTAACTATGGATAAGCATTTACTTTGCCTTATCAACATGTGTTGCATTGGCTACTAGGTGCTTTATATTAGGTGATACCATAGGGTGATACTGTGCAAAAGACGTTTAGCACCTGGGCATGATTATTTACATCTAAGCACTCTAATCTGCTCACCCTGGTCATACAGTGGACTTGTGTCCTAGTGTACCAGTTTTTGTCTCCTCTTTTTCTTTTCTATTTTGAATTTTTTATTTGTATTACATGTGATTTTGATTGTTTTTGTAATGATTTAATAAAGTTTATGTTTTATCTACCTCTTGGTGTAATTATTGCTCCTTTTTGTTGGTTTTCAATATGCTCTGGTTGGAGTAGTGCACCTATCAAAGTACATTATTGATTTAATGGGGGAGCTAAATTATTGAATTATGCTCTCAGCCGTTGATATAAGAACGTGTCTTTTGATTATTGTGTTTGCTCATATTGAGGTTTTGTTGCAAACTTTGTGGCAGTTTATTTTTTGACTTATTACTACTATTATTACTTTATTATTATTTACTATTATTATTATTATTATTATTATTATTTATTAAGTTATTATTATTATTAACATTGTTATTATTATTATTGGCTTATTAGGGTTTCTTTATGAAAAATGACACTTATTTTTGCACTTTTTTCTTGCATTTTTTTGCACGGCCGCATGTTACCTGCAAGGAATCATGAATTGCACAACAAACCACATCAATATTTAAACTTTTTTTTTTCTTCAAAACACATTCCTTGTTTGTCTTAGTTTTTGAGGTATTTTTCCATGTCAGCCGTAAAAAGAAAAGGATGTGTGAAATATGTGTAGAAATAGGGAATGTTCACGCGAAGCAATATTGCTGAGTTCCTTTGTCGTCATTTTCTCAACTCATAGTAAAATCGTTGCACTTTTATTGGAAATTCAGAAAATCCCACCAATAAATGCGCAACCGAACACATCCATAAAAGCCACAACAAAATGCGTGTCAAAAAAATGTAAAGTATGCATGTAATAAAAGCAAAAAAAAAAAAAAAATACTAAAAACCTTCAAAATTTCACAAATACATTTTTTGTACATGAAAAAAACACAGCAGAAAAAAAAATGCACCAAATACTCATTGTGAAAACATAGAATTAAAGTGATTGACAAAGGTGGCAATATTTTTTCTTAATCTAATGCATGCATTTGAGAGTTAAAAATATTTTTTGCAATTAGATTTCATTAAAAATGTTGCACCGTTTTCCTTCTATAACCCTTGTGCTGCACTGTGTGTTGCCTGAGTTAACTGAGTGCCCATCAGTGAGCTCGCTATGACGATCTGAGAGTTTGTACCTCTTTTATGTCTTTTTCTGAACTTCTCTCAGCAAATTTACGACTACAGACAACATCAGAGTTGAACGTGAAGAGGAATAGAGAAGCAAAAATGGGCACATTTTTCAATGTGACCCAACTGCAAAAAAGAAAGTCCACTATTACTGGAAGGGACCTCAAGATGGGGACATTATTACAGGAAGTAGTCCAGGAAGGGGGACATGATTACAGGAAGGGTCCCATGATGTGGCATATTATTACAGGAAGGGTCCCATGATGAGGGATATTATTACAGGAAGGGTCCCATGATGAGGGATATTATTACAGGAAGGGTCCCATGATGAGGGATATTATTACAGGAAGGGTCCCAGGAAGGGGGGCATGATTACAGGAAGGATCTTATAATGAGGGATATTATTACAGGAAGGGTCCCAGGAAGGGGGACATGATTACAGGAAGGGGCACAGGCTGGGGGACACAATTACAGGAAGGAGCACAGGATGGAGGACATTATTACAGAAAGGGTCCCATGATGAGGAATATTATTACAGGAAGGGTCTCATCATGAGGGATATTATTACAGGAAGGGTTTCATGATAAGGGATATTATTACAGGAAGGGTCCCAGGAAGGGGGACATTATTACAGGAAGGGACACAGGATGGAGGACATTATTACAGGAAGGATCCCATGATGAAGGATATTATTCGAGGAAGGGTCCCATGATGTAAAAATAAAGATACACACAGTCTAGCCAGTTTGGCGACTAACCTATCCTTGACTTACATATAGCAGTTCATTAACGACAGTACATAACTGCTGGGTATTATAGTTCCCCAACTGCTAAAATGCCCCAGCTTACCCACCATACACTCTAGTAAATGAAATGATAGAAATGTGGATACAGTACATACCTTTGCTTTTTGTGTCATAGTTCGATATCTGCACTTTAGTGCCACATATGACGCTGCTCGGATGGAGTGCGATCATATAAATGCCTCGTAGAGGAATAGGAGTCTGATGTAAGTGATCTGCCCCAGCATGATAAGGTGAAACCCTCATTGCTATGCACAGTGTCGGCTTCACCCCCACGAGATGTAACAGTGAGAAACCACTTAGGCATAGGTCATAATAATCTACCTATGGCCCTCTGTTAGCCAGGTGATGTAGAAGGGCAATTTACAGGGCTCAAACACTAATATTAATATTGTGCTATTCCAAACCTGGAAAGACGTCTTTAATTATAATTCTATAATTATATTGTGCTTTTTTTCAGCTGATGTAATTGGCACTCTTCTCCCGAATCCGGAGTGCTTTTACATTTTTTTCTGCACTTCTCTGTTCCTGAGATATCGCCCTCTTTTACCTATATAGAAATCTAGTCGTTAGCCAACTGGGCGTGGTCATCAAGAGGATTTTCACGCCTTCTTGGTAAAATGAAAATATTTTTATACAGGGAAGAAGGGGTCAGATCTTAAGACCAGAGAGGCACAGAAACAAAAGAAAAACAACGCCGGATTCAGAAGAACAGTGGCAATTACATCAGCTAAAAATAATGCATATTATGACAAATGGCGGGTCTGCCTTATGATGGTGTTTTAGGGCGAGCAACTGGGAAGGGACTTGTTGTAGGAGGGTTCAAAACAGCTGACATGTCAGCGCCGGAGCCCACATCAAAGCAGGGGACCCAACCTCGGCTGTAATAGTACGGCGGAGGTCGGGAAGGGGTTAAATACCTTGCAAAAATCTCTGAGCTCCACAACTCTAACATTATTTTCCATTTGGCGCTGCATCGCTCCATTGCAGAGATATTCACATTTGTATTTCTGGAGGGCAGTATGTGAAATCTTGGCTTGTTGTTCAACTGTGCATTTTTTCACCCCTATTTCCCAGATGCTGCCAACTACAGATCAGCAGCTAATCTAGCAGTCTCACTTAGCTACTGAGCTGTGATTACCAGCATCTGGGAGGGATGGGTGAAAGTGCACATCCCCCGAGAAGCCTGTGAAGAAACGTCCAGTTGAAAAACGAGCAGAGATTTCATATACTGCGCTCCAGAAGAAACAATATCTTTGCAAAGGAGTGACACAGCGCAGAAAGGAAAGGAGTTTTAGAGACTGGGGAATTCAGGGATTTGTACAAGGGGTTTAACCCAATTTTTTTGATCAAGTGACAAGTTGTCTTTAAAGGAGATCTAATACTGACTGTCACCAAGAAACCAAGATATTCAACAAATACTTATTTATAGGAAATGGCTTAACCCCTTCACCCCCAAGGGTGGTTTGCAGGTTAATGACCGGGCCAATTTTTACAATTCTGACCACTGTCCCTTTATGAGGTTATAACTCTGGAACGCTTCAACGGATCTTGGCGATTCTGACATTATTTTCTCGTGACATATTGTACTTCATGACAGTGGTAAAATTTCTTCGATATAACTTGCGTTTATTTGTGAAAAAAACGAATATTTGGCGAAAATTTTGAAAATTTTGCAATTTTCCAACTTTGAATTTTTATGCCCTTAAATCACAGACATATGTCACGCAAAATACTTAATAAGTAACATTTCCCACATGTCTACTTTACATCAGCACAATTTTGGAACCAAAATTTTTTTGGGTGACGGAGTTATAAGGGTTAAAAGTTGACCAGCAATTTCTCATTTTTACAACACCATCTTTTTTTAGGGACCACATCTCATTTGAAGTCATTTTGAGGGGTCTATATGATAGAAAATACCCAAGTGTGACACCATTCTAAAAACTGCACCCCTCAAGGTACTCAAAACCACTTTCAAGAAGTTTATTAACCCTTCAGGTGTTTCACAGGAATTTTTGGAATGTTTAAATAAAAATAAACATTTAACTTTTTTTCACTCAAAATTTGTTTCAGCTCCAATTTGTTTTATTTTACCAAGGGTAACAGGAGAAAATAGACCCCAAAATTTGTTGTACAATTCGTCCTGAGTACGCTGATACCCCATATGTGGGTGTAAACCATTGTTTGGGCGCAGGGCAGAGCTCGGAAGGAAAGGAGCGCCATTTGACTTTTCAATGCAAAATTGACTGGAATTGAGATGGGACGCCATGTTGCATTTGGAGAGCCCCTGATGTGCGTAAACATTGAAACCCCCCACAAGTGACACCATTTTGGAAAGTAGACCCCCTAAGGATCTTATCTAGATGTGTGTTGAGCACTTTGACCCAACAAGTGCTTCACAGAAGTTTATAATGCAGAGCCGTAAAAATAAAAATCATATTTTTTCACAAAAATGATCTTTTCGCCCCCATTTTTTTTATTTCCCCAAGGGTAAGAGAAGAAATTAGACCACAAAAGTTGTTGTGCAATTTGTCCTGAGTACGACGATACCCCATATGTGGGGATAAACCACTGTTTGGGCGCATAGCAGAGCTCGGAAGGGAAGGAGCGCTATTTTACTTTTCAATGCAAAATTGACTGGAATTAAGATGGGATGCCATGTTGCGTTTGGAGAGCCCCTGATGTGCCTAAACATTAAAAACCCCCACAAGTGACACCATTTTGGAAAGTAGACCCCCTAAGGAACTTATCTAGATGTGTGGTGAGCACTTTGACCCAACAAGTGCTTCACAGAAGTTTATAATGCAGAGCCGTAAAAATAAAAAATCATATTTTTTCACAAAAATGATCTTTTCGCCCCCAATTTTTTATTTTCCCAAGTGTAAGAGAAGAAATTGGACCCCAAAAATTGTTGTGCAATTTGTCCTGAGTACGCTGATACCCCATATGTGGGTGTAAACCATTGTTTGGGCGCAGGGCAGAGCTCGGAAGGGAAGGAGCGCCATTTGACTTTTCAATGCAAAATTGACTGGAATTGAGATGGGACGCCATGTTGCGTTTGGAGAGCCCCTGATGTGCCTAAACATTGAAACCCCCCACAAGTGACACCATTTTGGAAAGTAGACCCCTTAAGGAACTTATCTAGATGTGTTGTGAGAACTTTGAACCCCCAAGTGTTTCACTACAGTTTATAACGCAGAGCCGTGAAAATAAAAATTCCTTTTTTTTTCACAAAAATGATTTTTTAGCCCCCAGTTTTGTATTTTCACAAGGGTATCAGGATAAATTGGGCTCCAAAAGTTGTTTTCCAATTTGTCCTGAGTACGTTGATACCCCATATGTGGGGGGGAACCACTGTTTGGGTGCATGACAGAGCTCGGAAGGGAAGGAGCGTCATTTGGAATGCAGACTTAAATGGATTGGTCTGCAGGCGTCACGTTGCATTTGCAGAGCCCCTGATGTACCCAAACAGTACAAACCCCCCACAAGTGACCCCATATTGGAAACTAGACCCCCCAAGGAACTTATCTAGATGTGTTGTGAGAACTTTGAACCCCCAAGTGTTTCACTACAGTTTATAACGCAGAGCCGTGAAAATAAAAATTCTTTTTTTTTTTTCACAAAAATGATTTTTTAGCCCCCAGTTTTGTATTTTCACAAGGGTATCAGGATAAATTGGACCCCAAAAGTTGTTGATCAATTTGTCCTGAGTACGCTGATACCCCATATGTGGGGGGGAACCACTGTTTGGGCGCATGACAGAGCTCGGAAGGGAAGGAGCGCCATTTGGAATGCAGACTTAAATGGATTGGTCTGCAGGCGTCACGTTGCATTTGCAGAGCCCCTGATGTACCCAAACAGTACAAACCCCCCACAAGTGACCCCATATCAGAAACTAGACCCCCCAAGGAACTTATCTAGATGTGTTGTGAGAACTTTGAACCCCCAAGTGTTTCACTACAGTTTACAACGCAGAGCCGTGAAAATAAAAAATCTTTTTTTTCCCACAAAACTTATTTTTTGGCCCCCAGTTTTGTATTTTCCCAAGGGTAGCAGGAGAAATTGGACCCCAAAAGATGATGTCCAATTTGTCCTGAGTACGCTGATACCCCATATGTTGGGGTAAACCCCTGTTTGGGCACACGGGAGAGCTCTGAAGGGAAGGAGCACTGTTTTCCTTTTTCAACGCAGAATTGGCTGGAATTCAGATCGGATGCCATGTCCCGTTTGGAGAGCCCCTGATGTGCCTAAACAGTGGAAACCCCCCAATTATAACTGAAACCCTAATCCAAACACATCCCTAACCCTAATCCCAACGGTAACCCTAACCACTCCTCTAACCCAGACACACCCAACCCTATTCCCAACCGTAAATGTAATCCAAACCCTAACCCTATCTTTAGCCCCAACCCTAACTGTAGCTCCAACCCTAGCCCCAACCCTAACCCTAGCCCTAACCCTAGCAATAACCCTAGCCCTATCACTAGCCCTAACACTAGCCGTAACACTAGCCCTAGCCCTAACCCTAGCCCTAACCCTATCCCCAACCCTAGCCCTAACCCTAGCCCTAACCCTAGCCCCAACCCTAGCCCTAACCCTAGTCCTAACCCTTGCCCTAACCCTAACCCTAACCCTAGCCCTAACCCTTGCCCTAACCCTAACCCTAGCCCTAACTCTAGTCCTAACTCTAGCCCTAACCCTAACCCTAATGGGAAAATGGAAATAAATACATTTTTTAATTTTTTTATTTTTCCCTAACTAAGGGGGTGATGAAGGGGGGTTTGATTTACTGTTATAGCGGGTTATTTAGCGGATTTTTATGATTGGCAGCCGTCACACACTGAAAAACGCTTTTCATTGCAAAAAATATTTTTTGCGTTACCACATTTTGAGAGCTGTAATTTTTCCATATTTGAGTCCACAGAGTTATGTGAGATCTTGTTTTTTGCGGGACGCGTTGATGTATTTATTGGTAACATTTTCGGACACGTGACATTTTTTGATCGCTTTTTATTCCGATTTTTGTGAGGCAGAGTGATCAAAAACCAGCTATTCATGAATTTCTTTTGGGGGAGGCGTTTATACCGTTCCGCGTTTGGTAAAATTGATAAAGCAGTTTTATTCGTCGGGTCAGTACGATTACAGCGATATCTCATTTATGTCATTTTTTTATGTTTTGGCGCTTTTATACGATAAAAACTATTTTATAGAAAAAATAATTATTTTGGTATCGCTTTATTCTCAGGACTATAACTTTTTTATTTTTTTGCTGATGATGCTGTATGGTGGCTCATTTTTTGCGGGACAAGATGACATTTTCAGCGGTACCATGGTTATTTATATCAGTCTTTATGATCGCGTGTTATTCCACTTTTTGTTCGGCGGTATGATAATAAAGCGTTGTTTTTTGCCTCGTTTTTTTTTTTTTCTTACGGTGTTTACTGAAGGGGTTAACTAGTGGGGCAGTTTTATAGGTTGGGTCGTTACGGAAGCGGCGATACTAAATATGTGTACTTTTATTGTTTTAAAGAAATGTATTTATGGGAATAATTTTTTTTTTTTTTCTTTATTTAGGATATTTTTTTTTTTTTTTTTTTTTACACACATGTGGGGAATTTTTTTTTTACTTTTTTACTTTGTCCCAGGGGGGGACATTACAGATCATTGATCTGGCAGTGTGCACAGCACTCTGCCAGATCTGCGATCTGCTGTGCAGGGCTGCAGGCTTACCAGCGCCTGCTCTGAGCAGGCACTCGGTAAGCCACCTCCCTCCCTGCAGGACCCGGATGCCGCGGCCATCTTGGATCCAGGACCTGCGGCGAGGAGGGAGGTAGGAGACCCTCAGAGCAACGCGATCACATCGCGTTGCTCCGGGGGTCTCAGGGAAGCCCGCAGGGAGCCCCCTCCCTGCGCGATGCTTCCCTATACCGCCGGTACACTGCGATCATGTTTGATCGCGGTGTGCCGGGGGTTAATGTGCCGGGGGCGGTCCGTGACCGCTCCTGGCACATAGTGCCGGATGTCAGCTGCGATATGCAGCTGACACCCGGCCGCGATCGGCCGCGCTCCCCCCGTGAGCGCGGCCGATCGGCTATGACGTACTATCCCGTCGAGGGTCAGATAGGCCCAGGTCACCTCGACGGGATAGTACGTCTAAGGTCACAGAGGGGTTAAAGTGGGGTTATAATAATTTTGGATTCTGGTCCCCAGGAACCATGCATTTAGTGTACACAAGTAACCAGGTTCAATCTGCACTACCATACTCGGCCAAGGGTAAGAGTCACACTGTCACAGGTTTACCGCAACAGAGAGGAGCCAGAAGACCGCAGCGTCTGACTACTCCTACTCCTGCGCAGAGAAGAAGTACTTCTCTTTTTTTAATGGTGTTTATTTCTTTTGGCAGAACAGGGGTTAATCAGCCATGTTGTAAACTCTGAGCTCTCAGCTGAGCTCAGTTAGCCACTCCCATCCTCTTCATAATTTGGGTCCTGAGTCAAACTCCTGTCAGATCTAGCATTTGCTGCATGGCTTAGGAGGAGAGGTGTTCATATGAGAAGGAGCTTTGGAGGAGTTATCTGTGACTGTTGCATGGTTTGTAAGTGTGGTAATTTCCTTCCCTCCTCTACTTTAGTTCTTTCCCCATCCTCCAGTCCACGATACATTCCCTTGGTATATGTGAGTGAATATTTTGTGTTTTCAGTTTACCCTTGTTTGTATTGCCTTGTTCTTCGGGATGTTGTACTGTAGTGCACAGTAGCACCCCTCTTCCCTGGGTGGGGGAAGAGAACAGACGGAGGGCTAACTCAGGAGATTAGGCAAAGGCAGAGGCCCCGGCATCTTCACCTTCAGATGTATCCTGAGGAATAGGGCGAGCTAGGATGCCCCCTAGTGTTAGGGACAGGGAAGGAGCCCGTGGTCCCAGGTCACCCAACAGCCAAGTCGTTACAGTCGCTCTTAGGAAATCTGCCCCTATTTATATTCTCACACAACCTCTTGGTCAGTTTCTCATGCTCCTGTATTTCCATACTTTTGCTTATGTAAGTTAAAATTCTAGAATAAGTTATCTCTGCCTGACTTGACAAGTTTTCTTATCGTGTTCTCCCTATCTACATCGGCACAGATAGTGGTATCACATGCGTTAAGAGAGTGACATGAATTATTTACTGGGAGGCACAGCAGATGGCGTATATATTAAAGGGGGTAGATTGCAAATTTGGCTTGATTAATTTACCACTCTGACACTTTACATTCGGAGATATCGTGCTGCATTAGTGCAAAGAATCACATTGTTTATTTAGTGTCCATGAAACTAATTGTCAAACTGCGGGAAGTAAAAAGCAAGTATCTGATAAAGAAGTAGTAGAGTTTGGCTTGGTTGGTTTGCACTATTAGGCTATGTTCACACTTTGCATTTTTACAGCGTTTTCTTGATACCTTTTTTTATGCAAATTTTCAGCTGCATTTCACAGTAGCCGCAAGGTCTATGAAATTTCTGAAATCTCAAGCACACACCTTGTTTTTTTCCCTGTTTTGTCAAAGAGCTGCATTTTTACAAAATGAAGCATGTCACTTCTTTCAGGGTAATTCAGCTTTTTCCAAGTATTTTTCACCTATTGAAAGCAGTGTGTAGTGCAAAAAACGCAGGTATCAGATTTTGCTGCATTTTTGGTGCCAAAACCCGATGAAGTTGAATCAGATATTTTTTTAAGCACTAAACTTCATCAGCATGCACAAGAGACAAATTTACCCTACCAAAAACGCAGTAAAAAACGAAGCAAAAATGCAGCAGAAAATTGAGCAAAAACTAAGCTTTTTGTAAGTAGCCTAAACCCTGCTTAAAATTGATATATCCAAAGGTGTTTGGCACTTCAAAATAGATAAACACAGATACAGATTGACATAGTAGGAAGCTGAATGAAGAGAAGCAGAATAATAGGCTAAAAATACCGTAATTATTTTTTATTAATCCATAGTAAAACATAAAGGAATACGAGATAATAGTATAACAAAAACAGAGCGTCCTAACAAGGGGGGGACACTGTGCTATAAATAATATTAAGGCCGGAGACACACTGGTGCGAGAGACGGCCGAGTCTCGCTGGTTAAAAGCAAGCTGTGGCACCTGCATTCCGGAGCGGAGCGTGCGGCTCCATAGCAATACATGGAGCTGCACGCTCAGCTCCGGAATGCAGGTGCCACAGCTTGCTTTTAACCAGCGAGACTCGGCCGTCTCTCGCACCAGTGTGTCTCCGGCCTTAAAGAAAAAGTTGCACTAAAGTAGTAGGATAACATAATTGCTAATATCCAGGTCAGTGACCTCCTAAAAAAAAACAGTGCACAGTATGTATAGACTGCTCAGCAAGACAATGGCTACAGTAGGATGAGAGATTGTAAATGAAACATATTACCAGAGTAGTTAAATAGAGCACAGCCGTAGGAAGACCTGTATCCCTCCTCACCCCGACGTACGTTTCATACAGCTTCTTCTGGGGGCGTCTGGAAGAAGCTGGTTGGATTTTTTTCATTTTTGTTAAACAGGAAAAATAAAATGGTTGTAAAAGTCTACATAACATGAAAAAAGGTGTTCTAGGACGTAGATAATGATGGCTGATTCTAAAGATAGGTGATCAATATCAGATCAGTGGGGAACAAACAACATTCTCAACAATCAGCTGCTTGCAGGTTCTGTTTCCTACAACAAAATATACAAAATATAAAACAAAAAAATCACTGAAGAAGCTAAAAATGTTTTTTTTTTTTTTTGTTTTTACAAAAACATGGTATAAATTCATTAAAGGGAACAGGTCACCAGAAAATGATTGTAGAGTTTACATCTGGCTTTTTATGTTAAATATATTTGATTTATTTTTTTCAAAATTTTGGTAATTTATTTTTCATATGACTGCTATCTGTATTAAAAAGTTAGAAAATTTTTACACTGGACTCTGGGGTTCCATTGAAAATAAAAAAATAAAAAAAAAAAAAATCAAACATGTAAAAGTACATATTTGGTATCGCCGCGTTCAGAATCGCCTGATCTATCAATATAAAAAAGGAATTAACCTGATCGGTAAATGGCATAAGAGAAAAAAATTTCAAACGACAGAATTACGTTTTTTCGGTCGCTGCTATATCGCAATAAAATGCAATAATGGACGATCAAAAGATCGTATCTACAGCAAAATGGTATCAATTAAAATCTCAGCTCGGCACACAAAAGGTCAGCCTTCACCCAGCCCCTGATCACGAAAAATGGAGATGCTACGGGTTTCGGAAAATGGCGCCATTTTTTTTTTTTTACCAAAATTTGGAATTTTTTTTCACCACTTAAATAAAAAAGAACCTAGACATGTTTAGCGTCTATGAACTCGAAATGACCCGGAGAATCATAATGGCAGGTCAGTTTTAGCATTTAATGAACATAGTAAAAAAAAAAAAAAAAAAAGAACTGTGGAATTGCCCTTTTATTGCAATTTCACTGCACTTGGAATTTTTCTTCCCGTTTTCCAGTACACGATATGTTAAAACCGATGGTGTGGTTCAAAGGTACAACTCGTCCTGCAAAAAAAACAAGACCTCACATGGCCATTTTGGCAGGGAAAAAAAAAAAATTATGGCTCTGGGAAAAAGGGGAGCAAAAAACGAAAACGTAAAAAACTAAACTAACCCTGGTCATGAAGGGGTTAAAGCCTACATAATAATATTTATGATGATGCTATGATAAACATGATGATTCTCTTTAACCGCCATATAAATCCGACGCCGACATCTGCAAATGTTGCGGTAAGGTGTTTATTTCTGAGATAATTATAACTCTCATCAGAATGAAAACTAAAAAAAAAAAATAGAAAAATAAAAAACCCTCAGAAATGTTATTCTACCAGCTGACATAATACCCATGAGAACTTGGCCGCGTTAGGCTTAAATCTAGAAGGCACTGGTAAACCTTGCCTGACCTATGACATTTCTCCTACAAGTTAAATAACATCCCATTACGGAAAAGTAAAAGGATTTGAAAACATGAAATGTCGTGAGTCATCTCTGGACTTTCAAGAAATGACGTGAGCGAACGCTCAACTTTGTAACTGCCAATCGGAGGGGGACTTTCAGGACAAGAAGATTAGTTTTGACTTGGTGACATAGGTAATAGCACATCCAACTGGAGATTAAGGGTATGTGCACATGTTCAGGAATTTTCGCGTTTTTTGAGTGTTTTTTCGTGATAAAAACGCTATAAAAACACATAAAAAACACATAGATATGCATCCTATCATTTAGAATGCATTTCATATTTTGTGGGCACATGATGCGTTTTTTTCCGCAAAAAAAAATGCATTGCGGGAAAAGAAGCATCATGTTCATTATTTTTGCTGATTTTTTGCAGATTTCCCATTGTTTTGAAGTGTCTGGAAAAAAATGCAAAAAATCCGCATAAAATCCGCAAAAAAACCGAGCATAATCCGCACTAAAAACGCGGAAAAAAAAAACGCATGCAGAATTCCTGCAGAATACCTCAGGTTTATCTCAGGAAAACTCTGCATGCATTCCGGACGTGTCCACATACCCTAAAGGGGGTGTTAACTCATGACAACACTTGTGTAGAAGCCATTTTACAGGGAGATAGCCCCTTAGGGCTTGTTTCCACATGCGAGTCACACGTCCGTGTCTCGCATGTGGGAACCAAGCCCTGGTGCCGGCACTTTGGAGCGGAGCTGTGCAGCTCCATGTGTTCCTATGCGGCCGCACGCTCCGCTCCTCAGTGCCGGCTCCACAGCTTGGTTTCCACATGCGAGATACGGACGTGTGCCTCGCATGTGGAAATGAGCCCTCACTCCTTCCCAGTGATTCCAATAGATGCAACATTTAGGCTATGTGCACACGTTCAGGAATTCATGCAGAAAATTCCTGTGAAAATCTGGACATTTCTGCCGGATTTCCGCATGAAATCCGCATGCGTTTTTTAGCGCGTTTTTTGTGCGTTTTTTGCACGGTTTTGACGCGGTTTTTCCCGGACATTTCCCAATGCATTAGACAGTGGGAAAACCGCGAAAAAAACACAAAATTAATGAGCATGTTCATTATTTTTCCGCAATGCGTTTTTCATGCGGAAAAACGCACATCATGTGCACAGAAATTGCGGATTTCATTAAAAATGATAGGATGCTTAATGTATGCAGATTATTTGCGGTTTTATAGCGTTTTTATAGCGCAAAAACACTAAAAAAATGCAAATGATCTGCAACGTGTGCACATAGCCTTACTCTGCAGCTTTTCCATTTCATAAAGAGGATGCGTAATCAATAGTCATCCTAGATGAACAAATCCTTTAAGCACTTTTTTTTTTTTTTACAAATTATGTACAAAAGCATGGTTTTGTTGAAGACATCAATCACGACAAGTTAAAACTCCTTTTGGTGCACATACCAGCCTAATATGTCCAGGAACTATCCTGTTTCTCATGCTTTTAAGGGCTAAGACAGTGTTCCCCAACTCCAGTCCTCAAGAGCCACCAACAGGTCGTGTTTTTAGGATTTCCTTAGTATGGCCCAGGTGATGGAATTGCTGTCTAGATTATGGAGTTCTCACCTGGGCATTACTAAGGAAATCCTGAAAACATGACCCGTTGGTGGCACTTGAGGACCGAACTTGGGGAACACTGGGCTAAGAGATAGAGGTGCTAGGCATTCCCAAATAAATGAGAAAAATCAAAATATGGATATAAAACACAAAATAACATTTATTTATAATCACAAGTTCACAACGTGTTTCGGCTGCAAACAGCCTTCCTCAGGTGTTACCGGGAGAAACCTGAGGAAGGCTGTTTCCAACTGAAACGCCTTGCTTTTTTAAATACATTTTATTTTTATCCTTATTTTGATTTACCATTTCACATTTACCTTCAAGATTTTTCTCATTTATTTGGCTAGCGGGTGGGCGAATGGGAGTTAAAATGGGACTTTGGATGGGCGAGTGGTTGGGCGGGTGCACACACTTCATTACGATCAGACCCTAAACTTCTACATATAATGTGCTGTAAGGATCTAGGGCCTGCTGCCAGTTTAGTAACAGAGGGTGGGTGGACAGCATCTGACATTACTGATGTCAGACGCAGCCGGCCCCCTCTGCTGCGGCCATACAATGTTAGTAGCTGCATTTGTGAGTGACTGGGTTCCGGGGCTTAATATAGCAAAGTAAAGAAATTAGCTCGGACCCCAGTGTGCCCCTCAGTCTGCAAGGCCGTTTATACAGTGGAACCACTGTGCTGCCTCAGCGCAGGCTGTGCAGCATATCTCACCCAGTCCGGGCCCCCCCTCTTTGTTTCTGCTCACCGGGCCCCATTCACCAGTAATGGCACCTTGACTTGATGTAGAGAAATAAATACTTTTTTCCACTTCTTATAGCGAAACAAAACCCCCCCCCCCCCCCATTTCCTACAAAGAGACCAAGTTCTGTCCCTGCTCCCCATAATCCATCTCAGCATCTCTGCTGCTACAGATGGATTACACTTAACAACAGGCAGTGGAAAAAAATTGCAGTCAAACTAAGAAATAGAGTGGTTGTCACTTTGGATTTATTTTTTTTCGGGAGGACAACATCATTAAAAGAATTGCAGATTGTCCATTTATTATATTATCTATCTTGTGAAATGAGATCAAGTGGTCTTAAAGTGACGATTTGAAGGGAAAGAGTATAAACTTCACTGGATATAAAAGATAGCAATAAAAAGAAGAAAAAATGTTTTGATGTCCAAAACAAAATATTACCATATGATTGTGTTACTGTCCAAATTATTGTGCTAAAATACATTAGTATCAGCATAACAGAACCAGAACAGGAAGTCAGTGAGGAGCAGCCTCAGCCAATGGCTGCAGAGCAGGAAGTGATGTCAGAGCATGGGGCGTCATTCTGAGAACTGCGCAGGCAGTACCATATAGCAATACTTATCATTGCCTGGGACTGTCAGGATCTGAAGTTTACAGGGCACCTTGCAAAGTTGATTTCGAGAGATCAGAGTAAGAAAAGGTGTGGTTTTGGAAGAAAAGCTTCATCCTCTCATAGATCCCTTAAATAAGTGGACGATCCTTGGAAGCTCTAGAAATGCTGTCAGCCGTATAACTCTTGACTCATTGCTGAACGGCTCCTTTTCCTCATTAATCTGGTAGTCTAGTGGAGGCGTCTTAGCAAAAATTTCAGTTTTATGCCCACAGAAAAGTGCTTTTAGGCATTCAAAGCTGCAAAGCACGGTGCATTGTCAGACACAGTTATGGAGTTTTGCTCGCTGAAAGGTAATAAGTGACTAGCGGGCGGAAATGGAGAAAAAAAACAATGGTAATAACTATGATCTTGGGAAAAAAATGCAGTTAAACAATATCATATGACAAAGTGTATAAAGGCTGTATAGAAATGTGAGGGTGGTAAGAAAAGCGGGCGTGCTGCCGCTCAACAGGTCTGCTCGGTATAAGGGTATGTGCACACGTATTTTGGAGCTCTGCTTTAGAAATCTGCAGGTAAAAGGCACTGCGTTTTACCTGCGGAATTACCGCGGATTTAGTGCGGATTCCACCTGCGGTTTTACACCTGCGGACTCCTATTATGGAGCAGGTGTAAAACTGCTGCGGAATCCGCACAAAGAATTGACATGCTGCGGAATGTAACCCGCAGCGTTTCCGCACTTTTTTTCCACATCATGGGCACTGCGGATTGCGCTTTCCATAGGTTTACATTGTACTGTAAACGCACGGATCCGCAGCAAAATCCGCAACATGTGCACATAGCCTAAAACACCAAAGGCAATATCCCACTTCTACGTGTCCCTCTACAGGAGTCCAGGAAGCAGAGATATGGGCCGCTGTTTGTTGAGCTACTTTAGCTGTGCCTGTGTCTGCCTGTGAAGGAATGCAGAGTCAATGAAGATGTTCTTTCCTTATAGGGAACCTGTCATCTGCAAAGAAAAAAAAAATGACCTGCAGATATAAGGCTAATCTGTAGGTAATTAGCATTAAAATACAACCCAGCTGCCTTACCGCAAGCGCAGCTACTGGGAGAAAAAGAAATGATATCCTCCCAGGAGCCACTTGTTGTGAATATACTACTTGAAAAACGTACTTACCTTGGTCTTCACCTGTCCGTGCCACTGCAGATCCACCAGTCCTCTGCTCACTCCCTTAAGCACCAGCTCTTACTCTAGTTTTCTCTTTAGGACTCATTTCCACTTGCGAGAGAAAAAACGGTCTGTAATCTGGACCGAAAAAACGGATGTAACATATACGATTGTCATGCGAGTGTTATGCGAGTGCAATGCGATTTTTTAATCGCACCGTTTTACATCCGTATGCAATCTGTTTTTTTTCTCTGCAACTATTTGCCACAGAATGGTAAGGTATCCGTAAAAAACGGATGGAATATGGATGGTCCGTATTCCATGTGTTTTTTTTCTCGCACCCATTGACTTGCATTGGCGAGTCTCGTCCGAGAATCGCAGCATTACGCAGCATGCTGCGATTTTTTTCTCAGTCCGATTTTGGCTGAGAAAAAAAATCGCAAATGAAAAGACACCTATTGAATAACATTGGTCCGAGTGCAATCCGATTTTTTATCGGATTGCACTCATCCGTTTTCCTTGGAAATGAGCCCTTACTCTTAGGCAATGAGCCCCAAGTGCATCAAGGCAACAGAGATACCCACTGAGCCACTGTGCTGCCACCCTTGATGGCCATACTTACTCCTTATAGTAGATCTGAAGAACTAGGCACCTTGTAGTTAAATTGAGGTGGTGCTTAAAATTGCAATCCAGCATGCATGTGTATAATATACAGTATATACAGCTCTGGCAAACATTAAGAGACCACCACATCAAAACCCTGTCATGGGCAGCCCAATCTCCAGATCTGAACCCCATTTAAAACCTCTGGAATGTAATCAAGAGGATGATGGATAGTCACAAGCCATCAAACAAAGAAGAACTGCTTACATTTTTGTGCCAGAAGCAGTGTGAAAGACTGGTGGAAAGCATGCCAAGATGCATGAAAGCTGTGATTAACAATCATGGTTATTCCACAAAATATTGATTTCTGAACTCTTCCTGAGATAAAACATTAGTATTGTTGTTTCTAAATGATTATGAACTTGTATTTTTTGCATTATTTGAGTTCTGAAAGCACTGGGTGTTTTTTTATTTTTTTTATTTTGACCATTTCTCCTTTTTGGAAAAAAAATACAAAATGTATTGCTGGGCACTTCGGAGACATGTTGTCAGAAGTTTATAGACTGCTAATGAATACCATCTCATTGACTTGAGTGCCTACTTCTTCAGTCCAACACATGAGAAATTAACTCTAGTGGACCAAATTAGGTTGTCTTCTGCTGGATCTTTGGAAGTTATTACTACACATGGCCCCACTGAGGAATCTCCGGTGTCTGGTGGGCCGGTGCTCTTCACTCCTTAAATCACTCTGACTTGTAAAAAGCTAATCATTTCAATAAAGGATATTTTAAATTGGTGTCCAGGATTCGAAAATCATTGATGCTTTCTTCCAAACACAGCGCCCCTCCTGTCTACAGGATGTGTGTAGTATTACAGCTCAGTCTCATTTACTGCTTTGGTGCTGAGATACAATATTAGCCAGAACCCATGGACAGGTGTGGCGCTATTCCTGGAAGAAAGAAGCCATCATTTTCCCATCTGTAACCACCCCTTTAATGTGGCTCCTAAGTGGAACTTTGAGGCCATTTTTCACAAATCATAATTCACTTGGTCACAGAAACATTTCCCCATAAGATAAGGACACACTTCTGGGAAGACTGACGGACTCCCCGCATCATGTACATAAATGGCATAAGAACGAAGAAGAGAAAAACAAAATCTCCCAAGCGGTTTTCTATAATCTCTGTCCTAATGAAGGCAGGCTGGTAATAACGACAAAAACACAGGAAGGACCAAAACCATTTCAGGATGAAAGGGAAATAATTGCTTTTTATTCTGATTAACAGTCTTTAATTCATGCTGGGTGCAGCTTATCGCTGCCGTGCAAATTTAGGCTGAAAATCTGTTTGCAGGTCTCAAAACTAACAAAAGCCTTTGTAGATGTGAGAAACTCTGGAGCAGAGCGATGTTTTGTCCTACCAGTGCAGGAATAACGAGGACTGCATGTCGCCTGCATATACCGATACTGAGTGACAGCAAAGGACTGATCACAGTTCCTCTTCCATCTGTGTCTATTGTCCCTGAGTCTGAAAGCAAAGTGGGTGCCATAGTTGGATCCACGGGGCTACCACAAAGGCAGAAAGTGCACAGGTGGATAGTAATGCACTTGCCCTGCTTTTTCTAAGTGCACCGACCCGCCCACAGTGCACTTTCAGCTAGGTTTGCATGTGTTTTTTTATGCTAGATTTCTCATGACTGGCAAATTGGATCTATAATGTCTCGAGAAAAGGGTTAAGCGCCCATGCAGCCATGCCATTATTTCCACATGCAAAAAACATGTTGACAGGTTTTCTTTCCCGGATTGTTATGCTTGCACTCACTGGCAAGCATCTGATTTTGCTATCTTAAAAGGAATAGCAGCTTCTGTATGATCATGTGTGCAGCAAGTGGGCGCTGCAGACAGGAGAGAGGGAGGAGAGAGGGATGAGAGAGCGTCTCATAGGCTCCTGCAATGTCAGTGAGGACGAGCAGGGCCAGGGATGGAAATTGCATACTTGCGGTCACCCACCCGCTGTGACAATGCGCACAGTGCATGCGTAGTAACGATTCACATCTGCAGTGATCGCAGACTTGTAGCCTAAGGCCAGACAACCCATGTTTTTTCTGGTAATGCATGGATGGTTGAAGTCAACTGAACCAGGTGCAATTTTGTGCAGAGTAACTTTCAATATTGGCTATTAAAAGGGTGTCTGGAGCATCTATGATGACTATAGGCCCTATTGGGGTATATGTGTAATACATCAGGGTCCTGGTTGTTACAGTGGCATTGCTTTCCTCACAGGGAGAGTGATGTCACGCTTGGAAGCGAAAGATCTTTTTCACCAGGTAAACACAATGCACACAACATGTTCACACTCCAGGCCATAAGGGGGAGCTCTGAACCCGGATTAAGGGGAACTTCCCTATTTTCTGGTCTGGAGGGAAAGGAAGTCAGTCTGTCAGAGGACAGAGAAGAGAGCAGTCAGACATTGAGTGTCGGAAGGACTGAAGGGGCCGTGCAGCCAGAGTTGCTGCAGCTCCTGGAGAAAGAGAGAGGATACAAAAGTAAGAATATTGTTTAGTGAGCGTGAAATAGAAGGAAGCGCAGGAGAGTGATACCAGGGGAGCATAGCAGCGATTTGGCTACCTCCCTGGCCGAGTGCAGATTCCGGTGGCCGGAAGACCAAGGCTGTGTCGGACTCTAATGCATAGTAGAAACCGACAGGACAGTTGGATTACAAATCACCTGTCCGCCTTAATACCCAGGAGGCACAGTGGCACATAGAGCCCGGGTCGTGATAGAGACCCTATAAAAAGGCTCGAGCCACCTGTCATGCGGATTTGTGTCCTAACCTTCATGGAGGACAGAGAGAAACTGCGAGGATCTTGCCAGAAGCCATAGGCAGTAAGGGACTACAACACCACCATGCTAATAGGAAGGCTTCTAACTCCACCTGGTAAAGGGGACTCCCAACTTGCTTCCAAGCCAGCTGGACCCTGCCTGTACCTGTGATCTGGTGCCCTGGACTGTGGCTGCCTGAGACCTTCAGTAAACAAGGTAAAGAGACTGCAAACCTGTGTCCTCAGTTTCTTACTGCACCACTCACCATCTTCACCTACACACCGGGAACCCTGGGGACCTACTTCACCTGGTGGAAGTTATACCATCTAGCTGCCATAACGTCACCCCAGAGGACCCCTTTAAGCAGCGTCGGTCCCTACTGACCAAATACCACAGGTGGCGTCACGAACACAAACTTTATTACAAACCTCTTTAAAGACCGTCCCATTAACATGGGCGCCCAGGGCCACGGACTGGGTTGCTGCCACGTGACATCCCCCTTTGAGCGGATCGAGTACCCCACGGCCCTGGCGGGCGTTCCATATGTACATATATGGATTGGCTTTATGAAAAACCTTTTTAAAGGCTTCCCGTCAGGATCTTTAGATGCGAACGTGTTGTGGTTTGTTTTTACTGCAATTTATTTTTAAATGTTACCAAAAACAAATATTTAGAATTGAGAGTCCTCAGTGAGGACTCTCAATTCTAAATATTTTTTTATCAACTGGCTAACACGGTACAAAGATATATATCTTTTCTGTACCAAAAACAAAAAGTTTTTATGGTGATTTTGTACAATAATGATGAAAAACTCAGCACGATCGCATCATTTTACCATACTCTCAGACTCTCCAAACTCATTGCTGGATAGGTAGAAAAATAAAATAAGTTTAAAGAGACCTTCCTGCCATGAAATTAACATTTTAACTGTGAGAAAATTAACTTTGAATCCTTATTTAATTGATGCTGCAATTGCAGAGATAATGGATCAGCACTAAGCTAGTGCATCAGTCCCCTGCATTATTGCCTGCCTTGTGCTACCACTATGTGCTTAATTGGCGCCAACCCATTGGGGTGTAGCACGCCCCCTGAGGAAGCGAGGCTGTCATAAGCACGCGAAACGCGCGTTGGGGTGATCGGGGTCCTTACAGGAGTTGGAAACCAATAATGGGTAACTATTACCACTAATTTTTGACATGAAAACAGGCTGGTGTATTTAATATAAGCAGAGTAGTATGGTGGGCGGCCCACTGAACGAGCACTGAGCTGTAACATGATAGTCTTCTATGATAGATATCACATTGAGTCGCTAGTCGCTACCCTTCATTTGTGCATTGCAATAGCCTGTTTTATTATATTTGGTTATCCTCTGTGGACCTTTGGTCAATTTTACTCACCTGGGTAGTTCACTTAATATGTACTCGATATACAATATCCATTTTTACTATGTATAAATCTTTTGGATGTAATAAATGGTATATTTAGTAAACTCTTGGTTCTCCTTTTTATATAATTTGTGCATAAGTGATTCTAAATAGTTGGATATTCTCATTTCACTGGTATCTCTCTCATGATCCATTGGGGTGTAGGTATTTGGGGAATAATGGAGAAGACTGATGCACTAGCTGGGAATTATCCAACCCTCATTGCACTTGCAGCCTTATTCCCAAGAGGCCGCAAAATTGATTTTCTCAGTGATGAAAAATACATTTGCAGCCAAAATGTTTTGTTTCAACTTCTGTTTTAAAGCGTTTTGTTCTAGTTCTTTAGTAGCTAAAATTGCAAAGTGTTTGTAAAAAGAAGCAATTTTGCAATTTAACTTTTTATGAAAAATCATCTCCATTCTGAAGAACGAGGGGATTTTTTTTAATGTTATTGCCATCACTGACAGACAGAAAAAGTCTCTGTTTTCCTAGGCAAGGAGCGCAATGCTTACAAACTCTCTCAAATGAACTGATGCTGGTCTTAAGTAGAGTAGAGTTAGGAATCGGTTGCCGAATCTGAATTTGCCATATTTGTGCAATATTGGTACCCTATTCGTGCCGACTTTATGTTTGACGATCGATTCCTGAACATATTCCTTCATTTATACTCCCATTGACTCCAATTATGTTGGGCTACGTTCGGCGAATATTACAAAAACTCTAATCACCAACGATGGTAAGTGGAACCAAATTTTGAAAAATTTAGTAAACTCTAGTCTTAAGCTTTCCAGATCACTGGATTCAACCAGCTTCAGTGCCAATGCAAAGCTGCCTCTGCTTGCAACAAGGAAGAGTGCACAGTTCGGGCAATACTGCTGCTCCAGACTGTCAATCAATCGGTAGCTCAGGCAGGAAGCTGATCAGTTGTGTCCGATGTCATTAGCAGCCGTAACTACTCAGCTTTGGAGCTGACTAGCACAACTCCGTTGACTGTATAGTGGACTGCACATCCACCACCCTATTCAAATCACCCCCACCCATCAGACATTGATGACCTATCCCAAGGATAGACGATCAATGTTAAAATCCTGGACAACCCATTTTCATTTGTCACTCCGGTCCATGTAATAGTATTAAAGTGATGCAGAATGAGTGGCTCTCATTTAATCCTAGAAAACCCCTTTAAATTGACTACTCTAGTAACCTTCCACACTCCTACGGACTGCAAGCAGAAGGCGGCTCGGACCCTCACTGTATGTTTCTATAAAAGAGCACCGTTATAACATTGCTACAAAATGTTATTTTAAGGTTTATTTGAGTTGTGCTTAGCCACCAGCCTAATATTTATACAGGGGCGACTTTTTTTTTTTTGCAAGACTCAATGGTCCCCAATTACGCTGCTCTTCTCTCAATGAAGGTATGAAGAAGCCACTGAGTCTGCATGGAAGATGGCAGCAATGTAACAGTAACTTTCTGCTTGCATCCTTCTCTTTTCCCAGTTGCAGCTTTCTCCAATTCTATTCAACCGCAAAAGTAAACAATTTACACCCGAAATAAACTCGCGGGTCTCGGAGCCGCTGCGGAGAACGTCCAACATTCATCGGTGTCTTATACAATGTCATTTACTTTGGAGCTGAAAAGAAACAATTGCTTAAAGTCTTGACCTGTCTCCAAGCAGTTAGCACATCCGCTCCAGCATGAAGCTCTAACGTGTTTACATTTACATGTATTCTCGGCACTGGAATCCTGTCCGGAGCGCTGGGCTTCTGTTCTAAGTGTGAGCTGTCTCTTGTTATTTACACTGGCACATGACCCACTTACCTCTTTGCAATTCCTGAAAGCACTTGGGTATGTAGATTGGTATAAATAATAAGAGCTGGGTGCAGTTTGGTCTCCAAAGTGCTGTCACTATATCTCGCGAAGAACGCCCACGAAGGAGGTCTCCGCTTCTCGCCCTCACTCGTCCATTCACCTATAGCAATAGGCTGACACTAAGCTAAGTGCACTTCCCAGCCGGGTCACACATCCACATTACACTTCTTGCTGTCAATACTCGCCATTTTGTTAGGCCAGCAAGACACCTGCCTTGGGTAACATCACTACTATACATGCACACTTCTCTTTCCCAAGCAAGTGACAGGCACACTTCTTGCACTCTGACATACACAGCTATAACAACTAGGAAATATTTTCCATCTTCGAGGTAGTGGGTACATTTAAAGCAGCAAGGAACAAACTTATTAAATCTTAGTTTTTATATATGAAAAAAGGGTAAAAATGGGTACAGTTTGGGAAGTTTGAAACGCGTTGACCAAGATACCGCATTCATGTTTTCACCTCCATTTGTTATTTTTGGAACCTTGGGCAGCACGGATTTTGAACCACCATGTTCCTCATTCATTGCATCATATTTTCCTTCAGGAATCTCATAGCTGAATAATATGATGTATTTCCCAACAAACTTTCACCATTATAAATACGCCAAACACAACTATGACATAGGTATGTATGCATAGATCAGGTTGATATTACATTACTGTGGTTTCCCAAGTCAGCATATATAAAATGCCAAACTCCCCTACGTCCCCAGGTGCTGCATGACAGCTTAGATGTGCAAACTTATGTTTCAAACTTGATGCCCTTTGGCACTGGCTTAAAATTGCTGTGTACATTAGATAAAAGTCTTCAGATCCCGACAACTTTGGATGACCATCTGTTGTGCATGGGGGTCTCCTAACTTATCCCTGACAGATGACAGAGGAGAGAAAAAATAGGTCATTATTTTTTTCGAGGAAGATAAGCCACTGCCAGAGTAATCTGACAGCAGCTTTCTCCTCTGTATCCACTGAAAATACATGGAAGCTTGGCCGCGCCAAACACTCATGTGTATGTGGGAGTCAGGAGTAATAGTTATCTGCTGTAAGAATGTTTAGTATACACAAGGGTATGGCTAGCTTTATAGGGTGGCTACCTCCAATAATATGTACTACTGGCCTAACTTTCTTCTTCTTTGAAGGGAGCTAATTGTACATACCTTTTTCCCGGGGTGCACTGGCTAACCAGTAGGTTGGTCTCTCTACACCAGCATGGTGGTTTCTCCGAGAAGAAAGAGTATGTCCTAAACGTAAGTCTAAAGAATATGTCCCAACTACTATTCTGTTCTACTTTCAACTAGTGACCCAAAATATAATTTGTCTGGGCTTAAGATGGTGCGTAATTTACCCCCCACTTCACCTCCTTTTAAGAATGAGTGGGGGTCACTGATCAGGCTCCTGGCAGCTGATCCAATGGGGGCAGTCGAACATGGCCAATAACCGCATTGTGCATAGTCTTGTTCATAGTGTGTAGATGCATTTGATAAATGTCTTAAAATGAAGGTTCTTTATAGTTAGATTACAGAGATGTCAGTCTGTGGGCTGGTTTCACTTAGTCTTAAAGTGGGCTGTGGAGCGGTCTAGTGCCGTAAATTAATTTTTTTTATTGTATTTTTTTATCCTCCGACTCACTGTTCTGAGATATTGTGCTTTTATTCTTGTATATAAATCTTGTCTTGTTATCCCAGGGAACGTGGTTATGAGAAGATGCCCACTGATAATAGAGGTCGACACCCACTTGGCTAACAAAGCAAAATTTATATACACGGAAGGGAGTGGCTTATCTCATAAATGGATCAAAGAAAAACGTAACCAACAGGCCACTCTGAAAAATCTGCTAAATGGGTTAAACTTCAGGCCTCTGCCAAGCCATAGGTAGGGACTAAAGGTTTTCCCGGACACTACTTTATTTACTTTACTTTATTATTTTCCACAGCCTTTTACAGATATTGTCATCACTGTCCCCATTGAGGCCCACAATCTAGATTCCCTATCACTATGTCTTTGGAGCATGGGAGGAAACAAGAGAACCCGGAGGAAATCTCTACAAACGTGGAGACAAAATATAACTTTTTGGTATCAACTCCACTGGAGGAAGAAGAAGGATGAGTACAATCCCAGAACACCATCCCAACCATGATGCATGGTGGTGAAATATCATACTTTAGGGGTACTTTTCTGCATAGGGGACAGGATGAGAGCACCGCATTGAAGGGAGGATGGATGGGGTAATTTATTGCGAGATTTTGGCCAACAAACTTCTTACCGAAATAAGAGCATTGAAGATGGGCCGTGGCTGGGTCTTCCAGTCTGACAATGACCCAAAACACACAGCCAGTGCAACTAAGGATTGGCTCCGTAACAAGCATTTCAAGGTCCTGGAGTCACCGAGACAGTGTCCAGACCTGGACCCAATAGAAAATCTTTGGAGGGAGCTGAAACTCAATGTTGCCCAGTGACAGCCCCAAAACCTGAAAGATCTGGGGAAGATCTGTATAGAGGAGTGGGCCAAAATCCCTGCTGCAGTGTGGGCAAACCTGGTCAAGGACTACAGGAAACGTCTGACCTCTGTACTTGCAAACAAAGGTTTCTGTACCAAATATTAAGTTCTGTTTTTCTATTATGTAAAAATCATACAATGAGATTTTCTGGATTTTTCTTTAAGATTCTGTCTCTCACAGTTGAAGTGTACCTGCGATACAATTTACAGACCTCTCTATTCTTTGTAGATGGCAAAACTTGTAAAATCAGCAGTGCATGAAATACTGATTTTCCCCACTGTATATCTTATTAGAGAAATCTGCTTCTGCTCCTGGACTGATCTTTCATTCTTAAGATTCTAAATTCTTCTGTGAATACAGATTTTCCCATTGCTGAGATAAGAGATGGCAGTCAGTGCTTATAAAATTCGAACGGTCATCTCAGTAATGGCAAAATCTGTCTTCACTGAATACAGATTTTACTCGTGAATTGAGAGTGAATGCTCAGTCCAGGAGGAGACCGAAAGAAATATCTCTGATGAGATACATTACAAAGTTGCTTATTTTCATGTGTACTATTAATCGCTGAAACAAAAATTAAAATGACGGTTTCTCTTTAAACCAAGTCTTTACAATGAATACTACAGCCCCAATTCTCCAGTAGACTGAAGTCAATGTCAAGCTAAGCTCGGCTGGATATAATAGATGTGCGGCTTTTATATTAGCACTCCAGCCAATGGACGTGGCGTCCGAGGTTCTCTGCACATTCCCGATAACTAGAATGAATCATCATTACTGAAAAGTGCGAAAGCTCTAATTATATCAATCCACCTAGAATCACATGCATTTCATTACAAATATATACATATTTTTGGCCAGCTTACTCATATCATAATGTTCTGCAGCAATTTAAGCGTTTCTAGAAAAAACTCCATATCCAAAATATTATTAGCTTTATGCTGTTAGGTCTTATTAGTTAAATGTCCTATGTTGTGTAAAAAAAAAGTTTATAATTTAAAAAAGTTAAAGGGGTTGTAAGAACTTCTTTGTCAGGAGTACACCGCTCCTGGCCCCGACTTCCTGCTTTGCAGGGGGCGTTGTGCTTCTGAAGATTGACATGTCGGACCAGCGGCATGGTAATGTTGCTGGATCCAAACTGTGCTCTCCTGAGGTTTTGCTATCAGAGCTCACTCTGAAAAATGGAGAAGCACTTTAAAATTTTAACCACATACGAACTTGAGACAACCCTTTTAATATACACATGGTTTGTTCAGATGGAGGAATTGGCATCAGAATCATCTGATCTGATGGGCTAAGGAACCACGATCTGGCAAAGCTCTGAGCTGGAATGGGCACCATTATAGCCAAAGCATCAACTGGAGCTACTGAGGAGCCAAGAGGCTAAGGATGCCCACTGACAATAAAAATTGTAACCTTGCGGGAGCTCCCCTGATCAGGAACCCCATTATTACCCACAGAACAGAGGTAGGTAACTTATGAGGCCTTCAAGGCTGAGATGTACATTATAACTATATCTATCGTACAAAACCTTTTCTTCCCAACTTCAGCTGATCTTGGATGAGTGCAGATGTGGTCCTAATGGGGAGAGGAGAATAAGTCACTGCCAGACACCTCTAGAGGCAGTTCATCTCCGAGGAGGACAAAGGATTAGTCACACATTCAACATTTTTGAACATCTTCATCAACATTTTCTTTGAAATATAAGAGATCTATGCAGATTGCTGGATCTGTTCAGTGTCAGTGCCTCTGCCCTCCTCCAATGCTACAGAGGGAACGTTACCTCTGCAAGCAGCATTTATGAGAGCACAGTTAGGACAAGCAGCACAGCCATGTCGTGGTCCAAATTGCCAATCATAAAGAGCGCACCGCCACCACCAGCAGACAGGAAGTCGGGAGGCAGGGGATTGGTGCATACCAGAAGATGCAAGAAGGGAATAACACTTTAAGACCACTTAGGGTCACTGTTCCTTACAGGTGTACTATATGTTAGTCAATGTTGTGTTAGAGGAAGCATTGGTTTGAGAATATTTTTTGTCATGTGTATTTTCTCACTGACCAATGTAAAAAGTAACATCAAACTATCAGGCAAGTCATCCACCATTGCTCGCTGTCTCCAACTAGTTTCGCAATACCTTGTGGGCGCTTCGCACCCGTCCTAAAAAGGCAGAAACATTTTGCTTAGAACATATTACACACTCTGATTTCACTAAAATTCAGAGTCCATTTAACTTGTCAAGGTAGAACATATCCGAACCACTCAATAAAGATAGTTATCATTTTAATGGCTTGTTATGGCAGCCTATACAGATTAGAACAGGACGACTAAAAAAACAATGACATAAGAGAGGAAACTTTTTAGATTTGCCAATGCAGAGAACATTAGTGGAAGCGCATACACAGCGGAAAAACTCGCAGCAGCTCATCGATGTCTAGCCGACATCTGTAATACAGACAAAATGTGAACGACTCCAAGAAATAGGAACTTCTGCATTCAAGTCACATCTGCACAATGCAAGTAACGATCTGCACAGCAACAAATAAAGGCTCCCAAAAAATGAAATCCGTTCTACCTGCTGGTACCGCTCCTGATGGCAATTCATCTGCTCCATGTCAACAGAGCAGCTCTTCTTCCAGGAGGCTCTAGGTGTGACTACTGATGTCATGCTGATTGACAGCAGTCTCCTCATAGTTAGGCAGTTATGGCAATCAGCATGACGTCAGCAGTCACGCCCCATCAACAGAGAAGAGTGGAAGAAATGCTGCTGCTCTGTAGATGTGATGCCAGCGGAAGTCGCTAAATATCCAGCATGAGTGGTCTGTGACGACAGAGATCGGTGCTGGGCACAACAGGCAGGTAGTTAGTTTTTAGGCGCATAGTATAAAATATAATTAGTCCTGGACTCCTTTATAATCACTTTATCCATGATTTAACCAATCCGCCAGTTTTCTTGCCAGTTGATGAATATTATTGTAACCAGATTTACAAGTGTGGCAAATTTCTAGTATCACTGATTATTGGGTTATTCCCAACATTAAAAGATATTAGCCATCCAAAGGATAGGAGAAAACTTGCAGATCAAGGGAGGTCTGACTGCCATTGACCCACATTGATCCCAAGGTGGCCCAGTACAAAGCTTAAGTATATTCATCAGTCCCATACAGAATGAATGGCGTGGAGGCGTTCATGCATAGCAGCTGCTCCATTCTGATAGGGCATATCAGAGCCTTATTTTTGGCATCGACGAGGCCCCCCCAGCAGTGGGACCCTCTCCAATTTCGCAAGTTCTCACCTATCTTTAGGTTTGATGATAATTTTAATTGCTGGCAATAATCTTTGATAAAGGACCTGTCACCAGGTCAGAACTAGGCAGTTTTTTTTGCTATAATTTAATTCCCACTACTCCTCTGAGTTTTCCATTCTTTACAATTTGCCACATAGTTCCAAAGATATGGGTCTTTTTACTTGGAATTTACCTAAGGGAAAATGCTCAAAGGGTAATACTGCAGAGCAGCCTAAAGACACGCCCCCGAGGATCCTTTCAGACACACCCCCTTAGTGAAGACTATAACAAGTAATACTAAATAAAAAAGCCCATGTCTCTAGAACTGTATGGCGGCTTTTAATTAAAAAAAAAAAAAAACAGATGAGCAACGAGAATAAAATAGGAGCAAAAACTGACCACTTTTGATCGATCCTGGAAATATGAGCATCCTGATAGTAAAAAAAAAATTAAAACACTGTAAATCTAGTCATCTGTGTAGTCGAGTGGGCGCGGTCCTCAATGCTTTGCTATCGATGTCGTCTTGAGGATCAAAGCCAATGGGATAAAATGACCACCAGATTATAAATAGGGAATAGGGGGTCCAATCTCAGGAATGGAGATACACAGGAACAAAAGGAAAATAATGCCAGACTTGAAAGAAGAGGCGCAATAACACAAGCCAAAAAGTATATATATTTATGACAAGTAACAGGTCTCTTTTAAAACAAAAACAATAGCACAATGATGACACTTTTCCTCCTTAGCGGCTATATAAATGGAGTCCTCCTAGTGCGACCAAGTGGTGGAAGCCAAATAATTTATTCATGACAATGAAATCACTCCAAGTGACATCGGTAAATCACAGGTCACTTTAATGTTTTTAACGAGCACATTTTGCTTTAAAACAGAAAATGGCGACTTAACATTTCCCTAGACACATTGTGAGCCCAGAGCGATTACTCACATCGCGGCCAGATGCCCATTAAATGGGATCTATGATTGGTAATGGAATGTAATTGCCGGCAAATCTCCATCTCTTGGATATTATGCGGCCGGCACTAAACATTACACTCCTCTGTTTTGGGTAAATTTCAGGAAATAAGAGACATTAGACACTTATGTGAATGTAGGATATTGTCTGTTCCCTTGTTCTTCTCGTAGCAATAATCACAAGGATTGGAAACATTTTGCATTTTCTGCCTACTGCTCCTGTCAGTCCATCTGTATCAGAAATCAACCCCTCACACGTTTATTTACTTTTTTACTCCTCCAAGTTAAAGGGAATCTGTCAGCCGTTTTTGCTATGTAATCTAAGCGCACCATGATTTAGAGACAGCTACCCTGATTCCAGCGATGTGTCACTTACTAGGCTGTGTTTTAGTTTCAATAAAATCAGTGTTTTATCAGCAGGAGATTATCACTACAAGACTAGGTATCTCATGCCTCCTAGACCAACCACGCCCCAACCACTGATTATTTAGTAGCTTTTTATCAATTCAGAGTGTACACAGAAAGCAGCCAATCAGTGGTGTGGGCGGGGCTTTACAGGAATCAGCATTTCGAGCTCCGCTAGATCTGAGGCAGAGAAAACAATGATTCTTTCCCAACTACTGCACCCAGTAACTAAGTGATACATCGCTGGAATCAAAGTCTCTGTCCCTACATCTTGCTGCTGTTAGATTACATAACAAAAAAACTGCTCACGGATTCCCTTCAAAAGGAACTTTTTAAGTCTCCACCAATCCTCACAAATCACCATCAATATCATTAAGATTTTTAATCCTATATCACAATAATGGCCCAGTGAGACCAGACAACAGTTTGTGTCACCTCAAAAATCAATTTTTATTGCCGTGCTTGGCATATGTAAATTATGCTTCATAGTCCAAAGATGCATCTCGTCCCCTAGAGCAGTCCGACACATGTGTTGTGTACACCTAATCCGTGATTGACAGCCTTGTTTGTATACGCACTCATACAAGAAAATGCTGTCAATTATTGAGAGGAAACCCAAAAAATATGAGCTGGCGTATAAGTTGGCATATATGCAGCATATAGAAACATGTTCATACTGTAGCGATTTAGCAGACAAAACCTAAGATAGAAATATAATGAGCATATACTCTGCTGAAAGTAAGTAAATAAATAGTAGTAGTACACGTAAGTAACATAGGGTACTTAGCAAACACTGTTTTTGAGCATAAAAGCCATCCCATCGCGACAGGGTGTACCCAAATCGGGACAGACCTATCCTCTAATATTAAAACCTCACCATCAGCAGGACCAGGGCCCAATTGTTCAGACACCTGTCCATGGGAAGCTATATATAATGAAATGCCTAACTCAAAAGAGGGGGAGCCACAACCCCGGTTTGTACAAAGTAAAATAAACTGCAATTATTGATAGAGACTGCTCACTGGACTCTTAAATAGTCCTTGTACTTTCAGGCTCAATATGTGATAAACAGACAATCAGTAAATCACCCCAATATATATCACTCTAACGTGCCAGTCACTGTCTTATCTCCTGTTTACCGCCTGTTGTCAAGTGTAATCCATCCATAGCAGCAGAGCCTAAAAAACAGATCACAGAAATTGGAGGTGGTTGTTTGTCTTTCTACAGGAAGTTGGGGCGAGTCTTAGCCTCTCTTCAGGAAGTGGGGGCGAGTCTTAGCCTCTCTTCAGGAAGTGGGGGCGAGTCTTAGCCTCTCTTCAGGAAGTGGGGGCGAGTCTTAGCCTCTCTACAAGAAGTGGGGGCGAGTCTTAGCTTTTCTGCAGGAAGTGGGAGCGAGTCTTAGTCTAGCTACTCCTGCTCTCCTGTCTGCTGTAATGAATTGAAGCATAACAGATAGACGGACTAGTAGTTCAGGACATGTAAACTACTGAACAATGGCACAAACAATATTTACTGGTAAGGGAAAGAAAGCTTCAGCACCTATAGTGCTAGCAGAAGGATGATAAAGTTGAACACCCATTAAAAAAGAGTGAATGCCAAGTTAAAGAGCACCAAAGAAGTTTTAGCTCGTTATGGATACCATGATTTTTTACACATTTGGCATAAATGGGCAAGTATGCTAAAATTCTAGAAAAGCAGGGGATTTTAATAGAACCTGTTGTCACAGTTTACATATGGGAGGGGAGTATCACTGTATAGGCGCTTGTCCCCCAGTATAAATAATACCTTTTCTTATAGTCATAAAAATGTTAGCATAAGGGTACTAGATCAGGATGGAAGTGCTTTGGGGTTGTCAGTGCACTTAGGAGAAGCAGTCCCAGTGCACTGACATCCTCACTGTGCACTTCCAGCCTTGCTGCAAATGCCTTCTATGCTACATTTCTCATGACTGGCGCATCAGATCTCTACAAAAAAAGTATAATTCTTATTGGGGGAAAAGCGCTTAGACAGCTAGACAACTGCTTCTAAATAGAAAGTGCGGAAAAGTTCCCTGATGACTGACAATATTACATTGGTGGGGGTCTAAAGCTTTGTTTGATGGTTTGCTCTGCAATCGTGTTTGTGCAGCGCGTGTGAAGAACGAACTGTCAATCAAAGTCCCAGGAAGTGATTACAGCTCCCGCCCACGATATAGCGAGTGCTGACTATACCCGCTTCATGTTCTGCCCCGATGATGGAAACTGAGCGGCTACACAGAGGATATATAGTACGTTAATTTTCTCCTGGCAGGTTGCATTTCAACGCTATTTACCTACAGATTAATAATAATAATAATAATAATAATAACAATATTTTTTATTTATATAGCGCCAACATATTCCGCAGCGCTTTACAAATTATAGAGGGGACTTGTACAGACAACAGATTGACCCTATATCTGCAGGCAAATTGCATTTCGTGCACACAACAGGTTCCCTTTAACTGACAGATACTGTGGATATATCCCTGAACTAAACACTACATTTACAGTATTTAGCAAACTTGATTTTTTTTATTTTTTTTTTTGCTTTTTTCATCCTCCGTTGTGATTATCAATCTACGTCAATTGTGATCTGCCCTGGAGCTGTTTTACAGGCCTACAATAACCACAGGGTACATGGGAAATAGAAGGATTTTTAATTAAGAAAAAAAATACATTAAATAACTAACTCCCAAAATAGCATTCCTGCCTGTCCGACGTTCCCCCGGTTCTCAATTTAGTTACATTACGACAAACTGCACAAGATGGGAATGACAAATTATGTAGTAGATCTCTATGCTTTATCATACAACTACACTAAAGGGACCCGGCAAAGACAAAACTGTCTAAAAGTTACACTGGAAGCAAAAACAGTAAGATAGATAGATAGATAGATAGATAGATAGATAGATAGATAGATAGATAGATAATATTAGGTAATAGATAGATATGAGATCGATAGTAGATTGTTAATAGATAGATAGATCATATATACATAGATATGAGACACATAATAATAGATGGATACATAGATCGACAGATAGATATATAAAAAGTAAGAAGAAAGTCACATAATAAAAAATAAATTACCGTAGTTGCAAATATTCGTGCAGATCCGGTATGAAACAAATGTTGAACTTTACTTTTTAACAAAGGTGGAAAACAAAACTTTCAAACCCCCCCCCCCCAAAAAAAAAAATGTTTATGTAAAGGGAAAAATTAATTAAATAAAGTTAATTTAGCTAAAAGCAACTGCAAACAGCATCTCTGTCTCGTGTAACACGTAATGCTTCTTTTCTCCATTGGTGGAATTGATGAAAAATGTAACCTACGGTATTTGATGATTTACTCCACAGATCATCTTATAATAGGAGACCCCTTCCAATAAGAAACATCTTAAACTATAAAACTGGTTTGTTAAAATCCTTTGGGGGAAACCCCATTGATACATGTCTGATTACAGTAATATCATAGTACCTGTCGGACGAAGCTATTTGAAGTAGTATCAGAAGACGTGCTGCCATCCGAGCCTTTGAACCGATTTTTCCGTCGTGCTCCTTTCCCATAAGTCTGAAAAATACACATACGTTGATTAGTTCTATATACATTTCCTTTTATATATTGCAATTTTAATGAAAAAAATATAGTATAATGGAATAATTTATTGGAAAATGTGGTATAAATATTAGGTAAAAGAAAAGCAGCTTTGTTATTATAATCCAGTATCTAAAAATATCTATAATGGCAGAAAACATTACAGAGATACTTTTTTAAAAAATGGCACCCAAGGGAAAGCACCCATGTAAAATAACAAACTCGGAGAGTACTCACCTTCCCTGCGTTCCCATTGCTGGCTAGTTTAAAGAAAAGGAGGCCATTCCCTTATGTGCACTGAGTGCAAAAACCTAAAGCAAAACCAAAATAAATAAACTGGACTATAAACTACTGTACATGCAGCGTATAAGAGCATGTTCACACTGGCCAGTAAACAGATAAAACCTAAGATAGAACAGATATGAACATATTGCTGGGTGTTTATAGTTGGGCCCCGTTCCTGCTTGGCCGTTATTCACATTGAGGTAATTTTTGACACATGGTAAGGTTATAATACTAGAGGTTCGTATCATCCCAATTGGGTACACTTTCTCACGGTGAGATGGCTTTTACACTTTTTTTTTATCAAAATCAGTGTCTACTATCTACCCTATGTTATTTATATACACTATTGCTTTTTGCTTACTTACAGCAGGGTATACACTCAATGGCCACTTTATTAGGTACACCTGTCCAACTTCTTGTTAACACTTAATTTCTAATCAGCCAATCACATGGTCAAGACAATCTCCTGCAGTTCAAACCGAGCATCAGTATGGGGAAGAAAGGTGATTTGAGTGCCTTTGAACGTGGCATGGTTGTTGGTGCCAGAAGGGCTGGTCTGAGTATTTCAGAAACTGCTGATCTACTGGGATTTTCACGCACAACCATCTCTAGGGTTTACAGAGAATGGTCCGAAAAAGAAAAAAAATCCAGTGAGCGGCAGTTCTGTGGGCGGAAATGCCTTGTTGATGCCAGAGGTCAGAGGAGAATGGGCAGACTGGTTTGAGCTGATAGAAAGGCAACAGTGACTCAAATCGCCACCCGTTACAACCAAGGTAGGCCTAAGAGCATCTCTGAACGCACAGTGCGTCGAACTTTGAGGCAGATGGGCTACAGCAGCAGAAGACCACACCGGGTACCACTCCTTTCAGCTAAGAACAGGAAACTGAGGCTACAATTTGCACAAGCTCATCGAAATTGGACAGTAGAAGATTGGAAAAACGTTGCTTGGTCTGATGAGTCTCGATTTCTGCTGCGACATTCGGATGGTAGGGTCAGAATTTGGCGTAAACAACATGAAATCTTTGGGATGTGGTGGAACGGGAGATTCGCATCAGGGATGTGCAGCCGACAAATCTGCGGCAACTGTGTGATGCCATCATGTCAATATGGACCAAAATCTCTGAGGAATGCTTCCAGCACCTTGTTGAATCTATGCCACGAAGAATTGAGGCAGTTCTGAAGGCAAAAGGGGTCCAACCCGTTACTAGCATGGTGTACCTAATAAAGTGGCCAGTGAGTGTATATTGACTTTGCTTCTTTCTTAGGTTTTGTCCATTTAATAGCCAGTGTGAACATGCTCCTACATATTGTACATATGCCAACTTATACTCCAGTTAATTTCTTTTCAGTTTTGCTTATGGAATATTTTCTGCAAATATACAGTATGTGAACATACACTATGGGTACTTTCAGCGCATTTCTTCAGTATAGTTCAGTAGCAGCGCTGTGCATAAGATTTTTACAAATCTCATGTATACACTGCAAAGAATATCTGTAGACTTCACTGACTGCGGCTGACAATTTGAAATTTTTTGCATGTAAATTTATGTTGCCGATGTCATCGTAGCGTTCACCCTTTAACCCTGCCGCATTCTCAATGAGCTCCACTCTGGATTTCATAGTGGGAGGGCCACAAAAACATGATCCATGTGCCACACTGTGACAGTCTTCCATAAGGAAGAGAGGCCTCAAACTGTCCCTGGAACTGGGACCCTAAGTATCCCTGTACTGGGGGTACTCTTGAAGGTAGAGAGGCCTGAGTCTCCGACCTTACTATGCTCCTGTTAACCCTGCTGTTTTCTCAATGAACTCCACACTGGATTTCATAGTGGGAAGTCCATAAAGACATGACCCATGTGTCACACTGTGACAGTCTTCCATAAGGAAGAGGGGCCTCAAACTGTTCCTGGAACTGGGACCCTAAGTATCCCTGTCCCAGGGGTACTCTTGAAGGTAGAGAGTCCTGAGTCTCCGACCTTAATATTCTCCTGTTAATCCTGCTGTTTTCTGAATTAACTCTGCTCTGGATTTCATCGTCGGAGGTCCAGGAAGATATGCCCCAAGTGTATGTACCCTTATTAGTCCAGAAATGTCTAGTCATTTGTGTCAAATCCTGGCACCAGGGGGATTCATGCTCAGTTTTCATATAATATAACAGACTTAGGCTCTAAGGACTATTGGACTCCAATCTATCAAAATCTATTGCACTGGATGATGAACTATATATACCGTTAAGTACGTACATTATAAAAGTAAAATACATTATCCTTCCAAAAAGCAGCAAAAATGAAAAGCATTTCCCTGAAATCGCCTAGAAAATGTAAAAAAAAAAATCAGCAATCAATACTAAAGCACTGATGCGCTGTATTCTCACCAGTCAAGTGAAAATTCAATTCAGTTTCCGAGACAACCAATAAATATGGCTGCTATTACAGCACACACAAGGGGTTACAAGGGGTCATGATTTCAGCTCCTGAATGACAAATCAACCTGTTTAGTTATTTCAGGCTTAAAGTTTTATAACTGAGTCATTTTTAATTACTGCCAACCAGATATTGAAACATTTTTTTACATTTCAAATCTGTTTTTAATTTCAGATTGCAGTTTTTTAATTCTATTGCATAAGCTATTTTCTGGGTTTTTTTCTTGCAGACTGTAAGGTAACATGGTTGGCATGATGCACTACATGTAACCATGTGACCAGTGTGTACATCTCTTTGTTTTAGTGTTCATGTCAGATTAACCCCTTAATGGAAACATATTGAGCATGGAGTGTGTGACGCCCCAGGGTCCTGGTTGGGGGAGCTCTGAACCCGGATTAAGGGTTAACTCCCCTATAAATGCATTCTGGTCTGAAGGAAAGAGAGTTTTTTGAGTCAGTCTGTCAGAGGACAGAGAAGAGAGCAGTCAAACATTGAGTGTTGGAAGGACTGAAGGGGCCCTGTAGCCAGAGTTGCTACAGCTCCCAGAGAAAGAGAATTAAGAAGGAAAGGACAGCTTGTGGAAATTGTGCAGGAGAAAAAAGGCACAGGAGAGTGACACCTGGGGAGCAGATCAGTGATTTGGCTACCTCCCTGGAGAGCACAGATATCGGTACCCGGAAGACCGAGGTTGTGTCGGACTCTAGGAGGCACAGCAGAAACTGGCAGGACAGCTGGATTATAAATCACCTGTCCACTATTACCCAGGAGGCACAGTGGCACATAGAGCCCAGGTCGTGATAGAGACCCTATAAAAAGACTCGAGTCACCTGTCATACGGGTTTGTGTCCTAACCTATATGGAGGACAGAGAGAAACTGTGAGGACCTTATCAGAAGCCATAGGCAGTAAGGGACTACAACACCACCGCGCTTTGAGGAAGGCTTTCATCTCCACCTGGTAAAGGGGACTCTGGATTCGCTTGCAAGCCGGCAGGACCCTGCCTGTACCTGTGATCTGGTGCCCTGGACTGCGGTTGCCTGAAGCCTACAGTAAACCAGGTAAAGAGACTGCAAAACTGTGTCCTCGTTTTTTACTGCACCATTCACCATCTCCATCTACACACGGGAGCCCTGGGGACCTACTTCACCTCTGGGAAGTTAAACCATCTAGCTGCCATACCATCACCCCAGAGGACCCCCTTAAGCAGCGTCGGTCTTTACTGACCGAATACCACAGGTGGCATAATGAACAAACTTTATTCAAAACCCCTTTAAAGACTTTCCCTTTAACATGGGCACCCAGGGCCATGGACCAGGTCGCCGCCACCATGACATCCCCCTGTGAGTACCGAACCCAGTACCGAGTACCCCACAGCCCTGGCATGCGACTCAAGTGCACCTAGGACATAGAAGAACTATACATACAAGAAGACAACTAGGTTGATGGTTTTAACAGCCTAATACAAGGTAACTGATTTATATGAATAGAGGTCTATATTTGACATTTTCAATACTTGTACATGTGACAGTTTGAGGTTTCATAACAGTCTGCTGGCACTTTTCTCAGCAGCACCTTCATCACTGTATTCTACAGAGGTCTCTGTTATTACAATCTGCTGGCACTTTCCTCAGCAGCACCTCCATCACTGTATTCTACAGTGGTCTCTGTTATTACAATCTGCTGGCACTTTCCTCAGCAGCACCTTCATCACTATATTCTACAGAGGTCTCTGTTATTACAATCTGCTGGCACTTTCCTCAGCAGCACCTCCATCACTATATTCTACAGAGGTCTCTGTTATTACAATCTGCTGGCACTTTTCTCAGCAGCACCTCCATCACTTTACTGTGGTCTAGGTTGTGACTGTCTGCTGGCACTTCTATTCAGCAGCACCTTTGTCACTCAGCACCAATGTCTATATACGGTAACTATACTCAGCAGCACATAGCATCTCAGTACTGATCACAACACCCCCCCTGTCATTGTCACCTTTTATTGGCAGTACTTTGCACTCACTTGCAGCCTACTCTTTTCATTCTCACAGTCAGTTTTCTAGTCTTTTCTGGCTTGATACTCCTCTTCACACACAAGCATAAGCATCCTGATTCCTCCAGTGTGGCGACTCCACACTCACCATAGGTGGCAATCTTTTCATACTTGATATCAGATTCACTCTTCACAGTCAGAAATTAGCCTTTATGTTCTCCTTTGTGGCAGACATTCCTTTTCTTATGAAAGCTCAGGTGGGCTGATTTCCTCCACCCAAGCTTATGCTGAAGCTTTTAGCATCCTCCTCTGTGGCTCTATCTAAAGCTAGCCGTACACATGAAATTACTGTCGGCAGAAAGTTCATTAGTTTGGCAGACAATTAACTCTCCCGACTTCCCCCATAAATTTGAGCGCTCGTCTCAGCCAAGCGTTCATGTGTTTTCAATAGGAATTGAGAAGACAAATGCTGACAGACTTCTCTGGCAGAGGCTTATTGTCCCTGAAAAGAAAAAAAATGATCATCCATTGAAGTTTCATCTCTCTCATACTCTCTGATACTTCTCTCCTCCTCCACGGTCAAGCTGGGAGGCTCCAATACACATCAGATGGTCGGCCTCTTTCTGGCCTGCCAGGTTCGATTATAAAGCTATACTTTCTCTGACATGTTGCAAAGTATTGAAGAATCCTGTCTGCTGTGGTTTAGGCATTATAAAACGACTGACGGGTTCCCTTTAAGATAAACTTGTCTATTTTGGTGGGCAATTAGCAATAGTTCTGTCACGCTCTCGATGCAGTCACCAGCATTATGCCAGAAAACATACAACTATGAACATTCCAAAAAGATGCTGAGGTGAATGCATGTAAATGTAGATGTCAGATAAAAAACATTCAGTCACTGATTTGTATATCCCCTGTCTACTAAATTTAAAGGAGCCTGAAGCACAAACTGACTGTTCAAATCAATGACAGGTGCTTGGTGCACCCTTGGTGTGACCAAACAGTCCAGCGCAGCTTTCTGCCTTCTTGTGTCGGTCTCTCACTGCCTTCTTCAGCTTGTGTAAAGCCAAAGCAGCCAATCAAGAAACGGAGGGGTGTAGTGGGCATGATACATTGCTTTATTCCTTTCTGCCTTTTGTATAAATATTTGCATATGTAACGTGATATTGCTACACTGATTTGGTGTATTATCACACTCTTTATTGGTATTGCTATATTTTATATGTATTACCATTTATTGTATTTGTATGTGTTATATATGGACAATTTATTACCTGAAATTGGCCAGTAGATGGGGGCACGGGGATTAGAGTCCCACACTTAGTCATAAGGGAACAGGGTGTAAATAGTTAATATAGGAGGGGCACAGTGGGATTAAGATAAAGAGGGCTTCCTGGTGTAGTCAGTTGGGGCCAGGCGCCCATGTAGGTCACTAGGGCTGGCTAGCCCAGGGCAGCACCGTGCCCCACAACGTTTGTCAGAAGATTGGGCCCAGCAGTTAGTATCCAGGGGGCCAGAGTACAGAACGAATCACAGCGACATCAGTGATAGCGGTGCAGTATAAGTGGGACTGCAGTTGCTAGAAGAAGAATGCTAAGAAGAATGGGAGCAAGGTATCCAACATGTGGCAGATTTTTGCGTGGGCCATTATTCTAAGGACCGGTGCGAAACGGAAGAGAATACCCCCACGAGAAGCAGGAATTCTGGCCATTGAGGACACTATGGGACCAGAGGAAACGAACCGTCCCAGGGACAGGCTTAGTGGCAGAGAGAAGAGGCAAGGGAAAGCGTTGCCAATTGCTGTGATTGATTATGCCCTGGATAATTCTGTGTTAAGTAAAGAAGTTGAAGTTAAAATGAAGCCGGACTGTGACGCTTTAATTGCGGGGCCGTCTGTAGAAAATATACTCTCGTACCGGAAGATCCCAGATGACGCAGAGAAGCAGCACCAAGGTGCTCAGAGAAGAAAACATGATCTTGTGCTGAGAGAGGGCCAGGGAGCAATACAGGGGTTGTTGTCAGCCATGACTGCAGCCCTGGCCCCGGCTTCCTATAGGGGCGCAAATAGAAAACAAGTAAAGAGGTAGGTGCACTGAACTGTTTGGCTGCATCAAGCAACTTGGTTTGAACAGTCATTTTTTGCAGAGATTGAGTTAAAGGATAGACTGCCCCCATCTTTAAAAAAGTCTACCCTAATCTCATATTTGCCAACTCTCTCAGAGTCTTCTGGCAAAGTGAAGACCTCCTGCACCCCCAAAAGAGTTGACAAATTTGGATTGAAGTAGAAGAGGCCTATGAAGAAGCCTCTGTAGACATCCCAGAAAGAGGTTTCTTTTTCACGGTCACAAAATCATCAGAGATCATAGTCAAGACGTCCAGGTGCACATTCCGGAGGTGAAAAAAATGGTCAAGAAAGCGACATTGGTAAAGTGTAACCTTGAACATGGAAATATGTTTTGGGCACTGCCATGTACGCCAAGAGAACATTCTGAAAACAGTTCACAGATGGGCCAGCAGATTAACGAAACGGATGAAAGATCTGGGACATAACACAGGGAAACACAGATTATTTATTAGTAATGCTTTAATGTTGGCACAGCAAATAAAATACTAAGGCTTAGTAAAGACAGGGACAGGTATGGATCTATTACCGATACAATAACAATCTAAACTGAAAATCACATAAAAGGAAAATTTCTTAACTCTGGTTCTAGGGAAGAATATCAATACGATACGGTGCTGTAACATACAAAGTGCCCAACAACTGATACCTGTTTGGTGAAAACCAATATGGCCACCATTACAACTTGTACTGGAGTTGCCACCGAAACTCACTAAACTCTGCTGATGGCAAAGATTCCCAGTTATTCAATGACATATCCACCAGACCTGTAAAGAAGACCACCATTAAAAATATCGGAGCCCCATAAGGTCAAATTCCCAAGGCTTCCTGGACCTTTGTCCACATTTGCCGTGCTCCTTCTTGCACCCAACAATTTACATTTGATGGGCATGTGAGGGAGGTTGTTGGAGGATAAAATAATCTTAATACTTGTAAATTATTGCTTGTCTATTAAAAGGTGGGTAGCAGCCATCATTGACTCATATTTGGTAGGTGGCATCTATTGGTGACTTTTAGGAGTTGGATGTGAGCCATCAGTGACTTTTAGGAGGTGGGAGGCAACCATTATTGACTCTTAAAGAGCTAGGTGGTTGCCATCAGTTACTCTTAGAAGGGAGTGGCAGCCATCAGTGACTTTTAGGAGGTGGTTGGTAGCCATTAGTAACTCTAAAGGCTCATTTCCACATGTGAGGCACACGTCCGTATCTCGCATGTGGAAACCAAGCTGTGGAGCCGGCACTCCAGAGAGGAGCGTGCGGCCGCATAGGAACACATGGAGCTGCACAGCTCCGCTCCAAAGTGCCGGCGCCAGAGCTTGGTTTCCACATGCGAGATACGGACGTGTGCCTCGCATGTGGAAATGAGCCCTTAGGAGATGAGTGGCAGCCATCGTTGACTCTTAGGGCAAGTGCAGATGATGACCATAGTTTCTGTTCAAGTACGATCTGTCACTTGGACCAATGACGGATCATTGTCCGATTTGTTTTCTCAAACGTAATGGTCCAAGGAAAAAAATTGCAGCATGCATGATTTGCCTCCAATAATCGGTTGATACTTGCCAATTCATGACCATGTGTTCATAGATAACATTGGCCAGCACTCTGACATCTGATTGTGGTCCAATTTTCATGAACAGACTGAGTGGAGAAGATGGAGAAACATTTTTTTTTCTGGCCAACTCCAAGAAACTCGGATCACACTCTGATCACACTCTGATCAAACTGTGATCAGAGTCTAATCAGAGATTGATTAGCACAATCTGACCAATTTTCTTGGATGGAGAACATACAGTTGTCAGCACCTGCCTTTTACAAGTTGCATGGCAGCCATCAGTGACCATTAGGAGGTGGGTGGTGACAAACAATAAAATGTTGTCAGTAGGAGGGACACTTAGCATTTGGAACACCTTGCATTTAGAAACCTACACTGCAGTATGCAATAATACAGAACCATACAGGACGGTATTTCTTGCGACCTCCTGACTGTTCCTTGTTCTCCTGATCAAGGAGAGGTGCATTTCACAGCAATCAGAATTTTATCGCATGTTCTAGACATAATCCCATAACATGATATGATAAGAATATCACTGCGCTGATTTCTTGGATCACTAAGGATAGAAGTAATAATGCCTTTGCTACCATAGATATCAAGGGATACTAATTGTAATCAATTTAACATACTAATTAACCAGTATTGATGGTTTTATTGCATAATTACTTTCAAACAACAGATCTGCTGGTATTAAAGGGTATGGACATCTTTCATATGGAAAAAAGGTTTTTAATTTTCATTACTTCTCTCATTTTCAGAACCCCCTTTCCCACTTCCTGATATACAGTTCGCTCCTGATCCAAGAGTCACATTGTTCTCTAGTGGGAGTTTCTCTCCCAGTAATATAGGCTGAACGTGAGTTTTGTGTGTATCAAGGGTGCTGATGTTTTCAAAAGGTAATAATATGTCAGTACAGCTTCTATCCTGAACTTATTTTCCTATTCATGTGCTTTCCTACTTTTCTGTAGATGGTTTTATCTGCCCTTACAATGCTTTTTCCCCATTTCCATGATGTGGATATCTGGGTACAACCCGTTCCTTCTCCCTGCTGCTATTTCTAACACTAAGAGAAGGGAGAGGGAGAGAAGATAGCCATCAGCACCAAGATCAGGACCTCTGACAGATGAGTCATCTTTTTGCAGATCACTCAGCTACATGAAGGATTAACATTAACAGCATCAATATGATAGGACATCAGCGACTCGTAATATATATTACGCATGTTTTTTGCTCTCTATCTAAAATATTAATTTGTGGAACGTTTCCTTGAGCTTGGGTTTGGTCTGCTTCAGCTACTGGATCACAGAAAATGTAGAGGAGGTGAAATAGTTCAGAGCCTTCAAAATTCCTTGTTTGCTTTGGCAACTGGTGCATTTGTTACGCAGGAACTTTGCTCGGCAGCGATCAGAGAGACTGTAACACACTGCAGATCGCTCAGATGCCTCAAAACATAACCCGTCACTTCCAGTTTACTGACGACAGATGTGATCGCCTAGGAATCTGCTGAACCGTGAAGAATTATCAGGTGCAAAAACCACTAACGAGAAAAAAAACTAAACTACGTAGACCAAACTTATTAATAAACAGGATGTCTCATCAAGATATACTGAAGCCGATCTGGTGATCGTCTTGACAATCGACCAGAATTTCAGATGTCATACATGTCTCCTACAGCGGCCACGACAGGACAAATGTAGTATTACATGCTGGCCATTCACGTGAAGTGATGACCATGTAAGTAGAGGAAGGTGCAAGATCTACTAAAAGGGAGAGCTACTCTTTATAAATCAAAGAAAAAGGGGATGTTATGGAAAGATAAACAATTAAAAAACGTGCCCAATGGTTACTACTAGGAATATTTACTCAAAACCATGTACTTCTGACTGCTGGGGAAGGTAGAGGTCATAAAATGAGTTGTGACGGCCTCTCAGTCATTAGTTGGTGGCAGGCTAAGTGGGCATACCATATTCTACATTTATGACATATCACAAAGTAATGCTGTAAAATGATGTGAAATGCTCTCCCGGGCCATGAGCCTACAATTCTAATGGGTATGTAGAACTGATGAACATCACCTCCTGGTCAATGGGAGGAGTGCAGAGTCAGACTGGAGGCAGTCACATCTCCAATAGAAAAATATAGAGAAAAAGCCTGACCAGCACCTCCTAGGTGTGAATAGGTGCCAGCTGCGATAGCTGCATAATATAGAAAAAGAAAACACAACCTAGGAGGTGCTGGTCAGGTTTTTTCTCTATATTTTACTTGTGATCCTCCTTGAGATGGTTCTACTCCTTCACTGGAGTCCAGCTGTGTTTAATTAAACTGATAGGACTTGATTTGGAAAGGCGCACACCTGTCTATATAAGACCTCACAGCTCACAGTGCATGTCAGACCAGATGACGATCATGAGGTCAAAAGAACTGGCCAAGGAGCTCAGAGACAGAATTGTGGCAAGGCACAGATCTGGCCATGGTTACAACAGAATTTCTGCAGTACTCAAGGTTCCTAAGAGCACAGCAGCCTCCATAATCCTTAAATGGAAGAAGTTTGGAACCAACAGAAGTCTTCCTAGACCTGGCCATCAAGCCAAACTGAGGAATCGTGGGAGAAGAGCCTTGGTGAGAGAGGTAAAGAAGAACCCCAAGATCACTGTGGCTAAGCTCCAGAGATGCAGTAGGGAGATGGGAGAAAGTTCCACAAAGTAAACTATCACTGCAGCCCTCCACCAGTCGGGCCTTTATGGCAGAGTGGCCAGACGGAAGCCTCTCCTCAGTGCAAGACATATGAAAGCCAGCATAGAGTTTGCTAAAAAACACATGAAGGACTCCCAGACTATGAGAAATAAGATTCTCTGGTCTGATGAGACAAAGATAGACCTTTTTGGTGATAATTCTAAGTGGTATGTGTGCAGAAAACTAGGCACTTCTCATCACGTGCCCAATACAATCCCAACAGTGAAACATGGTGGTGGCAGCATCATGCTATGGGGGTGTTTTTCAGCTGCAGGGACAGGAGGACTGGTTGTCATTGAAGAAAACATGAAAGTGGCAAAGTACAGAGATATCCTGGATGAAAACCTCTTCCAGAGTGCTCTGGACCTCAGACTTGGCTGAAGTTTCACCTTCCAACAAGACAATGACCCTAAGCACACAGCTAAAATAACAAAGGAGTGGCTCCAGAACAACTCTGTGACCATTCTTGACTGGCCCAGCCAGAGCACTGACCTAAACCCAATAGAGCATCTCTGGAGAGACCTGAAAATGGCGTCCACCAACGTTCACCATCCAACCTGACAGAACTGGAGAGGATCTGCAAGGAAGAATGGCAGAGGATCCCCAAATCCAGGTGTGAAAAACTTGTTGCATCATTTCCAAGAAGACTCATGGCTGTACTAGCTCAAGAGGGGCTTCTACTCAATACTGAGCAAAGGGTCTGAATACTTATGACCATGTGATATTTCAGTTTTTCTTTTTTATGAAATTTGCACAAATTTCTACATTTCTGTTTTTTTCAGTCAAGATGGGGTGCAGAGTGTACATTAAAGGGAATCTGTCACCCCAAAAATCGTATAGGAGCTAAGGCCACCGGCATCAGGGGCTTATCTACAGCATTCTGTAATACTGTAGATAAGCCCCCGATGTAACCTGAAAGGTAAGAAAAACAGGTTATATTATACTCACCCAGGGGTGGTCCGGGTTCGTTTCGGGTCCGATGGATGTCGCAGTCCGGGTGCGGCTCCTCCTATCTTCATACAATGACGTCCTCTTCTTGTCTTCCTGCCGCTGCTCCGACGCAGGCGTACATTGTCTGCCCTGATGAAAATTCTACAAACAATCCTGAACGTGGGCACATAGCCTCAGGCTTCTACAGGACTAATTCGTCTGAAATATCTGATGGATGTGACCCTATTAAATGCATTATCACCTTTTTCTCAATTACGTTTCTTAGATTCAAGATATTACAGCACAAACTATCATTAATTGTAGCTCACTTGTTACGCGCTGCATATGAATTCCCTAGGTTTCTATGTGACAGGTCCGAAAGTATTTATAGTGAGATAGATGAGAGTAGCGCGACTGCATTACTATGCATTTATCCGGATATGTCTCTGCATTGCCAACATACTGTATAGTGCTGCTGTCCTCTGTTGTAACCATTTGGCCCCATGAATGGGAGAAATCACCCATCCCGGCAATCTCTGTAAACCACAGCACTGTGAAGATAGATATGAGATACATACATAGATAGATACAGTGGCATGAAAAAGTTACTGTTATTGTAAACAGTCAAGCAAGTTGTTTATGAAATGATCCCTAAAAGATGACACATGTCTTTTGTCATTTAGGAAAAAAAAATAAAAAATAAAAAATAAAAAAATAATATATATATATATATATATATATATATATATATATATATATACTAGATGGTGGCCCGATTCTAACGCGAGTATTCTAGAATATATATGTAGTTTATTTATGAAGATTCGCTGATTGTTCGCGGCCGGCCACGTAGTATATAGCACAGCTACATAGTATATAGCACAGCCACGTAGTATATAGCACAGCCCACATAGTATATAGCACAGCCCATGCAGTATATTACACAGCCCACGCAGTATATTACACAGCCCACGTAGTATAGAGCACAGCCCACGTAGTATATAGCACAGACCACGCAGTATATAACACAGGCCACGTTGTATATAGCACAGTCACGTAGTATATAGCACAGCCCACATAGTATATTGCACAGCTATGTAGTATATTGCAGAGCCATGTAGTATATAGCACAGGCCACGCAGTATATAACACAGGCCATGCAGTATATAACACAGCCCACGTAGTATATAACACAGCCCACGTAGTATATAGCACAGCCCACGCAGTATATAACACAGCCCACGCAGTATATAACACAGCCCACGTAGTGTATACCACAGCCCACGTAGTGTATAACACAGCCACGTAGTATATAACATAGTCACGTAGTATACTGCACAGCCACGTAGGATATAGCACAGCCCACGTAGTATATAGCACAGCGAGGTAGTATATAACACAGCCCACCCAGTATATAACACAGCCCATGCAGTATGTAACACAGCCCATGCAGTATATAACACAGCCCACGTAGTATATAACACAGGCCACGTAGTATATAGCAATGTGGGCACCATATCCCTGTTAAAAAAATAATTAAATTAAAAATTAGGTATATACTCACCTTCCAGCGGCCCCCGGATCCAGCCCAGGCCTTCAGTGATGCTTGTCGCGGCGCTCTGTTCCCAGTAATGCCTTGCGGCAATAACACGTGATGATATAGCGGTCTCGCGAGACCGCTACGTCATCACGGGTCGTTGCCGCAATGCATTCTCGGGACCGGAGCGTCGCGGGGAGCGGGAAAGGCTGGCGCGGACGACGGAAGGTGAGAATATAATGATTTTTAGTTTTTTTTATTATTTTTAACATTATATGTTTTTACTTTTGATGCTGCATAGGCAGCATCAATAGTAAAACGTTGGTCACACAGGGTTAATGGCACCGTTAACCGTATTGCGTTACACCATGTTATGCCGCGGTGTAACGCAGTCCATTTAACGGACTTCTGAAACGCTATGTGGGCGCTGACTGGAGGGGAGTATGGACAGGGCACTGACTGGACGGGAGTATGGAGGGGGCACTGACTGGGAGGGGCCAATTCGCGGGTGGACTGTGCCTGTCGCTGATTGGTCGCGCCCAGCCGGCAGCGACCAATCAGCGACGCAGGATTTCCGTTACAGACAAACAGACGGAAGTGGAAAACAGACAAACAGACGGATGTGGACCTTAGACAATTATATAGATAGATGTAGTTAGTACCTAGTAACACCCTTTTTGAAAGTATCACAGCTTGTAAATGCTTTTTGTAGCCAGCCAAGAGTCTTTCAATTATTGTTTGGGGGATTTTCATCTATTCTTCCTTGGAAATTTCTCCCAGTTTTGTGAGATTCCTAGGTCGTTTTGCATGCACTGCCATTTTGAGGTCTAGCCACAGATTTTCAATGATGTTCAGATCAGGGGACTGTGAGGGCCATTGTAAAACCTTCAGATTTCACCTTTTGAGGTTGTCTATTGTGAATTTGGATGTGTGTTTAGGATCATTATCCATTTGTAGAAGCCATCCTCTTTCCAACTTCAGCTGCACAACCCCTAAGCATGATTAACCCACCCTCATGCTTAATCATTGGAGAAATGCTCTTTTCCTCAACTTCCATGCCTTTTTTTCTCCACACATACATTTGATCATTGTGGCCAAGGAGTTTTAATTTAATATCATTTGTCCACAGGACTTGTTTCCAAAAAGCTTCAGGCTTGTTTAGATGTCTTTTTGTAAAATTTGACGCTGAATTTTATGGTGAGGACACAGTAGAGGTTTTCTTCTGATGACTCTTCCAGGAAGGCAATATTAGTGCAGGTGTCTCTGAACAGTAGAATAATATGCCACAACTCCAGAGTTTGCTACATCTTTTTGAAGGTCTTTTGGGGTTCTGATTTGCCTCTCTAGCAATCCTACGAACAGCTCTTGCTGAAATTGTGCTTTGTCTTCCAGACCTTATATTAACCTCCACTCTTCCAGTTAACTGCCATTTTTTTAAATTCCAGTTCGAACTGAGGAAAGTGTAACTTGAAAACACTTTGCTATCTTCTTATAGCCTTCTCCTGCTTTTCTGAAAGCCCAGAGTCTCCGCACTTACATGGTTTACTATGCGGTGGACTTCGGGAAAATGGCTGCCAGGGGCGGCGCATGTGCACACGGAGATCTCGACATCAAGATCTTGGGAGATGAGATCTCAGTGCTATTTTTTTCCTCAAAATTTGGGGTGCATCTTATAATCTGGTATATCTTACAATCCACAATATATGGTAAATGAGATAAAGGGAAAATTATCAAAAAGAATGCATAGACAGATAATAATATATATTTTATATATCCGATATCGCGTAGACAAGTGTAGGCCGGTCCTTTTCTGCACATACATTACTCCATACATCATGGTGTTTACTTAACCTGTTCCGCAGCCTACAGATAAAATATCATGTGATAGTTGCCATGCCGACAATTCAATTTGTGCTGGCACTGAAGACAAATAATTTCATAGAATTCTCATAGAACATACTGTAACTTGCGTGCACGCATCAGTAGAGCGTCTGAACAATTCACTGCTCCCTGGATATATTAGTTTTCTTTATCCGTGTCTCCAAAATGCCTCTAACTCCATGCAAGGAGATGTCACCGAGATGATCTCATTATCAGGCATGGATGGTATCTGATCCTTGTCTGATGGGTACAAAGTAGCTCAGTTCTCTAATTCACACAGCAAAAAAGGGCAACAATATTTACTAGGTCACACACGTTAGCGCCGGGTATTACAAATGTTAGAGAAAAGTGAGTTCTGTATTTATCTTGTCCTGTTTTGTGCCGCACATATATTAAAGGTTGTGCACTGTCAGGGTTCTCCTGCGAGCGGTTATATGATTTGTAAATTTCCGGTCACATTCTCACTAGACGTGTTCGGCCTTGCTCAATTCACTTGTATTGAATGAGGCCATACAGTCTAGTTAGCAGGTGACTGCGTGTATACAAATGACAAACTTGCGATCATACGCCGCTCCCGACTCCAGCACACAGACTGACGGCAGACTTGAATCCCAAAACTGGTCAACCCTTTAAAGGACTCTAGAACTAACATGCCATATTTTTCAGGACCGTCTATAATTTTTGGCAACCCCTGTGGCTTATACGTTTTGGCAACACTGTTTTTTCCATGAAGTCTTGCAGGATTGCTGACGGAGAACCCAAACCCAGTCCCTTACTGAAGTGTGAATACAGCCTTAAAATATGTTGATGACTACCCCGAGATCAAGAGTGTGCGTTGAAAATTTTGGGTGGATTGATTAAAAATAATTAACGTTGGTATACTCATCTTCCACCATTCCCATGAACTTAGTGCCGGAAGCTCGGATGTTTCTCCGATGATGCACTCTACTAGCAGAATACCGCTGCAGCCAATCACATGGTGCAGCGGTGCTGTGACCAAATGGAGAAACAGAGCAACATTGCAATCACACACCTTAAATGTCATTATATTTAAGGGTTAGCAGCAGGGATTGGTACTACGAGAGAGCCACTGTCAGACATCTCTGTGGATTAGCTCTTCGAGATAAAAAAAAAAAAGGATCGTCAGTTCGAAATTGGACATGCCGGATACTTATCTCCCCTGACATCATCTGTGCATGGACCGCATACAAATTTGACTGTTGGACAAGCCCAATAATTCAGGGGACATTAGTCTTATGTGTAGGGATGGCTTACTAAGGGTTGTCTACATACACATCTCCATGTGGTCGGCATTCAATCTCTTCCAATGGAGGCATGGATGACGGAGATAAGTGAGGTAAATCTTGCACATATTTTAGTGATCTCAGCCCATGGACACCAACCAATGTTATGTTTTGAACTGTCAGATGATTGACGATGATATATGTATCCTGATATCACAGATGTCTCAAATGTTGAAGGAAAATGTTCTAAAAAGTTAAGTGTCACCAGCCTGTTTCCGAGTACTTTGGCTGCCTACATCTTAGAACGATTCACTCCGGCTGTGCCAACTTATGAGCAAATATCTTCCACTCTATCTGCTGGTAGATCTGTTCTAGCAAAGTCATTTCTACTTACCTAAATGTATCTTATGGTGTGGAACAGGTCGCAGTGTTCATCAAGGTCAAGGCTGTATCCATAGGGGGTGGAGAGGTTGCAGTCACATCTGAGCCCCGATCACATTAAAAATGATTTAGCTTATTGCTAAGCAAAGCTAATAGTCCTAGATTGACTGTAGATTGGATTTCCCATTTTGGTTTCCCTCGGGCAGATTTCACTGAATTGGAAAGAATGCAACCAATTTCTTCCAATTTCATCACAGACTCCCCCCATCTCAATAATAGCTATAACATGTTGTAGTCATGTATTTAAAGGTTCGCAAATCCTATAGAAAATAGCTTCTTGGAGACAGAAAATTGTTATTTGTTATCTATGATTGACAAATAAAAAAGTACCAAAAACTTTCTTCCTGAATTTCATGGGCCTAAAATCCAACTGATACACAATAATCCTAATTCTAAAAATACGGGATTAAAATGATCCTTAATGTCAGTAAGGAAATTCATATGAAGGAACCGGAAAAGATGTGGAATAGCATGTTCATAGAGTCTCAGAAATCTAAGAGCTTTTGGCAGGAGAGATTGAGCATTTACTAGGTATGGGGCTTCCCAACTCTAGACTGATAGATGATGTTGGGGAAGAAAGGGATGGACCATGTCTTCCTTTGATCACTGTCCTCCTTCCATGCTTCACGCAGTGTTCCCCAATTGCTCTCGGGAACAGGTGTATTTCTCTCTGCCTTGCCGAGGGCAGAGCAAAGTGCTGTATTGCGCCTTTACCGTAGGGTAGTCAATGCTTTTTGGCCTTTTCTTGGCGTACGAACATTACAGAACTTTGCTTTGCCATGAGAGAAGTGCACCTGAGCATGGGCACAAATGAGGAACATTGGGTGGATGACATAGGACCCATTATCTGCATGAAGCAGGGAAGGAGGATAGTGATCGTAGGAAGAGAGAACGTACCAGATCAAGACCGGAGACACCAATCAGACCGGACTACGCCGTCTGTGAGTATAATAAGGGGTCTATGCCTTGCATATGGTTTGGGGACATACAGCATACCAGAATGCTGTAAGGACTTAAAGGTGCTCACCAAACATTATATTGGGAAATCTGGTGACAATTTCCCTCTAGGAAGATTCCCCAGAAATATTAAAGATCAATACCAAAGCACTGAACAAGATAGAGTTGTTAAATGTTCTCTATGTATTCAATAGGTCTTTGTACACTGTCTATGGACACTACCATGTTAAGAATGACTGTAATTTATCCCAAATCGCAGCAGCAATCACTGAGATAAACCCTCAAGAACCACATTTCCAAGACAGACCTCTTCAAGGATTCTTTCCACCATATTAGGAGAAGTCAACAGGAAGTTACAGAAACGTTGGATTAATAGGAGCCACAGTGGTCTACTGAGTGTTCCATTGGCTCAATAATCAAAAAAACATAATGGTATCTCTAAGAAACCATGCATGGGAGGCACGGTGGCACATAAGGAGCAATCCAGTTTGGAACCCAACTGGTCTAAAATTTATGAAATAGACTAGCGCCACAAAAAATTTCCAGTACGGTATAGATTCGACTGAATCTCAGCCTTCAGACAGCAGAGAGGACTTTGAGTGTGTATTCTCTTGCAAAGGGAGCAGGTGCCTTCAGGTCTCAGATCCAATTCCTAAATTCTGCTTTATAGCATTATACAATCTGACTATAATTAAGGCTTCATTCAGACGCCCGTAATTTTTTCACGTTGGCAAAAAAACGATTTAAAATATTCATCAGTTTTTACCATCAGTGTTTCATCAATGATTTTCACGTATGAAAAAAACAAATAAATGACAAAGCTTCTCGTATCCATTGCAATGTTAACAACGGACTGCACACGGATTGTACGCTGACACCATCCGTGTGCTGTCTGTTATTTCAATGGATCCTTTTATGGATAATTTTGGTCCGGAGTTAAATATGACTTATAAACTTTGTTCTCCTCCTTCGTGTAAGGTCGGGTTCAGATGAGCGTACATTTCATTAAGAAAAAAGAGACTTTTCCATCTGTAAGGTCCTCGATATGTCATCCGTGTATATGTTTCTTATAGCTGTATGACATCCGCTTTATACACCAACAATTTAAAAAGTAATAAAAGGCCAAATACGGTTTTCGATGCTAATATTTGCAATGGATATATAAAAACTGGATGGTGTCCATATGGCACCCATTTTTTTATGCATTCATGGTAGAGTCTGATACAAAAATCAGATGAGGTCAGAGCATCCTGTTTATTTTTTACACTTGGACCATCGATCCGTTCACGTGAACTATCCCCTTGACTTGCATTGATCCACTTGAAGCACATGAACATAAAATATGCTCGTCTGAACGATTCCTTTGGATCAGAAAAACAAAATTAAAGCCGAGAATGGACCGTCACATGACGGACACCGGCAGCACTCAACTGATCCTACTGACCTACAACGGGGGTTTGTCCAAAAAAATAGTTTTGCCTACTGTGCTAATTTTTTTTTCCATCAACTGTCTCTAAATCTGCAATGGGAATCCAACATAGATGTGAATACAGCTTTACATAAAATGTCACCTGTTGATGCCGAATCCAAAAGAACTAAATGGATTATGAAATAACTGATGAAGACTGATACATTTGAGTCCAAGGATGAAGAATAGGATCCATTAATTGATATCAGTTAATTAATACGTAACAATTTTCCCATTCTAGAGAAATAACAATACAATAAACAAAAGAAAATAATAGAAAGTTCTATGATGGATAAAGCTACAGTTGTATATGTGCCTAGAAAACATATTACGGTAAGTTATTTTTCCTTTTCCATTTTTTACGACTATAACTGATATTTTTCCTGCTTGGCTAAAACTATATTTAGACAAACCTGATCGTGGAGTTGTTTAGTCTCTGAATAGAGCCATATATGATAAATGTATCTAGAACAATCACCGGCCTCCGCAATGTAACCACTAAAGAAAAAGCCTCTGATATTCCAATGTAATGGATCTGGCCACTTTAGGAAACGTATGACCAATGCACCCCTCTCTGTACACAGGCTTGGACAACAGGTGGCGATCAGACTGCAAGTTCCAACTTTATATAAAAATGTTGCAAACAATAGAAAAAAAAATCAGCAATACACTAAAGCCAAATCTAAAACTTTTGAAACTTTCCAATAGTTGCCAGATTACAAGTCCCTGGACGACCTTGTCTGAGATTTATGGTTGATCGCGATGAATCAAATAAAGCAAAAACGATTCAAACATCACATGAAAAAAAAGGACAAAACATAAGAACGTCATATTTACTAAACATTACCACAATACGTAAATAAAGAAATAAAGGGCATTCATACCTGTATGGTGGGGTTCTCCAGTACATCCAAGTGGATCTCCTGTGAGGCTGAGGGGGTCTTGGACATGTTGTTTTGGACCATTGGGAAAAAAAGGAAGAAAAATAAAGTAAACAGTAAACAAAAAAAAAAAAGAAAAAAAAATAGAGGTTGAATTCTGCAGCAGACACAAGCTTCTTCTACATCCAAGCAGCCTGGTCTTGTTCTATTGCCTGATATGGTATCATGGTAGAGGCAGGATCAGTCCCAGGATGGCTGCTGCTTGCTTTTCTCTCCAGATGCACTTCACTCTCTGTGACTTGTATGTGTAGCAAGAAAATCTCAGAGCTGAGCCACCTCCCAGGCAGGCTGGAGACATAGAAGAGGAGGAGGAGGAGGAGGAGTGCTTACCCTGCCTGAGCCTTATACACAGCAATGAGCTGAGACATGCTCCAAGATGGGGACCCCCCATGCCCTCATCCAAACTCTATCCCTATCCTATAGCCCTGCATTCTGCCACCACTATCCTGGCTCACCACTCTGCAACAATGTATCCACGACCCATTCTGCAACAAGGTATGCATGACCCACGCTGCAACAATGTATCCATGGCCCACACTGCAACAATGTATCCATGACCCACTCTGCAACAATGTATCCATGACTCACACTGCAACAATGTATACAGGACCCACACTGCAACAACGTATCCATGACCTACGCTGCAACAACGTATCCATGGCCCACTCTGCAACAATGTATCCATGACCCACACTGCAACAATGTGTCCATGACCCACTCACATCAATGTATCCATGACCCACTCTGCAACAATGTATCCACGGCCCACACTGCAACAATGTATCCACGACCCACTCTGCAACAATGTATCCGCAACCCACACTGCAACAATGTATCCATGACCCTCTGCAACAATGTATCCACGACCCACACTGCAACAATGTATCCATGGCCCACACTGCAACAAATGTATCCATGACCCCCTGCAACAATGTATCCATGGCCCACACTGCAACAATGTACCCATGACCAACTCTGCAACAATGTATCCATGACCCACACTACGACAATGTATCCATGATCCACACTGCAATAATGTATCCTCGCCCCCACTCTGCAACAATGTATCCATGACGCATGATGTGCCCTGATACATAGCAGAAATACAATGTAATAAAATAAGATTTCAGCAGCCACTGTACTTCATCAGTGAGAAGAGAAGCATTATCCAAGACAATGACCATGACTGCATGGAGTGATCCATCACAGAGGAGGCCAAAACCCATCAGGGTGTCATTAAACCGCAGGAGGTTTTCACATTAGACACCAGCAGCCATAGATTTATGTGTTTAAAGTGCTGGAGGTCAGAGATTAAATCATGCGGAGAAGTGGAATGCTGGGAGATGTTGCAAGTTTTGTGTTTTTGTTAAATAAACAAAGAACTTTTTAGAACTGACTGTGTTCTAAGTTCTCAGAAGTGATCTCCAGAGGGCTGAGCTGTCAGAGGTGTCAGGCGGCTGCACCACGAGCTCTGCAAAGTGCGCCCAGGAGCCAGTTCTGCATGTGTGGTACCTCGTCTCATACACCATGATTTACATAAAGTTTTTACTGCTGTAGATTTACAGTTGCAGGAAAAAAACTACTTTTTTTTTTTGTATTCTGCAAATGAGTAATTTCCACCAGCGGTCATCGACCTTAAAGGGACACTGTCAGCACAGAATGACTGTTCACACCAAGTGCATCAAGGCGGGGCCAGCCAGAGCTGTCAATCAAATAAGGGGGGAGACGGAGATGGAGGGAAAACAAGCAGGTGGGAAGGTGTATATAAATGATTGACCCCGCACTGAGTGACTGTACTTAGTTAGCTGACAGAGTCCCTTTAAAGGGCTTCTGTCAGTAGGATCAGCCCTCCTAAGTCTTCTGTATGGGCATACAGGTCATAGGAAGCTGAATAAAGTGACACATTGGTATCTGCGATCCAATGTCTTATTCCAGGAATTCTACATTTATCCATTGGATAGGATAGGCCATCAATGTTAAAATCCCAAATGACCCCTTTAATATGTAAACGAGCTGTTAAGATCTCATGGCCGGACATAGATCTCCCCTAGAATCTGCCTCCAGAGTTTGTTTTAAATGAATGGAGTGTTATCAGTGTGACACATGTAGAACAGGAGAGCAGACTGTCAGTCATTACATGTCTCACACTGGTAATGCCCCCTTTAATTTACAATAAGCTCTGGAGGCAGATTCTCAGGGAGATCTATGTCCGCCCCATAGATCTGAACTGAACAGCTCATTTACATATTAAGAAAAATGTGTGTTTCTCAGGAATAAGACATCAGATCGCAGATATCAAGATATCATTTTATTCAGCTTTCTATGACCTACAGTCCCATATAGACAGCTTAGGAGGGTTAATACTACCGATAGATTCCCTTTAATGATAATTGAGCTAACTAAGGTTATGTGCACAAAGAGATTTTTTAAAGTGGTCAAAAACCACGAGTTTTCTAGTGAAAGCTTCAGGAGACGCTTCCTTCAGGGAGTTTTTGGATGAATTTTTCATTTTCTGAAATAGTTTTGAAAATGGTTTGAAGCATTTTGGAAGAGTGTTTTTCCTGCAGCATTTTATTTTTGCAACCTTTTCATTGGACAGTGCCTAATTTGGAGCATTTTCCATCAAGAGTTGCTTTAAAGAAATGACATTCACTTTCTTTTCTCCCACCAAGCGGTTTTGAAAGCCTGAAATGGGAAAAAAAACACAAGACTCAACGTATGAACATGAAACAAGTTTTATAATGGAAATGAATAGGAAAAGTCTTTCAATTTTTCAGGCATTTTGTGATACAGATCTGCTCTAAAATACTCCTCAAAAAACTTTATATCACATATCCTAATCCACTTTAGCATTAGTTTCAGTACCATAAAATAGAAAAGGATCTGGTAGTGGATGAATGCGCTGCCTAAATAACTCCAGCTTTAAAGAGGACCAATCACCAGGTCAAAAGTGCCCATTATGTGCTTTTATTTTATACATGCTGTTCCCCTGATTATTCTAGTTTTTTTAATGTGCCATACAGGTCCACAGATATGGGCTTTTTTGTGCTTTCTTTTATGGTCTTTACAAGTTGGAATTCTGCAAAGTAGCCTAAAGACACGCCCCAGAGGATCCAGTGAACACACCCCCTTGGAAAAGGGCCATGTTGGATTTCAGAGAAAAGAAGCAAAAAAGGAGATTAATCAGGAAAGCAGCAGGAATAAACTTAGAGCAAAAACTGGACACTTCAGCCGGTGATCTGTCTTCTCGAAAAGGGATATTTGAGTTACTTAAGGTGATCACCAACCCACAATTGGTGATAACTACTACTGTGAGTGTGCAACTGCTGAGACCCCCATGACCACCAGAACGGGGGGACACTTGCTTGGAAGAGAGGTCAAGATCGATGTTCCCTTCAACCAGGGAACTTGTGTCCCAGCAATGTTTGGGACTCTCAGCAGTCGGCCCCCTATCGATCTAGTCGTTTAACCTATCTTGTGCATAGATGATAACTTGTACCAGCAGGAATAATTAATTAATTAACACATTTTTTTTTCTGCCTCATTCCAAGAGATTTCATTTTTTCAGTGTTTCCTGTGATTTATAAATTACATACTAAAAATCGCCCGGGTTAATAATATTACCTTGATAATAAATGTATTTATTTTTTTACATTTTACAAATATAGCATAAAAAATAGATCAGTAATTAATCAATAAGTTAATTTATTTAACTCATGGGCAATGGCAAAAAATATTTAGTGGTGGCATTTCTTTGCTGCAAGGACGACCTTAAAGGAGCTGTCCAGAATTCGTAAAGAAAAAATATAAAGGTATTCTTTTGGCCTCCACATTATCATAAAAGAAATGATGGAACAACTTAGTAGACTATGCTACTTGAAAGATACACATGCTAAATGTATGCTTAGTATGATAGTCTGACCTCTACAAATATATGTTTGTGTGCCATAGTAGCCCCAGAGTGATGGATAGTTTACAGTAAAGTTTCTGGGGTGACCATCGCAGGCACCTGACACCAACGCCATAGGATAGCTTTCACTAACGTTGGTCCTAGTGCTGTCTGTGTGATGTCAGTTTTTTCCCCACACAGCACTCAGACCAAAGATACGGCCGTGTGAACACAGCCTTACCGGAGTTTCATCAGCTCTTCTCACTTAGGAAGGTCTCTGAGGCTTTTCCTATCATGCACTGAGAGACATTTGGACAGCACACGGATGCTGTCCAATTTTTTTTCACTGAACAATACACTGTGTTGGCGAGTTTTGATCCATGATCAGAATCAGACATGTCTCCATGTTTTGGTGCAGACCACTCGGCCTAAAAAATGCCACAGACATGTGAACAAGCCGATATTCCAAACCTGGGCAAAGTGCGACCTGTGGACCACATATGGTGCTCGGACTGTTCCAGTGGGGGTCTCAAAGGCTGAAAACAATCGCCCACTGACTGCACCATTTAGTCGCTCCCCTTTGCGTCCCAATTTCACCTCTATCAGCATCCTCAGGATGTAGACAGCGGGGGAATAAAATGGTAGAGGAGGGGTCCGCCGGCTCTTTCTTCCACCTAACAGCTTGTGCAACTGAGACAGTAGATGTGATGATGTCACTACATGATATCTGCTGTGCGAAGCCTCGGTGCAAACAGCAAAGACTGGAGCAGAGCTCCGGGGGGAATATACATGAGGTAAGGAGGTATTTTTATTCAATATGTGACTGGGATGTGTGCCTGAATACAGGTGGGGGCTCATACTGGATATAGGGAGGCTATGGGGGGGCTCATACTGGATATAGGGAGCTATGTGGGGGCTCATACTGGATATAGGGAGCTATGTGAGGGCTCATACTGGATATAGGAAGCTATGTGGGGGCTCATACTGGATATAGGGAGCTATGTGGGGGCTCATACTGGATATAGGGAGCTATGTGGGGGCTCATACTGGATATAGGGAGCTATGTGGGGGCTCATACTGGATATAGGGAGCTATGTGGGGGCTCATACTGGATATAGGGAGCTATGTGAGGGCTCATACTGGATATAGGAAGCTATGTGGGGGCTCATACTGGATATAGGGAGCTATGTGGGGGCTCATACTGGATATAGGGAGCTATGTGAGGGCTCATACTGGATATAGGAAGCTATGTGGGGGCTCATACTGGATATAGGGAGCTATGTGAGGGTTCATACTGGATATAGGAAGGCTATGTGAGGGCTCATACTGGATATAGGGAGGCTATGTGAGGGCTCATACTGGATATAGGAAGCTATGTGGGGGCTCATACTGGATATAGGGAGCTATGTGGGGGCTCATACTGGATATAGGGAGCTATGTGGGGGCTCATACTGGATATAGGGAGCTATGTGAGGGCTCATACTGGATATAGGAAGCTATGTGGGGGCTCATACTGGATATAGGGAGCTATGTGGGGGCTCATACTGGATATAGGGAGCTATGTGAGGGCTCATACTGGATATAGGAAGCTATGTGGGGGCTCATACTGGATATAGGGAGCTATGTGAGGGTTCATACTGGATATAGGAAGGCTATGTGAGGGCTCATACTGGATATAGGGAGGCTATGTGAGGGCTCATACTGGATATAGGGAGGCTATGGAGGACTCATACTGGATATAGGGAGGCTATGGAGGACATACTGGATATAGGGAGGCTATGTGAGGGCTCATACTGGATATAGGGAGGCTATGTGAGGGCTCATACTGGATATGAGGAGGCTATGTGAGGGCTCATACTGGATATGAGGAGGCTATGTGAGGGCTCATACTGGATATAGGGAGGCTATGTGAGGGCTCATACTGGATATAGGGAGGCTATGGAGGACTCATACTGGATATAGGGAGGCTATGGAGGACATACTGGATATAGGGAGGCTATGTGAGGGCTCATACTGGATATAGGGAGGCTATGTGAGGGCTCATACTGGATATGAGGAGGCTATGTGAGGGCTCATACTGGATATAGGGAGGCTATGTGAGGGCTCATACTGGATATAGGGAGGCTATGTGAGGGCTCATACTGGATATAGGGAGGCTATGGAGGACTCATACTGGATATAGGGAGGCTATGTGAGGGTTCATACTGGATATAGGAAGGCTATGTGAGGGCTCATACTGGATATAGAGAGGCTATGTGAGGGCTCATACTGGATATAGGGAGGCTATGGAGGACTCATACTGGATATAGGGAGGCTATGTGAGGGCTCATACTGGATATAGGGAGGCTATGTGAGGGCTCATACTGGATATAGGGAGGCTATGTGAGGGCTCATACTGGATATAGGGAGGCTATGTGAGGGCTCATACTGGATATAGGGAGGCTATGTGAGGGCTCATACTGGATATAGGGAGGCTATGGAGGACTCATACTGGATATAGGGAGGCTATGTGAGGGCTCATACTGGATATAGGGAGGCTATGGAGGACTCATACTGGATATAGGGAGGCTATGTGAGGGCTCATACTGGATATAGGGAGGCTATGTGAGGGCTCATACTGGATATAGGGAGGCTATGTGAGGGCTCATACTGGATATAGGGAGGCTATGTGAGGGCTCATACTGGATATAGGGAGGCTATGTGAGGGCTCATACTGGATATAGGGAGGCTATGGAGGACTCATACTGGATATAGGGAGGCTATGTGAGGGCTCATACTGGATATAGGGAGGCTATGGAGGACTCATACTGGATATAGGGAGGCTATGGAGGACTCATACTGGATATAGGGAGGCTATGTGAGGGCTCATACTGGATATAGGGAGGCTATGTGAGGGCTCATACTGGATATAGGGAGGCTATGTGAGGGCTCATACTGGATATAGGGAGGCTATGGAGGACTCATACTGGATATAGGGAGGCTATGGAGGACTCATACTGGATTTAGGGAGGCTATGTGAGGGCTCATACTGGATATAGGGAGGCTATGTGGGGGCTCATACTGGATATAGGGAGGCTATGTGAGGGCTCATACTGGATATAGGGAGGCTATGGAGGACTCATACTGGATATAGGGAGGCTATGTGGGGGCTCATACTGTATATAGGGAGGCTATGTGGGGTCTATTCTGTATATAGGGGGCTATGTGAGGATTTACACTAAATATAGGGGCTGTGTGAGGACTCATACTGTATTTAGAGGGCTATGTGTGGGTCTCATATCAAATATAAGGAGGCTATGTGAGGGCTGATACTGTATATAGGGGGCTGTGTTGTGGTTCATGTTGTATATAGGGGGTTGTGTAGTGGCTCATGCTGTTTATAAGGGGCCTGTGTGGGGGCTTAAGCTGTATATAGGGGGTGTCAGCATAATTCATTCTACTCAATATTAAGTGATAATTAATATGTAAATATTATTATTGAGCTGACTTTATTTCAACCTATTGGTTCGGCCTCATGGTCACGGTCTCTCATGTGGCTCCTCAGCAGTAGGAATTGCTCACACTTTCCATAGGCTATAATTGATTAGAGTTCTATCCATTAAAAAATCAGAGATAGATGTTGTTTGTGAAAAAATGATGTGTGAATGAGCCCTAACACATATTTTGTGATCTGGGCAGCTAATTAATCTGGTACAGAAAGTCTTGGTGTGGCAATGTCTCTTTTTAGGAAGCAGCGCGGCCGTTCTCGGGCTCCATTTGCAATCCTGTGTCGGCCCCCATGCCCGGGCCCTTAGGGTTAGGTGGCGAGGTGTGAGTGCATTCATGTCTTGGTAGCGGGGGGTTATCGGTGGGTTGTGTCGGTGTAAGTACATAAATACCGGTGATAACATAATAACACATCCCACAGAAAACATTTATCTATCCTCATGGAAATACCCAGTGTCGATATCATTATTGTGCCAGATGTCATCTTGCTTCCTTCTCTGCGCTTTTTAATAAACTCTTTGCAAAATAATTGTATTAGAAATTACATGTAGAAAACTGATTTCACGTTTGTGAACTGAAAATGACAAGAATTGCTGGAATGGAGGGATCAGTAAGCAAACAAGGCACATTCACAGCTCGGTCAGCCGACCATGAACAGTCCACAGCGCTTCATGAATGTGCCCATCATCTATGAGACAGAATGATTCATGTTATTCTTATATAGCGCCATCATATTCCGCAGTGCCTTACATACATTATCATTGCTGTCCCCATTGGGGCTCGCAATCTACAGTACACCCCCTATCACTAAGTCTTTGGAGGAAACCGGAGTACACAGGGGAAACCCACGCAAACATGAGGACAACTTACTAACTCCTTGCAGATGTTATCCTTGGTGGGATTTGAACCCAGAACCCCAGCGCTGCAAATCAACAATCTTAACCACTGAGCCACCATACAGTGCTAACCACTGAGCCACCATACAGTGCTAACCACTGAGCCACCCAAAAAGTTTTTTCTTATCTGAAAATAAGAATCCTCGTTTTAAGTTTTTTGTGAATTTATGGACCAGAATGCTGAAAACGGAAATCTGATAATCATCACCATAACAGACACGCTAAACTGTCTTCTTAAGCTTCTTAAGATGTGTTGATCATCACCTGTAAATTGGGGCCTTTTTCTGTTAGCAGACACTGTGGAGGAAAAGAGGTTTTAGATGGCAGGCATTAAAATAAATGACGATATAGCATAAGGTGGCAACAACTCTTCCAAAGTCTGAGCTTCTCTTTTTTTGTCATATAAGAAAAAAAGGACAGTTTTTCATTGTCATGCTGGATCCGATTTTCATCCATTTTTGGTCCATGTGTCCACTTTTACCGTTTTGGCACTCTTTCCTTTGACATGGAAAAAAATGATTTTTGCATACAGTATGTTAGTTCAATTCTAGTAACTAAAGATAACTATTAAGTTCCACTCTCTAATTTTAATTCATTCATATTCCGGCCCTTTGATATGTAGTTTTCAGCTTGATCCAAGTATCGCAGTGTTTTGTCTTGTAGGAGTGTCCCTCTCAGTAATACAGGCTGGATGGCAGTTCTGTTTGTTTTTAGAGTGCTGATGCCTTCCATTGTTTTCATGTATCACTCAAATTTACTTCTTCTCAATGCACTTTCCTCCTAGTCTGTAGTCTGTTTTTTATGGTCACCCTAAAACTTGAGATGATTTCCCCTCTGCACAAGAGATCTATAAATCTCCCACCTACCCTTCCCTGCTGCTATCTCTAACACTGAAAGGAGGGAGGAAAAGAGTAGAGAGGAGAGCCCCCAGGAGTAGGAGCTCTGATGGATATGTAACACTTCTGCAGAGCACACAGCTAGATATAGGACTATACAGACTCTTTAGGAACAAAATGATAGATTTTTTTTAATGAAAACTATTTAAAAAGTTGCTTGAAGGAATCCATCAGTAAAAAAAAAATTATATTTACCTGCAGCCAATACGGTAAAGTGCAGGTAGATAACATTTTAAAGGGAAACTGTCACCTCCAAAATGGCTGGTGAGGTAAGCTCACCGTCATCAGGGGCTTATCTACAGCATTCTGTAATGCTGTAGATAAGCCGCTGATGTTACCTGAAAGAGGAGAAAAAGACATTAGATTATACTCACCCAGGGGCGGTCCCGGTACGATGGGCTTCTCAGGTCCGGTACAGCGCCTCCTATCTTCATTCCATGACGTCCTCTTCTGGTCTTCATGCCGCGGCTCCAGCGCAGGCGTACTTTGTCTGTCCTGTTGAGGGCAGAGCAAAGTACTGCAGTGCGCAGGGGCCGGAAAGGTCAAAGAGGCCCAGCGCCTGCGCACTGGAGTACTTTGCTCTGCCCTCAACAGGGCAGATAAAGTACGCTTGCACCGGAGCCGCAGCATGAAGACAAGAAGAGGACGTCATCCTATGAAGATGGGAGGCCCCGGACCGGACCGCGACGCCCATCGGACCAGACCGCAGCGGGACCGCCCCTGGGTGAGTTTAATCTAACCTCTTTTTCTCCTCTTTCAGGTATCATCGGGGGCTTATCTACAGCATTACAGAATGCATTACAGAATGCTGTAGATAAGCCCCTGATGATGATGAGCTTACCTCACCATCGATTTTGGGTGTGACAGGTTCCCTTTAAGTTACATTTTTCCAGCAGCCACTCATTCCTGGTCATCTGTGCAATGTCGGGGACTGTGAACAGTCGGTCCTCTTTACACAGAGACTGCGCTGTTGTTACTCCCCTGCGGCTTTGACTGATATCCTGCTTTGCACACAAACACGGCAGAGCAGGATGTTAGTTACGGAACCTCTGGAGTGATTACACTCTTTTTTTGTTTTCCTACTTCACCACCGGATAGGTATCAGTAATGTATGTTTCCTGAGTGTAGTAAAATACTTTTTGGCGACCATCTACCACCACTTCTGGAGCCGCTCCGGTACCTTTCTGCCATCGTGTGACGGCAGCTCTGACTGGCCTGAAGTCACTATCACTAAAAGTCACTAACATAACTCTTTCTGAGTTTCATAGACTTTTAGACTTTTATTGAGAAGTGACACCTAGTCAGACAGCAAACATTGGAGTCATCCTGCTAGTCAAAACTCTGGTCCCGTGGCACAGAAAAGGACCAGAACGGTGCCGGGAACAGTAGAAAATGGTGACTGGTGTTTTACTACTGGCAGGGATCTAAGGAATAACGTTTCTCCTTATGTAGAGTGACAAGCCAGGCCTGGAATGTCAGAGTGAGGAGACTTATATGCCATCCATGCTCCTCTGGGAAATGAAATGTGCAAATTGCCTCTTCAGATAAGGTATAGAACTCTAGTGCCAACTATTGGAAGTAGCAGCCCTAAAAGTCATTGTCGACCCTTTAACGAGCCTTGTCACATGACATGATAAAAGCCAAACCAAAATCTCAATTTGCAGACACTGTGTTTCGGGGTACTGCCCCTCATCAGTGCAAAGTATGAGATCAGATTTGGCTGTATGACAGGTTTAAAACTGGGATCTAAGGGGTAACGTTTCTCCTTGTATAGAGTGAGAAGCCAGGCCTGGCATGTCAGAGTGAGGAGACTTATAGGCAATGCAATGCTCCTCTGGGAAAATAAATATGCAAATTGTCTCTTCAGAGAGGAAGAGGACTAGAACTCTAGTGCCAGCTATTGGAAATAGCGATTCTAACAGTCAATATTGACCTTTTAATGAGCCTTACAATCGAGGAACATACATTACTGAAACCTATCCATTGGTGAAATTAAACCTAGAGTGTTACTTTATTTTGTATTGTGTAATGACTGTTCTCAGTTCCATGCACGTCCCGATGACTGACAACAAGCAGCAGCAGGGAGAATATAACTTCCAATTAAACAGCCACAAATGTTTGTCATGGAGTTTACCTGCAGATTACCACTATGGCTAAGTAAATATATATATAATGTATTATATATATATATATATATATTTTTTTTTACTGACATGTTCCTTTTACCTTTGCATTAAGAACGCAAAAGAACAATTAAAAATAAATTCTTTGCGAAGGCGTACATAGATAGCCCTTTTAATATATAAGTTCTATAATATTGCAACGCAAAAATAAATAAGTGACAGGTGTTAAAATCAGGTTTTCTGTCACAACTTCAGAAATGGATACGTAACAGACCTATAGTAACAGGTCCCCTTTAATATATTTTCCGCCCATTGGGTAAGAACATGAATGTGTTGCAATGATACGATATTTGCAGCTGTATGAATTACAGCACTTTCTCTGGGAGGGATCATTCCCATGGTTTTATATATCGTCAACGTACCTCCACCTACGTGTGGCGCTATGGTAATTAGTGATGAGCGGAGGTGCTGGGATAAGGTGTTATCTGAGCATGCTCGGGTGCTAACCGAGTGTCTTCCGCGGCTGCATGTCTCACGGCTGTTCAACAGCCTATTGGTCAGGCAATCCCTGCATGTGTTGCGGCTGTCGAGCAGCCGCGGGGACTCCAACATATTTTTCTAGCACGTCGGTTAGGACCCGAGCATGCTCAGATAACACCTTATTATCCCAGCATGTTCGCCCATCACTAATAGTAATAAATGCTGATGACATAGTGGGGAAATCTTGTTTCTGGCAAGTTTGCAGCTATATTGGGCTGTTTGATGCTTCTGAAACATGTCTCTAGGGGGCGACACTTCTGTAACTTCTTACCATGCGGGTGCTATTGTGATGCAGACTCTGTACACGGCGTCCGTCTTTCCCGTTATCTCGCTGTACGACTGTAATTAATGGATTATCAAAAGTATTTTCTTGTCAAAACCGAGCGCTTTACAACAAAGCTGCAATTTTTTTTTCCCTCCCACATAAAATTGCTTGTAACATATTGTTCTGTAAATGAAGGAAGGCTCAGGAAATGAGAAAAGATAAATTCATCTATCACAGGCAAACAATGGCTGCAAGGGAAGAAATGGATTTCCAAGTGACAATGTATACATTTATCTGTAAAAATGACAAAACTCCTTGGCGGACCTCATTGTATGTAAAACATTGGTTGTATCCATAGTGTTATATTCTGTGAACAACAGAAAACATAATTCTGGTGTGAACAGGGTTCTGAAAGGGGTTGTACCAAAATGATCAAATCTGTATCACTAATTCACAGGATAAGCAAAAAATGAATGGGACACCTTCTGTTTTTGAAAAAGGGGACCGTGATTGTGCTTAAGAAGTAAGTAAACAACTTACACATCATTTTATCCAGCATGAAAAGTTATGAAACTTTGCAAGTCACTTAATTAGGGGATTTGTCTTCATCATTCATGTAAGAAAATTGCATTTAACCCCTTAAGGACCAGGGGTTTTTCCCGTTTTTTTGCATTTCCATTTTTTGCCTCGCTCCTTCCCACGGCCATCATTTTTTATTTTTCCGTCAATATGGCCTTGTGAGGGCTTGTTCTTTGAGGGACGAGTTGTACTTTTGAATGGCACCTTTGATTTTACCATATTATGTACTGGAAAAAAAATTCCACATTTGGTGAAATTGCAAAAAAAGTGCAATTCCGCAGTTGTTTTTTTTTTTTTTTTTACCATGTTTACATGCTAAAACTGACCTGCCATTATGATTCTCCAGGTCATTATGAGTTCACAGACGCCAAACATGTCTAGGTTCATTTTTATTTAAGTCATGAAAAAAAAATCCAAAGTTTGTAAAAAAAAAAAAAAAAAGTCTCCATTTTTGAGGATCTGGGGCCGAGTGTGGGCTTATTTTTTGCGCGCTGATCTGATGTTTTTATTGATACCATTTTGGTGTGTATATGATTTTTTGATCGCCTGTTATTGCATTTTATTGCAATGTTGCAGCGACCAAAAAAAAAGTAATTCTGGCGTTTCGATTTTTTTTCTCGCTACGCCGTTTACCGATTGGATTAATTATTTTAATATATTGGTAGATCGGGCGATTCTGGAAGCGGTGATACCAAATATGTGTATGCTTGATTTATCTATTGTTTTATTTAGAATGGGGCGAAAGGGGGGTGATTTGAACGTTTATATTTTTTATTTTATTTATATTTTTTAAAACATTTTTTTTAACTTTGCAAGAGACCTTTGGTTGTCATGCCAACCCATCGGTGACCCGCTATCACGTGACGGGGTCACAGATGGGTGGATTTCCGGCACGATTGCCAGAAGCGCATGTTAAATGCTGCTGTCAGAATTTGACAGCGGCATTTAACATGTTAACAGCTGCGGGTGGATCGCGGTTCCACCCGCGGCTGTTAGGTGCACATGACAGCTGATCAGATCAGCTGTCATGTGCCGGAAAAGGTGCAGACTCATTGCCGGAGGAGTCCAATGACGGATATATCCATCATGTATGGACCAGAAAGTGGACGTATGATAAATATCTTAAAACTTGGAATATTTGGAACAATTCTACCATAGTTTCTCTGTTAGGAGAGCTTGGTGACCCATTAAGTTTGACAAATCAATTAACTAAGGGTGCAAGAGTTTTTTGGGGGGATGGAAGTAAATTATTTATTGTGTAGATAAAAAATGATAAAACTCACAAATTAAGAAGCAAACAAATAATATCTAAAAAAAAAAAAAAATACCCTTAACCTATATGACGTTATTGAATAAATTAAAATACATTTTCTTTCACATTTCTATTTATTTTATTATTATTTTATTTGGAATTTGAGAATGTCCAGTGAATTCGCGATCTCTTCAACCAGAAGGATTTTCTTTTATTGTCTGTCATTTTGACTTGGATCTGCTGAGAATTTCCTAGCATGAGGTTCCCTTGGGTACGATTAAACTATGGATATGTGAACTATTAATATTTTATAAGTCCTCTGGGATTGTCACTTTAGACTTTTTTTGTATTATTATTTTTTTTTTCAATTTTGACATGATATATTTTTTATTTTTGTTATTAGAAACTGTCGTATCTTTGCAAATGCTTTTCTTTTATCTTCATATAGTTCTTAAAAAAAACACAAGCAAAAATAAATCAATAAGATACTTAAAAAAAATAATTCCTTTAAAGTTAATTTGTGACATAGTTGAATGAAGGCTTATTTTTTTTTGGAAGGATGAGTTGAGTTATACCATCCGTTTTACCATTCAACCTACTGGAAAATGGGAAAAAAAAATATCCAAATGTGGTGAAAAACACAATTCCGCAATTGTTCTTGGGTTTTGTTTTTATGGCAGAAAAGCAAAAAATCTGTCGGCTCCCGGCCAACATTGCCATGCTTTTTTTCTCTATAAAGACTGTACTGTTATTTTTCATATGTTGGTGAAGAACTATATAAATACTCCAGTTTTATCCGGACGTATTTCATAGGTGTTTGTTTTTACAGTATTTATGGCACGGTAAAAATGACCCGGCAATATAATTCTCCAGGTCAATACGATTACACCGATACCAAACTTGAATATTTTGCTATTTCAATTTTTTTTAATCTTGTTTTGTTTTTTTCTGATGGGGTTAATTAATATAACATTGTGATAGATCAGACTTTTAGGGATGCAAATACGTGTATTTTTCTGTTATCTTTAATTGACTAAAAAATTGTTTTTTTATCTGTCACCAAGAAATGTAAAGGATCCAACTTTCAGTATATAAAACACAACACACAACGTTCAAAACACGTTTTTTTTTTATGAAGGGTATTCACTTCAACCTTTTGTAAAGTATGTATAGTTTTTCACTTTTTTAATTAATTAACTAAAACAAATTTGATGTTTTTTTATATACTGGAAGCTGGATCCTTTAGGACATACTGTATCTTCATATCTTGGACATATCTTACCAAGACGCCATACTGTGGTGTGCTTTCCGGCCTTCCCCACTGACTAACTTTGTAAAGGGTGAGTTGGATCATTTTGTTTACTAGAACCAGGTTTTACTACCTAGTATGAGAGTAGAATAATGTAGAGACAGAATCCCTGACTCCAGTGATGTGTCACTTACTCGACTGCTTGCTGTAATATTTATAAAGTCACAGTTTTAGCAACCGGAAATTGTCACTAGAGGACTAGTAAACCTGTTGTCATTTAGTCCTGTGTATTCGTGAGCTCTGCATATTCCCACCCCCACCACTAATTGGCAGCTTTCTGCCTATGCGGAGTGTACACAGAAATCTGTCAATGAGTCATGAGGGCGGGGTTATACACAGCTCTGCATTTAGAGAACTGCTAGAGAAAACAGGTATTTTATCATAACTGCAGCAAGCAGCCCAGTAAGTGACTCATTGCTGGAGTCAGAGTCTCTGTCCCTACATTATTCTGCTCTCAAATGCGGTAGCAAAAAAGAAAAAAACAGTGACATATTCCCTTTTAAAGTAAAATTAAAAAAAATCAAACTTTTTTTTAATTGTTTTTTTTAGTCCCCTTGGAGGACTTGAGCCTGTGATTGTTTCTACTACATGCTGTAAAGCAATTGTATTGCAGAATATAGAAAAAATCATCGTCTCCTATGAAATTCAGCTACACCCTGGTCTTAAGAGAAGTAAGATCATGGCAGACGCAGGGGTCTTCAGCAGACGCCCAACTAAATGGCAACCCATCAGCACCAAATACCGCATGGTACCGTGTGCCCCCTGGACTGTGCACCATAAACGGTGCTGTCAGTGATTGAATAGGTTAACAGCAGCAGAATTCAGCTCTCTTTGTGGCTGCTAGAGGCAGGAGATGGCTGAGTAACACAGCCATCATCTGCCAGGAAGGAAGCAGGCTCCGTCCCTGAACCCGCTCAGTACACCCGCTCCAGACTAGAGCTGTACATTTACAGAGGTCATCATTCAGAGGTTAAAGGGATTGTCCACCGCCGATCAAACTCAGTCTCTTGCACCTATTAGGATCATATCTTCATGCTGGGTGCAGAGTTGTGCAGGCGCAAGTCTTTGGTAAACTTTGTAATCTACGTCTTTATTTTTAAGCCTTCTGCTGAAACGTAGGTGGCTTTGTTCTGTTGGAGCACACAAGTGCGGGGAGAAAGCTCTAGAAGTGACACTAAGCAGAGCCCAGATAGCGGTGGCACTATGTGATAACAGATTGGCGGCACATCCGATTGCAGCAGCCACCCGTGCCTGTCATCACCTCGGTGCCAGAGATTGAGCACTTCTGTGACCAGACCTTTTAAGTCAAGAACCCGTTCTGTACATCTGACATGGTGAAGTGGCTCATAGCACTCTGCTCCTGACCTTCAGCTAACCTTCAGGGCTTGCTTCTGCTTTAGTGAGCACGCAGAGGCTGGTATACATAAATGTAGAAAACGTGCAGCAAATATTGAAATGATTTATGGCTGTTGAGAAATATTGATTGACAGCGGCATAAATTGAAGCTTTTGGACCCCAATGCAAAGTCTGTAACAAGTCACATCTCACACCATGAACAAACAATACAGCTGTCTCCTGACTGAAAAACTTTTGGGCTTCAGTCACCAGGACTCTGTTTGATGGGTACTTCTGCACCCCCTGTAGCTGCACCTCTGAATATTGCATAAATTCACCCAGGGAGCAGTTTATCATCGGCGTATACTGTACACGGGCAAATCGTCCGCTTAAAAAAGCATACGCGTGAGACTATCCGTGTGGTTTTCTGTTGGCTGTCCATGTGTACTTACAGGGCTGCTTACAGTAATGTTTATAAAGTAGTCAGGCCTCTGCTAATCTTGGCATGGCATAGGTTGCAAATGACCTTTTTTTTGTTTCAGAACTCTCTTTAAAAAAGTCCTAGACTGGGGAACACCTAACTCTTTGACGGAGAAATTCACGAGTGTCAGTGGTCCCTCTGGTCACCCCACTGCCTCTTTCTGCCTGTTTTGGTGCTGCAGATCCCTCCACCCCAGTGCTGCTGGCCTTGTTCTGCATGCCAGCTTCCCAGATTGGGTCAGTGACTTTGTCATTCACCACCTCGTCTTCGACGGCTGTACCCTGGTCCTCCTGACTTGGTGACTTAACAACAGCCAAGGACAACATATGCAAGGAGTTTGTATGTTCTCCCCGTGTTTGCGTGGGTTTTCTCCGGGTTCTCCGGTTTCCTCCCACATTCCAAAGCCCTACTGATAGGGAATTTAGATTGTGAGCCCCAATGGGGACAGAGATGATAATGTGTGTAAATGGCGCTATTTAAGTCAGTAAAATAAATAAACCTGACTTATTGGCAACGGTGTCTCATCATCATCTACCTCATTAGACAAAATTTTCCCCACTGTCATCTTCTTCTGACCGTGGCTCCTCTAAGTTTTGTGCATTACTAAACAGAATGTCCTCTCGTCCCATGCAGGGTGAGAGGCCACAATCAAGAAATGATCATGTAAAGAGCTCCTCAGAGTTTCCCAGTCTGGGATCACTGGTCTCTTGGGACCTGATATAGTGGGAAGAAGGAAGATCAGGGTGAGAAATAAGTGTAATTTTGCACGAAACACGTTGAAGTGTATGGATGACAATACAGTCAATTTTTTCAACCCCCTCAAAAAATGTGGTCACCTGCAGCAGTTATATATTTAGCAACTGACTGCAAATCCCTAAGCCCTGCCTAAAGGCTGTATTCAGTCACTCTCCCTGTTCCATCTGTCCCTAGGCTAAATGCAGAATGTTTTGCATAGATTGGCCCTAAGAAGGACTTTTAGTATAATGGTTTGGCAAAGTATCACCACTAAAGGACTCTGATTCCTAAAACTGTGCACACAGGCCAGGACAACTACTCTCTCCCTCCAATAAGAACTGTCCCTGAGCTGTGCAATGGCGTCAGTGTGCTGAGCATGGTGGTGCCAGTCCTTTTATAACCTCTGATGGGGTAAAGCGGGTAGCCAATCACAGTAATGCCACTACCATTATCGTTACGGCATTACAATGACTGGCAGGCAATCCCCACATGTTTATTAGCTGTTTAGCAGACACCAAACATTCAGGGCGGGGGCTCGAGCATTCTATCCGAGCACCAGCCAATGCTCGACGAGTGCCGGCATATCTGAGCACCCAGATACTCCGAGTATTACCGAGCACGTTCGCTCATCACTAATTGGGACCCAATGTAGAACGTACTGTTACATCCTACATCGAGAAGGTATTAAATAGTATTTAAATAACAATTCAACATTTAAAGGGGTAGTCCACTATTTTGATATTAATGACCAATCATTGGAATTGGTCATCCACATCAAATAGGTGAGGATCATTCACCTTGCACCCCTACTCATCATTTCCTTGTGTGGGCAAGGCAATGATCTCTTTTCTCATATTTTTGGGCCATTCTCTTGACAACCCAACAGTACTAGTGAACTGGAAGCTATTGCCCACGAGGAACGGGCTAGGAATCCTCAAGAACACTGCCGGTAGCAGATGTCTGGCTATGCAATAACCTTTGCAGCAGATCATTTACAGCCAGAGGGGCTCTGCTAAGTTTTGAGAAAACACTTGTTATATTAATTATGTTGAACTATTTATATTATTTTTGTCATTGGTTTATTGCAAACAGCAGGATGTTTGCAAATTTTGTTAATAAACCAAGTTTGCAACAGGGGTTGTATAGTTTTTATTGCAACTGTACCACCACATAAATTAAGAGTATGTGCGTCATAGTCAGACGGGACGTCCAATCCATAAGTAAGAGACGTAAAATACGACCAAATGTAATATCTCCGCTTGTATCTAGGACGCTGTAGTCTTCTTGGCACAGGCACACGGCTGTTCTTTGATCTTGGGTTTTCGGGTTGGCCTGAAGTCTTCTCCAGCAAATATTTATCTGGCTCTGTGTTATGTATTAAAAATAAACGACGCGCTTCTAAAATAAAGTCTAAAAGAGAAATAAAGCAGAATTTATGTTCTGAATCTAAATACAATCCATTTATAACTGTGCATTAAATCTACGGCATAGGAAGTCATATAAGGTAATGGAGGAGATTTTAGGGAATGCAGTAAATTCGCGACCTGCTATCTGGAACAGGCGACCAACGTATTAGAAGGCAGCCTAGCCTTCTGCAGTTTAGGAGGCATGCACACACACATATTTGAACACCTTCCAAGCGGTGCATTGATTAAGATCTTTATGCAGAGTCTCGGACCTGCCGAGACATAATATTATACAGTTTGGGGGTCCTGGATTAGTATTGTTATACAGGTATATGGCAGACTTGTCCACTGCTATTGGTCCGTAGTAAGAGGGGACAATGCACTGAACTAATTTCTCTAAGGAAAGTATACTACTCTACATGTAGGTCATTTTAGTAACTGAAATGTTGCAAGGTTCCCCTAATGGTGGCTCCTTGCATGTGGAATCTTATCACTTAGGCTAGTTTCACACTAGCGTTTACTGCATTACGTCGCAAATCCGTTTTTTTGCCGAAAAAACGGATTGCGTCAAAAAATTGAAAAACGGTGACAAACGTATGCCACGCATCCAGCATTTCGACGGATCCGTCGCAAATCCGCTAAACGTTTCCGTCGAAAATACTGGATGCGTTGCATACGTTGTATCCTTTTTACCATCCGTTGTATCCGTTTTTCCGACGGATCCGTTTTTAAAAGGGGAGGCTCCCAAAATTTGATTGGCTACTGGAAAATTTGAAAAACTATATAGTACTGTATTTACAGCCCATCTTTGTGGGTTTTAGTTTTGTGGCAGCGATGGAAGGTGTTCTTGGGAGGATTGCTAGTTTGGTTACCGACGTTATCTTTGAGACAAATCGCCTGGATATCATAGTGCGGGAGAAGGAGGCGGCAGCGGAAAGGCGTAGGATGCTTCTGCAGCAACGGAGACGAAGACGAATGTGGATTCATCCGATTAATCAACTACGGATGACCCGGGGTGTCCAGTCCACTCTGTACCTGGAGTTGCGGCACAATCCACACAAATTCCACAACTACGTGCGGATGAGGATTGAACATTTTGATTTTTTGCTTGCAAAACTGGAGGATGTCATCCGAAGACAGGATACAAGGATGAGGCTTGCCATCACACCGGCGGAGCGGCTGATGGTGACCCTGCGGTAAGCCTCTTTTTTTTATTTCATTGCTGATATTGAATGTTATATTACATGCTGCAGAAAATACTGCGCTGGCATATTGCGCACTATTTTCTGCAGCATGTAGTTTTGGTTTTCTTGGCGGACATTCAACTGCTTTATTTAAATGTCATTGCTGATATTGAATGTTAACAGACTGCAGAAAATACTGTGCTGAAATATTGCGTTGCATTTTCTGCAGTTTTTTTTTTTTTTGGTTTTTTTGGGTTTGATGACATGCAACTGCTTTTTTCCTGTCATTGGTCATTTTGAATGTTATATTACATGCTGCAGACAATACTGCGCTGACATATTGCGCACTATTTTCTGCAGCATGTAGTTTGTGTTTTCTTGGCGGACATTCAACTGCTTTATTTAAATGTCATTGCTCATATTGAATGTTAGATAACAGACTGCAGAAAATACTGCGCTGAAATATTGCGTTGCATTTTCTGCAGTTTTTTTTTTTTTGGGTTTTTTGGGTTTGATGACATGCAACTGCTTTTTTCCTGTCATTGGTCATTTTGAATGTTATATTACATGCTGCAGACAATACTGCGCTGACATATTGCGCACTATTTTCTGCAGCATGTAATTTGGGTTTTCTTGGCGGACATTCCACTGTTTTTTTACACCGGATTCATGCTGGTTTTATTGGGTCTCCTGTCATTTTAAAAAAAATTAACAGTGCCATATTATAAAAAATTGCACAGACAAACAATTTTTAACATTTTTTTTTTTTTTTTTTTTATAAAGTTTCCTAGCTACGGGTGAATCTATGACTTCGCTCCATTATCAGTTCAGGCTGGGCATTTCAACTATCTCTGGAATAGTGAAGGACACATGTCGGGCTGTTTGGACCACTTTGCAACCAGAGTATATCCCCCAACCATCCACGGAAATCTGGTTGCGAAGTGCTGAAGAGTTTCAGCAAATTTGCAATTTCCCTAATTGTGTGGGTGCAGTTGACGGGAAACACATAAGGATTGCGAAACCGGCAGGAACAGGATCGGAGTATTATAATTATAAGAAGTATTTCTCCATCGTCCTTATGGCTATTGCAGACGCCAACTGCAGGTTCCTTGCCGTGGACATTGGAGCGTATGGACGGTCCAATGATTCGCAAGTGTTTAAAAACTCTCCGATGGGTCGTTGCCTTTATGGAGAGAGCTACGATTTCCCGCCAGCCAGACCACTGCCAGGAACAAATGACCCAGCCCTGGAATATGTCTTTGTAGGTGATGAAGCCTTTCAACTGTCGCTGCACCTACTGAAACCGTACAGTAGCCGGAACTTAAACCATACCAAGCGGGTCTTTAATTACCGGCTTACTAGAGCACGAAGAGTAGTGGAGTGTTCCTTTGGCATATTGACGGCGAAGTGGCGAGTTCTGCTGACGGCTATCAAGCTGAAAACAACAACTATAGACGAGGTAGTTAAAGCCTGTGTGGTGCTCCACAACTTTGTCCTGTCAAAGGAGCCCGTTTCTTTGGATGATGAAGAGTTGGAGACCACCTTGTGGGACTACCGCAGCAGCTCGGTTCGCTCTACAAGTTCAGTTACAAGGATGAGGGACCAGTTTGCCGATTATTTTGTCTCACCTGTCGGGCGGATCCCGTGGCAAGACATGATTGTGTAACCTGTTTCCCATGTGTAACCTGTTTCCCATGTGTTTTGGTTATGTAAAAAAAGTGTTTCTGCCCCCCCCCCCAAAAAAAAGGCCCAAAAGCGTGGTTTTCTTGCTAGTAAAACCATTATGTTATACCCTTTACATGTCTGGTGTTTGTTTTTATTAAACCTTTTTTTATTATATTACCTTAATAAATCCACACACACACAAAGAGTAGAATTGTAATCCGAATTTTATTTTAACTCTTTTTTTTTTTTTTTTTTTTTGTTTTGCAAAAAAAATATATATATATTTTCCAACATTTTTATAGAAAAATTAGAACATTTTTTAGAATCTTATTTACACACTTTACAAATTTTCAAAGTGTTGGGTGGAGATATGAGAGGAGGATGTGCCGGAAGGTTGGACCACGTCGATAGGTGGGGAAACCCTACTTGTTTGGGGTGCAGTGGAAGTGGGGGTTAAACCAAGAGGCTGACCAGAGGGGGGTGGTGTTGGGGTAGGTGGAAGAGAAAAGTTCAGTAAGGAAAACATTGGGGAAGTAATTTGGTCTAGGGGCCGGGATTGTTGTGGGGACTGGGTCGGGTATTGTGACTGGGTAGGGTAGTGGGAGTGGCGTGGGGTTTGGTAATGGTGCTGGTGTGGGGATTGGAGCTGGGTTTGGTAATGCTGCTGGTGTGGGTATTGGGGCTGGGTTTGGTAATGGGGGGTATGGTGTGGAAATGGGGCCTGGTGTGGAATTGGAGTGGAGGTGTGGCGAGGTGTGTGGGTCGATTCATTAATGGCCTGCAGTGCAGCATTATGGCAGGTATTCATTACCCGCATCTGTTGCTCAAAAGAAAGCTTCTCCATGCTCATGAGCATGGATTGGAAAAAAAGGTTGGCCGGATCGGGACTTACAGCTGAATGCAGCCTATCCAAGCGACTGCTGGTTTCCTGGCTTGTTTCACTGATGCGTGATTGCACCATGTTGAAACCAGCAGTCACTTGCTCTCCCAAAATTTTGAAAGAGCCTTGGAAGGATGCATTCAGGTGTAAGAACTCAGGAGCATAGCTTCTTTCCTGACCCCTCTGGCGCTGCCGCCACGAACCTAATGGTGGTGTCGAGGTGGCAGGATCAGAGGGGTGGGGTAAAGGGAACGCTAACTGTTCAGCATCAGATGCGAGCAATGAAGCCTGCAATAATGCTCCACTGCTTGGGGCGGATGAAGTGGAGGGGACAGAGGGGTCAGAGGAGAGGACAGAGGGGTCAGAGGAGGGGACAGAGGTGTGGGGCCTACCGACGTGGCCCTCAGTGGCGGACTCAGGAGGGATCGCTTCAGAGGGCGCAGAGGAAGATGCAGGCGCCCGGTGGCTGGAGAAGGTGCTGTGAAAGAAAAAACAAAAGAAATTAATACATTGGAATGAAAAAGCCCTGACTGAAAGCAAACTAAGTAGACAGGTTAACATGGTTATAATTGGGCTGTAGAATACTTACACTCTGCTTAGCATGGTTCGCCTCAGGAAGGAGAGGGCCTGGCCATATTTATATCTGCTCCTCTTCCTTCCTGCAGAGCCACTCGGGGCCTTCATCTCATCATTGAATTCCCTCTTAAAGCGATCCCTCAGTGACCGCCACCGCTTCCTAACCTTTCCAACTGTGAAGACAAGAATCAAAAGAAAATACAAAAAATTGGTAAATGCAATACATTACAGTCAGCTCAAAACATCACTGGAAAGTGAATACTTACCTAGTTTGCTCTGCTGCTGAGGATGAAGGCTCTCCCGCCTTGGAAACAGGTTGCGACACACTTCGTCCCAGAGCCGACGGGTGACACCGGTATCAGCATGCCTGCGGTCAGCCATGTTCCACAGCGGCTCCCGCTCGCGAACCTCCTCGATGAGACAATCGATGTCAATGTCATCATCATCATCCTCCTCTTCTGCGGGAGCACGCTGTGAAGCCTGTGTCAAAAAAAAAAAAAAAAAGGAAAACAAACAAATTAGTACACTGAAATACTAAAGTACCAATAGAATCCCCCTCCCCCCCAAAAAAAAAACTCACTGATGGCCGACCGTGGCGACGAGTCCGCCGACTCTGGGACTGTCTGGGAGAGCCTTCAGCGGCAGCAGCAGGAGCAGCAGCAGCAGCCTGAAATGAAGGAAACAAATTCTCAGTTAAGGTAGGCAGGTGTTTAGTAATCTGTTTTGTGTATGGTGCAGTGTGATGTGCGAAGCAACTGTTTCACCACTACTTACACTTGGTTCCTCCTCCACTTGCATCTCTCCACCCGTCTCGCCCCCTTCTGACAGCTCCTCATCTGATTCAGCTTCCTGTTGAAACATAATGTATGCATGTAGTTATCCATAAAAATTTAATTTAAAGAAATTTAAAAAAAAAAAAAAATTTTGTGTTAACTTACCGATACACGCTGTTGCTGTGGAGGAGGGCTGTCAGAAGAGGACATCGTTTTGTGGTCCTGGTGGGCAGCGGCTGTGTCCTGGTGGGCAGCGGCTGTGTCCTGGTGGGCAGCGGCTGTGTCCTGGTGGTTCTGTAAGTTAAAGACACACTTGCAATCTGCTCGACACATTGAAGTAGCAGATTGGGGTCTTCAAAACTTACTTCTAGCTCTTTAGCTGTGGTCCTGGTGGGCAGCGGCTGTGTCCTGGTGGGCAGTGGCTGTGTCCTGGTGGGCAGCGGCTGTGTCCTGGTGGGCAGCGGCTGTGTCCTGGTGGTTCTGTAAGTTAAAGACACACTTGCAATCTGCTCGACACATTGAAGTAGCAGATTGGGGTCTTCAAAACTTACTTCTAGCTCTTTAGCTGTGGTCCTGGTGGGCAGCGGCTGTGTCCTGGTGGGCAGTGGCTGTGTCCTGGTGGGCAGCGGCTGTGTCCTGGTGGGCAGCGGCTGTGTCCTGGTGGTTCTGTAAGTTAAAGACACACTTGCAATCTGCTCGACACATTGAAGTAGCAGATTGGGGTCTTCAAAACTTACTTCTAGCTCTTTAGCTGTGGTCCTGGTGGGCAGCGGCTGTGTCCTGGTGGGCAGCGGCTGCGGTCCTGGTTTATCTGTTATATGTATAATGGATCTATAGTTAGACCACCCCCTGAACTAGGTAATGTTCAATGATAAACACCCTACTAAAATGATGTCAGAAATGTTCATACAGGTGAACACCAAAACCCCCCCAAAAAGTTGCACGTTATACCATTCATTTCCATGTCCCAAAAAACAAAATTTTTTAATGTTAACACCATGAAAAAATATATTTGACACATTTTATTTAAAATAAATAACCTCTCCCCCCCCCAAAAAAAAAAAAAAATACTTTACAGGTTAACCTTTATTAAAAAAAATGAGCCCTCAACCAACCCTGTATTGCATGTGTAACCATTGGTACATACACCAGTTTTAAATTTACCTTTATGAAATAATACTACGGACATTTTTTTAATAAACATTTTATTATAATTTTTTTTTTGCACTTTTTTTTTTAAAAATCACAAGGAGCTGACATGCTCTTTATTTTAAATACAAGTACTTCAACTGCAAATGGTTATAACTGTAATAAAAAAAAATTCAACACTTTTATTAAATAGAAAAACCCCACACTCACACATTCAAACCACAAGCTGCAGACCGCTAGACTTTTTTAAAAAACACATCAGATTTAAAAAAAAAAAAAAAAAAAAAAAAAAAAAAATTAAAACAACATGCTGCACAGACCACTATACAGTCAATACATCAGAAAAAGGCAAATAACCAATTATACAGCATGGACAAATGCACATGCCATCAACAAGACGTACCCAAAAAACATGCATGGTATGTGTCCACATTCAGGATCGCATCAGAATTTGGGCAGGATTTCCCATCAGTATTTGTAAGCCAAAACCAGGAGTGTAAAAATTAGGTAAAGTATAATACGAAAACAGGCACACTTTTGCTTTTATCACCCACTCCTGGTTTTGGCGTACAAATACTGATGGAAAATCCTGACCACATCCTGATGCAATCCTGCACATGGACACATACCCTCCCACATGAACAGGCATAAAATTGGCAAAGGCATAATATGGTGCAGGCACATGGTACAAAAGCACACAGCCGTCCAAAAATGCACACATACACATGCACGCACATAGCTTTATGCAAATACACATATGTACAACAAAGGCAGAAAGGTGAAACCAATCAGAAGACGCATACACACACACACATACAAAAGGCTGACAATCCTTTGGCTGAAGCAGCAGGTCTTCACAGTGGCTGGCATCATGGTGGATCTGGACTCTAGCATGGCACTGGCTGGTGCAGGACGATGGCAGGCCTCAGGTTCTCTTCAGGTTTTAAGCTCTTGCTGTAGTCAGTAGTACCTCACACACAGAAATGCACAGGCACACAGATGCACACTAAAATTGCAATACTCACACTGGCTATGGTGGCTGGAGTCTTGTAGCAGGATGTCTGGAGTCTTGTGGCAGGATGGCTGGAGTCTTGTGGCAGGATGGCTGGAGTCTTGTGACAGGCTGGCTGGAGTCTTGTGACAGGCTGGCTGGGGTCTTGTGCTTGGCTGGGGTCTTGTGGCAGGCTGGCTCTTGCTGGCAGGCTTCTTTGCTTCTCTGTGTCTTGCTGGCATATGTGGGGTTCAAGGCCCAGGCCAGGTTTATATAGATTTGGGGGTGTCTGACCAATTGGCAACAAAATACTTCTTCTGAGCATGCTCAGTGTAAAAAAAACGTATTGCAGCGCTGCATTGCGTCGTACGACGTGTCCCGACGCATCCGTCGCTCATAGGCTTCCATTGCAGCCAACGACGTATGCCGCAGGATGCGTCGCGACACGTTTTTTAGGCGGAGACAAAAAACGTTACAATCTACGTTTTTTTGAGACGACGTGTCGCCAAATTTCGACGCATCCGTCGTAAAACGTACACGACGTATGCCAATCCGTCGCCATACGTCGCCAATACAAGTCTATGGGAAAAAAACGCATCCAGCAAAAAGTTTTGCTGGATGCGTTTTTTCTGAAAAAAGACGTTTTGAAACGTAATGCAGTTAACGCTAGTGTGAAAGTAGCCTTAAAGGGGTTGAACACTTAAAAAAAAAAGATTTATAGAAGTGTTTAGTACTTACTGTCCAACTTTGATTTTTATAGATGGGACGATTTTCAGCTATTACCCTCAGTTCCGGGTTTGGTAGCTCACCGACAGCCCTAAGCTTGACACAAGAGGTCTGTTTGACTGGCTAATTTTAAAGGGGTTGTCCACTACTCAGACAACCCCTTTTGAATCCCTTTGTTCCCCCCCATGTATGATAACAGCTATGCTCACCTCCAGTGCCACCGTTGTTGCAGCAATGAGGGCACTGGCTCTCCGGGTCTCAAATCCCATCGTTATGTCATGCGATCCATGAGGCCAATCAGCACTGGTTTCACTCTCCCCTCCTTCTGACAAATCAAGACATTTGGAGGATTTGAGAGGATGAAATGAGAGGAGCTGCTGCTCTCTTACTTTCTCCAGATGTCAACAATGTCCTTAAGAGGAGAGAAGAGACTATTTATGCAGTTCTTTCCATCTCTAGATGAGCATATTTGTATGTGGGTGATGTACTGCTTAAATTAGTTTAGTAACACTAGCCCGTGTTGAACAGACATACACCAGCAATGGTGCAAGTTGATTTCACTATTTTACTCATTGGGAGGTAACAAGCTTGATGAGACTCTTTAAGAGGTAACCAGCGTGAACACAGGCAGGTGATTAGTGTACAGCAATAAACTAGCACTGGAGACACATTGTTCGTACTTTAGAGAGTCTGCTGGCAAACACCTCAGCAGCACTTCCATCTATCAGACACAATCCATGTTTCTTTCACAATTCAGCCCTACTTTGATCTACATTGGTAGTCACAGCTCCTTCTAAAAGTCACCTGTGCTGTATCTGGGATGCTTGGAACTTATGGACTTTTTTTTATCACTCATTCATAGCCCCCATAACTTTTTCATTTTAAGTAACTTTCACTATATGAGGTCTTTATCAGGAAGTTACATTTTGCCAAACATGTCTGTAAGGTCATGTTCACATATAGTGCTAATGTTGTGTTACATTTTTTCCTGCCAGTGTCGGCACCAAACTATACATTAATAATCTTTTCTGGTGTTTCCTCCCTTATTTGATGCATTTTTGGTGCAGATTTGAAGCAGGGTCCTTTTTTAATGTGGTCTTTATAGTACTGCTAGCTTTGATTCTACACTTAAAAATGCACCAAAGGAGTTCAACGAAAGGTGAGGAAGAGGAAATACTGAGCAATGGCTGCACGGCAGGAGGCTACACATCACAGACACAGAGTGAGTCAAAGTCACAGGAGGTAGCTCTGACCTTCCACGACAGTGAGACAGCTCCCTAAGTCAGAACTGTTCTGCTGGATCCAGGACAGTTGGTAGCTATGCTAAAAGGTGTACTGGTGCTGTAGCAAAATCTCCTGCTCATAAAACTGTGATTTTATCAAAACTACGGCAAGCAGCACAATAAGTAACACATCCCTGTAATCAGGTTTTCTTCCCCTACATTATGCTGCCTTCACATTAGGTGGCAAAAACTTGAAATAGTAACAGTCTGTAACATTTGTAGGACTGTGGTTGACCCATTTTCAACTCTGTTACAAGCTATTCATAGACTTATCTTATGCAGCTTTGTTAACAAAAGACAGCACTTCTGCACAGCCCAAGTCCATAAAAATTCATCTTGAAGACCCACAACAGCTTAAAATACTATAACCTACAAGCGACATAGAGTACAAAGTCCAAATTAAAAAGTATAACAATTTTATTACAAAAATACTGACAATAACTTAAATAATAAAAGACAGCCTACGCGAAACGCGCGTTGGGGCTGTTCTCTATTGCACTGCCACACACAGGTTACTATGGGTGAGAGGTTTCTTTGCTTATTTGTACCTGCCTTGGTCTGACTTTATTGTACAAATGCTTTTGGGATTGACCCTTTTTTCATTATATGTCATGGTGTAACTCTCTGATTATTTGGACAGTCCCTCTCTCTTTGTACCAATGATGTCGGTCATTTGACCTTTGGTAGGTGATTAATACTTTCAGTCCGGTTGTTATATACTGTATCACTACAAAGATTGTATGTTATTTGTACATCTCTTATCCCATGCCTGATACTTTAATATGTGGAATTGTGCAATGGATTTTTTTGACACTGTGCGCCGTTTTTCCATCGCCTTTTCTTTTATTATTTAAGTTATTGTCAGTATTTTTGTAATACTTTTTAATTTGTATAATAAGTATAATTGCTATACTTTTGTTATACTTTTTAATTTGGACTTTGTACGCTATGTCTCTTGTAGGTTATAGGTTTAGCAGAGTGTCCTTTTTTTGTCCAGTATTATATATAATGACACTATTATGTGTCTCACCTAATCTTTTGGTCTGGATGATATTGATTGTAGCTTAAAATACTATGTTGATGTACGTTGTCCGCTTATAGCAAATGAAAACTACAAAACCCCGTTAACATTTGTCTGACGGCAAGGATTAATCCTATTACAGCTGTTGCAAAATTTCTCCAGAATCTTTTATTCTGCAGTTAAATGAGAGCGAAAATTATGTGACTCTGACAAGAACACACAATTAAAAAGTCGGCCAAAGGCATAAACGACGTCTGAATCACTAAATGTATCAAGATCTTTGTCAGGTACGAATAGTTCTAGGAGCTCATGAGGCAGAAGACGAATGATTTTTAGCTGTATGATACTGTAGCAGTATTTTTGTACTTGTTACTTTATATAATAATGTACCGTCACCTTTAATAAACTTTTCATCAGATTTTTTAAAAAAGGCTGTGCATTAAAATGAATGTGAGAAGGACTGATCAATCACATGCTACTTGTACAGCCGCCGGGGAGCCAGGTAGGTAAGGAGACTACCAGTACCTTTAAGAGAGTATTTCTACCACAGTAAATGTTGACATGAAACTAGGACATGCCTTCACCCAATTTTTTCTAGGGGGTCCATCTTGGTCCTCTTGGGTTTTCTGTTATCAGAAATTTTTAAAAACTAAATACTATATGCACCCCCCCAATAACACTGCAGACAAACAGCGAGCTCATTGGCTCTGAGCCATTTCCTTAATTCTCTGATTGTCTGCAGCACTACCAAAGTGACGTTAGTGCTGTAAACAATAACAGACACCAGGAGCAGTGGAAGAGACCGGACTGATGATGGGGAGTACAGTTGGTTCTTTTAAAACAAATAGTTATCTGAAAACTGAAAATCTCTATCATTAAGTGATGGCCATCACTTATGGAAATGGGAATATCCATTAAAGCATGGTGGAGGCTCAGTGAGGCCTACAAAGAAGCATGATGGGGGTTCAGTGATGCCTACAGTGATGCACGGTGGTGACTTATTGATGCATACAGTGAAGCATGGTGGTAGATTAGTGATGCCTACAGTGATGCATGGAATTGGTTCAGTGATCCTCTGGGGCTGCTTTGCTTCCTCTGGCACTGGAAACATGCAGTGTGTGGTCATAATGGATTAAATTAAATCATAGGAGAAAACATCATGTCTTCTGTAAAGAAGCCGAAGCATGGGCATCATTGGACCTTTCAACCAGACAATGATCCCAAACATACTTCACAGTCCACCAAGGCTTTGTTTCAGAAGTCCTAAAAGGTTCTAGGGGGACAAATCAGAGTCACCTGACTTGAATTTCATAGAAAATCTTTTGGAGACTTGAAGAAGGTGGCTGCAGCATGTAAACCTAATTTTGCTGGCCTCCCTTTCGATCTGGGAGGGGTATTTATACTCACTCCAGACTAGGATTCGCTGTCAGCTATACTTTCTTTCTAGTCTGTGTGCCTGATCCCTGGAGTGTGTGCCCGGTTTGCAATTGTTTTCCTTGCTCTCCGTGCGTTCCTCTGTTTGTTTGTTCTTCTGGATTTCGGACCTCTGGCTTCACTTCTGATAATCCCCTGTCATGACCTCCTGGTTCAGATCTTAGCTTGTTTGACTACTCTCCTGTGTTTATCTTTCCTCTGCACCCCAGCGTCTGGCTCTGCCCCCCAACCACCTCCTACTCTGTCACATGGTTCAGGTCCTGGTTGTTACCTGGTTAGTTCCCGGCGCTTTGCTCAGCTCCCTTGCTGTGGTGCATGGCTCTCCCCTCCGCAGTATACCTGGGAGTCGTGACATTGGCTATGCATCATGTTTGCAGCAGGTTATAACAGCCAGAGGGGCTTTAAGTACTAAATATTTGTCCTATCAATAGGGGATAACTTATTAACCTGATGCAAACTCATTAATGCTTATCCCAATCGAATGTGCCGGTGTATAGGTTGTAGAGCCTACTATATTGCCCGGTATTTGCAGGCATTCATCTGTCTACCAAATCTACACACATAGGATGTATAATGGATGCTACATAAGTCAGAGATAGATATAAGACACAAAATAAGAGCAAGATAAAATATGTCTTCAGATAGATATCTGTATTGTAAATAGAAGGTTTATATAGATGAATGATCCTTACAATTTATTACCATGTAAAGAATATATACACCAGATAGTTCACGTATATAAACATGTTATAACTTATTAAAGGGAACCTGTCACCAGAAAAACGTTATTAACCTGCAGATATGGGGTTATTCTGCAAGGTAACAGCTTTACTAACCTGCCTGGCGCTAGCACTTAGCTGAACACTGTAGGGAGAAAATTCCTTTTATTCCCCCAAGAGTGCTCCGCTTTCAGTCATGGTGGCAGCACCAACGAGGGTTTGGTCCCGCTCTGAGAGTACAGATTGGCAGCTGTAACTGCGCCCCCAGCCCTGACTGACAGCCGGCCCCAATGGAGAGCCAGGGCCAGTGTTCGACTAAGTGCTGGCGCCGGGCGGGTTGGTAATGCTATTATCCTTCAGATTAACCCAACATATGCAGGTTAATAGGGTTTTTCTGGTGACAGGTTCCCTTTAAATTCATGTATCTTCTGTATCTTCTATTTAAACAAAACAATAAGGGCAAAAAACGGCCTATAGATATTATAGGTCTGACATTGTTCTTAACACATATGCAAAAAATCTTACTACAAGGTCTGGAAGAAACGCAATACAGTATAATAAAATAACATCAATGTTATAGTTTAATTTTATGCTCATATATTGCTAATAGCAGCAGGCACAGCCATCCGAGCAGAAGGCCTAGATTTTGCAGGAAAAACATCAACCATGGTCTCTGCGTCTGAATGTGAGTCATTTCGGGTAACTGTAAAAAAATGAGATAGATATTAATAGCATTATATCGAGAATGGAGGTGGGGTTTCTATTGAGAAGATGATAGATAATTTTAGATAGATAGATAGAAGGCTTGAGAAAGACTGTTCACAGCTGAAACGTTGCTACACCAAACGTTGGGCTAATAGACTCACAAGCTGGGCTGATAAAGTCCTTTTTTTAATGAAAACATTTTTAGGCTTGCTTTTCTTAAACAATAGTTTGATATATCAGATTTTGCAGATTTTATAAGAAGCATCGGTTTATAAGACGCACCCCAATTTTTTTACTATGAAAATAGAAAAAAAATTATAAGATGGGGGCATGTCTTGTAGTCAGAATTTAAGGTATCTTACCTGGGGTGCTGCGGCGGTGGAGCGAGGTCACAAGAGCCATGGTCTCTTCCTTGCTACGGGCCTTGGATGGGAGAAGTGAGTGCTCCAGCGGTGCAATGCTGCGAGTCTGGTGTCGGCGGTGAGGCAGAGCGTAGTGCATTGCTTTCCTGGTGGTCATTTTCCTGAAGACATGGGCCGCTGGAGGCGGGACATGTACAGATTGGGATTTTTGCCCAGCCGAGATTTCAATTTGCGTAAGCAGCGCCGCTGGCGGCCATCTTCCTGAAGCCGTGGGCCAGGCCGAGATCCCAGTCTGCTCATGCTGCGCCACCTCCGGCGGCCCATGGCCTCCAGGAAATCAATGCACTCCGCTCTACCTCACCGCCGACACTTAGGCCCTCAGCATCGCACCACTTCATGAAGAAGGGACTTTGGCTCCTGTAATCCACCGCAGCAACCCCCCTGGTAGGGTACATTTGGACTGTGAGACACATCCCACTATATATATATAGATACAAACAAGAGAATACAGCAGCACTTTGTAAGTGTTGAGCTGTCTGCAAACAATAATGTATAACATTTCAACTGCATTAATGCTATATAGAATATACTTATAAAAATGAATGTACTTATTGCAAAAATTGGCCAATTCATGAGAGCCCATCAACCATGACAAGGCATACCTTTTTTGATGGAACACTAAGGTCACGTTCACACATTCAGTATTTGGTCAGTATTTTCCATTAGTATTTGTAAGCCAAAACCAGGAGTTGGTGATAAATACAGAAGTGGTGCATATGTTTCTATTGTACTTTTCCTCTGGTTGTTCCTCTCCTAATTTTGGCTTACAAATACTGATGTAGAATACTGACCAAATACTGAACCTGTGAACTTGGCCTAAACCTAATATTTATTAAACATGCCTCTCCTGGGCTAAAAGCCTACAAAATTAAAGGATGGGTAATTAAAAATGGCATAAGGCTGATAGGAGGAGGAGTGCTCAACTAAATAAGGAAGCACTCACCACCTCCAACAGTAAACTACAAAAAAACAAAGAATGACCAGCACCTCCGAACAGAATAAAGTGTGGGCAGGTACAAGCACCGTTGATCAAAATTACTGTTATTGTAAACATTTAAGCAAGTTGAAGATGAAATTATTTTTAAAAGGCCTAAAGTTAAAGATGAAAAATCTCCTTTGCATGTTAGGTAAAAAAAAAAATATTGCCATAGTTTACATTTTAAAAATGACAAAAAGGAAAATGGGGTGATGCAAACATTTGGGCACCCTTGGAGATTTGTGTGCTCAGATAAGTTTTAACTAATTTGGTGATGCAAATTTCCCAGCTTTATAAAAACCCAGCCTCCTCTAACCTTGTGCCAAGACCAACTTTCATGAGTTCTTTTAAGCAGCTGCCTAGCACTCTGAAAATGAAAATGGTGGAGGCCCACAAAGCAGGAGAAGGCTATTAAAGATAGCAAAGCGTTTTGAAGTAGCCCTTTCCTCAGTTCGAAATGTAATTAAGAAATGGCAGTTAACAGGAACAGTGGAGGTTAAGATAAGTTCTGGAAGAGCAAGCAAAATTTCAGTGAGAGCTGCTCATAGAATTGCTAGAGAGGCAAATTAAAACCCCTGCTTGACAGCAAGATACCTTCAGAAATATTTAGTAGACCCTGTAATTGTGGTACATTGTTCTATTGTTCAGAGACACCTACAGAAATATGTCCTTCATGGAAGAGTCATCAGAAAAACCTCTCCTGCGTCCTCACCATAAACTTCAGCGTTAGAAGTATGTAAAAGAAAATCTAAACAAGCCTGATGCATTTTGGAAACAAGTCCTGTAGACTGATGAGGTTAAAATAGAACCCTTTTGCCAAAACGGTCAAAGGTATGTGTGGAGTTAAAAGGGCGTAGCATTTCTGGAAAAGAACATGTCATAAACCATTAAGCAAGGGGGTGGATCAATCATGCTTTGGGGTTGTGTTGCAGCCAATGACAAGGGGAACATTTCACAGGTAGAGGGAAGAATAGATTCAATAAAATTTCCACAAATTCTTGTGCAAACAAAACACCATCTGTAAAAAAGCTGAAGTTGAAAAGAGGATGGCTTCTACAAATGGATAATGATCCTAAACACACATAAAAATACACAATAAACGACCTCAAAAGGCGCAAGCTGAAGGTTTTACTATGACCCTACCAGTCCCCTGATCTGAACATCATTGAAAATCTGTGGCTAGACCTCAAAATAGCAGAGGATGGAAGACGACCCAGGAATCTCACAGAACTGGAGAATTTTCCAAGGAAGAATGGATCAAAATCCCTCAAATAAGAATTGAAAGATTCTTGGCTGACTACAAAAAGTTTTACAAAGTGTGATACTTTCAAAAGGTGGTGCTACTAGGTACTAACCATGCGGGGTGCCAAAACGTTTGCATCGACCCATTTTCCCTTTTGTAATTTTTAAAATGTAAAAAATGACATTATATATATTTTTTACTAATATACAAAAGAAATATGTTAACCTTAACTTTAGCCTTTTTAGAGATCAATTCATCTTCACCTTGCTTAACTGTTCACATTAACAGTCATTTTGACAACCAGGGGTGCCCAAACTTTTCCATGCCACTGTAGAAAGATAGATAGATAGATAGATAGATAGATAGAAATAAAATGACTACTATAATAGGACTATGATCTTGTATCAAGGCTACAAGCCTGATGTTGTTCCAGTATGACACAAGGCTGTTGATGCATCTGACGATTATCATAATTCTGACGTTAAACTAGAAAGAAATTTTCCAGATGGGTTTTTGTTTAATCTTTCCATTCACGTGTCACTTCCATTTAATGATGGATGTTTTGAAGTTTTTATATCAGGATGATTCAAGAAGTGTCAGACGCATTATGAAACATTGTGCGTTAGTTTATATGATGCATTCATGTTATGTTGTCTTATTAAATGCCAGCCAACTCGAGTCAGCAACTGGAGGTGGCGGCAAAGACACCATCAATTAGTGGCTTTGCGCAAAGTCAACTTACTATAGCCAAAAATAAGTTGAGGTTAAGGGTATGTGCACACGTCAGGATTTCTTGCAGAAATTTCCTGAAGAAAACCGGAAATTTTCTGCAAGAAATCCGCATTATTTTTTTTGCGTTTTTTTCCCGTTTTTTTCGTGTTTTTTTTAGCATTTTGCAAGCGTAATTAGCTTGCAGAATGCTAAAGTTTTTCAAGCGATCTGTAGCATCGCTTGGAAAACTGACTGACAGGTTGGTCACACTTGTCAAACATAGTGTTTGACAAGTGTGACCAACTTTTTACTATAGATGCTGCTTATGCAGCATCTATAGTAAAAGATAGAATGTTTAAAAATAATAAAAAAAATAAAAAAATGGTTATACTCACCATCTGCAGACAGCCGATATCCTCAGCGGCGTCCGTTCCTAGATGGTGTGGTTCAGGACCTTCGATGACGTTGCGGTCACGTGAGCGGTCACATGACCGGTCTCGCGACCAATCACAAGACAACGACGTCATCGCAGGTCCTTCACACACACCATCTATAGGAACCGAAGCGGCAGCATGCAGCGGTGAGAGGTGGGAACACTCCGGGGGCCATCGAAGGTGAGTATATGACTATTTTTTATTTTAATTCTTTTTTTTTGACCAATTATACGGTGCCCAGTCCGTGGAGGAGAGTCTCCTCTCCTCCACCCTGGGTACCAACCGCATATAATCTGCTTACTTCCCGCATGGTGTGCACAGCCCCGTGCGGGTAGTAAGCAGATCAATGCATTCCTAGGTGTGTGGAATCCCCACAATTCCGCATTTTTAATGAACATGTTGCTTTTTTTTCCGCGATGCGATTTTTTCGCGGAAAAAAATGCAACATTTGCACAAAAAATGCGGAATACACTGTAAATAATAGGAGGCATATGTTAGCGTTTTTTTCACGTTTTTATCACGTTTTTATAGCGAAAAAACGCGAAAAAAATGCGAAAAATACTGAACGTGTGCACATGGCCTTACAGTTATCCAAAAACAAGTCTGTGTGAGGCATACACAGATCGTGATGACTGAATACCAGGAACATGATCGTCTGTGCACATTACATGCAAGACATCCAAAGCCACCGATTTCCAGCCAGAGGCTGACCATCTCATGTGCTTAGTCTTTTCTCGACTCTTTGGGGAATGGGAAGAAGCATCGAGGAAGAGGACAGGGTATGAGTATGCCTAATCCTTTTGTTTAAACAGGAGATTAGGAGCTAGTGGAGATGTGGGGCAGTAACCTACTCCTTTCTGCTCATTGAAAACACAAGGATGCTCAAGGCGGACAAGCAATCATTTGCATGGAGTTGTGATCCCTCCATTTTAGTACTGTGAGGATCTGGGGTCACAGAGATTGGACCACTGCAGGACAGCACTTTTCTGTGTATATGAGGGTGATGAAATGATAAAACACTGTAGTAATCACTCACCATCTCCACTAGTGATAGATACAGGAACATTCCCGCAGTGACAGCGAATATCCAGATCTGTACATCAGGGTTCGTGGACACTGAGAGGCCAATGTAGAGACCTGCGAAGGCTGTTAATGCACTGATAAAGTTCATTAAAAAGGCAATTTTTGCTGTAAGTCCAGTATTGAGTAACACTGCAAAATCTCCTGTAAGATAAAAAAAAAGTTTTTGTTTCCTTAAATGGAGTCTTTTAACATGAATGACTCTTCAAACCATGCATAGAGACTGTCGTATATCTGCCCCTGAAGACAACGATTGTACTGTGTATATCGACCTGGGTATAAGTGCCTTTTATTGTATGATGTGAAATGTGTAAAATGTAATGTAAAATGCATAGAGCATTATAGCTACTGATTCAGCTGTGTGGGTCCTGTATTGGTAATGCATAAGGTAACCTGGTACACTCAGCTCATGAGTAGGAACAGTATAGAACATATTTTAGTGCTTAGTTAGTGACAGATAGGAACATTAGTAAAGATAAGACAGTAGTGGGCCTTATTGGTGTACAGTAATAGAAATAGTATAGGATACAGTTGAATGTATGGGACCAGCCCAGCATGAGAGGGGGTGAGGTCAAGTAAAAACAGAAAACACTTCATTGTTTAGTTAGTCAGTGTGAGTTAGATGTAGTGTGATGCTCTTGACAAGTGGAAGGTCAAGGAGCAGTGGGCTGGAGGCACATAGAGTACATAACACTCTGACAGCATAAGGTCATACCAGATTTCCTGTGGACATTCCTGTAACGTACAGGGCCTATGGACCGAACTAGTCACTGGGAAGTGTGCCTTAATCCTTTCCATACAGAGATGAAGTCAGATGGGGAAATGCGTGATAGAAATGTAACGGATCTCAGGAGTGCTATAATGACCGCCGAGAAAGCCCTGGAGCTGACAGGTGGATCAAGCTTAGCGATAGTCCAAGCTGAGTTTCAAGAAAGAGCTTGAAATGTACTGTGTTGATGAAACTGGAGGGTGGTGTGCCAGATACTGTGTGTTAAGGACTGATGTACTTGAACTGTCCAATAAAGTTGAACTTGTTATAATGAACCGGGTATCCCTGATATGTGTGTGGCTGATCCTGGGCGTCGATGCAGCGGAGGCTTTCGGCCTGCAAATGAGTACAGTACATGGTACACAGCACAACACTAATGGACTGGGACATTGTTTGCTTGTGGGGTGTGGAGAAGCAGCAGCTCGCCGGCGGCTACCGCTCTGGGCACCTTACACATGCACAGGCACCAGACTTAAATGGGTGTGCTCAAGTTTGAAACTTATCTCTTTTCCAATGAATAGGGAATACATTTCTAATTGCTGCCGGTCTAACTGCTGATCCCAAGAACTGGAGCTCTGAAGAGCAATTGCTCATTGGAGTGAAGGTCAATAATGTCCACTGCCTCTCCATTCATCTTTATTAGGAGTACCGAAGATCAGCCAAATGCTGCGCTTGGCAATATTCAGCACCCCCAGTAAGAACGAGAATGATCGACCACTGCTTCAATCAGCTGGGGCTCTTCAGAGCCCTGGTTCTCTGAACTAATGGGGCCACAGTGGTCTGACAGCCAGATATCAGAAAGCTATCTGCTATCTCGCATAGAGGGATAACTTTTAAACTTAAGAACACTCCATTAAATGACTGCGTGGATAACATAGGAGAGACCATCAACATCCATCATAGACAGAGGGGTGACACTTGCAGTCAGAGATGATGCTGGCCTGAGTGTTGTTCAACATTTTTATAAATGATCTAGATAAGGAACTGAAGGTAAGCTAATCAAATTTGCAGACAATGCAAAGCGAGGAGGAATGGCTAAAGGTACCGTCACATTAAGCGACGCTGCAGCGATATAGACAACGAGCCGATCGCTGCAGCGTCGCTGTTTAGGTCACTAGGAGACGTCAGACACCGGCAACAGCAGAACGATGCAGGAGCGATCCAGTGACGTACTTATCGTTCTCGCTGGTTGTTCGCTCCAGTTCGCTCCATGAAGAAACATTGCTGGCATCGTTGCTTTTGCTGTCAAACACGATGATACATGCCGGTCTGACAACCAAATAAAGTTCTTCTAGCTCCGACCAGCGATATCACAGCGGGATCCAGATCGCTGCTGCGTGTCAAACACAACGAGATCGCTATCCAGGACGCTGCAACGTCACGGATCGTTGTCGTTCTCGTTGGAAAGTTGTTTAGTGTGAAGGTACCTTAACACTAGAGAAGACAGAGAAAGGATTCAGAAGGATCTAGATAAGCTTGAACAATGGGCAGTGACTAATAGAATGGTATTTAACAGGGAGAAATGCAAGATTCTACATATGGGCAAGAAAAACAAAAAGAACTGAGCAACAGCACGTGTGAAAAAGACTTGGGTATACTAATATATCACAGACTGCACGCGAGTCAACAGTGTGATGCAGCAGCAAAAAAAGCAATCGCAGTTCTAGGATGTATTAAGGGAAGCATAGAGTCTAGATCACGTGAAGTAATCATCCCCCTCTACTCCTCCTTGGTCAGGCCTCATCTGGATTACTGTGTCCAGTTCTGGACACCACATTGTAAAAGGACATTGAAAAACTGGAGCAAGTTCAGAGAAGATCTACAAGAATGGTAAGCGTATTGCAAAGTATGTCCTACGAGGAACGATTAAAGGATCTGGGAATGTTCAGCTTTAAAAGAAGGCTTAGGCTATGTGCACACGTTGCAGATTATTTGCGTTTTTTTAGCCTTTTTGCGCTATAAAAACGCTATAAAACCGCAAATAATCTGCATACATTAAGCATCCCATCATTTATAATGGAATCCGCAAGTTTTGTGCACATGATGTGCATTTTTCCGCACCAAAAACGCATTGCGGAAAAATAATGAACATGTTCATTAATTTTGAGGTTTTTTTCGAGGATTTCCCACTGTCTAATGCATTGGGAAATGTCCGGAAAAAAACGCGCAAAAATGCATGCGGATTTCTTGCGGAAATCTGGCAGAAATGTCCGGATTTTCACAGGAATTTTCTGCATGAATTCCTGAACGTGTGCACCTAGCCTAAAAGGAGACTTAATAGCTGTCTACAAATATCTGAAGGGCTGTCACAGTGTAGAAGGATCATCCCTGCTCTCATTTGCACATGGAAACACGAGAAACAATGGAATGAAACTGGAAGGGAGAAGAGACAGATTAGATATTAGAAAAAACTTTTTGACAGTGATGACGATCAATGAATGGAACAGGCTGCCACAACAGACAGATGGTGAGTTCTTCTTCAATGGAAGTCTTCAAACAGAGGCTGGACAGACATCTGTCTGAGATGGTTTAGTGAATTCTGCATTGAGCAGGGGGTTGGAAATGATGAACCTTGAGGCCCCTTCCAACTCAAACTTTCTATCATTCTATGATTCTATGTGCACAGCCCCTTGGTCCGAATGCAATGCAATGTTTTGTCAGATCAACTGTTGATGATTCAGCAGGCTGGACACGGAGTGCTTTTTACTTATTATATAGCTATGAATCGGCTATTTCATATTATGCATGAACCGCCTAAATTTATGTATGCAATGACTATATTCATGAAGTGTACAAAATTAGAGAACACTCCAGCAACCTTTGGAGATTTTGGAAATGACAAGCTGAGCATTTATTTTTCTATTACGGTACATCATATGTGGTGATAGTTATCTTACCTATATCAGTATGAGCACATTCCATTTTTATCTCTGTATGCTTCTATTATATTATTGCCTCTTTGCACGTGTACATTAGTAAAGCAAACTATTTTTTATCATGTATGAAGTGGTGTTTGCTTTAAGAATTGCTATTCATTTTGGAAGAATAATGCCCAATTAGTATATACAGTAGGCTGTATTGTAAGGATCGCATGGGCTTTTCTTTTCTTAGTGGGAGAGAGGTAAGGTGGAACACTGTGTCAAAATTTTTACAACATTTTTTGACTCAAAGCAAGCCAATAATAGGAGCTGTAAAAAAGGAAAAATATGCAAAATCTATTAATCAGCAGGGGCCACTTAATACTGTCTTGTCTAAGTTTACTCTGTGTAAATATTAGGCAGTTTTAGTAAATCTTCTTGAGTGTGTCCTGTGGTTTACTAGTGTACTCCCTCGGCATGATACACTACTCTATTTCTTACAATCATATCTTTGTAATATAACATAAATATCAGTGACTTGAAGTACATACCCATTTCATGGGGGATTTCGTGACACAGAATTGCAATAGTTGTCGCCACGCCTGTTTCGGTTGACGATGAAAATGCAGATCCTATAACCATGCCATCAGCAAAGTTATGCAGACTGTCTCCAACCAAGATCATTATTGCTAACAAGGTTATTCCTTTATCTAAAATAGAAAAAAAGAAAAAAAAGTATAAAAGATCATTTTTGTCATCATATTTATGTATATTACTTAATTGTTTCACATAGTCAATATATGTAATCTTTATACTGATTTCAAACGGATTGACCGGCAGATAAGAACTATTCTTAAAAGACCTCAGACTGGTATAAAAAAAACTGTTAATAACCATTATCGATTTTCCACAGCTCCCATTTCGAGGCTTATCCACTCTCTACAGGTTTCTACCCAACCTAGTTCTCGATAAACCCGAAATGCCTGGAAATTCCTTGTCTGCAATCAATGGCTGAGGAAAGTCATCACTGCAGCCAGTGATTGGTTGTATCAGTGACTACCAGGGAGCAGGTAAGCAGTGACACAGCTCCGCGAGGCTCTGTGCTTGGAATTTTGCATTCATTTCTTATTTTACACCAGTCTAAGCTCTTTAAAAATATTTGCATCCCCTCGACATCCCCTTTATTTTCTCATTTTTATCACTGTCTTTAAGGAGTTATTCCTTTCTTTAGAAGTTGTCACCTATCCATAGGATTGGGGATACGTTGCTGATTAGTTGGGGGTCCGATCTCTGGTACCCCCACACATGAGGAGAACAGGCTCTACAGTGCCCCATCTGAATGGACAAGTGGAAGGGCATGTGCACCAAAGCTCCATGCATTCTCCAATAGAATAGCAGAAGAAGCGGAGAGCTGTATTTGGCTACCACTGGCAGCCTCATAGAGAATGAATGGAGCGGTGGTCAAGTCCAACCACCGGTTCATTCAGATGGGCATTTCAAATCTCAGTTCTCGTGATTGATGGGGGTTCCTGCAAGTTGACTTCCCACTGATCAGCAAGTTATCGCCTATCAGATGGATAGGTGCTAACTTCTAAAGTAATTATTTTTAATTATTTTTATGTCAAGTACAATGACCCTTTATTACAGTTTTGCCTCTCAGTGTTACTTCTGGCTCACATTGGTGTTCTCCTGAATTTTATATGTTGTCTTCCTCTATCGTTTTCATATGTGATCCTTTGGCAATCCAAACATTGACTCATTTTTACCTGACCAAACTATTTGGCACTAATTTACAACCTTGTTAGTCCCTCATAATGATCTTTTGTCTAAATTGCGTATGTGTGACTCAATTGTAATTTACTTAGCACGAATCGTCTAAAATAGCCGTAACATTTTACACCTTGAAGAACATTACATCTGCCTGAAAAGGATCACATGACCTTTCACATCACATAGTATAGCACAGCCAAGAAAGGAAGACTATCATAGCCAGTGTTAAAGCAGAAGCAGGAAATGCAGCAGCTGTCTTATGGCGAATCTGGATAGTGGGAGGACGCTACTGATCAGAAATAGAGATAGGGAGCTAAAACACTGAAGCAAAGGTACAAATAGTGTGTGACTGCACAACAGTGAGGATTAGTGTTTGAGGAAAAGAAAATAGTGTCATACACTTTTTTCACAGCAATTAGAGCCTTTGGGATACTTTCAAATCATCACAAATTGACAAACCATGATTGAACTACATGGGGAAATTTGGGAAATCTGACAAATTAGAATTTTGAAAGATTCATTCATCTATAGTAACTACCCTAAAAATCAATGTCGACGCTTTAACAAGACTTGTGAGGCAATTATAATTGGTTAATGTTTCTTTTTCTTTACTTAGATTTAATATTTCTATCTCCAGTGTACTTACGTTTCTTTCTAACTCTGAGATTCACTGGAGTAACATCTGCTATCACCCCTTCTGAAGGTTCACAGTCTTCTGGACTCCTCTATAAAAATAATAGTGAGAAGTTGAACCGTAATATAAATTAAATATTAATTAAAAGACCACAAAAAAAGTTGTAAAATGCACATCTACCATATAGCAAGTGTTTATGCAATTTTTTTAAACTTCATTATTTTACTATGGGCACCATAGTACATAGATATAATTAGGATTTTTAAAAGACCCATTCAATACATGTGAACATTGCATTGCATTTCGCATTTTGTTTCTCCATGTCATGCTTTATTATGTAATGTTTTAATCCATCAATGCAATTTGAAGTAAAACATGACATGCTAACAATATGATTAAAGCAAAACTATTAAAATGGAAAACAAAATAATGACATTACATTTCATATCAATTTTTATGATTTCTTCTTATGTATAATGTCTATCCAACTCATGGAAAGTTCCAAAATGACAAAAATCACACTCTACTAAATCTAAAAATCATAGCAGTAGCGCCTATCTCAGAAGAATTATTGCAAATTTGTTTTTACCTTAAAGGTCCAATTAGAAGACCAATTTTAGATTGTTAAAGATTACTGATTAATAGTAAGTTTAGGGCAGCAACTCAACACAAATAAATTGATACATAAGTAGTGGTTGCAAGTATGCCAAAAAGAGGATGTCTTGTCTGGCTCTGGATGGGTGCCCAATAAATTCCAATTTATTTTGTTCTTTTGAAATTTGGACTGTACAATAATTATTTTTTATTTGAAGATAATTTTTATTTACAGTGCCATGGTACCGCCATGGGCTCTAATGTCACACCAACTTATGCTAATATCTACATGGTCGCCGTAGAATATAATTTCATCTATACATCTTCATATTGGATGCACATTTGTCTGCTGGTTGAAATATATTAATGACATATTTGTTGTTTGGACAGGTTCTGAGGAGCTACTTTCTGAATTCCATTGTACATTAAATCAGACCCGCATTGTGCAATCCTGTAGATATGCTATTAAATTTACAATATAATATACATTAAAACAATCACTGTCCCTTATAGACACCAAGATTGTGTAGCTCCTTCACATCTCAAGACTTACGAGCTGAATAGTAGATGTTGATTTGGCTTTCCTTGACTGGTCATTCAAATGGGATTCCAGTGGGAGGTCGTGGGAATGTGTTAGGTGACCATTCACTAGTGATAATCCCTGCATAAAATATTGGAATATGATTAGAAAATTGTGAAATTATGCTAGCTCAAAGAATGTGTTCAATGGAGGAAAAAAAAACTCACTACACCAATTCCAGTAACCAGAAAAAAATAACGTTTTGTGTATTTAAGATCTAAAACATTAAAACTAAGGGCATACATAAAATCATGGGATCCTATACCAAGGGTTCATATTGGGCCCCCTAATGTAATCCCAATCAGGTTCTTGTAAACACATGACATTGAGGCAATAGTAAAAATAGTGGATCCCTCTTGACCATGTAGATGCCATGGTCGTTGTTCACCACAACAACCACAGTGGTTATGCTGTTGCAATTAGAGATAGCTTCGATTGCAGCATCTGCTGGGTATGGAGTGGTCTTGCCACAGGAGTCAACTGTATGCCATCCCTTCCAAATTCTACTATATGTATATAAGGCAGATGTCAGAGGAAGTGGGAGGACACCATGTCCATGAACTTAGGAACCCATAGTAGCTGCATAGTGTGCTGATACTGGCTGATTTAAACCCCCATAGGTACCACAACATGTGTAAAGGCCTCCATACATATAAGGTAGCTGTCAGGCAAACAACCATCCGGCAAGCAGATCTCTGCCCACCCCCCATATACATCAATGCTCGGTTTGACCAAGCGTTCCTGTGTCCTCTGTGAAAGAGCCACTCCAAGACTCAGAATTGGCAATTAAAATTCAATAGACGGGATAATTTTCTAACCCAACAACATTTGCAAGAGCAGAGTTGGGAGAACCCCCTACACATTAGACTGTCGGATGATTTTGCCAGCATCAGCATTTTTTTATTTTTTTTTTAAGAAAAATCACCATATGAAAAAAAAAACCCAAAACATTAGTGATTAAAGAAAATACATATGAAAAGAAAAAAATGATTACAACAATAGGTTGTTTTCTGATGACAATTTCCTTTTAAGTCTGCTGCTGAATCTATTCTGTGTTTTTTTCTTTGCTGTAGGATAACCTGGGTTGCTTTACAGTTGAGAATGTGTTGGTTCAGGATAAATCCGGAGTACAGGAATTTCACTGTGTAGTAATGTTTAGTTCTAGAATCTGGAATTTAAACAAACCACAAGAGCCCTCAATTATGTCTAAGCCACCACTTTTCTATGAAGTCCTCCTGCAGCCTAATGTTCCATTATACTTCTATTTCTGAACATGCAATGGTTCAAAAATAGTCTGATCAGATTGATAGGCCTGCTCCACTCCACAGGATGACATTAATAGTTGGAGCATTCCTAAATTGAAGCCAGTTATCAATGTAGGCTTTAAATAGAAGCTACACATCAAAAGCACAAATTCCTTGGCTCCATACGTAAACAGCTTCAGGTTCTTCTGATGATGAGCAGACTGAATACACTTGTTTATGCTGAGCAAAGTTCTTCAAGTTGAGTCAGACCAGATGTCATAAAGTGCTCCACTGACTGGGAACAGTAGACAAAAACATGTGAATTGACTGGTATTTCACCAAGTTCCTTGACTAGTGCCAACTATGTATCCAATTTTGATTCAGTATTAACAGATGAAAGATAAAAAATGGATTATTTCATTTGTTAAGGACTCCAATCTTGTGACACCAACTATGGACATAGGATTGCAAATTTTTTACATGGAGCATAATTTTGCATGAAAAACAGCGGAATATGGTATTGTGGTCAAATTATTTATACAGCTACCTGAGGCTGGCCTTACAGTGATGTGGTGGTAGAATAATGGATAAAAGAGATGTCACGCACCTGTCCCGGATCCGGGCTTTGCACTCCTCACCTCTTTCCGCTAAGCTCTGTTGGGCTCCACATTGGTCTTTGCAGATAGCCCTATGTAATTCCATGTAATCATCTGCCAACATCTATATAAAGACTACCAAGACACACACCTGTGTCTTGGTATTAGGGCTTTTAGTGTTTGTGTAAGTGGGTTGAGAGCTGGCTCAGGGATAGGAAACAAAGGGTGGTTATTAATGGAGCACACTCGGACTGGGTCGCGGTTAGCAGTGGGGTACCACAAGGGTCAGTATTGGGCCCACTTCTTTTTAACATATTTATTAATGTACCTTGTAGGGGGCATTCAGAGTAGAATTTCAATATTTGCAGATGACACTAAACTCTGCAGGGTAATCAATACAGGGGAGGACAATTTTATATTACAGGATGATTTATGTAAACTAGAAGCTTGGGCTGATAAATGGCAAATGAGCTTTAATGGGGATAAATGTAAGGTCATGCACTTGGGTAGAAGTAATAAGATGTATAACTATGTGCTTAATTCTAAAACTCTGGGCAAAACCGTCAATGAAAAAGACCTGGGAGTATGGGTGGATGAAAAACTCATATTCAGTGGCCAGTGTCAGGCAGCTGCTACAAAGGCAAATAAAATAATGGGATGCATTAAAAGAGGCATAGATGCTCATGAGGAGAACATTATTTTACCTCTATACAAGTCACCACACTTAGAATACTGTGCACAGTTCTGGTCTCCGGTGTATAAGAAAGACATAGCTGAACTGGAGCGGGTGCAGAGAAGAGCGACCAAGGTTATTAGAGGACGGGGGGGTCTGCAATACCAAGATAGGTTATTACACTTGGGGCTATTTAGTTTGGAAAAACGAAGGCTAAGGGGTGATCTTATGTTAATGTATAAATATATGAGGGGACAGTACAAAGACCTTTCTGATGATCTTTTTACTCATAGACCTGAGACAGGGACAAGGGGGCATCCTCTACGTCTGGAGGAAAAAAGGTTTAAGCATAATCACAGACGCGGATTCTTTACTGTAAGAGCAGTGAGACTATGGAACTCTCTGCCATATGATGTTGTAATGAGTGATTACCTACTAAAATTTAAGAGGGGACTGGATGCCTTTCTTGAAAAGTATAATGTTACAGGGTATATACACTAGATTCCTTGATAGGGCGTTGATCCAGGGAACTAGTCTGATTGCCATATGTGGAATCAGGAAGGAATTTTTTTCCCCAATGTGGAGCTTACTCTTTGCCACATGGTTTTTTTTGCCTTCCTCTGGATCAACATGTTAGGGCATGTTAGGTTAGGCTATGGGTTGAACTAGATGGACTTAAACTCTTCCTTCAACCTTAATAACTATGTTACTATGTTACTATGTTTCTGAGTCCTGTTTGTGTTCAAACTGTTCCCGGTCTCCTATCCACATGCGGACTTCCAAGACCTCTGCTACCTGTTTTTAGTATTCTGTATGACTGTGGCTTTCAGGACCTCTGCTACTTGTTCCTGGTCTTCCAAGACCTCTGCTACCTGTTTCTGGTCTCCTGTTTGACTGTGGCTTCCTCGGCATCTCCTGTCCACCAGTGGCTTCTAGGACCTCTTCTACCTGTTCCCGTTCTTCCAGGACCTCTGCTACCTGTTTTTGATCTCCTGCAGACTGCAACTTACAGGACGTCTCCTGTCCACCTATGGTTTGCAGGACCTCTGCTACCTGTTCCCGGTCTTCTAGAACCTCTGTTACCTGATCCTGGTTTCCTGTCTGCTTGTGGCTTCCAGGGTGTCTACAGTCCACCTGTAGCATTTAGGACCTCTGCTAACTGTTCAAGTTTTTTTTCCCAGACCTCTGCTACTTGTTATCGGTCTCCTGCCCACCTGCGGCTTTCAGTATGCCTACTTTCTGCTTGCAGCTTTCAGGACCTCTGCTGCCTGTTCCCGGTCTTCCAGGACCTATGCTACCTGTTACCGGCCTGCTGTTTCCCCACAATTTCCAGACTTCTGCTGCCTGTTTGTAGTCTCCAGGGCCTCCATTGCCTGTCTGCAATCTCCTGGACCTGTCTGCTGCACCAATGCTTGAGGCCTGTGTAGCCACCTAGACCTTCGACTTTGAGGATCCACTTCACCTAGTGAGCCTAACAGGAGTTTGACCCATAAAGGCAACTTCTTGACAGGGCTTTGGGGAGGGAGTCTCTTTCGAAGAGCTAAACACTGTTCTTCACTAATGAGGGTCAAGTACTCAAAAATGCCTATTTGAAATGAGGTTTTACCTTAACTTTTACTCCTGGTCATGTAGCAAAACCTGTTAAAAGGTTTACCATTGACTGATAAGCAAGCTACCGCCATCAGGTGGTGCTGTCAGGATTGTTTTCTTTTCTTTTATTAGCTAATTTGCATATTTTATTCCCCATAGATTAACTTGATGCTCTTGGGCTCAAATCCAACAGGTCCCCTAAATATCACTGGTCTATAATATGGGTATTTTCATATGTGCCAAAGGAACCTTTTAGGCCCTAGACTCCGGGGACCAATACAGCTGCAACCCATGTTCCCACTATAGTTATGCCGTTGTTGCATTGCCAATAAGACACCATAGTTTAACATTGTAGAGGCCATCTTCCCTACCATAGTTGGAATTGTTAAAAAATGGAGGTGCAGAGTACACACAGCGGCTTCAAGGCACAGTACTCCCACAAATATGGATTGCAGAGTACACACGGCAGCTTTTTTGCAGAGTGCGCAGTCACAATCTGTCTCTCACTCCAGCTGTGTCCTATCCCTACATAAATGAGGGCAGAATGGCAGCAGCACTCGTAATCCGGCCTTTATACAGGCCGGGTCACGCGCTGCATTGGACCATCCATCACAGCCATGCCGTTACCTAGCATGGCTGTGATGGCTCCAAAAGTGCACAGTCAAAAATTATGTTGATTGGCTGTGCAGCAACTTTTCAACAAGCTTTATTTGACCGACGATCCCGAACACTAAACCAGGGGCAGAGTACACACTAGGTGACCGATAGGGACCTCAAACTTTCCTGTTCTGTTTCACTCATCCCTATTAATACCATAATTTTGAAGTATTGAGGTCACTGTACCATCCAATACTGCAAATGGGACTGCAAAGGAATTAGGGGTAGCAGCAACATTTGAAGTTTGTGCAGGGGTGTTGTTGGAGATATGAGAAGTAAAACGTATCTGTGTTGCAAACTCTACAGACAAAGAAGTTGTCATGGTGGTCTGGACTGGGTTATATGTAAAAGATGAGAAAAGTTAACAATCCCTATCATAAAGAACATCAAGTGTAATTCACTATATATAACTTTACAGTAATCGCTGATATTGTCTGTAGAAATCTACCAATACATGGTCACTGTATGTTGGTAATGCTGGGCACAACATATTGGGGCGTTGAAATGGTAAATGTATGGAAAAATTATAATTTACTCTCCTCGAAATCTGTTCTGTACTAATGTTTGGACAACTGAGATGTGTGTGTGTGTGTGGGGGGGGGTATCTCCACAGGTTTAGCACCTCAGGGGCTCTGCAAATAGGACATGGTGGCCGAAAACCAATCAAGCAAAATTTGCACCAAATGGTGCTCCTTGTCTTCTGAGTCCTGCCATGTGCAGATACAGTAGCTTATGGCTATGTATAGGGCACTATAATTAAGTAAGAAGTTACCGAGTACTTTTTTCAATTATTACATCTTGTTAAAATTACAGTAAAAACAATTGAACTAAAACTCTAAATCACAAAAGAAGACTAGATGACCCACACAGAGACAAGCTAACAAAAGCAGGGCAGGTAATAGAAGAATATTAGCAAACTGATGGGAACAGTTAGGAGTCGGACATATGAAAGGGGGTGAAATTAGTAGTGGAAAATCTCTTTAACTTGATTTTCCCAGTTGGGTTGCTGTGTTACAGAAAAAAAACTGGACTAAATATGAATATCTGCAAAAAAAAAAATACTAATAAATTTACATTTCTCATCCACATTCTTTAATGTGTAAATTGTCTCTTGAGAGAGGAAGAGGACTTGAACTCTAGTACCACCTATTGGAAGTAGAAATCCTAAAAGTCAGTATGGACCCTTGCTACATGACTTAGGATAAAAGCCAAACCAGAATCTCAATTTGCGAGCAAGGGGGACTAGAGTCTGTACTGCTAATAAACTTTAAATTTTGTTTAAATTCATAGAAAAATATATCTATAATTCACAAATTCGTATTCGGTTACATTCATGATTGGAATGAGGGGTACATATAAAATCAGTCAAGAAATACCCCGGGTAACTGGTTGAGGGTTAGGTCAGGACACAATTAGATTAATATAAAAAAACCAGTAAATTCAAATCCTGTAATATGGCCATATGAGACAAGGAATACCTATGAGGAGGCGACATTAGGTGAAACGCGCGTTGAGTATATCGAATGTGGTGCAGGCAGCACATACACAATAAGTAACTACCTTTCATAACTAAACTTATATCAAAAATACTTTTCCTTGGCTTTGACTGTTTAGAAAGATTATGCATATCACTCATGATTAAAAAGCTTAGGATTCCAGTGTTATCCTTTATTTTGTCAACTTTATAGGCAGCATTTATACATTGGTCTGAGCTTTGTCAGTAATTGTATATGAATAGGTATTCTTTGTCCATATTACAGGATCTGAAATTACTGTTCTTTTGATATTATTAATCTTCTTGCGTCCTGACCTGACCCTAGACCAATTTCCCATGGTATATCATCACTGATTTTATATGTACCATTCATTCCAATCATGAATGTAACTGAATATGAATTTGTTAATTAAATATATTTTTTTTTCTAGGAATATATAAAATGTAAACTTTATTAGCAGTACAGACTCTAGTCCTCCTTGCTCGCAGATTATGTTGAGTCACTAAGAATATGAGTACGTTATAATAAGATGCTGAACTGGTATTTATTTAAAATTCAGAATCTCAATTTGCAGATACGTGTTTCGGGGTGTTGCCCCTCCTCAGTGCAAAGCAGAAGATCCGATTTAGCTATATGAGAGGCCTCTAACTGGAGTGTAAGGGATTTATTGAAACAGAGGCAAAGCCCCACGAAAAGCAGCAGTCCAAAAAGATACGTATAAAAGGTATAATTTTATTCACAAAATCACATGGTGCAGAGGATCATAGCAACAACAAAGGAAAATACAGAAGAGAAAAGTTAAAAGAAACGCTTACAGGTCGGCAGAATACAAACTGAGCCTAGTAGACAGAAATCTGTTCTCATAGTATGTATGGAAATACAAATACCACCCTGTCCGCATGGGTCCACAGGTGAAATAACGCAGAAATGATCAAACTACATGTGGATAAATAAATAGATAGACCCAGCTTAGGGATAACTCAGTATGGACATAATAGTCCTACCCACAGCTGAATGTTCACTGCTCTAAGTAAGGCAATAGAATATACCATGCAAAAATGCACTTATTACCTGTGGCAGGGGTGGTAGAAGTGGCCCAGAGGATCCGCCAGACCGCCCCAACGCGCGTTTCGGTTGGCACCTTCGTCAGGGGGCATGCCGGAGCTTCCAAATGCCGGTGTTTTTATCCCAGTGCGTACCGGAAGTGATCCCACCGCAAACCGGAAGTGACGCATGCGTCACCGCGGCAACCGCGACGCCGGCCGGCACCCGCGTCATGTGACCCAGGGCATCTGAGACACGTAGTCCCCACGTGACCAGATGCCCAGGGACACATAAAGATACAGGAGACCAGCAGGGGAAGCGGGGACGTGGCGCGCATGCGTACTGGCCCGCGGGGGGATGAAAATCATAGAGAACATGACGGCAGGTGTACAACCCATTACTAGAAATGTGCAAATGGCAACCACTGATAGAGAAGCAGTCTTTTCTCAAAGAAGATCGGTACAGCACGCATGGCAATGAAAAAACAAGTACCAATAAAAGAGCAACAATCAGGAGATAGATTATCAACAGCTATTACAGTGGGTACAAATTATGATATAGATAACACTAAAAATATACACACATTGAATAATAACCTGTAAACAAAAATAAAAGAAAACTATACATAAAGACTTATTATACAGACATATATATATGGATGTATGAATACACCACATGTATCTCTTGATGGTATGGACTTCCATGGTGGATAAACGAAATTCAAACAAAGTAGATAGGGATTTGTGCAGAGGACACACCCGGCAAATGGTATACACATATTCATACCTAGGAAATAAGAATATATACATAAATATTAAAAGAATAAAATAACTGATCTGTACCTCCACCACAACAATTAAAGTGACCACAAGATATAACTAACTATGGATCATAAAAATGAAGCAAAAGGGAGATTTTCGTTTAAGCCTAAGGGGTGGACTGTTTGTAACGTCCAAATCCACCTAGCTTCGGATTGTGCTAGGCGTTGTGTCGAATTCCCACCTCTAATATTAATATCAAGGGCATCAATGCCCCTTACTCTAAGGAGATCACTGTTACATTGGTGAAATTCCCAAAAGTGTCTGGGTATCGTTTTGAGAGTGGAAGCGTCCCTGTGGCCAAGTGCGGCCTGTATGCCAAGTACGTGTTCACGCACTCTTACTTTAAGTAGGCGTGATGTAAGACCTACGTAAATAAGGCCACAAGGGCATACCGCATAGTAAATTACATATCTTGTCGTGCATGTAATAAACTTCTTGATTTTATAGATCTTGGATCCACTTGAATTAGTGAAGGTATCACTTCTATCAATGTTACAACAGGCGACACAATGGCCACACGGGACGCATCCACTCCTACGATTACCCTGGTTGAGAAATGTAACTCTAGATACTTCTTCATAATGACTCCGGGTGAGTAAGTCACGTAAATTCTTAGATCTCCTAAATGTTACTGGTGGTCTCTCGGGTAAAAATTTAGACAAAATCGGGTCAGCCTGCAATATATGCCAGGATCTAGAAAGAGCCGCACGTATTGATGCAGAGTGACAGTTGAAATTAGTAATGAATCTACTCTGGTTATCTGAATGTCTCCCAGTATTAGTATGTTTATAGAGTAAATCATTACGGGGAGAGTATCTTGCCCTGTTGTAGGCCCTTTTTATAGTACGGCGACTATAGCCCCGCTCAAAAAAACGGTTTTTCAACTCTTCTGCCTGTCTTTCAAAATCTGCATCAGAGGAGCAAATACGGCGGAGCCGTAAAAATTGTCCAATGGGGACTGCTTCAATCATGTGCCGTGGATGAGAGGAGGAGGCGTGCAGCAATGAGTTCGTGGAGGTAGGCTTCCTATAGACATCTGAATACATTTCTCCGTTGGGGCCTCTTTTGACAATCACATCCAAAAATTCAACAGAATCAGAATTGGAAGTATATGTAAGTCGAATATTCAGATCATTGCTATTTAAATCAATCAGGAACTTGTCAAGTTCCAAAGAAGAACCCTGCCAGATCAGGAATATGTCGTCGATGTACCGTGTCCATAATGGGACATGGTCCATTGACGCATGCTGACCTGACCTTTTAACTTTTCTCTTCTGTATTTTCCTTTGTTGTTGCTATGATCCTCTGCACCATGTGATTTTGTGAATAAAATTATACCTTTTATACGTATCTTTTTGGACTGCTGCTTTTCGTGGGGCTTTGCCTCTGTTTCAATACGTCTCTGTGACGATTGTCCATATCTCGTCCATACATATATTGGTATATTATGCAGATTTTTTTACCTCTATATTTGATGATATTTAATGATAATAAACACCAATGCTTTTCATTAGTTATTGTTATGTTATTGCTGTGTTCTGCACAGGTTGCTCTTTTGAAAAAATGGACTACCGAGCTAAAGAAAAGACATGGCTCGGCCAGATGGATCTGGTGTTTGGAGATGTGGCGACAGCTACACAACAATCTAGTGACCACAAGTGGGATGATTTGTGTTTTTCCATTCAGAATCTACTTATCAAACGCACCAAGTTATGGTGGAATCGGGCCTTCTTAGAAAGATATATCTCCAATAAACTTATTCCCAGAGGCTTACGTGTCAGGGTCATCCCTGCTTTTCCGGTGGATGATGAGGTGTTTGTGGCCAAGTGGGAGGAGGCGTGCAGCAATTGTTCGGGTATATTTATGCAACTTTTGATCAATTTGAACACTAAAACTATAGGCGAACTTGACAAATCTATTGATCTTGCCCAGACTGAATTAAAAACTGGGTGCCCATCTGAAAAAATACAAACTTTTAATCATGACTTGGAGAAATTATTGGACCTTACGGTGAAGAAAATTCATGAGTCCCAAACGTCTAAATTTAATAGAGATGTGAGAGACTTTAGAAATAAATCCGTTTACCAATGGCGTAAACCATCTTCTAATTCTACCCATATGACACGGACTCCATCCTATTCTTCCGTCTCCTCACTAAGTGACCAGTCGGATGCACCATCCATGTCCATGGTCACACGTTCGGGAGCACCTAATAAGAAACAGTCTGAGTATACTTTCCATCCATATAGACGTCGTGATCTTTCCCCTGCTGATTACAGAAGGAAGGACAATAAGGTAATTAACTTGAGCCATCATATTCACTCTGATGTAGACCTTTCACTTTTGAGCAAGGGTCTTTCGTTTTCTCCGGTGATGGGCTTCGATACATTCACGGCAATCAAAGACCTTCACATCTTTGCTAGATCACTGCTTTTTAAACGCCATTTCTATGATGACAGCTTGCACCAATTATTTCCAACAGAGGAAGAACAGGCTGCACTGAGGGCCTTGGAGGATCTATCCATCGAACATAATCTTCCGGAAGGAGGTAAGATACCTCCCTCTATTCGTCCCCATTCCAAAAAGTTTCCATCGCTTTCTGCATGTGCTAATATTGACATATTTGTACAGGCAGTTACAAAAGATCTTTTGAAAATTCCACCTTACAATCGATATGACAATTTAACTAGGGAGGAACGCAACCGCCTGAATGCCCTTCAAAATATGCCTGATGTAGTAATCAAGTCGGCAGACAAGGGGGGTAATATCGTGATTTGGCCTAAGACCTTGTACGAAAAAGAGGCATTTCGCCAGCTTAATGATAAAGTCTGTTATAAGAAACTTACGTACAACCCCTTGTCTGCCTTCTGTTCTAAACTTGATACTATTATCAAAAAGGCAACCATCAGGGAGACTATCACAAAAGATCTAGCATTGGCACTGGCGGTTCAGGAACCTACCATTTCAACTCTTTATCTCCTTCCCAAGTTACATAAAAACATCAATGCCCCACCGGGACGTCCCATCATATCCGGTAGGGGTAACTATCTTGAAAATGTTGATCGATGGATAGATTCAGTCCTACAGCCGCTGGTCTGCAACCTGCCATCATACCTAAAAGACACTGGTGAGTTCCTTCGGAGAATTGATGGGCTGTCCATTGAACCTGACTCTCAATTCGTGACCATCGATGTAGAGTCCTTATATACCAATATCCGTCATATCGATGGCCTTCGGGCCGTCAGATATTTTCTGGACATGTCGTCATTCTCCGAGGGGATGAAGAACTTTATAGTGGAACTTTTAGAGTTCGCTTTGACTCACAATTTTTTTATTTTTAAGGGGTCCTTTTTCCTACAGCTCCAAGGTACAGCCATGGGAGCGCCTTTCGCGCCATCCTATGCGAATCTGTTCTTGGGGCTGTGGGAAAGGGACCTCTTCCTGTCAGGTCAGCATGCGTCGATGGACCGTGTCCCATTATGGACACGGTACATCGACGACATATTCCTGATCTGGCAGGGTTCTTCTTTGGAACTTGACAAGTTCCTGATTGGTTTAAATAGCAATGATCTGAATATTCGACTTACATATACTTCCAATTCTGATTCTGTTGAATTTTTGGATGTGATTGTCAAAAGAGGCCCCAACGGAGAAATGTATTCAGATGTCTATAGGAAGCCTACCTCCACGAACTCATTGCTGCACGCCTCCTCCTCACATCTATGGAACATGATTGAAGCAGTCCCCATTGGACAATTTTTACGGCTCCGCCGTATTTGCTCCTCTGATGCAGATTTTGAAAGACAGGCAGAAGAGTTGAAAAACCGTTTTTTTGAGCGGGGCTATAGTCGCCGTACTATAAAAAGGGCCTACAACAGGGCAAGATACTCTCCCCGTAATGATTTACTCTATAAACATACTAATACTGGGAGACATTCAGATAACCAGAGTAGATTCATTACTAATTTCAACTGTCACTCTGCATCAATACGTGCGGCTCTTTCTAGATTCTGGCATATATTGCAGGCTGACCCGATTTTGTCTAAATTTTTACCCGAGAGACCACCAGTAACATTTAGGAGATCTAAGCATTTACGTGACTTACTCACCCGGAGTCATTATGAAGAAGTATCTAGAGTTACATTTCTCAACCAGGGTAATCGTAGGAGTGGATGCGTCCCGTGTGGCCATTGTGTCGCCTGTTGTAACATTGATAGAAGTGATACCTTCACTAATTCAAGTGGATCCAAGATCTATAAAATCAAGAAGTTTATTACATGCACGACAAGATATGTAATTTACTATGCGGTATGCCCTTGTGGCCTTATTTACGTAGGTCTTACATCACGCCTACTTAAAGTAAGAGTGCGTGAACACGTACTTGGCATACAGGCCGCACTTGGCCACAGGGACGCTTCCACTCTCAAAACGATACCCAGACACTTTTGGGAATTTCACCAATGTAACAGTGATCTCCTTAGAGTAAGGGGCATTGATGCCCTTGATATTAATATTAGAGGTGGGAATTCGACACAACGCCTAGCACAATCCGAAGCTAGGTGGATTTGGACGTTACAAACAGTCCACCCCTTAGGCTTAAACGAAAATCTCCCTTTTGCTTCATTTTTATGATCCATAGTTAGTTATATCTTGTGGTCACTTTAATTGTTGTGGTGGAGGTACAGATCAGTTATTTTATTCTTTTAATATTTATGTATATATTCTTATTTCCTAGGTATGAATATGTGTATACCATTTGCTGGGTGTGTCCTCTGCACAAATCCCTATCTACTTTGTTTGAATTTCGTTTATCCACCATGGAAGTCCATACCATCAAGAGATACATGTGGTGTATTCATACATCCATATATATATGTCTGTATAATAAGTCTTACTCTTTATGTATAGTTTTCTTTTATTTTTGTTTACAGGTTATTATTCAATGTGTGTATATTTTTAGTGTTATCTATATCATAATTTGTACCCACTGTAATAGCTGTTGATAATCTATCTCCTGATTGTTGCTCTTTTATTGGTACTTGTTTTTTCATTGCCATGCGTGCTGTACCGATCTTCTTTGAGAAAAGACTGCTTCTCTATCAGTGGTTGCCATTTGCACATTTCTAGTAATGGGTTGTACACCTGCCGTCATGTTCTCTATGATTTTCATCCCCCCGCGGGCCAGTACGCATGCGCGCCGTGTCCCCGCTTCCCCTGCTGGTCTCCTGTATCTTTATGTGTCCCTGGGCATCTGGTCACGTGGGGACTACGTGTCTCAGATGCCCTGGGTCACATGACGCGGGTGCCGGCCGGCGTCGCGGTTGCCGCGGTGACGCATGCGTCACTTCCGGTTTGCGGTGGGATCACTTCCGGTACGCACTGGGATAAAAACACCGGCATTTGGAAGCTCCGGCATGCCCCCTGACGAAGGTGCCAACCGAAACGCGCGTTGGGGCGGTCTGGCGGATCCTCTGGGCCACTTCTACCACCCCTGCCACAGGTAATAAGTGCATTTTTGCATGGTACATTCTATTGCCTTACTTAGAGCAGTGAACATTCAGCTGTGGGTAGGACTATTATGTCCATACTGAGTTATCCCTAAGCTGGGTCTATCTATTTATTTATCCACATGTAGTTTGATCATTTCTGCGTTATTTCACCTGTGGACCCATGCGGACAGGGTGGTATTTGTATTTCCATACATACTATGAGAACAGATTTCTGTCTACTAGGCTCAGTTTGTATTCTGCCGACCTGTAAGCGTTTCTTTTAACTTTTCTCTTCTGTATTTTCCTTTGTTGTTGCTATGATCCTCTGCACCATGTGATTTTGTGAATAAAATTATACCTTTTATACGTATCTTTTTGGACTGCTGCTTTTCGTGGGGCTTTGCCTCTGTTTCAATACGTCTCTGTGACGATTGTCCATATCTCGTCCATACATATATTGGTATATTATGCAGATTTTTTTACCTCTATATTTGATGATATTTAATGATAATAAACACCAAAGCTTTTCATTAGTTATTGGAGTGTAAGGGGTAACATTCATCCTTTTGAGAGGTACATGCCAGGATAAGAAGATTAATAGGCCATACAATGCTCCTCTGGGAAATTAAATATGCAAATTGTCACTTCAGAGAGGAAGAAGACTTGAACTCTAGTGCCACCTATTGTAAATATTGACCCTTTGACGAGTCTTGCCACATAACTTACGATAAAAACCAAACTAGAGTCTGAATTTGCAGACACATGTTTTGGGGTGATGCCTTTCCTCAGTGTAAAGCATGAGATCTTTTTTGGCTGTATGAGAGGTGGCTGACTGGAGCATTGCGTGGCCTACAAGTCTTCTTACCCTAGCATGTAAGGTATGTCACTTTAGATTCCATTCTTTAATGTGCACATGCTTTAAATTCTATGAAACACCGAGAGAGTTGAAGATAAGAATTGAATATAATAAAAAAATAAATAAAAGGAAGTATTAAAAATATGGAGAACATGGTATTCATGCAGCTGCTATATCAAATCACTCACCTACACCCCCTTTTTTCCTGGGAATTTCTTTCCTATAAATAACTTTGATTTCCATCAGACATATTGTTATAATTAAGAGCATTTTGCTCGAAACACGTAGACTAGATATCTGGACACCAAATGCCATGATTTTATTTTTTTCCCCCAGTTTTTAATATTAATTCGAATAAATGTGAAGTTTTAATTTCTTTTGTTTAGATATAGCAGCTACTGGATGAACATCCTTTTCTCTTGCATATTCAACCCAGGAACTGGCCTGGAGTTATCTGTTCACTGCTCCCTAACTGGCATTCCTCCTTCACTGGTGAGCTGATGATTTTTACTTTTTTCCCTTTACTCGAACAATATTTTGATAAAAAATGATGTCAAGCTAAAGTACACATATGATAAATGTTAATTAATAACTACCCTATTTTGTGTGATATAACTACTTGTTGTAAGAGCAGAAACATCAAAGGTAAAAAATTTAAAATTTAATTACTAATTGCTAGCTATTCCAACTTTTTTGGAAATTTCATTTTTTTTTTTAATACGCTCAAAACAGATCGACCTAAATTTATGCAAAATATGAGGTATCACAAACAAGGTATTTCAGAATCTCTTTAATCATTTAAAAAATATATTTTTACTCAAAGTGATTTGAAAAATGGGACTGTATCCTAGTCATTAAGGAGTTAAACACTATATAATCCTACATTTCCTACAGTGATATTTTGACTGAGGTCCGTATACCCACCAGTTTTTAAACTGTCAATCAAGGCACTATCTACGATTCTTTACTTTGGCACATGGACCAGACAGTTCACGTCTCTTCTGAAAACCAAGGCCCTGGCTGGTCTTAACTTTGGCAAGGTACCATTACTCAAATACACTGGTATTTATAATTTCTATACAAGACTTCAGACTGGAATTTTATGCAGATAAGTTAATGAAAAAGCACAAGATAGAAGAAATAAAAGTGTTCAGTTAGTTGTATAGCTTTGTTTATTGCTTAGTGGCATTTTTAGTTAGTGCTAATTTTTATGGTCTTTTCCAAGAGTTAGATTCATCGGATCCTCTGGGGAGTGTCTCGAGGCTTAACTGCAAAATTATACTGTGAACCAAGCCCCTTGATAAAGACCATAAAAATGGTCACTAAACAAAAAGGACCATATCTCTAGATTAAAAAAAAAAACAAAACAAAAAACACAGAAACAATACAGTATACAGAAAGGAGGAAGAGAAGGGAATAATAGAAAATTCTTTCTGCTGTTGAATAGTTGACAGGTCCTATTTTAGATGAAAAAAAAACCATGGAGGATATGACAATCTCGCTTGTGGTTGAAGATGACCCTACAACTAATTGTCATTGCTAGGACACAACGCTACTGTCATTTTATTTTCCTTACAGAAACTAGGCTGAGGGCATATGGGCAACTCTTTTAAAGCTTGTAACAATTCCAGAAATTGCTGCGATTTTTTACAAAAATTTTCAAGTATTGTTTTTACATTTTAGTGTTACTTCAGAATATTTTGTAAGAGTGGGCCAGGGCCGTAGTCATGGCCGAGCACTCCAGTGTATCTGTGCCCTGGCCTCCTCTCACATGAAAACAGCATTCATCAACCAACATACCTGTGTCTTCTCTCACTGCGCCATCAGTGATACCACTGTAGTGCGGAGGCCTTTCTGCAACTGGTTTCGCAAGGATTGAGACACAGTCCGGTTCAAACGCAACAAGTGAAACTTTACTTGAATAACTTGGCAGCACATTCTTGTCTGTAACAGCATCAACAGCAAGCTCCATGCTGTTCTCATTCTGTTCTTTCCCTGCACTCAGTTCCACGTCATGCAGTACATTACGGGGTAATAGCGCCTTAGGCGGTACTGCAGCGCTCTCCCTGTTCAGACTTACTGTGCTTGGGTATTCTCTAGTCTGTTTCGCCTCAGTTCTGAGAACAGCAACCCATGCAATAATCTGCCACATGTTGAACAATCTGCGACCTGTACTCTTTCAGACCGCTTCCTTTCTCCAGCTATGAACTGCTGCAATCCTGCTGCTTGATACAATACTTCTGTCCTATAGACTCCGAATGGCTAAGCTTCTCTTCTTATAAAGTTAAGTGGCTGCTGTGGTATCCTGGGCCTAGAGCCCATGTGGACTATTCGGGCACCCAGGCCCCTTCTGACTACCTCAGTGAAACATTCCCACACAGCAGCCCCTCCTATGGTTAACTCTTTCCTACACTATACACTAGCTGAAAGCCCTATACACTATAACGCCTCCACCTTATGGTCAGTCCAATAACTGCACTTACCCTATACACTATACATAGCAGCATTACAACGGTATAACATTATACACATACTGTATCTACATTTAGCAAGACACGGTAATACACATACCAGTGTAGCAGTACCATTGTATAGAAATGGTAATACACTTAATCGTGTAGCAGTACTATTATACTGTATATTAGCAAATATACATACACTGATAATATACAGCACTGGGACGAAAGAGAAAAGCAAAGGTATAACCGTAATATAGCATACCCCCTACAATTTCTTCAAATCTAAAAAAAGGCAGCTCTACACCAGGATAATTCACAATTGTTTACTGCATTTTAGGTTACAGGAAGCTAACAATAAAGAATTCTAGAATCCCGTCATCAATCACGTCTTGTTTAGAAGGAACGAAAGACCTCATACCGCGTTAGTTAATATAACATAGAGCTAAGTACGCTCTTTTGTTGGCCTGTTAAGTGATTGCAACATAGAACAGCTTTGGAAATCCAACAAAAGAAACAGCAAAAATTATTCCTCTGTAATCTTTAAATGAGCTCAAGTGTATTATTGTATGTTATGTAATTGAAAATACATTTAAATCTCGCACATTACTAGCACAGGTCCTGGAAACAACAAGCGTCAAGCCAAACTCACATTCTTTGACTTATACTGGATATTTTCAGGGGAGTGAGATCTGTAACCAATGAAATGTGTTACCATGAGGCCACAATACCGGTAGGTTAGTCGGTGCTATTTTACCCACTTGACAACTATGCTACCACGATGTAGTCTAAGTATAACCCTCTGTTCACACCTGAATTTCTTTTAGTCTTTTAGTTCCGTTTCCATGCTCTAGGCCCACACAGACTCCAATGTATTCAATAAAGCATCAAACAAACTCAATATAGTCAACGGACCTTCTGGAGCTTCAGCTGGAATTTCTAACTCAGTTTGGATGTATTTCCACAATAGATCGGTTTTCCACCTTAATTACATTCTCTCTGTTTCTAAAACAGAACACAGTAACAGAACTCAAAATGGTGTGAACTGAACCTAAAACCGTAAAATCCCGAAAGATGCAAAGGGTGCAGAGGAAGAAGTCACATCTGGGTCTTGGTGCCTAAAAACCATTCTGCTACACAAGACATCAGTATTATAAATATACTTGCCACTGTCTAAAGATGAGCATCTGGGAGGAGTACATAGAGTATTTACCGACAGAGTAACTGCCCATTTCTGAGGCCACGCACCTTCATACTCATTCCTTGTCTCCACATTCCTTGTTTCCTGACTCCTTTGATTAAGGAAAATCTCCCAGAATCACTGGTGTCCATGAGGTTTCAGGCAGACACCATGCTAAGGAGATTTGCTGACTCCTCTGGGAGGGTTGCCAAGTAGCGGCTTTGGTACAAATTTTGCATTGTGGCCCAAGATCTTCAAGTTGCTGCATGCCTCTGACCAGTGTTAAACTAGGGAGCCATAGTCCCACCATTAACAATGAGTATGGCGGCCCACTATTCAGCTATATTCAAATATTACATGACCCTCATTCATGTACCTATGCTTCTGTAAGGGGGTGACCAGGGTCGTCACGTGCCTCCCTTTCTTTGGACACTGTTCACATGATTATGTGCGGCACCTTGTCGTTCACTAATGTTAGTGTAATGTTGTTGCATTGTTTATGTACTGTAATGTGATTTATTTGATGTGTGTTATGTATAGAAGTAGGGATAGTATGGAAGATAGCATGGGGCAATAGTGGGATTAGATTAGTGGGGCACATTAGAGATATGGAATAGGAGTATTAGTTTAGGTTTAGTTAGCATAGGGATTTTCCAGTTGGGACAGGCTACAGAGTAGTGCAGCATAGAGCAGGGGGATATAGGCAGGCACTTCCTGGTTGGAGTCAGTCAGGATGCAGCAGTGAAAGGAGACAGTCTGCTAGCCATGGGGATAAGTCTACTAAGGCAAGAAAGGGCCCCAGGCTGAATATCGTGCAGGCGGTCACTAGAAACCAACCCGAAGAGAATCCGGGGTCTACAACCGGGACAGGTGAAGCTGAGACGGCGAGCCTGGCACCTTTTCCTATTGAAGCCGGACCAGGGGATGGTAGAAAGCTGGTGGGCCTGAAGGCACGGATGGGACATAGATTGTCCAGGAGCGGGACAAAGATAGTCCGGGAATGAGGCAGGGATTGCCAGAAGAGAGGCAGAGAGTGCCAGAAGCGAGGCAGGGACTGCCGGGAAGAATAGAGGTTGCCAGGAAGGCAGGGAAAGCTGGAGACATGCCACTCTGTGTATACTGTGCTGCATATGTGATGGATACCCTACTGCTCAGTAAATTGTTGAACTGTTGAAAAAGGGACATTGTCTCTGAAATCATTTGTGGAGCTCGTGGATGCGGAGCCGGAGTGTGTACTGTAATGTGAGTGTACTGTGGCGCACGCTGCACATGCAGCAATAGGCCCTTACAGAATTGATGTAGTCGGCAGGATCGTGATGCCTTGTATGCAGAGAGCGGAGGAGCCTTGAAAACAGCAAAGATGGCGGCCATTAGAGACTTGAAGATGGCGCCAAACACTGACATGAAGATGGCTTCAGTGGCGTGAAGGATGGGAGCCGCTTTCCACTTCTATATAATAATAATTAGCAGGGGAGTTTGTTACATGAATGATGAGATGCCGCCCTGGTCTCTACAGTGAATCAAGTGCATTTTGCTAACTACTCCTCACATAGCGTGGTATAAGGATCGCTCCTGCATAGGGGTCCACCAGGGATTCACCTGTTCACCTGTGGGCAAGTCCAATCCTGCCTCTTCTATATCTATAGTGTAATAGGCAAAGCAGGATCATGTCTCCAACATAAATGCCACTGATCCAGTCAAATGGTCTGTGTCGACAAGCCAGCATACACTCTTCTAATGCAGCCCATTGGAACTATCCATTGGGCTGATCAGCGGATGTAACATCTGTTGTTAGGAAACTGAAGCTATTATAGTCTGTTTTTAGAGTTTTTTAGATACAGGCAGAGATTTATTTAGCATGTAATACCATTAGGGAGGTGTCTCATAGGCTTCACATTTGTACTAAAGCAGGTCCACGACCACAACCATAGAGTCAATGTCATTCAGAACTATATTCAGAATAAAGACGAACAAGGAGTCCTAGAAGCCTCAGAGTCCCAATTTCTCATCATGTCTGGCATTACATGAAGAGATGGATTTGCACAAGAAACATTCACAGAAGATCTGTGGTTAGTTCTCCAAGATGTTTGGAACAACCTCCCTGCTGAATTCCTTCCAAAATTGTGTGCAAGCCTACTTAGGAGAATTGCTATTTTGAGGCTGTTTAGGCAAAAGGCGGTCACACCAAATATTGCTGTGATTTATATTTCTCTTTTGTTCTCTAACTTTACATTGTTTTAATGAATACAAATTAGCTATTAACACTTTTAGATTTTGAAAGCTTCTTACACTGCAGCATTTTTTCCACAACTGCTTAAAACTTTTGCACAGTAATGCATATTTACATGCCCACCTGTCTTGTAGATGAAATAATGAGAAAGGAAAGCTTGTTAATGAGAAAGAATCCATGAATTCCACCAATCATGCCCAATATTTTCCATAAATATTGCTTTTCCTCTAAATACAGTTCCCCATCTTGTCCATGATGTTCATGTGAAATATTGTCATGAATGCCCAGAACCTGCAGAAAATTTAAAATTTAAGAAAAAAAATAATGAAAATTCAATGATCTCTCTATTCTAATAATATTAATGATAAATACCTGTATATACTGATAAAAATACCCAAAAGAAAAGGAAGCAAAAATACCCAAATATCAAATAACATAACAAATGTTATCAGCTAATGAGGACAGTACTTGATAAAAGCATAAAAAAAGGAATGTAAGACACATAGAATGATCCCCTCTCTCCTTCCAGGTAACCAAAATCACTTCAAAAACACATTTATAATAATATTTTCACAGGTCTTTGTTTAGAATACAGTATAGAAGGTACAGTATCAATCTGTAAACCTCAAAACAAACACAAGTAGACAAAGTGTCACGGGCTTAATGCCTATACACAAAAGGTGCAACTAAGTGTAAACCTGCTATTGCTAAAACAGCAATATTCCCAATAGTAGTCAAATCTAAAATGAAATTACAAGTAATTAGGAAAAACCTGCAAAGTCTAGGAGGACTGGGAGCGAGACCAAATGTGCGTTTCGCATAAGCTTCTTCCAGGGGACTGAAAAAGCCACTGGCACAATTTTACTGAATCCCACTGGAAGATGAATCTTCTCAAGAGCCACTTGTAGCAAGGAAGGCTCTGGTGTGAACTTTAGAAAATTAGACTGATACACACACCAGAGGCAGACGGAAGCCCCTGCCCACAGTCCCACCCCTATGGACTGAAAGGGTTGTGATGGTGTGATATGCTATGTGGGTATCATTTTTGTGTATATTTCTATTTTACTTATTTTCATGGTGTTCTCTTGTAGAAGGAGTTATTTGCTAATTGATGAGTGGCTGTTGCTGCCATCTGATATCAGCCCCCACAGTACTGTATTGTTTGCTAATATACTAATGACATGTTGACCTAGCTTGTTTAAACAATGAGCCCCTGAGACCTTCCCCCTCCTGACCTGTGAATGAGGAGGGAGACTTAAAATATCAGGGAGATGAGACACAGAGCAGTCCTGTGTGGAATGATGATGTGTTCACGGCATCTCAGAGAGAAAGAAGTGTATATGGACTGTTATCCTCTGTCTGCTGGATTGTTGGACTTTTATCCTGTTACTGAACTGCATTTGTGTTCTGGACTATTTTATCCTTTGTGTGGTGGATCGTATATGGACCTTTCGTATTTTTGCCTAAGTAAAAGTCTTGGGATTGTTCACGCTTTGCTGGCTCTGTTGATTGTGTGGTACCGGACAAGGACCCCGTGACAATTGGTGGCAAGCAGTGGAATCAACAGAGCGTAACCTAATGGAGAACCACCCACAGAGTGAGTACAGAAATTGGACTGTATCCAGTTTACAGGAGAGAGCCAGAGACCTAGGCCTGAACTACCAGGGACTGACTAAAGAGGCCTTAATTGACCTACTGGTGGGTGCCAGCCCGGCCACCTCCTCCGATATGTCTGAAGGACAAGCACTGGAGACGAGGACCCCCACCCCAAAAAGCCAGTGGGTGGTGTGGTACGAAGAAGAGATGGCGGTTCTGGGCCCAGGCTTCTCTCAGGAGTACAAGTAGGAGGCTGCCTGCCGGGCACAGTGGAGACAAGAAGCAATGGAGCTTGAAAGAGGGAGTACTGCAATGTGGAATGTAAACCCAACAATCCGGGAGCCTGTACGGATTAGGGCCAAGTTCCGAGACCTCCCATGGACTACGGGGAGATCGTTTAGGATGTATGCACATAAGATGAGCCAGGCATGTCAGAGATGGCTGGAAGCAGAAAACGCCTTTACTGTGGAAGATGTTATACAGGCATTCCTTATAGAACAATTTCTTGCCAAGTGCCCCGCAGAGTTATGGGAATGGGTCCGGGAGCGCACGCCGTGCACCGTGAATAGAGCTGCAGCCCTGGCCGATGAAGCCCTTACTATCTAACCGCAATGGAGGAGGCTTCTGGACAATGAACCATGGCCTTCTCCCTCACCCCGTCACCCTCCGATTATATCTGCCCTTCCACCTAGTCACAAGCCTATGACAATCACGCCTCACAATCCTGAGCCCCAACAGTTCCGACGACTACCTGGGGATATCACAGAGAGGAGATGTTATGGGTGTGGCCAACCTGGACATTTGCAGTCTGGCTGTCCCTCAAGGATTCGGTGGGAGCCCCACGCAGCCCCACCTCATCCAGTACATCTTGTGCACTCCATCCCGCCTGAGAAAGAGCTACCACCACCCCCACCAGAGTGGACCACTGACCACGGCACCATAGATACCCCTCCTGGAGTGTACAGACTCCGGCCTTTGTCCATCAGAAATACAGAGCAGTGGCATTGCCACCTGCAGGATGTCTTAATTGATGGATACAAAGTGTCAGGATTTAGAGACACGGGGCATTCCTGACTATCGCTGACCCCCATGTGGTTCGACCCGAGGCAATTCACCAGGTCCGGGAATTCCCATTGTCCTGGCGGGGGGTGTCTGCAAATATATACAGCGAGCTTTGGTACGTTTGGATTATGGTTTGGAGTAAAACTGTTGGATTGGAGTTATGGGAGGACTTCATGCAGATATCCTCCTTGGAAATGACATTGGGGAGTTACAAAGTAAATTTTGTGGAAGCAGAAGGTCCGTGGGCCTCTCACTCTTCTGAATGAACAATTGGAGGGAGATATCTCAGATACCGGAACGCCCATCATTCCCTGCGTTCTAGAGTTCAGAAACTGTCTCGCCCAGATAGCTACCTTGGCTAATGAACATCAGCGAACGGCCCAGTCCAGTCAAAAAGCCTGGTATGACCATAAAGCCAGGACCCCGGGAATTTATGGACAAGTGATTATTGCAAACCCTGCCACTGTGCAAGGAACTATAAACTATTGAGCAATGTGGACTAAAGTGAGCAGGCCAGAGGTCTGTGTAGACCTCATAGCGTGCTCACTTATTATAAGGGGGGAGAGGTTGTGATGGTGTGATATGCTATGTGGGTATCATTTTTGTGTATATTTCTATTTTACTTATTTTCATGGTGTTCTCTTGTAGAAGGAGTTATTTGCTAATTGATGAATGGCTGTTGCTGCCATCTGATATCAGCCCCCACAGTACTGTATTGTTTGCTAATATGCTAATGACATGTTGACCTAGCTTGTTTAAACAATGAGCCCCTGAGACCTCCCCCCTCCTGACATGTGAATGAGGAGGGAGACTTTTAAAATATCAGGCAGGTGAGACACAGAGCATTCCTGTGTGGAAAGATGATGTGTTCACAGCACCTCAGAGAGAAAGAAGAGTATATGGACTGTTATCCTCTGTCTGCTGGATTGTTGGACTTTTATCCTGTTACTGAATTGCATTCGTGTTCTGGACTATTTTATCCTTTGTGTGGTGGATCGTATATGGACCTTTCGTATTTTTGCCCAAATAAAGGTCTTGGGATTGTTCACTCTTCGCTGGCTCTGTTGATTGTGTGGTACCGGAGAAGGACCCCGTGACAGGGTATTACACCCAAACTTCAAATGTGGATTAAACAACAACCAGGAATTGTATTTCTTGACTAATGGCAGCGTATACATCAGACCAATGTTATTCAATGGGGCAGTGCTGATGGACGATTTTTATCACTGATAGAATCCATCAGTAAAAAAACATTGCCGCGTGCCACAATTTCGGATGCCACTCACTGATTCAAGTCTATGGGTGCGTGGAAAACATCAGACTATACTCGGATGACATCTGAATGCAGTCCAATTCCTGCGGACTCACAGAATGGAGAAGATGGGAAAATGTTGATCTCCATCTTCTCCTCACCTGTGCTACAGTTCTGTCAGCCAAGAGAATCTGTTCGCACTCTGCTGACACTCTGGGCAAAGAGTTTAATCAGAATGTCATTTGCATAATCAGCCCGATTCTCTCAAATGAGAGAATCTATAGCCGTCTGACCTAAAGGTATCTATTGAATCTGTATAACAGTGCCATTATGGCCATGCCTTTACTTTGCAAAATATTGATGGCATATTCCCTTTAAATCATTTTTTTTCTTAAAAGTATATATTTTTTAAATGTTATTTTCATATTTCATATCACAATTTCTATTATAAAAATGTCAAAATCTTGCAAATTCTATACTCACACTTTATGTTCTTTACAGAATACATTTTAGGACTATCATTTTTTTTCACAGACAAGACTATAATGACAGGTAACACCTCTATATACAGTAGATAATGCAAAATCCACAAAATACAATAAGTGATGTCACAGCTCACCTCCTCCTCCTGTACAATGACTGATAACACCTCTACATACAGAAGATAACACAGGATCCACCATTCACAATAGATGATGTCACAGCTCACCTCCTCCTCCTCCTGTACAATGACTGATAGCACCTCTATATACAGTAGATAACACAGGATCCACCATTCACAATAGGTGATGTCACAGCTCACCTCCTCCTCCTGTACAATGACTGATAACACCTCTATATACAGTAGATAACACAGGATCCACCATTCACAATAGGTGATGTTACAGCTCTCCTCCTCCTCCTGTACAATGACTGATAACACCTCTATATACAGTAGATAACACAGGATCCACCATTCACAATAAGTAATGTCACAGCTCACCTCCTCCTCCTGTACAATGACTGATAACACCTCTATATACAGTAGATAACACAGGATCCACCATTCACAATAGGTGATATCACAGCTCACCTCCTCCTCCTGTACAATGACTGATAACACCTCTATATACAGTAGATAACATAGGATCCACCATTTACAATAAGTAATGTCACAGCTCACCTCCTCCTCCTGTACAATGACTGATAACACCACTATATACAGTAGATAACATAGGATCCACCATTCACAATAAGTAATGTCACAGCTCACCTCCTCCTCCTGTACAATGACTGATAACACCTCTATATACAGTAGATAACACAGGATCCACCATTCACAATAGGTGATATCACAGCTCACCTCCTCCTCCTGTACAATGACTGATAACACCTCTATATACAGTAGATAACACAGGATCCACCATTCACAATAGGTGATATCACAGCTCACCTCCTCCTCCTGTACAATGACTGATAACACCTCTATATACAGTAGATAACACAGGATCCACCATTCACAATAGGTGACATCACAGCTCACCTCCTCCTCCTGTACAGTGACTCAAACCCTTTTGCATTGAATCATTTAATGAGAGTGTGCAAAGGTCATTGAGAAGAGAGAGGCAAGAGGTGAGCTGTAACATCATTTATTGTGAGTGTGTTATCGGTATTTAGAGGTGGTTACCTGTCATTGTAATCCTGTCTATGATGAAACTGAGACTACTGAAAAGTATTCTGTAAGGAACAGAAAATATGAGTCTAAAATAGCTCCAGTGGCCAATATAAGAATAGTTACCTTTTTTTTTTATTCTTACAATTTGATAGGAAAAAAAACATGATTTCATTAATAGCTTATTTTCTGACGATACGTTCCCTTCAAAAAGTACCTGAGAGGTTGTCAGAGCCCCTCCAGATGAGACATGCAGCCGCGAGAACTCAAACATATTTTTCAATCACGCTGAAAACACGCGGTTAGCAACCGAGCATGCTCAGATAACACCTTATCCGACCACGTTCGCTCATCGGTAAAAATAAATCTTACCTGAGGAATCAGATGCAACAAAGCATCCCCCGAGAGAGTCCCCACAGCCAGCCCCACGAACAGCTGTAAGATGAGTTTATAGCTCTCTTCACAAGAACTGAATATGATGAGAGTAGCTCCAAACATGGATCCGACGGTCAGAAGTAAAACCGCTATTGTGCTGTATCCATACCCTGCACAACAACACAGGGAAAACTAGGATAGTACAAAAACAAAAATGCAAACTAATCATTGAGTAGACGATATAGTCTCAGACTCACTTTCCAGGGTGGTGGGAGGTGGGAGCTGTGTACTTGTGAAGTCCTGTACTGGGCATGTGCAGGAGAGCAGCTGATGGATTATTGCTGGACTCATCTGTTTAAACTGTTCCCGAGAAATCGGAGATCGGCTATTTTGTAGAACAATTTTCACCAGTTCAAATGCAGAAAAGCAATGATGGCTCTAAAATAAGAATCAAAGCAGCTTAAAAAAAAATTGAAATACAACTAGATAACTTGTTAAAAAATAAGATCCCCTCACCATGATCGAATTAGGGTATGTTCACACATCGATTATGTGCAGCAGAAAAATATGCTGCAAATTTGCTGCAAATACTGATGTGTAGGCAGGAAAAATGCAGTGTAAAATGGAATTTTGGTGCGTTTTTGAAACTGTTTTGCAAGCGTACTCCTGATGAAGAGCTAACGAAACGTGCGTCGGGGCGGTGGCAACGCTGCAGGCAGCAGGTGATATCTGCATGTAAGTCTTGATATGGCTATTTAAGTCTCCCCTTTGCTGTTTATATGTTATGGAAAGTTTAACTATTTGATTCCAGCTTCTCCCTGGGGATTACCCCACATTTTTACTACATCATGCATGCTGCTGTTGTTTATTCACCTCCTGCATTTCACCATGTTCCCTTGCATGTGAATCTGGTAGCGTCCGTTTTTTAGATTTCCTTTTTCATGTATGTCTTAAATTTTCAATGATAAAAATCATTTTTTTTAAATGGGCATATACAGTATACTCTGTAGGTTTATCTACTTTCTGTGCGTAGTTCTAAGAATTGATATGTTGTAGATTTAAATCTGTTGAAAATCTGCAAGGAAAAAAAAAAGCAATGTGTGTATGAGACTTCAGGAATCTTATTCACTTTGCTGAAATCAGGAAACCTTCAGGTTTTGTGACAAATGTGTGCAGAAAAAATGCAAAAGAAAAGTGACAAAACCGCAATGTGTGCACGTACCCCTAGAGTCCTTCATTCTAAAGGCTCTAGGGCAGTGATGGTGAAACTTTTAGAGACTGAGTACCCAAACTGCAACCCAAAACCACTTATTTGTTCAAAAGTGCCAACATACCAATCTAACATGAATAATGAGGTTTTAGTGTAGAAAAAAAACAACTAATTCAGAGAGCAGCCAGGGGAAAATGAGAGCAGGAAAGGGTAAGAGATAGCGGGCAGGGGAAACAGCAGGCAGGGGGAACAGAGAGAAGGGGCAACAGAGAGCAAGAAGGGGTAAGAGATAGCAGGCAGGGGAAACAGAGCAGGCAGGGTCATCAGAGAGCAGGCAGGAGTAAGAGAGAGCAGGCAGGGGCAACAGAGAGAAGGGGCAACAGAGAGCAAGCAGGTGTATCAGAGAGCAAGCAGGAGTAAGAGACAGCAGGCAGGGGAAACAGAGCAGGCAGGGGAATCAGAGAGCAGGCAGGAGTAATAGAGAGCAGGCAGGGACAACAGAGAACAGACAGGGGCAACAGAGAGCAGGCAGGGGCAATAGAGAACAGACAGGGGCAACAGAGAACAGACAGGGGCAACAGCATTCCCCCTCTGGCATGTGTGCCATAGGTTCCCAACCAGTACTCTATGGGTTTTTATTACCAGATATACATCACTCCTATAAGCTCCTACATTTTTCATGACAGCCCTGCTGGGTTGGATATTCAGTTGACTTCCCTACACAAAGATTATAAAATCAGTTCTTTTCATCGTTCCCTGCTCTCCACCACTGTTTCCATTGACTATTTACAGGCAGCGTTGGAGATGTCAAGACTACAACACCCATCATTTCAACAGCCAATCACTGGCTTGGTGGTGATGCAGATATAGATGGAAAGAGCCCAGGGATTGACTGTCATGGTCCCATGTACTATATTCATGATGTCACCAATGCGGCTTGTAATAATAATAATAATTTTATTTATATAACGCCAACATAAACAATTAATTGAAACGGCAGCAGGAGTGGAGCACTAAAGCAAGGCATAGTTTGTACTGCTGATTATTATTTTTAGATAGGGAGCTGGCGTCACTCACTGCTTCTATCTCCGTCCTCTACCAATGTCTTTCACAGATGCTGGGGAGAAAGAAGCAGAGTGCTGATGCTGCGCTCACCTCTCCCACAGAGTCTATCACCTAAGATCCAGAATATAACTGCAGCGCTGCCCTCTGGATGACGTATTGTTCCAGGAGGAAAGATGGACGCTGCGGGTAGTGAGTGCAGCCCTAGCTTCCTGTGATGTCACGTTTGAGACTCCTCTAAAACAAAATGTTGTAGGAAGTGCAGTTAAAAAAATACACATTTAGCTAGATAAGGAAAAGTGTAGAATGTAATGTAATAAAACAAACTACAAAAGTAGCTAGGATGTGAGGATAGATATTTAGAAAATACATGTAAGGTGCCGCACCACCCCTTTAAGCTCTAAAACCTTGGGCACACACAGAAACCAGAAGGCCTCATTGACATGACTTTGACCCCATTCTCCTTTGGTAACTTCTAACATAGTTCAGAGTATTCATACATTACCGTGCGCCATCCGGCTGAATGACCCTGACTCTCAGGTATATTATTATGACTTCTTTCAGGCTTTTCATTATCATACATCGCTTTCATTGCTGGAACAGGTAATGGCTCATGATTTGTTCCTGGGATTACAAGACTTCGCTGCCTTCTCCTGTGATTATGGTCAGTCTTGATACAGGTCAGTGCTGCTTTCAGTCTTCCCATGAGTTCATCTATTTCTGATATATGATCAAACATAAGAGATCACTATTTGTATTATTTATTGCATTTCAGGTTTAGTGTTTTTTTTTAATGTTTGAAGGTCATATACAGGACACCATATACAATATGCACTACCTGGAGAGAAGTCTTAGGACATGCATCTTAATTAGTGATGAGCGAATGTACTCGTTACTCGGGATTTCTCGAGCACGCTCGGGGGTCCTCCGAGTATTTTTTAGTGCTCGGAGATTTAGTTTTTATTGCTGCAGCTGAATGATTTACATCTCTTAGCCAGCTTGATTACATGCGGGGATTCCCTAGCAACCAGGCAACCCCCACATGTACTTATGCTGGCTAACAGATGTAAATCATTCAGCTGCAGCAAGAAAAACTAAATCTCCGAGCACTAAAAAATACTCGGAGGACCCCCGAGCATGCTCGAGAAATCTCGAGTAACGAGCATATTCGCCCATCACTAATCTTAATCATTACATTTAGGTTTCTTATAAAGTCCCATTGTCCCTACTGTATAATAACCAGCCCCATTGCTTCCTGTGCATAACAAGTGCAGCGCCCCAGAGTCCTGGTCGTTGCAGTATCATGGCTCAGCCACTAAGGGGGGCCATGGTGCGTTCGATGGCACTGAAGGAGTTCTCTGAGCAGGTATCACAGTCACCAATACATTTCACAGCTGGGCCTCCGGGGGGAGCTAAGGGTGCTATTCATTAGGCCACTCCCCACCATAGTGGGTAAACTGGGGGTCAGGCAGGAAGTTAGAGAGAACGCTGACGGGATTGAACGGAGCAACACCCTGTGGCAGGGGGTGTTGTGAAGGGAGAGACTGTAGGGTCTCTGCCAGGGGTGGGATCCTGGCAGAGGCTTGGCATTGAAAGAACGTAACGGGTCCGCGCAGGCTCCTGGAAGCGGCGGGACTCAAGAAAGGATTAGAAGCGAGATAGATTGTGCTGAGTGAGAAACGAAATCAAGCGAAAGGAGATACCAGTGAGGGTTGTGCTGAAAGAGGCAGCACCTTACTGAGGCGCACTACCGGTGGCCGGAACGCCGAGGAGGTAAAGAGTTTCAAGCCATACCTCAGACCTACGGCAGGGCAGTTAGCTTGAGGCGGACTGTCTCACGCATCACCCAGGAAGGCAAAGGGGGGTACCAACAGGAGAGGGGCGCAGATAGAGTCCCGGAAGATCTCCGAGCCTCCCCGTCATACGGGTGCGTTCCTACCATAGTATCTGGAGGGACGAGGAAGATCATTGCGAATTAAGTTGTTGTGAGGGAACACGAGAAACAGACACAACAGTTGTGGGGTACTTTCCGTAAGCACAGCAGGGAAGGACTGCAACACATAGCGCTAGAAGGAAGGCACCGATTTCCACCTGCAAGGAGAGCTCTGGAAGTGCCATTGGACCGGCCGGACTTGCGCAGCCTGGTGAGCCGTATTCTGGACTGAGGACCCAGAGAGCTTCAGTAAAGAGGTAAAGAGAATGCAACCTGGTGTCCTCGTTATTTACCGCGACCTGCACCCCACAACTGCACCGCTACACCGTTACTACACCACTTATTGCACCGGACGTCCCCCACTGAGAGACAGGGCCACGGACCGGGTCTAGCCACCGTGACAACCCCAGGACTGAGACCTAGAGGCCCGGCTCCGGGTACCCCTCGGCCCTGCGGCGGTGTGGGGGCGCTCCAACTTGACGTCACGAACAGGATCTACTTAAGCCTGAAGAATCAGGTCATGTGTGCCTAGAGACTGTGATTTACTGTGCTTGGACTGTACTTTATTGCAAGACTGTGTGCTGTGCCATTTGCCGCCAAAATCCGCCGCCATTGCAGCGCTGAGGAGAGTGCAGGAAGAGAAGAGGGGCGTGGAGTGGGCGTAGACGAGCCGCAGAGCGCGAACAACGATGGCCGCCCAGTCTAAGTATTTTTGTGTCCTGAGGACGTGCCCGTCAACAGCCGAGGTACGCCTCCTGATCCTGGTTGGAGGGTGGAGACCATGGGGACGGGGCCGCCCACGAAAGAGACCGCGGGAAGAAAACGCGGAAGAGGAGAAAAAGATGGCGACATCCAGAGTGCCACGCGGAGCTGACCCGGCTCGGCCCGAGGATACGCAGCCTGAGGTAGCCTCAGGGACGCCCACACTGCGGGGTTCGGCCTTGGCAGGGCCACCGATGGGACGACCCCCTCCGCCGATGTCCGCGGAGTGTGCGGCTGCAGCCGAGACCCGACAGCTGGCACGCCGCCTAAAGGTTGACACCCGTGTGCTAGCTCGGATGGGGCAGCCAACAGAAATCCGCCTGTCCCCAGTGCCCCCCGCTTCTTCCCACCTGGCCGCATCCGAAGATACACCACCGACGCCGGACTTGAAAATAATCCCGGATGCGGAACATTACCGGCGTCCGATGACAGCCTGGCGGAGCCGGCCCCAGCCCGCTGAGCAGATTGACCTGGTGAGCCCCCCAGAGATCCCACCGTCGCACTGGGGTGTAGTGGTGGCCTTCAATCCCCAGTCTGGACGGGGGATAATCCAGGAGATCGGGGAGCCACTACAGGTCCGTGTGGATCGGATAGAGGTGGAACCAAGCAGCGGGAGGTTTGATTGCAACTTAGAGCCAGGTGATGCTGTCACCTACACGCGGTGGAGGAGGGCCGCGGGTGAGACGGGCTGGATAGCCCGAGGCGTGCAGCGATGCGTTGCCCTCCAGGCTGCTGCAGGAGCACCGGAAGACGATACTCCGGCGAGGAAAGCTGCAGAGCCCGGTCCCGCGGAACCATCAGAAGCTCGACCTCACCGTGCCCCGGGGGAACGTGTACGGTTACCGACCAAGAGGATCTCCCAGCGGGGGATTCTGGCACTGCTGGGACCGGAACGACGCCCTGGCTCACCAGAACGATCTGTTGGTTTGGTGAGGCCGGAGAGAAGACCCCCCGCCACATCTCAACGGTAAAGTAATACCACTGAAAAATGTACATAGTTACTGTTCTTCCAAGTTGCTGCTAAACCCGTTTAGGGTTAAAGGTGACCCCTTGTTGACCCGGGGCCACTATTGTTGTTCTCAAAGTTTTGCACAAGTTTAAAGAACTGCAGAAATCATGGACTGTGCATGATTCGAACTTCCCTTGTAAATAGTTTGCACCTTCTTAAAGGTGCTCCCTACTGGTTTTAGCCAAAGACACTTTGCGAAGATATTTGCCCTATTTGTTTTAGCCAAAAGACACTTTGCGAAGATTCCTTCTCTACTGGTTTTAGTTAAAGACACTTTGCGAAGAAACCTTTCCTACTAGTCCTAGTTAAAGACACTTTGTGAAGATCCCGGGCTGGAACTTTGCATAAGACTGGTAGGCTGAGAAGACGAGCTACCTCAGAAAGACTTGGTCCCCTCTTAAAGGGGATGTGACGAAGTAAATTTGAAAGAGATACTGTTACCGAACAGTAATGTGATAATGATGCCTTGAAAAAGAAAATGTAACTGTTTTACATGCCGAGTTATATGTGTTGAAGTTGTTGAAATGTGAAATCTGAATAATGTTTTGAAGAAAGGAAAGATGCAGAGAGCCCGTAGGGGTAGATGTAGAAGCCTGCATAGTTGAAAGTAAAAGAAGTAATAATGAAAGTGAGGATAGAAGGTAAACCCCGCGTCCCCATTGAAAAGTTACTTTGTTACTAAGGACAGAGAGTGAACCCGTAGGGGTTAGAGAGTGAGTCCTTAAAGGAGCCGAGTAGAGCTGGCTCAGAGTTCTTCAACCGAAAGGAATGTTATGTCTATACTGTGTATAGTAGCGAAAGGCAGTAGGCCCTGGCTGAACAGGGCGGTCCTGTAGAAGAAAGGAGAGGCAGTAGGCCTGGTGCCGTAGGGACAGGCGGTCCTGCAGGTTCACAAGAAGGAGAATGTAAAGTTGAAATGCCTTATAATGTGATTATAGGAAGGCCTTTGATAGACTAAGAGTGTGAGTTTCTTAAAGGCAATGTTAAGTTATTGTTCCAAAAATTGCACTAAGTAGAATACCCGGTTGGGTAACAGAAGTTATTTATGCTCTGTAATTTATAATGTTGATTATGTTTGTAACATTAAAAGTGTCCTCACCTCCCATAAAGGGAAGCCTACTTAAGTATACTTACTGTTATTTGCACTCAACAAAATTGTATGTCTTTTTGCTAACCTGTATTGTTGTTTTTCTTCCCAGTCCCGGAGTACTGTGTTTAACCAGGGGGGAGTGCAGCGCCCCAGAGTCCTGGTCGTTGCAGTATCATGGCTCAGCCACTAAGGGGGGCCATGGTGCGTTCGATGGCACTGAAGGAGTTCTCTGAGCAGGTATCACAGTCACCAATACATTTCACAGCTGGGCCTCCGGGGGGAGCTAAGGGTGCTATTCATTAGGCCACTCCCCACCATAGTGGGTAAACTGGGGGTCAGGCAGGAAGTTAGAGAGAACGCTGACGGGATTGAACGGAGCAACACCCTGTGGCAGGGGGTGTTGTGAAGGGAGAGACTGTAGGGTCTCTGCCAGGGGTGGGATCCTGGCAGAGGCTTGGCATTGAAAGAACGTAACGGGTCCGCGCAGGCTCCTGGAAGCGGCGGGACTCAAGAAAGGATTAGAAGCGAGATAGATTGTGCTGAGTGAGAAACGAAATCAAGCGAAAGGAGATACCAGTGAGGGTTGTGCTGAAAGAGGCAGCACCTTACTGAGGCGCACTACCGGTGGCCGGAACGCCGAGGAGGTAAAGAGTTTCAAGCCATACCTCAGACCTACGGCAGGGCAGTTAGCTTGAGGCGGACTGTCTCACGCATCACCCAGGAAGGCAAAGGGGGGTACCAACAGGAGAGGGGCGCAGATAGAGTCCCGGAAGATCTCCGAGCCTCCCCGTCATACGGGTGCGTTCCTACCATAGTATCTGGAGGGACGAGGAAGATCATTGCGAATTAAGTTGTTGTGAGGGAACACGAGAAACAGACACAACAGTTGTGGGGTACTTTCCGTAAGCACAGCAGGGAAGGACTGCAACACATAGCGCTAGAAGGAAGGCACCGATTTCCACCTGCAAGGAGAGCTCTGGAAGTGCCATTGGACCGGCCGGACTTGCGCAGCCTGGTGAGCCGTATTCTGGACTGAGGACCCAGAGAGCTTCAGTAAAGAGGTAAAGAGACTGCAACCTGGTGTCCTCGTTATTTACCGCGACCTGCACCCCACAACTGCACCGCTACACCGTTACTACACCACTTATTGCACCGGACGTCCCCCACTGAGAGACAGGGCCACGGACCGGGTCTAGCCACCGTGACAACCCCAGGACTGAGACCTAGAGGCCCGGCTCCGGGTACCCCTCGGCCCTGCGGCGGTGTGGGGGCGCTCCACATGCGACCCCTCACCCCTGGTTTATAACATCAGGCCCTTTGACCCCCAATGTGTCCATGCCATCTGTCTTTACTAATGTGTGATAAAATGGCTGGTGGTAAAGAGCTCACTGATAACAGTTGTCCTAATACCGGCGTTACATTTCTTCCTCTTAAATCTTCCCCCATCACTTGTGAGTGATATTTTTGAGAAGTGGAAACCGAAGCAACCCAGCCCCAAAATGAAGACCCCATGATGTTCCATCCCCTGAAGGGGCAGACATGTCCTGTTACTGCATAAAAAGTGACCAGTACTTTTTCAAATTTGATAAAAAAAAGTAAATAAAAAGAGTAAAAGCAAAGAGTTGGCCATTATTATAACTAACACAAACTTCTTATTCAAATTTGTTCCCCCTAGAAGTTGGGAAGGGAGAAAGCGATGTAAAATGGGGTGTATATTAAAAACATTTGAACAACCTTTTTTCAGCATCCACTTCAGTATTCCGTGGCAGCGAAACAATGGCTGTGTAAGCTTTCTTGGCCAGTACTCGAATGCCGGCATCTTGGGTGCCTCTTGTAATTATCAGTCCCAGATAATAATGTTGTGTCGTGACACGACAGACATCATCATGACTTGAATTGAGCTAATTTGTTCGGATTCTGTTGCCGAATTAGAATTTTCCATATTTGTGCCACATTGGTACATATGCCGAATTTATGTTTGATGATCGGTTCCGAACATATTCGGTCATTTCTACTCCCATTGACTCTAATGACGTTCGGCTGTGTTTGATGAATATTGCAAAACTAATATTCGCCGCCGATCATAATCGGAACCACATTTTTAAAAATTCACTCAACTCTAAGTCATGACATTGCGTGAGGACACATGTCACGTCTTGATATCGTGGAGCCTCATAAATTCAAGAGTTGCGCAGGATGCCGGCATTCAAGTGCCGGCTGAGGAAGTTTGCACGGAGTACGGAAGTATTCATTCCTAGTGCATGTGTAACTATATTGAATATTATGAATTATGATCTGTTTGCAATTTTGCCTATCCAATTTAAAAAAGACACAGGGTCGGTCAGCGATGGGCAAGAGGGGTAATGTTATTGATCTGGGGATCTGGAAATGTAAGCGACACCTCTAATGTTAGCCGCAGTTACATTTTAATAAATGCGTACAGAAGCTAAAGTGTGAGACGAAAATCGGCAATTCAAAAATCTGTGTCTCCGTAGCCTAAATCTGACAAATACGGTATATCTAATTATTGGAGACATTGAGAGAGAGCAAATAGAGAGGAAAGTGACAGTTTGTATTAAAGAGCAAAGCACTCTCTCAAACTACAGATTGTACGTGATGGAATGATTCATACATATTCATGCCTTTATAGATGTTCAGAATATTTGGGAAGATTTACCTGCGGCGTACAGTTCACTAGTTCTATTCAAGGATTTGAAAATGGAATCTGTAAAAAAGTCCACGCTGGGTAATGTGTCTCTTCTCACGCAGATGTGTTGAATGGAGGCTGTGACAATCACTTCAGCAAGTTTGGGGAGACTCATTTCATCTATATTGTGCGTCACCCCAAAGTCCTTCTCCAAAGAATTGACATCTGAGCACTGAGAAACCAAAATGAAGGACTATAATTATCGGGTATCGTGATTAGTGCATCGGACTATGAATATACAAAGCTTTGAAAAAGTATTCATACCCCGTGAACTTTACGTTACACCCACAAGCTTAAACGTATTTTATTGGGAGTTTATGTGATATACCAACACAAAGTAGCAAGTATTTGTGACTTGGAAATGGAAATAATACATGGGTTTCTAAGTATTTAAAAAATATAAATCTGAAAATTTTGATGTGCATTTGTTTTCAGGGCCCCTTCAGTCAATACTTTGTAGGACCGCTTTTCGCTGTAATTACAGCTGCATGTCTTTTGGGGCATGTCTCTTCCAACTTTGCACATTTAGGGTATGTGCACATGTTGTGGATTTAGCCCTGCGGATCCGCAGCAGTTTTCCATGTGGAGTACAGTACCATGTAAACCTATGGAAAACAAAATCCGCTGTATTTATTTTCCGCAGCATGTCAATTCTTTGTGCGGAATCCGCAGCGTTTTACACCTATTCCATTATAGGAATCCACAGGTGTAAAAACGCAGGCGAAATCCGCACAAAATCCACAGAAAATCCGCAATGGAATCCGCAACGTGTGCACATACCCTTAGAGGCTAAAGTATTTGTAAATTTTCCTTGCATACTAGATCTAGCTCAGTGAGATTGGATGGAAGTGTCTGTGAACAGCAAATGTACCGCACACAACCTGTAGAGGGAGCCACTATTTTTGGAAGAAGGAAGCCATGTTTTTCAAGTACTGAATGGTTTGATGGGAGAGTGTGAAGCTCTTTTATCGCTCTTTTCTCTGACTTGATCACAGCTGATTTATGACCACAGACCAAATCAAATTTGAATGTACAGGGAAACAAAGAGGTTGTAAAAACCAAATGATGCAAAATTTTTAATGAAACCCAATTGCTAAAATTATTTTTAACTCCAAACACTTGCAGTTAAAGAGGACATGTCAATTGCTCCCAAGAAATCGTTATACCTTGTACGAAATCCTGAGCACTTCTAATTCTGCCGTTTTTTTCCATTTTCCACTGCTTCACTCCATTGCAGAGATATTCACATTTGTTGCTTTTGCAGATCAATATGAGAAATCTCTGCATGTAATGTAATAATTAGGTGTCTCTTTAGAGACTTCTCCGGGGCATGCGCTTTCACCAGTCCCTCCCAGATGATGCCAAGCATAACTCAGTAGCTGATTTGGCTATCTCAGACTCTGCTGAGCTGTGATTGGCAGCATCCGGGAGGAGTAAAAGCACACGCCCCTGCAGAACTCTCTGAAAAAAAGCCTAGTTGCACTACAAGCAGAGATTTCACATATTAATCTCTAAATGCAACAACAAGTGTAAATATCTCTGCAATGGAGCGACACAGCGCAAAATGGAAAAAAAGCATCAGAATTGGGGGAACTCAGGGATTTTTAAAAGGTATTAAACTTCTTTTTTTAACAAATGACAGGTCCTCTTATAAGAAACCAGCTGGACAGGTCCTGGATGGAGTGTATTTGTCACTGATTTGCCCTGAAACCTGGAGAAGCAGGTTCCAGCAGGTATAGTGCTGAGAGGTGATTTTAACAGGCTCAGATTTTGGGTCTCGGTTTTTGGAATGACTGGAAGAGCTGGGCGGGACTGTTTATTCCCATACTCCAATCCAGGAGGTGCAGCTGGTGTAAAAGGGAAGCTGAGATGCTTCAGAGTAGTCTGGGAGTAGAGGTGTAAACACTTCTGGGACTAAGATCAGTAAAGGTGAAGGGACCTGTGATCCTTTGCAGACTTGAGTGGACTTACTTGTAAATGGGTGACCCTGTACTTCCTGAGACATTGTTTTCTTCTGTTATACCTGGTTTTGTTTTGCCTGGAGTCCTCCCAAGTTTATGGAGATAAAAAACTTCACCTGCTTGGACTCAACAGCATAGCTTACTGTGCAAATCCTACCAGATTCCTGAAAGTGAGTGAAACTCTACACTCTCTAAGTAAAAAAACAAATGTATTCCAAATAGAGGACAACCATATAATTGCATATGTGCTCTATCGGTAGGGGATCATATAGATAATGGAAATAGAACAAATGGGACACAGATTGATGGATGTGTGCCCAAGGTACTCGTTGAGGACTTTATTGCATTTTTCACAGTTCCTGCATAGTAAATTATATATTGTTCCTAAAATGTATATTGATATTCAAAAACTAGTGTAAACCAGATACACATCTTACCCCTTGTCCATGGGCTATTTGGAAATGGAGTCTTGTTTCCTGTAGAATATCCTCTAGTTCGTTGGCAGACAAATAATGGCAGTCTTCATCTTTCCTTAGATTGAGTATACTGTTGCGATAGAACAGATAGTCCATGTTCAACACATCAGAAGATGAGGAGCAGAAGTCGTCCTTATTCAGTATATAGAACAGAAGAATGACTGATATCTTCTGCATTGTATCATCATCCAATTTACTTGTGGCTCCTTTACCAGCCATTGATAGAAGAGTATCAGCTTGAAGACACTAAAACCAACATAACACATGAGAAATATAAAATATGGTAAGTAGTGATGATGAGCGAGAATACTCATTGCTCGGGTTTCTCCGAGCACGCTTGGGTGGTCTCCGAGTATTTGTGACTGCTCAGAGATTTAGTTTTTGTTGACGCAGCTGCATGATTTGCAGCTGCTAGACAGCTTGAATACATGTGGGGATTTCCTAGCAACCAGGCAACCCCCACATGTATTCAGGCTGTCCAGCAGCCGCAAATCATGTAGCTGCGTCAACAAAATCGAAATCTCCAAGCATTCACAAATACTTGGAGACCACCCGAGCATGCTCGGGAAAACCCGAGCAACGAGTATACTCGCTCATCACTAATGGTAAGTTGTTGAGGATATGATGAACATTTTGACAGTGTGGTAGCTGCAATGCGACCATGGGACAAAGAGACCTTTAAATAGAGCGTAGGTAATGCTTGTCCACTAGTGCTTCATTCATTGTCTATGAGACTGATGGAGATAACTGAATATTGTGCAGTTCGTCGTCTATCAACCGGTAATAAGTTATTCTGAGTTGCAGAACAAGGACTTGAAAGGGGCTAGATCACCAAAATGATTTTATCATTCCTGGCTCCTGATAAATAGGGAATAGGGTTCACAGAGCTAGGACTCCCACCAATCACTAGAATGGAAGATTCAAATCCAGGATTTGTAGGAGTTTAAATGGAGTGTGGGTAATGCATGCCCACTACTGCTTCATTCATTGTCTATGAGACTGATGGAGATAACTGAATATTGTGCCCTGATATCTGTCAGTCCATTGACTTTCAGTGGCGCAAGATTGCACATGCACGATCACAGCTTCATTCAAACTCCTCCAAAACTAGAACTTAGAGCCCTTGTTCTACTGATTGGTGGAAGTCCCAGCAGTGGATTGGTGCTAAATATTTTCCATATACATATACATTTAACCCCTAAGAAGAAGACTTTTTTTATGGTGGATCATAAAATAAATTATATAAAAGAGATAGCTAACACATTGCACTTATTATAATATATTTAGAAAAAAATGGTGTGAAGACATAAAAAAGGCAAAAACATTTTTACCATCAGAGGTGATGCTTTGCATACGTTATTATTAGCACTTTATATGTACTTATGGAGGATTTTACAGTGTTATGAGTGATTAATGAAAAATTCTACAACTTTTTCTTTTGCTTAGAATAATTATGAGAACTTATCATTGGAGTTATACTGCTCGAAATATGGGCAGCATGAATTAGATCCTGCAGCCAGATATGACTTTCTCTGAAATGCTGTGGCTTAGAACAATAGGGAGAGATCTAACAAGATCAGTGCAATCCCCAGGCAGCTTCTTCCTGCACGGATCCAGTTGATTGACATGTCTCTCTCTATACACACACTTATTGGAGAGACCTGTCAATCATCTAGAGCAGTATTTCAAGGAAAGGCATATCTGGATTCAGTCGTACAGCCAGGCTCTGATTCATGCTATTCATGGTTTGGGCAGCATGAAACTAATGAAAAAGCTTTAAAAAATGTAAATTGTAAAATAATAAACAGAGGAAGAATTAATTCTCTGAGTATTATATCAGCAGTTTCAAGGGTTTAGGAGCACTGATTTCTGACAGCTGCCAAATTAGTAAATATTATGGCCTGGATACTAGGGTAAGCAAGTAGGGTTATCGACTCTACCATTAGAGGTATATTCAACAGAACAAAGAAGAGTGTGATCCCACTGCATAGGGCTCTACTGAGACCACATCTGGAATACTATTTACGAGCTCTAATATTAAGGCAGAATACATTTTGACTAGTCGGAAAATTTGGCAAATTTATCACGTTGGCTCATGCTGGATGACATTTTTGTCAATTTTTGTATCACTTGTTGGTAGGTTTAGCTTAATTTTTGTTCAAAACATCGGCTCCGTTTGTGCACCAAGCCAGGCCAACATGTCGACTGGGCCTAAAAAAGCACATAAGAGGTGCAAGTCATGGACATCAGTTTTTGGGACAAATTGAGACAGTATTCTGGCATATTTATCTTTATGAATATCCCCCACTGTGTTCAGTTCTGGAGACTTCACCTTCAAAAAGCAATGTCTAAAATTTGATTGGTCCAAAGTAGGGCTACAAAAATGGTAGAGGGTCTTAAGGATTTATTCTAAGCTCAAACATTTTTCATTTCTCATCTAATGTCTGATCAATGTGAGGCCAAGGGGTCCAATTCCTGTCAAACCTTAGTCTCATGGACAAGATCAGTGCGGGGGTGGCCGAACTCTCATCAAAGACCCCAGTAAAAGCTTAGAAAAATAAGCGAGCAAGTTTGCTTAGTCCAGGGCCTGAGAGAACAGAGAGTGATAAAGGAATTCTCTCTTTGGTGTTCTTTTAATCCTTGTCTCAGATAGACATGGGGTATTAGTCTTTTTAAGAGTATTTTTGTATTGAATTAAATAGTTTCCCAGTATGATCTAAGACTGCACAATGTTATACCTTTCAGACCATGATGTAATAGCAGATATATAGAGTAATAATCCACTATTTATGGCTTGGAATAATAGTAAAACATTTTATCAGGAAGTTAAGCAAGTAACGTATAAAATTTACCATAGGAATTTGGAGTACAGCAAGTAAATGGAGCAATAAGTAAGTATGATTTATGATGAAAAATGGTGGGTCAATACTGTTATTATTATTGTTACTAATAATTATTTTAAATACTAGTCCCTATTAAACATTAATTATTACACTTTATTGAATCATTTAAAAAAACATTGTTGCATTATTTATATTTGCTTAAAAATATAATTATGATAATTCTGTCGAAATTTGTAGAAAATATATTCAAAATTTATTTCAATTGAAAGTTTTTAATTTTTATGTCCGACTTCCTAAATTTTAAGTTCATGAAAAAATGTTGGTGAAAAATTCTATGCAGTGGAGAAAATAAGTATTTGATACGCTGACGATTTTTCAAGTTTTCCCAGCTGCAAAGAACAGAGAGATCTGTCATTTTTATCGTAGGTACACTTCAATTATGAGAGATAGAATCTAAAATTAAAAAAACAAAAAATCACATTGCAAGATATTTAAATAATTAAACTGCATTTTATTGCATGAAATAAGAATTTGATCACCGACCAACCAGCAAGAATTCTGGCTCTTACAGACTTGTTAGTTTTTCATTAAGAAGCCCTCCTACTCTGCACTCAATAGTCATTACCTGTATTAATTGCACCTGCTTTGAACTTGTTACCTGTATAAAAGTCACCTATCCACACATCCAATCAATCACACTCCAACCTCTCCACCATGGCCAAGACCAAAGAGCTGTCAATCTTCCTCGGTCTGTGGCTCAGTGCAAGATGTCGTCTTGTGCGGTAAGGATAATTTTGAGCAAATTCAGGAATCAGCACGGAACTTCACAGGAGTTCCTGGGCAATGACCTGAAGAGAGCTTGGACCACAGTCTCATACTTTACCATTAGTAACACACTACGCCGCCATGAATTAAAATCCTGCAGTGCACGCAAGGTCCCCCTGCTCACACCAGCACATGTCCAGGCCTGTTTGAAGTTCGCCAATGACCATCTGGATGATCCAGAGAATGTCATGTGGTCAGATGAGACCAAAATAGAACTCTTTGATATCAACTCCACTCGTCGTGTTTGGAGGAAGAAAGATGATTACAACCACAAGAACACTGTCTCAACTGTGAAGCATGGTGGGGGAAACATCATACTTTGTTTTTTTTTTCCTGCAAAGGGGACTGGACAACTGCACTGTATTGAAGGGAAGATGGATGGGGTCCTGCACTGCAAAATTTTGGCCAACAACCTCCTTCCATCTATTGGAGATGGGTCGTGGCTTAGTCTTCCAACATGACAATGACTCAAAACACACAGCCAGGGCAACTGAGAAGAGGCTCCATAAGAAGCATTTCAAGGTCCTGGAGTGGCCTAGACAGTCTGCAGACCTGAACCCAATAGTAAATCTTTGGAGGAAGCTGTAACTCAATGTTACCCAGCGACAGCCCCAAAACCTGAAAGATGTGGAGAAGATCTGTATGGAGGAGGGGGCCAAAATCCCTGCTGTAGTGTGTGCAAACCTGGTCAAGAACTACAGGAAACATCTGTAATTGTAAACAAAGGTTTCTATACCAAATATTAAGTTATTTTTTTCTATTGTATCAAATACTTATTTAAATCAATAAAATTCAAATATTTAATGATGTAAAAATCATACAATGTGATTTTCTGGAATTTTTCTAAGATTCTGTCCCTCATAGTTGAAGTATACCTACATTAAAAAATTACAGACCTCCACATTCTTTCTAGGTGCGAAAACTTGCAAAATTGGCAGTGTATCAAACACTTATTTACCCCACTGTATATATATTTTTTACAACATGATCTTCATTGTACTGCAAAGGCTTAAGTTTTCTTTCTAAACTCATCTTCTTTGGATATTCAACACTCTTGAACCGAAGATAAAATATTCTGAGCACGTACACTGACACAATGAATGTGATGTGGCATGAAGAATGCTACTGGAATACTAATCCTGTGTGCCAAAAAACCTACCTCTAACTAAATTTGCTACTAAATAAAATCTATTTACCTAGATTTGCACTGTTTCGATGCTACAATTACAATGTATTTTAATATAACTGTTCTTCTTTCTGTCGCTCATTCTAAATGTACAGTATATATTATATATGCATATATATTTTATAAAGCTATTTACAATTGCAAAATACACTTTTTTACAAACCTACATTTTTAAGGAAAAATAAAAAATAAACTAAATGTAATTGAAAATAATATAGACATTTAAATAATTAATAACAATTTTAACTAAAACAACATTGTGCATTATTTTTTTAGAAATTTCAAATTTCAATCTCAAATTGTAAAGATAAAAACTATAAATTAAATAATAGCATGAGCTGGAAAAAAACATTTGCGGCTCAGGTTTTCATAATCACTTACTGACCCGATTACAAGTTTGCTGTCTGCTATTTAAATTGCTAGGACATTCGACCTTCTCCAGCAATAATGTTAAAATCTCTTTTGAGCTGTTCCTGCGGAGATCTGTTTCATTTCCAGGCAAGAAAGTATGAAGAGTTTGCAGAAGTCCTCTGTAGCTGTAGGTCTGGTTGGTTTCCTCATGGCGGGATTCAGCATGTGCTTCCATGTAGAGTATACAAAATGAAAAGAAAAATGCTTTTATCCAAAAAGGATGCTTCGTCCACATGATGCCACCTATGCTAGGAACTAAATATCCAGAACATATAGAATCCCAGTGCCACAACTGCAGTATGAAGACTTTAATGGTTAATACAAAGAAGCCCGCTAAGTAGAATGACTGCAATGTGTTTTGAAGGAATTTATTAATTGGTCCACTAAGCTGATTTGCAGTGACAAGCTGCTTCTAGACAACAGGGGGTCTGTGCACAGTTTACTGCATAAAACAGCCAAATTCACACCCATGAAGGCATACGAAAGCTTTTTGTCAAATGAAAATGAGGAACAAACTAGATGAAGAAATCAAAACTACATTAAAGTTTTATAGAAAAAAAAATAAAAAGCCTACTTTATTACTTTAATCCCTTAAGGATTGAGATATTTTTCATTTTTGCGTTTTTATTTTTTCCTCCCCTTCTTCCAAAAGCCATTACTTTTTTATTTTTTTCTGTCAACGTAGCCATATGAGGGCTTGTATTTTTGCACGACAAGTTATAGTTTTGAATAATACTATTAATTTTACAATTCAATTTTACTGGTAAACGTAGCAGAAATTACAAATGCGGTGACGTTCTGAAAAAAAAAAAAGGCGCCTTTATTTTTTCGTGGTTTGTTTTTATTATTTTCATTCTGTTGTAAAATTGACTCTGAATCATTATTTTTCAGGTCCGTTCAATTATGGTAACACCAAACGTTCATGTTTTTATTTGTATTTAGGTGGAAAAAAAATGTTTTTTGTCACCATTTTTCGCGACTCCTCTATTTTACGTCAATTGAAGTGAGGGCTTGTTTTTGGCGTGATAAATTTATGCTTTTCTTAATACCAATTTGATAATTTTCCTGCACATTTTTTAGGGAGAAGTAGTGACCGAAAAAATTCACAATTCTGCAATTTTTATTTTTTTTTCATTATGTTGTTTCCTAAAGATGAGCGAACGTGTTTGAAAAAGGTTGCCAATCTAATATTCGGAACACTTGGTTTCTCATTTTGGACTCATGTCTCCCCCAACACCTATAAATGATGTGTCCAAGTGATATAAAGAACCAAGTACATGATGGCTGTTGAGTAACTTTGTTCTGCAGAATGACTAACTTTAGCATTGGAGGTGCTTGAAATATTCACAAATACATTGCTTTGTAAAAACTCGATGGCATAGCTATATTGGGTGAAGCGGTAACCCCAGAGGCCAGTTTGCTAGAGAAGACACCAGTAATATAAATGCTTGGGGAGAGGAGTGACTGTTACAAAATTTGTGTTGGGGACCCGGAGCTTCTTGTCACATTTCTGTGTGCAGTCTTCTGCGCTAATGATCATATTGATTGCCTGAAAACTTTTTGGGACATGAATCAGAAAGTCATTATGCTATATTACACAAGGAAGTGTGTGATGGATATGGAGTTTTTACAGCAACAATAGGTTAAAAACATGAAAATTTACAAATGTAAAGGTGGAGCTTCTTGCTGTGATTATTTTCTAATGAAAGTCAATTAGTCATCCCAATGAATAATTTTTGGAGTATAGTGTTTATTCCTTAACAGCCAAAATACATTTGGTCCATTGTTAACAATGAGTGGCACAAGCGGAGGTCAACAGCACAAAAGATCAACTACTCAGGAGAAAAATTCATGCCGTGTAATGATAGGCAGAAGTGCCACCTTTGAAACCACTTTCTATAAGAGGAAATTGACTACTTGTCCATCTAAAATGCAAATGTGCTGAAAAGTACATCAGGCAGCATCATTTCTTCCTCTTTAAGAAAAATACTTTTGTAAGGTCCTTGGAAGGAATAAATCACGCACCAGTCCTGTGTATTGACCATAAATGTAAATGAGATCTCCTCTGAGCGTCTTTTTTTCTACACGAAGCAAGCCCAACTTTTCTAACCTCTCGTTATAAGAGAAAACTTCCATCACTTATATCCTTAATTATCAAATTATGAATTGTTGTAATGTATTGCTCTATACTGTAAATACTGTATTTCTTCTCCATAAGCAGGATTGCGCAATAGCCCCAGATTCTGTAAGAGATCAGAGTAGCCATTGGCTTGGAAACTGTTTAGAAAGAAGTTGCAACCAGGTGGCTGAGATCACAGGCAGACAGAAAAAAAACAGCAAGAGTCGCTAAGAGACCACCCTAAGACTCTCACCCTGAGAACCTGCAAGGGGACCCACCAGAGAGGAGTATCAAACCGCTGAGGTGGAGGGAGGCAACTAGTAAGCTGTAAGCTAAAACGATTTTTAGAGAAGTTGTAATACTGAAGCCCATTGAGTTTGAGTAAGGCCAATTAGAGTAGTGAGGTATGCAACCTGAGTCCAGAAAGCTTAGTTATTGGAGACTACAGTTGCCCCGGCAGGAATACTGATGTGAAGAATAGCAAATACAAATTGTTTATTGAATTCACATACAGTCATGGCCGAAAGTGTTGGCACCCTTGAAATTGTTCTCAAGGGCCATCCTGACCATTCTTACCTCAGGCTCACTCCTCTGGCCAGAAGCCACTCCATGGACCCAACCCAGGAGACCCTGTAGTAGGTTCAGATCTCAGTTAAAAGGTGAAGACTGAGGTACATCTGAGATCTGATAGACTGAATGGATAGTGTCAAGTCTGTCTGAGGTAGCCTTTTTGACCTGACTACACACATCTGACAGTGATGGTGGACAGAAACTGGATTTCTCTCCTTTAAAATACTAGTTAGAAGTGGCATCGAGGCAAATAGAAAAGACTTATAATTTAGGTAGGAGTTTCTTGTTAAGGAGCTTTGAATTTTGAGAAATAAGTGAAGTCCTTTGGCTTTAGGTAGATTGGTTGTTTCGTGCCCCTGGCTATACTATATAAATTGCATTTATAGTAGAAAAATAACTGATGCACACACAAGATTAATAGAAACATTTTATTTTACACATCATCTGTCATAATGGTTAGAGACCACACAGACTGCTGAAATCTCTATGATTTGTGATTACGAGTTGATCGATGCACAACTGTGCTGCTTGAGATAAGAAAATGAGGCACATTTATTAGGATTGATACGGTTTTGATATCAAGCTGGATTTTGCATGGTTTGAAATATGTTTTATATGACCTGTTTTTAATAAGCATTTTTGGTTGTGTCCACAGTAGTGTAACTGGCCGTGTCCCCTACAGTGAAGATAGACAACAAATGTCATAAACTATGGAGGTCTCTAAGCAACAAAGTTAGTCAGGTATATTTATGGCCATGATCCAAATTGCGAATTCCCAACACCATAGCAACCAATCATACTCATGGTACAATTTGCTCTAGACATCTATTTATGAATAGTGACATAGCTACAGGTGGTGCTGAGGTAACAGTTGCACCTAAACCCTAGCACCTAAGGGGGTACATTAGCCACGTTAGTGTTATAAATGGCACAAGGAAGGTGGCCAAAACTATTACAAGTTTCACAGATACTAGCTGTAGCTGTCACCATCGGACTAGAGCCCTGTGATCCACCATCTACTTGCGGGAATCCCCAGCACTTCTTATGGTTGGTGGGCCCAGCAGGACGTCAGCCATCAAGAATGATGAAGATGCACCAGGCATATGAATCAGATGAGGTGCTGAGGCAGAAATCTGTGACCACTGATTGGGTAATCAGCAAATGTCCTCTTTCCTATCAACATTTCCAGCTCCTCTTTTGATTAGCCGGGCTGGCGCGACATGATGATTGTGGACACACAATGTCATGCCAGCCCTGCTAATCAAAAAAGGAGTTGGGAATGCCAGGATGTAAGAGGAGATTTCCAGAGCTTCCATGCAGTGATTACAGATTACTGACCTGGTAGCTGGACCGGAGTCTTACGAATCAATTCTCCCATCTCTACTACTGACTCTTTAGATGTTCTTAAAAGTTATACAAAGTCTGAATGAAAATATAATGTACATGCAACCAGATGTCAAATAAGTCATAAATACCTCCAGCTTTCTGTTGTGTGAACATGAAACATTGATAGGGAATGTTAACTTATATGGTGATGTCTGAGATGCACATCAGAAATTGTCATTGGTGTTCTCTCCTTGAGAGATTATTTACAATTATACAAATCTAAGGACAGCAGCACATAGAGGTGGATATGTAGATTTTGGTGATAAATAGATAAATAGTCGATTTAGTATTTTAATGTAAAAAGCTGTTTATATACTGCTGGAACTCCTTGAGAAAGTCCATGAGTCCTGCTTCCCCAAACCACACACAGATGAAGTCTGTGAATCCTACTTCCTCAGCCCACACAAAGAGGAAGCCTGTGAATCCTGCTTCCCCTACCCACACATAGAGGAGGCTGTGAATATGGCTTCCCTAGCCCACACATAGAGGAGACCTGTGAGTCCTACATCCTCAGGCCACACATACAGGAGACCTGTGAGTCCTACTTCCTCAGCTCTTACATAGAAGAGGCCTGTGAATCCTGCTTCCCCTACCAACACATAGAGGAGACTGTGAATATGGCCTCCCTAGCCCACACTTAGAGGAGACCTGTGCGTCCTACATCCTCAGGCCAGACATAGAGGAGACCTGAGTCCTACTTCCTCAGCTCACACATAGATGAGGCCAGTGAATCCTGCTTTCCCTACCCACACATAGAGGAGACCTGTGAGTCCTACATTTTCAGGCCACATAGAGGAGACCTGTGAGTCCTACTTCCTCAGCTCTCACATAGAAGAGGACTGTGAATCCTGCTTTCCCCACCCACACTTAGTGGAAGCCTGTGAGTCCTGCTTCCCTAGCCCATACATAGAGGAAGACTGTAAGTCCTGCTTCCCTAGCCTAAACATAAAGGAAGCCTGTGAATTCTGCTTCCCCCACCCACACAGATGAAACCTGTGAGTCCTGCTTCCCCCGGAACACAGATGAAGCCCGCAAGTCCTGCTTTCCTAGCCCACACAAAGAGACGTCCTGTAAATTCTCCCTCCCCTGCCCACACATATGAAATCAGTGAGTCCTGCTTCCCCCACATACCAAAAACTTGCGAGTCCTGATAATCCCATTTCCTTAGAGAAATAGTGTTCTGCCTTCATACAGTGGTTGACCACTTTTCTGTATGAGTCTGCATACAAGAAAAACTGTCAATCATTTTATGTGGGTGGAAGAAACAGGCATCATCATAGCCTTTCTCCATGAGTCCTGGCAATATGCAAACATCTATGTACATAATAATACTGATTAAAATCACTGGAATGTTGTATCCTCAGGACAGAGACACTTTAACTCTTTCACTTCTAGGCCTCATTGGATTATTATTATTCTTGCTGTTTATTATATAAGGTGGTACAAACTGGTACGTCCTTCTAAAAAATCAACTGGAAGAAATCAATAAAAGCTGAGTTTACATATGAAAAAAATATAAAATTCAGTTTGCCCAATGTTATTTGAGTCTTGTAGAAAATTGCAGGATTTCATTGAATAACTTAAGTCTATAAAAAATTTTGCTTATTGTCATGGTAATAGGTTTGGCAGCCATATCATTATCTACATCTACCCATCAATCGCGAACAGTGGTGCAGCGAACAAGGTGGCTGATACTACCAGGAATCATTTTTGGTTGATCTTTTCTTGATGTCATGATATTAATGGCGCCAATTGGTTGCCTAAAATTGTGCTTCATCCCTATATGGCAGATGTAATGAACCAATGCTAAAGTTTTAGACGGATTTGTGTTGCCAATGTTTGGGGTCTACACCTCATCAGAGTCAGTCACTGCCTGCCAACTATTTTACATTAAAGGTACGTATGGATAATTAGGAAATGGCGCGTTCATTTTGCTCAATATTTTCCACTAAGACATTTGTATCATGTGAAGAAGGCGCGTGGCTGCCATCAAAGTATAACGTGTTGTTGAAGCTGGGGTCTGGTTGTGGCTTGTTCTGTTTCCTCCTATATAGAAAGTAGACTGCTACGGTGGTGCCGGCAATGACGAGTATCACCAGAATAACCACACCGCCCGTTATGCCGTGGGAGGGCTTTTCTCCTTTATTTTCCGCTGTGAAAACAAGTTATAGTTGAAAAATAAACATGACAAAAAAGCCAACATATATTATATACCGTACATGGTCATGGCCAACATTTCCTCAAGGTGTCCTCAATACTACTAGTCATTTATGGATACATAGGTGCATTATATCAGATTGATGATATATTAAAGATATGTAAAAATATACAAATAGTATACAATAAGGGCTGTCTATGTTGCCTCTTTGGCGTCCATGACCACTGGAAGGCCCCATTGTGTTTTCTTTGACTGATTGACCCTGTGAGTTGGTTCCCCTCTCTGGGCATATCCTAATTACCCTGTCCATGGCTTGTACTATACTCCAGAGCTGTAGTCACAGTTATGCTGGTTCTTACAGGAGACAGTCAACAAGCTTGTGGACAGACATATTCCTGTGCCCAGCTCCTAGAATGATGGGTGACTGCTATTTTTGTTATATCGGAGTACAATACAGCGCCTGGTGTAAAGGCAACACTTTCCGGCCTATTGATGAAACTACAAGGTTCATGAAGAAGACACTGAACAAGCAGCACTAGCAGAATTGTGAATTCAGCTCTGGAGGATAATCCAGGCTGCAACTAAATAAAACATAAATGTTGTTGTGCAGATGAACGTAGAATATACTGTACCTGGTTTATCTATGGGGCTTTCTGTAGCCAGTGGAACTGTAAAAAAATGCATAGCATATTATGAGTCTGGTTATTGGCCATTGAAAATATAATGTCAGAACAATAAATATTTCCCACTTCAGTTTGTATTTGGTTAATTATTAAAGGGATAATATATAAGGTTATAAGCAAAACTCATAATAAATGCATTATGACATATTATTATTACTATTTTTACTTTAGGTACTTACTTTTTAACCTCTTACATATGTAACCTTTGTAAGAGGAGCAGTATATGTTGTTCCATGTCCCTCTTAAGGCGTACATTTCCACACAGTCTTCATCTGACTGATCAGAGGGTTCTCCTGTATTCCAGTTCACAAAGTCCATGGGGGTATTGTCTAACCACAGCCATTTTTCTACAAATTAATATAAATATTTATTAATTAAGAAGAAACAAGCTGTTCTGGATTAAAAGGGTTTTCCGGGCAGACCGTCAATTTCTGCAGTATCCCTATCTCACTGAAGACTACTGATTACTGACTGTGCATTTTGCACACTGTCAGGATTCCCCTCTGTTGCCTACTTGAATGGTTGTATGCGTCTGGCATACTTGTGCTCGCGACTTGCAACTTTTCCCACTTCTCTTATAGTTCTATTGAATTAAGCAAAGCTAGTGGGCATGCAACCACCAGTTTACAAATCGCTCAAGCAGAATCTTGACAGTGTGCTTATAACACAATGTCAGTATTCAGAAACCTACTGTGAAGAAGAGACACTGCAGCGATTTTTGCTCAGCATGGATAATCCCTTTAATACTACAATCATCTGAAGCCATAATTGAGGTTAGAACTTGCATCTATGTAATCAACATTTGTTTTTCTGATACTCTGCTGCAAATTCCCTGCATACATAAGACATATATTTGAATAACATGCTGACTACCTGCAGCTACCAGTAGAGGACCATGTGAGTACTTTACATACTGTCTTATCATTGACAGAGCAGTATGCATTACGCTCATTGGCTCCCTCTACAGGTGGCTGCAGGTAACCAGCTAGTAAATCTTTTATACTTATTTCTATGTATGGATTGTGTAGCACTGTGTTACAAATACTAAGCTTCAAGATTAGAAAATTAATCAGGGTGGTAAGTCTTTAGAAATCATACTGATTCCTAATAAAAGTACATAAAAGACCTTGATACTATACCTTCCACGTTCCTGTACAGCCCAACCCAAAAAGTCTTCACTTTGTCAGCGAGCAGCTCAATATGATGGAAGAGGAAGTCTGATTCAATCAAATCTTCAACTGATACTAAATTGGCACCTAAAAAAATTCAATGGGTATTAATATACAATACAGAGGTAAAATGTAGTTTGTATGAATATCCTTATAACATTCAGGACGAGTATAATGATATGTATCATAGTCAATGATCTGCTGTTGGTCCAGATTTATGTATAATCAATTAGGCACAAAACTTTAACAAAATATAATATGATGGTTCTGTGTTTGAAAGGTCTAACTGACTCAGTCATTTTAGTAGCTAGGCCAGCCCCCTTCTTTGTCAAGGTCGATGCATAGACAGAAGAGTTGAGCAAATGAATTCTGGTAGGAAATTCGATTTGCGTAGAATAAATTTGGATTGGCCGGGAAGGGGTTTAAAAAAATCTTTTGAGTAGGAACTTCTTAGACCTTCCCATACCTGTCTTCCTGCCACCGGTCATCCGATCGGCTCTTCTATCTTCTGAAATCCATTTTGCTGGATTCGTCCGAAGTGAATAGCAAAAAAAAATTCAGATCCCTTTTTTTTTTTGGGTAGAATTCAAGGCAAATTCGATTTGACCTCAAATCAATTCACTCATCTCCAATAGATGGAGAAGAAGGGTGGATGTCTGAAAAAAGCAGTGAGTCATCCCCCTTCCCTCATGATATAACGAACAAGCTGCGTCCTGGGTTGAACACAAACAGTAAATGGACTTGGAACTAAATTGGATATCTACAGATCGGAAAAACGTTGATAATTATTTTTCTCCTGAATCTGGCATTGTGTTTCCTTTGTTCTTGCCTCTATCCATTCTTGAGATATTACTGTATCTAAGTCTAGTCTTGTTAGGCAATTGGACATGGTCCTCAAATCTTGATGAACACCCCCAGTTCGCTAACAAGACTAGATTTACATACAGGGAAGAGCGGCCATATCTCGGGAAAAAGGAGACGCAGGGACAAAAGGAAAAACCTCCAGGTTCAGGAGTGTAGGACATCGAAGTAAAATATGTTTAGTTGGACAAAACCTTTAACCCAAGAAAACACTAAGCTCTCCTTCCCTTTGTACCAGACAATTTTCTTACCCCTGAGATTGTGCATGCAATGTATCCGAGCTTTCATGTGCGTGAAGATAGTATATATTCCTAGAACTCACCCTGCCGAAGACATTCCATGGATGCTTGAGCCCAATTTCTAGTGTATGATGATTCAATAATATAGCAATGACCACGGAAGGGTATCCAGGTCTTCCCACCAGATTCTGGGCATTTTCCAAGCTTTTGAGGTGGTTCAGATGGAGCAACAACTAAGAAATAAAACCTTAGATATAATTGCATGTTGCTGTTTCCATAATTAAAATGAACCTGTCATGTAAAATGGTAAACGGTTCTGACACTGTGCGGCATCGGCACTGAAAGCCCCACTGCAGGGAAGAAATGAACAGAGGGCGTCCCAGTGTCGGCAACGCACACTGTCAGAGCGCTATTAACCTGCAGATTAACCCGATATTTGCATTTTGATAGCGTTAGTTTACATGATAGTTTCTCTTTAAAACTATTTCACTGTGCATGGTTACAAAGTCTACATTTTTTAAGTGGCTTCTTGTCCTATGATAGCCTACACCAACCCATGTGTGAAGGATGGTATAAATATCCTTACACTACTAAGCGAGAACAGAAAGTTCAATGCTTTTTTAAGTACTTTTTGCTAACATTGTTGCACTCGTTGAGACTACATCCTGATCCAAGTTTTCACCACCTATTTAAAGGGAGTTTATCAGTTCAAAATGACTGTTCAAACAAAGAACAGGTGCCACGTGCACCTTAGATGTGGTCAAGCAGTTTAGTGCACTTACCCACTTACTTCCTTTCTATCTACTGTGCACCAGTGCTTGGTTTGAATAGCCATTTTATGCTCACAGACTCACTTTGTGGACAGTTCAAGCTGGAATGGCCTCCTACCATTAGAGAGCCCCTTAGAACTGCGTGGGCTGACTCTACATCAGGGTTCTCAAAAACGCATGCGGCCCCTGTGGCAGGCATCTGTGGCCCGTGGTGCATGCTAGAAGAGAGGAGGCAGCACAGAGCTCTAGGAGTTTCGCAGCTGCCCACAATGCATGACACGTCGCCATGGATAATGAAGTCATGCTTCGCCAAGCAGGAAGACGTGCAGCAGTGTGCAGCACCTGTGACAGTCGGAAGTCACACTGCGTATCCATGGCGATGCGTCATGCATTGTGGGCAGCTGCGAAACTCCCAGAGCTCTGTGCCGCCTCCGCTCTTCTAGCGTGCACTAGGCTGGAGCAAAGCATTGCGGGGGGATGCAGAGCCTGGCTGGGAAGACAAGGTATGGGCTGTTATATACTATGTGGGCTGTGTTATATACTACGTGGGCTGTTATATACTACGTGGACTGTGTATATGCTACATGGGCTGTTATACAGTATGTGGGCTGTGCTATATACTACATGGGCTGTTATATACTACGTGAGCTATGTGGGTTGTGTTATATACTACTTGGGCTGTGCTATATACTACGTGGGCTGTGTTATATACTACGTGGGCTGTTATATACTACTAGACTGTGGCCCGATTCTAATGCATCGGGTATCCTAGAATATGCATGTCTCCATAGTATATGGACAATGATGATTCCAGAATTCGCGGCAGACTGTGCTCGTCGCTGATTGGTCGAGGCAACCTTTTTTACATCATCGTCGCCATGGAAACCATTAATGACATCTACGTCGATACTGTGCCCGTCGCTGATTGGTCGAGGCGAATTCGCGGCAGACTGTGCCCGTCGCTGATTGGTCGAGGCAACCTTTATGACATCATCGTCGCCTTGCTGTGCCCGTCGCTGATTGGTCGAGGCCTGGCGGCCTCGACCAATCAGAGACGCGGGATTTCCAGGACAGACAGACAGACAGAAAAACCCTTAGACAATTATATATATAGATGTGGGCTGTGTTATATACTACGTGACTGTGTTATATACTATGTGGGCTGTGTTATATACTACGTGGGCTGTTATATACTACGTGGGCTGTTATATACTTTGTGGCTGTGTTATATAATACGTGGGCTGTGCTATATACTATGTGGTCTGTGTTATATACTGCATGGGCTGTTATATACTACGTGGGCAGTGTTATATACTACGTGGGCTGTATCATATACTACGTGGGCTGTTATATACTACATGGGCTATGTTATATACTACGTGGGCTGTTATATACTACGTGGGCTGTGTTATATACTACGTGGGCTGTGTTATATACTATGTGGCTGTGTCATATACTATGTGGCTGTGTTATATACTACGTGGGCTGTGTTATATACTACGTGGGTTGTTATATAGTATGTGGGCTGTGTTATATACTATGTGGGCTGTGTTATATACTACGTGGGCTGTGTTATATACTACGTGGGCTGTGTTATATACTACGTGGGCTGTTATATACTATGTGTACTGTATTAAGTTTGAAAGGAATGCGGCCCGCCAGCTTAAATTTTTTTTCATGTGCGGCCCATTTACTCTGCCGAGTTTGAGACCCCTGCTCTACACCATGTTCCAAATTATTGTGCAAATGAAATTTTTCTCGGATTTTCCTAAATGGTCAGTGCAAATGACAGTCAGTCTAATAAAAGTCATCATCCGTTAGATTATACATTGAATTTTTATTGAAGAAACCTCCCAATGATAACAGTATAATATCCAAAATGAATAAAAACTCAAAATGCACTGTTCCAAATTATTAGGCACAGTAGAATTTCTAGACATTTGATATCTTTTAAAGAACTGAAAATGCTCATTTGTGGAATTTTCAGCATTAGGAGGTCATGTTCACTGAGCAAAAAAGCTATTTAACTCCAAAACATCCTAACAGGCCAAGTTACATGTTAACATAGGACCCCTTGTTTGATATCACCTTCACAATTCTTGCATCCATTGAACTTGTGAGTTTTTGGAGAGTTTCTGCTTGTATTTCTTTGCATGAAGTCAGAATGGCCTCCCAGAGCTGCTGTTTTGATGTGATAGGCCTCCCACCCTCATAGATCTTTTGCTTGATGATACTCCAAAGGTTCTCTATAGGGTTGAGGTCAGGGGAAGATGGTGGCCACACCATGAGTTTATCTCCTTTTATGACCATAGCAGCCAATGACTCAGAGGGATTCTTTGCAGCATGAGATGGTGCATTGTCATGCATGAAGATGATTTTGCTCCTGAAGGCATGTTTCTGCTTTTTATACCATGGAAGAAAGTTGTCAGTCAGAAACTCTATATACTTTGCAGAGGTCATTTTCACACCTTCAGGAACCTAAAAGGGCCCTACCAGCTGTTTCCCCATAATTCCATCCCAAAATATGACTCATCCACCTCCTTGCTGACTTCGCAGCCTTGTTGGGACATGGTGGCCATCCACCAATCATCCACTACTCCATCCATCTGGACCATCCAGGGTTGCTCGACACTCATGAGTAAACAAGATTGTTTGGAAATTAGTCTTCATGTATGTCTGGGCCCACTGCAACTGTTTCTGCTTGTGAACACTGTTTAGGGGTGGCCAAATAGTAGGTTTATGCACCACAGCAAGCCTTTCAAGGATCCTACACCTTGAGGTTCGATGGACTCCAGAGGCACCAGCAGCTTCAAATAATTGTTTGCTTCTTTGTAATGGAATTTTGGCAGCTGCTCTCTTAATCCAATGAATTTGTCTGGCAGAAACCTTCCTCATTATGCCTTTATCTGCCTGAACTCTGTCTGTGCTCTGTTTCCATCACAAATCTCTTTACAGTCTGTTGATCACTCTTAAGTTTTCGTGAAATATCTAATGTTTTCATCCCTTGACCAAGTCATTGCACTATTTAACGCTTTTCAGCAGCAGAGAGATCCTTTTTATTTCCCATTTTGCTTGAGACCTGTGGCCTGCTTAGTGATGTGGAACATCTTTTTAAGTAGTTTTCCTTTAATTAGAATCACCTGGAAAACTAATTATCCCATGTGTTTAAGATTGATTTCAGTGATCCATTGAGCCCTGAGACACAATACCATACATGAGTTTATTTAAAAAACAAAACAATTAAATCTTTATGACACTTAAATCAAATTTGCATAATAATTTGGAACACGTATGTATGGTAAATAAAAGCATTTTCTTAAAGGGGTAGCACCTTTTCAGAAAATCTTGCTCCATTATAAAAAAAAACAAACTTCGCTTTATTCACACTCACCAGATCCAGTGTGGAGTCTCTGACAATGCTCTCGGTGTCCAGTATTGGCTGCAGAGCTGATGCTACACTGATAGCTTGGCAGCCAACCAATGAGCTTAAGGGCTCTGAGCGGGTGTTTTGTTTACACCGGCAGAACCGCTGAGTTCACTTATTGGCTGTCGATGTGATCTCAGTGCCGAAGTCAACAATGTACAATGAGAGCAGTGGCCGAGACTCCCCACTTGACAATCATTTTGTTTTATAATAAACTGCGCCCGAGGACCAAGATTTTCTAAAAGGGAACAACCCTATTAAGTGCACGCAGTATATGCCGGCTTAGCTTTATCACTATTTAGGCTTAGTTCAGTCCTGAGTGATCCAGAGTTTAATGATGATATAATTTATAAGAAAACCATTGTACGCATATCGAACAGACTCCACATAAGAATTCCATCTTCATCTTACCATTCGTCTGTTTGCAGATTGCTGAATAATTCTCATCGCAAGAGGACGTCTTCCATTGTCCATCGATGTCCATATATACGCAGGAATTTTTCTTCTTTGGTTCCCCCGCAGCCCATTTTGTGTAGCGAAGCTTCCAGTTATCAACCCAGCTGTACATATTAGTGGTCTAGAACAATGACGAGATACATAGATATGTGATTATGGAGGAATGGAAGACGTTGTATGGGTTAGAATTGCAGAGAATGTGCTTTCTAGATATTGACGTGTGTTCTGTTTTTCTTTATTACATGTCACAAGTATTCTAGAATGGTGGCTTAGTGGTTAGTACAGGTGCTTTTTTCTCTTTTGAAAGTATATATACACACATATAGTCATATTATATATCTGTATTATTTTGCATGTTTGTCACACTTAAATGTTTCAGATCACCAAACAAATTTAAATATTAGACAAAAATAACACAAATAAACACAAAATGCAGTTTTTAAATAAACTTCCTCAATATTAAGGGAAAAGAAATCCAAACCTACAGGGCCCTATGTGACAAAGTGGGTGCCCCCACCTTAAAACATAGATTAACTGTGGTTTATGACATCTTTGGGAAGCTAAGCTCAAATTCCCGAGCCACACCCAGGCCTGATTACTGCTACATCCCCTTATCGATCAAGAAATCACTTAAATAGGACCTGCCTGACCAAGTGAAATAGAACAAAACATCCTCAAAAGCTAGACATCATGCCATTATCCAAAGACATTCTAGAATTCTGGAATCCAAGAAGTATCGTTTCTCCTTGCGGAGAGTGACATGTTAAGCATGTCGAGGTAAGGAGACTTAAAGCCAAAATGCTCCTTTGTAGAATTCAGGAACAAATGAGAAACAAAGTAATTGAGATCTATCAGTCTGGAAAAGGTTATATAGCCATTTCTAAAGGTTTAGAACCCCAGAGAACCACAGTGACATCCATTATCCAAAAATAGTGTAAACATGGAACAGTGATGAACCTTTCCAGGAGTGACCTGCTGACCAAAATTACCCCAAGAGTGCAGCAATGACTGATCCAAGAGGTCACAAAAGACTCCACATCAACATATAAATAACTGCAGGCCTCACTTGCCTCAGTTAAGGTCAGTGTTTATGACTCTACCATAAGAACGAGACTGGTAAAAATGGCCTGCATGGCAGAGGTCCAAGATGAATACCACTGCTGAGCAATAAGAACATAAAGGCTTGTCTCAGCTTTGCCAGAATGATCCCCAAGACTTTTGTGAGAATACTCTGTGGACTGACGAGACAAAAGTTGAACTTTTTGGAAGGTGTATGTACCCATTACATCTGGCGTACAGGTAAAGCAGCATTTCAGTAAAGGAACATCATTCCTAGAGTAAAATATGGCGGTGGTAGTGTGATGATCTGGAGCTGTTTAGCTGCTTCAGGACCTGGAAGACTTGCTGTGGTAAATGAAACCATGAATTCTGCTGTCTACCAAAAAATCCTGAAGCAGAATGTCCTGCCACGTATTTGTGACCTCAAGCTGAAGCACATTTGGGTTATGCAGCAGGACAGTGATCCAAAACACACCAGCAAGTCCACTTCTGAATTACTTAAGTCTACGTTCACATTTGCGGTCGGCGCCGCAGCGTCGGGCGCCGCAGCGTCGCCGCATGCGTCATGCGCCCCTATATTTAACATGGGGGCTAGATATATCTCAAGGCACGGTGCATACAATAATTATACTTAAAAGAAAAATATATTATACATATCTAAATCTATAGCCACTGATGTGCACCAATGGAAAAATAGAATGGACATTCGGAACCATATAGAACAAAAAACGAAGAAAAACCGAAACAAAGTCCAAAATATGAATTATAAATTTTATTAAAATATATATAATATGATATAACAGTGGGAAAAATACCATAAAAGGAACATCACCAGGGACAAATAGTGAAATTAAATAAAACACCTAATGTGATAATTTATATATAAATAAATCTATACCCATGGGCAGGAAATTACATATAGCAGCCAGGAGAATAAATAAATAAATAAACTTTAAAAAAAAAAAATATATGAATATATATATATATGTGACTCAAAAAAGAATCTAAATTTGGAGATTTTAGTGGCAAATAATAGTGCTGGATCTAAAAATTATAAATTATATAATAATCATAGTGATATGGTCATAGTGACCGTGAAGATGAATTATCCAACAAAGGACGAATATATACAAAAGGAGGAAGCCACCTAATATTACCTGCTGCGTGAGCCAAATGGGGTAGAGGTCCCTGGGATGTGCCGAGCCCCGACGCGCGTTTCGGCGTCTGCCTTCGTCAGACGAAGGCAGACGCCGAAACGCGCGTCGGGGCTCGGCACATCCCAGGGACCTCTACCCCATTTGGCTCACGCAGCAGGTAATATTAGGTGGCTTCCTCCTTTTGTATATATTCGTCCTTTGTTGGATAATTCATCTTCACGGTCACTATGACCATATCACTATGATTATTATATAATTTATAATTTTTAGATCCAGCACTATTATTTGCCACTAAAATCTCCAAATTTAGATTCTTTTTTGAGTCACATATATATATATATTCATATATTTTTTTTTTTTTAAAGTTTATTTATTTATTTATTCTCCTGGCTGCTATATGTAATTTCCTGCCCATGGGTATAGATTTATTTATATATAAATTATCACATTAGGTGTTTTATTTAATTTCACTATTTGTCCCTGGTGATGTTCCTTTTATGGTATTTTTCCCACTGTTATATCATATTATATATATTTTAATAAAATTTATAATTCATATTTTGGACTTTGTTTCGGTTTTTCTTCGTTTTTTGTTTTAACATGGGGGCGCATGGACATGCGTCGCACTTGCGTTTTGCGCCGCATGCGTCACTGCGGCGCACGCGTCCGGGCGCAGAGGACGCAGCAAGTTGCATTTTTGCTGCGTCCAAAATCAATGAAAAAAGGACGCATGCGGCGCAAAACGCAGCGTTGTGCATGCGTTTTGCTGCGTTTTTGTTTGCGTTGTGCGTTGCGGCGCCGACGCTGCGGCGCACAACGCAAATGTGAACGTAGCCTAAGAAAAACAAAATTCAGACGTTGGAGTGGCCTATTCAAAGTCCTGACCTTAATTCAATTGAGATGCTGTGTAGTGATGTGCGAATATGCTCGTTACTCGAGATTTCCTGAGCATGCTCGGGTGACCTCCGAGTATTTTTTAGTGCTCGGAGATTTAGTTTTCATCACCACAACTGAATGATTTACATCTCCTAGCCAGCATAAGTACATGTGGGGGTTGCCTGGTTGCTAGGGAATCCCCACATGTAATCAAGCTGGCTAACAGATGTAAATAATTCAGCTGAGGTGAGGAAAACTAGATCTCTGAGCACTAAAAAATACCCAGAGGTCACTCGAGCGTGCTCGGGAAATCTCGAGTAACGAGTATATTCGCTCGTCACTAATGCTGTGGCATAACCTTAAAATGCTTGGAAACTCACCAATGTGGCTGAATTACAACAATTCCTCCAGAGCATTACAACGACTCATTGCCAGTTATCGAAAATGTTTGATTGCAGTTGTTGCTGCTAAGGGTGGCCCAGCCTGTTGTTAGGTTTGGGGGAAATCACTTTTTCACACAGGCCCTGTGGGTTTGGATTTCTGTTTTCCTTCTGGTCCTTCCAGCTCTTACAACTGAAAAAGTTGGAGGATCTGGACGAGGGCATTGTGTAGCCAAATCTGTCAGACAATATTCATGATAATTTATACCGCAATACTGGTGTATGACTGACTGAAATGAACACCAGCCCCTAACTGTAGAAACATTTCCGGTGTAGGCGCAGCGCAGGACAGTTGTAAGATGACCATCTTAATCCAGCACTGTCATCATTAAAGGGGTTTTCTCACAAACAAAAGTACATATAAATGAATAGATCTTTGAATAATAATAACTTCTACAATTGGATGTGTTTAAATAAAATGTTCATGTGCTGAGATAATCTTATAAATGTGTCCCTCTGTGTACTGTGTAATATCTGTGTCTGACCATACAGGAACATGGTCTGATCATACCACAGCTCCTGGGCAGGGGAAGACACAAAATAGTATGTAGACATTATAGCATGGGATCACTCATGATTCTTTCTGTGAGGTAAAACATTTCCCTGGCTGTTTTTAAACAATGTTTTACTTCAAAGAAAGAATAATTTGCCACTCCCAGCTGTAATTTCTGTATATCCCCGAGGAGATGTGGTTTGATCAGACCATGTTCCTGTACGGTCAGACACAGCAATTACACAGTACACAGAAGGGGCACATTTATAAGATTATCTCAGCACAGGAACATTTAATTTAAACACATCCAATTGTGGAACTTATTATTATTCCAAGATCTATTGATTAAAATGAACTTTTGTTTGTGGGATAATTTTGATAATCACTAGTATCCTAGGGACATTTGCTGGAATTTACAAAAAAAAAGGCTGCTGCTGCCTTTAGCAACCAATCACAGCACAGCTTTAAATTTCTGCGTCATGCTTGAAAAATGAAAGCTATGCTGTGATTGGTTGAAATGGCCAACAAAGACAGTTTCCTTTAGATGATTTTTATAAATGTTAACCCCTTTTTTTGAGAAGTGCTAACATTGAAATGGAATGTGTAAGTTCTACATGCGGAAAAATTCTTCAAACTATCCGAAAGAAAAAAAACTGTGTTTGTTGTCTATGGCAAACAATCGCCGCGCAGCTTTCATTTTACCAGAGCTGTTTAAAAAATGAAAGCTTAGCACTGATTGGTCGTTATGGGCAACAAAGACAGTTTTGCTTTTATACACTTTTAATACACGAGGCCCACTTTACTGTGGGATGCCTCCGAGTATTCAAATTCCTATGTAATGATCCTAGTGTGTGATTGTGTGAGACAGGCGATCTCAGGGTGTCGACGGCAAACATGAAGTAACGTTAATATTCTGAACCTGAACAGCTCCTTAAATACGTGAACTCTTTTACACACCTTATTGCTACTGCTCAAGCCGATCCAGAAAGGCTCTTTGTGTTTGGCTAAATGAAGCTTTAGAAAAGACGTCGTGTATTCATCTAAGACGCTGGTTAGTTCCGAATCTGTGCTCTTGCACACGCGACGCGCTTCGTCCCACTTCATCTTGTTTTTCACAAACCTGTAGCTGGCATCTCTGTATTTATACTGGTTTGAGGCTGAGGCTGTGGTCGGATTGGGTCGTATGTTTGGGTCTAAATAGTAAAGAATCGAGAAAGGTTTAACAAGAATGAAAGATATTTTCACACTAGAAAAAGAGCAATAGAAGGCAATGGTAAATATCCCCAAAATATCCCTCTTCTAGGCCTAGTTTCTGTGGTTGGAGTAGTCCTCCAGTACGCTAGACAGTATTCCGGTGGGCCCCGTCTAACAAAGCATCGTGGCCCAAAATAACAAGGCCCATAAAGTTCAAAAGAAGAAACCGTCACTTGTACAAGTCTGCTGTGAGCTCTTACAATGTTATTTCCCAGCAAAGTTTACAATATTGCATAATTGTTCTGTGCGGCCGAATGGTGGCGTATAGAATAATGTACTCTTGGGGTCCAGTCTACCCAAGTCCAACACTGTTAATTACTAATGATTGTGTATTTTTGGACTACACTTCCACAATGGATATTTGGTGAGTTTTTAACCCCTTGGGGCATTTTCTTTTTTTTTTTTTCAGTTTCATTTTTTTCTTTCCCTTTTTGAAAGAGCTGAAAAGTTTTTATACTTCCGTCAACATAGCCGTATGAACTTTTTTTTTTTTTTTTTGCAGGACAAGTTATATGAGTTGAACTTCACTGTATGCTAAAACTGTCCTGGGAATATGATTTTCTAGGTTAGTATGAGTATGCAGATATCAAACATGCATAGTATTTTTTATTGTTTTCAATCGTTTTATTTTCAATGGGGCAAAGGGGGGGACATATGGTGTTTTTTCATATTTTTTAAAAACTTTTTTTTAAAAACCTTTTCACTTTATTTGATAGTTCCCTTAGGAGACTTGAAGCTGTGATCATCCGAACGCTTGTGCTATTCATAGCAGCACATAGGCTTTGCTAGGTATAGCAGAAATCACGATCTCCTGTGAACACCGCCACGGGTCAGTGTTCATAGGAATATATTAATCACAGGAATGGGAGTCATCAGCAGTCATGACAACCCATCAGCACCATGATCACGTCACGGGTGCGCCGAAGGGATTTGTGGAATGACATGGGCCCCTGTTAAATCCAACTGATCCAACTCAGACCAATGTTATTCAATGTAGCAGTGCTGATACCCGATTTTTTCCAGTGACAGAATCTATCAGTGAAAAAAAATTGCTCCATTTCAAGTCTAGGGTGCATGGAAATCATCAGACTGCACTCGGACTCACAGAATGGAGAACATGAAGAAATGTTCTCCATCTTTTCCTCACAGTGTGATCCGATTCTCTCATCCAAGAGAATCCGATCACACTATGCTGACACTTTTGATTAGAGTTTGATCAGAGTGTCATTAACATAAACGGATGAGAGAATATAGGCTCTTGTGGACGAGCTCTAAAACTCAGCGGACCCGCAAGAGAAATTTACATGGGTACAGATTGCAAACACTCATCGCATGTCAGTTTACGGAAATGTAACATGCCGTGTTATTTGCCAAGTGAAAATATGCCATGTCAAAAACTCATTAAAAACTCATCATGGGAATTTAACCTAAGGAGCCATGAGTCAGACACAATTCCCTTTTCTTCTGTTGAAAAAAGAAAACATTACAGACTCACATTTTGCATTAGTTAAGCTGCTCACTAACTTAATAGGAACCAGTATTAAAAATAAAAAAACAGTATTTAGTGCTAATCTGCAGTTAAATAACATTTTAAGCATCTAATTAAAAGTTTGGCAGCAGAAAGAAAATGAAGTAATATTCTCCCTGCAGCTGCTTGCTTCCAGATAAGTGGGTGGAGCACTATGCAATCCCGCCCACTCAGTGAACACTATGTAATCCCGCCCACTCAGTGAACACTATGTAATCCCACCCACTCAGTGAACACTATGTAATCCTGCCCACTCAGTGAACACTATGTAATCCCGCCCACTCAGTGAACACTATGTAATCCCGCCCACTCAGTGAACACTATGTAATCCCGCCCACTGATCCTTGACTGACATCCCGCTCTGCAGTGTGTGTATTGATTGAACAGGTGAATGCAATTAATTTTAACATTTTCTTCTCTCTCCCTCTTATTTGTTAGACTTTGCTTTTAGTTATTCCTGTGTGGTTTACCTTTTGATTTCTGGCAGATGTATCCTTTGCTCAGCTCACATTCTTCCTCAGTCCATGTACCGGCGTCCATTACAACTCCACGTTTCATAGCTACGCAGTCAGTCTAGCATAAAATACAGGCATTTACTTTTGATCAGAAGGCGAAGCTGAACCTTTTCATAATTATCAAGAAGTTTCCTTCTATAATTCTATAGACAAGTGTAGATAGCTGTAGCATAGTTCAAAATATTGGGGAGACCCCCAAAGAAGAAGCTGTACCGAAAAACGCGCGTCGGGGCCCGGACTTCACCTACAGGTTATGACTTCTTTACTTGCTGTTTACTAAATGTCTGCACTTTATTTAGCAATTAGCACTATGCACTTTGACACCGCACAAATACTTGTGTGCTCTAGGTCTATATATGACCAGAAGAAATTGCTGTTAGTTTCATATATGTTTTGTACTATAAACTCATCACTATTGATTTAAATATAGACTGTATGGACTGGTAGCTACCATATGCTAAATATTTGTGTGGAGATGAATATTAATTTATGTGGAGTATATTTTGCTGATTGAATTTATTATCACTGGATGAATTGTACCTGTATATTCATTCTGTAGGTGTAGTATCTGCCTTTTTTTTCCCCTATTTTACCTGTATATTCATTCTGTAGGTTTAGTATCTGCCTTTATTTTCCCCTATTTTAAATGTTTTTATTTATTATCTATTCTAATTATCTAATAAAGCTTATACATAGTTTTCTAAGAATTGTGGCATAAACTTCTTTTCATGTAGGTTTTTGTTTTTGTACTGGAAGTGCCAGTTTACTGTAGGCCCCTTTGGGTGCAAAGATTACAAATAGATTTGGTTAGCCAATAATGGTATCACTCCGAGAATACTTTTGTCATCATTGGGCAGAAAAGTACTCACATAGTTTTGCTAGTCCATGTGATGTAAGGAGGTTTCCATTCAGGTCTGTCCTTGCATTACATTAACAATCCACAAGCTATTGTAGGGGTTCACTCTCTCAGGTAGGCACTAGAGTTCACACAAGCACCAGATTTTTGTCAAAACAGAGTGAGGTTTTGGGCACAATAGTAATACCAACAATCACAGTCCTTTTTCAGTGAGGGCACAGCAATAACACGGTCTCACCAAGAAAGCAGTCCTCAGTGTGCTCATTTTTACTGGTTACTCACCAGCTCCAACACCTCACTCTGCTCAGCCTCCCTAGCTAACCGAGCCTCAAATGAACACATGCCCTGGTTCTAGTCATAGCTAAGCAGGTGCACCTAATCAGAACCTCTAGTGCTAGGATTTAACCCTGTCCTACCTGGCTTTCCTACACTATGTAATTCTTAATTTTGTTCCTGGAGTAACTGTACAGGAAATAAATGCTTGTTATTATGTTCCCCCAGGGATTGCAGGTTTTTGCTGGAGTTTTTAGGAGTGTGATATCTCATGCAAGTGACTCCTCCATTAAAAAAATAAGCTTTAATTTATGACACAATGCTTTAGTCAGTAGCCGTGTGACTACTAGAGTCACATGAAAAAAAGTTGCCTATGATACGAGCCTTAAAATGAATGTTTATATAGATTACGGTACTTACTCTACGAGATCCCCTATGAAAATGCAGCAATGCATTATAGCACTTACATCGTCATTGTAGGCATACACGTGACTTCCTGACGGATGGCCCTTAGCCCAGTTGGTATAATACACCCCACTTTGATCTGTCCAAAGAAACTTGTGTTCCGAGTTCACATCGTTCATTCCGATCCACACATCAACCACTGCATTGACTAAATTAGCTGTCAGGAAAGCTGAAATAAGACATATCAGATATATGTGTTAACATCGATTAGTGTCCATGTGCTGATAAGGCCGCACTGTCATTATTTATGCTACTTACCTTGTGTCAAATGATCATTTATGGTGACCAAGTTTCCTCCCAATGTTTGACATGCAGATCTCGCAGCATACCAGTCAATAGCTTCTTCGGATTCGATGCCGTAAATTCTGTAGCACTGCAGTAGGTTAAATAAAATCATTATTATCACAGAGCTGTTATAGATGAGGTATAAGACCACTTGTGACCATCATATGATTTATATTGTGCCCTTTTAACAGTTTTCTCCTCTGCTGCCTCTATCTCTAATTTTCAGTTGTCTCTGAGATAGTGGCGACTAGCTGCTATAACGTCTCCCATATTCTGTACACAGACATTAGGGAATCCTGCTCTCCTTTCTCTATGAAGGACATATTTAGTAGCAGCAGCAGCAGTATGGAGGTCATTATTAAGGAAGACTTAGCAGTGTAGCTGTGAATCTAGCTTCGGGGGTGAGGACAAAAAACACTAAAAACAGCAGCATTGTCTTTCTCTGTCTCTCTCGCTCTCTCTTGCTGTGCTCCTCCCTCCTTTTAATTAATTAGCCAGCTGGAATTTTATCTTGTATCTGACAAATTTCATCAGTTTTTTCATAGTGAATGATGAATTTAGGAAGCAGAAGGGAGGAGAGAACAAGGGCAGACATACCAAAGGCGCAACCAAACAGGGGTCTAAGAGGTAAGGAGGTCCACTGATACCTCCAAAAGTAGGAGAAATTGTGGTCTATGATGACCTATTGGATTGCAAAGGGCCCATATATTGCTCTTGTACAGATGCCCTCTTCTGTCTCCGTCTGCCACTGTGAGAGAAAGTGGTTCATAAGTCGAGAAAGATGTATATTTCTCTGACAAGGGCTAATCCCCAAAAAAGGAAAAAAATATGTCCTATCAATAAGTAAATAACTTAATTATTTCTGGGAGTCTGGGAACCCTGGTAATTGTTCAGACCCATTGGGTGGAGACTAGCTGCTATGATGTCTTCCATGCAAAGTACAAACAAAGAGATGGATCACTGCTCTTCTTTCTGTGCAGTACACAGATAAAATCATCAACAGGATGGAGGACATTATACAGTGTCACTGAGCTGTGTGGCTGTGAATCCAGCAATGAAATGAAATAAATTCACTAGAAGCTAAAGCATGATCTGCCTGTTTCTATGTCAGTGCCTGCCTAGTCTCTCACTGTGTTTCGTGCATCTCACTTTTCTTCCCCCTTCCACTTTCCATAAAGTTTAATAGGACTTGTAATATGATTCCTTATTGAGCAGACTGTCCATCTTTCTTTGACCAAGACATATATGACCAAGACAAGAGCTGTTTTTCAAAGACAATCATGGGTTAATGAGGTGGAGGGAGAAGTGGCTCATAAGTGGGAAAAAGCATATTTCTGTGATAACATTGTGACTGAAATTGTTGTGACTATTAAAGGTGTAGTCTCAAAATGAATCTAAAAGAGTGCACTGCTCCTCTGCGTCCTAATTTATTAGTTACCAGGGAGCGGTGCACTCCTGAAAATGTAAACTTTAGGCCAACAAATCTCATCAGCTTCAGATGGGCACAGATTCCAAACATATCTGTTCTCATGTGCTGTATGAACTATGATATAAAATAAACTACATACCCCCAACTAACTTAAGCCGAGTTTGCCCAGCTTTAAGATGGCGGTAACAGTATATAATTAGCAACTACGCAGCCTCGATGTCATTATCCTGGAAGTCATAGGGCGACCTCCACAGTAAATAGTGTGGAAGTGCGCAGTTACAACTATCCACAGTAAGACTAAGTTCACACTAGGCATTTTTGCTGCTTTTTTTTATGTGGTTTTTATGCTAATTTTCAGCTGTGTTTTATAGTACCAGCAAATCCTATGAGATTTCAGAAATCTCATGCACACACATTTTTGTTTTCATCAGTATTTTGTGCTTTGCATGGTTTTTTGGACATAGAACATGTCATTTCTTTCAGCATTTTTTCAGCATTTTTCACCCACTGACTTGAATAGGTGGTGAAGAAACGCTGAAAAAAGGCACCAAAACTGCAGGTATCATGTTTTGCTGTGTTTTTTGTGCCCAAATCTGATTCTATGGGACAGGACTTTTTTTTCCAACACTAAACTTTATCAGCACTCACAACAGACAAATCTAGCATGCCAAAACTGCAGCAAAACAACACACAAAAAGCACATAAAAAATGCTTAAAAAAACACAAAAAAAACAAGGAAAACCTGTTTTTTTTCTGCATCTTCTTTCCTGCCAAGAGATTAGGTTTTGCTGCAGGAAAAAAAATGCTGAAAAAATGCCTTGTGTGAACTTACCCCTAGTATCAGTAATATCAGTAAATGTAGCCAGGATTTAAAATTACCTCTCGGCCAAATGACAGCCATTCCTCTGGACAGCTGCCTTGCGGCTCTGGAGCGGTTGGGGCAAACGTTGCATTGATAGAACTGTTTTTCCTTTCACAGATATAACTGTTTGGATAACCACAATTTATGTCATTCCAATATCCTGTGATTGCAATGAAAAAACACTGAAATTATACATCAGTATCAGTCCTTAAAGGGATTGTCTGATTTATGATTAACTCTTTCCTTCCCGTACCAAATAAATTAACTGGCTGCTGGCAAAATCTCTGTATTGTAGCTCAGTGGCGTACTGCCAATGGCATCATGTCACTCTGCTGCTATGGGGCCTGTGAGCCGGGGAGACCCAATGCCAGGCCCCCGACCGCCCTTCATCGCAAGTTCAACTATACCGGCATCATGGTTGCCATTAATTACAGTTGAAAGCAATGATGAAAGAGGCAATGTCAGCTGCCGCTTCTTCCTCCATCATTCTTCCTCTGCATCTGACATCTCAGCGCAGAGGGCACAATGATGTCACTACATGGTGCCCGCTGCCCTGAGATGTTCGAAGCTTCAGAACTCTCGCTGCAGAGACCGGAGCAGAGGAAAGGTGAATATTGTTATTTATTTTATTTTAATCAATAAGTACATTGTGGTGGTTACAATACTGTATAGAGGCTTTGGGGAATGCATTACACTGTATGGAGTGCTTATGGGGAGCTAATTATACTATATGGAGGACTATTGGGAGTGAATTATACTATATGGAGGTCTTTGGGGAGCACATTATACTATAATGGGAACTATGGGGAGCGCATTATACTATATTGAGGACTATGGCTAGTGCATTATACTAAATGGAGGACTTTGGAAGCTGCATTATACTAAATGGAGGATTATGGTGAGTGCAGTATACTATATGGAGGACAATGTGCAGAGCAGTGTACTATATTATAATATTTGGAGGGCTATGTGGGAGACTTTATACTTTATGGAGGGCTATGTAGGGGCCATTATACTGTTTGCAAATAATTATACAGTGTGAAGGTTTGTGTGGAGTCCATCATACTGTGTGGAGGGCTGTTTTTGGCCATTATACTGTTTTGAGGGCTAGTGAAGACCATTATCCAGTGTGGTGAGGTGTAGGGCCATTATACTGTATGTAGGCTCATTGTACTGTACGTAGGGCTGTGTGGGGGTCACAGTTGGGGGAACGTACTGTTTTGAGGTCACCATATTTTTCCAGGTGAGTTGAGGTGGGGTACAGTAGGGTAATCATACTGTACTTGTGGAGGGCACTGTGGAGGAATTCATTGTCGGGGTATTATACTATGTTTGTGGGGTAATTTTGTTGGCATCATATTTTATGGGTGCAATGAAAGGGGAATCTAGGGCTTCAGTAGGAGGAAAATTACGTTGTAAAGGCTAAAAAAGTTGTGCGTTCCTGGTAAAGGCGTTCAGCGTACTGTGCCACCTATATCATAGTGAGGTATAAAAGCAGAGATGTCTCTGATTGCGGAGTATAAATAGGTGAACGTTAGACCCCACCTGTGAAGCCGAGAGCCGCTGGCTTTCAGTCATACAGAAGTGCAGGCATGGCTACAGTCATCACTGATAGCACTGTGAGTGGCAACTGTAAGCACGCTCTGGCACTGACTGACATCCAGCTCTGCAGTTCATCAGCGCAGAGCGAAGTTAATGTACTGGGTCATGAATACAGCCACTGCTCAAAGTGCAGCATTCACAGTGATGACTGTACATGCCCCGGAACGCCTGTATAACTGAAAGCCAGTGGCTTTCGGCAAGAATTTAAAAACTTTTAAGAGCATTTTTTTTATTATTTTTCAGTTTGATTTTTAGTCCCATAAGGGAATATAAATCTGTAATGCGTTGATTTCTTGTGTAATTTTTCAGTATTTAAATAGCAATAAGCTTCTCCTAATAAGCCCATTCACATGAGCACCAATATGGTAGGAAAGGGCAACTCATCGGCACCCCGTGTTTGAGTAGGATATGGAGAGTTGGGCGGGCACCCGAACAGATGCTCCAACATGATTTCACCACTTCAATGCCACTGTAACACATAGACTTGAGACGTACCTAAGTTTTTATACATTACAACACAGTTCTCGTCATTGTTGGCAAAGTTGGGTTCATAACTTGCCCATGCAACAAAGTCAATGGGAGAGCCATCCATCCACCTAAAGAAATAGAAATGCTATGGTTAATATACCAGTCATACCTACTTCTCATATGTGCCTCTACCCTAACTTATTTAAAGGATCACCACTCGCAAAAAATGCCCCCCAAAATTAAATATCCTGACACTTTCCCCTTCATCTCTTCCTCTTCTTCGATCCCATTTTATTCCATATTACATTAAACCTGAGAAATATATAAATAAATGTTCTCTATGTGTCTAAGACAGTCATGTCTTACCCTCTATCTCCTCTTCAGTCCTGTGTATAGCAATAAGACATCTAGCTGCAGCAGGAGCCTCCCCCCCTTTCCAGTCTGTAATAGTTAAAAGCCAAATATCATGACGCCCCTCTGCTTGGATAAGAGGGTAAGGCTTTGGAGAGCCACTAGCCAAAAGAAGGAGCTGATCACAAGCAGATTGAGTACTTTGCAGGATTTCTACAAGACTGACTGCTTCAGGATCATACAGAAATCACAGTTTGTGTTAAATGTGTTTTTTTAGGTTTGGCAATGTGTTTTTTTCATATTACAAATAATCTTTATTAAAAAAACAAAAAAACCAAAATGAGTTCTTTTCCATTTTTCACATTGGCCAGGGGATTTTTTTAGAATAATGCTTTCTGTCCTTTCAAGTTTATAACAATGAACACATCTATACAGATTTACCAATCACAAAGGTGATGTTTCAGTTGATCTGGCTCCCCCTCCCTAATGAACATTGCATTAGATGCTTCCAAACAAAAGATAGAGTCAAAATCTGTTAATTGTGGTTAATGTACAGTACATGTGTTGTTTCCTGAAACTGAAATTTAGAGGCCAAAAACCCCCAGTGGCCAATTTGTAAATTGCAAGTTTTCTCTTTTTAATAAAGATATGAAAAAACATATACTTTTCCCAATATTTTCTTAAAAAATAATATATGTAAAACAAACACCCGATATAGACAATAGGATAATTCCTGTTCATAGCTTCCATTTAACTCCTCACATCCTAGAACTTATGGATGTGGAGTTGAAATCTCTGGTTAGGATCTCACCATCTTTTAAAATTAGAAATTTGCAAAACCGGGCACAATTTTCTCTAGGGGAGTCACATACCATCCACATGAATTGTCCATGAGGTATGTACTCCCATTATGCAATGCTGTTAGAAGGAAACAAGTTGAGGTCCGGAATGTTTTTAATACTCCATACTGATATTTATTCAAATTTAAGGTTGTGAATAGATTGATATTTTACATACATTACTGGGTCTTGCAACTGCATCCTGCTCTGTCTATATAAGTAAACAAAAAATGGAGGGCACCATCAATCCATAATGACTACAATTATAGAAGAAAGGGGGTCAGCCCAAGCTTGACATGAGAGAATGCATGAGAACCAGAGAAAAAGCGTCAAGCTATATAAAGGGGACCACCACTGAATACAAAAATATATATTTATTTATTTGTCAACTGAAAGGACACAAGAAACCACTCTATTAAAAACAATTAAAAACAAAAACCCAGATGAACCATGGGTTCCAAATAAGGAACCTCTCCCCCCTGGACATGTGTGGTATAGCAGAATATGTAAACCAAAATTAACAATCTCTTAGGTGCATGTGAACATAGCATGTGCTTGTAGCAGCAGTACGCCTGGCGCATGCGCAGTATACTTAATCGCGGCCATATTGGCACTCCCATGCTATAGGCTTCATGTACTCCACCACTTCCGGTTTCCGGTACGCTAGGAGCTCATCGCTCGTCTCCATGCTGCCCTTTTTTTCCCCAGCTGTGAGGGATTTATTTGATAAGGTTGGTAATTTCATCTGTATATATGTCGGCTAATTGTAGACACTGTTACCTGCTCCTGACGAAGCCACTTTGGTGGCGACACGCGTTGGGCTACATGCCCCCTGGACTCTCTGTGTGATGGTGACTATGGTCATGTTCATATAGCACGGCTATTTCTTTACAATTTGCAGTGTGGCACTATTTGTACCGCATTGGCTCATACAATACTAGCTTGGTTTGCTGGGTAATGATGGGCTCCTCCAAATAAGCATGTATAGATTTATCCATCCACTACACCTGCATTTTTTAGGAGCCCAACCTAGATTGTTCATCTGCTAGGTCTGGCAATCTGCAGTTGGTAGCTCACAACAACAAGCACTCTTGAATATATTTATTTTCTCCTGCATGGGTGATGATTTCATGTATTTTTACATCTCTAAGCGGCTTAATTTTTCCCGTTTAGGTGCTCTTATATACAAGGTGCTTTTCACATAGACATTGTTGCCGGTTGCACATTGTCTCTTAGGTTCATTGTTTAGTCTATAGACATGCATTATCTTTAAACATCCATGTTCTGCTAAGGCACATATCAGTAAGCACCTAGTATTACCATATATCCTCTCCTGTATACGGGTGATGATCAGTATTTATTATCTTCTATATTGCTATTATATATTAGGTGTTCTCCAATACAGACATTGTTGCTTGTCATATACTGTCTTATATACTGATTTATTCAATCTTCAGGACAGATATATGACTGCTATGTTCACATGCACCTAAGAGATTGTTAATTTTGGTTTACATATTCTGCTATACCACACATGTCCAGGGGGGAGAGGTTCCTTATTTGGAACCCATGGTTCATCCGGGTTTTTGTTTTTAATTGTTTTTAATAGAGTGGTTTCTTGTGTCCTTTCAGTTGACAAATAAATAAATATATATTTTTGTATTCAGTGGTGGTCCCCTTTATATAGCTTGACGCTCTTTCTATATAAGTGTCAATTCACGCTAAGTGGGAAGTATATGGTCAGAGGATTTACATATGTATATTTCTGAACCATGACATTTTATAGTACAATATGTTATGCTTTTTTTGTGGTATGACTCTATATAGAATAGAATATAGAATGACTCCCCCGGAAGAAGGCACACGTAGCCGAAACGCGCGTAGGGGCCGTGACACCATCAGACCAGAGGTAGCCATTATTAGATTATATGTATTAATACTATGCCATCTTTTTACTAACCCGTGTGTAGCGTCCTTAAGGTTATTATGTCTGTTTATGGCATTAGGTACTAATTAGCCACTGGATGTATTTATATTATGGCGGTATAAGTTAGAATTTTTGGATATAATTATCCTCTGGTCTGTGGTGTCTTGTTTCATTTGGTACCGTTCACCATTGGTAATATTTTTAATGATTTTAAGTGTTATTATTAATAAAGTTTATACTTTTTTATTATCCTACTTCTGTTGTGCAAAAATTATTTATAGGTTTATATACTCTTTGCATGGGACGAATAATATTTATTTCCGGATGGGCACAGGGGTTGGGAACTATTAACCCTGTGTATTGTTTGTCTGATTGGTATTCTGTCTATATAAGTGTCAATTCACGCTAAGTGGGAAGTATATGGTCAGAGGATTTACATATGTATATTTCTGAACCATGACATTTTACAGCACGATATGTTATGCTTTTCTGTGATATGACTCTATATAGAATAGTGCCACAGACCGCTATACACTTTGGACCTTTATTGGATATATGAGGGCTATGAACGCCCTTGGCATGTACAGTATGTGACTTATAAATATCGGAAACATAATTTGGTATAATTCTCAAAATATAGTAAGCACCTACATAAACTCTTTATCCACTGCTAGACGCAAGCCAATAAAATAAGTATCGCTCCTTCCATTCTTTAAAACCTAAAAAATGGGGAAGAAAAAGAACATGAAGGTGAATGTCCATGCGGAGGAAGCCTTGAATACATAGAGGACATCACACTTCAGTGACAAACATGAGATCGCATCCACGGCTAGAAATAAAATGATGTTTGTGTAGCAATGTACAGTATAATAGAAGATGTAATGCAGAAATGTGCACAACGTAAAGGCAAATACAGGACCAGAACTAATGTCATTATTAGACGATTTGGTATAACTTTACAACATCTTGGTTGTCCTAGTTTCTTGGCACAGTTCGTCATTGTAAAGGAAGTCACGCCAATCCCTGCAGAGCCACACCACTTCTTTCAGGCCGGATGCCCACGATCTGGAACTAGCAGTGCTTTGGACGCAGAGTATATTTGCTGCACCCTAAGTGCTGCCGTCTATGGAACAGAGGTGACTCCGCATGTGATCACTGAAGCATGCGGATTTACCGCATCCAATGCATTCTATGGATGGAGACTTGTGTCTCTGCAAGAGAAATTGACATGCTGCGGTCCGGAAAGACACATTGCATGTCAGTGTCCGTGTGTGATCAGTGCGCATCTGTGGACACATAGTGGACATGGAATTTGCATACGTTGCTGCATAAGTAGACAGCGTCAAACCCACTGCAACACCGGACGGTGGGCACGTACCCTTAGTGAGCTGCAAACAGTGGGGCTGAGTTACTGAGCTAAATACGCCAGATACTTATATACAGAGGTTGTTCAGGACTGACATATTGATGACTTATCCTTAGACTGGGATGACACCAGAAAATATTCTCTCATAAGAGAGAATCGGGCTCATTATGCTAATCCCACAAGATGTGAGCTTGGAGAGAGACATGCCAGGCTCTCTATCTCTGAATGGAGACTGCATGCATCAGCTAGGAAAGCTGAGCAGTCTGTGTGTTGGAGCTGCAGAGAAAATGCATGAAAGTAGTGGAGTGTTACTATTCAGTTAATGTTCAATATTTTCCGCAAGGAATCTATAGTTTCCTGTTCTTCTTTTTTGAAATAATACTAACCATTCCAAGTAGTTATAAATGAAATAACTTACATATCTCCAGAGAAATTTCCTTTCGGATTCACTGCTAATGGTAGCGAGATCTCCGAAATTACGTTTGCAATATTCGCGTGCTTTGTCCATGGACACCTCTTCCTTGCTGATATAGTATTGTCTGTCCTCTCGAATTAACCAGCCATCACTTGTAAACTCAAAATCTAATATGGAAATAAGGAGCAGATTATAATAACACAGAAAAAAAAAATCAATTTATTTAAATATCTTGATTAATCTGGCAATGGCCCTTTATTTTCATAAGCACCGATAGCTATACCTCTGCTGTCATTTCCACTTCTTTTTGTAGCCCTGCTTCATGCTGCCATGTTAGAGACCCTAGGAGGAGGCTACAGGGAGGATATAAGTTCATATTCTCCCTTACAGGAAGCCTGTCAATCATGATTTAATTGCTATTTACCTGCAGATAACCACTATACCTGCATCAGGTATACAATTAGCGTTTCTGGAGGTGACATCTTCCTTTTAACCCCTTCTTGATATTTGATCTGCACCATATTATTCCATTTGTTCCAAACATATTAACAAAAATTGAATTTTCTGGCCCCCCAAAATCTTCCAAATTAGCATTTTGGCTGATTTGCTCCTCTCTAGTATTTATTGCTGTCAAATTTTCAGATGCTGAATTAGATTTAATGCATTTTTAGCTGAAAACTACTTACCGGGAACTGGTGGTTTTGTGGGTTCGGGCCTTAAGGTTGCGCCTAGAAATAAAATGATGGTGTCATTGTTTTAGAACCTGTGATTTTTGCCCATGCTACATTAAATGATAAACAAATACTGCGGCCGTCTAATGAATGTGACACTGATAAATTAAATTGTATGCATTTTATATTGATATACTGCTGATGAAATGACAACAATGTCCAGGATACATAGAACTTGTATTAAATGCAGTTTTATTATCAAAGTGTGTCAACTTCGAAACGCTTTGATAATAAAGCTGCATATAGTACAGTTCTTCATTATCAGCGCAGGAATCCATGTTTTTCTCCATATTTATTCTATCTGGTCTGGAGACCTGTGGATCTGCAACAGCTGAGCATCTACGCTTTGAAAACTGTTGCATGCACATAACTGTACCAAATCAGCGTATAATCTTTATAAAATCAAATGTATCTATATATATAATTGTCTAAGGGGCACGTCTGTCTGTTTGTCTGTCTGTCTGTCTGTCACGGAAATCCTGCGTTGCTGATTGGTCGCGGCCGCCAGGTCGATACCAATCAGTGACGGCCACAGTCCGGCCGAGAATTAGTCCCTCCCTACTTCCGTCCAGTCAGTGCCCGGCGCCCGCTCCATACTCCCCTCCAGTCAGCGCTCACACAGGGCTAATGCCAGCGGTAATGGACCGCGTTATGCCGCGGTGTAATGTACTCCGTTAACGCTGCTACTAACCCTGTGTGACCAACTTTTTACTATTGATGCTGCCTATGCAGCATCAATAGTAAAAAGATCTAATGTTAAAAATAATAAAAAAACAAAAAACCTGCTATTCTCACCTTCCATCGTCTGCCGATGCGCATGCGGCTGCCGCCAGCTTCCGTTCCCAGAGATGCATTGCGAAATTACCCAGGAGACTAAGCGGTCTTGCGAGACCGCAAAGTCATCTGGGTAATTTCGCAATGCATCTCTGGGAACGGAAGCTGGTGGCAGCAGCGCGCGCATCGGGACCGCTTCTCTGGACGCCGGAGGGTGAGTATATAACTATTTTTTATTTTAATTATTTTTTTTAACAGGGATATGGTGCCCACACTGCTATATACTACATGGGCTGTGCTATATACTGCGTGGCCTGCGTTATATACAACATGGGCAGTGATATATACTGCGTGGCTGCTATATACTACGTGGGCAGTGTTATATACTGCGTGGGCTGTGCTATATATTGCGTGGGCTGTGCTATATATTACATGGGCTGTGTTATATACTGCGTGGCTGCTATATACTATGTGGGCAGTGTTATATACTACGTGGGCTGTGTTATATACTGAGTGCGCTGTGTTATATACTGTGTGGCCACTGTTATATACTGCATGGCCACTGTTATATACTGCGTGGCCTGTGTTATATACTGTGTGGCCTGTGTTATATACTGCGTGGGCTGTGTTATATACTGTGTGGGCTGTGTTATATACTGCGTGGGCTGTGTTATATACTACTTGTGCTGTGTTATATACTGCGTGGGCTGTGTTATATACTGCATGCCCTGTGTTATATACTGTGTGGGCTGTGCTATATATTACGTGGGCTGTGTTATATATTGCGTGGGCTGTGTTATATACTGCGTAGGCTGTGTTATATACTACTTGTGCTGTGTTATATACTGCGTGGGCTGTGTTATATACTGCGTGGGCTGTGTTATATACTGTGTGGGCTGTGTTATATATTACGTGGGCTGTGTTATATACTGCGCAGGCTGTGTTATATACTGTGTGGGCTGTGTTATATACTGTGTGGGCTGTGTTATATACTGTGTGGGCTGTGTTATATATTACGTGGGCTGTGTTATATACTGCGTGGGCTGTGTTATATATTGCGTGGGCTGTGTTATATACTGCGTGGGCTGTGTTATATACTGCGTGTGCTGTGTTATATACTGCGTGGGCTGTGCTATATACTACGTGGGCTGTGTTATATACTGCGTGGGCTGTGTTATATATTTTGTGGGCTGTGTTATATACTGCGTGGACTGAGTTATATATTCCGTGGGCTGTGTTATATACTGCATGGGCTGTGTTATATACTGCGTGGCCTGTATTATATACTGCGTGGCCTGTGCTATACATTTGTGGCCTGTGTTATATACTACGTGGCTGTGTTATATACTATGTGGCTGCTATATACTACTTGGCACCTATATGCTACATGGCTCCTATTACTACGTGGCCTGTGCTATATACTATGTGGCTGCTATATACATACATGCATACATATTCTAGAATACCCGATGCGTTAGAATCGGGCCACCGTCTAGTATACCAGATAAGAGCCTATTGTATTTTATTTGCTCCCCATCTCCTGTACAGTTTTATATTGAGGGCGCATTACTGAGAAGAACAGTAGACTTTGTCACAGTGATCAGAGTAATCATAGGAAATTTGTGAATCTTTGCAATCAAAGGGTTTCTCTGGATCTTTCACATTGATGGCCTATTCTTAGGCTAGGTTATTAATATCTGATGAGTGGCGGGGCGACACCCGGCATCCGATCCGCTATTCCAGGAGCCAGCGGCAGCCAGAGGTGTTCAGATGTCAATCTGCACAGAATAGCTCCATCATCTGTATAGTGGCCGCGCATGGGTACTGCAAATCCGCCACCTGTTCGAAGCAAGGTAAACATCCTGGACAACTTCTTTAACCATGATGTTATATCGATGCAATGCAGCTTTAAGAGTGAGATTTCTTTTCCGTATTATTATTGTACCAAAGGCTTTATTATTATTAGCCATTTTCATCTCAGCACTGTTGCAATTCATCTTTCATTCATGTCGTTATTAGCTTTATGCCCTTTTCAACTTTTATGACAACTGCTGTAATTTGGGAGATACATATCAGTTCTGCCTAATGAAAATGCCCTGTGGGTTTGGAAATGTTTACTTGGCATCCACGGTAGAGGAATATTACTAGAACAAGTAAGGGGAATTTGTATGTTCCCGCACCCCTCATTTGGATAAAGTGGCCTATAGTAGGGATGAAAATAAGTCTGATTCCTGCAAAAATTAGGGACATATGTCACCTAAACTCCACGGTCATGTCTCGAACTCTCCAGGACTGATATATATTTTACTGATTACTTTACTTACCGTTGGTCGTATCACAATGGTGATAATGCCAGGCTACCTAAGTTGGCTTGAAACCAAGGAAATGTCACATTTATGCTGTTGAATGCTCAGCAATGAGATGTATGATAGATTATTCCTGCTGCGTATCGTCAGCAATGTATATTTACTCCAGTAAGATCCTCCCGCTATGAAATGTTGGGATTAATACGCACAAACTTGAGAAATGCCGTATGAATCATCATGCCAGTGATTGGTGTTTTGTGAGCCAATACATTATGTGGGAGAGACACCGTGGGTCTCATATGCCTTGACGTGGTGCCACTTGGGGTGTACAACAGCAACAGCTTATGCTGGAGGGACTGTGTAGAACAGACAGCAGATGGCGCTGTGTTAACTATTACAGCTTTTCATAAATTTCTGTAGTTCCTCTCTGGACTGTATTATATGACCTCCCAGGTTTGTTCCTGTCTTCTATTCCCTTTATCCTCCTTCTTGATGATGCTAATATCCCAAGTAAACCAGCTCATTCCCCCACAATATCTGAGTTGAGGATGATTCTGCTGAAAGCTGAAATCTGCAACTCCACCGAGAAGCGATGATGAATTTTGAAAGTGCTACTTATTAGGAGAGAGGTTTGTGCTTTGTCCTTTAGGGGTTAACAGACTAAGTCGCTGGTGACATTGCTAAGTTATGGATCAGAATTAAAGGACGTGTCCATATCGGGAAGAATAAACCTTAATATTAAACACGCTCAAAAAGAGAAGAAAAATTATTGCACTTTTAGAGCGATGTTCCTGCAGAAAAAACAAGAGTGGGGGAAAAGTGTAGAGGCTTACTATCACAAAGACACAGTAGAGGTTGAAGAAAGTGAGACCCCTAAAGAGACCGGGAGGTGTGGCGTGAGGTCGCCTCATGAAGTGTTGCTAAATGACCAGTCGAGCAGAGTCGAAATGTGTAGGCCAAGCATACATGTGATAAAGCTGCAGGGAGTAAAAGTCAACTGTGATAACTAAGGTTACTGTTCAGAGACCACCTCAAGAGGGGAATCCACCCAACCGCGATCATCCTCTAAGTGATACTGAGCGTTGTGGTCAGTGGCGTAACTTAAAGCTCGTAGGCCCCAAGGCAAGATCTCCAACCAGCATGGGCCTGTAATAGTATTGATGTTCTAATATGGACCAATGGTTCTCATTAGGCTCCTGGGCTACAGTGCGATTGCACCAATTATAGTTACACCTCTGGTTGTGGACTACCTTATTTATTGCACCTGCCTGTTTAGTATGTACCAGGTGGAGAAGATCAGTCCACCAGTATGAAAGAACTGTTATTAGAGAGAGAGTGAGGACAACCACCAAATAGAGGCTCTTCTCACAAGGTGAAGATCAGCCGCTATCAAGAGGAGAATTTACCTCAGAAAAGTAGAATCAGAAAAGTAGAGAAGAGATGCTTATTCCTGTCTGCAAGCATTACCCCACAAAAGAGTCTCCGTTGTAATGTCTGAGTGTGACTAGCCATGCCACATACGGCTGGAGTCCGGTCTGTGTGTGTGACCAATAGTGTAGGATGCAGGCATGTACAAATTGCGGGATATTACTGAGAGGAGGAGGGGGCTGTGAGGAAAGCGCTGTGACTGTGGGCTCTACTGTATTGTTAAAAACCACAGAGACTGTGAAGGACGTGCCGCTAAAGGGATTGTCTGCAGTATTACAAATGTTAGCCCATTGCTGTCTACCTGTGTACAAGCCTATCACCAAAGGTTATGTTCAGTAACCACAAAGAACTTTCCTCATGGAAGGCACTGGGACTATCAAGCTCATTGTCCCCCCTGTCAGTAACATTGCTGCGCTCTCATCCTTTCCATCATCCCTTCTGCCATGTACATCTGCATTTCTTCTGCCACCTCTCATAATCATGGTATACTCTCTTTCAAGCAGACTGGTCTCTTTCCTGGCACAGATTATGGGATGGCTGTACTACAGGCTGTAGCTTCTTTACTATAGCCCTTGGGGTAAAGCACCACAAGCAGTGAGTACTACTCACCCCCACTTGCTAGCCAGCTCTGATGCTAGCTAGATATTTCATAAGACCACAGCTTTATATTCAGACAGATAATACTGTAGTATATGCATTACCATATATTTATTTATGTACATTTTACTTTAAAGCGTATCTAACTTTACCTAGAACGTATTATATGCCTAGAACTGGAACAGGCAACATATGGGCAGCCTAATGCCTGACTATGGATATGCCGCACACGAGAACAGGTGTGATTGCCACCGCAGCGGGGGCAATGTTTGTCCATGACACCAGTAAAGGATATGAGAGTCCGGAAAGCTCAGAATGCAACAGTGGGGTATGGGTACCAATTGTCCTTGATTTTATGCATTAGGGTGGAAGATTAATTTCAACCCTCTGACAGGCCCATGGAATGTAATCTATTTTAAGGTGAACTTTATGGAGTATATCTAATAGTGCAGCACAAATTGTTTCATATTTCTGCTTTATCGCTAATGTGGATATCACTTTGATTTTATTTAAAAAGCTTTTCCCATCACAACACTATCATGGATTGAACTTTGCCAGTTTATAATTTAGTTTTTCTAAGCGCTATTCTCACAGTGACCACTGGATGACAGCAACAACTCAATTATTTTGAAATATTTTCATTATAATAACTATCTGCTAGATGGTCACATAAGTGGCGCCAACATTTCTACTTAACAAATAAAACAGACTATACTCTAATCATAATCACTAAATGCGTTTTCAATATGATTGGGGTTGGTGAAGGGCTTGATATATGAATTTCCAAATATTGGAAGGTATTTTAAAACAAGAAGTAGAGCGACGAAAAGAATTATCATTTATTCAAATTTTCAGCCTCATTAATCTATATGGTAGCACCTTGCACTTTTATCGGGGGTTGGTGGAACTGTATCACAGTATCATTAGGAAACTATGCATCCGCTTATATAGATTGGGCGTTTGTCAGACACAAACTCTTACAGTTTTGTACCTTTTTTAAGTTCACAAATCCAATCCTGTGGAGTATCACAATGCCTGTCATTCCAGGATAGTCGATGATCAGTATTCACCTCCCCGCAGAGCTCCAACCCCTGGTAGTTGTTGGGTTCTCCATATGACCAGTTTTCATAAATCAACTGCAGAAAGAAAAAAAAGAAGGAAAGAAAAAGAGAAGGAAAGAGGGAACGAAATAGGGAAATAGAGAGGGAAAACGAGGGAAAGGGAAAGAAAGATAGAAAGAAAGAGAAAAGAAAGAAAGAGGGAGGAAAAGAGGGAGAGAAAGAAGGAAAGAAAGAAAGAAAAGGAAGGAAAGAAATAGGCAAAAGGAAAGGAACAAAGAGGGAACAGGAAGGAAAGAAAGAGGTAAAGAAAGATGGAATGAAAGAGGGAAAAAGAGGGAATGAAATAGGGAAAGAGAGGGAAAATGAGGGAAAGAGAAAGAAAGATAGAAAGAAAGAGAAAAGAAAGAAAGAGGGAAAAAAAGATGTAAAAAGAGGGAATGAAATAGGGAATGAAAGAGGGAATGAAATAGGGAAAGAGAGAGGGAAAACATGGGAAAGAGAAAGAAAGATAGAAAGAAAGAGAAAAGAAAGAAAGAGGGAAAAAAAGATGTAAAAAGAGGGAATGAAATAGGGAATGAAATAGGGAACAAGAGGGGATGAAATAGGAAAAGAGAGGGAAAACAAGGGAAAGAAAAGAAAGATAGAAAGAAAAGAAAGATAGAAAGAAAGGTGGGGAAAGAAAGATGTAAAGAGAGAGAATGAAACAGGGAAAGAAAGAAAGTTTAGCTTGTTTAGTTTTTTAGCAGAACAGGTCTAGAGAATAAAAAACTGAGGACGGATAGCCCCTCAAATGACACTGAAGCAACCACTGCTTTCTATACCACCACAATAATCTTTCACTTTGAATTCACTAAAATCTATAAAATCTGTGCTCCGTGAATACAGACTTTCTCATTACTGAGACAGAAGATGACAGTTGGTGATTTTAAAATTCTATGGAGAAGGGAGGAGCCAGAGGCAGAGAGACCTTCTACTGAAACGACAGTTACACTTCTCCATAGAACTTTATGAGCACCAACTGTCATCTCCTATCTCAGAAATGGGAAAATCTGTGTTCACTGAAGACACATTTTTTTGGCGTATTTAGAATTTTGAGAATGAAAGATCGGTCCAGGAGGAGGCAGAAGTGGATTTCTTTCATAAGATATATAAAAACAGTTTCTTATTTTCACATGTTCTACTGATTTACGGGGAAAAATAAATACAACGATGCTTACTCTTCAAGTGTATTGAAGATGCATTTTCATTTTCGGGTAGGCACTATTAGTGTATCATGGGACAAAACCGTATGGTTTTTCCACAAATTGCAGCAATTTTTTTTATATCTCACAGGTAGTGTTGAGCATTCCGATACCGCAAGTATCGGGTATCGGCCGATACTTGCGGGTATCGGAATTCCGATACCGAGATCCGATACTTTTGTGGTATCGGGTATCGGTATCGAAACAACATTGATGTAATAATGTGTAAAAGAAAGAATTAAAATAAAAAATATTGCTATACTCACCTCTCCGACGCAGCCTGGACCTCACGGAGGTTGTGATCACAAGCCGTGACGTAATTTTAAAATGCGCGCGTGTCCTGCCTCCCGTGACGTCACGGCTTGTGATTGGTCGCGTCGCCCATGTGACCGCGACGCGACCAATCACAAGCCAGAACGTAATTTTAAAATCCTGAAGGACCTGAAATTACGTCACGGCTTGCTGTGATTGGTCGCGTCGCGGCCACATGGGCGGCACGCGACCAATCACAAGCCGGGACTTCACGGAAGGAAGTAAACGCGCGAATTTTAAGCAAAGAACGCTGCCGGTTCCCTCCGTGAGGTCCAGGCTGCGTCGGAGAGGTGAGTATAGCAATATTTTTTATTTTAATTCTTTCTTTTACACATTAATATGGATCCCAGGGCCTGAAGGAGAGTTTCCTCTCCTTCAGACCCTGGGAACCATCAGGGATACCGTCTGATACTTGAGTCCCATTGACTTGTATTGGTATCGGGTATCGGTATCGGATTGGATCCGATACTTTGCCGGTATCGGCCGATACTTTCCGATACCGATACTTTCAAGTATCGGACGGTATCGCTCAACACTACTCATAGGGTATTTATCATTCCGAGACAGAAGCAAAATACTCGGCTTTAAAAGAAAAGCTCCTTAAGGCCCATCAATGAAAATATATGAGGCATTACTTACAGGTGAGCTATCTGACCACGAGAAGCCTTCATCTGGATTACTCTTCAACAGGCCAATCCAGAAGACGTGGCGGTAGATGCCATCATGTCTTGTACAGAGAAAAAGAAATAGAAAGTATGTAAGAAGCTCTACATGTTTGAACTTAAACCACTTCTAAACCATGTTTGCTTTGTTTCAGGGGGCATTATCTTGGTGAAAGAGGACACTGCTATCAGCGAACGTTACTACCAGGAACGGAGGTTACTTGATCTATAAAATGTTTAGGTAGGTGTTACAGCAACATGCACATGATGCCAGGAGCTAAGGTTCCTCAACAGGACATTGCCATATCACACTGTTGTCTTCATTGCAGCCTGGTGCCAACTCTTCTCCAGGTGCATATGAACCTGGACATCCAGAAGATGTACAAAAAAATGTACCGTAAGTAGTTGGCCAGACCACCCTCTCCTTTTATGACTACACAATTCGGATACTCACATGCCCATTGAAGGCATTTTCAGAAGTGGACGGTGGTCAGAATGATCAAGCTTACTTATGGGCTACCACAAAGTCCCATACGCTGATAACTGGTATCCACTATGAGTTCTATCGTAGCCAACAGGAAGTCGTTCAGCAATTTACGGGTTTGGGTAAGGTCCCCTGTATGTGGTAGAGGAGGGGGACAGATAGGAAGCTGCAGGAATGGACACTGGAGCTGCTAGGTAAAGTCTACGCTCAACATTCGAACAGAGGACCAAGGTAATAAGGTGGCACAGGAGTGCCTGAAGTACTCAGATGACTTTGCAGTGTAGAGCCCCAACCATTGTTGGAGAGGGCTTCAGTTGAGTGGCGTGGCACTGGAGACCAAGTGTGCTACAGAGTGATGGCCTACAGAGGAGATGGCTCACATGGGAGGAAATACAATGGTGAGGAGGAAGACTCCCACATACATGAATGGAGCCAAGGAAGTCTCCGATGGTTGGGTGCTAGAGGCATGCAGCAGGAAGCTAGAAGCCTCGGAGTTCCACAGGTGGATGTTTTGAGTATGGCCTATCACACCTCATAAGTCATACACAGCTGTATTATGGCTCCACTTTGAATTGTGCAATGATCAGACCTCAATAGAGACGCATCGAGCCTCTACTGAATCTCCATATGCCACTACTTGACAATGAGCAAAAATTAGCTTTTTTGCTGCCATACTGGAAAATTGCTTCAGCATCAGATGAGGTGAGTAGGAGTCAGATTAGTGGCAATCAGTAGATCACTCTCTGTCAGTATTCTGAGAGTGGATGTCTCTGAAGAGAAAAGCACTTTAAAGGGAATTTGTCATTAAGTTTTTGCCCTCTAATCTAAGAGCAATATAATTTAGAGACAGAAACCCCTATTGCAGAGATGTGTAACTTCCTGGGCTGCTTCATGTCGTTTTGATAAAATAACAGTTTTATCAGCAGGAGTTTATCACTAGAGGACTAGTAAGCCTGCTGCTAGATAGTCCTTCGCCACATCCCCACCACTGATTGGCAGCTTTCTGCCTATGCACAGGGAGGATTCACATTAGGTAGATTCCCAGCAACGAGAATCTCCTTATCACGGCTGCTGGGTAAACTTGAATTGGCCAATTTATGCGCTAAGTATTCTCAATTTTTTAGAATTTTTTAGAGCAGTAATGCAATACAAATTTCATATATTTCATGTTTTCATGCTAAAGCACTACAGAGTGCTACTTTATTTGTTGGTTATATATGGCGGTGGCTACTCTTAGTAAGCACCTGTTCACACTTGATTTTTGTTAGGAAGGGATGGTCAGTCTTTTGATATTTATACACAGTGTACACAGAAAGCTGCCAATCAGTGGTGTGGGCGGGGTTATACAGAGCTCAGCATTGAGAGCACTGCTAGATCTTCAGCAGATAGAACAATGATTTTAACAAGAACTGCAGCAAGCAGCCCAATAAGTGATACATCGCTGGAATCAGAGTCTCCGCTCCAACATTGTGCAGCTGTCAGATGGGGTAGCAAAAACCTGGTGTCAGATCCTCTTAACTAAAAAGGAAGACAAGCAGACTCCAATAAGGGGTCATTCTTGTTTTCACCGCACTGTAGCATAGTTTTAACAAACAATTTCAGATTTGATACTATAGTCCCCAACTTTCGGAAACAATCCTGGCAAGTTTGGACATGTCTTGGGATCGGTTTAGGTAAATTTTGTCTCGAAGGGGGTAGTTTTACTCTAGGGTGTGAAAGACTTAGACTTCCCTGTCATACTACCCCAGATGTTAGTAAGCATGCACATAGAGAATACTATAAAGTCTATCATCCATAAATGTGGGGCTACCTACAGCAGCATTGACCACACGACTTGTTCTTCCTCTTTGTCTCCGATACTGACTAAGTCACCGCCGATTGCTTTGCAAAAATTCTTCGACTCAAACCACGACTGCTTTTCGCTATTCGCTACCTGGTAATGCTGTGGAAAAATACAGATGTGCTGTAAACCTGAAATAACATTCCTTATAAACAGTGCAGAAAATAAATGTGATATACTCCGAACATGAATACATTAGTTTAATTTGGCGTCGTTTTATATGAACGTCTGTCTTATATTTTGACCAGATATTGATTAAATATACCCAGTTCACACACAAATGGTGCCCTTTATATATAATTACATTCTTATACTGTCAGAGCTTCGAAAAATTAACTATTTCCAATCTGCCCAAAGACGATAAATGTCCAGGCAATCAAATGTCACTGCATAGTAGACAACTGGGCTAACTGGTAGACACATAAAGATGCCCCATAGAGAAGGCTGAATTGGTTTATTAACGTCTCTGCCTTTTCTATCATTGTATACACTGTGCCGAAGAAGTGCTGTGTATGCAATATGTAGGAAGCACTAATGGCGTTCTCTCCTCCGGACCCAGCGGTTATGGGATCGCAGGATGTAGGTAGGGAATCCTAGGAGACCCAGTCAGCTCTACTATGGAGGCAGGAGGCTGAATTTCCCCTGTAACTGGGGCTAATACGGTATGCCAGTCCCAGATAGAAAGCAAGTGAAGTAAAAAAAAAAATTTGTAATGAAAAAATAAAATAAAAAAATATATATGTGTGTGTGTGTATTTATATACAGTATACACTCACTGGCCACTTTATTAGGTACACCATGCTAGTAACGGGTTGGACCCCCTTTTGCCTTCAGAACTGCCTCAATTCTTCGTGGCATAGATTCAACAAGGTGCTGGAAGCATTCCTCAGAGGTTTTGGTCCATATTGACATGATGGCATCACACAGTTGCCGCAGATTTGTCGGCTGCACATCCCAAAGATGCTCCATACAAGGCAGGATGGATCCATGCTTTCATGTTGTTTACGCCAAATTCTGACCCTACCATCCGAATGTCGCAGCAGAAATCGAGACTCATCAGACCAAGCAACGTTTTTCCAATCTTCTACTGTCCAATTTCGATGAGCTTGTACAAATTGTAGCCTCAGTTTCCTGTTCTTAGCTGAAAGGAGTGGTACCCGGTGTGGTCTTCTGCTGCTGTAGCCCATCTGCCTCAAAGTTCGACGCACTGTGCATTCAGAGATGCTCTTAGGCCTACCTTGGTTGTAACGGGTGGCAATTTGAGTCACTGTTGCCTTTCTATCAGCTCGAACCAGTCTGCCCATTCTCCTCTGACCTCTGGCATCAACAAGGCATTTCCGCCCACAGAACTGCCGCTCACTGGATTTTTTTTCTTTTTCGGACCATTCTCTGTAAACCCTAGAGATGGTTGTGCGTGAAAATCCCAGTAGATCAGCAGTTTCTGAAATACTCAGACCAGCCCTTCTGGCACCAACAACCATGCCACGTTCAAAGGCACTCAAATCACCTTTCTTCCCCATACTGATGCTCGGTTTGAACTGCAGTAGATTGTCTTGACCATGTCTACATGCCTAAATGCACTGAGTTGCCGCCATGTGATTGGCTGATTAGAAATTAAGTGTTAACAAGAAGTTGGACAGGTGTACCTAATAAAGTGGCCAGTGAGTGTATATATATATATATATATATATATATATATATATATATATATATATATATATATATAATTATGTATAAGATAAATAAAGAAATAAGCCAATGTTAACTTAAATAGCTATTTTAGCCCACCCCTATCAAAAAAAGCAAAACATGTAAGAAATAAAAAAATAATAATTATGACAAAAAATGGAGCAAATTTTTAAATGTGTTTCGGTGGTCTAAAAAAAAGATAAAACAGACTCCTATTTCCCATAATTTTCACACCTATACCTAGAACGTCAACAAAATGAGAAAAAAGAGTATGAAAATAAAATAAGGTTTAGGCCCCATATATCATGAAACAAAGATACAAAAATAATTTGAATATCCAAGAAATAATGAAAATGTGCCTGGTCAGGAATGAGGGATAATGGTTTGGTCTTCAACTGATTGAATTTTAGTAGAAAACGTTTCAGCATCTTTCATACAGTTCTGATTAGGCGTGGGGGCACATTCTACTTTTTGGTCATTTTTTTGTACAAGTCCCCTTCCAAATAGTTTTTTGCATAGGGAGTATTTTGCTCTCTTAAGATCGGCGCTCCTTACTTTATAACATGAACGGCTTGATGATTTCCAGTTGGGCGGACACGTTGGCTCAGGTGTGGTGGTAGGTAACGGAGGAGGCGTCACTCCTTGTGCCCACTTCTTGCACACATACTTAGCACTTTCATCACAGTTCAAAACATCCCATAATCCGGCTTTCTTCCCAGTTCTCATGGCTACACAGCCTTGTTTTCTGCCTGGGAAATTCAATGAAAAGTTTAGACAGAAACATAATTTATGCAAATCTTGTTGATAAAATGGACAAATGTGTGAATAGAAACAATTTAATTGTAAATGAAAAGGACGATCCCTATCCGTATGCTCGGTTTGAGGACCTCATAGAGGAAGAACTTCCATTTATTGGCTACGATAGAGACAAACTCTTGTTGACCCGGCCCATTGACGCAATACATGTCCAGCTTCTATTTTAAAAGTGTCTGTAAGACTTGTTGGAAAACTCAACGAGAAGGTCATTGCATAGTCCTTCCCAGACTATATATGTCATGCAATGGGTCAACAATAAAATGCTGTCTGAACGACCCTGGAGCACTTCAGGCCAAATTGGTTTCGATACCAGCAAAAGGTCAAATTCAATTACCGTATATATATATTTTTTCATAATTGAATACTAATTATGGAAAGAAGTCCATCTTACGCTTAAACTATCTGTACATTTTCTTTAGTTCCTCCCAAAAATGGATCTACTTTATTGAGGAAACAGAAGAAAGGGGGAGAAGGGGGGGATGCTGCTTCATGATCCTCCTCTAAGTGCTGTCAGAGGGAAGGAGGAGCATTAGTAGGATACGTGAATGGCTCAGTACACCTCTTAAATCACAAAGTCCCTGCACTCTCAGAAAGTACAGTATATAGAGAGATTTGGTGACTTACCCGGCATGTCAGCGTCCCAGTGTGTGTACAATACTCTTTCCTTGTTCGCCCATTTAAAAGTGTTCCTGTCTTCAGTATCAGAGAGCCCTGTCCAGAAATATTTCTCTGGTCTAAACCCGATCAGACTTGTTAAATAAGCCTGTTCAAACCTGCAATTAAAAGCCAACATGTCACATTTTCATTTAGACTCACATATAGAGAGGGAAAATAATGTCTATTTTAGGAATGTAGGCAGCAGGTAGCAGCCTAGTCTGTCCTTAGCATTACATTTAGAGGGACTGTCCACTGAAAACCACCCACCACTGGGACCTGCGGCAGAGAACCCTTATCCTAGCTACAATATTGCATGGCAGGTTGGATGTTTGACCGCTGCTCCATTCATTCTCTACGGGGCTGGCGGGAAAGGTCCATGAAGAATAAATGCAGCAACGGTCACAAATGTGCACTGACAACCATTCTAACAAGGCTAAATATTGGACATGTGGCTACACAATGTGCGTCATTGTGTACCCTCAGCTTTGGGTGCCAGTCTGTCAATTGCGCCCCCTACAGCTGAACAGTATAGGGTGTGCTATTATTACTAGTTTACTCGAAGATTTAAATAAAAATAGTGCTCAGCACATGTCTATAATTAATGTATTGACTTTATGATCATGTAGGATTCTATTTATTACTTTTTCTGTATATCCTCATGAGTATCCTGAGTACTTCTACGCCAGACCGGATACTGTCCCCAAAAATCCCGGGCATTACGGACATTCTTATCTCTGCAGATCCCTCCTATTACGCTCCCATTGAGGTTTTTATGCCTCAGAGTTTCCTTTAAGCTTGATAACCTGCCTTCCCTTCCTTATCAGAATGTCTTTGGTCAGGACGACTGTCTTCAGGAAGTTTGGACAGCACAGATGCAGCCTCAGCAGTCCTGAAATGAGTGATAACCCAGTGCTGTAACAAGATATTCGCTGATGACTGCAGAACACCACCAGGAATACTGGGTCAGGTACTCGGAGCGGCCCCACTATGCGTCTTATTGTATTTTATGCCATTCATAGATGTAGGGAATTGTAAATGTCTCTGCATGAATGAGTAAGATTAGACTTAAAGAGGTTGTACATTGCTAAAAACATTATCAATGGGCAGAGAGTGGTTAAGAAAATCTTTATTATTGAACTGGACACTTCCTCCAAGTCAATAAAATGTCAAGGCTGCAGCCCAACATCGGCCATGGATTGGCTGCAGGCATCCCAAGCTGCTCACCACATCAGAAGAAGGAGCCAAGAGATCAGTGGAGGCAGCAAAACGAAGGAGCCCATCTTGTAGATGAATATGCTTTTTTTTTTTTGTTTCTTTTTATGTGTTGGCCCATTGGTAAAGTTTTTACAAGTAGTGGACATCACATTTCAGGTTACCATACACCTTAGATGGCTGTCACTCAACATTTACTTTTCATGGCCTCCCTCCACATAAATACACGCTAGCGTAGAGGGATGAAAGACCCTGCCAGACATTATTGGAGGTGACTCATGAGAACAAATGGATAGGGCATTAAAATTGAGTTTTTCCAATCTTTTTCTACCCCAACATCATTTTTCATTGGAAAGCCAAACAGTTTCCATTATCATTTGAAAGCAGACCTATGGTGTCATTGGTTTGGCCAACTTTTCACTTACGTACATTGCGGACTTTAAGTTAGCCAAACCTGACGATTTCAGTGAGGCTGGCCATCCTTTTAATGTGTAAGCATGTGCGTTCTTCTGATGGTTCGTTGGTCAATGTCATAACAAAAGGGTCAAGCATGTTGAATTTTTAGTATTACCAATCCTTTGTCCTTGAGTAGTCCGCACAAAAGCATGGAGGCTTATCCAATATTGATTCCTTTCTTGGATCCAAATTTGCAATACAAGTTTATTGGTCATTAAAAAAATCAGACATCACTTGGTGCCATCCATGTGCTGTCCGATTTTCACAGCCCGTTTGATAGGAAAGATTTGGGAAACCTCTTTTTTTTCCATCTGAGAAAAACTTCTGAAACTTTGATGGTAAAAACTGACATTGACCAAACTCGGATCAAAGCCACTGAGGAAACTTCAATACGAGAAAACAAACTAATGTCTGAATAAGCCCTTACATATAGACGTGCACAGAACAAGTATTTGACTAAGAACTATTAAATATATAGGGCGATTTTTAGACTAAACTTGCAAGCCTGTGGTACACTGACACCATATACAACTTGCAGGGTTTATGTTGTCGAGCCCATAGATTTTTATGGCCAGGCACATGCCAAAAGTGCATCCTGTTGGAAAATTTGTCTTGGTCATGTGACAATCCATGGATCGGCCGTGGGTATCCTGATTTGTACTCAACAGCCTCATGTTAGGCACATATGAGGTTGTTGAGTCCTGGTTGGGAGATCCACAGCCGGTCAGTACATCAAGGTCTGCACTGGACCATGCGAAATGAATGTCTGAATGATGCCTTAGGTTTACAGTTATGTACATGAGAAAGCTTAGATCACTGTACCGTAACTATAACCACTCATTTACTCGTGAGGTACAGTGCTGGGGAAATTCTTGATGCCACACTATGGGGAACTTCCACTTAAGCCCCTAGCAACGAGCTTTAAAGGGAACCTGTCACCCCCAAAATCGATGGTGAGGTAAGCTCACTGTCATCAGGGGCTTATCTGCAGCATTCTGTAATGCTGTAGATAAGCCCCCAATGTTACCTAAAAGAGGAGAAAAAGACGGTAGATTATACTCACCCAGGGGCGGTCCCTCTGCGGTCTGGGTCCGATGGGCGTCTCAGGTCCGGTCCGGAACCTTAATGGTCCACATACCCATGGAAAGAATTTCCCCAGCACTGTACCTCTGGTTGTCCACCACATAGCAATGCTTGAAAAAGGCTCAGAATTGGGTCGAAGCGTTGCTTACTGCTGTCTTCCGAATCATCAATCTCTGTTATATTTCTAGTGCGGAGACTATTGTAAATAAATTTTGTCACTTTTTGGATTCACCTATGAGTGCGGCTGTTCTTTCTAGCATAACAGGACAGGGACAGATTTTCACCCTTTGCTTAATAACTACATTTCCAATGTCGGAAGATACTATCATCCTTACCTATCTTCCACAGTCATCAGGTAGGCTCCTTTACTATTGCAAGTGGTATTTGCTTCTGAGAACGAACTAGCTGATGCACTGATTAAATAGCAGTAGTATCCATGTCTTTTCCATCCCTGTCAACATAAAAAAAATTACAACAAAAGCTCAGTTCTATAGGTTGTGATGTACAGAAGTTAGAAAAGATGGGCGAAATGTCAGAGCCACAAATGATTGATAATTCATAGTCATATCTCATAACATCCCACTCGGGTCCATGAAATTGAACGACTACTAGTTTCCACCTAGATATTTCCAGTACTAGGAGTGTCAATGTAGGGGACAGGGACCTGGTGAGCTGTGCAGACGGGTGGAACCATTGTTGCCGGGAGTCGGGGTTCCGGGGGACGGATTTGAGGGGTGCATGGGAAGCCAGGCTCATGTGACAGGAGGAAGAGTGACGCAGGGAGAGGAGAGGATAAAAAGCAAAACGCGCGAAAGCAGGGGCAGAGAAGCGCGGGAAATCTCTGAGGAGAGGAAACTGCAGCGCAGTTGTTGTGAGTGTGCAGGCCGCAGTGAGACTTGCTGGAAGCAGGGGGAAAACGTGCAACAGACACTGCGGGCAACTACCAGAGCCCCCAAAAAGAGGCACATTCGTCGTCAGCGACCCCCCAGGCAGAGGGGTAGTGCTGACCAGCTCAGGGACAGTATTACCGCGCTCCCTGAGAGCACCTTGCCAGAGAGTGCTACGGACTCGCATGGTTTCGTCTCAGCTGTGACTGATACTGATTATTCTCCTAATCCTCCTCAAAAAGACTCTTCTCTGGACTGGGAGGCTGTTACCTCGGATCAACGTCCGCCTGCAGGAGGGAACGCAGCACCGCAAAAGACATTCTGGACTCGACTCTACGCCTGGGCCCGTCGCCAGAAGACACCTCCTTCCTCCGCCATCAGGACTACGGCGTTGTCGGAGCCTCACCGTCAGGACTACATCGCTGAACCAGCACTGATAAGTGACCGTTGTTGACTTTATCTTAGTAGGGAGTCACTAGTGAGGCGCTGCCGCGTTCTACGGGTATAGTTCAGGGCGGTCATATAGTAATTAGGATTTACTGCGAGATTGTGTTCTTGTATATAAGTTCCCTGCGTGGAAAAACGTTTGTCATCTTTTTGGTTGGAAGTTAAAAAGAAAGTTAAAAACGCTATTTGCTTTCTGGCTCCTATTTGTCCCTGCATCCTTCTTTACCTGCGGTCCCTACATTTGGCGAGGTCGGCAGGATGCAGGATCCAAAGAAGGAGCCAGAAGATACGGAGGATGGGGCTGGGCCTAGAGCTTCTCTCTCATTGGGGGCCATGTTAAACAATTTGCCCAAGTTTAATGGGAGCAACATGTTGTTGTGGAGCTGGACTGAAAGGATGAGGGGGCTGTTGAGAATGCATCCTATGACCCCAGCCCTGGAAGCAGAGGTGGCCATTATGGCCTTAGACGGAGAGGCTCGGGATTCAGTGATGTTGAGACCCCCCACAGAGCGGAATACTTTTACCGGGGTGTTACATGTGTTAGAGGGGACGCACGGGGATCCCACCGACGTGGGAGAGCTGCGGGCCCGGTTGTTTGGACGGCGACAAAAAGAGGGCGAGACTGTCACTCAGTACATGAATGCTCTGCAAGAGCTAAACATTGCAATCGTGCGGAAAGATGGTATGGGGATGGGACATGTTGACGTGACCCTGCGCGACCAACTGGTGACGGGACTGCGGGATGAGTTGACCAAACAGGCTCTACGTGAACGAGTGCGGGTCGACCCGCGCCTGACTTTCTCCGACATAGGCAATGAGGCCCGCACCCGGGAGCAAGAGAGGGGGGTGACGGTCCTGACAGGAGAGGCTCGGGTTATCCAGACCGCTGCACCAGGAGGGGGTGAGCCGTCGTGGGTTCAGGAGATGCGGCAGGAGCTCAAACAAATCCGAGAGGAACTGGCCGAAGTTAAAAAAAATGCGCGAAGCCCAAGGGAGCTACCCCGGGGGCAAGGGTCTGGGAGTCCAGCTCGTGGCGCTCGTTCAGGATATTATCCGGTCCCCGGTGCTTGCTATGGTTGCGGGGAGGCAGGACATTTCGCACGGGAGTGCCCCCGGAGAGGGAGGGCCTCGTCACGGCGGCCGTTAAACTAGAGGACTCCGAGCTAAGGGGACGACGCTCGGAGTCAGAATCCCCGCGGATGGGTGGTGAAAGTCCCGAAAATTTGGTTGCCAGCTGCCCCCTGGTTTGGGCAGAGTTTGAAGGGCGGGCTGTACGTTGTCTGGTGGACACCGGATCTCAAGTCACGACGATGCCCGAGGCCTATTTTAGAAAACACTTCCCTGTGTCAGTCAGACCCCAATGGGGCCCCGTAATCCGGTTGCAGGCCGCCAATCAGCTGCCCATCCCAGTGGAAGGGGTCACCTGGATGCAAATATCTTTATGTGGGAAAGACCTGGGCCGCCGGGGGGTTGTGTTGACGCGGGGGGATCCCAGCCCACAACATATCGTGACTTTGGGGATGAATATATTGAAGGACTTTGGCAGTTTGCTGTTAGGGGAGACCACACAAGAGACACTCAATCAGTGGGGGACCAGTACACCTCAAGGCTCCGTGTTCAGACAGTTAGTGAGGGAAGTCCGTGTGCAAGAGACCTTTCAGGAGGGAGACATACTAGGGAAAGTAATCACCTCCCCGACAGCAGAAGTGACGTTTCCCCCAGGACAGACTGTTATATCCCTGCCCATCCGAGCTCGCATCCCTCTGGAAGGAGTGCAAGTGCAGGTTGAGCCCACCTTTACGTCCCCTTTGCCCACAGGACTGCTGGTGGCCCGATCTCTGGCTACTGTTAAAAATGGGGCCGTACCAGTGCGATGTGTGAATGTGGACGAACACGATGTCGTGCTACGGGTCCGAAGTGAGATGGCCAAAGTGTTACGACCGTTAGAAGTGATGCCTCCTCCAGATACTTTACAGTTAAAGGTGGATTCCCCTGATCCCTGGATGGTCAGTGTCCGGTCTACACAGGATCCTGAGCTGATAGCGTTCCGAAAAGGTCAAACTATTCTGGAACATATGCGAGCAGAATTACCGGGTCTGGATCCATCACAAGTCTCGCGAGTGCAGCGGCTCCTTGGACACTATGCTGAAGTGTTTGCGCAACATGAAGATGATTTTGGCTGTACCACGGCCATCGAACATGGAATTCCGACCGGAGATACAGTGCCCATCAGGGAGCGGTACAGACAGATTCCCCCGCAGATGTACCAGGAAGTAAAGACGTTGTTAGGCCAGATGCTACAAAAGGGAGTGATCCGCGAGAGTCAGAGCCCGTGGGCTGCCCCGATCGTGCTGGTGCGGAAAAAGGACGGCACGCTCCGGTTCTGTGTGGACTGTTGTGAATTTGGATTCTGGGCTCCCCCGGTGGCCGCTTGTGGAATTGGACTTGTCATCCTCTTTCCTGTTTCACCTGGTTCCATCAGTAGTGGGTGTCGCTATTTAAGCTCATTTCTCTGGTGGTTTCTTGCCGGTCAACAATGTTATCTGATGCCTCTCAGTGCTTGTTCCTGCTTCTAGACAACTACTAGATAAGTTGGACTTTTGTCCATGTTTTGTTTTGCCTATTTGTTCCAGTTCACAGCTGAAGTTTTGTTACTGTGTCTGGAAAGCTCTCGTTGATCAGGGATTGCTACTCTGGCGTTATGAGTTAATGCCAGAGTTTAAGGTAATCTCTGGATGGTGTTTTGTTAGTGTTTTTCTGCTGACCATGAAAGTATACTATCTGTCTTCTGCTATCTAGTAAGTGGACCTCAAATTTGCTAAGACTATTTTCCTGCTGCGTTTGTTGTTTCATCTGAACTCACCGTCATTATATGTGGGGGGCTACTGTCTTCTTTGGAATATTTCTCTAGAGGTGAGCCAGGTCTTATATTTCCCTCTGCTAGCTATTTAGGTCTTAGGCCAGAGCTGGGCATCTAGCGATAAATAGGAAATGCTACCTGGCTATTTCTAGTTGCGCGGCAGGCTTAGTTCATGGTCAGTATAGTTCCATCTTCCGAGAGCTTGTCCCTCTATAGGCTTGCTATGATCTCTGCCTGCAGAGATCATGACAGTTTGACCGGCCAGTAAAGTGTTAAAGACCCAGGTTGAGAAAGGAGAGTTATAAGAAGTCTGCTGGAATTTTTTTTTTTTTTTTTTCCTCCAGTCTGCCTTGCTGCAGTCTTTTTTCTCTCTCTCTCCTCCTAATCTCTGTGTGCACCTGACAATAATGGATCTCCAGAGTGTAACTGCGGGTTTGAATAATCTCATCACGAAAGTACAAAATTTACAAGATTTTGTGGTACATGCTCCGGTATCTGAGCCGAGAATTCCTTTGCCGGAGTTCTTCACAGGGAATAGAGCTAGCTTCCAGAATTTCCGAAATAATTGTAAGCTTTATTTGTCCCTGAAGTCTCGTTCAGCTGGAGACCCTGCTCAGCAGGTTAGGATTGTGATTTCCTTGCTCAGGGGTGACCCTCAAGATTGGGCCTTCTCATTGCCAGCAGGGGATCCTGCGTTACGCGATGTGGATGCGTTTTTTCTGGCCTTGGGCTTGCTTTATGAGGAACCTCATTTGGAACTTCAGGCAGAAAAAACTTTGATGGCACTATCTCAGGGGCAAGACGAAGCTGAAGTTTTCTGCCAAAAATTCCGTAAATGGTCTGTGCTTACTCAGTGGAATGAGTGCGCCTTGGCGGCAACTTTCAGAGAAGGTCTCTCTGATGCCGTTAAGGATGTTATGGTGGGGTTCCCTTTGCCTGCAGGTCTGAATGAGTCCATGACAATGGCTATACAGATTGATAGGCGTCTGCGGGAGCGCAAACCGGTGCACCATCTGGCGGTGTCTATGGAAAAGACGCCAGAAAGTATGCAGTGTGATAGAATTCTGTCCAGGAGCGAGCGACAGAATTTTAGACGGAAGAATGGATTGTGTTTCTATTGTGGGGATTCTACTCATGTTATATCAGCATGCTCTAGGCGTACAAAGAAGCTTGATAAGTCTGTTTCCATTGGCACCATTCAGTCTAAGTTTATTTTGTCTGTAACCCTGATTTGTTCTTTGTCATCCATTGCCACGGACGCCTATGTTGACTCTGGCGCCGCTCTGAGTCTTATGGATTGGTCCTTTGCCAATCGTTGTGGTTTTGATTTAGAGCCTTTGGAGACTCTTATTCCTCTGAAGGGGATTGACTCCACCCCATTGGCTAATAATAAACCACAATACTGGACACAAGTAACCATGCGTATCAATCCGGATCACCAGGAGATTATTCGTTTCCTGGTGCTGTATAATTTACATGACGATTTGGTACTGGGATTGCCATGGTTGCAGTCTCACAACCCAGTCTTGGACTGGAGAGCAATGTCTGTGTTGAGCTGGGGATGTAAGGGTATTCATGGGGACGTACCTTTGGTTTCTATTTCGTCGTCCATTCCCTCTGAAGTCCCTGAGTTCCTCTCTGATTATCAAGACGTCTTTGACGAACCCAAGCTTGGGTCGTTACCTCCGCACCGTGAGTGCGATTGTGCCATAGATTTGATACCGGGTTGTAAATATCCAAAGGGTCGTTTGTTTAATTTGTCTGTGCCGGAACATGCTGCTATGCGGGAATATATAAAGGAGTCTTTGGAAAAGGGACATATTCGTCCATCTTCTTCTCCCTTGGGAGCTGGGTTTTTCTTTGTCTCAAAAAAAGACGGCTCTTTGAGACCATGTATTGATTATCGGCTTCTGAATAAGATCACTGTTAAGTATCAATACCCATTGCCATTGCTTACTGATTTGTTTGCTCGTATAGAGGGTGCTAAGTGGTTCTCTAAAATTGATCTTCGTGGGGCGTATAATTTGGTGCGGATCAGGCAGGGGGATGAGTGGAAGACCGCATTTAATACGCCCGAGGGCCACTTTGAGTATTTGGTCATGCCTTTTGGTCTTTCTAATGCCCCTTCAGTTTTCCAGTCTTTTATGCATGATATTTTCCGCGATTTTCTGGATAAATTTTTGATAATATATCTGGATGATATTCTGATTTTTTCTGATGACTGGGACTCTCATGTCCAGCAGGTCAGGAGAGTTTTTCAGGTTCTGCGGTCTAATTCTTTATGTGTGAAGGGGTCTAAGTGCGTTTTTGGGGTCCAGAAAATTTCCTTTTTGGGGTATATTTTTTCTCCCTCTTCCATTGAGATGGATCCCGTCAAGGTGCAAGCTATTTGTGACTGGACTCAGCCCTCCTCTCTTAAGGGTCTTCAGAGATTTTTGGGCTTTGCCAACTTTTACCGCCGATTTATTGCTGGTTTTTCGGATGTCGTTAAACCACTGACTGATTTGACCAGACAAGGCGCTGATGTTGCTAATTGGTCCCCTCATGCTGTAGAGGCCTTTCAGGAGCTTAAGCGCCGTTTTGCCTCTGCCCCTGTGTTGCGTCAGCCTGATGTGAATCTGCCTTTTCAGGTTGAGGTTGACGCTTCGGAGATCGGAGCTGGGGCAGTGTTGTCGCAGAAAGGTTCCGACTGCTCCGTCATTAGGCCTTGTGCCTTCTTTTCTCGCAAATTTTCGCCCGCAGAGCGGAATTATGATGTTGGGAATCGGGAGCTTTTGGCCATGAAGTGGGCGTTTGAGGAGTGGCGCCATTGGCTCGAGGGGGCTAGGCATCAGGTGGTGGTATTGACTGACCACAAAAATTTGATTTATCTTGAGACTGCCAGACGCCTGAATCCTAGACAGGCGCGCTGGTCTTTATTTTTTTCTCGCTTTAATTTTGTGGTGTCATACCTACCGGGTTCTAAGAATGTTAAGGCAGATGCCCTTTCTAGGAGTTTTGACCCGGACTCTCCTGGTAATTCTGAACCCACAGGTATCCTTAGGGAGGGAGTAATTTTGTCGGCCGTTTCTCCTGATCTGCGGCGGTCCTTGCAAGAGTTTCAGGCGGATAGACCGGATCGTTGTCCGCCTGATAGACTGTTTGTTCCGGATGATTGGACCAGCAGAGTCATCTCTGAGGTACATTCTTCTGCATTGGCAGGTCATCCCGGAATTTTTGGTACCAGGGATTTGGTGGCAAGATCCTTCTGGTGGCCTTCCCTGTCACGAGATGTGCGAGTCTTTGTGCAGTCATGTGACGTTTGTGCTCGGGCCAAGTCTTGTAGTTCTCGGGCTAGCGGACTGCTGTTGCCCTTGCCTATTCCTAAGAGGCCTTGGACACACATCTCGATGGATTTTATTTCAGATCTGCCTGTTTCCCAGAAGATGTCTGTCATCTGGGTGGTCTGTGACCGTTTCTCTAAAATGGTCCATTTGGTTCCTCTGCCCAAGTTGCCTTCTTCTTCTGAGTTGGTTCCTCTGTTTTTTCAGAATGTTGTCCGATTGCACGGTATTCCTGAGAATATTGTTTCTGACAGAGGTACCCAATTTGTGTCTAGATTTTGGCGGGCATTCTGTGCTAGGATGGGCATAGATTTGTCTTTTTCATCTGCTTTTCACCCTCAGACTAATGGCCAGACCGAGCGGACTAATCAGACCCTTGAGACATATCTGAGGTGTTTTGTCTCTGCTGACCAGGATGATTGGGTTGCTTTTTTGCCATTGGCAGAGTTCGCCCTCAATAATCGGGCCAGTTCTTCCACCTTGGTGTCCCCGTTTTTCTGTAATTCGGGGTTTCACCCTCGATTTTCCTCCGGTCAGGTGGAATCCTCGGATTGTCCTGGAGTGGATGCGGTGGTGGAGAGATTGCATCACATCTGGGGGCAGGTTATGGACAATTTGAAGTTGTCCCAGGAGAAGACTCAGCGTTTTGCCAACCGTCATCGTCGTGTTGGTTCTCGGCTTTGTGTTGGAGATTTAGTGTGGTTGTCTTCTCGTTTTGTCCCTATGAGGGTCTCTTCTCCTAAGTTTAAACCTCGGTTCATCGGCCCTTATAGAATATTGGAGATTCTTAATCCTGTTTCTTTCCGTTTGGACCTCCCTGCGTCCTTTTCCATTCATAACGTTTTTCATCGGTCGTTATTGCGCAGGTATGAGGTACCTGTTGTACCTTCAGTTGAGCCTCCTGCTCCGGTGTTGGTTGAGGGTGAGTTGGAGTACGTTGTGGAGAAAATTTTGGACTCTCGTGTTTCCAGACGGAAACTCCAGTATCTGGTCAACTGGAAGGGTTACGGCCAGGAGGATAATTCTTGGGTCAATGCATCTGATGTTCATGCTTCTGATCTTGTTCGTGCCTTCCATAGGGCTCATCCTGGTCGCCCTGGTGGATCTGGTGAGGGTTCGGTGCCCCCTCCTTGAGGGGGGGGTACTGTTGTGAATTTGGATTCTGGGCTCCCCCGGTGGCCGCTTGTGGAATTGGACTTGTCATCCTCTTTCCTGTTTCACCTGGTTCCATCAGTAGTGGGTGTCGCTATTTAAGCTCATTTCTCTGGTGGTTTCTTGCCGGTCAACAATGTTATCTGATGCCTCTCAGTGCTTGTTCCTGCTTCTAGACAACTACTAGATAAGTTGGACTTTTGTCCATGTTTTGTTTTGCCTATTTGTTCCAGTTCACAGCTGAAGTTTTGTTACTGTGTCTGGAAAGCTCTCGTTGATCAGGGATTGCTACTCTGGCGTTATGAGTTAATGCCAGAGTTTAAGGTAATCTCTGGATGGTGTTTTGTTAGTGTTTTTCTGCTGACCATGAAAGTATACTATCTGTCTTCTGCTATCTAGTAAGTGGACCTCAAATTTGCTAAGACTATTTTCCTGCTGCGTTTGTTGTTTCATCTGAACTCACCGTCATTATATGTGGGGGGCTACTGTCTTCTTTGGAATATTTCTCTAGAGGTGAGCCAGGTCTTATATTTCCCTCTGCTAGCTATTTAGGTCTTAGGCCAGAGCTGGGCATCTAGCGATAAATAGGAAATGCTACCTGGCTATTTCTAGTTGCGCGGCAGGCTTAGTTCATGGTCAGTATAGTTCCATCTTCCGAGAGCTTGTCCCTCTATAGGCTTGCTATGATCTCTGCCTGCAGAGATCATGACAGTGGACTATCGTAAGCTAAATGCATGCACCGTCCGAGACTCTTATCCACTTCCCCGTATCGAGGAGTCTCTCTCCGTGCTGGGTCGGGCCAAATATTTTTCCACCTTAGACCTAGCCAGCGGATACTGGCAGGTCCCGATGACAGAAGCAGATCGTCCTAAGACAGCGTTCATCCTTCCCATGGGACTATTTGAGTTCAATCGAATGCCGTTTGGGCTGGCCAACGCTCCAGGCACCTTCCAACGATTAATGGAGCGGTGTCTGGGGGATTTGAACTTCGAGGCCACTCTCATTTATCTGGATGACATCATCATCTACGCCCCAACATTCGAGGAACATCTGTGCCGACTGGAACAGGTACTAGACCGGTTGCTGAAATACGGGCTTAAGGTGAAGCCCCAGAAGTGTCACTTGTTCCGGGAACAGATCGAGTACCTGGGGCATGTGGTGTCCGCCGAAGGAGTCCGGCCATCGCAGGAGAAGATTGCTGCAATCCAGGAGTGGCCCACACCGGAGACCGCTAAGGATGTACGGGCGTTCTTGGGCCTCGCTGGGTACTACCGGCGCTTCGTGAAGAATTTTGCTCGCCGTTCTCACAATCTACAAGTCCTGCTGAAAGGAAGCTCCCCCAAGGAACGGGGAAAGAAGATACAATGGCAGGAGTCACAAGAAGCAGCATTCCGGGACTTGAAGACAGCTCTCATGGAGCCGCCGGTGTTGGCTTATGCGGACTTTTCGCAACCGTTCATCCTACACACCGACGGCAGCTCTCAGGGATTGGGGGCTGTGTTGTCTCAGGTTCAGGATGGGCGGGAGAGAGTGATCGCCTATGCGAGTCGGTCTCTTCATGACTCTGAGTTGAACCCAGACAATTACAGTTCTTTCAAGGTGGAGCTGCTGGCCGTGGTGTGGGCTATGACGGAGCGGTTCGCTGAGTACCTGGCCGGTTCCGAGGTGCTGATACGCACGGATAACAACCCATTGGCACATCTGGAAAATGCAAAATTGGGTGCCCTAGAACAGCGCTGGGTAGCCCGGATGGCCAAGTACAGATACCGTATCCTTTACAAGCGAGGAGCGGAGAATGTTCATGCTGACGCATTATCTCGTCTGCGGAAGAATCCCCCAAGGACTAACCGAGATGAGGAGCTGGAGGGAGAAGAAATCCCCTACGCCATCGGGGGCGCTACTCGGACGGCTGTGAGCCGGGAACAGACCGGGAACGGAACGGCTACAGGACTGTTGGTTCAGAGTCGCGATGAATGGATACGTGTTGTGAATTTGGATTCTGGGCTCCCCCGGTGGCTACTGGTGGAATTGAACTGGTGTTGTCATCTTCTCTGTTCACCTGTTCCCATCAAGATGTGGGAGTCGCTATATAACCTTGCTGCTCTGTTAGTTGCTTGCCGGTCAACAATGTTATCAGAAGCCTCTCTGTGCTTGTTCCTGCTCCTAGACAACTACTAGATAAGTTGGACTCTTGTCCATGTTTGTTTTTGCATTTTTGTTCCAGTTCACAGCTGAAGTTTCGTTACTGTGTCTGGAAAGCTCTTGTGAACAGGAATTGCCACTCTGGTGTTATGAGTTAATGCCAGAGTTTTAAAGTAATTTCTGGATGGTGTTTTGATAGGGTTTTCAGCTGACCATGAAAGTGTCCTTTCTGTCTTCTGCTATGTAGTAAGTGGACCTCAAATTTGCTGAACCTATTTTCATACTACGTTTGTTATTTCATCTTAATTCACCGCCAATACATGTGGGGGGCCTCTGTCTCCTTTCGGGGTATTTCTCTAGAGGTGAGCTAGGACTAATATTTTCCTCTGCTAGCATTATTTAGTCCTCCGGCTGGTGCTGGGCATCTAGAATCAACGTAGGCATGCTACCCGGCCACTGCTAGTTGTGCGTTAGGTTTAGTTCATGGTCAGCTCAGTTCCCATCTTCCAAGAGCTAGTTCCTATATATGCTGATGCTATGTTCTCTTGCCATTGAGAACATGACAGTTTGACCGGCCCACTAAAGGGTTAAAATCCTTGGCTGAGAAAGGAGAGAAATAAGAAGTCTGCTGAGAATTTTATTTTTTTATTTTTTTTTTTTTTCTCCTTCTAATCTTTGAATGGCTCTGTGTCCACCTGTTTGTAATGGATCTTCAGAGTGTAACTGCAGGTTTGAATAATCTCGCCACGAAGGTACAAAATTTGCAAGACTTTGTTTGTCATGCACCTGTATCTGAGCCGAGAATTCCTTTGCCGGAATTTTTCTCGGGGAATAGATCTGGGTTTCAGAATTTTCGAAATAATTGCAAATTATTTTTGTCCCTGAAATTTCGCTCTGCCGGAGACCCTGCACAGCAGGTCAGGATTGTGATTTCCTTGCTCCGGGGCGACCCTCAAGACTGGGCTTTTTCATTGACACCAGGGGATCCTGCGTTGCTCAATGTGGATGCGTTTTTTCTGGCCTTGGGGTTGCTTTATGACGAACCTCATTTGGAGCTTCAGGCAGAAAAAACTTTGATGTCCCTATCTCAGGGGCAAGATGAAGCGGAAATTTACTGTCAAAGATTCCGTAAATGGTCTGTGCTTACTCAGTGGAATGAGTGCGCCCTGGCGGCGACTTTCAGAGAGGGTCTCTCTGATGCCATTAAGGATGTTATGGTGGGGTTCCCTGTGCCTGCGGGTCTGAATGAGTCCATGACAATGGCTATTCAGATCGATAGGCGTTTGCGGGAGCGCAAACCAGTGCACCATCTGGCGGTGTCCACTGAGAAGTCGCCAGAGAGTATGCAGTGTGATAGAATTCTGTCCCGAAGCGAGCGGCAGAATTTTAGACGGAAAAATGGGTTGTGTTTCTATTGTGGTGATTCTACTCATGTTATATCAGCATGCTCTAAGCGCACTAAAAAGCTTGATAAATCTGTTTCCATTTGCACCTTACCGTCTAAGTTTATTCTATCTGTGACCCTGATTTGCTCTTTGTCATCTATTACCACGGACGCCTATGTCGACTCTGGCGCCGCTTTGAGTCTTATGGATTGGTCCTTTGCCAAACGCTGTGGGTATGATTTAGAGCCTTTGGAGACTCTTATTCCTCTGAAGGGGATTGACTCCACCCCATTGGCTAATAATAAACCACAATACTGGACACAAGTAACTATGCGTATTAATCCGGATCACCAGGAGATTATTCGCTTTCTGGTGCTGCATAATCTACATGATGATTTGGTGCTAGGATTGCCTTGGCTGCAATCTCACAACCCAGTCCTCGACTGGAAAGCTATGTCTGTGTTGAGCTGGGGATGTAAGGGGGCTCATGGGGATGTACCTGTGGTTTCCATTTCATCATCTATTCCCTCTGAAATTCCTGAGTTCCTGTCTGACTATCGTGACGTCTTTGAAGAATCCAAGCTTGGTTCATTACCTCCGCACCGAGAGTGCGATTGTGCCATAGATTTAATCCCGGGTAGTAAATACCCAAAGGGTCGTTTATTTAATCTGTCTGTGCCTGAACATGCTGCTATGCGAGAATATATAAAGGAGTCCTTGGAAAAGGGACATATTCGTCCATCGTCATCTCCCTTAGGAGCCGGTTTTTTCTTTGTGTCAAAAAAAGACGGCTCTTTGAGACCATGTATCGATTATCGGCTTTTGAATAAAATCACTGTAAAATATCAATACCCATTGCCGTTGCTGACTGATTTGTTTGCTCGCATAAAGGGGGCCAAGTGGTTCTCTAAGATTGACCTTCGTGGGGCGTATAATTTGGTGCGAATCAGGCAGGGGGATGAGTGGAAAACCGCATTTAATACGCCCGAGGGCCACTTTGAGTATTTAGTGATGCCTTTTGGTCTTTCAAATGCTCCGTCAGTTTTCCAGTCCTTTATGCATGATATTTTTCGCGATTATTTGGATAAATTTATGATTGTGTATCTGGATGATATTCTGATTTTTTCGGATGACTGGGACTCTCATGTCCAGCAAGTCAGGAGGGTTTTCCAGGTTTTGCGGTCTAATTCTTTGTGTGTGAAGGGTTCTAAGTGTGTTTTTGGGGTACAGAGGATTTCCTTTTTGGGATATATTTTTTCTCCCTCTTCCATTGAAATGGATCCTGTCAAGGTTCAAGCTATTTGTGATTGGACGCAGCCCTCTTCTCTTAAGAGTCTTCAGAAATTTTTGGGCTTTGCTAACTTTTATCGTCGATTTATTGCTGGTTTTTCGGATATTGCTAAGCCATTGACCGATTTGACTAAGAAGGGTGCTGATGTTGCTGATTGGTCCCCTGACGCTGTGGAGGCCTTTCGGGAGCTTAAGCGCCGTTTTTCCTCTGCCCCTGTGTTGCGTCAGCCTGATGTTGCTCTACCTTTTCAGGTTGAGGTCGACGCTTCTGAGATCGGAGCTGGGGCAGTGTTGTCGCAGAAAAGTTCTGACTGCTCCGTGATGAGGCCTTGTGCCTTCTTTTCCCGTAAATTTTCGCCCGCTGAGCGGAATTATGATGTTGGGAATCGGGAGCTTTTGGCCATGAAGTGGGCTTTTGAGGAGTGGCGCCATTGGCTTGAGGGGGCCAGACATCAGGTGGTGGTATTGACTGACCACAAAAACTTGATTTATCTTGAGACCGCCAGGCGCCTGAATCCTAGACAGGCGCGCTGGTCATTATTTTTCTCTCGGTTTAATTTTGTGGTGTCATACCTACCGGGTTCTAAGAATGTTAAGGCGGATGCCCTTTCTAGGTGTTTTGAGCCTGACTCGCCTGGTAACTCTGAGCCCACAGGTATCCTTAAGGATGGAGTGGTATTGTCAGCCGTTTCTCCAGACCTGCGGCGGGCCTTGCAGGAGTTTCAGGCGGATAGACCGGATCGTTGCCCACCTGATAAACTGTTTGTTCCTGATGATTGGACCAGTAGAGTCATCTCTGAGGTTCATTCTTCTGCGTTGGCAGGTCATCCTGGCATTTTTGGTACCAGGGATTTGGTGGCAAGGTCCTTCTGGTGGCCTTCCCTGTCACGAGATGTGCGAGGCTTTGTGCAGTCTTGTGACGTTTGTGCTCGGGCCAAGCCTTGTTGCTCTCGGGCTAGTGGATTATTGTTGCCCTTGCCTATTCCTAAGAGGCCTTGGACGCACATCTCGATGGATTTTATTTCAGATCTGCCTGTTTCTCAGAAGATGTCTGTCATCTGGGTGGTGTGTGACCGTTTCTCTAAGATGGTCCATTTGGTTCCTCTGCCCAAGTTGCCTTCTTCTTCCGAGTTGGTTCCTCTGTTTTTTCAAAATGTTGTTCGTTTGCATGGTATTCCTGAGAATATCATTTCTGACAGAGGGACCCAATTCGTGTCTAGATTTTGGCGGGCATTCTGTGCTAGGATGGGCATAGATTTATCTTTTTCGTCCGCTTTCCATCCTCAGACGAATGGCCAGACCGAGCGGACTAATCAGACCCTGGAGACATATCTGAGGTGTTTTGTGTCTGCTGACCAGGATGATTGGGTTGCTTTTTTGCCATTGGCGGAGTTCGGTCTCAATAATCGGGCCAGCTCTGCCACTTTGGTGTCCCCGTTTTTCTGTAATTCGGGGTTTCATCCTCGATTTTCCTCTGGTCAGGTGGAAACTTCGGATTGTCCTGGAGTGGATGCTGTGGTGGAGAGATTGCATCAGATCTGGGGGCAGGTGGTGGACAATTTGAGGTTGTCCCAGGAGAAGACTCAGCTTTTTGCCAACCGCCACCGTCGTGTTGGTCCTCGGCTTTGTGTTGGGGATTTGGTGTGGTTGTCTTCTCGTTTTGTCCCTATGAGGGTCTCTTCTCCTAAGTTTAAGCCTCGGTTCATCGGCCCGTATAAGATATTGGAGATTCTTAACCCTGTTTCCTTCCGTTTGGACCTCCCTGCATCCTTTTCTATTCATAACGTTTTTCATCGGTCATTATTGCGCAGGTATGAGGTACCGGTTGTGCCTTCCGTTGAGCCTCCTGCTCCGGTGTTGGTTGAGGGTGAGTTGGAGTACGTTGTGGAGAAAATCTTAGACTCTCGTGTTTCCAGACGGAGACTCCAGTATCTGGTCAAGTGGAAGGGATACGGCCAGGAGGATAATTCTTGGGTGAATGCATCTGATGTTCATGCCTCTGATCTGGTTCGTGCCTTTCATAGGGCCCATCCTGATCGCCCTGGTGGTTCTGGTGAGGGTTCGGTGCCCCCTCCTTGAGGGGGGGGTACTGTTGTGAATTTGGATTCTGGGCTCCCCCGGTGGCTACTGGTGGAATTGAACTGGTGTTGTCATCTTCTCTGTTCACCTGTTCCCATCAAGATGTGGGAGTCGCTATATAACCTTGCTGCTCTGTTAGTTGCTTGCCGGTCAACAATGTTATCAGAAGCCTCTCTGTGCTTGTTCCTGCTCCTAGACAACTACTAGATAAGTTGGACTCTTGTCCATGTTTGTTTTTGCATTTTTGTTCCAGTTCACAGCTGAAGTTTCGTTACTGTGTCTGGAAAGCTCTTGTGAACAGGAATTGCCACTCTGGTGTTATGAGTTAATGCCAGAGTTTTAAAGTAATTTCTGGATGGTGTTTTGATAGGGTTTTCAGCTGACCATGAAAGTGTCCTTTCTGTCTTCTGCTATGTAGTAAGTGGACCTCAAATTTGCTGAACCTATTTTCATACTACGTTTGTTATTTCATCTTAATTCACCGCCAATACATGTGGGGGGCCTCTGTCTCCTTTCGGGGTATTTCTCTAGAGGTGAGCTAGGACTAATATTTTCCTCTGCTAGCATTATTTAGTCCTCCGGCTGGTGCTGGGCATCTAGAATCAACGTAGGCATGCTACCCGGCCACTGCTAGTTGTGCGTTAGGTTTAGTTCATGGTCAGCTCAGTTCCCATCTTCCAAGAGCTAGTTCCTATATATGCTGATGCTATGTTCTCTTGCCATTGAGAACATGACAGATACGGCTGCAACAGGAAGACCAGGAACTAGCTCCATTGCGACAGTGGATAACGAATGGTCTATTGCCCGTGAGAAGCCCTGGACAAACTCTCCCGTCAGACCTGAACCTTCTTCTGCGGCAGTGGGAGCGCCTAACTCTTCAGGACGGGCTCTTATGCCACTTAACCATGGCTCAGGCAGATTCCGAGCCGACCTGGCAGATGGTCTTACCAGGGCCCGTGGTGGCCGCAGTTGCTAAAGAAGCTCATGAGTCCGGGGCACACTTCGGAGTGAAGAGGACATTTAAGTGGCTGCAAACTCGGTTCTATCATCCTCGGCTGCTTGCGGAAGTACAAACTGCCTGTAGACAATGTCGACAATGTGAGCTAACCAAGTCACCGGAGGAAAGGGCGCCTGTGCAGAGCATCACGACGTCTGCCCCTTTTGAAGTATTAATGATAGACTACATTACCATTGGAGCAGCGCATCAAGGCTACGAACACTGCCTCGTTATGGTAGATCATTTTTCAAAATTCGCGGTAGTCACCCCTACCCGTGATCAGACAGCTGAGTCGGCGGCGAGCGCTATCTGTAAGAACTTTATTCAAGTTTACGGCTGTCCGAGGCGAATACATTCGGATCAAGGCGCCTGTTTCTTGGGCAAAGTCATGGAAGAGCTGCATCGCCTCTACGGCATTGATAAGTCACGCACCACACCGTATCATCCCCAGGGAAATGGGGCTTGTGAGCGGTTTAACCGGACTTTGCTTCAAATGCTGCGTGCGCTAGAACAAGATCAGAAGGCCCGCTGGCCGGAGTATGTGTCGGACCTAGTGTGGGTCTACAACAATAGAGTTCATCAAGTCACAGGACGCACCCCGTATGAAGTGGTCTTTGGGCGCCCAGGAAAAGGCATGACAGATCTGGAACTGTCTTCGGAGGAAGAAGGCCCCCGAACAGGGATGGCTTCGTGGGTGCGTGATCATCGGCATCGGCTGCAGACCTTACACCGACTGGTACACACTCGAATTCGGGAAGTGGAGCATCGGAGCACCCCTACAGCAAAACCCCCAGAGTTCCGGCCAGGTGATCGAGTACTCGTTCGAGAGCAAAGACCGCAAAACAAGTTAGACCATCGTTGGGAAAAAACACCCTATCGGGTGCTTCGCCGTATAGACCCGCATGGACCTGTATATGAAGTGCAGTCTGAGGCCCTCGGAAGTACAGGTACTCGCATTCTTCATCGCAACATGCTCCGGTTGTGTCGCTCTGTTGACTCGGACACCCCGGAATCCGCAATCAGGGAAGAGCCACCTACGACTGAATCCCCCAACAACCATTGGTGGGATGAAGAAGATGATGAAGAAGAAGAACGGCGTCAAAATACTCCCCCTATCTCGACTACTACACTACCCCTGACCAGTCACTCTTCCGCTGACGACATTTCCCCAACACCCCCTATACAAGGACCCGAGCCACGACGTTCTGAACGTTCTACTGCCGGTAGACCCCCAACTCGCTACAGTCCTGACTTACACACCAGACAGACCCAAGTGTGGAACAATCCGTCAGGTGGGCGACCTGTCAGTGCGAAGGCCTCGCCCAGGGACTGGCGAGCATACAGGGTGGGGGAATGTAGGGGACAGGGACCTGGTGAGCTGTGCAGACGGGTGGAACCATTGTTGCCGGGAGTCGGGGTTCCGGGGGACGGATTTGAGGGGTGCATGGGAAGCCAGGCTCATGTGACAGGAGGAAGAGTGACGCAGGGAGAGGAGAGGATAAAAAGCAAAACGCGCGAAAGCAGGGGCAGAGAAGCGCGGGAAATCTCTGAGGAGAGGAAACTGCAGCGCAGTTGTTGTGAGTGTGCAGGCCGCAGTGAGACTTGCTGGAAGCAGGGGGAAAACGTGCAACAGACACTGCGGGCAACTACCAGAGCCCCCAAAAAGAGGCGCATTCGTCTTCAGCGACCCCCCAGGCAGAGGGGTAGTGCTGACCAGCTCAGGGACAGTATTACCGCGCTCCCTGAGAGCACCTTGCCAGAGAGTGCTACGGACTCGCATGGTTTCGTCTCAGCTGTGACTGATACTGATTATTCTCCTAATCCTCCTCAAAAAGACTCTTCTCTGGACTGGGAGGCTGTTACCTCGGATCAACGTCCGCCTGCAGGAGGGAACGCAGCACCGCAAAAGACATTCTGGACTCGACTCTACGCCTGGGCCCGTCGCCAGAAGACACCTCCTTCCTCCGCTATCAGGACTACGGCGTTGTCGGAGCCTCACCGTCAGGACTACATCGCTGAACCAGCACTGATAAGTGACCGTTGTTGACTTTATCTTAGTAGGGAGTCACTAGTGAGGCGCTGCCGCGTTCTACGGGTATAGTTCAGGGCGGTCATATAGTAATTAGGATTTACTGCGAGATTGTGTTCTTGTATATAAGTTCCCTGCGTGGAAAAACGTTTGTCATCTTTTTGGTTGGAAGTTAAAAAGAAAGTTAAAAACGCTATTTGCTTTCTGGCTCCTATTTGTCCCTGCATCCTTCTTTACCTGCGGTCCCTACATCTACATCAGCTACGTACTTAGAAGGTGCCACATATGGAACTCTTCGGAGCTCAGTTTGGGACTGATGCTGATCTGATCTGACAGAGACCACCAATGTGATCTAAGATATGTAAGAGATCAATTTTGGATTTTTCCTATATATTTCCCAATAATGAGATTCCTTATGAACAATATTTGAGTCAGGATTCACACACATATTGCATGTAGAACTCGACTATTCCAAAATCAAGGCAAAGCGTTACTATTTTGCAATATGGTACTTTGTAATATTCTCAGAAAAAAACACACAATATGAGCATAAAAGGAGGTAACAGAAAAAAGTATTGCAGGATACACAATGAAGTCAATAAAAGTCTATTGTTTTAAGACTAAGGCCGGGGTCACATTTGCGTGTGCAATGCGAGAAACTAGCACGAGTCTCCCGCATCAATACCTGACACTGCCGCCAGCACTCGGGACCGGAGCATTCAGCTGCATAGAAATACATGCAGCCGCACACCCCGTTCCCGAGTGCCGGCGGCTGTGCCGGTTATTGATGCTAGAGACTCATGCGAGTTTCTTGCATTGCACACGCAAATGTGACCCCGGCCTAAGACAAAACTTTCAAGCTAGAAACCTACTATTCTTGGCTATGGCTAAAACAGACTAGCAAATTTCTACCAGCGCATAAGAGGATAGACCACAAAACTCTGGAAAGAAAGATCTGCTGTTCGTGTAGGCTCCCAATCCCTTCCAATGCAAGAGCAAAAGTTTGGCACGCCAATATTACTTAGCTGAGTATATTGTTACGCAATCCAACATGTGATGTTTCCTTCATCTCATGTGGTCTTCATCAAATATCCGATTACACATATAGTGGGTTTAGCACATGTGGGATGGCGGGTACACTGTTAAGAAGTAATGGCACTATTGCTTTTTAGAGGTATACCTGCCATTTTACCTGTGCTAAGATAAGCATTGCACCAATCCATTCTCAACCTGATGAAGGCCACTTGAGATGGCTGAAACATCACTTGTTGTATCCTTGGATTGGGTAACAGTAAACTCATCTAATTTGAAACTCTCTACCTCTGTTAGCTCAGTATAGCCTAAAAGGACATACTGAAACTGGGCACCCAATGCAGACAAGTGTTTTAACAGCAGTCCATAGCCAAAACATTGTATACCACAAAATGCAGCCGTCGACTACCCTGATGTTTTTGGTACAGAATGATGTTTATCAGGCTTTATTAGTCAGTATCGCACAGTGGAGGACATTAGTTTTGGATATGAGTTTGTCCAAAATACCTGATTTTATACAACAAAGAACTGTGATATTGGTGCGAATGTATACACAGGCTCTTTCTCAGAAACACAATTTGTTCTGATAGTGAATTCACAAACCTTCCCATTCTAATAAAATACAATCTATGCAGTTTGGAGAAAAGCACAAGATCTGTGGCTGATGCCTCCACTAAAATCAAAGACATCCACTTGTTTGGAAACTCATCATTGATGAAGACATCCAGGAAATGATTATGAGAAGCCCAAGGAAATCAAAGCAGAAATTTTCCAAGCAGTACAATTTTGCGACCTGTATTGAATCAATTCACCAAAAACCATAAAGAGGACACTTTCAATTCAGGGTGATTTTATTTGGTCGGGAGTGAATAAGTAATGAATATCAGATTTGCTCATTATTCCTCCCTTTATAAAAATATAACCTTATGCAATTTAATTATAGATTTTTTTTAAATAATTCTGTAAGATAATGGATAACTTTACAGAACCTGTTATTAAGAGGCCCTTTTTTCGCTGCTCGCACTTTACCTTATCGCAGCCCTGCTCCACGCTAGCAGCTTGTTCATGATCCACAGGCAGTGGTTTTCTCTTGCAGATATATGGAAGCTTCTTCTCACACACCTTGTCTGCCCATTGACCATCCTAGAAATGAGACATTTCATTGTAAAATACCAGATTTGAGGAATTTGCATTTTTATAAGGTTATTCCCGACATCATAAATGGGTATTGTATGATAATACTTGTTAGTAAAAGCAATTTTTAAAATTTATATCTGATTAAAATTTTCAACTGTTTTTGAGATCTTAACATTTTTCTTTTTATTTTCAACTTTTTGCCTTGGAGTCTGACCAACAATGCTAAACAGCAAAACATGTTCAGCACTTAAAAGCTCTTATCTATTGGGCTTTAAAGCACTGGTCTGAAGCCAGCCGAGATCACTGAGGATTTGGAAGTTTGGGTCAGAAATGGAGCTCCCACCCCTGTTAAAGAGAACCTGTCACCAGATCAAAAGTAGGCAGTTTTGCTTTCATTTTACTCCTGCTGCTCTCCAATGTATGTTTTTTGTTTTTTTTCTTTAAATCCGTCATTCGGTTGCAGAGATATGGGCCATTTTATTTGGTGCTAATCTTTATGGTCTTTACTAAAGGGGTGTTACTCACAGGATCCTCTGGGGCGTGTCCTTAGGATGCTCTTCATTATTACACTGTGAGCCACGCCCCTTATGAAAAGACCATAAAAAGTAACAACAAATAAAAAGACCCATATCTCTGGAATCGTATGGTGGATTTAAAAAAACAAACAAAAAAACAGCATTGTCAGGGGAACAGCGGGAATAAAATAAGAGCAAAAACTGGACACTTGTGACCTGGTGACGGGTACACTTTAATTGTATGCTGGGATGAATGAAAATTGAAGAAATCCTGTTAGATCACAAATCTTGAATCTTTCTTTAAGAGTAGGATAATTAGTTTTGTAATTGATCTTGCCACATTAGGTCGTTAGGTAGAAATGTTATTTATGCCCAGGTTCACAGTGTCGTACCTTAGCAGATAAAGCCACACAGTCCTCCTGTTTGTTAGTCAGATGAGACGGTTCTCCTCTCTGCCATGTTGTAAACGTCACTGGGGATCCATCACTCCATTCAAAAAATAGCTGCGTCTTCAAGTCATTCAACCCCAGCCAAATGTAATCTGCCTCTCCTGGAGCAACACCAAAACATGTTTAAGTTTGGATAAAATAATGTTTCTACATAATGTTGTAATATGCATTGAATCTATTGCTATATATAGAGTTTGTATTATTAAAAAAAATATTAAAAATAAAATTGTCTGTAAAAGAACACTGTTCGAGTAGATGTTTGCTTTATGTCTGATGTTGTCTATAAGGCAGGCCCCTTTCACACATCAGTTTTTTGCTATCAGTCGCAATCAGTCAAATTTTGAAAAAAAAACGGATCCGGATCCGTTTTTTCTCATAGACGTGTATTAGCTATGGATTGCGACGGATGGCCTTACGTTTCATCCGTCGATCGCCGGATCTGTTGAAAATCATTTGTCCGGCGGCCGGAGACATCGGACAAAGTAACATTTTTCGTCCGATTGGCTAAACCAGATCTCCACTTTGCACTGATGAGGGGCAGTACCCCGAAACACAGTGTTTGCAAATTGAGATTCTGGTTTGGCTTTTATCCTAAGTCATGTGACAAGGCTCGTTAAAGGGTCGACATTGACTGTTAAGATTGCTACTTCCAATAGGTGGCACTAGAGTTCTAGTCCTCTTCCTCTCTGAAGAGACAATTTGCATATTTCCCAGAGGAGCATTGCGGCTTAAAAGTCTCCTAACCTCGACATGCTTAACATGTCACTCTCCGCAAGGAGAAACGATATATTTTGCATATAGTGATCTTGGCAAATATATGATGGCCAATGCTTAGGATTCCTGACCCCAAATGCAGAATAAGGTGGTAATAGCACTTTCTGGTGCCCCCTTTTGTTGATCACCTGAGGTACTGAGGTGAGACCCCCACCAATTACACTATTATGGGGATGTTTATAATAGATCATCACTGTAAAATCCTCAAAAACTCCATTGAGTTGTATTATGCTGTGTGATGACCTATTCACCAAAGTTAGTGACCTTCTACCGTTCTGCTATCTGTACTAACGCACAAAACTACTTACCAAACTCAAACTGTGATGTAATAAAGCTCGATTCTTCGATATTGTGCAAACTTGCAAGATCCCCCTCTTCTCTTCTGCAAGATAACATGGCATCTTTCCAAATTCTAGATTCTTTAATCAACGTATAACAGTATCCATTATAGGGTATCCAGGAGGCCGGGCAATTGATGGGGTCATTAATACCTGCAACAAGATATGAGACCATGTCTGACCCCTACATACACATAATACCATAGTTGGCCGTAATTTTTTATATTATAATCAAGGGTTTTTTTTATTAAAGGGGTTGTTAAGGCTTTTCACCAAAGTCTGCAGTTGCGCTATGAAGATTCTCCAGTACCAGCGGCGAGATCGAGGGGTCATGTGACCGCAAGTATTTGATATGTATACAAATGCATGGACATTTGTCTGCAATTTAATTTCATACCTGAAGGTGGAACATAAGAAGCAGAACTGTTCCCTTTTTTACAGATGTACCCCAGTTTTTGGCCACACTCCTTGCTTTCCCATTTGCCACTTTTTCCAGGATTAAGAGCTACACAGTTTATGCCAGGTTCTGTTGATGGATTTCCTGCAGCAAATGACAAAATGCTTGCGTCACATGAACATAATCTCATCAGATGGCTAACTGAATTTCCAAGAATGCCCATCTCCCTGAATCTGACCCACTTTTGGTGCCAAGGTCCTTAAAGGAGTATTCTCATGTTATTAATTTGCTTTAGTTAGTTACACATCATGAAAATAAGCAACTGATTTGCTTTTTCTATCTATTTTCATTCTTCTGCTGTGAGAGCTTTCATCTTACATAGTGTACAGCTTGATTACCAAAAGCTCGGCCACTAGAGCCTGATGGAATATGTACTGTAGTTACGATCCAGGAAATGAGTTAATTCCTAACACCACAGTCACCTCTCTCCAGGATATTATTTTTTTATACAGCATTTAGTTGCTCCCTCCTTACCTGTCGATCTCAGCTCCTGGCAAGCTATTGTTGCAAATCTTGTAAAATCTCCAGCCCACACCATTGGCAGCTTCCAGAGCAGTTCTCCTAATCATGGCTCTCACTTTCCTGAGCCATTTGCCTGTTAAAATGCCCTACTATATGTAGGACTATGAAGTTTAGTATATGTTCTCCTAATGCTACTCATAAGAAATTTTTCTCGAAGAAGAGTGCCAACCCACACACGTAGAAACAAGAAAATAACCTCCAGAACTGTGAGCTGCTTAAGAGACAGCTTGAGGATAACCCTTTTAAGACATGACCCTACATACTGGACAACAAGTTCCTAAGGTAAAATATGGACCTGTGCCAGAATACAATGTAATAAAATGATTCGTCCTATTTCGAGATTAAATAATTGTTCTTTATAAATTATCATCCAAATTTAAAGTCAATATTCACCTGGAAGCCAGTTCAGATACCGAAATGGACCTCCACCTTCCCATCTCCAGCCAGCATTAAAGTCCAGACTATTGAGCCCAGTCCATAGGACTGCAGTTAGGGTATTTGTTAAACCTATAAATTAAAAGTGATTAACATAACTAATTAAATTACATAGAGTACAGCTCTAATAAATAGCTTGCACGTTATCAACCACAGATGTAGATATCAACCTAAAAACTTTAAACTCCATGGAATGCTCCATTGGTAACACCATTGTAAAAAAAAATTGGTCCAGTGCTCAAAATCGACACTTCTTCATTTGCGTGTTCTAATGGGAATAGTGGGAAAACTGTTTTGGGTAGATGTCTGAATCATTCATCATACATGTGATTGTGGCTCGATTTGTGCAGATATCTCATGTATCCTTTCCGATTCCTTTTTTTTGGGTTCCTACCTGAGATGAATGATTGTTCATGCAGCTCGGTTATACTCAGCAGTTCTGCATCTTGTTGCTGGCAGCTTCTCCTGGCTTGGTACCAAGTGAGGGCGGAATCGGAGTTAATCTGATAGTTGACGCCAGTAACGGAATCTGTCGTCCACCAGCCGTCAGACAAAGCTAAGACAAAACATTGAGCCTTTTATTAAGAGTTTCCCTCATTCTGTCCTTTCATTTATGATTTTACAGTCTCGTTTATTATACCTGGTGGCAAATTCTTTTGCTAACTGCAGACCATGCCATTGCTATAGTGCCCAAAGTAAATGGACTGCATCACAAATTTGTAGTGGATGGTGAGACTAAATGAAGGGATCCCTGCCTTATAGGTCCAATACCTTAAATGATTCTGTCAGCAGGATAAGCCCTCCTAAGCCTTCTATATGAGCATACAGGTCATAGAAAGTTAAATAAAATGATACCTTGATATCTGCAATCCAATGTCTTATTCCAGAGAAATCTACATTTTTCTTAATATTTAAATGTTAAGATCTATGAGCCGGACATAGATCTCCTGGAGAATCTGCCTCCAGAGCTTCTTGTAAATGAAAGGGGATGTTTACAGTGTGAGACATGTAGATCAGGAAAGGAGACTGTCATTCATTACATGTTCCCCCCTTTCATTTAAAATAAATTCTGGAGGCAGATTTTCAGGGAGATCTGTGTCCCGCCCATAGATCTCAACAGCAATATCTGCATATTAAGAAAAACTTGGCTATCTATGGAATAAAACATTGGTTCACAGATATCAAGGCATCATTTTATTCAACTTCATATGGCCTTCATATAGATGATTAGGAGAGTTTATCCTTCTGACAGATTTCCTTTAAGCAAATGAGGATCTCGGAAATGAACTCAATCAATAAGCACTAAATATGTTCCGAGTGGTTAGGACTGTTGTGGTGTTAACAGCACTAAGTGACCCTATTTTACTTTGCTCCTTTTTTTACAATCTCCCACGGGCATAACTTAATGATCCTGGGGCTCAGGGCAAAATTTGAGTAATGGCTTCACACTCTATTGATTTAACAGCATTCACGTATGACAAGATCACTCTTTATAATATTATTGCATTGATGCAGAGTCATCATTCTCGTACCATAATGTATGAAACTCTTTGGGTCGCATTCACCGTGCATGTCCTATTATTCTCTAAAAAATGGAAAAAACCTTCCAGCTGCATGGTTACAGTATACTCTCATCTCCTGTTTCTCAGACCTTACTAAACCAATGTGCAGTTTTTTGATGAGGTATGGCATACGTCCCAAGCTCCTCAGATTCAGCAGAACAGTCCTGCTATCAGAGGACATGACATTGGAGATCGCTTTATCCGGGAAGATGTTCTCCTGTGTGGAAGTGCACTTGTATCTCTCTTATTGTAAAAGGCAGGAACATATAAAGGTCAGTGTTGTGATGAAACTGGGGACAATGAGGCTACCATAGCACACTACCCTTATCTCATGTACATGTTTAACTTTTGGCCGTGATGTTGGCCACCGCTGACCTGGCTGGTAGAACCCCCCAAAGACACTCAAGAAACCATTGTTTAAACTAATGTCCATCATCATGATACTATTCTTTTCTTTTCACAAATATTTTAAAGTATCTTCCATTTGCCATAATGCTCATTACGTTACCTAGACATGAGTAAAAGGGCATAACCACAACAGTAGCGAAGTTATATGAGCAAAATGGTATAAGACAAAAAAATGCAGAAAAACAATCTAAAAATCAATAAATTAAAGCAAAATGCTAATAAAGTGACTAAGCACACATATATACCATTTTTAAGTAACAGAATCCACAAGTAATAATAGAAGGCCGATCTCTTAAGGATGGTCACATCTTGGCACCGTCCAGGTTGAAAGCTACATATCCCCAGACATTGATTACAGTGCGGAAACCCCATTTGCCATCACTACAAGGCAAGTGGGAAGAGCCGGGCAAAGCACCAGAATTTGTTTATCTAATAGATGTGCCTTTTCTGGGTGGCTGCGGGCTGCTATTTTTAGGCTGAGGAGGGGGCAATTTCCATGGGCCCCTTAGCAGTCTGAGAATACCAGCCCCCAGCTGTTCTGGTTGTCAAAAACCTCAAACCTTTTTTTAAAATTATTTATTTGACTAATTAAAAATTGCTGCGTGGGGACCCCTGTATTCTTGTTAACCAGCCTTGCTGAAGTAGAGAGCTGAGGGTTGCAGCCCCCAGTTGTGAGTTCTGCCTGGCTCGTTATAATAAATACAGGGGAACCCACACTGTTTTTATTTTTTAAAATTATTTATTTACAGTGCAGGAGCTGGCTGATGAATACTTTCATCAGCCGCTCCTGCTCTCACTTTTATCAGCGTCAGCAGGCGTCGGCTGATGGGAGCAGTAGTCCCATCAGCCGACACCAGTGTCTGGAGGTAAATTTTATACATCTGATCACAGCTGCACGCTCACGCTGTCATTTCACAGCGTGGGATCCGCGGCGGTCTGACCGGCGGTGATGATTTTACCACCGATCAGAAGTGGTGTTTGCCGCGCTGTCATGCTGATACTTCTTTTGCAGGAAAAACAAGAACTCCAGCATTTAAAAGACGCTGTGTGCACATATCCTCACTGTTTATCTCTAGGTGTGAGAGGTGGCAGCTGGGCAGCAATCAGTTGATCATCATTTTGGTTACATTTTAAAATAGGATTTTGTTTGTCAAACTGCCGTATTAAGATTAACAGTCAAATCTGGTGTTGAGAGTAATTGTAAAAGTATTTAGCATATACCCTTTAAATACCAAATATTAGTGGCAATCAAGTGGGGCCTCAGACTATTCTTACTGCTGAAAAGACACACTCAAAGCACATAAAAAGCACAAGAGCAAAAATAAAGTGAGTCTTTTACAGTTTTATTTTCTGCAGCCAAAGATTATTTAAAATTGAAGCCCTAGAAAATTCAAGCCGCAACCAATTATCTAGTAGTTCGCTGTGCAAGAGGAGGAAACTACAATGACATTCTGACACGTGAAAGGATTTCTTTTTTATCGACTATTGTTTACGCTGACCTCTTTCCTTGGATATAATCAGGCCAGCTAAGCATGCACGGAGGAGAACAGGAAAAAGGAAGCTAGTCGCTTTCTAACTGGACCTGAAGGTCACTTCCTTCATTGATAGAAAAACAGCCTTCAGCGAAGTCTCATCGTACCAAAGGCAGAATGTAAGGTAGTTATACTTTGTGGTTTTGAAATAATTAAATAAAAATTCTAAAGAAGAAAGAACGAAAGAACGAAAGAAAGAAAGTGAGAGAGATAGAAAGAAAGAAAAAAAGAAAGTGAGAGAGAAAGAAATAATATTCTAAAGATATAAGAAAAAGAAAGAAAGCGAGAAAGTGAGAGAAAGTAGAGAGAGAAAGAAAGAAAGAAAGAAAGAAAGAAAGAAAAGAAAGAAAAAGAAAGAGAAATCATGTTCTAAAGATATAAGAAAAAGAAAGAAAGTGAGAGAAAGTAGAGAGAGAAAGAAAGAAAGAAAGAAAGAAAGAAAGAAAAGAAAGAAAAAGAGAGAAAGAAAGAAAGAAAGAAAGTGAGAGAGATAGAAAGAAAGAAAAAAAGAAAGTGAGAGAGAAAGAAATAATATTCTAAAGATATAAGAAAAAGAAAGAAAGCGAGAGAGAAAGTGAGAGAAAGTAGAGAGAGAAAGAAAGAAAGAAAAGAAAGAAAAAGAAAGAGAAATCATGTTCTAAAGATATAAGAAGAGAAAGAAAGAGGAAGAAAGAAGAAAAAAGAGAAAGAAAAAAACAAAATAAAAAAGGAGAGAAAGAAAGAAAGAAAGAAAGAAAGAAAGAAAGAAAGAAAGAAAGAAAAAGAAAGAAAGAAAAAGATGAAGAAAGAAAACAAAAGAAAAAAAAATGAGAGAAAGAAAGAATGGAATATAAAAATAAAGACAGAAAGAAATAGAAAGCACGCGTGAGAAAGAAAGAGAGAGAGAGAGAGAGAAAGGAAAAAAGAAAAATAAAGAATAAAAGAAATATAGAAAGAAAGAAAAAAATAGAAAGCGAGAGATAGTAAAACCCACACCTCCATTTTTTTTTACAAAGTTCCCAAAGTTTTGAGCGTTTGTAATAATAAAAGAAAAAAACCCACAAAATAACAGGGTGTTGTTGTATTTGTATTGACCTGGAGAATCATGTCACCTGGTTATTTTTATTGCATAAATAATGTCGTTAAAGCAAAAAACAGTTACTGAATTTATTTCACCATTTCACCTAATTTTGCTCAATGCATTATATGGTAAAATAAATGGTATTAATAAAGCTATGCAGACTGAAAAATAGGAAGTTATGTCTCAAAAACGAATGGGCAAATTTGAAAATTGGATGCGCCCTTAGGCTAAGTTCACACTTGTGTGTGGCTGGTCTGCATATGGTTGCGTAGTTCCTCCCTTAATATCAGCCTACATTCCGCCTACTTCCGCATGCATCCCAATGTTAAAGATAGGTACGCAGGACGACGCAGGATGCATGCGGAACTAGGTGGAGCGTAAGCGGAGCTTAACAGAAGAACTACGCAGCCATACGCAGACCAGCCACACGCAAGTGTGAACCCGGCCTTAGAGAGAGAATTTTTTAAATTTGTGAACTTGAAAAAGTGGATGATTTCAACTTTTATATATTTCCTTTGCATTGTTTAAAACATTTAAAGGGAATCTGTCACTGTGTTTTTGCTACCTACAGTGGGGCAAAAAAGTATTTAGTCAGTCAGCAATAGTGCAAGTTCCACCACTTAAAAAGATGAGAGGCGTCTGTAATTGACATCATAGGTAGACCTCAACTATGGGAGACAAACTGAGAAAAAAAAATCCAGAAAATCACATTGTCTGTTTTTTTAATCATTTTATTTGCATATTATGGTGGAAAATAAGTATTTGGTCAGAAACAAACAATCAAGATTTCTGGCTCTTACAGACCTGTAACTTCTTCTTTAAGAGTCTCCTCTTTCCTCCACTCATTACCTGTAGTAATGGCACCTGTTTAAACTTGTTATCAGTATAAAAAGACACCTGTGCACACCCTCAAACAGTCTGACTCCAAACTCCACTATGGTGAAGACCAAAGAGCTGTCAAAGGACACCAGAAACAAAATTGTAGCCCTGCACCAGGCTGGGAAGACTGAATCTGCAATAGCCAACCAGCTTGGAGTGAAGAAATCAACAGTGGGAGCAATAATTAGAAAATGGAAGACATTCAAGACCACTGATAATCTTCCTCGATCTGGGGCTCCACGCAAAATCCCACCCCGTGGGGTCAGAATGATCACAAGAACGGTGAGCAAAAATCCCAGAACCATGCGGGGGGACCTAGTGAATGAACTGCAGAGAGCTGGGACCAATGTAACAAGGCCTACCATAAGTAACACACTACGCCACCATGGACTCAGATCCTGCAGTGCCAGACGTGTCCCACTGCTTAAGCCAGTACATGTCCGGGCCCGTCTGAAGTTTGCTAGAGAGCATTTGGATGATCCAGAGGAGTTCTGGGAGAATGTCCTATGGTCTGATGAAACCAAACTGGAACTGTTTGGTAGAAACACAACTTGTCGTGTTTGGAGGAAAAAGAATACTGAGTTGCATCCATCCAACACCATACCTACTGTAAAGCATGGTGGTGGAAACATCATGCTTTGGGGCTGTTTCTCTGCAAAGGGGCCAGGACGACTGATCCGGGTACATGAAAGAATGAATGGGGCCATGTATCGTCAGATTTTTAGTGCAAACCTCCTTCCATCAGCAAGGGCATTGAAGATGAAACGTGGCTGGGTCTTTCAACATGACAATGATCCAAAGCACACCGCCAGGGCAACGAAGGAGTGGCTTTGTAAGAAGCATTTCAAGGTCCTGGAGTGGCCTAGCCAGTCTCCAGATCTCAACCCTATAGAAAACCTTTGGAGGGAGTTGAAAGTCCGTGTTGCCAAGCGAAAAGCCAAAAACATCACTGCTCTAGAGGAGATCTGCATGGAGGAATGGGCCAACATACCAACAACAGTGTGTGGCAACCTTGTGAAGACTTACAGAAAACGTTTGACCTCTGTCATTGCCAACAAAGGATATATTACAAAGTATTGAGATGAAATTTTGTTTCTGACCAAATACTTATTTTCCACCATAATATGCAAATAAAATGATAAAAAAACAGACAATGTGATTTTCTGGATTTTTTTTTCTCAGTTTGTCTCCCATAGTTGAGGTCTACCTATGATGTAAATTACAGACGCCTCTCATCTTTTTAAGTTGTGGAACTTGCACTATTGTTGACTGACTAAATACTTTTTTGCCCCACTGTAAGCCGAGAGCAGCATAATATGAGGGCCAAGACCCTGATTCCTGCGATGTGTCACCTACTGGGCAGCTTGTTGTACCTTTGATAAATTCATAGTTTTATCAGCAAGAAACGGTCAATAAAGAACTAGTAATCCTGCTGCTCTGTAGTCCAACCTAACCCTCCCCACTGATTGGATGCTTACTACCTATGCAGAGTGTACACAGAAAGCTACCAATCAGTGGTGTGGGCGGGGTTATACAGAGCTCAGCATTCAGAAAACTGCTTGATCTTCGGCATAGACAAATTCCCTTTAAAAATACAACTTTGGATAAGTTTAACTATTTTTTTAAGTTACAGTGGAAAATCAGTCCCTGTACCTGCTGTCAGCATTACAGACCTGATAAAAGCCCCAACTATTGTTTCATGGGATTATTACAGTACAACATTTCTGAGCTCCATATATTTACGTGCCAGGTAGGTAGAGATGGTGATAAACCGTCTGGACCTTCTTTATCGGGAGATTCTTGTTACTCTGCATTTCCATATATAAATCCGTCTTTAGAATTTTTTTTCTGCAACTACTTTACATTACGAGCACAGTTCTTCATGTTACATGTGGTTTTCTTACCCAATTAAATAGGTAAAAAAATAAAAAAAGACACACCGAAAAACCAAGAACAAGCCGTGCTGCAATCGTACGAAAACGTATCCTAAGGCTCTGTACCATATAGAGTCAACCGGATCATTAAAAATCCTGTTTTCTCCTATGCAATATTTGGCAATGACTAGAAAAAGATAAAAATAAACAAAGAATAAATAAAAATGATATAGTAAACTAGAGTAAATGATCTTCAGAATAATGGGATCTTTAAAAAAAAAAACATCATTAGAGGCGGAAACTTGCTGATATGTAGGAAAAATGGAAACACGGTGGTCTGGATCTCTTGTTGACAGATACATTACTCGAGGTGGGTGACCGGAGCAGATGTTTAATGTTATGCCGGTAATGAGCATTGTCCGAGCCTAAAATAACAAACGTATCACAAGGCAAGTGCTGACGCGCTCCTCAGACAAAAAAGAAAAGAGAAAAATATTCAAAGTGTTACTTTTCTTGAGTAAAATACCACTGACGTGTGACGTTGCAAAACTGTTGTTAAGGCTGTAAGCCAAGATATTTAGCATTTTCCAATATGTTATCCAATTCTCCACCTGCATGTACTTGCCCATTGTGCAGGCGTCCAAGTTTTCTTCACCCGTCCCATTCATTATCACATAAGGTGTAGTGATCGGCGAGTATGCTTGTTACTTGAGTACCGAGCATGCTCGGGTGGTCTCCGAGTATTTCAGCGTGATCAGAGATTTAGTTTATGTCGACGCAGCTGCATGATTTGCAGCTCCTAGACAGCCTGAATACATGTGGGGATTCCCTAACAAACAGGCAATCCCCACATGTATTCAATCTGTCTAGCAGCCGCAAATCATGCAGCTGCGGCGACAAAATAAATCTCCGAGTATGCTGAACTACTTGGAAAACACCCAAGCATGCTCGGAGAATTTCAATTAACAAGCATACGCGCTCATCACTAATAAGGTGTATAAAAGAGTACTTGTTTACGTAAATATGGGGTGGATCACATGATCTGCGATGCCTCCGGAGTGTGACACAGCAGGAGATGGTGACGCACATCGAGGGACAGCATCACTTTCCTTTATTCCTTTATCGCCTCCTTTTTACATTATAAACAAATCTCCCATTACACCTCATTCCCTCCTTTTCTGTTTGTCCTTTTCCCTTGGCCATCATTATTTACCCTCGCTCACTGCTGGCTCGCATGCGCTGTCCCTCTACATGCGTCACGCGGCTGGATGTTTGCGCTCGTGCTCTGCACTTCCATTCAGCTGATGTGGCTGCCAATGGATCCGCCCTCCTGTGAGACAGACTGCATACGCCACCAATCAGTGAGGCACTTTTTTGTTAAGTATATAATTCCACATGTGTTAAGTCATAGTTCTGATGCCTTCAGTGTGAATGTACAATTTTCATAGTAATGAAAATACAGAAAAATCTTTAAATGAGGTGTGTCCAAACTTTTGCTCTGTACTGTATATATATATATATATATATATATATATATATATATATATATATATATATATATATGTAGATACTGTATATCACATTAAAATACATTATATATATATATATATATATATATATATATATATATATATATATATATACATACATACAACTATCAATCCCTGCTCTTTCCTGCTGGGTTGTTGCTCCACATATGTTTCTTTCGCTTTTTAACCTTTTTGTGTTCTTTAACGAATAAAAAACATTTATATTCCATATTGGGCTAAGTATTATTTTTGGTAGGTTTTCTGTATGTATTTATTCGTGAAACAAAGAACCACAAAATTAAAAGCGTCAAGGCATCAGTGTCACTTACATGTAGATGGGCAGAATCCATACAGTTTCTCCTTTTCATATTCTGCTGTTGTCGAGCACCAATTCCTTCCATCCGATCGTCCGGCGGTTGTGCAGTCTGGATACCATTTGTTATCATACTTGAACGGGAAAACACAGGGCTGGCCATTCGCATTCCCTTTCAAAGTGTATTTGTCTGTGGAAGAGAAAATGTCATATATTTATTATGTAATATGTAAATATAAAAGAATATAGAACACTAAAGATAAAATTACAGATATGTATTTAATATATAAAAAATAATGATGTACAATAAATGATAGATGCTTTATGGTCTATGATACTGTATATAGGCATAATATATAGTAAATTGTAGATAGGAAAAAAAAATCAAATAATTAAATCAGAATAGAGAAAATATAGTAAATAGTTATCCATGTTGCAAAGGGGTTTTCCACTTTAAGAAAAGTAGACACCAAACCCTTTTATATAAGTAGCATAAGAAACAGAGCAAGGACTCGTCCTTCTTGAGTCCAGTGATATTGCTGCAGGCTCAGTATTTTAGCGGAAGTTACAAACTTGGCTCTCCAGGGGTTGATGTGAAAAATGTATAAAGTTTATTTAATTACTCATTAAATCTAATCTATATATGGTGATGTTTCAGCCAGTCATTTGGGCCTTCATCAGAACAGGTTGAGACACACTGTAACAAAAGGTTATGCTCTTAGCTGATGCTTATCCCCTAAGCCAGAGTTGGGGAATCTTTTTCTACCAAGGGCCATTTGTATACTTATATCATACTTCAGGAGCCATACAAATTATGTTTTAAGTCCGCCCACAAAATACGTCCTGATGCTAACACTGGTGTCAAGACGTAATCATTCATTGTACGCGACTCAGCGTTCAGTAGTGAACACAGAGCAAGAAGAAATTAATAGGCTGGTGGCCATCAAAATACCCCCCCACCGGGAATCTACCCAGATAAAAGGTCATCAAAGGCCATAAACGGCCCGTGGATCTGGGGTTCTCCACTCCTTCCCTAAGTGTTGCAAGCATTTGAATCTTATGTTTCTTTTTTGTTACACCGTGTTGCAATGTGCTGATGAAGGCCAAATAACTGGCCGAAACGTGGCAATATATACAGTAGATTGCTTGTGTGTAATTAAATAAACTTGATACAGTTTTCACATCAACCCCTAGATTGCCAAGCTCATAAATTTCATTATATTCAGAGTGGAATCCTACTTGAGCTGAGCACCCACCCCAGAGAAGTGCTGCGCAGCCTCCTATTATCACAGTATTTTAGCAACAGCAGTGACATCACATCGACAGCTCACATTACCACTGCAGCCAATCATTGAGCTCAGTGGCTTGTGCCGTCTACATCGGTAGAATGACTATCAATGTGACGTAGAGAGTTAGCGCTAGACCCAGGGAGGGTGAGAATGATACAAATATTACATTGTTTTGGGGTCTACTTTTTTAAAGTAGAATACCCTTTTAATATATGATCAGCTTAACTATTTTCTACCTTTTTGAAAATGCTATATAATTCTTTACTTTTGTATATATGTATATATATTTTTTTTTTCTTATATATTATGTCTATATACAGATGCTTCTCATAAAATTTGAATATCATCAATACAAAAATTGAAACTCATATTATATGGCGACATTACAAACAGAGCGATCAATTTGAAGTGTTTATTTCTGTTAATGTTGATGATTATGGCTTACAGTCAATGGAAACCCAAAATTCATTATTTCAATAAATTAGAAAAATTAACAGAAAAAGCCTACAAAGGCTTTCTAAACATTTAAAAAGGACCCTTAGTCTGTTTAAGTAGGCTTCACAATCATGGGGAAGACTGCTGACTTGACAGATGTCCAGAAGACAGTCATTGACACACTCCACAAGGAAAGTTTATTTTGCATTTCATTTGTAAATCAAGGTCCCAGAGTCTGGAGGAAGAGTGGAGAGGCCACAATCCAAGCTGCTTAAGGTCTAGTGTGAAGTTTCCACAATCATTGATGGTTTGGGGAGCCATGTCATCTGCTGGTGTAGGTCCACTGTGTTTTATGAAGATCAAAGTAAGCGCAGCCGTCTACCAGGAAATCTTAGAGCAATTCATGCTTCCCTCTGCCGACAATCTTTTTGGAGATGGAAATTTCATTCTCCAGCAGGACTTGGCACTTGTCCACACTGCCAAAAGTACCAATACCTGGTTTAATAACAACACTATCACTGGGCTAGATTGGCTAGCAAACTCGCCTGACCTTAACCCCATAAGGTATTGTAAAGAGGAAGACGTGAGACACCAGACCCCCACAATGCAGTCGAACTGAATGCTGCTATCAAAGCAACCTGGGCTTCCATAACACCTCAGCAGTGCCACAGGCTGATCGCCTCCATGCCACGCCGCATTGTTGCAGTAATTGATGCCAAAGGAGCCCCGACCAAGTACTGAGTGCATTTACTGATCATACGTTTCAGTACGCCAACATTTTGGATTTTTAAATCATTTTTTAAGCTGGTGTTATAAAGTATTCTAATTACTTGAGATAATGACTTTTGGGATTTCATTAGCTGTAAGCCATAATCATGAACATTAAAAGAAATAAATAGTTCACTCTGTTTGTAATAACGCTATATAATATATGAGTTTCACTTTTTGTATTGAAGAACTGAAATAAATTAACTTTTTGATGATATTCTAATTTTGCAAGATGCACCTGTATAATATTTGCACGTAGCAAAACATTGCAACACCAGAGTTGATGTTACTGGTGGTTCCTTGGCACACCAGTCTTACACCACTGAATCTCCTATATAGAGGAAATCCTAATGGCACCCTGAGGGTACATCCAGATGTAGCATAGCTCTTACTATAATACTTGTTAATTTTTTGGAAATGTTACAGTGGATTTCGTATGTATTTTACTCTTTGTATTTTAAAGGGTAAGTGCTCTTCTCACTTGCCCTGTGGCAGTGGCAAGTGGGGTAATAGAGTTGGGGTTGATGTCAGCTTTGTAATGTCAGCTGACATCAAGCCCAGGGGTTAGTAATGGAAGGCGTCTATAAGACACCCCATTACTAACCCCATAGTAAGATTTAAATAAAAACACAGCAAGAATAAAATCCTTTATTTGGCATAAACACTCCCTACACTCTTTGTCCCATTTATTACTGTATAAATTAAAAATAAAAATACACTGTATTCCTCACCTGTCCGACAATAATCCTTTTGTCCCACAATATAATCCATCTCTGCTCCATCTGGATGCCAGACTGAGCAGTGGCATGATGTCACCATTCAGCCTGACATCCAGGAGATATGTCAGAGAGCAGGTTCAGTGACCTGCAGTGATATTATTGGGGTTACCTTACCACAGGTCAACTAAAGCTGCAGTTATCATGTGCAGCTCATTGTGAACTGCCCGATGAACTGCATTTTCTCACAGTGCTACTAGCGGTGATGTCATGTAAGTTACAGCAGTTCATCTGCTGGCTCACACTGAACTGGGAACAGCTGTCAGTGACCAGCGGTAACCTCTATTACGTTACCACTCGTAGCTGAAGCTTTGCCCCAAGCTCAGCTCAGTGTATCCTGGTTTCATGGCTGAGCACTCACATCATGCCTCTGCTCAGCCATGCAATCCAGGTGTTGCAGAAATGGACTTCTTTTTGGGACAAAAGGATTGCTATTGGACAGGTGAGGAATATGTTTATTATTTTCCTTTTTATAGTACTAAATGGGAAAATGAGGTTGGGGTGTATTTATTTCAATTAAAGGACTTTATTCTTGCTGTGTCTTTTTTACAATATGACTGTGGGGTTAGTAATTGGGGTGTCTTATAGATGCCTCTCCATTACTAACCTCTGTGCTTGATGTCAACTGACAATGCAAAGCTGACATCAACCCCAACGCTATAACCGCACTTGCCACTGCACCAGGGCAAGTGGGAAGAGCGAGGCTAAATGACAGATTTGGCACATCTTATGGATGCAACCATTTCTGGGGCAGTTGAGGGCTGATGTTGGTAGTCTGGGAGGGGGGACAATATCCCTGGCTCTTTCCCAGGCTATTAATATCAACCCACAGCTGACTGTTTAGCCTTTGCTGCTTGGAATTTATAGGGGGATCCTACATCTTTTTTTTCTGGGGTCCCCGGAAAACTATCCAGTAAAGTCTAAGCAAACAGCTGTGACCTGTTATTAATAGCCTGGGAACCTTTTGGGATATTGTCCCTTTTCCCAGATTAGTAACATCAGCCCCCAGCAGTGGGCTTTCCCTCTGCTGGTTATCAAAATTTTGCAAGAGCACCACAATTATTTTAAATTATTTTTTTATTTTACACACGATATATACAGTGGATGCTGAACACAACTCCCTTCATTGTTGCCTGGGCGCGCTGATCTCAGGGAGACCAGGCCACAATGATCAGAGCTGTCCTTGCAGCTGGCACTTGCAAACAGCACAAATTGTATGGCTTTTTCCCAAGCGCCAGTGCATGTCACACTGATGACACACAGATCTAATCCGTGCATCATCAGAGTTCACATGTGCGGCACGCATTTTGCCCATGGTGCACATAAAAAACTGACATGTCTGTGGGTTTTGCACACAGACACACAGTCCGTGTGAAAAACCTGACATATGCGCACTACCAATGAATACAATGGATGTTCGTGTGTCCGTTATTTGTTTTCCTTAAAAAACTAACCACATACGGACCTAAAATTCAGACGTGTGAAAGGGGGAGTGAGACACCGTTGAAACCGCTGAGTTTTCCCACGAGAATCTGCTTCAGGAAAATATGAGAAGGAGGCCTGACATGCACATATACACACATTTAGTAAAAAAATAAAGATGGGAGTGCTTCTTTAAAGAGAACCTGTCAGCACAACTTTGTAATGCAAAGTAAAGACATGGCTGTAATGGTGCTATAATACAGATTGCATTGAAGAAATGCACTTCTTTGTTTTTTTTTTAATTAGCCTTTGAAGTTTTCTGCTAATTAGATTTCGGTGCACAGGGGCCGGACTGTACACTGGTATCCTCCCTGTCTCCGATTCCCCGACCCCTCTGCCTGCCTCCGGTCTGTGATTAGCTGCTGAGATTTCAAACAGAGGAGGTAGGTCATTCTCATTCACAGACCGGAGGCAGACGGAGGGACCAGGGAATCACAGACATGGAGGAGAAGACCAGTGTACAATCCAGCCCCTGTGCACCAAAATCTAATTAGCAGAAAACTTAATGTTAGGGTTGGCGGATTGCACTAAATAAATTTAATAAGGAAGTGCAATTGCAACCCGGGGTCCACCGTGCAGTAATGTAAAACTGCAGCTAATGTGAACAATGGCGGAGAACGCAGCGAGCGATTGCTAGCTCGCACTGAGTTCACGTCACTCAGTGAACAGCACACAAAGTTATGTCACGCGCACACAGTAGCAAAGCAGATGCTCTGCAATAGAGCTGTGTCACTCGCACACAGTAACAAAGCAGATGCTCTGCAATAGAGCTGTGTCACTTGCACTCAGTTTCAAGGAACATATGACGCTAGACACAATCCCTGTTAGTCTCACAGGGAATCGAAGCCCACTAACGGGGTAAGTAGCAAACAGTGGTCAAACAGTCAGCAACAGCACTCAACCAACTACTCTCCGGAATTCTAATGGCTAGACGCCAGCACTAAATCCACACAAACAAACTCCTCTCCGGAGGTGCCGGAATTCTAACGGCTTACTGCCAACCCTGAGCACATGCTGACAAAGATAACACTGTTGCAATGTCTCATTCTCACATGAAAATAGGTTGATACTAGCACACCGGCATGCACCTCTGAGAGGTTGCCGTCACACTAGCAGTATTTGGTTAGTATTTTCCATCAGTATTTGTAAGCCACAACCAGGAGTGGGTGATAAATGCAGAAGTGGTGCATATGTTTCTATTATACTTTTGCTCTAATTGTTCCACTCCTGATTTTGGCTTACAAATACTGATGTAAAATACTGACCAAATACTGCTATTGTGACGGCAGCCAGAGCCTTTTATACATAAAGCTCAAGACCAGTCGGACAGGACATTGCCCATGGACCAATCGGGAGCTGCCACACCACCAGAGCAGCTGACGACCGACCACCAATGAGATGTCGCCACATCACGAGCATGCTCAGTAGGGAGATTTCTGGACTTCGTCTCCTGAGCATTCACTCGTCACTGCCTACCGCTGGTTACCATAGGCTTGGCTGAAGAGCCAGCAGAAACCAGACGAATAGCATGAACCTGGGACTGAGGTCTATGCTCAGCACCCGTAGCGGCCAAAGCTGGATGGGAGACTGCAGATGCAGGCAAGGCTTGTGATCTACCCTGTGCAGCAGGAGAATCCTGGCACGTAACACTTCAAATGCTAATTAAAGAAGAACAACAAACTGGATTTTTTCCCCAAAGGTATCAATTGAATCTGTATTACAGCACCATTACAGCGATGTCTTTACATTAGACTCGTCTGGGAGCGGTTTATCACCTAGAGAACAAAAGGATTTGACATTGGAAATAAAACAAATTGCATAATTCTCGCTCCTGAAATAGTTTTGCAATAGTTGAAGATCTAATATTGGAAATATTGTAAGTAATTTGGACTTGTTGGAATATTTACGACTAGCCCTAACATAAGTACCGTAAGCTATGGTACACCACTAAACCAGAGATATGTGCTTCTTACCTTCATAAGCCCTAATACATAAATCATCTGGTGTTGAGTAGATTTTCCACCTGCTCCAGAGTCCTACGCCTTTGTAGAGTAAGATGTCTTCTTTTTTGTTCCCATAGTTCAGGTGAAGATTAGATCCCAAAATTCCAAACAATGTTTCATTTTTACAATCCCATTTTTGGAGGTCACTGTTGCCATCACATGTATATAGCGTCACCGCTGAGAATTCTGCTATAGATGATACAGCCAGACATTGAGATGTCCCCACATTTATGAGCTGGTTTTTAGAAATCCATCGAAACTTCTGGGTATTTGAGTTTTCATTACACTGATTGGCTACAATAACGGAATTTTTAGCTTCTAGACATTTCTTGTGGTTTTCATTGTAGATTAAAAATGTGTCCGATTCTGAAAAATAAGATATTTTAATCAATTAATTTGAAAACTTTAATAGTTTAATTTATTATGAGGGAAACGAATATAGAAGAATTAGATGAATTATTTTCAATGTTATATATGATAAATGAACCTAGAGCTGTAGCTACGCTTTTCTACACCATGGCAAAAGTTCCAGAAAAGGTAAGGTAGTCAGCTCACCTGTCGGGCTTTTCCATATCCATACCCGCACGTAAAAGGCTGAGCCGTCGGTCAGAGACAATAGGAAACAGATACAATCCAAGAGGGTTAAGTATTAAAAAAATTGCTACGACTATTTATAACGAGGAATTCCAAATAGAATGTTCTCCGAAACTGATGCAACTAATTATTAAATATGAAGAGGGTGAATTCAATAAAGGAAGAAATTAAAGATTTAGAAAAGTCGTTGGAGCAATATACACATTCGAAAGATTTTAAAACCTTGAATGGTAAATTAAAATCTAACCTTGCAAAATTAGAGAAAAACATGATGGACATAAAAAAGAAGAAATTTACAAGGGACTCAGAAGATTACACTGCCAAGCAGGTCTATGACTGGAATAAATAAACGTTTTCAAAGTTCAGTTTTCTGTCCTATCCCTAAATATACGTTGCCAGGAAATGTCCTGAAAACCGGTTTAGTTTTGATTAGTTCGAATCGGTTGAAAAATTTAATTTGAACCAAATCGATTAGGTAGAAGTAGGCTATGTTCACTCATTTTTCTGCTGCTTTTTCATGCAAATTAAACGCTACTTTTTACAGTATCAGCAAAAGCCGTAGGATGTCAGAAATCTCAGGCACACACTCGTTTGTATTTTTTCTAAATGAGTTTGAGATTTGGAGCATATCAATTCTTGCAGCATTTGTGCCGTGGTTTTTTCACCCATAGAAAGCAATGAAAAAATGAAAACAAAAATGCTTCTGAAAAATGCTATTGTGTTTTTTTGCAGCGTTTTTTGAAAAAAAAGTTGCAAGAATAGACATGCTGCAGATCTAATTATGCGGTTCTCAAATTTTGCGGCATTTTTCACAGCATTTTGTAAGCATTTTTGGTGATTAAAACTAATTTTATTAAATTTGTGCTATAGACAAACCACATACAGCTCTGGTAAAAATTAAGAGACCACCACATCAAAACCCTGTCATGGGCAGCCCAATCTCCAGACCTGAACCCCATAGAAAACCTCTGGAATGTAATCAAGAGGAAGATGGATAGTCACAAGCCTTCACACAAAGAAGAACTGCTTACATTTTTGCCCAGAAGCAGTGTGAAAGACTTGTGGAAAGCATGCCAATACGCATGAAAGCTGGGATTAACAATCATGGTTATTCCACAAAATATTGATTCCTGAACTCTTCCTGAGTTAAAACATTAGTATTGTTGTTTCTAAATGATTATGAACTTGTTTTCTTTGCATTATTTGAGGTCTGAAAGCACTGTTTGTTTGTTTTTTGTAATGTTGACCACTTCTCCTTTTCAGAAAAAAAATAAAAATATATTGCTTCGAAATTCGGAGACATGTTGTCATTAGTTTATAGAATAAATGAACAATTTACATTTTACTGAAAAATATACCTATAAAGAGAAAAATCAGACAAACTGAACATTTTGCAGTGGTCTCTTAATTTTTGCCAGAGCTGTAATTTTTTTGAATTATTAATTGTTTACTTTTTGGGGTTTTTTTTAAAGCACAGTGGCTCCTTCATCACACAAGCTTATAAATGAATGAGCCAAAGATTCAAATATCCTCTTGTAACATCTTCGGAATGTTGTTTTCTCACCTCATTCATTTGCAAACTTGCCTAGAGAAGCGGACTCTGTACTCCAAATCTTACAAATATAATATTTATAATAAACCGGAAAAAATATAATTCCCTGAACACTTTGGATTTTTTAGCATAAAATTTTCGCCATTGTTTGAATACTATGATAAAAAGTTTTGATGAGTAGGTTCAAAAAATCATTCAGAGTTTCATCCACAAAGGTGGGACAATTTTTTTCTCATTTGTCATCCATGTACAATCCGTTTTTTTTTTTTTACTCGGCAGCTATAAATCATTTACAGGACTATTTACAGTTTTACAACACATCCGAAAAAATTGGATGTTTTACTGAGTCAGTATTTTTTTCACTCACCTATAGACTTAAATGGGTGAGTCTTATCCAGTTTACAGAGGAATCTGGCGCATGCTGCGATTTTTTTTCTTGCGTAGATTCATTCAGCGTAAAAAAATCGCTCATCTGCACTGACACATTGAATTACACTGGTCTGCTTTTTTTCATGGTCAGCACTTGGGCCGAAAATACAGTCGTGTGAATGAACCTTATAACTAGGCTACATACAGGTCACACACATACTGTATGGATCTAGGCTTAAGGCCCACAAATAGCTAACATATAATCCCATATTTTATAAATGGCAGTATACAGAATTGTGAGTGAGAGCGCATGGCATGATAGGATATTTGAAACTTCTAAACAGATGAACTATTCTCAACTGGTCAAGTTATCACTTATCCATATGATAGGTTAATGTGCTGATCACTGATGGTCTGACTACTGGGAATCCCACTGATCCTGAAAATGGGACTCCGAAATGCCCTTTGTTGGTCATGGGATGGCTGGAGATAACCAAGTACAGTTGGCAGTCCCATAGACAATGAATTTAGTAATGACACACTTGCTCAGCCACAACTCTGTTCCAACGAGGAATTACTTGGGATCCATCTTCAGACCTGAGCCTCTCAGAACTTAGAGTTCAGTACATTTAAACGATTTGCTGGAGAAATTTCTACAATTTCTTCAGCTCAATGAGGCTTGTCAAAATCCAAGATCGGGCAAGTGAAATTGCACTGTTCTTTTTAGAACTCCCGTAGAAGTGAATGGAGAGAGACACAAATGTGTGGCCACCATAACAGTCACAGGGACCACGGCACCAGTCACAGACCAGGGAATTGAGGACTGGAGATAGTTGTGGGTGTCAAAGATAAGACCGGCCTCTTTCAAATATTTTCAGCCTATTCTTTGGATACGCTATAAATGTCTGTGATGAGGCAACTAACTAAATGGGCCACACAAGTGACCCCTCTATAATTTTTTTGCCTCAATCAAATCTCATGACTTTTATTATGAATCTTATGGAGTCAAAGATTAGTTTAAGATTAACAGGTCCGATACATTCTTTTAATGTCTAATTATTTATACCATAGTTAAAAAAAAAGTTAATGGAGTGAGTTACTGTAAAGAAGAGCCCCCTTTATGGACCTGTCCAAAAGTTAAAGGATTATTCTCTGGACAGAAAAGATTAAGGGACAACTTACTGATCATGGGGTCTTACAGCTGAAACCCTATTGATCCTGAGAATTGGATTCCCCAAATCGGAAAATCTGGCTCTACAAAGCCCTGTCTTAAATGGATCGCAGTTGAGCATGCTCAGCCTTGACTCCATTCATTGTCTATGAGACTGCCAGGAAAAGCTGAATATAGCATTCTGTCCCATTGACAATGAATGGAAAGTATGTTGAGCATGCGGATCTCAGCTCCATTGAAGGCAGGTTTTTTTAGAGCTCCGTTCTTGGAGTTCTAGAGACCCATTCTTGACAGTTGGATCCCAGAAATTAGCAAGTTATCCTTCAGCCTGTGGATAGGAGATAACTTATGATTATGACAACATTTCGGTAGCATTCAAACCCCAAAACTTTTGCAGGATCCCAGCTGCTCTTTAATATAAAAGACAGTCCTGTGTAGAACTGCATAATAAAGGTGAGGAGTGAAGGACATTGCTTTTATTTACAAGGATAATGGCCTTCGATAAAGTTTTGACCCTGCTTCCAAGTTCTGTTCTAAGAGGTGTAACCTGAAGGTCCTCGTTCCCAGCGTAAAACCAGTAACAGGTCCTTCAACTGTCATTCCCTCCTGCCCCAGGTCCAACTGAAAACTATGCACCCCTAGTTATTGTTTCTGTAGTTGTTATCTGTTCTTATTGTTGTCCATCAGTTCCTATCATGGTACATAAGCATCTGCAAAGCACAAGACGTCTGATCCCACTTTTGGATTATGTAGCTAGGACACTATACGATATAATATCTCTAACAACTACTATAACTCAGCGCGGCAGGTAAAACAATTAGAAATCAACTCACCCATCTGATGGGATGGCCAAATTAGGTATAGAAATATGAGTAGTATTGAGGCAGTCATGGTAAATATCTCATTATTTGTTCCAGTCCTTGATTTGGAAAGAATACGTTGTAGAAGTTCAAACTAAAAGAGTTTGAGCAGGAAAACCTTCCCTACACTTTAGGAAGAAGACTGCGACATCCAGGGAAAGTTGTAGCCTCTAAATGATAAAGAAATATCCTGTCACATGGAGCTTTAAAGCAAACAGGAACTCCCAGTCCTAACTTTGCTTTCATAAGCTAAATTTGTAATGACCACGACTTCACGTAAGAGGTTAGTTCGTAGACAATAGTGACACCTTCCTTTGGATGAGATTATCTTGTGATTTCTTGGAAGTTATTTTTTTTTATTTCTCTTGTGAAACAGTTTATTGGAAATATAATGAACGCAAGTTAGCATAAGTTAATGTCGGGAAATATCGATAGTATTTGTCACCTTCAAAAGAATGTATTTAGAATACAAAAAAGTCCTGACTGCGTTCTTTAATTGTCAATGTACCCAGTGAGTTTTTGAAACAGAAGAAAACATTGGAGGCATTTTTCCTGGAGTATCTTCTTTGCCGTTTTTTTTTTTTTTCCGATCATTTTGGGGTCATTTTTTTTAAGCTGTATAAATAACTTAGTGGGTGTATTGCAAACGGAACCAACTGAAGAATGTTCAGGTCCAATGTTCAATGATCATTCTGAAGCGGTTAAAAGATGCTTTAAAAAACATAATATATTCACAGCAAGTCGTTTTGACAATGCTGTGCTTAGGTCAATTTTTTTTATCATCTTTTTAACCGCTTTTCAGGAATCCGCCTGAAAAGACGTTGTGTGCAGATGTTCTAAGAGATGAATAAAGATACTGGGGCATGAAAGCCATTCATTCACTCTTATTAATCCATCCACAATGGGAATGAAGCCATTTTTCATCATGGTTGTGAGCTGGCATAAGATCAAAGAATGAATAGGTACTTCAGGGATATTCACTCAAAAGAGGCCCCAAATATTCTGTAATAACTCTCGCTAGGATGAAACGACGTGCCATGTGTTCCTCAGTATATGAAGTTTTGAACAGGTCAGGATGCCCCTGTATTGGAGCTACGGGCATTGGTATCTGTGGGCAGGGCATTATATGGTGCTCTGCTTACATATTCATCTGCATGGCTTATGACAGGTCACTGATCCCTCAGTGACCTACCCCCTATTTTACATACTCTATATCTTATTGTTTGGGGGAAAAAAATTACATTCATCATGGAGGCACTGGCAGCAGCAGCGCCTGCACTTTAGCATGGTCAGATCTATAATATCCATATATTCAGTGATATGAATTTCTTGAGAAATATAAAAAAATTCTTCCTCAAAATGGTACAAAAAAGGAGAAAAAAGAGCACTAAAACGACCATGAAGTCCAAAAGTAATCAATTTCTTACATAACTCTGATAAAAACAAATTCCGATAAAAATAAAAAGTTCAGGTGAAAATAACTGGACAAACTGCAATTAATAGAGTATACAATTATACAAAAGGGACGCACACCCAGGGATATGGTATTACAAATAGAGCTGGGTGAAAAAATGACACAAAAGTGTATGTGATATAAAAATCAGATACAATTAGCATATACACACACAAAAATTAATGGGCTGAGTCTTGTAAAGTAGTAAATAAATAGATAAAAGTGCTTGTGCGGTGTAACTTAAAGTGTAACAATAGCAGCAAAATACAATGGGTGTAAGTGTATACCATATAAGGTCAAAACATGAAATAGCAGCACAAAGTGAATGTGTGTAGCAAACGTGTTACCAGAGTAGGATCAGCAAGGTGTGGGTATATACCATATAGTGGTTAAAACAGCGAAAGTAACACAGAGTAAAATGTGTAGTGAAAAGAGCAGAAGATCATGTGAAAGTATTAATAATTAATAAATCCAATGTGTAAAATCACTCACAATAATAATGCTCATCTCTGGCTCCTGGATGGCGTCCACCCCAGCGCGCGTTTCGGCATTCTGCCTTCGTCAGACCTGCACAGTAGCATAATTCGGAATGCGATAGATGCGCCTCTGATGGCACCACCACCGGTGCCATTTTGCTAGTGGAAAACAAATGTCTCCACCAAGACGGCGCTGGCTGTGCCTGCGCAGTAGCATCTATCGGTGATCCTACTGCACAGGCGCCTGCATGATGAATGTCATCTTTTTTTTTTCAATCAATAAAATATACAGTATGTAAAATAGGGGGCAGGTCACTGAGGGATCAGTGACCTGTCAAAAGCCATACAGATGAATATGTAGCGCCCCCACTGCCGCAGGGCCGAGGGGTACCCGGTACCGGGCCTCTGAGTCTCTGCTCTGGGGTTGTCACGGTGGCTAGGCCCGATCCATGACCCTGCCGAGGGGCGCACAGTCAGTGGTAGATATGATGGATGATGGTGGTGGTGGTGGTGCGGTGCAATAAATAACGAGGACACCAGGTTGCAGTCTCTTTACCTCTTTACTGAAGATCTCTGGGTCCTCAGTCCGGAATCCGGATAACCAGGCTGCGCAAGTCCGGCCGGTCCAATGGCACCTCCAGAGTTCTCTTTACAGGTGGAAATCTGTGCCTTCCTTCTTGCGCTATGTGTTGCGGTCCTTCCCTGTTGTGCTTACGGAAAGTCCCCACAACTGTTGTGTCTGTTTCTTAAGTTCCCTCACAACTCGATTAGATGATGTTCTGCTAATCCTCCGTCCCTCCCTCCCTGATGTTACGGTTAGGACGGCACCCGTTTGACGGGTAGGCTCGGAGCTCTTCCGGGACCCTAGAGTCGCCCCTCTCCACAAGTTGCCCCCCAAGACTGCATAGGTGATTTAAGTGAGACAGCCCGCCTGAGACTGACTGTCCTGCCGTAGGTTCGAAGTATTGCCTGAAGCTGTATATAGAAATACTTCCTTCGGCGTTCCGGCCACCGGTTGTTTGCGCCTCAGTAGGATGTTGCCTCGGTCTTACAGCACGACCCCTACTGGTATTCTCCTTCTTGCTTTGATCTCGTTTCTCACTCAGCACAATCTATCTCGCTTCTAGTCCTTCCTTGGGCACCGCCGCTATACTGAGCAGGCACGGTCCCGTTACGTTCTCTCAGTTTGCCAAGCCTCTGTCAGGATCCCACCCCTGACAGAGACCCTGCCGAATCTTCTCCTGCAACACCCTCTGCCACAAGGTGTTGCCTGGCTCCAACCCAGTCAGCTTTCTGCCTAACTTCCTGCCTGACCCCCAGTTTTACCAGTGTGTGGAGAGTGGCCTAGTAAATAGAACCCTTAGCTCCCCCTGGAGGCCCGGCGGTGAAATGTATTGGTGTCTGTGATACCTGATCAGATGAACTCCTTCAGTGCCATCAGACGTACCATAGCTCCCCTTAGCGGCGGAGCCACAGTACTGCAACGACCAGGACTCTGGGGCGCTGCAAATATGTAAGCAGAGCACGACATAAGGCCCCACCCACAGCACTGCCCACAGGCCGCCCCAAAGCACGAGAACCTTATTAACTGACAACTGCAAAATAAAGATTAAACAACAACCACAAGATGGATTTCATCAACAAAGGTATCATTGTAATCAGTATAATGGCGCCGACCTGACACTGTCTGTAGTTACTTTGCACAATCCTGCTGACAGGCTCCCTTTAAATTGCAAAACAACCATGTACTGTATGTACCACTGAAAATCCCTGTGCTTCTCACCAAAAACCACTCCACGATCAAAAGGTCGGTGAATGGTGTACAGTCTCGGTTATTCATCATAGGCCCCATTTTATTTGACAGCATCGTGAACACTGATGGGTACATGGGCATTTGTGAACAGTTAATAAGTCAACTGGATGATCCGTGAGTTAATAGGTCGCTTCCTGCAAGATGGAGCAACTTGTCACACATTTGAAATGGACATGTCAGAAATTGAGTCCTTTTTCGGCAACAGGGTGATTTCAAATTGGTTTTGGCCACCATGACCGCTTGATCTGATACCAGCAGACTTCTACCGTTGGGATATGCAAAAAGGAAAAGTCTATCATAACAAGCCTCACACTGTGGAATATTTGAAGGAAAACATCTAACGTGAATTCAATCCTGTTCCTCCACGATATGCTTACTAACACTTCAGATTGCTCCATCCTAAAAGTAGTTAAAATAGAATATTCAGGGCTCCTTTTGTGTAAATCTCCCTTTACAATTGATATTGATAATTTTTCGTTGGTCCAAACGTAAGAAAAAAAAAGCTGCATAATTTATATAAATTTTAATGAGGATTAACTTCCTCTTAATATGTTTTCCAAAGAACAGTTAAACAAAACTTCTTACCAATTCTAACAAAAAGGGTAATAAGATCATTCGCATCTCACTCTTAGATACAGTTATATGAAAAAGTTTGGGCACCCCAATTAATCTTATGCTTAATGTTTTATAAAAATTGTTTTTTTTGCAACAGCTATTTCAGTTTCATATATCTAATAACTGTTGGACACAGTAATGTTTCTGCCTTGAAATGAGGTTTATTGTACTAACAGAAAATGTGCAATCTGCATTCAAACAAAATTTGACAGGTGCATAAGTATGGGCACCTCACCAGAAAAGTGACATTAATATTTAGTAGATCCTCCTTTTGCAAAAATAACAGCCTCTAGTCGCTTCCTGTAGCTTTTAATGAGTTCCTGGATCCTGGATGAAGGTATTTTTGACCATTCCTTTTTACATAACAATTCCAGTTCAGTTAAGTTTGATGGTTGCCGAGCATGGACAGCCCTCTTCAAATGATTCCACAGATGTTCAATGATATTCAGGTCTGGGGACTGGGATGGCCATTCCAGAACAGTGTAATTGTTCCTCTGCATGAATGCCTGAGTAGATTTGGAGCGGTGTTTTGGATCATTGTTTTGCTGAAAGATCCATCCCCTGCGTAACTTCAACTTTGTCACTGATTCATGAACATTATTGTCAAGAATCTGCTGATACTGAGAGGAATCCATGCGTCCCTCAACTTTAACAAGATTCCCGGTGCCGGCATTGGCCACACAGCCCCAAACCATGATGGAACCTCCACCAAATTTTACTGTGGGTAGCAAGTGTTTTTCTTGGAATGCTGTGTTTTTTTGCCGCCATGCATAACGCCTTTTTGTATGACCAAACAACTCAATCTTGGTTTCATCAGTCCACAGGACCTTCTTCCAAAAAGAAATTGGCTTCTCCAAATGTGCTTTTGCATACCTCAGCTGACTCTGTTTGTGGTGTGCTTGCAGAAACGGCTTCTTTCGCATCGCTCTCCCATACAGCTTCTCCTTGTGCAAAGTGCGTTGTATAGTTGACCGATGCACAGTGACACCATCTGCAGCAAGTTGATGCTGCAGCTCTCTGGCGGTGGTCTGAGGATTGTCCTTGACTGATCTCACCATTCTTCTTCTCTGCCTTTCTGATGTTTTTCTTGGCCTGCCACTTCTGGCCTTAACAAGAACTGTACCTGTGTTCTTCCATTTCCTTACTATGTTCCTCACAGTGGAAATTGACAGGTTAAATCTCTGAGACAGCTTTTTGTATCCTTCCCCTGAACAACTATGTTGAATAATCTTTGTTTTCAGATCATTTGACAGTTGTTTTGAGGAGCCCATGATGCCACTCTTCAGAGGAGATTCAAACAGTAGAACAACTTGCAAGTTAAGTAGTGTAGCATTTCACCCGCTACGGGTCTAGGGGACACTCGCTTAGGTGCGGCGGATGACACTCAGGAGACACGTTTCCTTAAAAGTTCACAGGGTTTATTGCTCCATAAACCATAATTGCAACAGGAATAACAGGTAAACAGTCTTACGTCACACAGGTGATTCCCCAATGTCCATAGTAGAGTGGAGCAATTGTATTGCAGCGAGCGTGAAGGAAGTCGAAGCAAAGGAGAGGATACCAGATGGGGAACAGCCCCACTCAAGCTATCTCCTTCTGAGGCGCAACATCCCGTTAGCCGGAACACGGAGGGAGTAAGGCCTTATTTCAGAGACCGGCAGGACAGCTAATTGCAGGTAACCTGTCCGCACCTACACCCAGGAGGCACGGTGACACCTACAGAGCCTAGAGTTATCTAAGAGACCCTATAAACAAGCTCAAGTCACCAGTCATACGGGTTTTGTCCTATCCTATATGGGGGACAGAGAGAGCAAAACAACGCATCTGTGAGACCCTTATGTGAAGCCATAGGCAGTAAGGGACTATACCACCGCAGCGCAAAGGAAGGCTACTGATTTCCACCTGGATAAGGGTCTCTGAACTTGCCTCCAAACCAGCCGGACTCTGCCTGCCCTGTGATCTGGTGCCCTGGACTGTGGATGCTGAAGTCTTCAGTAAAGGTAAAGAGACTGCAACCTTGTGTCCTCGTTCTTCACTGCGCCATTCACCATACCACCATCTACATACTGGGAAGCCCTGGGGACATACTTCACCTGTGGGAAGGTATACCATCTAGCTGCCATAACATCACCCCAGCGGACCCCTTAAAGCAGCGTCGGTCACCCTGACTGAATACCACAGGTGACGTCACGAACATTCCCCTTAAAGACCTTTCCCTTTTACACGGACTTCCCAGGGCCATGGACTGGGTCAGCCACCGTGACATCCCCCTGTGAACCGAAGGACCCGGTACCGAGTACCCCGCTGCCCTGACGGGGTGCTCCAAATCTGCACCTTGCCACCCTGCCTGACGTCACTATTATGTCAGAAGGATCACATAATGCGGTCTCTCCACTTTCACCAACGTGAAGTAAACACCCCCTGGGAACACATAAGGTCAACTTGGATGGCCTCACTCTGGGATTCTGGGAGGCTTCTTATAGCCTCATTATGGGGTCATTCCTCGTCGTTTATACTTTGACCCTTGGCCGAGTGTGTGACCCTGTTGTGCCTGTGCCTGTGCTTTATGCCTGTGCTACTTTATGCTTGTCTGGTTCTGATCTGGTTCTGTCCCCGTTAAGAGTTCTGCCTGTCCCTCCTGTACTGCGCTGCTATCTCCGTGTATAACTCCTTGCCTACATTCTGATTATTCTCTGCTCACCCCTCCTATACCGCGCCGCCCTCTCTGTGTAATACCGCCATTTGTCCGACCTGAGTTCCCCTCTCCTCTACTCAAAGGTACCTGTAGCATCCTGCACTCATCTCCAGCAGCCGGATGCTAAGCCCCGCCCCCTGTGGTCACATGATCGCTGATCCTTCTGCTTCCTGCTATCCTCAGCGTCGCTTCTCGCCATGCTGCTCAGGTCCCGTCTGCCTGAGCTTTCCCCACGGCATTTGATCCCGGGCTCTCCCGCAGTGTGGGTGAGTCACCCTGCTCAGCCATGGCAGTTTGCCGGAGCTGACAGGATCCTGATAATAACACTGTATGGCTGAGTAATGTAAGCCTACAAAAATTATAAAAGCTTTTTACCAGTTTTAGAGATCACAGATATTTACTCCTCACTACGCAATAGTGTATGGCTGAGTAATGTAGCTCGGGAAAATGTTTCAACAATTTTTGGGTGTGTTATGTAACACAAAAAGGACCTCAAATCATGTAATACTTGATGGATCAAAATATGTTCAACTTTTTCAGCCTCCACAGAAAAATATTTGCCAACTGACTGCACAGGGCTAATTCCTGTCTACAGAGTGGATTCTGTCACTCTCCTTGCTCCTGCAACTCTTTCTGTCTCCCTAGGCTAAATGCAGAATGTATGTGATACAAATGGGCTGTTTGCTTGGATCGAAACGCGTTGCTCGTTGTCCTGTGTGCCCGTGGAGAGCTTTACAGCCATCGTTTTTAAACAGGATTTAATAAAGATATAACGCCTGAATTTTACCATGGAGCTGGAACATGTTTTGTTTTTTTTTCCAAACGGGCTATTCGTATGATGGTTCAGCTTCAGCACCAGTATGAACACTACAAGCCTACGATTTATACAGACCTAGACAAACTCTCTCTACCCCCAATACAAAGTGTCACAGAGCTGTGCAATGGCGTCAGTATGCCAAGCTGGGGGGGGGGGATGCGCCTGTCATTTTATAATCCCTGATCCCTGGGGATGTCAGGTGTCCAGCCAATAACAGTAATGCCACAACCAAGATGGCTACAGCATTACAGTGACTCACAGGCAATCTCCACATGCTTTTGAGCTGCGTAACAGGTGTCAAAGATGGGGGGTGAGGATTCAAAGTTTTGCATCGAGCACTGCCCATTCCTCACCGAATAATCAGTGTATCCGAGTACCGTGATACTCGAATGATAACTGAGTATCACCGAGCACGTTCGCTCATCACGAGTACGTTCGCTCATCCCTAACATTGACACAAATTTTGTTACTTTAGCTGTTTACCAAAATATATTCAAGATATAATTATATAATAAATATGGGCTTAAAGTGCCAACTCTCACCTTTAATTTGAGGGTTTTCACAACATAATTGGAGTTATGGTTTAGGAATTACAGTTCTTTAGCATGCAACTACTTTTTTCAAAGGTAACAAATGTAGTTAGAAAACTATCTCATCGTATTGGCAAGCAAACACTGAAGCGATCCGGCAGGTCACAACCTGCAGAAGACCGACAAGAGCAACGCAGGTAAAAGTTGAAGACGTGGGTTGGCGAGTATAAGGCAAGGGGAAGGAAACTTCGATTAGTTGCACCACTCCAGCATTGCAATAAAAAAAAACCCGCTGAAGTTTTAATGGAGCCATGACTATTACGATGGATCTGTTGTGTAATGGATTCAAATTGATCATAACAGACCCCATTGAATTACCAATGAACAATTTTCTGATAATTAAAAAGTAATGAAAACTAAGAATAAATCCTTACAGAGTACTTATTGGTCTGTTGCTTCTATTTTTATTTAAGAAAAGGGTGGACAGCCTCAGTCAGGTGATTTTTCTAAATATCAAGAGTATTAGAAAAAGCAGTCACACAGGTCCTTAATTTTCTCCTAAAGGACCTGACATATTGGAGAACTAGCCACAGATCTTCTGTGGATGTTAGTGCAGCGCCCCAGAGTCCTGGTCGTTGCAGTACTGTGGCTCCGCCGCTAAGGGGGGCTATGGTACGTCTGATGGCACTGAAGGAGTTCATCTGACCAGGTATCACATACACCAATACATTTCACAGTCGGGCCTCCAGGGGGAGCTAAGGGTGCTATTTATTAGGCCACTCCTCACCGTGTGGGTAAACTGGGGGTCAGGCAGGAAGTTAGACAGAAAGCTGACTGGGTTGGAACCAGGCAACACCTTGTGGCAGAGGGTGTTGCAGGGGAAGATTCGGTAGGGTCCCTGTCAGGTTTGGGACCCTGACAGAGGCCTGGCAACAAGAAAGAACGTCACGGGACCGTGCCTGCTCAGCATAGCGGCGGTGCCCTAAGAAAGGATCAGAAGCGAGATATATTGTGCTGAGTGAGAAACGAGATCAAAGCAAGAAGGAGAATACCAGTAGGAGTCGTGCTGTAAGACCGAGGCAACATCCTACTGAGGCGCACAACCGGTGGCCGGAACGCCGAGGGAGTATTACTATATTCAGCTTCAGGCAATACTTCAAACCAACGGCAGGACAGTCAGTCATAGGCGGGCTGTCTCACCTAAATCACCTATGCTGGCTTGGGGGGCAACCTGTGGAGAGGGGCGACTCTAGGGTCCCGGAAGAGCTCCGAGCCTACCCGTCATACGGGTGCGTCCCAACCATAACACCGGGAGGGACGGAGGATTAGCAGAACATCATCTAATCGAGTTGTTGTGAGGGAACACGAGAAACAGACACAACAGTTGTGGGGACTATCCCGTAAGCACAGCAGGGGAGGACCACAACACATAGCGCAAGCAGGAAGGCACAGATTTCCACCTGTAAAGGGAACTCTGGAGGTGCCATCGGACCGACCGGACTTGCGCAGCCTGGTGAACCGTATTCCGGACTGAGGACCCAGAGACCTTCAGTAAAGAGGTAAAGAGACTGCAACCTGGTGTCCTCGTTATTTACCGCACCGCACCACCACCACTATCCACATCTATCATTTACTGTGCGCCCCTCAGTAGGGTCACGGACCGGGCCTAGCCACCGTGACAACCCCAGAGCAGAGACTCAAAGGCCCGGTACCGGGTACCCCTCGGCCCTGCGGCAGTGGGGGCGCTACAACAGTTGCATACATTTTTATATTTTTCTGTTTCTTCATCTAATCCCACAGAGATTTGATGATGGTGAGTTCAGGGCGCTGTGGGGTATTTCATCACTTCCACTGCTCATCATGAATATGATGAGTGGGGGTCCCCACACCCTCGTTCCAATCCAGCTCAGCTCACATTGTTGGAGCTGGGAAAAAAATGGTGTGAGAACACAAAATGCTGCAAAATTTTAGAGCAGCCCCACGTTGCGCAAAAGAGTTGCAAATTTTCAATGCTATTTACTCTAGAATCTTGGTGTAAAAGCTTTGATGAATAGGGCCCATAGTACAAACATAGAAAATACGTACGAATACATAACGCATAACATACGCAATGACATTTTTGTGATGCGCTACTCACTTAAATGACAAAAATAATTCTTTGTTTGTTCATTCATATTTTTACAACCATACTTCTTTCCTTATCTAAACCTCGTTATGTGAAGTCTTGTTTATTTTTAAGTAAAGAAGAGCTGTCATTTCTTAAGTGCCGCTTTTGCCAAACATGTATGTAAGGCTACGTTCACATTAGCGTTCTGCGCCGCAGCGTGGGGCGCTGCAGCGTCGCCGCATGCGTCATGCGCCCCTATATTTAACATGGGGGCGCATGGACATGCGTTGCACTTGCGTTTTGTGACGCATGCGTCATTGTGGTGCATGCGTCAGGGCGCAGAGGACGCAGCAAGTTGCAGTTTTTTCTGCGCCCAAAACCATGCAAAAATGGACGCATGCGTCACAAAACGCTGCGTTGTGCATTCGTTTACATTTGCGTTGTGTGTTGCGTCGCTGACGCTGCGGCGCACAACGCAAATGTGAACGTAGCCTAAGCGTTACATTAGTAGTAATTTCTTTTATAGGTTTGATAGAAAAAGAAAAGCAATCACACCATTTTCATGACATTTACCAATCACCATAAATAATCAGTTCGCTGAATTTTACCAGTTCCATTACAACGATACCAAAAAATACCTTGTTATTTACTAATTTGTGACATTTATTTTTAAAAAGTGTATTTAACACTGTGATTACTTTCATTATTTTTTTTTAGTAATGTTATATGGAAAAAAATCTTTGACTTTTATATTATGCCTTCTATACAGGTATTTAGAGATGCACTGGTATATAGAGATGTATCTCTATGTAACAGTGCAGTATGCATGGAAGAAGGATATAATTTAGATTTTGGCAGAGAAAATTCTCCATCCAGTATTTAGCAGTACTGACTTGTGGCCCTCAGGTAACGTTATTGCCTACCATGCTAAATACAGATTGTGAGTTTTGAATCCCAGGAAAAAACAATTAGCTATATCTGAAGGCATCTACTGATCACATACAGTGACCTAGGCCAGGGGAGGAACATATACACAGCATAAAGAAAGAACAATCACAGCAGTGTCTTTACTAAGAAACATTCAGCGCAACTGTGCCTACCTCTACTGTGCTGCCGCACATACCTTATGTCTGCACCTGCCATACAGCCATGCATATAGAGTGGTTAAATCATTCCTCCAATCTACCAATATAGCATTATCAACAGGGGTCTAAGGGTGGAAAAAAGAACAGGATATTTAAAGGGAACCAGTCAGTCGCATCAGTGCCTGCCTGCATGATTGCACCCAGGCATGTTTTTCTGTGCAACTCCGTGACATTTACGAGAAAGCATAGTTTGCAGATCCCACCAGGGATTCTAGGGAGAGACAAGACTAGTCCTGTGTGGGCAACGTCTCTCGGAGAGACCTGTCAACGAACTAGAGCAGCATGAGGATGAGCTGGTCAAGAGTGCTGACGGACTCATCTACTCTCAGATTCATGATGCTGATAGTTTGTGTACTACCGATCGACTGACAGGTTCCCATTAACTTGCTGTCTTTGAAAAACAAAGTTCCATAGAAAAGTAATTTTGCTGATTCATTGACTTTGAGAACAGTTTTGACACAGCACAGGGAACAGTAAAAGTCACTGGTATTTGTTAACAGATTTATTGCCAACAGGAAAATGGAAGAACAGTTATTTCTCAAGTCTAGTCTGGTTTTGTTCCATATTATACTAATAATCCCCCCCCGTTTTTCCAAGAAAAGGGGAGAAAAACATACAAAGCAGTGAGTGACTGGAAACTGGAAATGATAAATAAAAAATCTATCAGCATAATTAAAGTTCAGCAAAATAATTCATACGACCCATAGCAGCCACATTGGTAGAACCATGGATGCTAGACAAGAGCATTGAGAAATGTTGACAGCCTGCCTGAATCCTGTGCGCCTCTTCTCATTAGTATGCCCTGTTTTGTCAGGACACTTCAGGGCTAGTAGTCATGATGTAGTCATCATGACATTGTGCGGACTTACTAATCAGAAAGGGCACGCAAGGTACAGACAGGTACTGTAGTATAAAGTTGACAATGGTTTGTTTATCTGCTGTGGAGTACCAATGTGGCATCTGGACCAAGCTCTTCTGAATCTGTGTGAGGGCTTGTTTTTTGCATCGCAGGCTGATGGTTTTGTTGATTCAATTTTGTGGCAAATATGACATTTTTATCACTTTTATTATATTTTTTTTATTGAAGTGTTGTATGTAGAGGCCAACAAACAGGCTATTCCTGCATGTGTTGTGACTGTCACTCATCCATGACACATGCAGCTGCAGCGTCGAGCAGCTGATCATCAGGAGTGCTCCAGGTATCCGGGTTCCCGATACAGCTTCTTCGGTAAGCGCTATAGCTTGCTGAATGAGGGAGCTGACGATGTTCGCTCATCTCTAGTGAGCAGCAAAAGATAAAGCTTTGCTCCACCGGCAGCTGTTATGCATAGATGCCCGCTATGTAACTCTTCCATACACCTCGGTCTTGTCATGGTTAGGGTTGATTCCTGTTATGACCCCAATGGCGAGGGTCTCAGAGAATCAAGTAAGTCTGCGACGTACAAAAATCCAGCTCATAGGGCAGTGGTAACTGGGTTGACCATATATCTACTCCTAACGCCAACACTAGCAGTAGCCGGGGAACATGCCTACGTTGGTCGCTAGATGTCTCGCGCCAGCCGGAGGACTAACTACCCCTAGAAGAGGAAAACAAAGACCTCTCTTGCACTTTTGGTAATTTGCAACCTAAATTTATTCTATCTGTAATTTTGATTTGCTCACTGTCATCGTATCCTGTCATGGCGTTTGTGGACTCGGGTGCTGCCCTGAGCCTTATGGATCTGTCATTTGCCAAGCGCTGCGGATTTGTTCTTGAGCCATTGGAAAATCCTATCCCTCTTAGGGGTATTGATTCTACGCCATTGGCAAAAAATAAACCGCAGTTTTGGACACAGGTTACCATGTGCATGACTCCCGAACATCGGGAGGTAATACGTTTTCTTGTTCTGCATAAAATGCATGATTTGGTTGTTTTGGGTTTGCCATGGTTACAGACCCATAATCCAGTCTTGGACTGGAAGGCTATGTCAGTGTCAAGTTGGGGCTGCCATGGAATTCATGGAGATTTCCTGCCCTTGTCTATTGCTTCTTCTACGCCTTCGGAAGTTCCGGCGTATTTGTCTGATTATCAGGATGTCTTCAGCGAGTCTAAGTCCAGTGCACTGCCTCCTCATAGGGAATGTGACTGTGCAATAGATTTGATTCCTGGCAGTAAGTTTCCTAAGGGGAGACTGTTTAATCTGTCGGTACCTGAACATACCGCGATGCGTTCATATATCAAGGAGTCTCTTGAGAAGGGGCATATCCGTCCTTCTTCTTCCCCTCTTGGTGCGGGATTCTTTTTTGTGGCCAAAAAGGACGGATCTTTGAGGCCTTGTATTGACTATCGGCTTTTAAATAAGATCACTGTCAAATTTCAGTATCCTTTGCCGCTGTTGTCAGATTTGTTTGCCCGGATTAAAGGTGCCAAGTGGTTCACCAAGATAGACCTCCGTGGTGCGTACAACCTTGTGCGCATTAGGCAGGGCGATGAATGGAAAACCGCATTCAATACGCCCGAAGGTCATTTTGAGTACTTGGTGATGCCATTCGGTCTCTCTAATGCACCTTCAGTTTTCCAGTCCTTCATGCATGACATTTTCCGGAAGTATCTGGATAAATTTTTGATTGTTTATCTGGATGATATTCTGTTTTTTTCTGATGATTGGGACTCGCATGTGGAGCAGGTCAGGATGGTTTTTGAGATTCTGCGTGAAAATTCTTTGTTTGTAAAAGGCTCAAAGTGTCTCTTTGGTGTACAGAAGGTTCCCTTTTTGGGGTTCATTTTTTCCCCTTCTGCTGTGGAGATGGATCCAGTCAAGGTCCGAGCTATTCATGATTGGACTCAACCCTCGTCAGTTAAGAGTCTTCAGAAGTTCTTGGGTTTTGCTAACTTCTACCGTCGTTTTATCGCAAATTTCTCTAGCGTTGTTAAACCGCTGACGGATATGACCAAGAAAGGCTCTGATGTAGCTAACTGGGCTCCTGCTGCCGTGGAGGCTTTCCAGGAGTTAAAACGCCGGTTTACTTCGGCGCCTATTTTGTGCCAGCCTGACATCTCACTTCCCTTTCAGGTTGAGGTGGATGCTTCGGAGATTGGGGCAGGGGCCGTTTTGTCGCAGAGAGGCCCTGGTTGCTCTACTATGAGACCTTGTGCCTTTTTCTCTAGGAAGTTTTCGCCGGCAGAGCGAAATTATGATGTGGGCAATCGGGAGTTGTTGGCCATGAAGTGGGCATTTGAGGAGTGGCGTCATTGGCTCGAGGGTGCTAAGCATCGTGTGGTGGTCTTGACTGATCACAAAAATCTGATGTATCTCGAGTCTGCTAAACGCCTGAATCCTAGACAGGCCCGCTGGTCATTGTTTTTCTCCCGTTTTGACTTTGTGGTCTCGTATTTACCAGGTTCTAAGAATGTGAAGGCCGATGCTCTGTCTAGGAGCTTTGTGCCTGATGCTCCTGGAGTCGCTGAACCTGTGGGTATTCTTAAGGAAGGAGTTATCGTGTCTGCTATTTCTCCAGATCTGCGACGTGTGTTGCAGAGATTTCAGGCTGGTAGGCCTGACTCTTGTCCACCTGACAGATTGTTTGTGCCTGCTAGATGGACCAGCAGAGTCATTTCCGAGGTTCATTCCTCGGTGTTGGCAGGGCACCCGGGAATTTTTGGCACCAGAGATCTGGTGGCCAGGTCCTTTTGGTGGCCTTCCTTGTCAAGGGATGTGCAGTCATTTGTACAGTCCTGTGGTACTTGTGCTCGAGCTAAGCCTTGCTGCTCTCGTGCCAGCGGGTTGCTCTTGCCCTTGCCTGTCCCGAAGAGACCTTGGACACACATCTCTATGGATTTCATTTCTGATCTTCCGGTGTCTCAGGGCATGTCTGTCATCTGGGTGATATGTGACCGTTTCTCCAAGATGGTCCATTTGGTTCCTTTGCCTAAGCTGCCCTCCTCTTCTGATCTGGTTCCTGTGTTCTTCCAGAACGTGGTTCGTTTGCACGGCATTCCTGAGAATATTGTGTCGGACAGAGGATCCCAGTTTGTTTCCAGGTTCTGGCGATCCTTTTGTGGTAGGATGGGCATTGAGTTGTCGTTTTCATCCGCTTTCCATCCCCAGACTAACGGACAAACGGAGCGAACTAATCAGACTCTGGAGGCTTATTTGAGGTGTTTTGTCTCTTCTGATCAGGATGATTGGGTGACCTTCTTGCCGTTGGCTGAATTTGCCCTTAATAATCGGGCTAGTTCCGCCACCTTGGTTTCGCCATTTTTCTGCAACTCTGGTTTCCATCCTCGTTTTTCCTCGGGACATGTGGAGCCTTCTGACTGTCCTGGGGTGGATTCCGTGGTGGATAGGTTGCAGCGGATCTGGGGGCATGTGGTGGACAACTTGAAGTTGTCACAGGAGAAGGCTCAGCGTTTTGCCAACCGCCGCCGCGGTGTGGGTCCCCGACTTCGCGTTGGGGATTTGGTATGGCTGTCTTCTCGATTTGTTCCTATGAAGGTCTCCTCTCCCAAATTTAAGCCTCGCTTCATTGGTCCTTACAAGATATTGGAAATCATTAATCCTGTATCCTTTCGCCTGGATCTTCCGGTGTCGTTTGCCATCCACAACGTATTTCATAGATCCTTGTTGCGGCGGTACGTTGTGCCTGTGGTTCCTTCTGCTGAGCCTCCTGCTCCGGTGTTGGTTGAGGGCGAGTTGGAGTACGTGGTGGAGAAGATCTTAGATTCTCGTCTCTCCAGGCGGAGGCTTCAGTACCTGGTCAAGTGGAAGGGCTATGGTCAGGAGGATAATTCCTGGGTGGTCGCCTCTGATGTGCATGCGGCCGATTTAGTTCGTGCCTTTCACGCCGCTCATCCTGATCGCCCTGGTGGTCTTGGTGAGGGTTCGGTGACCCCTCACTAAGGGGGGGGGTACTGTTGTAATTTACCTTTTGGCTCCCTCTAGTGGCTACTAGTGATTTGACTCTGGGTATGTCATTCATCCCTTGTATGCTCACCTGGGTCGTTAGGTCAGGGGTGTTGCTATATAAGCTCCCTGGACCTTCAGTTCAATGCCTGGCAACGTTGATATCAGAGCTAATCTGTAGTGCTCTTGTCTACTGATCCTGGTTCCTGCTTGATTAAGCTAAGTCTGCTTTCTTGCTTTTTGCTATTTGTTTTGGTTTGCATTTTTGTCCAGCTTGTATATAATCTGTTTCCTGACCTTGCTGGAAGCTCTAGGGTGGCTGGTGTTCTCCCCCCGGGCCGTTAGACGGTTCGGGGGTTCTTGAATCTCCAGCGTGGATTTTGATAGGGTTTTTGTTGACCATATAAGTTATCTTACTACATTCTGCTATTAGTAAGTGGGCCTCTCTTTGCTAAAATCTAGTTCATCTCTGTGTTTGTCATTTCCTCTTACCTCACCGTTATTATTTGTGGGGGGCTACTATCCTACTTTTGGGGTCTATTCTCTGGAGGCAAGAGAGGTCTTTGTTTTCCTCTTCTAGGGGTAGTTAGTCCTCCGGCTGGCGCGAGACATCTAGCGACCAACGTAGGCATGTTCCCCGGCTACTGCTAGTGTTGGCGTTAGGAGTAGATATATGGTCAACCCAGTTACCACTGCCCTATGAGCTGGATTTTTGTACGTCGCAGACTTACTTGATTCTCTGAGACCCTCGCCATTGGGGTCATAACAGATTCCCTGTCAGCTATACTTTCGTCTTCTGTGTGCCTGACCTCAGGAGTGTGTGCTCGGTTTGCAATTGTGTTCCTTGCTCTCCGTGCTTTACTCTGCTTATTTATTCTTTTGGATTTCTGACCTCTGGCTTCTCTTCTGACAATCCCCTGTCTCTCCCCTTTGGTACCTCGTTATCATCTGGTTCTCATCTTTGCTTGTTTGACTACTCTCCTGTGTGTATCGTCTCCTCTGCACCCCAGTGTCTGGCTCTGCCCCTGACCACCTCCCACTCTGTCACCTGATCCAGGTCCTGTTTGTTACTTGGTTAGTAACCCGGCGCTTTGCTCAGCTCCCTTGCTGCTGTGTGCAGCTCTCCCCGCAGCAGTAATACCTGGGCGTCATGACATTACAGTTGACCGGACAGTCTTTACCCTGATAAGGGGTGTTAGTAGGCTATGGATCCAGTACAAGCTCTCATGGAGCAGGTTAATGAGCTCTCCCAGCATATGCAGAAGCTGTCCATGGAGCAGCAAGCCCTGGTCCACTCGCGCCAACAGGTGCAGAGAGATGTGGCAGGTGCATTACAAGGGTCTGCTCAGTTGGGGTTCTGGGAGGGGAGCCCCACTGATGTATTTCTAGTGGACCCCGAGCCACAGGTAAAGTTACCCAACCATTTTTCTGGAGATAAAAAATTGTTTAGGGTCTTCAAGGAGGGATGCAAGCTGTTTTTCGAATTGCGTCCCTGGGCCTCTGGAAATGAAAGGCAGAGGGTGGGGATCATAATGTCCTTGTTAAGGGGGGCCCCACAGGCATGGGCTTTCTCTCTCTCTTCCTCTGCTCCTGAATTTATGTCTGTGAACCTGTTCTTTGAGGCTCTGAGGCACATTTATGATGAGCCTGATCGAGTGCGTCTGGCAGAGGATATGGTGATGAGTGTGACACAGGGGAGGCACTCTGCTGAAAGGTTTTACTCAGAATTTAGACGCTGGGCAGCTGAAGTATCTTGGAATGACGCCGCCCTGAGGGGGTTGTTCCGCAAGGGTTTGTCTGACTGTCTAACGGACGCTCTGGCCCTTCATCCTCCTCCTGATATCCTGGAGGATGCCATGACACAGGTGGTCCGGATGGACCAGAGACTCCTTGCTAGAGGAGTGATGCAATAAGAGACTCCCTTGTACTCCAAATTTTGTGACACTGCACCTCAACTGGGTCAGTCTCGGTTGTGGAGAAAGAGACAAACTACTATGCTTTTACTGTGGAGCCTCTGGACATTTGAAAAGGAACTGCCTCTAATGTCCTTCAGTGAAACCGTCAGAGAAACAACTGAGTCTGGGCAACAATCGAGGAGGTTGTCCAGACTCCCAGGTACATTTTTTCTCTCTTGCAAAATTTCTGCTCCAGGTGGAATTGGAACTTGCTGGCGGTCCTGTGGTGACCACTGCCTTTGTTGACTGCGGTTCTTCCATTAATTTGATTGATGCCCAAGTTGTGATGCGTAATAAGATAGGGACAGTCAGGCTGAAAGACCCTGTTAAAATTGTGGCTGTTGATTCATCCCCACTTACCCAGGTTGGAATATGTTTCAGGACTGATGTTTTTTCTCTGAAATGGATGTAAGGATAATGGTCCGTGTTGTAACCGTCCCAGGTTACAACACGGACCATTATCCTTCCATCCTTTTGTTAACCCGGTATAGTCTGTATCTGTATCGTCTGTCAGTCTGGAGGGTATTCTGGAGTACCTGAAGGACTTCGAAGACGTGTTTTCCGAAAGTGAGGCTGAGGCGCTTCCACCACATCGACCTTGTGATTGTGCTATTAATTTAGTCCCAGAAGACAAATTACCCAAAGCTCGTCTGCACAATTTGTCTGGGCCTGAGCGCCAAGCCATGAAAGAGTACATCACAGATAGCCTCCCTCTGTCTCACCCGTGGCAGCAGTGTTTTTCTTTGCGAAGAAAAAAGATGGTGGTTTGCGACCGTGCCTCGACTTTTGGGAACTGAATAAGATTACTGTGAAGAACACGTACCCTCTTCCTCTGATTCTAGATTTATATAATCAACTCACTGGGGCCAAATGGTTTTCTAAGCTTGACTTATGAGTGGCTTATAACCTTATAGGATCCGAGAGGGAGATGAATGGAAAACAGTGTTTTTGACGACTGAGGGGTTGTTTGAAAATCTGGTTATGCCCTTCGGTCTCACTAATGCCCCTGCTGTTTTCCAGCATTTCATTAATGTTGGTTTTTCTGACTTGATTGTGTGCTATGTGGTCATTTACCTGGATAACATCTTGATATACTCAGAGGACAGTCAGTCACACTTACACCATCTACGTTCGGTTCTTATGAGACTCAGGGAGAACCACTTATACACTAAGCTGGAGAAGTGTTCATTCTTTATGCAAGAATTGTCGTTTCTGGGCTTAATTATATCAGGGGGGGGATTCCACAAGGATCCGGGGAAGGTTCAGGCCACTTCAGATTGGGTGCCACCTCATGACCTGAAGGGTTGCAATGATTCCTTCATTAAAGGGTTTTTGCAGGTAGTGAAACCCTTGATGGACCTCACTCTCCGAGGGGCGGATGTAAAAAATTGGTCCGTGGCCACAAAAAATTCCTTCTAGACACTGAAGAAATGTTTTACTTCAGCGCCCGTGTTGACACAACCAGATCCATCAAGACCTTTTATCGTGGAGGTCAATGCTTTTGAGGTGGGGGTCGGGGCAGTGTTATCCCAGGGCCCTCCCACCCTCACTAACCTCAAACCCTGTGCCTTTTTCTCTAAAAAATTCTCTTCGGCCGAGAGAAATTATGATGTCGGCAACAGGGAATTGTTGGCGGTTAAATTGGCCTTCGAAGAATGGAGGCATTTTCTGGAGGGGGCTGTTCATCCCATTACGGTCATCACTGATCATAAAAACCTGGCCTATATCGAGTCCGCTAAGAGATTGACCCCCAGACAGGCTCGATGGGCACTTTTTTTTCTCGATTTCATCTTACCACTACGTTCCGACCAGGGTCTAAAAATGTAAAGGCGGATGCCTTATCCTGAAGTTTTGATTCTGTGTCCTCCAGAACCTCCTTCCTCCACCGGGAGTGGTTGTGGCAGAAGTCTCATCCGAGTTACAGAGAGAGATTTTGGAAGCACAAGCTCCCAGGAATAAACCCCCAGGTAAATTGTTTGTACCCAAACATTTCCGTCTCATACTCCTGCAAAAATTTCATGAGTCTGTGTTAAGTGCTCACCCTGGGATTGCAGCTACCCAGGGGGCAGGAGATTTTTTTTTGGCCCTCTTTTGTGCTCGGTTTGCAATTGTGTTCCTTGCTCTCCGTGCTTTACTCTGCTTGTTTATTCTTTTGGATTTCTGACCTCTGGCTTCTCTTCTAACAATCCTCTGTCTCTCCCCTTTGGTACCTTGTGATCTCCAGGTTCTGATCTTAGCTTGCTTGACTACTCTCATGTGTGTATCGGCTCTGCCCCCGACCACCTCCCACTCTGTCACATGGTTCAAGTCCTGTTTGTTACCTGGTTAGTAACCCGGCACTTTGCTCAGCTCCCTTGCTGCTGTGTGCAGCTCTCCCCTTAGCAGTAATACCTGGGCGTCATGATAGGTCAGCTCCTTGAAGCTATATATCCATCAGGGGAAATTAAAAGGGTTAATGTGACAAAGGTAATGTGAAGACTATTAAGACGACTTGTACAATACTTAGAAAACTTGCACACTTTTGCATTGTTAGCGTCCTCATTGTAGATCAATGTCAGTACTATTCAACACTTATTATTCCACATGGAAAAAGTTCAGCTAATTGCTGTGTAATGCTACAGGAGTGTTTAAGATTTTTTATTAGAATATCTAATGATGTACAGCAATTAGAGCCTTAAACATTAGATCATTTTCTCTCCCAACTCCCTCATACAAAGAAAGAGCTCCTGATGGTGGCTTATTCCCTCACTGAAGAAAAGTATCATCTGTTGAAATTCCAACCACCCATTTCTTCTCTTCTCCAACATCATCTCTTAAGGGGAGAGTTTGGAAGCCCCCATACCCATTAGACTGTTGGACAACCCCACTGGTTGATCCAAGGTAGTAATACCAATTGTATTAGTGGCTTGCCGACTTGGAGACAACTCTATACCTCACTTACGGGCCAACATGGTAAAAGAACAAATAAGTAAATGGATTCATTGGATATATGGGATTATCCAAATGTACTGTATATCCAAACGTACACACTGTACAGTGTCTTGTGTGATGACTACACTGCTCAAAATGCAAATCATCAGGTCAAGCATTGTACAGACATTGGACCAGCAGGGAATGTTAAAAGATTTTAGCTGCAGAATTGTAAATGCATCTCTGGGGCACAATAAAGGCTTTAAGTTTGTATCAGGAGATTCAAAAGAATTCAATACAATGCAATATTTATTTATTTAGTTATTTTTTACTTTTTTTTTTAGCTTTTTGTGAGATATTTTGTATATTTAATCTAATGGTGTTCAAAGGAAAGGTGACAAAAATAAATCTTTGTATAATATAGCATATTTAATTTATTGTATATAATATACTATTAAACAGTATATTTTATGACTTAGATGTTGTACAAGTCATGAATAGTGTTGAGCGATACTTTCCGATATCGGAAAGTATCGGTATCGGAAAGTATCGGCCGATACCGTCAAAATATCGGATCCAATCCGATACCGATACCCGATCCCAATGCAAGTCAATGGGACGAAAATATCGGAATTAAAATAAACCCTTTATACACTTGTAGGTTCATTCTACATGAAGGAAAACAACTAAGAATAATGTAGGATGTATTGGGGGACGTGGCGGAGACATTAAAGGCACAGAGGTTTAGCCCAATGTAATAGAATAGCAGGTTTTTTTTTTTTTTGGATGACGTTCGGCGTTAGTCAAATTCTTTCTATGTTAATTTTTTTTTTTTTATGCCACATATTGATGTTTCACTACTTCAACGCCCTTCACCTTCTTTTTTTCTTCTCCCACGCTTTCTTCTTCATTATCCTCATCATCAGCTTCTTTGACATCAACTTCTTCACCTTATTCATCTTCTTCTTCATCTTCTACCTATTATTTTTTGGGTTACATTGTTCATATTCTTTTTATTTTACTATTATCTTCATCATATTCTACTTCTTCATCATATTCTTATTTGTGACAGGCATTCCTGTAGTTGTTATCTATAAAAGTTTGAAGATTACACCTTCCGTTCTGCCTGTCACAAAACAGTTACATTTGTCCGCGTTCAGTTTGGCCTGCAGCATCAGGCTTTATCCAGGGGCACCACGAGGAGGAACGGACTCACCCCCATACACTGCTTAGTCTTCTTCTGCTTATAATTTAGATAATATTTTTTGCTCTGATATTTAGTGTTATGCTTAATGTTCTTCTGCTCTTTGTTCTGCAGCCTCTTGTTCTTCTGCTTCTCGGTCTTCCAGGTCGTCGTCGTCTCCAGGGTCGTCGTCTCCAGGGTCGTCGTCTCCCGGGTCGTCGTCATCGGGGTGGTCTTCAGGGTCGTCGTCTCCGGGGTCGTCGTCATCACGGTGGTCTTCAGGGTCATCGTCTCCAGGGTCGTCGTCATCACGGTGGTTGTCGTCTCTGGTGTCGTCGTCATCTTAGGGGTGTTCTTCCGGGTCATCGTGTTTAGTCTCTTGAACTTGGAAATGTAGCAGAAGGTACAAGAAGGCTGAGAAAATGCCGAGAACCAGCTGATGGAACTGGAACTCGGATGGCTACCCGAAGGTCCAAGAGCCAATGGAACTACCGAGGACCAGCTGACGTTACTGGAACCCGGTTACTAAGCAGGAGGTACCCGTGCCTGAAAGCACTACCAAGGACCACCTGACGTTGGTGGAACTCGGATACCCAGAGGGAGGCACCTAAGCCAAAGGCTCTGCCCGGAACCAGCTGACGGTACTGGAACCAGGATGGGGAGCAGAAGGTACAAGAGCAAAAGACAGTGCCGAGAACCAGCTGACGGTGCTGGAACCCGGATGGGTAGCCGAAGGTCCAAGAGCCAATGGAACTACCGAGGACCAGCTGACGTTACTGGAACCCGGTTACTAAGCAGGAGGTACCCGTGCCTGAAAGCACTACCAAGGACCACCTGACGTTGGTGGAACTCGGATACCCAGAGGGAGGCACCTAAGCCAAAGGCTCTGCCCGGAACCAGCTGACGGTACTGGAACCAGGATGGGGAGCAGAAGGTAAAAGAGCAAGTGTCTGCGTGGCTTTTGCAGGACACGATGCCGGCTGCACAGCAGGGGAACAGCTGGCGGTGCTGAACCCCACTGACACATTGGCGAGGTGTTTTTCTCTGTGCAGCTAGCAGTACTGGGCCCCAACTGGCGGTGTTGGAGCCCGGGGTCAGCAGGAGGAGGAGAGGGAGCAGAGTGTAGGCCGAAGCCTGCACTGGCGGCAGCTTTGGGTCTGTTGTGCCTGCGTGGCTGTTGCAGGACACGTTGCCGGCTGCACAGCAGGGGAACAGCTGGCGGTGCTGAACCCCACTGACACATTGGCGAGGTGTTTTTCTCTGTGCAGCTAGCAGTACCGGGCCCCAACTGGCGGTGTTGGAGCCCGGGCTCTGCAGGGGGAGCAGAGTGTAGGCCGAAGCCTAATCGAACCAATTTCAAAGGTAACCTTTAACCCCCCCTCAGGGGTTACAAAGTAGAAGAGCCACAGCTTATGCAGCAGTAGTGGTGCACAAGTCAAAGGTTGCTCTTTTAATTTGGCTCCTTGCACACGCTGAATGGAACACGTATAACATTTAGCCCTTTATACAGTCAAACTGTGTTGGAGGCGCGAGTTCCCTTTGTAATGAGACGCAGCACAGATGTCAAGAATCCCACCTTGGTGCTGGGTGCAGCCTCCTGAGCGTTGTTATTTGCTGTACAGGAGTCTGCGCTGTCGTGTTATCCCCTGGCCTAGCGCTGTTAGCGCTGCCCATCTTCTGACCTCATTTAATGTTGGCTGGTGCGGTTCGCGATGCCCATGAATCACAGCCCCGCAGTGTATTGACATAGTTAAAACACTGCGGGGCTGGGATTCATGGCCTGGCGCAGTACATATGTTCGCCTCTCGCTTGGGTTCTTACACCTGCTTCAGACTATGTGGCGTCAGCTGATCCCTTATCGCATGCCACGGCCATGAAGCCGCACAGTCTGAAGAAGGCGGAAGGAGATGAGGGACAGGCGAACTGATGCACTGCTCATGCCCATCAAACACACCCTCGCAGTCCCAAGAAATAAGACACCGAGGGGCGTTGTGTGGGTCAGGGCGGCCGCAGAGGCGCAGGCAGCCAAACAATGATGCCAGAAGACGGGCAGCGCTACCAAGGGGGTTGCAGCGTGTCATTACAAAGGAAAGTCACACCACCGGGACGGTTAAATGGTCACACAGAGGACACATTTTAGACGTGTTTTCCGTTCCACATGTGCGAGGAGAATACGTTTATGAGCCACCTTGCACACATGCAGCATTACCGCTGTACAAGGTGGCCTTAAAAACGTACAAACGCCTGGGGGAGGGGGGACAGGTTCCCTTCAATTTCAGTTCTGGTGTCTGCGTGGCTTTTGCAGGACACGATGCCGGCTGCACAGCAGGGGAACAGCTGGCGGTGCTGAACCCCACTGACACATTGGCGAGGTGTTTTTCTCTGTGCAGCTAGCAGTACCGGGCCCCAACTGGCGGTGTTGGAGCCCGGGGTCAGCAGGAGGAGGAGAGGGAGCAGAGTGTAGGCCGAAGCCTGCACTGGCGGCAGCTTTGGGTCTGTTGTGCCTGCGTGGCTGTTGCAGGACACGTTGCCGGCTGCACAGCAGGGGAACAGCTGGCGGTGCTGAACCCCACTGACACATTGGCGAGGTGTTTTTCTCTGTGCAGCTAGCAGTACCGGGCCCCAACTGGCGGTGTTGGAGCCCGGGCTCTGCAGGGGGAGCAGAGTGTAGGCCGAAGCCTAATCGAACCAATTTCAAAGGTAACCTTTAACCCCCCCTCAGGGGTTACAAAGTAGAAGAGCCACAGCTTATGCAGCAGTAGTGGTGCACAAGTCAAAGGTTGCTCTTTTAATTTGGCTCCTTGCACACGCTGAATGGAACACGTATAACATTTAGCCCTTTATACAGTCAAACTGTGTTGGAGGCGCGAGTTCCCTTTGTAATGAGACGCAGCACAGATGTCAAGAATCCCACCTTGGTGCTGGGTGCAGCCTCCTGAGCGTTGTTATTTGCTGTACAGGAGTCTGCGCTGTCGTGTTATCCCCTGGCCTAGCGCTGTTAGCGCTGCCCATCTTCTGACCTCATTTAATGTTGGCTGGTGCGGTTCGCGATGCCCATGAATCACAGCCCCGCAGTGTATTGACATAGTTAAAACACTGCGGGGCTGGGATTCATGGCCTGGCGCAGTACATATGTTCGCCTCTCGCTTGGGTTCTTACACCTGCTTCAGACTATGTGGCGTCAGCTGATCCCTTATCGCATGCCACGGCCATGAAGCCGCACAGTCTGAAGAAGGCGGAAGGAGATGAGGGACAGGCGAACTGATGCACTGCTCATGCCCATCAAACACACCCTCGCAGTCCCAAGAAATAAGACACCGAGGGGCGTTGTGTGGGTCAGGGCGGCCGCAGAGGCGCAGGCAGCCAAACAATGATGCCAGAAGACGGGCAGCGCTACCAAGGGGGTTGCAGCGTGTCATTACAAAGGAAAGTCACACCACCGGGACGGTTAAATGGTCACACAGAGGACACATTTTAGACGTGTTTTCCGTTCCACATGTGCGAGGAGAATACGTTTATGAGCCACCTTGCACACATGCAGCATTACCGCTGTACAAGGTGGCCTTAAAAACGTACAAACGCCTGGGGGAGGGGGGACAGGTTCCCTTCAATTTCAGTTCTGGTGTCTGCGTGGCTTTTGCAGGACACGATGCCGGCTGCACAGCAGGGGAACAGCTGGCGGTGCTGAACCCCACTGACACATTGGCGAGGTGTTTTTCTCTGTGCAGCTAGCAGTACCGGGCCCCAACTGGCGGTGTTGGAGCCCGGGGTCAGCAGGAGGAGGAGAGGGAGCAGAGTGTAGGCCGAAGCCTGCACTGGCGGCAGCTTTGGGTCTGTTGTGCCTGCGTGGCTGTTGCAGGACACGTTGCCGGCTGCACAGCAGGGGAACAGCTGGCGGTGCTGAACCCCACTGACACATTGGCGAGGTGTTTTTCTCTGTGCAGCTAGCAGTACCGGGCCCCAACTGGCGGTGTTGGAGCCCGGGCTCTGCAGGGGGAGCAGAGTGTAGGCCGAAGCCTAATCGAACCAATTTCAAAGGTAACCTTTAACCCCCCCTCAGGGGTTACAAAGTAGAAGAGCCACAGCTTATGCAGCAGTAGTGGTGCACAAGTCAAAGGTTGCTCTTTTAATTTGGCTCCTTGCACACGCTGAATGGAACACGTATAACATTTAGCCCTTTATACAGTCAAACTGTGTTGGAGGCGCGAGTTCCCTTTGTAATGAGACGCAGCACAGATGTCAAGAATCCCACCTTGGTGCTGGGTGCAGCCTCCTGAGCGTTGTTATTTGCTGTACAGGAGTCTGCGCTGTCGTGTTATCCCCTGGCCTAGCGCTGTTAGCGCTGCCCATCTTCTGACCTCATTTAATGTTGGCTGGTGCGGTTCGCGATGCCCATGAATCACAGCCCCGCAGTGTATTGACATAGTTAAAACACTGCGGGGCTGGGATTCATGGCCTGGCGCAGTACATATGTTCGCCTCTCGCTTGGGTTCTTACACCTGCTTCAGACTATGTGGCGTCAGCTGATCCCTTATCGCATGCCACGGCCATGAAGCCGCACAGTCTGAAGAAGGCGGAAGGAGATGAGGGACAGGCGAACTGATGCACTGCTCATGCCCATCAAACACACCCTCGCAGTCCCAAGAAATAAGACACCGAGGGGCGTTGTGTGGGTCAGGGCGGCCGCAGAGGCGCAGGCAGCCAAACAATGATGCCAGAAGACGGGCAGCGCTACCAAGGGGGTTGCAGCGTGTCATTACAAAGGAAAGTCACACCACCGGGACGGTTAAATGGTCACACAGAGGACACATTTTAGACGTGTTTTCCGTTCCACATGTGCGAGGAGAATACGTTTATGAGCCACCTTGCACACATGCAGCATTACCGCTGTACAAGGTGGCCTTAAAAACGTACAAACGCCTGGGGGAGGGGGGACAGGTTCCCTTCAATTTCAGTTCTGGTGTCTGCGTGGCTTTTGCAGGACACGATGCCGGCTGCACAGCAGGGGAACAGCTGGCGGTGCTGAACCCCACTGACACATTGGCGAGGTGTTTTTCTCTGTGCAGCTAGCAGTACCGGGCCCCAACTGGCGGTGTTGGAGCCCGGGGTCAGCAGGAGGAGGAGAGGGAGCAGAGTGTAGGCCGAAGCCTGCACTGGCGGCAGCTTTGGGTCTGTTGTGCCTGCGTGGCTGTTGCAGGACACGTTGCCGGCTGCACAGCAGGGGAACAGCTGGCGGTGCTGAACCCCACTGACACATTGGCGAGGTGTTTTTCTCTGTGCAGCTAGCAGTACCGGGCCCCAACTGGCGGTGTTGGAGCCCGGGCTCTGCAGGGGGAGCAGAGTGTAGGCCGAAGCCTAATCGAACCAATTTCAAAGGTAACCTTTAACCCCCCCTCAGGGGTTACAAAGTAGAAGAGCCACAGCTTATGCAGCAGTAGTGGTGCACAAGTCAAAGGTTGCTCTTTTAATTTGGCTCCTTGCACACGCTGAATGGAACACGTATAACATTTAGCCCTTTATACAGTCAAACTGTGTTGGAGGCGCGAGTTCCCTTTGTAATGAGACGCAGCACAGATGTCAAGAATCCCACCTTGGTGCTGGGTGCAGCCTCCTGAGCGTTGTTATTTGCTGTACAGGAGTCTGCGCTGTCGTGTTATCCCCTGGCCTAGCGCTGTTAGCGCTGCCCATCTTCTGACCTCATTTAATGTTGGCTGGTGCGGTTCGCGATGCCCATGAATCACAGCCCCGCAGTGTATTGACATAGTTAAAACACTGCGGGGCTGGGATTCATGGCCTGGCGCAGTACATATGTTCGCCTCTCGCTTGGGTTCTTACACCTGCTTCAGACTATGTGGCGTCAGCTGATCCCTTATCGCATGCCACGGCCATGAAGCCGCACAGTCTGAAGAAGGCGGAAGGAGATGAGGGACAGGCGAACTGATGCACTGCTCATGCCCATCAAACACACCCTCGCAGTCCCAAGAAATAAGACACCGAGGGGCGTTGTGTGGGTCAGGGCGGCCGGAGAGGCGCAGGCAGCCAAACAATGATGCCAGAAGACGGGCAGCGCTACCAAGGGGGTTGCAGCGTGTCATTACAAAGGAAAGTCACACCACCGGGACGGTTAAATGGTCACACAGAGGACACATTTTAGACGTGTTTTCCGTTCCACATGTGCGAGGAGAATACGTTTATGAGCCACCTTGCACACATGCAGCATTACCGCTGTACAAGGTGGCCTTAAAAACGTACAAACGCCTGGGGGAGGGGGGACAGGTTCCCTTCAATTTCAGTTCTGGTGTCTGCGTGGCTTTTGCAGGACACGATGCCGGCTGCACAGCAGGGGAACAGCTGGCGGTGCTGAACCCCACTGACACATTGGCGAGGTGTTTTTCTCTGTGCAGCTAGCAGTACCGGGCCCCAACTGGCGGTTTTGGAGCCCGGGGTCAGCAGGAGGAGGAGAGGGAGCAGAGTGTAGGCCGAAGCCTGCACTGGCGGCAGCTTTGGGTCTGTTGTGCCTGCGTGGCTGTTGCAGGACACGTTGCCGGCTGCACAGCAGGAGAACAGCTGGCGGTGCTGAACCCCACTGACACATTGGCGAGGTGTTTTTCTCTGTGCAGCTAGCAGTACCGGGCCCCAACTGGCGGTGTTGGAGCCCGGGCTCTGCAGGGGGAGCAGAGTGTAGGCCGAAGCCTAATCGAACCAATTTCAAAGGTAACCTTTAACCCCCCCTCAGGGGTTACAAAGTAGAAGAGCCACAGCTTATGCAGCAGTAGTGGTGCACAAGTCAAAGGTTGCTCTTTTAATTTGGCTCCTTGCACACGCTGAATGGAACACGTATAACATTTAGCCCTTTATACAGTCAAACTGTGTTGGAGGCGCGAGTTCCCTTTGTAATGAGACGCAGCACAGATGTCAAGAATCCCACCTTGGTGCTGGGTGCAGCCTCCTGAGCGTTGTTATTTGCTGTACAGGAGTCTGCGCTGTCGTGTTATCCCCTGGCCTAGCGCTGTTAGCGCTGCCCATCTTCTGACCTCATTTAATGTTGGCTCGTGCGGTTCGCGATGCCCATGAATCACAGCCCCGCAGTGTATTGACATAGTTAAAACACTGCGGGGCTGGGATTCATGGCCTGGCGCAGTACATATGTTCGCCTCTCGCTTGGGTTCTTACACCTGCTTCAGACTATGTGGCGTCAGCTGATCCCTTATCGCATGCCACGGCCATGAAGCCGCACAGTCTGAAGAAGGCGGAAGGAGATGAGGGACAGGCGAACTGATGCACTGCTCATGCCCATCAAACACACCCTCGCAGTCCCAAGAAATAAGACACCGAGGGGCGTTGTGTGGGTCAGGGCGGCCGCAGAGGCGCAGGCAGCCAAACAATGATGCCAGAAGACGGGCAGCGCTACCAAGGGGGTTGCAGCGTGTCATTACAAAGGAAAGTCACACCACCGGGACGGTTAAATGGTCACACAGAGGACACATTTTAGACGTGTTTTCCGTTCCACATGTGCGAGGAGAATACGTTTATGAGCCACCTTGCACACATGCAGCATTACCGCTGTACAAGGTGGCCTTAAAAACGTACAAACGCCTGGGGGAGGGGGGACAGGTTCCCTTCAATTTCAGTTCTGGTGTCTGCGTGGCTTTTGCAGGACACGATGCCGGCTGCACAGCAGGGGAACAGCTGGCGGTGCTGAACCCCACTGACACATTGGCGAGGTGTTTTTCTCTGTGCAGCTAGCAGTACCGGGCCCCAACTGGCGGTGTTGGAGCCCGGGGTCAGCAGGAGGAGGAGAGGGAGCAGAGTGTAGGCCGAAGCCTGCACTGGCGGCAGCTTTGGGTCTGTTGTGCCTGCGTGGCTGTTGCAGGACACGTTGCCGGCTGCACAGCAGGGGAACAGCTGGCGGTGCTGAACCCCACTGACACATTGGCGAGGTGTTTTTCTCTGTGCAGCTAGCAGTACCGGGCCCCAACTGGCGGTGTTGGAGCCCGGGCTCTGCAGGGGGAGCAGAGTGTAGGCCGAAGCCTAATCGAACCAATTTCAAAGGTAACCTTTAACCCCCCCTCAGGGGTTACAAAGTAGAAGAGCCACAGCTTATGCAGCAGTAGTGGTGCACAAGTCAAAGGTTGCTCTTTTAATTTGGCTCCTTGCACACGCTGAATGGAACACGTATAACATTTAGCCCTTTATACAGTCAAACTGTGTTGGAGGCGCGAGTTCCCTTTGTAATGAGACGCAGCACAGATGTCAAGAATCCCACCTTGGTGCTGGGTGCAGCCTCCTGAGCGTTGTTATTTGCTGTACAGGAGTCTGCGCTGTCGTGTTATCCCCTGGCCTAGCGCTGTTAGCGCTGCCCATCTTCTGACCTCATTTAATGTTGGCTGGTGCGGTTCGCGATGCCCATGAATCACAGCCCCGCAGTGTATTGACATAGTTAAAACACTGCGGGGCTGGGATTCATGGCCTGGCGCAGTACATATGTTCGCCTCTCGCTTGGGTTCTTACACCTGCTTCAGACTATGTGGCGTCAGCTGATCCCTTATCGCATGCCACGGCCATGAAGCCGCACAGTCTGAAGAAGGCGGAAGGAGATGAGGGACAGGCGAACTGATGCACTGCTCATGCCCATCAAACACACCCTCGCAGTCCCAAGAAATAAGACACCGAGAGGCGTTGTGTGGGTCAGGGCGGCCGCAGAGGCGCAGGCAGCCAAACAATGATGCCAGAAGACGGGCAGCGCTACCAAGGGGGTTGCAGCGTGTCATTACAAAGGAAAGTCACACCACCGGGACGGTTAAATGGTCACACAGAGGACACATTTTAGACGTGTTTTCCGTTCCACATGTGCGAGGAGAATACGTTTATGAGCCACCTTGCACACATGCAGCATTACCGCTGTACAAGGTGGCCTTAAAAACGTACAAACGCCTGGGGGAGGGGGGACAGGTTCCCTTCAATTTCAGTTCTGGTGTCTGCGTGGCTTTTGCAGGACACGATGCCGGCTGCACAGCAGGGGAACAGCTGGCGGTGCTGAACCCCACTGACACATTGGCGTGGTGTTTTTCTCTGTGCAGCTAGCAGTACCGGGCCCCAACTGGCGGTGTTGGAGCCCGGGGTCAGCAGGAGGAGGAGAGGGAGCAGAGTGTAGGCCGAAGCCTGCACTGGCGGCAGCTTTGGGTCTGTTGTGCCTGCGTGGCTGTTGCAGGACACGTTGCCGGCTGCACAGCAGGGGAACAGCTGGCGGTGCTGAACCCCACTGACACATTGGCGAGGTGTTTTTCTCTGTGCAGCTAGCAGTACCGGGCCCCAACTGGCGGTGTTGGAGCCCGGGCTCTGCAGGGGGAGCAGAGTGTAGGCCGAAGCCTAATCGAACCAATTTCAAAGGTAACCTTTAACCCCCCCTCAGGGGTTACAAAGTAGAAGAGCCACAGCTTATGCAGCAGTAGTGGTGCACAAGTCAAAGGTTGCTCTTTTAATTTGGCTCCTTGCACACGCTGAATGGAACACGTATAACATTTAGCCCTTTATACAGTCAAACTGTGTTGGAGGCGCGAGTTCCCTTTGTAATGAGACGCAGCACAGATGTCAAGAATCCCACCTTGGTGCTGGGTGCAGCCTCCTGAGCGTTGTTATTTGCTGTACAGGAGTCTGCGCTGTCGTGTTATCCCCTGGCCTAGCGCTGTTAGCGCTGCCCATCTTCTGACCTCATTTAATGTTGGCTGGTGCGGTTCGCGATGCCCATGAATCACAGCCCCGCAGTGTATTGACATAGTTAAAACACTGCGGGGCTGGGATTCATGGCCTGGCGCAGTACATATGTTCGCCTCTCGCTTGGGTTCTTACACCTGCTTCAGACTATGTGGCGTCAGCTGATCCCTTATCGCATGCCACGGCCATGAAGCCGCACAGTCCGAAGAAGGCGGAAGGAGATGAGGGACAGGCGAAGAAATGCACCGTTCATGCCCATCAATCACACCCTCGCAGTACAAATAAATAAGACACCGAGGGGCGTTGTGTGGGTCAGGGCGGCCGCAGAGGCGCAGGCAGCCAAACAATGATGCCAGAAGACGGGCAGCGCTACCAAGGAGCTTGTTGCGTGTCAATACAAAGGAAAATCACACCTGAGGGACGTTTTAATGGTCGCAGAGGACTCATTTTAGACGTGTTCAGTTCCCCATGGGCAAGGAGACTAAGTTTCTGAGCCACCTTGCACACATGCAGCATTACTGTCGTACAAGGTGGCTGTAAAACGTAGAAACACCTGGGGGAGGGGGGACAGGTTTCCTTCAATTTCAGTTCTTGTGTCTGCGTGGCTTTTGCAGGACACGATGCCGGCTACACAGCAGGGGAACAGCTGGCGGTGCTGAACCCCACTGACACATTGGCTGGTGTTTTTCTCTGTGCAGCTAGCAGTACCGGGCCCTAACTGGCGGTGTTGGAGCCCAGGGTCAGCAGGAGGAGGAGAGGGAGCAGAGTGTAGGCCGAAGCCTGCACTGGAGCAAGTTGAAAGGAAACCTTTAACCCCCCCCCCAGGCGTTTGTAGCTGGAAGAGCCATCGTGTACAGCACTAATGCTGGAAAAGGTAAACTTAGCTCTTTTAATTATGGTCCTTGCAGATGCTGAACCTAACACTTATGAAATGTGTCCCCTCACAGCGTTCAACCGTCCGGTAGGTGGAACTTTCCTTTGTCATGTGACGCAGCACAGCCGTCATTTTTACCCCCTTGTCGCCGTGCGCCGCCTCCTCAGCGTTGTTTGAATCTGTCCCGGAGCCTGCGCTGTTAGGTTACCCCTTGGCCATGCACACATTTTGCGCTGCCCGTCTTCTGACATCATTTGCTGTCAGGCTGGCTGCGCCTGTGCGGGTGCGCTGTCCGAGATTCAGCCTCGCGGTGTCGTCTAATGTAATCCCACCGCGGGCCTGGGATCCGTGTCCATGCGCAGTGCATATCCTCGCCTCTCACACCCCTCCCAACGGCTTCTTAAGACTGTGCGGTGTCACGGCCGTGGCATGCTATTAGGGATCAGCTGACACCGAACAGTCTTTAGAAGCCGTAGGGAGGGGAGTGAGAGGCGAGGATATGCACTGCGCATGGACACGGATCCCAGGCCCGCGGTGGGATTACATTAGACGACACCGCGAGGCTGAATCTCGGACAGCGCACCCGCACAGGCGCAGCCAGCCTGACAGCAAATGATGTCAGAAGACGGGCAGCGCAAAATGTGTGCATGGCCAAGGGGTAACCTAACAGCGCAGGCTCCGGGACAGATTCAAACAACGCTGAGGAGGCGGCGCACGGCGACAAGGGGGTAAAAATGACGGCTGTGCTGCGTCACATGACAAAGGAAAGTTCCACCTACCGGACGGTTGAACGCTGTGAGGGGACACATTTCATAAGTGTTAGGTTCAGCATCTGCAAGGAGCACCACGAAAAGAGGCACTTTTTCCCTTTGCATCATTACTGCTGCACAAGGTGGCTCCTTCAGTAACAAACGCCTGGGGGGGGGGGGGACAGGTTCCCTTAAATTTAACTTGTTGTGCCTGCGTGGCGGTCGCAGTACACGTTGCCGTATACACAGCAGGGGAACAGCTGGCGGTGCTGAACCCCACTAACACATTGGCGAGGTGTTTGGCTCTGTGCGTACAGCACTTCTGGACGGCAACTGGCGGTGTTGGAGCCCAGGGGCAGGTGGAGGAGGAGGAGGTTGGAGGAGGTAGGAGGGATTGCCACACACACAGCAGGGGAACAGCTGACGTTACTGAACCCCAATAACAGAGGAGGGACTGTTGACTGTGCGTACAGCACTTCTGGACGGCAACTGGCGGTGTTGGAGCCCAGGGGCAGGTGGAGGAGGAGGAGGTTGGAGGAGGTAGGAGGGATTGCCACACACACAGCAGGGGAACAGCTGACGTTACTGAACCCCAATAACAGAGGAGGGACTGTTGACTGTGCGTACAGCACTTCTGGACGGCAACTGGCGGTGTTGGAGCCCAGGGGCAGGTGGAGGAGGAGGAGGTTGGAGGAGGTAGGAGGGATTGCCACACACACAGCAGGGGAACAGCTGACGTTACTGAACCCCAATAACAGAGGAGGGACTGTTGACTGTGCGTACAGCACTTCTGGACGGCAACTGGCGGTGTTGGAGCCCAGGGACAGGTGGAGGAGGAGGAGGTTGGAGGAGGTAGGAGGGATTGCCACACACACAGCAGGGGAACAGCTGACGTTACTGAACCCCAATAACAGAGGAGGGACTGTTGACTGTGCGTACAGCACTTCTGGACGGCAACTGGCGGTGTTGGAGCCCAGGGGCAGGTGGAGGAGGAGGAGGTTGGAGGAGGTAGGAGGGATTGCCACACACACAGCAGGGGAACAGCTGACGTTACTGAACCCCAATAACAGAGGAGGGACTGTTGACTGTGCGTACAGCACTTCTGGACGGCAACTGGCGGTGTTGGAGCCCAGGGGCAGGTGGAGGAGGAGGAGGTTGGAGGAGGTAGGAGGGATTGCCACACACACAGCAGGGGAACAGCTGACGTTACTGAACCCCAATAACAGAGGAGGGACTGTTGACTGTGCGTACAGCACTTCTGGACGGCAACTGGCGGTGTTGGAGCCCAGGGGCAGGTGGAGGAGGAGGAGGTTGGAGGAGGTAGGAGGGATTGCCACACACACAGCAGGGGAACAGCTGACGTTACTGAACCCCAATAACAGAGGAGGGACTGTTGACTGTGCGTACAGCACTTCTGGACGGCAACTGGCGGTGTTGGAGCCCAGGGGCAGGTGGAGGAGGAGGAGGTTGGAGGAGGTAGGAGGGATTGCCACACACACAGCAGGGGAACAGCTGACGTTACTGAACCCCAATAACAGAGGAGGGACTGTTGACTGTGCGTACAGCACTTCTGGACGGCAACTGGCGGTGTTGGAGCCCAGGGGCAGGTGGAGGAGGAGGAGGTTGGAGGAGGTAGGAGGGATTGCCACACACACAGCAGGGGAACAGCTGACGTTACTGAACCCCAATAACAGAGGAGGGACTGTTGACTGTGCGTACAGCACTTCTGGACGGCAACTGGCGGTGTTGGAGCCCAGGGACAGGTGGAGGAGGAGGAGGTTGGAGGAGGTAGGAGGGATTGCCACACACACAGCAGGGGAACAGCTGACGTTACTGAACCCCAATAACAGAGGAGGGACTGTTGACTGTGCGTACAGCACTTCTGGACGGCAACTGGCGGTGTTGGAGCCCAGGGGCAGGTGGAGGAGGAGGAGGTTGGAGGAGGTAGGAGGGATTGCCACACACACAGCAGGGGAACAGCTGACGTTACTGAACCCCAATAACAGAGGAGGGACTGTTGACTGTGCGTACAGCACTTCTGGACGGCAACTGGCGGTGTTGGAGCCCAGGGGCAGGTGGAGGAGGAGGAGGTTGGAGGAGGTAGGAGGGATTGCCACACACACAGCAGGGGAACAGCTGACGTTACTGAACCCCAATAACAGAGGAGGGACTGTTGACTGTGCGTACAGCACTTCTGGACGGCAACTGGCGGTGTTGGAGCCCAGGGGCAGGTGGAGGAGGAGGAGGTTGGAGGAGGTAGGAGGGATTGCCACACACACAGCAGGGGAACAGCTGACGTTACTGAACCCCAATAACAGAGGAGGGACTGTTGACTGTGCGTACAGCACTTCTGGACGGCAACTGGCGGTGTTGGAGCCCTGGGGCAGGTGGAGGAGGAGGAGGTTGGAGGAGGTAGGAGGGATTGCCACACACACAGCAGGGGAACAGCTGACGTTACTGAACCCCAATAACAGAGGAGGGACTGTTGACTGTGCGTACAGCACTTCTGGACGGCAACTGGCGGTGTTGGAGCCCAGGGGCAGGTGGAGGAGGAGGAGGTTGGAGGAGGTAGGAGGGATTGCCACACACACAGCAGGGGAACAGCTGACGTTACTGAACCCCAATAACAGAGGAGGGACTGTTGACTGTGCGTACAGCACTTCTGGACGGCAACTGGCGGTGTTGGAGCCCAGGGACAGGTGGAGGAGGAGGAGGTTGGAGGAGGTAGGAGGGATTGCCACACACACAGCAGGGGAACAGCTGACGTTACTGAACCCCAATAACAGAGGAGGGACTGTTGACTGTGCGTACAGCACTTCTGGACGGCAACTGGCGGTGTTGGAGCCCAGGGGCAGGTGGAGGAGGAGGAGGTTGGAGGAGGTAGGAGGGATTGCCACACACACAGCAGGGGAACAGCTGACGTTACTGAACCCCAATAACAGAGGAGGGACTGTTGACTGTGCGTACAGCACTTCTGGACGGCAACTGGCGGTGTTGGAGCCCAGGGGCAGGTGGAGGAGGAGGAGGTTGGAGGAGGTAGGAGGGATTGCCACACACACAGCAGGGGAACAGCTGACGTTACTGAACCCCAATAACAGAGGAGGGACTGTTGACTGTGCGTACAGCACTTCTGGACGGCAACTGGCGGTGTTGGAGCCCAGGGGCAGGTGGAGGAGGAGGAGGTTGGAGGAGGTAGGAGGGATTGCCACACACACAGCAGGGGAACAGCTGACGTTACTGAACCCCAATAACAGAGGAGGGACTGTTGACTGTGCGTACAGCACTTCTGGACGGCAACTGGCGGTGTTGGAGCCCAGGGGCAGGTGGAGGAGGAGGAGGTTGGAGGAGGTAGGAGGGATTGCCACACACACAGCAGGGGAACAGCTGACATTACTGAACCCCAATAACAGAGGAGGGACTGTTGACTGTGCGTACAGCACTTCTGGACGGCAACTGGCGGTGTTGGAGCCCAGGGGCAGGTGGAGGAGGAGGAGGTTGGAGGAGGTAGGAGGGATTGCCACACACACAGCAGGGGAACAGCTGACGTTACTGAACCCCAATAACAGAGGAGGGACTGTTGACTGTGCGTACAGCACTTCTGGACGGCAACTGGCGGTGTTGGAGCCCAGGGACAGGTGGAGGAGGAGGAGGTTGGAGGAGGTAGGAGGGATTGCCACACACACAGCAGGGGAACAGCTGACGTTACTGAACCCCAATAACAGAGGAGGGACTGTTGACTGTGCGTACAGCACTTCTGGACGGCAACTGGCGGTGTTGGAGCCCAGGGGCAGGTGGAGGAGGAGGAGGTTGGAGGAGGTAGGAGGGATTGCCACACACACAGCAGGGGAACAGCTGACGTTACTGAACCCCAATAACAGAGGAGGGACTGTTGACTGTGCGTACAGCACTTCTGGACGGCAACTGGCGGTGTTGGAGCCCAGGGGCAGGTGGAGGAGGAGGAGGTTGGAGGAGGTAGGAGGGATTGCCACACACACAGCAGGGGAACAGCTGACGTTACTGAACCCCAATAACAGAGGAGGGACTGTTGACTGTGCGTACAGCACTTCTGGACGGCAACTGGCGGTGTTGGAGCCCAGGGGCAGGTGGAGGAGGAGGAGGTTGGAGGAGGTAGGAGGGATTGCCACACACACAGCAGGGGAACAGCTGACGTTACTGAACCCCAATAACAGAGGAGGGACTGTTGACTGTGCGTACAGCACTTCTGGATGGCAACTGGCGGTGTTGGAGCCCAGGGGCAGGTGGAGGAGGAGGAGGTTGGAGGAGGTAGGAGGGATTGCCACACACACAGCAGGGGAACAGCTGACGTTACTGAACCCCAATAACAGAGGAGGGACTGTTGACTGTGCGTACAGCACTTCTGGACGGCAACTGGCGGTGTTGGAGCCCAGGGGCAGGTGGAGGAGGAGGAGGTTGGAGGAGGTAGGAGGGATTGCCACACACACAGCAGGGGAACAGCTGACGTTACTGAACCCCAATAACAGAGGAGGGACTGTTGACTGTGCGTACAGCACTTCTGGACGGCAACTGGCGGTGTTGGAGCCCAGGGACAGGTGGAGGAGGAGGAGGTTGGAGGAGGTAGGAGGGATTGCCACACACACAGCAGGGGAACAGCTGACGTTACTGAACCCCAATAACAGAGGAGGGACTGTTGACTGTGCGTACAGCACTTCTGGACGGCAACTGGCGGTGTTGGAGCCCAGGGGCAGGTGGAGGAGGAGGAGGTTGGAGGAGGTAGGAGGGATTGCCACACACACAGCAGGGGAACAGCTGACGTTACTGAACCCCAATAACAGAGGAGGGACTGTTGACTGTGCGTACAGCACTTCTGGACGGCAACTGGCGGTGTTGGAGCCCAGGGGCAGGTGGAGGAGGAGGAGGTTGGAGGAGGTAGGAGGGATTGCCACACACACAGCAGGGGAACAGCTGACGTTACTGAACCCCAATAACAGAGGAGGGACTGTTGACTGTGCGTACAGCACTTCTGGACGGCAACTGGCGGTGTTGGAGCCCAGGGGCAGGTGGAGGAGGAGGAGGTTGGAGGAGGTAGGAGGGATTGCCACACACACAGCAGGGGAACAGCTGACGTTACTGAACCCCAATAACAGAGGAGGGACTGTTGACTGTGCGTACAGCACTTCTGGACGGCAACTGGCGGTGTTGGAGCCCAGGGGCAGGTGGAGGAGGAGGAGGTTGGAGGAGGTAGGAGGGATTGCCACACACACAGCAGGGGAACAGCTGACGTTACTGAACCCCAATAACAGAGGAGGGACTGTTGACTGTGCGTACAGCACTTCTGGACGGCAACTGGCGGTGTTGGAGCCCAGGGGCAGGTGGAGGAGGAGGAGGTTGGAGGAGGTAGGAGGGATTGCCACACACACAGCAGGGGAACAGCTGACGTTACTGAACCCCAATAACAGAGGAGGGACTGTTGACTGTGCGTACAGCACTTCTGGACGGCAACTGGCGGTGTTGGAGCCCAGGGGCAGGTGGAGGAGGAGGAGGTTGGAGGAGGTAGGAGGGATTGCCACACACACAGCAGGGGAACAGCTGACGTTACTGAACCCCAATAACAGAGGAGGGACTGTTGACTGTGCGTACAGCACTTCTGGACGGCAACTGGCGGTGTTGGAGCCCAGGGACAGGTGGAGGAGGAGGAGGTTGGAGGAGGTAGGAGGGATTGCCACACACACAGCAGGGGAACAGCTGACGTTACTGAACCCCAATAACAGAGGAGGGACTGTTGACTGTGCGTACAGCACTTCTGGACGGCAACTGGCGGTGTTGGAGCCCAGGGACAGGTGGAAAAGCAGAGGAACACAATGTAGGCCGAAGCCTGAGAAAGTCGAAAGGGAACCTTTAACCCCCCCCCAAAGCGTTTGTAGCTGAAAGAGCCAGCTTGTGCAGCACAAAAGATGCAAAAGGAAAAGGTGGCTCTTTTCATCATGCTCCTTGCAAACACAGAACTAAACACTTATAAAATGTGTCCCCTGCAACCGTAAAACCGTCCCGGAGGTGGGACTTTCCTTCGTAATGTGACGCAGCACAGCCGTCATTCCTACCCCCCCGGCGCCGCGCACCGGCTCCTCAGCGTTGGTTTATTCCGTCCCGGAGCCTGCGCTGTTATGTTATCCCGTGGCCAGGCACACTTAGCGCTGCCCGTCTTCTGGCATCATTTGGTGTCAGGATGGCTGCGCCTGTGCGGCCGCGCTGGCAGAGAGCCCGCCTCGCAGTGTCTTCTGATTTAATCCCACTGGGGGCCTGGGATCCATGGACATGCGCAGTGCATATCCTCGCCTCTCACTCCCCTCCCTACGGCTTCTTAAGACTGTGCGGTGTCACGGCCGTGGCATGCTATTAGGGACCAGCTGACACCGAACAGTCTGAAGAAGCCATAGGGAAATGAGTGAGAGGTGGAGGTTCAGATATGCACTGCGCATGTCCATGGATCCCAGGCCCCCAGTGGGATTAAATCAGAAGACACTGCGAGGCGGGCTCTCTGCCAGCGCGGCCGCACAGGCGCAGCCATCCTGACACCAAATGATGCCAGAAGACGGGCAGCGCTAAGTGTGCCTGGCCACGGGATAACATAACAGCGCAGGCTCCGGGACGGAATAAAACAACGCTGAGGAGCCGGTGCGCGGCGCCGTGGGGGTAGGAATGACGGCTGTGCTGCGTCACATTACGAAGGAAAGTCCCACCTCCGGGACGGTTTTACGGTATCAGTGGACACATTTTATAAGTGTTAAGTTCTGCGTGTGCAAGGAGCTAAACAAAAATAGCTACCTTTTCCTTGTGCAGCATTACTGCTGCACAAGGTGGCTCTTTCAGTAACAAACGCCTTGGGGGGGGGGGACAGATTCCCTTACATTTCAGTTGTTGTGTCAGCGTGGCGGTCGCATGACACATTGCCGGCTACACAGCTGGGGATCAGCTGACGTTACTGAAACCCAATAACACTGGGTCGTATGTTTTGACTGTGCAGACGGCACTTCTGAGCCTCAACTGGCGGTGTTGGAGCACAGGAATTTAAGTTCAGGTGGTAGAAAGATGAACACAACAGGAGACCTGGATAACGTATACAGTGACCTAATTATTTAATCAGGAGGAGGAGTGGCAAATTCCTGCGAAATCCAGGCCTTGTTCATTTTCAGGAAAGTAAGCCGGTCAACGTTATCGGAGGATAGTCGCATGCGACGGTCAGTTAGTACACCACCTGCAGCACTAAAGACACGTTCCGATAATACACTGGCCGCAGGGCAAGACAGCACCTCCAATGCATACTGGCTTAGCTCTGGCCATGTATCCAGCTTTGAGACCCAAAACTTGAAAGGGGAAGAGCCGTCTGGGAGTACAGCAAGAGGGCAAGACATGTAGTCTGTCACCATCTGACGGAACCGTTGCCTCCTGCTGACTGGAGCCGTCTGTGATGGTGTAGACTTTTGTGGGGGGCACAGAAAACTGTGCCACAGTTGGGCCATACTGGTCTTGCCTTCGGCAGAGGCACTGCTTCTGCTCCCTCTTTGTGCAGAGCCTCCTCCACTGCCTGGACGCACTGAGCTGCTTTGTAATGCACTAGCAGCACTTCTCTCAGTTGGAATGGAGAAGATGATGGAATTGACCAGTGTGTCTTGGTACTCCCGCATTTTTCGCTCCCGGTTCAACGGTGTGATGAGGCTTTCTACGTTGTCCCGGTAGCGAGGATCGAGGAGGGTGAACACCCAATAATCAGACATGTTGAGAATGTGGGCGATGCGGCGGTCGTTTCTCAGGCACTGCAGCATGTAATCCACCATGTGCTGCAGACTGCCAACTGCCCAAGAAACGCTGTCCCCTGCTGGAGGCGTGATCTCTGCCTGCTCGTCATCACCCCACCCTCGCTGTACACACTGAGTACTGGACAATTCGGTAACTCCCTCCTCTGGACGGACGTCTTCCTCCTCCATTGACTCCTCCTCATCCTCCTCACAAACTGTCCCCTGCCTACGCGTTTGTGAGGAACCACGTGGCGCTGACTGTCCAGAAGATGATGGAAATGGTGAATCCTCATCCTCCACCTCTTCCACAACATCATCCCTTAGCGCTTGCAGTGATTTTTCAAGCAGGCAGATAAGGGGGACAGTCATGCTGACTAGTGCATCATCTGCACTCGCCATCCGCGTGGAATAATCAAAGGGACGCAAAACCTGGCAGACGTCATTCATAGTGGCCCACTCTGTGGTTGTGAAGTCTGTACGGCGCTGACTGCGACTTTTTTGCGCCTGAAGCAGCTGGTACTCCATTACAGCTTGCTGCTGCTCACACAACCGCTCCAACATATGTAACGTGGAATTCCACCTGGTAGGTAGGTCACATATGATGCGATGTTCCGGCAGGCGGTGTCGGCGCTGCAGAGCCGCAATGCGCGCTTTTGCCGTGCTGGAACGCCGCAAGTGAGCACACTCTAGGCGGACCTTGTGCAGCAGTGCATCAAGATCCGGATAGTCCCTCAAAAAGCTCTGCACGACCAAATTGAGCACATGTGCCAGACATGGGATGTGAGTGAGGTTGCCGAGGCCCAGAGCTGCCACCAGATTTCGGCCATTATCACACACTACCATGCCTGGCTGGAGATTCGCTGGCACAAATCACACATCGCTCTCCTGCTTGATGGCATTCCAGAGCTCCTGCGCTGTGTGGCTACGATTCCCCAAAAAAATTAATTTCAACACGGCCTGTTGACGTTTGGCCACGGCTGTGCTCATGTCGGTCGTAACAGGTACACGTTCATCACGGGTCCATGTGGAGGTGGACTGTGACGGCTCCTGCAGCGATGATTCTGAGGAACTGGTGTAAGAGGAGGAGTCAATGCGTACAGAATGGATTCCTGCAATCCTTGGAGTGGGCAGGACACGTCCTGCGCCACTCGCACGGTCTGTACCTGGCTCAACGACATTAACCCAATGGGCAGTGAGGGAAAGGTATCGCCCCTGTCCATGTTGACTGGTCCACGCATCGGTGGTGAGGTGGACCTTGCTACTGACGGCGTTCAGAAGCGCGTGTTTTATGTGTCCCTCCACATGCTTGTGCAGGGCAGGGACGGCTTGCCTGCTGAAGTAAAAGCGGCTGGGCACATTGTACTGTGGGACTGCCAATGACATCAAGTCACGGAAGCTGTCAGTCTCCACCAGCCTGAATGACAGCATTTCCAGTGACAGCAGTTTGGCAATGCCTGCAGTCAGAGCCTGTGCTCGTGGGTGGTTTGACGAGAAAGGCCGCCTTTTCTCCCATGCCTGTACTACCGATGGCTGTAGACTGGGCTGGGAGTGTGTGGATGACTGGGAAAGTGGTGCTGCGGGTGGAATTACAGCGGGTCTCTGGACAACAGGGCCAGAGGTTCTTCCACGGCGATCCTGGGAGGAAGCCGAACCAGCTGCGTGTGAGCTAGAGGAAGAGGCAACACGAGCTGAAGAGGTGGTAACTGCCGCTGTTGGTTGGCCTACCTCTTCAGTGTGTTTTTCTAACTCCGCCGGGTGCCTGTTGCGCACATGTTTCCACATGTTGGAGGTATTGAGGTTGCTGACATTTCGACCTCTTTTGACTTTTTGATGACACACGTTGCATCTGACATAGCAAATGTCATCTGCAACTGTGTCAAAAAAGGACCAGGCACTGCAAGTCTTGGGAGCGCCCTTTTTGGCTTTTGGAAGAGACATGCTCCTAACGGGTGCCAAAGCGGAGGCTGCAGGATCCGCGGTCTTCCCCCTCCCTCTCCCTCTTTGGGCCGTACGGGGAATCTCTTCCTCAGAGCTGCTCCCACCACCTTCCTGTCCCTCACGCCAAGATGGGTCGAGGACCTCATCATCTACACTACCCTCTGCCCCCAACTGCTCCTCCTGGGTAGTCTCAGCAGCAGAGCACGCACCAGTAAGTGGCACCTGAGTGTCATCATCAGCTGATGCGGCCTGCGATGTGGTGACCGGAGCCACTGGCCCACCCGCCTCTTCAGAGGAAGACAGAAAAAGCTGTTGGGCATCACTGCACCCTGCCTCTTCTTCCATTTCTCCAATGCTGCTTGGCTGGCCCCCTGTTTCCAAGCCAAGAGATTCAGAGAACAGAAGTAGAGACGGCTCCTGTCCTGGGCTCTCTGTCTGCCTGGGCAATTTGGCAGGTGGTGAAGAGACAGATGGCTGCTCTCCAGTGCTCTGTGTCTGAGAGGATGTGGCACTAATGGAAGTTGATGCATTAGCTGCCATCCATCCGACAACAGCTTCAATTTGGTCTTGACGCAGCAGCGGTGTACGGCGCTCTGACACAAAGCTGCGCATGAACGACTGTTGCCTGGTGAAAGTGGGTGCTGATGAGTCACCGGTGCCCGCAGCAGGCACAGAATCCCCACGTCCCCTCCCTGCTCCGCGCCCACGCCCACGCCCACGTGCCTTACTCACTGCCTTCTTCATCTTGGTTGACTGATAAAGATAAGCAGAAAAGTACTAACGGATTTGTGTGCTTATTCCTGAGCAACTCCTCCTAACAGGTATAAGAAACACTAATTTTCTAAAGTGTGGACTAGACTTTAATATGAGCTAATGTGGCCTACAGAAATGTAAAGTGGTGTAACTGGTGTGTTTGGTGAACTTTATTATTTATTTCTTTTTTGGGGGCTGAACTGACAACAGATAGAGCTGCAGTCACACAGAGACCGTGCAGACAGACGTAAACGGCGCTGCAAGGCCCAAAAACCCTCCTCTACTTTATCCTATGTAGTGTTTTTCCACAAATTAGCTGGAGACGGGTGGAAAGACACTAATAGGATTTTTTTAAATTAATTAGCAGCAGACTACACTACTTGAAAAAAAATTAAAATTGATTTGGCGGTATGACGCAGTGAACAACCCTGAGCTGGAGACAACCAGGCTACGGCTGCTCACAGACTACAGGGCGAGCTGCAGTCACACGGAGACCGTGCAGACAGCCGTAAACGGCGCTGCAAGGCCCAAAAACCCTCCTCTACTTTATCCTATGTAGTGTTTTTCCACAAATTAGCTGGAGACGGGTGGAAAGACACTAATAGGATTTTTTTAAATTAATTAGCAGCAGCCTGCACTACTTGAAAAAAAATTAAAATTGATTTGGCGGTGTAGAGATTAGACTGAAAGAATCCATTGTATCTTTCTCTTGAGACGTCTGGCTTATCAGCAAGAAACTTGAGCAAGTTGACATTTCCTTTTTATGCACGCATTCCTTCTGTTATTATAGCCTTTTACCTACATACTAGAGGTTGTAAATTTCACAGTATAGATAAGCTTTGTAAGAGAATGTGAAATAATGAGCGCTTGTGCGCATGTCTGTAAATGCATAACTCTTTTTCTTTATAAAGGAGGGGTAAAGCCCAGAGAGTCAGACGCGCTCCTGAGCTTCCCCTGTATATGATCACACAATACTTTGTTTGCGTGTCATTTACCTGGAAGCTTACCTCCAGTAAGCCAGGGACTGAGAAGGACTTAACATTTCTTTGGCGCATCGAACAGGGACCTGAGATAAGAGTATTTGCTCGAGATTTACCTGCGGATACGGACAACGGAGATCTGGGATAATGGACGGCAAATGAACTGAAAAACCTGGCCAGGTAAGAGACATTATTAGTTCTCTTTTATCTGCCCTGTATTATCCGAAAGATCTCTATGAGCCGTGTCACGCTGGGTTAGTCTAGTAGTGAGTAGATACCTATAAAACTCGGGTTACCATATTGTATAGACTTATGAGTCCTGTCCCTGGCAGTGTGTGAACAGTGTGAAGGTTGTGGTATGTTGTGAAAGAAGAGCAAAAGTGCGTAGAAAAATAAGCCGAAATAGTTGGGGTATAAGCCTTATACACGGAAGTCAGCCAAACTGGGTCATGTGGTTGCGTTCTTCTTCTCCGCCCATGCTTGACTCTTATTAAGTGCTTAAACCTCCTTCATTTCTGGATAAGGTTTGATAGAATGAGCCCAGGACGCGGTTTTCATGAGCCTGGGACAAGTATGCTAACTGACACAGAAAGTTTTGTGATCTGTATGGTGTTGCTGGGTCTGTCTGCGTGCATAATAGCACTTAAGTACGTCCTGCATATTAGAAGAAATGGAGCAGATCAGCCCTTCAATATTTTAGCTCCTTAGGAGAGAAGGCAACGAGACGCCACCAACAGAGGAAGTGGTTGTCCAAACGTCACCTAGGGTAGTCATAGCTAATATTGAAAAGGAAAATGGGAACGGAGCAGATCAGCCCTTCAATATTTTAGCTCCCTAGGAGAGAAGGCAACGAGACATCACCATAGAGTAAGTGATTGTCCAAACGTCACCTAGGGTAGTCATAGCTAATATTGAAAAGAAAAATGGGAAATAAACAGACCAAAACTGTCTTAGGACAAGTGGAAGCAGCAGATATCATACAGGAAAGATGTGGAAAGACAGTCAGAAGGCAGATTAGAAGGGTAAGAGAAAAATTGGGAATTTCAGAAGCACTTATGTTCAGTACAGAATGGGAAAAACTGAGTAAAGAACGAGGTGGAATTATCAAAGACAATGGGTGGGAAGAAATCATACACTGTATGATAGAGGTCTCAAAAACAGCTAAAGAGGAGAATTGGAAGTATGATCCAGACACTTCCAAATGGATCATGGGGAAGGGAAAAAGTTGTGACATAATCCCGCCACCTTACCTAGATCCAACAGCCCAATCATTTGTACCATCTGGAAGAGCAGAAGGAGGAAAACAATTTCCAGCCTTGTATCCCAATCTTGGTGGGGTAGGAGGATGGGAATGTTCACACTGTGGACAACAAAATCCAGATTGGAGAAATGATTGCCTAGCCTGTGGTACACCTAGATATGGCGCTGTACTTGCCCCTGTTAGGGTAGTACCAAGACCTTTTAGAGAAGCTGGTGCTGACGGGGTAATGAACACCAGATATCATCAGACCAGACAATACTTTCCTTGGTCCCCTGCCGAGGGTATGTCCCTCCTGCATAATGCGCCTGATCCCACTCAATACCCCATAAGGTTTGCGCAGTATATACAACAAATCATGCAGACTCATGCTGGGGTCTGGGCGGACGGGGAAGAATTATGTAGAATGAAAATGTCCCCCGGACTTTTTCAGGAATTATTGACACACCTACAGCCCAATAGACCAGTGGCAGAAGGGGGTGCCTTACAGACAGAAGCATCAGGTACCCAGTTCACAGAGGCATTAATAATTTTCATGAGAGGAAAACAGAGGGAAAGGGGGTCTACAGGTGTGATTATGCAGAAATTTGGGCAAAGTATTGAAGAATATAGTCAAGAACTAGAAAATAGCTTTAGGGATGAAGGATTGGATTTGACTGATGCTTCAGTAAGGAGACTTTTTACAAAACAATTAATAGAGGGGCTAGATCCGAAAATCAGAGAAAAATTTAAATCCTCTACTCCAGATTGGAGAACAATTGAACAACCAAATATTGTGAAACAACGATGTTTAGGAATAGCCATGGATATGAGAGAGAATCGTAAGCCTGTTAGAATAGCACAAGCTAATACAGGAGGAAGAATGAGACACAATTTTCCTTGCCACTACTGTAAAAAGCCAGGTCATTTCCAAAGAGAGTGCAGGAAGAAGTTGGCAGATATAAAGTCAGGCAAATTTGTTCCCAGAAATAACCCTCCCCAAACGGACAACCAGCAGAAATCTACCATCATAGATGGTCCCATACCAGATTCAGATTGACTCGATGTGTTACAAACTTCCCTACCAGCTAGAAGACCTATGATACAGGTGAATGTGGGGGGGAGAGAGATTCCATTTTTGATAGATACAGGTGCAACTTCCTCAATTTTGAATCAAGATTTTCTTCCGAATCCGGAAGATATTTCAGAACAAACAACTTTTGCTGAGGGTTATGATGGGGTAATTCGAACACTGCCATATACTGTGCCCCTAGAGGTCTCATTAGGACCTAAATGTTTTGCATCCAGATTTTTGTATGCCAGAGGTGCCCCAACATGTCTGTTAGGAACTGATGTACTAAAGAAATTAGAAGCTAACATCAAATTTAGGGACGATGGCACAGTTATGCTGACTATCCCTGATGATGCAGAAACATTAGAACAATATGTCAGAATTCAGGCTTTTGAGGATTATACTGAAGAAAAAGAGTGCACCACAGATCTAGACCTCTCAACGGTCCCAGAAACACTGTGGGCACAGGGTGACACTGATGTGGGATTATTGCATATTTCTCCTGTAAAATTATCTGTGCAACCAGGAGCTGTTCTCCCACAGCTCAGACAATACCCTGTGAGTGCCCAGCAGGAACTAGCGATTACAAAACAGATAGAGGGATATAGAGAGAAAGGAGTTTTGGTAGAGATACAATCACCTGCTAACACTCCTCTGTATCCAGTCAAGAAGAGAACTCTTGATAAGGGTTCCATGCCCAAATATCGTATGGTACATGATCTAAGAGAAATAAACAAAGTTCTAGATCCAATCACCCCAGTTGTACCCAATCCTCATACGTTACTATCACAGATACCAGCCAGTTCTCAAGTGTTTACTGTAATAGATCTTTCAAATGCATTTTTCTCGGTTCCTTTACACCAAGATAGTTGGCATTTGTTTGCATTTACATTTAAGGGCAAACAGTTGGCGTGGACACGCCTTCCACAGGGAATGATACACTCCCCTACTCTTTATTCAAATGCCCTACAAACAGTTCTTCAAAGGTTTGAACCTGAATCACAGGTAGTAATTTTGCAGTATGTGGATGACCTACTACTTTGCTGCCCAGATCTAGAAACCGCAGAAAGGTCCACTGTGAGTTTACTATGTTTTCTAGAAAAAGAAGGGTGTAAAGTGAATAGACAAAAGCTACAAGTTTGTCAGATCAAAGTGGTCTTTCTAGGTCATTGCATTTCTCAAGGTAAAAAGCATCTTACACCTCAAAGAACTGAAGCAATAAGACAGATGAATGAGCCTAGAAATCATAAACAGCTACGAGCATTTTTAGGAATAGTGTCTCATTGTAGACAATGGATTATACATGCCAGTCAACTAATGCAACCACTGTATGACTGTGTAAAAAGTGAACCTTACTTGTTGACAAAAGAAGGTCAGATTTCGTTCCAACAATTAAAAGATGCCCTTGTTTCAGCTCCAGCGTTAGGGCTACCAGACTACACCAAACCATTTCAGCTTATGGCTGCAGAAGTTGATTCTCATGCTACAGGAGTTCTTACCCAGAAGCATGCAGGGAAACAAAGACCAATTGCATATCTTTCAGCAAGGTTAGATCCCGTAGCCAGGGCAGCGCCAACCTGTGTACGTGTGGTTGTTGCTGTCTCACTATTGTTGGACAAAGCATCAGAAATTGTCCTAGAGCATCCACTCACAGTTCAAACTACACATGATGTTTATGGGATATTAAACCAGGTCCAACCAAAACACATTTCCATGGCCAGACATTTGCGGCTACAGTGTTCTTTGCTGCTCCCCTCTACTATCACATTTGTAAGGCTTCAGACTCTCAATTTAGCTACACTGCTACCTCTCGAGTCTGAAGGGGGGAATAAGGACACTGATCCACACGCAAATTTTTTCCTACAGACACACATGATTGTACAGAGCTCATTTTACAAGAAACAGCAGGCTTACCCAATGTATCCGAAACACCACTTCAAAATCCAGATTTAGAGCTGTTTATAGACGGTAGTAGGTTTGCAGATGACACAGGTAACTTCCATACAGGGTATGCAGTTGTGTCAGAATCTGAAACTCTCAAAGCAGAACCACTTCCACCAAAACAGTCTGCACAAGAAGCAGAACTAACAGCATTAATTGAAGCGCTAAAAATAGCTGAGAATCAGACAGCTAATATATACACTGATTCTAGGTATGCACATGGTATTGTGTTTGACTTTGGAGTAATCTGGAGAGCTAGAGGTTACATGACAGCGTCAGGCCAACCTGTAAAACATGCTTCTCTGATCAAACAGATCTTAGAGGCTGCACAAGAAACAAAAGAAGTAGCAGTAATTAAGGTAGCTGCACATGTGAGACTCGACACTAGGGAATCTAGGGGAAATGATAGGGCTGATAAAGCAGCCAAGGCAGCAGCGGTCAAACCCTTACAGCAGGTTCATACTGTAAACCCCACAGAAAATACTGAAGATAGACTGAGACAAGCACAGGAAGATGCAGGAGAAGAGGAGAGGGACAGGTGGAAAAAGGAAGGGGCAGAAGAACAAGCAGGAATTTGGAAGAAAGATGGACTAATATGTCTACCTAGAGCCTGGTACCCGATTGTAGTTGGTGGACTGCACCACCCTACTCATGTGTCTGCAAATGCAATGACACTACTGGCAAAGCAAGTCTGGTTGGCTCCAGGTTTTGGCAACTACGCAAGAGACTATTGTGCTGCATGCGTTATATGCCTGGCACATAATCCCGGACAGACGACAAAGACCCCTATGAAGCACCACGTCCGACCTCTCTATCCGTTTCAGCGATTACAAATAGACTTTATCCAGCTGCCAAAAAGTAATGGGTATGAGTATGTGTTGGTGTGTGTGGACATGTTCTCGGGGTGGCCAGAGGCCTATCCAGTTCGGAAGGCTTCAGCTAAAAACACTGCTGTAAAGCTAGTTGCCGAACTGATACCCCGTTACGGTCTCCCTGAAGTGATCGAGTCAGATAGGGGTACTCATTTCACTGGAGAAATATTTCAAAATGTACTGAAAATGTTGGGTGTTGAAAGTCAGTTACACACTCCATACCATCCTCAAAGTTCCGGTAAGGTGGAACGCATGAATGGAACTTTAAAATTAAAAATACAGAAAGCCATGGCTGAAACAGGAAAGCCTTGGACAGAATGCCTTCCACTGGCCCTTTACTCAATACGCAATACCCCAAGGGGTAAGACTAAACTGTCTCCATATGAAATTTTGTTTGGCAGGACTGCCAATTTAGGATGTTATTTTCCACAACAACTTGTGTTAAATATTGAGTCATTGACTTCTTATGTGCAAAACCTCCAGAAACAATTAACTAAGGTGCATGCACAAGTTTTTGCTTCTCTTCCAGATCCTGACAACACTGAAGGAAGTCACAAGTTGGAACCAGGTGATCAAGTCTATGTAAAAAGACACACCAGAAAGGCTCTTGAACCAAGATTTGACGGACCCTTCCAAGTCCTGTTGACAACACCTACATCAGTCAAGCTTGAAGGAAAGGCATCATGGATACATGCAAGCCACTGCAAAAAAAGCAGTACAAAACTCATGATATTGATGTTAATAATGTTAACACAGATGTGGGATAAATTAGTTAGAGCCACGGATTATCTAGATGATCAGATTTGGGATATATTGGACATATTAAATACTAGTATAGCTGTACAGAATCAGCTTATAATAGTCATCAACCAACATACTCTGGTATTGGATTACCTAACTGCCTCACAAGGAGGTATGTGTCAAATCATCGGACCCACCTGCTGTCATTATATAGACCCGAATAGTACTATGAGTATGACATTTAAATTAAAGGACGTACAACGACTCAGAGATCAGTATGACAAAGATAATGACCAGAATAAGGATAACTGGTGGTCAGATACCTTTTCTTTTCTTAACCCAGCCAACTGGTTCAGAGGAATCGGTGGGTGGGTTGCTGGGATTATGCAGAGCATAATACATATAGTTATGATTATTGTAGTCATATACGTACTATTCCAGATTGTGCTCAAGGGTATCTCAGTATGCACAGATAAACTTTGTGTAATAGATGCAAGAGTATAAAGTTTTTTTTTTTTTTTTGTTTTTTTTCTTCCTTCTTATGTTATCCTCTAGTGATTCTGATTAATATTACTGTACTAATTTTTGTTTTTATATTTTAGTATACTGCTAAAGAAGAAAATAATTTGCAATAGAAGAATTAATACTAGATTTGATTCTCTTATTAATAATATAAGTGTGTGTATGTGTAATACCAAAAATAAAGGCTTTGTCTTTGGCCCTATGGTAATAAATAAAAGGAATATGTCAAAGGGGGGAATTGTAGAGATTAGACTGAAAGAATCCATTGTATCTTTCTCTTGAGACGTCTGGCTTATCAGCAAGAAACTTGAGCAAGTTGACATTTCCTTTTTATGCACGCATTCCTTCTGTTATTATAGCCTTTTACCTACATACTAGAGGTTGTAAATTTCACAGTATAGATAAGCTTTGTAAGAGAATGTGAAATAATGAGCGCTTGTGCGCATGTCTGTAAATGCATAACTCTTTTTCTTTATAAAGGAGGGGTAAAGCCCAGAGAGTCAGACGCGCTCCTGAGCTTCCCCTGTATATGATCACACAATACTTTGTTTGCGTGTCATTTACCTGGAAGCTTACCTCCAGTAAGCCAGGGACTGAGAAGGACTTAACAGCGGTATGACGCAGTGAACAACCCTGAGCTGGAGACAACCAGGCTACGGCTGCTCACAGACTACAGGGCGAGCTGCAGTCACACGGAGACCGTGCAGACAGCCGTAAACGGCGCTGCAAGGCCCAAAAACCCTCCTCTACTTTATCCTATGTAGTGTTTTTCCACAAATTAGCTGGAGACGGGTGGAAAGACACTAATAGGATTTTTTTGAATAAATTAGCAGCAGACTACACTACTTGAAAAAAAAAAAAAAAAAAGAACAGTATGAGGCAATGAACCACCCTCCCTGAACTGAATACAACCAGCTATGGATGGCCTATGTGGCTGCACTCAGACTAGAGAGTGGGCTGCACTCACACACACACACACACACAGACCTTGCAGATCGCTGTGAAAACAGCGCTACAAGGCAAAAGCAAGGTGAATAGTAGGTGAACACAGCGGTTGCTAAATTAGCCTTTGGAAAGCACAAAGAAGCAAATCGCTATCTCTAAACTGTCCCTCAGTCAGCAAACAGCGTCCTGTCACTAACTGAATTCACAGCAGAGTGATCGCAAAATGGCGCCAGCGACTTTTAAACTGCATCATGACATCATTTCAGCAGCCAATCACAGCCTTGCCAGTAGTTTCATGCCCTCCATGCTAAACAGGATGTGCCCACACTTGGAATCATTCTCATTGGCTGAATTTCGGAATTTTGAATCTGGGAACTTCCGATTCCGGTATCCGATACGCGGCAAGTATCGGAATCCCGGTATCGGAATTCCGATACCGCAAGTATCGGCCGATACCCGATACTTGCGGTATCGGAATGCTCAACACTAGTCATGAACATTCAGACCAGGTTTGAACACCTGATAAAAATACCATGAAGAAGCCATAGATAGGGAAGAGCGAACTCCTGGATGTTTGGGTCCAGCCGAAGTACAGTTCAAAGTTTGGTTCGGCATCAGAACGTGACCCCGAACTTGACCGCGAACCCATTAAAAGTCAATGGCGATCCGAACTTCAGTTCTTTAAAATGGCTGTAAAATGGTCGTAGTAAGAGCTAGGGGGCTGAAAAAGGAAGATAAATGTGGATAAGAACAGGACAAGTGTTCAGCAAACAAAGGTGCATAGAGAAATTACTTAAAACAACATAGAATCCAAAAAAAGGACCCCCGTGGCGGAAGCAGATTTAAGCCTGACAGAGGCACCGCATAGGCCCCCACACCCTCGCCACTCTGCCAGTCGACCCTGTGCATCGCAGTGGGTGCAGTCGGTCACGAGGCAGGCAGTGGTGTCCCCTGGAGGCTATTCATCTCCCCTTCCCTGTGCAAAGGTTGTTTTCTGTATGCCTTCTGGTTCGGGACCTGTCCACACAGTGAGCAGCTCTCCCTTCCGACCACCCCCCTTGCCATATGGGCTCCATTCCATAGTGACCATAGTGACCATTGGTAACGCATAATTAAAGTTCTATTCCGGAAAGGCAGCCTGATAAACAGGTACCATATAATAGTAAAATATATGACACTGTGGTAGATGGATATATAGCATTAGACATAAAAAAGAGGAAAAAAACGAAAAAAAAGTGCATGAAGGGTTTGTGAACAGATGGTGCAAAGGTCCTGGTTTTGAAGAAAATTTTGTATGGGCAAAACAGGGATAGTTAGATAAGTATGTAGAGGCAATAGGCCAGTCTGAAGAAATAACTTTACAGGGCACGCTTAAACCTGTGGGTACTGGGGATTAACCAAAGTGTACTGGGTAATGCATTCCAAAGAATTGTTGCAGCACTTGATGTCTTGGAGACGGAAGTGGGAGGTTCGGATTATGATGGATGTTAATCTTAGGTCATTAGGAGAACAGAGGACACGAGTAGGGTGGCAGACTGAGACAAATGAGGAGATGTTAGAGTGGTGCTGAATGCGAACCCAAACAGTAAAGTTTGGCATCCGTACCTAACACCTACTGTTCAGCCATGGACACCGAACAAAGACTTCACTAGGAAGTCCATGTTACTGTTCGAGTTTGGCTGCCCAAAGACCGGGTGTTTGTTGCGCTGTCATGTGCAAGGCTGGTTGTCAAAAATGTGGGGGACCCCACATCTGCTGTCATTTTCCCCTGGTTGTGCTGAAATTTATGGTGCAGATCTTACTGTGACCGGATGAGGAGGTGGTGGATGAAGTGGAGGAGGCAACATGGACAGAGAAGTGTCTAATAATCCTTGGTGGTGGTATGACATGGTCTAGAATGCCTTCAGCCTCTTTCTCAACCGCCACTACATTTACCCAGTGGGCAGTTAGGGAGATATAGCATCCTTGGCAGTGCTTAATGGTCCATGTATTGTGGACGTTGCCACTGATGGCATTGCAGAGTGCACACCTTATTTGGTCCACAACATGTGTGTGTAGGGCAGGGATTGCCCTCTTGGAAAAGTATTGGTGGCTGGGAACAACGTACTGCGGGATTGCCACCGCCATCAGTTTTTTTAAACTGTCTGTCTCCTACAGCCGGTATGGCATCATTTCAGAGGCCAGTAATTTTTAAATACTGTAATTCAGGACCATGGTTCGTGGATGTGTAGGGGGGTATCTCCTCTTCTTAAACTGAGAAGAAAAAGTAAATGGCAGTAGCAAACATAAGGCTTCCCTCATGGAAATTACAGATCCTGTGCATCAGGATATAGTGGTTGATCGAATGGTGTGCGGTGCTCAGCACGGAATTAAACATGTATATGAAGAATTGAAGAAGTATGCAGCACTCAACAATTCGAGAAAATTCATCAGTCCTTTATTCCAAACTTCGGGACATGGACACAAAATCAGACGTGCAGGTTACAGAGGTATGTGGGGAGAGATAGAGTGGACTACAGCCGTTTCACGTAACAAAGCTTCAACGAGTCCAAGTGTCCCAAAGTTTGGACTAAAGGACTGATGAATTTTCTTAAATTGGTGAGTGCTGGGTATCTCCACTTTTTCTTGAGGGTTTGCAGGATGGAAAGGTTACCCACTTCCATGGGATGTTGTAGAGATGCTCGGAGACACTTGTGGTGGTGCTGTCACATCCTCTCTTTGCGGGGAGTCAGGTGGACCTGTTAATCATGAGCGGGAGGAAGAGTTCAAAATAGCAGCAGAAGAGGGAACAGAAGGAGGCTCAGATCTGTCATACTTTTTAAGGTATGTACTCCACTGCACCTCGTTCTTGGAATTCAGATGCCGTGTCATGCAGGTGGTGCTCAGATTCAGAAAATGTATGCCTCACTTCGAGCTTTGACGACACAGCGTGCAAACCACCTGTCTCTTGTTGTCAGCACATTGCCTGAAGAAATGTCACATCAGGGAGAGCCTATGAGCTGCAGCCTTTCAACAAACGTTATTTGGCATCCGAACCTGAACAGTAAACCTGTAAAAAGTCCATGCTCAGGGTTCGGTAACTGGGTACAAACCTCAAACTTTACAGTTCGGGTTGGCTCATCATTGGCAAATCGTACATTGTGGTTGTGCTTCATCTCATGGTTTGTTGTATTTACATTTATTTGTGTGTTGCTTTTTACGCTTGCTGGCTTCACATGTGCATTGCTACACTTCCTACTTTTTGCTGGGTTTTACTTTATGCTGCCTTTTTTAGAACACCTGTGTCAGTGTAGATTTTCCACTTATTCACTACCATCTTTTACTACTTATGCACATTTTCTTTGGCTTATTTTCAGGTTGTGGTTGCATTTACATCTGTTTACTGCTTTCTGGGCCTACTGGTTTTTATTGTATTCTTTAGACACTGTTAGGGAAAAAACTTGTTTTGTTGACGTGAAGACACTTCAGGAAACTTTTTCTCTGGTGTTTTGTAAACCACAGATATCTCTTTTTTTCACATATTTTGGATGGTTTCTTTAGTACTTTCTTGAATTTTTTGACTATCAGCGGATTACTTGAGTGTTTTTCTAGTGTTTTTGTTTTTCTTTGTTACTTACTGACATTTTCTAACCTTTTTTTTTTACTCTATTCAACAATTTAAAAACCACTAGTGGTTTTTGAAGAGAAATCGCTGACAAAACGGTTAAAAAAACTGCCTGGGTATGTTCCAGGTGTCTTTTGAGCCTTCCCTTGGTCTTGTATGATATGTAATTTTACTGTAAACTTTTATTTATATATAGTATGTGATCTAGATATTACACAAGTCATGAACATACACATCGGATTTGACCTCTTGATAAAAATACATTTTACAATGAAAGGTCAGCAAGCAGCGAGTAACCTCCGAATCTCTACCTTTGCTGTAGAATCATCACATTTTTTACAAGAGAGAAGTGATTGAAATATCCATATATTTTAGGTTTCGCTTTTAGCTGTCTGGATATAGGAAAAGGAAATAACAGTCATTTCCTGGAATTAACAGGAATTACACTTTGTTTCCGAAGATAAAGGGAGTAAATGCTGCGTGCTCCAGTTCTGCTCATGAGGATCACTGATAGATTGGCTGATGATGAGACCTGGCAATTAGGAATCTGTAACTTTATTTTTTAAAACTAGATCTCCTATTCTATGTCTAAAGACAGTTTTAACAGTTGTACACCGTGCATCTAGAAATTTAATAATTTATACCAATTAACTTGTATAGTACTGTTTCTTTTATGATGCTGTAAAACAATCTGTTACTCTGAGATGAACTTAGAAAAAACATGAGGATCTGAAAGACTAAGGGATAAATTGTGATGCGTGATATGTCAAAGCATCACCCAAATGGCAGGCATAGTGAGGTATTCCTAGTGTGTGTTGGTTAGCAACTACAAAAAGTGGTGCACCGACAAAAGAATCTACTATGGGCACAAAAACATCAGAATTGTATCATGGAGCAATGATCCAAGATAACAATGGTATTCCTTAAAGGCCACGTCCTCTATAAAGGAGTTGTCCATTACTCGGGCAACCACTTCTCAATCTGTATGTTTGCCCCAATGAAATAATAACACTTATACTCACCTCCGGTGTTGGCACTAGCTCTCCTGGTGATGTAAGAGATTTGTGCAAAGGTGGTGAGAGTGAAGCGACCGTTGATTGGCTGCATTGCAATGTAACAATGTCACACGATCACCAGGAGATGCAGTGCCGGAGAAAGGATTCAGAAGGATCTAGATAAGCTTGAACAATGGACAGCGACTATTAGAATCGTATTTAACAGGGAGAAATGAAATATTCTACATATGGGCAAGAAAAAACAAAATTACATCTACAGACTGGGAGGAGTAGAACTAAGCAACAGCACGTGTGAAAATGACTTGGATATACTAATAGATCATAGACTGCACATGAGTCAACAGTATGATGCAGCAGGAAAAAAAGGCAAACACAGTTTTAGGATGTATTAAGAGAAACATAGAGTTTAGATCACGTGAAGTAATTATCCCCCTCTACTCCTCCTTAGTCGGGCTGCATCTGGAATATTGTGTCCAGTTCTCGGCACCACATTTAAAAAAAGACATTGCAAAACTGGAACAAGTTCCGAGAAGCACTACCAGAATGGTGAGCAGACTGCAAAGTATGTCCTAAGAGGAACGATTAAAGGATCTGGGAATGTTTAGCTTGCAACAAAGAAGGCTAAGAGGAGACTTAATAGCTGTCTACAAATATCTGATGAGATGTCACAGTGTAGAGGGGTCATCATTATTTTCATTTGCACATGGAAACACAAGAAGCAATGGGATGAAACTGAAAGGAAGAAGATACAGATTAGATATTAGAAAAAACTTTTTGACAGTGAGGGTGATCAATGAGCGGAGCAGGCTGCCACGAGATGCTGGTGAGGTCTCCTTCAATGGAAGTCTTCAAAAAAGAGGCTTAACAGAAATCTGTCTGCATTGAGCAGGGGGTTGGACACAATGACCCTTGGGTCCCTTCCGACTCTAACATTCTATGGTTCTGTGACACCATTAGAACAGCGCCAGAACCGTAAGTGAGTTTAGGTGTTATTATTTAACTTGTTGATTGAAAAAGAGTTGTTCAAAGAGGGGACAACCCCTTTCAGGTGGATAATGCACCCTGCCATTAAGGAAGCTTAAAAATAGTTCCCATAAAATATTAAAGGGTTTGTTCTTTACTGTGGTATTGCTGACTAACCTCAGGTTAGGTCAACAATATCAGATTAGTGGGGTTTGACACTCAGTAACCTCCACCAATTACCTGATTCTAGCATCAGCTACTTAATGGCCATGTATTGCATCCTCATTCTGTAAACTGTTAATATTTGGCTGCTGTTGTTGCTGATAATATTGCAATTTGGTGGACAGTTGTTCACAGAAAGCACTGGTTTGAGGGCGTAGTGCACAGAATCATTTCACTATGAAATAATCTGACATTGATTACCAATCCTAAAGATACAGACTCTGTTACCGGCACCGCTCCAGTGACGTCAGTGCCAGGTCTCCCAGGGCTCACATGACGTTGTCATGCTGCTCTCTGATTTAAACCGGAAGTCAGGTACGTTCGAAGCAAGTGAGAGTGAGCCTGATAAGAAAGGAACGAACCTTTCAACCTTCGGTTCGGTTTGATTAGCCGAATGTTTAGATGGTCACTCACCGAACATGTTTGACGAACGTCACCAAACCACATTAGATTTAATGGGAGACAAAACCAAATGTATACACAACTAAATGCATAGACAACACTTTAAGGTCACCGCAGTTCAGCCCGGCCTCGATGATATCACCGCTGGTGAATGATGCTGCGCTCTCAGCCGCTCATTCACTAGTGGTTCACAGCGCATCTTTGCACCGTCCAGGTTGAAAACTAATTATCCCCCAGACATGGATTACGGCGTGGGACAGAACGATGGACAGGTATGGTATATTGCTGTTTTTTATTTTATTTTTATTGCAGGAGATCGAGGGCTTCAGTGTAATTAGGCGAGGTTGTAAGTATGGATTAGTCGAGAATATTAAAGGAGTCTGTGTCATTTTTTCAATTAAAGGATTTTATTCTGGCTGTGTCTTCATTTAACATGTAACTATAGGATTAGTAATGGAGAGGTGTCTTATAGTCAGGACCTCTAGCACTGGCTTCAATGGCAGAAGCTGGAAAAGCTGCAGTAACCCTTTGCACAGAGTGAGACTGAGCAAGACACTGGGACTGACGTCTCCGCTGAGCAGGCTCCACTGCGGCTGATGCAGAATGAGAGACTGCAGCAGACATGGTTCGAGATTCCCCCTGTGCAGCGGCGGGAACTCGACTCCTAACATATACTTAACAAAAAAGTGTGAAACAACTGAAAATATGTCTTATATTCTAGGTTCTTCAAAGTAGCCACCTTTTGATTTGAGGACTGCTTTGCACACTCTTAGCATTCTCTTGATGAGCTTCAAGAGGTAGTCACCGGGAATGGTTTTCACTTCACAGGTGTGCCCTGTCAAGTTTAATAAGTGGGATTTCTTGCCTTATAAATGGGGTTGGGACCATCAGTTGTGTTGTGCAGGTCTGGTGGATACACAGCTGATAGTCCTACTGAATAGACTGTTAGAATTTGTATTATGGCAAGAAAAAAGCAGCTGAGTAAAGAAAAACAAGTGGCCATCATTAATTTAAGAAATGAAGGTCAGTCAGTCCGAAAAATTGGAAAAACTTTGAAAGTGTCCCCAAGTGCAGTTGCAAAAACCATCAAGCGCTACAAAGAAACTGGCTCACATGAGGACCGCCCCAGGAAAGGAAGACCAAGAGTCACCTCTGCTTCTGAGGATAAGCTTATCCGAGTCACCAGCCTCAGAAATCGCAGGTTAACAGCAGCTCAGATTAGAGACCAGGTCAGTGCCACATGGAGTTCTAGCAGCAGACACATCTCTACAACAACTGTTAAGAGGAGACTTTGTGCAGCAGGCCTTCATTGTAAAATAGCTGCTAGGAAACCACTGCTAAGGACAGGCAACAAGCAGAAGAGACTTGTTTGGGCTAAAGAACACAAGGAATGGACATTAGACCAGTGGAAATCTGTGCTTTGGTCTGATGAATCCAAATTTGAGATCTTTGGTTCCAACCACCGTGTTTTTGTGCGATGCAGAAAAGGTGAACGGATGGACTCTACATGCCTGGTTCCCACCGTGAAGCATGGAGGAGGTGTGATGGTGTGGGGGTGCTTTGCTGGTGACACTGTTGGGGATTTATTCAAAATTGAAGGCATACTGAACCAGCATGGCTACCACAGCATCTTGCAGCGGAATGCTATTCCATCCGGTTTGCGTTTAGTTGGACCATTATTTATTTTTCAACAGGACAGTGACCCCAAACACACCTCCAGGCTGTGTAAGGGCTATTTGACCAACAATGAGAGTGGTGGGGTGCTACGCCAGATGACCTGGCCTCCGCAGTCACCAGACCTGAACCCAATCGAGATGGTTTGGGGTGAGCTGGACCGCAGAGTGAAGGCAAAAGAGCCAACAAGTGCTAAGCATCTCTGGGAACTCCTTCAAGATTGTTGGAAGACCATTCCCGGTGACTACCTCTTGAAGCTCATCAAGAGAATGCCAAGAGTGTGCAAAGCAGTCATCAAAGCAAAAGGTGGCTACTTTGAAGAACCTAGAATATAAGACATATTTTCAGTTGTTTCACACTTTTTTGTTAAGTATATAATTCCACATGTGTTAATTCATAGTTTTGATACCTTCAGTGTGAATTTTCAATTTTCATAGTCATGAAAATATAGAAAAATCTTTAAATGAGAAGGTGTGTCCAAACTTTTGGTCTGTACTGTAATTATCATCATTCTCTTCTGCTTGCGCCGATCGCTGGCAGAGCAGGGGAGAATGATGACAGCCGTCTTCAGCACCTGCCGCCGTGGAACAGCGCTTACTGTAGCTCTTTTTCCCCAGCGGCCGTCTGCGTGGTACTGATGCTGCACACAGATACTATCCATGTGCGGTACATGTTTACATGGACCTATTGACTTGAATGGGTCTGTGTAATCCGTGCAGCTGCACAAAAATGGACATGTCAACGAGTGGGTCCCTTGGACGCACGGTCTGTGAAAAATCACATATGTGTACAGACCCATTCATTTGAATGGGTCTACTGTATGTGTGTCAATGTCTCCGGTACGCGTGAAAGAGGCCAAAAGCTAAGCACTACTGGTGTTACATTAGAGAACTGCTGTCACAGCAATACAAAGGTTTTAAAGTAGAGTTTCAATTGTAAATGTTCCCAACATACGATCAGTACAAGTGAAATATATTTCCAGAAAATTAAAAAAAAAGAGTTCATACAGTTCATTGAGTAAACAGCAGTGTGCTAACGGATGCTGCTCTTGCACAAAGATTACGGCCGGCACCAATCCGCAATGTCCATAATGGTGCAATAGAGAACTGTTCCTGATAACATTTGAACTTGTGATATTTTCCTTTTTCCAAAGCACTATTTAGGAATGGCCAACAGACTTTTACTATTATGCAATAATTTCTTGTGTATTTTTTATTTTTTATGTATTTAATTAAGAATTAGTTATTTTCATAAATTGTATTTTATTTTCTATAGACGTTTATCTTCTTGAGAAATCTATGGCTAATGTTTAAACATAATTTTAAAAAGTACTGTGGAGTGGGATGCCTCAGCAATAATTCCATTGTCATTTGGGTATATATTTGTAGAGTAGGGGATCATTCAGACAAGCGTAAAAAAATGTGTCCATGTGCTGTTTTGTCATGTGCACCAATGATCTGCATGGAAAACATCGCAGCATATGCAGTTCTGACCTGAATAATGCATTAAATGTAAATTCAGCTATGGCACCAGTCCAGAATGCGGTTGAACACATGGAGCTGCACACAAAGCCATTCACGTCTGCAATTTGTGTGGCGACTTCACCCATTTTTTCATTCAATCATCTGAACCCTGGCTAAAGGCATTAGAGTCTAATGATTAGACTAATGTCAACCCGAACCTACAAATATTGGGTTGGTCAGTCCCTCAAATGACACACAGTAGAAGAAACTTAGGCAAAACCAAAAACAAGGGTCAGCACACTAAGTAGTCGAAGTGCAATATGTAGGTGCCTATAAACACTGTGACCCTTAACAGACAGATATAACTAAGAATAAGAGCAGTCTGGCAGTATCTTTTTCGCAGTGAACACAGGAGCACTTGGTCGAGCTGAACTCGCCTAATGTATATGGAAGAGGTATCTGTCAGCCAAATGATCCGTTAAACCATTTTTCAGCCTTCAGCTATCTTTGGTTTATGAGGAGGTTTTAGGCTATGTTCACAGCTTTTAGAGGAGTACAAAAGCATTATGGTGTCAAAACGGCAACCGTCTTTGGACTGCTCATTTTTAGCAGCGTTGTTAGAGGAGTTTCTTTTTCTGAAGTATTTTCTAAAGCAGTCTTGAAAAGTTTTGGAAGAGTTTTTTGTTTTTCTTGAACCGTTCTTTTCAACCTATTGATTGGCCAGTCCCTAGTTTGGAGCGATTTCCTTTAAGATCAGTTTCAAACTGACATGTACATCTCAACCAGTCTTTTTTTTTAACAATATTCTATTTATTTGTGGGGTTTTTTAACAATTTTTCGAAAGGGGAAAATAGTTATTTCATTTTTCCTTTATGCACTGTGGTGACACAGCATTTATTCTTAATTAGGCCGGATGTATTTTTCAGTAGGTCAGGAGACATAGGCCATGGTATACAGGTCCTTCTCAAAAAATTAGCATATAGTGTTAAATTTCATTATTTACCATAATGTAATGATTACAATTAAACTTTCATATATTATAGATTCATTATCCACCAACTGAAATTTGTCAGGTCTTTTATTGTTTTAATACTGATGATTTTGGCCTACAACTCCTGATAACCCAAAAAACCTGTCTCAATAAATTAGCATATTTCAACCGTCCAATCAAATAAAAGTGTTTTTTAATAACAAACAAAAAAAACATCAAATAATAATGTTCAGTTATGCACTCAATACTTGGTCGGGAATCCTTTGGCAGAAATGACTGCTTCAATGCGGCGTGGCATGGAGGCAATCAGCCTGTGACACTGCTGAGATGTTATGGAGGCCCAGGATGCTTCAATAGCGGCCTTAAGCTCATCCAGAGTGTTGGGTCTTGCGTCTCTCAACTTTCTCTTCACAATATCCCACAGATTCTCTATGGGGTTCAGGTCAGGAGAGTTGGCAGGCCAATTGAGCACAGTAATACCATGGTCAGTAAACCATTTACCAGTGGTTTTGGCACTGTGAGCAGGTGCCAGGTCGTGCTGAAAAATGAAATCTTCATCTCCATAAAGCATTTCAGCCGATGGAAGCATGAAGTGCTCCAAAATCTCCTGATAGCTAGCTGCATTGACCCTGCCCTTGATGAAACACAGTGGACCAACACCAGCAGCTGACATGGCACCCCACACCATCACTGACTGTGGGTACTTGACACTGGACTTCAGGCATTTTGGCATTTCCTTCTCCCCAGTCTTCCTCCAGACTCTGGCACCTTGATTTCCGAATGACATGCAAAATTTGCTTTCATCAGAAAAAAGTACTTGGGACCACTTAGCAACAGTCCAGTGCTGCTTCTCTGCAGCCCAGGTCAGGCGCTTCTGCCGCTGTTTATGGTTCAAAAGTGGCTTTACCTGGGGAATGCGGCACCTGTAGCCCATTTCCTGCACACGCCTGTGTATGGTGGCTCTGGATGTTTCCACACCAGACTCAGTCCACTGCTTCCTCAGGTTCCCCAAGGTCTGGAATCGGTCCTTCTCCACAATCTTCCTCAGGGTCCGGTCACCTCTTCTCGTTGTACAGCGTTTTCTGCCACATTGTTTCCTTCCAACAGACTTACCATTGAGGTGCCTTGATACAGCACTCTGGGAACAGCCTATTTGTTGAGAAATTTCTTTCTGGGTCTTACCCTCTTGCTTGAGGGTGTCAATGATGGCCTCTTTGACATCTGTCAGGTCGCTAGTCTTACCCATGATGGGGGTTTTGAGTAATGAACCAGGCAGGGAGTTTTTAAAAGCCTCAGGTATCTTTTGCATGTGTTTAGAGTTAATTAGTTGATTCAGAAGATTAGGGTAATAGGTCGTTTAGAGAACCTTTTCTTGATATGCTAATTTATTGAGACAGGTTTTTTGGGTTATCAGGAGTTGTAGGCCAAAATCATCAGTATTAAAACAATAAAAGACCTGACAAATTTCAGTTGGTGGATAATGAATCTATAATATATGAAAGTTTAATTGTAATCATTACATTATGGTAAATAATGAAATGTAACACTATATGCTAATTTTTTGAGAAGGACCTGTATATGAGTCTGAATGTTGATTCTTGAATTGAAGTTTGTTGACATAGCACTTGTTCTTGATTAGGCCAAGCACATCTTTAGGTAGGTCTAGAGACTTAAGCCATTGTTCGTATGAGCCTGAATGTTGACTTTTGCATTGATGTTCGTTGCAGCTTATTGTGCTGCTATCATTGGCATACATGGACACAGGGTAATTGAATAATCGATGTTTGCTAATATTATTATTATTATTATTTATTGTTATAGCGCCATTTATTCCATGGCGCTTTACATGTGAGGAGGGGTATACATAATAAAAACAAGTACAATAATCTTAAACAATACAAGTCATAATGGTACAGGAGGAGTGAGGACCCTGCCCGTGAAGGCTCACAATCTACAAGGAATGGGTGAGAATACAGTAGGTGAGGATAGAGCTGGTCATGCAGCGGTTTGGTCGATCGGTGGTTACTGCAGGTTGTAGGCTTGTCAGAAGAGGTGGGTCTTCAGGTTCTTTTTGAAGGTTTTGATGGTAGGCGAGAGTCTGATGTGTTGTAGTAAAGGGTTCCAGAGTAGGGGTGATAAGCGAGAGAAATCTTGTGTACGATTGTGGGAAGAGGAGATAAGAGGGGAGAAGGAGATCTTGTGAGGATCGGAGGTGGCGTGTAGGTAAGTACCGGGAGACGAGGTCACAGATGTATGGAGGAGACAGGTTGTGGATTGTTGTGAACTCTGTTTTTGGGCTCCCTCTTGTGGTCACAAGTGGTACTGTGTAGTGCTATATTTGGGCTCCCTCTGGTGGCTCTTTTTGTCATTCTGCGGGTTTGTGGCTGGGATCAGCTGTCTCGTTATCTGCTAGTGGGTTTCCTATTTAGCTCACCTGGACTTTCAGTTGTTGCCTGCTGTCGATGTTTTCAGTGCTATATTGATCTCTCCTGAATACCTTCGTTATCAGTCTCTCCAAGAGAAGCTAAGTTTCTGTTTGTTCATTTTTTGCTCATCAGTGTTCATTATGTTTCTTGTTTGATTATTAGTCTTTGTCCAGCTTGCTAGTATGTGATTTCCTCGCTTGCTGGTAGCTCTAGGGGGCTGAGTTTCTCCCCTCACACCGTTAGTTGGTGTGGGGGTTCTTGAATTCTCAGCGTGGATATTTTGTATAGGGTTTTCTACTGACCGCACAGTTTCCTATCTATCTTCTGCTATCTGGTATTAGCGGGCCTCATTTGCTGAATCTGTTTCATTTCTACGTTTGTATTTTCCCCTTACCTCACCGTTATTATTTGTTGGGGGCTTTCTATATCTTTGGGGTTATTTCTCTGAGGCAAGTGAGGTCTTTGCTTTCTCTCTAGGGGTAGCTAGTTTCTCAGGCTGCGTCGAGACGTCCAGGAATTTAGGCACGTTCACCGGCTACCTTTAGTGTGTGCGGTTAGGATCAGGATTGCGGTCAGTCCAGTTACCACCTCCCTAGAGCTCGTCCTATGTTCAGTTACTTAGCTGGTCAGTTCTGTGATCCTCAGCCACCAAGGATCATAACAGTACAGCAGGCCATAAAGAGTTTAATGCATCGCAGAAGTGGGATAAGAAAAGTCCTGAGAGCAATTTTTTTTTTTTTTTCCTTTGCTGCAGTCTGTCCAGCTTCTCTCCTCCCCTTAATCTCTGGGTGGCTTTCAGTTCAGCTGCAGACATGGATATTCAGAGTCTGACTTCTAGTATGGATCATCTTGCTGCAAGGGTACAAAGCATTCAGGATTTTGTTGTTCACAGTCCTATGTCAGAGCCAAAAATACCTATTCCTGAGTTGTTTTCTGGAGATAGATCTAGGTTTCTGAATTTTAAGAATAATTGTAAATTATTTCTTTCTTTGAGACCTCATTCCTCTGGTGATTCCGCTCAGCAAGTTAAAATTGTTATCTCCTTGTTAAGTGGCGACCCTCAAGATTGGGCTTTCTCCCTGGCGCCAGGATATCCTGCATTGCTGAATGTGGATGCGTTTTTTCTGGCGCTTGGACTGCTTTATGAGGAACCTAATCTTGAGAACCAGGCAGAAAAGGCTTTGCTGGCCCTCTCTCAGGGTCAGGATGAAGCAGAGGTGTATTGTCAAAAATTTAGGAAATGGTCAGTGCTTACTCAATGGAATGAGTGTGCCCTGGCTGCAAATTTCAGAGAAGGTCTCATGCCTGCAAGTCTGAATGACTCAATGGCTTTGGCCATTCAGATTGATCGGCGTTTGCGGGAGCGCAAACCTACGCACCATCTGGCTGTGTTTTCTGAACAGAAACCTGAGTCTATGCAATGTGACAGAATTCTGACCAGAATTGAGCGGCAAAGTCATAGACGTCAAAATGGGTTGTGCTTTTACTGTGGTGATTCTGCTCATGTTATCTCAGCATGCTCTAAGCGCTTAAAAAAAATTGCTAAACCTGTCACCGTTGGTGCTATACAGCCTAAATTCATTTTGTCTGTTACTTTAATTTGTTTTCTGTCATCCTACTCGGTTACGGCTTTTGTGGATTCAGGTGCTGCCCTGAATCTGATGGATTTGTCGTTTGTCAGGCGCTGTGGTTTGGTCCTGGAGCCTTTAAAATTCCCTATTCCACTGAGGGGAATTGATGCTACACCATTGGCTGAGAATAAGCCTCAGTATTGGACTCAAGTGACCATGTGCATGACTCCTGTACATCAGGAGGTGATTCGCTTTCTTGTGCTGCATAATTTGCATGATGTTGTCATGTTGGGTCTGCCATGGCTGCAGGCCCATAATCCAGTCTTGGATTGGAAAGCTATGTCTGTGTCAAGTTGGGGTTGCCAGGGGATTCATGGCGATGCTCCTTTGGTGTCAATTGCTTCTTCCACTCCTTCTGGGGTCCCTGAGTTTTTGTCGGACTACCAGGATGTATTTGATGAGCCCAGATCCGGTGCCCTGCCTCCTCATAGGGATTGTGATTGTGCTATAAATTTGATTCCTGGTAGTAAGTTCCCTAAGGGATGACTTTTTAATTTGTCTGTACCAGAACATGCCGCTATGCGGAGTTATATAAAGGAGTCTTTGGAGAAGGGACATATTCACCCGTCCTCCTCCCCTCTTGGTGCAGGATTCTTTTTTGTGGCCAAGAAGGATGGTTCTCTGAGACCTTGTATAGATTATCGTCTTCTAAATAAAATCACGGTCAAATTTCAGTATCCTTTGCCATTATTGTCTGACCTGTTTGCTCGGATTAAGGGGTCCAGTTGGTTCACCAAGATAGATCTTCGTGGTGCGTATAACCTTGTGCGTATTAAGCAGGGTGATGAATGGAAAACAGCATTTAATACGCCCGAAGGCCATTTTGAGTACTTGGTGATGCCTTTTGGACTTTCTAATGCTCCTTCTGTGTTTCAGTCCTTCATGCATGACATCTTCCGAGAATATCTGGATAAATTTATGATTGTGTATCTGGATGACATTTTGGTCTTTTCTGATGATTGGGAGTCCCATGTGAAGCAGGTCAGGATGGTATTTCAGGTCCTGCGTGCCAATGCCTTATTTGTGAAGGGCTCAAAATGTCTCTTCGGAGTACAGAAGGTTTCATTTTTGGGTTTTATTTTTTCTCCTTCTACTATTGAGATGGACCCAGTCAAGGTCCAGGCTATTCATGACTGGACTCGGCCTACATCTGTTAAGAGTCTTCAGAAGTTCTTGGGTTTTGCTAATTTTTACCGTCGCTTCATTGCTAATTTTTCTGGCGTGGTTAAGCCCTTGACCGATTTGACCAAGAAGGGTTCTGATGTGACTAATTGGTCTCCTGCGGCCGTGGAAGCCTTTCGGGAGCTGAAACGCTGGTTTTCTTTGGCTCCAGTCTTATGTCAGCCTGATTTCTCTCTTCCTTTTCAGGTCGAGGTTGATGCTTCTGAGATTGGAGCAGGGGCTGTTTTGTCGCAGAGAAGCTCTGATTGCTCTGTGATGAAGCCTTGTGCTTTCTTTTCAAGAAAGTTTTCACCTGCCGAGCGGAATTATGATGTTGGTAATCGGGAGTTGTTGGCTATGAAGTGGGCATTTGAGGAGTGGCGACATTGGCTCGAGGGAGCTAAGCATCGTGTGGTGGTCTTGACTGATCACAAAAATCTGATTTATCTCGAGTCTGCCAAGCGGCTGAATCCTAGACAAGCTCGTTGGTCATTGTTTTTCTCCCGTTTCGATTTCGTGGTCTCGTACCTGCCTGGTTCGAAGAATGTGAAGGCTGATGCTCTTTCTAGGAGTTTTGTGCCTGACTCTCCGGGAGTTTCAGAGCCGGCTGGTATCCTCAGAGAGGGAGTGATTTTGTCTGCCATTTCCCCAGATTTGCGACGAGTGTTGCAGGAATTTCAGGCGGATAGACCTGACCGTTGTCCACCAGAGAGACTGTTTGTCCCAGATAGATGGACCAGCAGAGTTATTTCCGAGGTTCATTCTTTGGTGTTGGCAGGTCATCCTGGGATTTTTGGTACCAGAGATTTGGTGGCTAGGTCCTTCTGGTGGCCTTCCTTGTCGCGGGATGTGCGTTCCTTTGTGCAGTCCTGTGGGATTTGTGCTCGGGCTAAGCCTTGCTGTTCTCGTGCCAGCGGTTTGCTTTTGCCTTTGCCTGTCCCGAAGAGGCCTTGGACGCACATTTCCATGGATTTTATTTCGGATCTTCCAGTCTCTCAGAGAATGTCTGTCATCTGGGTGGTGTGTGATCGTTTTTCTAAAATGGTCCATTTGGTGCCCTTGCCTAAGTTGCCTTCCTCCTCCGATTTGGTTCCTCTATTTTTTCAGAATGTGGTTCGTTTGCACGGCATCCCTGAAAATATTGTGTCTGACAGAGGATCCCAGTTTGTGTCCAGATTTTGGCGGATCTTTTGTGCTAAGATGGGCATTGATTTATCTTTTTCGTCGGCCTTCCATCCTCAGACGAATGGCCAAACCGAGTGGACAATTTGAAGTTGTCACAGGAGAAGGCTCAGCGCTTTGCCAACCGCCATCGCGTTGTGGGTCCCCGACTTCGTGTTGGGGACTTGGTATGGCTGTCTTCTCGTTATGTTCCTATGAAGGTCTCCTCTCCTAAGTTCAAGCCTCGCTTCATCGGTCCTTATAAGATTTTGGAAATCCTTAACCCTGTGTCATTTCGTTTGGACCTCCCAGCGTCGTTGCCATTCATAATGTGTTCCATAGGTCTTTGTTGCGGAGGTATGTGGTGCCTGTGGTTCCTTCTGTTGAGCCCCCTGCTCCGGTGCTGGTTGAGGGCGAATTGGAGTACGTGGTGGAGAAGATCTTGGATTCTCGTATTTCTAGACGGAGGCTTCAGTATTTGGTTAAGTGGAAGGGCTATGGTCAGGAGGATAATTCCTGGGTTGTCGCCTCTGATGTTCATGCGGCCGATTTGGTTCATGCCTTCCATGTGGCTCATCCTGATCGCCCTGGGGGTTTTGATGAGGGTTCGGTGACCCCTTCTCAAGGGGGGGGGTACTGTTGTGAACTCTGTTTTTGGGCTCCCTCTTGTGGTCACAAGTGGTACTGTGTAGTGCTATCTTTGGGCTCCCTCTGGTGGCTCTTTTTGTCATTCTGCGGGTTTGTGGCTGGGATCAGCTGTCTCGTTATCTGCTAGTAGGTTTCCTATTTAGCTCACCTGGACTTTCAGTTGTTGCCTGCTGTCGATGTTTTCAGTGCTATTTTGATCTCTCCTGAATACCTTCGTTATCAGTCTCTCCAAGAGAAGCTAAGTTTCTGTTTGTTCATTTTTTGCTCATCAGTGTTCATTATGTTTCTTGTTTGATTATTAGTCTTTGTCCAGCTTGCTAGTATGTGATTTCCTCGCTTGCTGGTAGCTCTAGGGGGCTGAGTTTCTCCCCTCACACCGTTAGTTGGTGTGGGGGTTCTTGAATTCTCAGCGTGGATATTTTGTATAGGGTTTTCTACTGACCGCACAGTTTCTTATCTATCTTCTGCTATCTAGTATTAGCGGGCCTCATTTGCTGAATCTGTTTCATTTCTACGTTTGTATTTTCCCCTTACCTCACCGTTATTATTTGTTGGGGGCTTTCTATATCTTTGGGGTTATTTCTCTGAGGCAAGTGAGGTCTTTGCTTTCTCTCTAGCAGTAGCTAGTTTCTCAGGCTGCGTCGAGATGTCCAGGAATTTAGGCACGTTCACCGGCTACCTTTAGTGTGTGCGCTTAGGATCAGGATTGCGGTCAGTCCAGTTACCACCTCCCTAGAGCTCGTCCTATGTTCAGTTACTTAGCTGGTCAGTTCTGTGATCCTCAGCCACCAAGGATCATAACAGTGGATGGCTTTGTACGTCATGGTTAGGGTTTTGTACTGGAGTCTCTGGGCAATGGGGAGCCAGTGAAGGGATTGACAGAGGGGAGAGGCCGGGGAATAGTGGGGGGACAGGTGGATTAGTCGGGCAGCAGAGTTTAGAATAGATTGGAGGGGTGCGAGAGTGTTCGAGGGGAGGCCACAGAGCAGGAGGTTGCAGTAGTCAAGGCGAGAGATGATGAGGGCATGGACTAGGGTTTTTGCAGATTCTTGGTTGAGGAATGAACGGATTCGTGAAATATTTTTGAGTTGAAGTCGGCAGGATGTGGAAAGGGCTTGGATATGTGGTTTGAAGGAGAGATCAGCGTCAAGGATTACCCCGAGGCAGCGAGCTTGTGGGACTGGGAGAGTGGGCAGCCATTTACTGTAATGGTTAGGTTCGTTGGGGGGGTCACGTGAGATGGGGGAAAGATGATGAATTCTGTTTTGTCCATGTTAAGTTTGAGAAATCTAGCGGAGAAAAAGGATGAAATAGTGGACAGACATTGAGGGATTCTGGTTAGTAGGGAGGTGATATCTGGTCCAGAGATGTAGATCTGTGTGTCATCAGCATAGAGGTGATACTGAAAGCCATGAGATTCTATGAGCTGTCCCAGGCCAAAGGTGTAGATGGAGAAGAGCAGGGGCCCAAGGACTGAACCTTGTGGGACTCCGACAGATATGGGGCGAGGTGAGGAGGTGGTGTGTGAGTGGGAGACGCTGAATGTCTGGTCTGTTAGGTATGATGAGATCCAGGATAGGGCCAAGTCTGTGATCCCAAGGGATGAGAGGGTCTGTAATAGGGAATGGTCCACTGTGTCAAAGGCAGCCGACAGGTCGAGGAGGAGGAGGACAGAGTAGTGTCGCTTGCTCTTGGCGGTTAAGAGGTCGTTGGTGACCTTAGTTAGGGCAGTTTCAGTGGAATGGTGTGACCGGAAGCCAGATTGTAAGCGGTCAAAGAGGGAGCAAGAAGAGAGATGGGAGGACAGTTCAAGGTAAACGTGTTGTTCCAGTAGTTTGGAGGCATAAGGGAGAAGTGATATAGGGCGATAGCTAGATACAGAGGATGGGTCAAGAGAGGGCTTTTTGAGGATAGGTGTGATGGAGGCATGTTTAAAGCTTGAGGGGAAAACACCAGTTGTTAGTGATAGGTTGAAGAGATGGGTTAGGGTTGGGATGAAGACTGTGGTGAGGATTGGAATGAGGTGGGATGGGAGCGGGTCAAGTGCACAGGTGGTGAGATGCGATCTTGAGAGTAGAGTGGAGAGTTGATCTTCTGTAATGGTGGAGAAGTTGGTTTTGGAGGTGGAGGGCTGGGAAGTCGGAAGGGCTCTGGGGGTTGTTGACCAAAACTGTCTCTGATGCTATCAATCTTCTACTTGAAAAATGAGGCAAAGTCTTCAGCAGAGATAGGTGGGGAGGGAGCAGGTGCTGGGGGATGGAGGAGAGAATTGAAGGTGTTGAATAACTGTTTAGGGTTGTGAGACGGGGAGGATATGAGAGATGAGAAGTAGGTTTGTTCTTCAAAGTAGCCATCTTTTGCTTTGATGACTAATTGCACACTCTTGGCATTCTCTTGATGAGCTTCAAGAGGTGGTCTTCCAACAATCTTGAAGGAGTTCCCAGAGATGCTTAGCACTTGTTGGCCCTTTTGCCTTCACTCTGCGGTCCAGCTCACCCCAAACCATCTCGATAGGGTTCATCGTCTGGTGACTGTGGAGGCTAGGTCATCTGGCGTAGCACCCCATCACTCTCCTTCTTGGTCAAATAGCCCTTACACAGCCTGGAGGTGTGTTTGGGATCATTGTCCTGTTGAAAAATAAATGATAGTCCAATTAAACGCAAATCGGATGGAATAGCATGCCGCTGCAAGATGCTGTGTGTTGTGATTTTGCTTTTTGCTCCCTCTAGTGGTCATTAGTGTTTTGACTCTGGAGCGTCTGTCTTTTCCTATATCCTCACCTGGGCCGTTAGTTCAGGGGCGTTGCTATATAAGCTCCCTGGACCTTCAGTTCAATGCCTGGCATCGTTGAAATCAGAGCTAATCTGTTGTGCTCTTGTCCTCTGATCCTGGTTCCTGTTTTTCAAGCTAAGTCTGCTTCTTTGCTTTTTGCTTTTGTTTTGTTTGGTATTTTTGTCCAGCTTGTTCCTATCTGTATCCTGACCTTTGCTGGAAGCTCTAGGGGGCTGGTGTTCTCCCCCCGGACCGTTAGACGGTTCGGGGGTTCTTGAATCTCCAGCGTGGATTTTTATAGGGTTTTTGTTGACCAGATAAGTTATCTTGCTATATTCTGCTATTAGTAAGCTGGCCTCTCTTTGCTGAACCTGGTTCATTTCTGTGTTTGTCATTTCCTCTTATCTCACCGTTATTATTTGTGGGGGGCTTGTATCTTGCTTTGGGGTCCCTTTCTCTGGAGGCAAGAGAGGTCTTTGTTTTCTTCTCCTAGGGGTAGTTAGATTCTCCGGCTGGCGCGAGTCATCTAGCGTTCACCGTAGGCATGATCCCCGGCTACTTCTAGTGTTGGCGTTAGGAGTAGCTATTTGGTCAACCCAGTTACCACAGCCCTATGAGCTGGATTTTTGTATCTTGCAGACTTACACGTTCCTCTGAGACCCTGTCCACTGGGGTCATAACAGTATGCCAGGCCAGTATTAAATGTTTAATGCATTGCAGAAGTGGGATTATAAGAAAGAAAATTTTGAGTTTTTTTTTTCCTTCTCTCATTTTTTTTTTTCTTCTCCCCTTTACCTCAGAGTGGCTTAAGCTTGCTGCAGACATGAATGTCCAGACCTTGATTACAAGTGTGGACCAGCTTGCCGCTCGTGTGCAGGGTATACAAGATTATGTTACCAAAAAACATAGGTCTGAACCCAAGATTCCGATTCCTGAACTGTTTTCAGGAGACCGATTTAAGTTTAGGAATTTCAGGAATAATTGTAAATTATTTTTGTCCCTGAAACCTTGTTCGTCTGGAGACTCTGCTCAACAAGTAAAAATTGTTATTTCATTCTTACGGGGTGACCCTCAGGATTGGGCTTTTTCGTTGGCGCCAGGAGATCCGGCATTGGCTGATATTGATGCGTTTTTTCTGGCGCTCGGTTTACTTTATGAGGAACCCAATCTTGAGATTCAGGCAGAGAAAGCCTTGCTGGCTATGTCTCAGGGCCAGGACGAGGCTGAGGTGTATTGCCAAAAATTTCGGAAATGGTCCGTGCTGACACATTGGAACGAGTGTGCACTGGCCGCTAATTTTAGAAATGGCCTTTCTGGGGCCATTAAGAATATTATGGTGGGTTTTCCCATTCCCACAGGTCTGAATGATACCATGTCCCTGGCTATTCAAATTGACCGGCGGTTGCGGGAGCGCAAAACCGCAAATTCCCTCATGTTGTTGTCTGAACAGACACCTGATGTGATGCAATGTGAGCGCAAAACCGCAAATTCCCTCATGGTGTTGTCTGAACGGACACCTGATTTGATGCAATGTGATAGAATCCTGACTAGAAATGAGAGGAAAATTCATAGATGCCGGAATGGCTTGTGCTACTACTGTGGTGATTCTACACATGTTATCTCAGCATGCTCTAAACGTATATCTAAGGTTGTTAGTCCTGTCACCGTTGGTAATTTGCATCCTACGTTTATTCTGTCTGTAACTTTGATTTGCTCACTGTCATCTTATCCTGTCATGGCGTTTGTAGATTCAGGTGCTGCCCTGAGTCTTATGGATCTCTCATTTGCTAAGCGCTGTGGTTTTATTCTTGAACCATTAGAAAATCCTATCCCTCTTAGGGGTATTGATGCTACGCCATTGGCAGAAAATAAGCCGCAGTATTGGACACAGGTTACCATGTGCATGACTCCTGAACACCGCGAGGTGATACGTTTTCTCGTTCTACATAAAATGCATGATTTGGTTGTTTTGGGGCTGCCATGGTTACAGACCCATAATCCAGTCCTTGACTGGAAGGCTATGTCAGTGTCTAGTTGGGGCTGTTGTGGTATTCATGAGGATTCCCTGCCTGTGTCTATTGCTTCTTCTACGCCTTCGGAAGTTCCGGAGTACTTGTCTGATTATCAGGATGTCTTTAGCGAGTCCAGGTCCAGTGCATTGCCTCCTCATAGGGAATGTGACTGTGCAATAGATTTGATTCCAGGCAGTAAATTTCCTAAGGGAAGACTGTTTAATCTGTCGATACCTGAACATACCGCTATGCGTTCATATATCAAGGAGTCTCTGGAGAAAGGACACATCCGTCCGTCTTCTTCCCCACTTGGTGCGGGATTCTTTTTTGTGGCTAAAAAGGACGGATCTTTGAGGCCTTGTATTGACTATCGGCTTTTAAATAAGATCACTGTCAAATTTCAGTATCCTTTGCCGCTGTTGTCTGACTTGTTTGCCCGGATTAAAGGTGCCAAGTGGTTTACCAAGATAGACCTTCGTGGTGCGTACAACCTTGTGCGCATTAAGCAAGGGGATGAATGGAAAACCGCATTCAATACGCCCGAAGGTCATTTTGAGTACTTGGTGATGCCTTTTGGGCTCTCTAATGCCCCTTCAGTTTTTCAGTCCTTTATGCATGACATTTTCCGGAACTATCTGGATAAATTTCTGATCATTTATCTGGATGATATTCTGGTTTTCTCTGATAATTGGGACTCGCATGTGGAGCAGGTCAGGATGGTCTTTAAAATTTTGCGTGAAAATTCTTTGTTTGTCAAGGGCTCAAAGTGTCTTTTTGGTGTACAGAAGGTTCCCTTTTTGGGGTTCATTTTTTCCCCTTCTGCTGTGGAGATGGACCCAGTCAAGGTCCGAGCTATTCTTGATTGGACTCAGCCCTCGTCAGTTAAGAGTCTTCAGAAGTTCTTGGGTTTCGCTAACTTCTACCGTCGTTTTATCGCTAACTTTTCTAGCATTGTGAAACCTTTGACGGATATGACCAAGAAGGGCTCCGATGTGGTTAATTGGGCTCCTGCTGCCGTGGAGGCTTTCCGGGAGTTGAAACGTCGGTTTACTTCGGCGCCTGTTTTGTGCCAGCCTGATGTCTCGCTTCCCTTTCAAGTTGAGGTGGATGCTTCAGAGATTGGAGCAGGGGCCGTTTTGTCGCAGAGAGGCCCTGGTTGCTCTGTTATGAGACCTTGCGCCTTTTTCTCTAGGAAGTTTTCGCCTGCGGAGCGAAATTATGATGTGGGCAATCGGGAGTTGTTGGCCATGAAATGGGCATTTGAGGAGTGGCGTCATTGGCTCGAGGGTGCTAAGCATCGTGTGGTGGTCTTGACTGATCACAAAAATCTGATGTATCTCGAGTCTGCTAAACGCCTGAATCCTAGACAGGCCCGCTGGTCATTGTTTTTCTCCCGTTTTGACTTTGTTGTCTCGTATTTACCAGGTTCAAAGAATGTGAAGGCCGATGCTCTTTCCAGGAGCTTTGTGCCTGATGCTCCTGGAGTCGCTGAACCTGTTGGTATTCTTAAGGATGGTATTATCTTGTCAGCTATTTCTCCTGATCTGCGACGTGTGTTGCAGAGATTTCAGGCTGTTAGGCCTGATTCTTGTCCACCTGACAGACTGTTTGTGCCTGATAAGTGGACCAGCAGAGTCATTTCCGAGGTTCATTCCTCGGTGTTGGCAGGTCACCCAGGAATTTTTGGCACCAGAGATCTGGTGGCCAGATCCTTTTGGTGGCCTTCCTTGTCTAGGGATGTGCGGTCATTTGTACAGTCCTGTGGGACTTGTGCTCGAGCTAAGCCTTGCTGTTCTCGTGCCAGCGGGTTGCTCTTGCCCTTGCCTGTCCCTAAGAGACCTTGGACACATATTTCCATGGATTTCATTTCTGATCTTCCGGTGTCTCAGGGCATGTCTGTTATCTGGGTGATATGTGATCGCTTCTCCAAGATGGTCCATTTGGTTCCTTTGCCTAAGCTGCCTTCCTCTTCCGATCTGGTTCCTGTGTTTTTCCAGAACGTGGTTCGTTTGCACGGCATCCCTGAGAATATTGTGTCAGACAGAGGATCCCAGTTCATTTCCAGATTCTGGCGATCCTTTTGTAGTAGGATGGGCATTGACTTGTCGTTTTCGTCTGCTTTCCATCCTCAGACTAATGGACAGACGGAGCGAACTAATCAGACTTTGGAGGCTTATTTGAGGTGTTTTGTCTCTGCTGATCAGGACGATTGGGTGACCTTCTTGCCGTTAGCTGAGTTTGCCCTTAATAATCGGGCTAGTTCCGCCACCTTGGTTTCGCCGTTTTTCTGCAACTCTGGTTTCCACCCTCGTTTTTCTTCGGGTCATGTGGAACCTTCTGACTGCCCTGGGGTGGATTCTGTGGTGGATAGGTTGCAGCGGATCTGGAATCTTGTGGTGGACAACTTGAAGTTGTCACAGGAGAGGGCTCAGCGCTTTGCCAACCGCCGCCGCGGTGTGGGTCCCCGACTACGTGTTGGGGATTCGGTGTGGCTTTCTTCCCGCTTTGTTCCTATGAAGGTTTCCTCTCCCAAATTTAAACCTCGTTTTATTGGTCCTTACAAGATATTGGAAATTCTTAATCCTGTATCCTTTCGCCTGGATCTACCTGTGTCGTTTGCTATCCACAACGTGTTTCATAGGTCCTTGTTGCGGCGGTACGTTGTGCCTGTGGTTCCTTCTGCTGAGCCTCCTGCTCCGGTGTTGGTTGAGGGCGAGTTGGAGTACGTGGTGGAGAAGATCTTGGATTCTCGTCTCTCCAGGCGGAGGCTTCAGTACCTGGTCAAGTGGAAGGGCTATGGTCAGGAAGATAATTCCTGGGTGGTCGCCTCTGATGTTCATGCGGCCGATTTAGTTCGTGCCTTTCATGCCGCTCATCCTGATCGCCCTGGTGGTCGTGGTGAGGGTTCGGTGACCCCTCACTAAGGGGGGGGTACTGTTGTGATTTTGCTTTTTGCTCCCTCTAGTGGTCATTAGTGTTTTGACTCTGGAGCGTCTGTCTTTTCCTATATCCTCACCTGGGCCGTTAGTTCACGGGCGTTGCTATATAAGCTCCCTGGACCTTCAGTTCAATGCCTGGCATCGTTGAAATCAGAGCTAATCTGTTGTGCTCTTGTCCTCTGATCCTGGTTCCTGTTTTTCAAGCTAAGTCTGCTTCTTTGCTTTTTGCTTTTGTTTTGTTTGGTATTTTTGTCCAGCTTGTTCCTATCTGTATCCTGACCTTTGCTGGAAGCTCTAGGGGGCTGGTGTTCTCCCCCCGGACCGTTAGACGGTTCGGGGGTTCTTGAATCTCCAGCGTGGATTTTTATAGGGTTTTTGTTGACCAGATAAGTTATCTTGCTATATTCTGCTATTAGTAAGCTGGCCTCTCTTTGCTGAACCTGGTTCATTTCTGTGTTTGTCATTTCCTCTTATCTCACCGTTATTATTTGTGGGGGGCTTGTATCTTGCTTTGGGGTCCCTTTCTCTGGAGGCAAGAGAGGTCTTTGTTTTCTTCTCCTAGGGGTAGTTAGATTCTCCGGCTGGCGCGAGTCATCTAGCGTTCACCGTAGGCATGATCCCCGGCTACTTCTAGTGTTGGCGTTAGGAGTAGCTATTTGGTCAACCCAGTTACCACAGCCCTATGAGCTGGATTTTTGTATCTTGCAGACTTACACGTTCCTCTGAGACCCTGTCCACTGGGGTCATAACAGCTGTGGTAGCCATGCTGGTTCAGTATGCTTTCAATTTTGAATACATCCCCAACAGTGTCACCAGCAAAGCACCCCCACACACCTCCATGCTTCACGGTGGGAACCAGGCATTTAGAGTCCATCCTTTCACCTTTTCTGCATTGCACAAAGACACGGTGGTTGGAACCAAATATCTCAAATTTGGACTCATCAGACCAAAGCAGATTTTCACTAATGTCCATTCCTTGTGTTCTTTAGCCCAAACAAGTCTCTTCTGCTTGTTGCCTCTCCTTAGCAGTGGTTTCCTAGCAGCTATTTTACCATGAAGGCCTGCTGCACAATGTCTCCTCTTAACAGTTGTTGTAGAGATGTGTCTGCTGCTAGAACTCTGTGTGGCATTGACCTGGTCTCTAATCTGAGCTGCTGTTAACCTGCGATTTCAGAGGCTGGTGACTCGGATAAACTTATCCTCAGAAGCAGAGCTGACTCTTGGTCTTCCTTTCCTGGGGCGGTCCTCATGTGAGCCAGTTTCTTTGTAGCGCTTGATGGTTTTTGCCACTGCACTTGGGGACACTTTTAAAGTTTTCCCAATTTTTCAGACTGACTGACCTTCATTTCTTAAAGGAATGATGGCCATTCGTTTTTCTTTACTTAGCTGCTTTTTTCTTGCCATAATACAAATTCTAACAGTGTATTCAGTAGGACTATCAGCTGTGTATCCACCAGACTTCTGTTTAACACAACTGATGGTCCCAACTCCATTTATAAGGCAATAATAATAATAATATGCTAATTACCCATTGTATTAGTCCATGCAGCTTGTTGACCTGAAAACATTGACGGACAAACTATGCAGATTGATTGAATACTCAAACAATGAGAGAAGACCTCATCCTACAGTCCTCCTGACCTGTGAATGATGGCCTGAAGGACAGTTGTGAACTATGAAAGGGGGCTCTGCCTCTGTTCCCAGAGAGACTCTACAAGTCAGCAGCCAAGGATCCATGTCTCCAACAAGATGATTTGGTCCTCTGCCCATCACTAACCCATGGAGACATTTGGAGAAGCCACGTTGGGACCATCAGGTCACGTGGCCCCATGGAGATGTTCAGAGAAGCCAGATTGGGACAATTGGGTCATCTGGCCACATACCTCAATGGACTATCAGCTTCCTAAGCTGGCTGCTACCCCCTCTCTCTGGGTGCTCAGCCAAAGCGGGATGCCACTGGTTGGAGTAGTTGACCCCAAAAGCCCAAATTTCAAAGATGCTCTAATTCCCGGCTAGCCAGCTGAAGAGTGAGACTCTGTAATTTGCACCATCCTATGTACTTTCTGGGACTGTACTACATGTTATTGTCTGTTGGTGGTTCAATAAAGTATTGCCACACTGTTTTACCCTTACCCTGTTTTGTCTGAGTAGTATTCTCAACAAGAGAAAAGAGTACGGCATTCAGTGGGATGAGCCCTGGACCCTGAGGTCTTTCTAAAGGCAGCCAGTCCAGTGAACGAGAGCACCCACTGATCATCGTGTCTCCACAAGCATTTTTGCAACTTTTTAAAAAGTTGTAAAAACTTGCCAAAGTCTAATACCCTGTAAAAAGTTGTGCATTTGGTTAAATGCACCACACTTAAAACACCTCCATAAACATTACTACAGACAGGGACTGAAGTGAGATGCGCCAAAAATATTGTGACATTTAATAAAAGTTGAATTTCATGAATCTGTCTGCAACAATTTGTATAAGCAACGTTGACGAGGAAACAGCTTAAAAAAAAGAGTTGTAAAACGTATGGAGAATAACGCGCAAATACTAAAGCCACTAAAAAAGGAGAAAATTACTCCAGAAAACTGGAGAAACAACAATGATGAATCTGTGCCAATGTGTCCATGCAAAAAAAAAGACAAACAACATACTGAGCCATCTGTGTGTCATACAAGTGCTATCTTTTTTCATTGTCTAATAGATAATTAGTTTTTTAATTTCTGCCTTGGGTGCAAACTAGAAGAAACATGTTGTAAAGGCATGTTAAATTAGGCAGAAGCCAGGAAAAGCTAATAGGCAAATGCCAAATAACTGCAAAAAAGGAATAATAACCAAATGTCTGTAATGAGGGAAGCTGCGTTTTTGGAGGCATAAAAAGGCAGATAGATTGCTATTAATTTCAGCCAGAATTTTGGCACATTTTTAATAGTAAATATTGAGCTGTCATAAAGAAGAAAAAAGTGGCTTATTTTTAGCACGGGCACCAAATTTATTACACATCGTGCTCCACTGTTATAAACTTTGCAGATCTTGTCAGATATAAAGTTGGACATCCAAATATCATTCAGATGACAGCTGTCTCCCAGCTCCTGGATGCAGAAGAACACCCAGCTTGGCAAACTTTCCTGTCTTCTCTATAACAAATCCACTGCTGGAACCATCTGGCTGTGGCTTAACTCCCCACCAAACAAAAAGGATCGGGCAATTCAATTCCAGCCGCCCAATTCCTATGTCCACCAAGATAACTTGCTGGGGGACTGTCCAGGGGTCCTTATACCATAAGTGAATAAAGCAAGCATCCATAGTTCTAAGCTGGTAGGTCCATTTCTTGAGAAGTTGGCTGCACACTTTCCCTACACTTTGCCTAAAGCTGTCATTGTTGGGGAAATATAGTATTACATGGCAAAAAAAGAGAGAACAAGCTACAATTAGTCACAACTCTAGAGAAGCAATATTTCTATAAACTTCCTCTTTTAGGATTACGAAGGCATAAATTGTGTGTGAGAACGATGAGGTTTACAATATTAATTTTAAAAAACACAATCACAAAAGTAAACTAGATTTTAGGATGTATAAAAAGAGAGATAAATTCCTGTGATCCCTCTTTATAAATCACTGGTGAGGCCACATCTGGAATATGGTGTTAGGAGTTGAGTTCCCGCCGCTGCACAGGGGGAATCTCGAACCATGTCTGCTGCAGTCTCCCATTACTTCTCCAGCCGCAGTGGAGCCTGCACAGCGGAGACGTCGGTCCCAGCGTCTTGCTCAGTCTCACTCTGTGCATAGGGTTACTGCTGCTTTTCCAGCTTCTGCTGCTTTTCCAGCTTCTGCCATTGAAGCCAGTGCTGGGCAGCGGCGAGCAGACGCTTTTGGGACTAAGTCCTGCTTCTCCCCTTCTGAGCATGCCCAGGGCAAGATCTCCTGTTGGAGATCGAGGGTCACATGCTCAGATACTGCTGCAGATCCCATTGGTCCTCCAGGAAGGTCCTGAAGGTGCTCAACTTCTGTGGCAGCCTCCCATTGGTTCTTCTGGGAAGGTCCTGTACATGCTGCAGCTATAAAATGTTCGCATGACCGCACGGCCATGCGCTAGTGTAAACGTGTGTGTGTTGATGTGTTAAAGTCGTTCATTAATTATCCCCTCCCTTGTGTATGACTGCTCGTGTAAGGTGGATGATTGCTATCTAGCGCCCGGCTTAGCCATCAGCACGTAACGCACAAAACAGCGTCTAATTGCTGTGACCGCCAGTGCAGCGCCGTGCGCTTTCACAGCGCTTTCCTGACCCAAGCCTGGGTGGTTAGTGGTGTCCGCCAGTGCGGCACCGCACGCACTCTCGTGGATCTTTATTATTATTTCTTTCACTCTGACACCCCAGTTGCGGTGTCGAGCGCAAGAGATCTATATGAACTCAAATCCTGTGTCTTGGGATTGAGTTCTGAGACTCCTTGCTTGCGCTCTTGGTGCGGTACCGCGGCCCTGTGACGCAACAGGGTTAGCTTCCTTCACACAGGGTGAAGTTAACCCGTGTGTGTATCCACATTGTACCGCCATATAGTCCGTCATTACTTGGCAGCAGGTTCCATCTCTGCACGGTGGACCCCGGGCTGTGAACGCACCTTACTCTATCTTTCTTATTATTTGGTGCGTTCCGCTAGCCCTAACATATGGTATCCCGTTTTAGGCTCCATATTTTAAAAAGGATCTTCAGAAGTTTGAATCAGTTCAAAGACTGTTCAAACTAGATGATTACAAGGGATGGAGGTCTCTCATGATGAAAGGTTGGAAAAGTTGAGCTTGTTTAGCTTAGAAAAAAGATGCCTCAGAGGAGATCTCATTTACATGTATTAATATATCTGTGGTCAGTACAGAGCACTGGCGCATGACTTATTCCTTCCACGACCATACTAAGGACCAGGGGGCACTCATTACAGGTGGAATGAAGGCGATTCTGACAGCTAAACAGGAAAGGGCTCTTTACAGTTAGAGCAGTCAGACTGTGGAACGCCCGACCACAAGAGGTAGTAATGGCCGACACTATAACAGCTTTTAAAAAAAGGGCTGGATGATTTCCTCCTTACATATAACATTGCAGGTTATAGCTAATTTAGTGACAAAATGTTTAATTGGTGGAAAAAGATTGAACTTGATGGACCTAGGTCTTTTTTCAACCTATGTAACTATGTAACATTGGCTTAAGTCAGCCATCCATATGACTCACACTACACAAAGGGTATAGACTCTTTGTAGGCTTATTACAGGAACTCAACAAAGGGGGCTTTCCATGAGACTACAACCGGTGTTATTCATGACACCTCAGCCTGGTGAGCCCAAGCTTCAAACTTCAACAGATGGTCCTTGGTTACCAGGCTGGACATTTACTATTTACTATATTAAATTATTTAATATACAAGGTGCTTGCCCCTAAGCTCAAGGTCCAATTACAGATTTGCGATTTGAATATTAAAGTCTTGGCCATCCTGCAAACTTGAGGCCAGAACAGTCATATAAAAGATAGTCTACACAATGAAAAGGTGTTCGCATGTGGGGGTCAGCTTCAACAGGATGTTATCCATAAACCCTTTCTCCTACCTGATGGAAACAGAGAAATAACTTTGGATGGAAATGTGTGACCTGAAGCATGCAATTTGCATACATCCAACCACATTCCAACTAGATGGACTAGATTGACTGTGTTTTGAGGGGTAACGTTTCTCCTTATGGAGAGTTAGAGGCCTCACATTCAGCCAAATCAGATCACATGCTATGCACTGGGGAGGGTCCACATCCCAAAACACCATGTCTGTAAATTGAGATTCTGGTTTGGCTTTTATCCTAAGTCTTGTGAAAAGGCTCGTTAAAGGGTCAATATTGACTACTTCCAATCGGTGGCACTAGATTTCAAGTCACCTTCCTCACTGAAGATATAATTTGCATATTTAATTTTGCAAAGCCTATAAGCCTCCTCCTCCTGGCATGTCAGGCATCTCACAGTTCATAAGGAGAAGCGTTACAGCTTGGACACTACTTTTTGAGAATGCCACAAGTTGTTTATTCACAGTGACATTTTCACTAGCATTGTATAATATTGGAAGAATCGCTATCCATTTATCCCAAATTTCTCTAGCAGCAGCTAGTTATTAGAGAATTATCGGAAGTTAGCAGAGGACAATTTTCCTGCATGGGCAGAAGTCTGCAAGTTCCAAATTACATTTTTTTTTTTAGACTGAATTGCTCGCATCGACTAGTTGTCTAAGCATTGTGCCTCATCAGATTTAACTTCAGAATCAGAATTCTCGTACATATTTTCCCCGCCGTCTTTGAATCTGAGGCGCTAACAAACTTTTATAATTCAGCTTCACTCAATGGTCGTCTTCGCCACAATTTTTATCCAATTTTCTAAATAACGGACACTCACCACTTTGGGTAAAATCAGTGTTGTGGAATAAAAAAGAACTATATAAATAAACAACAATAATAATAATAAAATCACAGCAAACACTAACCAGTTTAATAACAATAATAGCTTATATTCTACAGTGAAACAGACCTGCATGGACCTGTACTCAAAGCCCATCCATCTGCAGTAACTTGCAAATGTGTCGAGCGCACAGATCTTCATTAACTGGAGAAATCGATAAACAATAGTAGATACAATAAATAATCCACAATGATATTATGAAATGTATATGTGACTGAAAAAATGGTGGGAGATATGTATAAAACACTATCAGTACATTTGTAACGATCATTAATTCATACAACAACAAAAAAACACTTATAACAACAACACATATCCATAAACAAATTCACCTAACCATGATTTACAGATCCTCATAATAAATAATCGTCTGCTTCACAAAAATGTTTTGGGGTCAAATAGACCCAAACAGAAATAACACGAATACAGAATCACCAGAATCCCTATTACTACAGAAATACATCACCAGAACCACCATGAGTAGAGTAATACAGCATCACCAAAACCACCATCAACACAGGAATAATGCATCACTAGAATCACCATCAGTACAGAAATATAGCATCACAAAAATTACCATCAGTACAGGAATACATAACAGAACCACCAATATTACAGAAATATCTCACCAGTACCATCATCAGTGCATGAATAAATCACCAGAACCACCAACAATACATAAATACAGCATGAAGATTAGTATAATCAATTGCAATGTCAGGTCAGCCACATATACAATTGTATTGCAACAGCTCCTAGTATGTCCTTAACAATGGTTAAGAAGAGGTAATGAGAGTTGTTAACAGTGATCATCAGACTGTAGACCATAAAAAGAACAACCACACTACTGATGAGACATACAGTAATATAAAAATTAAACTGTTAGCATGATGCCAGAGTCGTGCTCTGACAGGCAGGGTCTCGGGCTTGTTACTTCACTCACCATACTTTCCCCCTGTACTAAATTGTCACACTGTCTCCCCACACTGTGTCCTCTCTACACTGACCTTTCAACATTACCCAGTCTCCACACTGTGCCCCATCAGACATTTTACGTCCCCCACATACCACACATTTTCTTCCCAATACTGTTCAATTACACTTTTCTTCATCATACTGTCACCTCACAAGATTCCACTCATACTGTCACCTCATACCTTCACTTATTGTCCATTCATACATCCCGCCCATACTGTTTCCTCACACTTTTCACCTTTATATTGTCCCCTCACATACCACACATAATCTCACCTCACACTTTTATCACCCATACTGTATCCTCACATGTTTCTCCTCCATACTGTCCCCTCACACTTTTCTATCCCATACTATCCCTTCACACTTTTTCCCCCTGGCTGTCCCCTAACATCCCCACTACTGTCTCCTCACACTTCGCTTATATTGTTCCTTCACACTTTTCTCCATACTCTCTCCTCTCACTTTTCTCCCCCATACTGTTCCCTCACACTTTTCTCCCCCATACTGTGTCCTCACAATGGTTTCACCATACTATCTCTTCACACTTTTCTTCTGTATATTGTCTCATGACACTTTCACCCTACTCTCCTCTCACACTTTTTCTCCTTACTGTCCTCCCACACTTTTCCCCCATACTGTCCCCTCATGCTACCCCACACTATTCCCTCACGCTCCCCCAATAATGTCCCCTCATTCTCTTTCATCCCATACTGTAGTTTTACAACCCCATACTATCCCCTTTTATTTAAAATAAGCTCTGGAGGCAGATTCTTAGGGAGATCTATGTGCCACACATAGATCTTAAGAGCTCATTTTACGCACTAAGAAAAATGTAGATTTTTCAATTATAGATTTTATCACTGACACCAAATTTTGTTTAACTCTTCTCAATTAAGCGGGTCTGCTGCAATGAGATGGATACATGGACGTCTCTAAAATAGAGAAAATCCTCTGATTGCCTGGATGATACATGTAACATTGGTCAAACACAAATAGTTACCTTTATAGAAAGAGTAGGATCGCAGACAAAATAAAGTCAATCAACCAAAAAGATTCAAGATCATTTACTTTACAAAAAATGAATAAATTGCAACAGTTGTGCACTCCATTGTAGCTGAAGGATATGGCAAATTTAAGGTTTTTCCACCTTTTGGGACAATTTTTACATTATATTAAAAGTGGTGGTACATAAAATGACCCTTATAAATATATAATTTTACCCCCCAAATTTTTTACTATAAAATAACCCTCACTTTTCCCTAACAGCTAATCCCTAAATGTTTTTTCACTTCTTTTCCTGTGACATTTCGCTTGAGTGGATTCTCAATTGAAGCGTCATCAGGAGGCTGAGACTGCACTCACTTACACGCAGTGTCTATTATCCCTCCTGAAGCAAGATGTCATCAAGGGATGGCTCTGCCATCACTTACCACATTTCATTGCCGCCCTCTGAAGATGTCCTGAATCTGTGACGCTGATAGAAACTGTGGAAGAAGGGACCAAGGGAATTTGCTTCTGTCACTGCCGGCCACAGCTTGTTACTGTGAAAGGTGATGTCATCAGGGGGTTGTGATAGAAGCAGGGTAAGTGAGACCTCATGACGATTTATTTCAAGGCAGTGACAACAGCTGTGGAGCGGTGCTGCTGTCACTCACCCTACTCCTATCATCAACCCTGATGATGTATCATTTCACTGAATGAGGTGGTGCTGCAGAAGTAGAGTGCTGGTGCCTCAGTAAACTTCTACCATAGCTTCTTTCTCTGTATGGTAAAGTGAGACATGATGCTAGTTAAGCTTTATAAAGAAGATGTTCCAACTACTGCAGCTCCAGAGGTTCGCAGATCCAACGTAGTATTAAAGTAGTGGGAAATGTGGGTACTCTGCGCTGCTACTTCTGTTTCTACAATAAAGTCCAATATACGGTATACAGCTCTGGCAAAAATTTAGAAACCAGCACATCAAAACCCTGTCATGGGCAGCCCAATCTCCAGACCTGAACCCCATTGAAAACCTCTGGAATGTAATCAAGAGGATGATGGATAGTCACAAGCCATCAAAAAAAGAAGAACTGCTTACATTTTTGAGCCAGAAGCAGTGTGAAAGACTGGTGGAAAGCATGCCAAGACGCATGAAAGCTGTGATTAAAAATCATGGTTATTCCACAATATATTGATTTCTGACATCTTCATGAGCTAAAACATTTGTATTGTTGTTTCTAAATGATTATGAACTTGTTTTCTCTGCATTATTTATGGTCTGAAAGCACTGTGATTTTTTTTTGACCATTTTTCTTTGTCAGAAAAAAAACACAACATTTATTGCTTGGAAATTCAGAGACATGTTGTCAGTAGTTTATAGAATAAAAAAACAATTTACATTTTACCAAAAAATATATACCTATAAAGAGAAAAATCAGACAAACAACATTTTGCAGTGGTCTCTTAATTTTTACCAGAGCTGTAGAGGTGCCAGTGCACTTTATTCTTTTAGCATTTCCAAGATAACAAATGCCTTTTTCAGGAGACCCACAAAAGTTCTCTTTGTGGTTCTCAGGAAGAAGTTTGTTAACTTTGAAACGCATTGAGAATAAACCACAACGGCACCTCTATACTGCATATTGGACTTTGATTGTAGATACAAAACCAGCAGTGCAGAGTACCCAAATGTTCCACTACTACAGTTCAACAATTCATATCTAACGATGGTTTTGGAGATTTCCTGTGAGGGACTTTGTTTTTGTAGAGAAACAATCAGAATTATGTATTCCTTCCCCAAGATAACTGTTAGGTAAAATGTTTACCCAGCAAATCTGACTCATTCAGAGGATGTTTTGGAGAAGACAGTAATCATCACATCGGGCATCCGTTACTCATTTCATGGTTATAACGAATTTTATGGAGTTATTTTAGGGTACACACATTTTCTGTCAGCATGGCCTGATATGAATAGAGACTGCCATTACACATTGGCAGCGAAAATTACGAGGATCTGCAAAAATGAAGAACCGAAGAACTTGCATGATACAACAGTAAGTGCTTCATATGATACTGTTTCCACCTGTGTTTTTTAAATCCTTCATCTTTACCGACAGATGATGGCTGATTTAATCAGTCATCATGTGTATCTTACAGCCGCAGGTGGAGCGGAGTTTTGGCCATCACTGTTACCCATTTAAATGCCGCTCTCAATCTCTGAGAGCGGCATTTAGCATGCACTGTTAGGGGGTCGCATTGTCCACACGCTCATCAGCGCGCCCGTGACATGATCGCGGGGACCAGTGGGTTCCCATAACAGCCGGAGGTCTGCTGAAGACCTTTGTGCTTGTCATGATGATTCTCCTGTGAAAGTTGAAATCATCCCTCTCCTGCCCATTAAAAACAAAACAATAAAAAAAAGTTGCACACATTTCTTATTGTTGCGTTCGTAGAAGTCTGATTTATCAAGATATAAAGTAAACTTATCTGATCAGTAAATGGCGTAGCAAGAAAAAAAAAAAAACTCCAGAATTACATTTTTTAGTCGCTGCAACAATGCAAGCAAATGCAATAAGAGGTGATCAAAACATCGTGTCTACCCCAAATCACCAACTAAAGAATCACCAACTAAAGCAGGTCCAAGATCACCTGTTTCCATGCTGACTGCAGAAGAAGCAGATCTAGCCCTGGATGATCTTTGGGCCAGACTTGGGGCCTACGTTTTCTTACCAGCACTAGAACTCTTCTACTTTGATGACATTACCTCATTGGCACCCCAATGTGATTCCCAGGTCTTGTCCACCACACAATTATTATCATTGACATCATCATTCCCAATTCAGCTGAAAGTTGCCGCAGAGTGGAAAACCTCCTGAGTGCCTTGTCTCACTGCCTATTTCCTACCACTAGATTTGTTTTAACTTAAAGTACCACTAGCAACTTTGCTACCACTGCCAGTGCCCCCACCACTACAGCTGACATATCCACCAACAAAGCATTAGACATTTGAATTGCATCCTCCATCTCATCCGGCCCCATGTCATCCAAGTACCATCATCCTTATTCTCATTTACACATGGAAACCTGAGAAGCAATGGAGTGAAACCGAAGGGAAGAAGATACAGATTAGAAATTAGAAAAAAAACTTTTTGATAGTGTGGGTGATCAGTGAGTGGAACAGGCTTCCAAGAGAGCTGGTGAGTAGTGTTGAGCATTCCGATACCGCAAGTATCGGGTATCGGCCGATACTTGCGGTATCGGAATTCCGATACCGGGATTCCGATACTTGCCGCGTATCGGATACCGGAATCGGAAGTTCCAAGATTCAAAATGCAGAAATTCAGCCAATGAGAATGATTCCAAGTGTGGGCACATCCTGTTTAGCATGGAGGGCATGAAACTACTGGCAAGGCTGTGATTGGCTGCTGAAATGATGTCATGATGCAGTTTAAAAGTCGCTGGCGCCATTTTGCGATCACTCTGCTGTGAATTCAGTTAGTGACAGGACGCTGTTTGCTGACTGAGGGACAGTTTAGAGATAGCGATTTGCTTCTTTGTGCTTTCCAAAGGCTAATTTAGCAACCGATGTGTTCACCTACTATTCACCTTGCTTTTGCCTTGTAGCGCTGTTTTCACAGCGATCTGCAAGGTCTGTGTGTGTGTGTGTGTGAGTGCAGCCCACTCTCTAGTCTGAGTGCAGCCACATAGGCCATCCATAGCTGGTTGTATTCAGTTCAGGGAGGGTGGTTCATTGCCTCATACTGTTCTTTTTTTTTTTTTTTCCAAGTAGTGTAGTCTGCTGCTAATTTATTCAAAAAAATCCTATTAGTGTCTTTCCACCCGTCTCCAGCTAATTTGTGGAAAAACACTACATAGGATAACGTAGAGGAGGGTTTTTGGGCCTTGCAGCGCCGTTTACGGCTGTCTGCACGGTCTCCGTGTGACTGCAGCTCGCCCTGTAGTCTGTGAGCAGCCATAGCCTGGTTGTCTCCAGCTCAGGGTTGTTCACTGCGTCATACCGCCAAATCAATTTTCATTTTGTTTTAAGTAGTGCAGGCTGCTGCACATTTTTCCAAAAAATTCCTATTAGTGTCTTTCCGCCCGTCTCCAGCTAATTTGTGGAAAAACACTACATAGGATAACGTAGAGGAGGGTTTTTGGGCCTTGCAGCGCCGTTTACGGCTGTCTGCACGGTCTCCGTGTGACTGCAGCTCGCCCTGTAGTCTGTGAGCAGCCATAGCCTGGTTGTCTCCAGCTCAGGGTTGTTCACTGCGTCATACCGCCAAATCAATTTTCATTTTGTTTTAAGTAGTGCAGGCTGCTGCACATTTTTTCAAAAAATTCCTATTAGTGTCTTTCCACCCGTCTCCAGCTAATTTGTGGAAAAACACTACATAGGATAACGTAGAGGAGGGTTTTTGGGCCTTGCAGCGCCGTTTATGTCTGTCTGCACGGTCTCCGTGTGACTGCAGCTCTATCCGTTGTCAGTTCAGCCCCCCAAAAATAAATAAATAATAAAGTTCACCAAACACACCAGTTACACCACTTTACATTTGTGTAGGCCACATTAGCTCATATTAAAGTCTAGTCCACACTTTAGAAAATTAGTGTTTCTTATACCTGTTAGGAGGAGTTGCTCAGGAATAAGCACACAAAGCCGTTAGTACTTTTCTGCTTATCTTTATCAGTCACCCAAGATGAAGAAGGCAGTGAGTAAGGCACGTGGGCGTGGGCGTGGGCGCGGAGCAGGGAGGGGACGTGGGGATTCTGTGCCTGCTGCGGGCACCGGTGACTCATCAGCACCCACTTTCACCAGGCAACAGTCATTCATGCGCAGCTTTGTGTCAGAGCGCCGTACACCGCTGCTGCGTGAAGACCAAATTGAAGCCGTTGTCGGATGGATGGCAGCTAATGCATCAACTTCAATTAGTGCCACATCCTCTCAGACACAGAGCACTGGAGAGCAGCCATCTGTCTCTTCACCACCTGCCAAATTGCCCAGGCAGACAGAGAGCCCAGGACAGGAGCCGTCTCTACTTCTGTTCTCTGAATCTCTTGGCTTGGAAACAGGGGGCCAGCCAAGCAGCATTGGAGAAATGGAAGAAGAGGCAGGGTGCAGTGATGCCCAACAGCTTTTTCTCTCTTCCTCTGAAGAGGCGGGTGGGCCAGTGGCTCCGGTCACCACATCGCAGGCCGCATCAGCTGATGATGACACTCAGGTGCCACTTACTGGTGCGTGCTCTGCTGCTGAGACTACCCAGGAGGAGCAGTTGGGGGCAGAGGGTAGTGTAGATGATGAGGTCCTTGACCCATCTTGGCGTGAGGGACAGGAAGGTGGTGGGAGCAGCTCTGAGGAAGAGATTCCCCGTACGGCCCAAAGAGGGAGAGGGAGGGGGAAGACTGCGGATCCTGCAGCCTCCGCTTTGGCACCCGTTAGGAGCATGTCTCTTCCAAAAGCCAAAAAGGGCGCTCCCAAGACTTGCAGTGCCTGGTCCTTTTTTGACACAGTTGCAGATGACTGTCATGATCTCTGCAGGCAGAGATCATAGCAAGCCTATAGAGGGACAAGCTCTCGGAAGATGGAACTATACTGACCATGAACTAAGCCTGCCGCGCAACTAGAAATAGCCAGGTAGCATTTCCTGTTTATCGCTAGATGCCCAGCTCTGGCCTAAGACCTAAATAGCTAGCAGAGGGAAATATAAGACCTGGCTCACCTCTAGAGAAATATTCCAAAGAAGACAGTAGCCCCCCACATATAATGACGGTGAGTTCAGATGAAACAACAAACGCAGCAGGAAAATAGTCTTAGCAAATTTGAGGTCCGCTTACTAGATAGCAGAAGACAGATAGTATACTTTCATGGTCAGCAGAAAAACACTAACAAAACACCATCCAGAGATTACCTTAAACTCTGGCATTAACTCATAACGCCAGAGTAGCAATCCCTGATCAACGAGAGCTTTCCAGACACAGTAACAAAACTTCAGCTGTGAACTGGAACAAATAGGCAAAACAAAACATGGACAAAAGTCCAACTTATCAGTAGTTGTCTAGAAGCAGGAACAAGCACTGAGAGGCATCAGATAACATTGTTGACCGGCAAGAAACCACCAGAGAAATGAGCTTAAATAGCGACACCCACTACTGATGGAATCAGGTGAAACAGGAAAGAGGATGACAAGTCCAATTCCACAAGCGGCCACCGGGGGAGCCAGAATCCAAATTCACAACAGTACCCCCCCCTCAAGGAGGGGGCACCGAACCCTCACCAGATCCACCAGGGCGACCAGGATGAGCCCTATGGAAGGCACGAACAAGATCAGAAGCATGAACATCAGATGCATTGACCCAAGAATTATCCTCCTGGCCGTAACCCTTCCAGTTGACCAGATACTGGAGTTTCCGTCTGGAAACACGAGAGTCCAAAATTTTCTCCACAACGTACTCCAACTCACCCTCAACCAACACCGGAGCAGGAGGCTCAACTGAAGGTACAACAGGTACCTCATACCTGCGCAATAACGACCGATGAAAAACGTTATGAATGGAAAAGGACGCAGGGAGGTCCAAACGGAAAGAAACAGGATTAAGAATCTCCAATATTCTATAAGGGCCGATGAACCGAGGTTTAAACTTAGGAGAAGAGACCCTCATAGGGACAAAACGAGAAGACAACCACACTAAATCTCCAACACAAAGCCGAGAACCAACACGACGATGACGGTTGGCAAAACGCTGAGTCTTCTCCTGGGACAACTTCAAATTGTCCATAACCTGTCCCCAGATGTGATGCAATCTCTCCACCACCGCATCCACTCCAGGACAATCCGAGGATTCCACCTGACCGGAGGAAAATCGAGGGTGAAACCCCGAATTACAGAAAAACGGGGACACCAAGGTGGAAGAACTGGCCCGATTATTGAGGGCGAACTCTGCCAATGGCAAAAAAGCAACCCAATCATCCTGGTCAGCAGAGACAAAACACCTCAGATATGTCTCAAGGGTCTGATTAGTCCGCTCGGTCTGGCCATTAGTCTGAGGGTGAAAAGCAGATGAAAAAGACAAATCTATGCCCATCCTAGCACAGAATGCCCGCCAAAATCTAGACACAAATTGGGTACCTCTGTCAGAAACAATATTCTCAGGAATACCGTGCAATCGGACAACATTCTGAAAAAACAGAGGAACCAACTCAGAAGAAGAAGGCAACTTGGGCAGAGGAACCAAATGGACCATTTTAGAGAAACGGTCACAGACCACCCAAATGACAGACATCTTCTGGGAAACAGGCAGATCTGAAATAAAATCCATCGAGATGTGTGTCCAAGGCCTCTTAGGAATAGGCAAGGGCAACAGCAGTCCGCTAGCCCGAGAACTACAAGACTTGGCCCGAGCACAAACGTCACATGACTGCACAAAGACTCGCACATCACGTGACAGAGAAGGCCACCAGAAGGATCTTGCCACCAAATCCCTGGTACCAAAAATTCCGGGATGACCTGCCAATGCAGAAGAATGTACCTCAGAGATGACTCTGCTGGTCCAATCATCCGGAACAAACAGTCTATCAGGCGGACAACGATCCGGTCTATCCGCCTGAAACTCTTGCAAGGACCGCCGCAGATCAGGAGAAACGGCCGACAAAATTACTCCCTCCCTAAGGATACCTGTGGGTTCAGAATTACCAGGAGAGTCCGGGTCAAAACTCCTAGAAAGGGCATCTGCCTTAACATTCTTAGAACCCGGTAGGTATGACACCACAAAATTAAAGCGAGAAAAAAATAAAGACCAGCGCGCCTGTCTAGGATTCAGGCGTCTGGCAGTCTCAAGATAAATCAAATTTTTGTGGTCAGTCAATACCACCACCTGATGCCTAGCCCCCTCGAGCCAATGGCGCCACTCCTCAAACGCCCACTTCATGGCCAAAAGCTCCCGATTCCCAACATCATAATTCCGCTCTGCGGGCGAAAATTTGCGAGAAAAGAAGGCACAAGGCCTAATGACGGAGCAGTCGGAACCTTTCTGCGACAACACTGCCCCAGCTCCGATCTCCGAAGCGTCAACCTCAACCTGAAAAGGCAGATTCACATCAGGCTGACGCAACACAGGGGCAGAGGCAAAACGGCGCTTAAGCTCCTGAAAGGCCTCTACAGCATGAGGGGACCAATTAGCAACATCAGCGCCTTGTCTGGTCAAATCAGTCAGTGGTTTAACGACATCCGAAAAACCAGCAATAAATCGGCGGTAAAAGTTGGCAAAGCCCAAAAATCTCTGAAGACCCTTAAGAGAGGAGGGCTGAGTCCAGTCACAAATAGCTTGCACCTTGACGGGATCCATCTCAATGGAAGAGGGAGAAAAAATATACCCCAAAAAGGAAATTTTCTGGACCCCAAAAACGCACTTAGACCCCTTCACACATAAAGAATTAGACCGCAGAACCTGAAAAACTCTCCTGACCTGCTGGACATGAGAGTCCCAGTCATCAGAAAAAATCAGAATATCATCCAGATATATTATCATAAATTTATCCAGAAAATCGCGGAAAATATCATGCATAAAAGACTGGAAAACTGAAGGGGCATTAGAAAGACCAAAAGGCATGACCAAATACTCAAAGTGGCCCTCGGGCGTATTAAATGCGGTCTTTAACACTTTATGGGCCGGTCAAACTGTCATGATCTCTGCAGGCAGAGATCATAGCAAGCCTATAGAGGGACAAGCTCTCGGAAGATGGAACTATACTGACCATGAACTAAGCCTGCCGCGCAACTAGAAATAGCCAGGTAGCATTTCCTGTTTATCGCTAGATGCCCAGCTCTGGCCTAAGACCTAAATAGCTAGCAGAGGGAAATATAAGACCTGGCTCACCTCTAGAGAAATATTCCAAAGAAGACAGTAGCCCCCCACATATAATGACGGTGAGTTCAGATGAAACAACAAACGCAGCAGGAAAATAGTCTTAGCAAATTTGAGGTCCGCTTACTAGATAGCAGAAGACAGATAGTATACTTTCATGGTCAGCAGAAAAACACTAACAAAACACCATCCAGAGATTACCTTAAACTCTGGCATTAACTCATAACGCCAGAGTAGCAATCCCTGATCAACGAGAGCTTTCCAGACACAGTAACAAAACTTCAGCTGTGAACTGGAACAAATAGGCAAAACAAAACATGGACAAAAGTCCAACTTATCAGTAGTTGTCTAGAAGCAGGAACAAGCACTGAGAGGCATCAGATAACATTGTTGACCGGCAAGAAACCACCAGAGAAATGAGCTTAAATAGCGACACCCACTACTGATGGAATCAGGTGAAACAGGAAAGAGGATGACAAGTCCAATTCCACAAGCGGCCACCGGGGGAGCCAGAATCCAAATTCACAACAGATGACATTTGCTATGTCAGATGCAAGGTGTGTCATCAAAAAGTCAAAAGAGGTCGAAATGTCAGCAACCTCAATACCTCCAACATGTGGAAACATGTGCGCAACAGGCACCCGACGGAGTTAGAAAAACACACTGAAGAGCTAGGCCAACCAACAGCGGCAGCTACCACCTCTTCAGCTCGTGTTGCCTCTTCCTCTAGCTCACACGCAGCTGGTTCGGCTTCCTCCCAGGATCGCCGTGGAAGAACCTCTGGCCCTGTTGTCCAGAGACCCGCTGTAATTCCACCCGCAGCACCACTTTCCCAGTCATCCACACACTCCCAGCCCAGTCTACAGCCATCGGTAGTACAGGCATGGGAGAAAAGGCGGCCTTTCTCGTCAAACCACCCACGAGCACAGGCTCTGACTGCAGGCATTGCCAAACTTCTGTCACTGGAAATGCTGTCATTCAGGCTGGTGGAGACTGACAGCTTCCGTGACTTGATGTCATTGGCAGTCCCACAGTACAATGTGCCCAGCCGCTTTTACTTCAGCAGGCAAGCCGTCCCTGCCCTGCACAAGCATGTGGAGGGACACATAAAACACGCGCTACTGAACGCCGTCAGTAGCAAGGTCCACCTCACCACCGATGCGTGGACCAGTCAACATGGACAGGGGCGATACCTTTCCCTCACTGCCCATTGGGTTAATGTCGTTGAGCCGGGTACAGACCGTGCGAGTGGCGCAGGACGTGTCCTGCCCACTCCAAAGATTGCAGGAATCCATTCTGTACGCATTGACTCCTCCTCTTACACCAGTTCCTCAGAATCATCGCTGCAGGAGCCGTCACAGTCCACCTCCACATGGACCCGTGATGAACGTGTACCTGTTACGACCGACATGAGCACAGCCGTGGCCAAACGTCAACAGGCCGTCTTGAAATTAATTTTTTGGGGGAATCGTAGCCACACAGCGCAGGAGCTCTGGAATGCCATCAAGCAGGAGAGCGATGTGTGGTTTGTGCCAGCGAATCTCCAGCCAGGCATGGTAGTGTGTGATAATGGCCGAAATCTGGTGGCAGCTCTGGGCCTCGGCAACCTCACTCACATCCCATGTCTGGCACATGTGCTCAATTTGGTCGTGCAGAGCTTTTTGAGGGACTATCCGGATCTTCATGCACTGCTGCACAAGGTCCGCCTAGAGTGTGCTCACTTGCGGCGTTCCAGCACGGCAAAAGCGCGCATTGCGGCTCTGCAGCGCCGACACCGCCTGCCGGAACATCGCATCATATGTGACCTACCTACCAGGTGGAATTCCACGTTACATATGTTGGAGCGGTTGTGTGAGCAGCAGCAAGCTGTAATGGAGTACCAGCTGCTTCAGGCGCAAAGAAGTCGCACTCAGCGCCGTACAGACTTCACAACCACAGAGTGGGCCACTATGAATGACGTCTGCCAGGTTTTGCGTCCCTTTGATTATTCCACGCGGATGGCGAGTGCAGATGATGCACTAGTCAGCATGACTGTCCCCCTTATCTGCCTGCTTGAAAAATCACTGCAAGCGCTAAAAGATGATGTTGTGGAAGAGTTGGAGGATGAGGATTCACCATTTCCATCATCTTCTGGACAGTCAGCGCCACGTGGTTCCTCACAAACGCGTAGGCAGGGGACAGTTTGTGAGGAGGATGAGGAGGAGTCAATGGAGGAGGAAGACATCCGTCCAGAGGAGGGAGTTACCGAATTGTCCAGTACTCAGTGTGTACAGCGAGGGTGGGGTGATGACGAGCGGGCAGATATCACGCCTCCAGCAGGGGACAGCGTTTCTTGGGCAGTTGGCAGTCTGCAGCACATGGTGGATTACATGCTGCAGTGCCTGAGAAACGACCGCCGCATCGCCCACATTCTCAACATGTCTGATTATTGGGTGTTCACCCTCCTCGATCCTCGCTACCGGGACAACGTAGAAAGCCTCATCACACCGTTGAACCGGGAGCGAAAAATGCGGGAGTACCAAGACACACTGGTCAATTCCATCATCTTCTCCATTCCAACTGAGAGAAGTGCTGCTAGTGCATTCCAAAGCAGCTCAGTGCGTCCAGCCAGTGGTGGATGCTCTGCACAAAGAGGGAGCAGAAGCAGTGCCTCTGCCCAAGGCAAGACCAGTATGGCCCAACTGTGGCACAGTTTTCTGTGCCCCCCACAAAAGTCTACACCATCACAGACGGCTCCAGTCAGCAGGAGGCAACGGTTCCGTCAGATGGTGACAGACTACATGTCTTGCCCTCTTGCTGTACTCCCAGACGGCTCTTCCCCTTTCAAGTTTTGGGTCTCAAAGCTGGATACATGGCCAGAGCTAAGCCAGTATGCATTGGAGGTGCTGTCTTGCCCTGCGGCCAGTGTATTATCGGAACGTGTCTTTAGTGCTGCAGGTGGTGTACTAACTGACCGTCGCATGCAACTATCCTCCGATAACGTTGACCGGCTTACTTTCCTGAAAATGAACAAGGCCTGGATCTCGCAGGAATTTGCCACTCCTCCTCCTGATTAAATAATTAGGTCACTGTATACGTTATCCAGGTCTCCTGTTGTGTTCATCTTTCTACCACCTGAACTTAAATTCCTGTGCTCCAACACCGCCAGTTGAGGCTCAGAAGTGCCGTCTGCACAGTCAAAACATACGACCCAGTGTTATTGGGTTTCAGTAACGTCAGCTGATCCCCAGCTGTGTAGCCGGCAATGTGTCATGCGACCGCCACGCTGACACAACAACTGAAATGTAAGGGAATCTGTCCCCCCCCCCAAGGCGTTTGTTACTGAAAGAGCCTCCTTGTGCAGCAGCAATGCTGCACAAGGAAAAGGTAGCTATTTTGGTTTAGCTCCTTGCACACGCAGAACTTAACACTTATAAAATGTGTCCACTGATACCGTAAAACCGTCCCGGAGGTGGGACTTTCCTTCGTAATATGACGCAGCACAGCCGTCATTCCTCCCCCCCCCCGGCGCCGCGCCCCGGCTCCTCAGCGTTGTTTGATTCCGTCCCGGAGCCTGCGCTGTTATGTTATCCCGTGGCCAGGCACACTTAGCGCTGCCCGTCTTCTGGCATCATTTGGTGTCAGGATGGCTGCGCCTGTGCGGCCGCGCTGGCCGAGAGCCCGCCTCGCAGTGTCTTCTGATTTAATCCCACTGGGGGCCTGGGATCCATGGACATGCGCAGTGCATATCTGAACCTCCACCTCTCACTCATCTCCCTATGGCTTCTTCAGACTGTTCAGTGTCAGCTGGTCCCTAATAGCATGCCACGGCCGTGACACCGCACAGTCTTAAGAAGCCGTAGGGAGGGGAGTGAGAGGCGAGGATATGCACTGCGCATGGCCATGGATCCCAGGCCCCCAGTGGGATAAAATCAGAAGACACTGCGAGGCGGGCTCTCGGCCAGCGCGGCCGCACAGGCGCAGCCAGCCTGACACCAAATGATGTCAGAAGATGGGCAGCGCTAAGTGTGCCTGGCCAAGGGATAACATAACAGCGCAGGCTCCGGGACGGAATCAAACTACGCTGAGGAGCCGGGGCGCGGCGCCCGGGGGGGAGGAATGACGGCTGTGCTGCGTCATATTACGAAGGAAAGTCCCACCTCCGGGACGGTTTCACGGTTTCAGGGGACACATTTTATAAGTGTTTAGTTCTGTGTTTGCAAGGGGCATGATGAAAAGAGCCACATTTTCCTTTTGCATCTTTTGTGCTGCACAAGCTGGCTCTTTCAGCTACAAACGCCTTGGGGGGGGGTTAAAGGTTCCCTTTCGACTTTCTCAGGCTTCGGCCTACATTGTGTTCCTCTCCTTTTCCACCTGTCCCTGGGCTCCAACACCGCTAGTTGCCGTCCAGAAGTGCTGTCCGCACAGTCCCAACAGTCGCTCCTCTGTTATTGGGGTTCAGTAACGTCAGCTGTTCCCCTGCTGTGTGTGTGGCAATCCCTCCTACCTCCTCCACCTCCTCCTCCTCCACCTCTCCCTGGGCTCCAACACCGCTAGTTGTTGCCTGGTAGTGCTGTACGCGCAGTCCCAACAGTCGCTCCTCTGTTATTGGGGTTCAGTAACGTCAGCTGTTCCCCTGCTGTGTGTGTGGCAATCCCTCCTACCTCCTCCACCTCCTCCTCCTCCACCTGTCCCTGGGCTCCAACACCGCTAGTTGTTGCCTGGTAGTGCTGTACGCGCAGTCCCGACAGTCCCTCCTCTGTTATTGGGGTTCAGTAACGTCAGCTGTTCCCCTGCTGTGTGTGTGGCAATCCCTCCTACCTCCTCCACCTCCTCCTCCTCCACCTGTCCCTGGGCTCCAACACCGCTAGTTGTTGCCTAGTAGTGCTGTACGCGCAGTCCCAACAGTCGCTCCTCTGTTATTGGGGTTCAGTAACGTCAGCTGTTCCCCTGCTGTGTGTGTGGCAATCCCTCCTACCTCCTCCACCTCCTCCTCCTCCACCTGTCCCTGGGCTCCAACACCGCTAGTTGTTGCCTGGTAGTGCTGTACGCACAGTCCCAACAGTCCCTCCTCTGTTATTGGGGTTCAGTAACGTCAGCTGTTCCCCTGCTGTGTGTGTGGCAATCCCTCCTATCTCCTCCACCTCCTCCTCCTCCACCTGTCCCTGGGCTCCAACACCGCTAGTTGTTGCCTGGTAGTGCTGTACGCACAGTCAACAGTCCCTCCTCTGTTATTGGGGTTCAGTAATGTCAGCTGTTCCCCTGCTGTGTGTGTGGCAATCCCTCCTACCTCCTCCACCTCCTCCTCCTCCACCTGTCCCTGGGCTCCAACACCGCTAGTTGTTGCCTGGTAGTGCTGTACGCACAGTCCCAACAGTCCCTCCTCTGTTATTGGGGTTCAGTAACGTCAGCTGTTCCCCTGCTGTGTGTGTGGCAATCCCTCCTATCTCCTCCACCTCCTCCTCCACCTGTCCCTGGGCTCCAACACCGCTAGTTGTTGCCTGGTAGTGCTGTACGCACAGTCAACAGTCCCTCCTCTGTTATTGGGGTTCAGTAATGTCAGCTGTTCCCCTGCTGTGTGTGTGGCAATCCCTCCTACCTCCTCCACCTCCTCCTCCTCCACCTGTCCCTGGGCTCCAACACCGCTAGTTGTTGCCTGGTAGTGCTGTACGCGCAGTCCCGACAGTCCCTCCTCTGTTATTGGGGTTCAGTAACGTCAGCTGTTCCCCTGCTGTGTGTGTGGCAATCCCTCCTACCTCCTCCACCTCCTCCTCCTCCACCTGTCCCTGGACTCCAACACCGCTAGTTGTTGCCTGGTAGTGCTGTACGCGCAGTCCCGACAGTCCCTCCTCTGTTATTGGGGTTCAGTAACGTCAGCTGTTCCCCTGCTGTGTGTGTGGCAATCCCTCCTACCTCCTCCTACCTCCTCCACCTCCTCCACCTGTCCCTGGGCTCCAACACCGCTAGTTGTTGCCTGGTAGTGCTGTACGCACAGTCCCAACAGTCCCTCCTCTGTTATTGGGGTTCAGTAACGTCAGCTGTTCCCCTGCTGTGTGTGTGGCAATCCCTCCTACCTCCTCCACCTCCTCCTCCTCCACCTGTCCCTGGGCTCCAACACCGCTAGTTGTTGCCTGGTAGTGCTGTACGCGCAGTCCCGACAGTCCCTCCTCTGTTATTGGGGTTCAGTAACGTCAGCTGTTCCCCTGCTGTGTGTGTGGCAATCCCTCCTACCTCCTCCTACCTTCTCCACCTCCTCCACCTGTCCCTGGGCTCCAACACCGCTAGTTGTTGCCTGGTAGTGCTGTACGCACAGTCCCAACAGTCCCTCCTCTGTTATTGGGGTTCAGTAACGTCAGCTGTTCCCCTGCTGTGTGTGTGGCAATCCCTCCTACCTCCTCCACCTCCTCCTCCTCCTCCACCTGTCCCTGGGCTCCAACACCGCTAGTTGCCGTCCAGAAGTGCTGTCCGCACAGAGCCAAACACCTCGCCAATGTGTTAGTGGGGTTCAGCACCGCCAGCTGTTCCCCTACTGTGCAGCCGGCAACGTGTACTGCGACCGCCACGCAGGCACAACAAGTTAAATTTAAGGGAACCTGTCCCCCCCCCCCAGGCGTTTGTTACTGAAGGAGCCACCTTGTGCAGCAGTAATGATGCAAAGGGAAAAAGTGCCTCTTTTCGTGGTGCTCCTTGCACATGCTGATTCTAACACTTATGAAAAGTGTCCCCTCCTACCGTGATACCGTACGGTTGGTGGAACTTTCCTTTGTGATGTGACGCAGCACAGCCGTCATTCTTACCCCCTTGGAGCCGTGCGCCGCCTCCTCAGCGTTGTTTGAATCAGTCCCGGAGCCTGCACTGTTAGGTTAGCCCTTGGCCATGCACACATTTTGCGCTGCCCGTCTTCTGACATCATTTGGTGTCAGGCTGGCTGCGCCTGTGCGGCCGCGCTGGCCGAGATCCCGCCTCGTACTGTCTTCTGATTTCATCCCACTGGGGGCCTGAGATCCGTGGACATGCGCAGTGCATATCTGAACCTCCACCTCTCACTCATCTCCCTACGGCTTCTTCAAACTGTGCGGTGTCAGCTGGTCCCTAATAGCATGCCACGGCCGTGACACCGCACAGTCTGAAGAAGCCGTAGGGAGGGGAGTGAGAGGCGAGGATATGCACTGCGCATGGCCACGGATCTCAGGCCCCCAGTGGGATTAAATCAGAAGACAGTACGAGGCGGGATCTCGGCCAGCGCGGCCGCACAGGCGCAGCCAGCCTGACACCAAATGATGTCAGAAGACGGGCAGCGCAAAATGTGTGCATGGCCAAGGGCTAACCTAACAGCGCAGGCTCCGGGACTGATTCAAACAACGCTGAGGAGGCGGCAGGCGGCGCACGGCGCCAAGGGGGTAAAAATGACGGCTGTGCTGCGTCACATCACAAAGGAAAGTTCCACCTACCGGACGGTATCACGGTAGGAGGGGACACTTTTCATAAGTGTTAGGTTCAGCATGTGCAAGGACCATAATTAAAAGAGCTAAGTTTACCTTTTCCAGCATTAGTGCTGTACACGATGGCTCTTTCAGCTACAAACGCCTGGGGGGGGGGTTAAAGTTTCCCTTTCAACTTGCTCCAGTGCAGGCTTCGGCCTACACTCTGCTCCCTCTCCTCCTCCTGCTGACCCTGGGCTCTAACACCGCTAGTTGGGGCCCAGATGTGCTAGCTGCACAGAGAAAAACACCAGCCAATGTGTCAGTGGGGTTCAGCACCGCCAGCTGTTCCCCTGCTGTGCAGCCAGCAACGTGTCCTGCAACAGCCACGCAGACACAAGAACTGGAATTGAAGGAAACCTGTCCCCCCTCCCCCAGGTTTTTCTTTGTTTTACAGCCACCTTGTACGACAGTAATGCTGCATGTGTGCAAGGTGGCTCAGAAACTTATTCTCCTTGCCCACATTGAATTGAACACGTCTAAAATGAGTCCTCTGCGACCATTAAAACGTCCCTCAGGTGTGATTTTCCTTTGTATTGACACGCAACAAGCTCCTTGGTAGCGCTGCCCGTCTTCTGGCATCATTGTTTGGCTGCCTGCGCCTCTGCGGCCGCCTTGCCCCACACAACGCCCCTCGGTGTCTTATTTATTTGGACTGCGAGGGTGTGATTGATGGGCATGAACGGTGCATTTCTTCGCCTGTCCCTCATCTCCTTCCGCCTTCTTCGGACTGTGCGGCTTCATGGCCGTGGCATGCGATAAGGGATCAGCTGACGCCGCATAGTCTGAAGCGGGTGTAAGAACCCAAGCGAGAGGCGAACATATGTGCTGCGCCAGGCCATGAATCCCAGCCCCGCAGTGTTTTAACAATGTTAAGACACTGCGGGGCTGGGATTCATGGTCATCGCAAACCGCAACGGCCGACATTACCCCTGACCCCGGGCTCTAACACCGCCAGTTGGGGCCCGGTACTGCTAGCTGCACAGAGAAAAACACCAGCCAATGTGTCAGTGGGGTTCAGCACCGCCAGCTGTTCCCCTGCTGTGCAGCCGGCATCGTGTCCTGCAAAAGCCACGCAGACACAAGAACTGAAATTGAAGGGAACCTGTCCCCCCTCCCCCAGGCGTTTGTACGTTTTTAAGGCCACCTTGTACAGCGGTAATGCTGCATGTGTGCAAGGTGGCTCATAAACGTATTCTCCTCGCACATGTGGAACTGAAAACACGTCTAAAATGTGTCCTCTGTGTGACCATTTAACCGTCCCGGTGGTGTGACTTTCCTTTGTAATGACACGCTGCAACCCCCTTGGTAGCGCTGCCCGTCTTCTGGCATCATTGTTTGGCTGCCTGCGCCTCTGCGGCCGCCCTGACCCACACAACGCCCCTCGGTGTCTTATTTCTTGGGACTGCGAGGGTGTGATTGATGGGCATGAGCGGTGCATCACTTCGCCTGTCCCTCATCTCCTTCCGCCTTCTTCAGACTGTGCGGCTTCATGGCCTCGGCATGCGATAAGGGATCAGCTGACGCCGCACAGTCTGAAGCGGGTGTAAGGACCCGAGTGCGAGAGGCGAACATATGTGCTGCGCCAGGCCATGAATCCCAGCCCCGCAGTGTTTTAACAATGTTAAGACACTGCGGGGCTGGGATTCATGGTCATCGCGAACCGCACCGGCCGACATTAAATGAGGTCAGAAGATGGGCAGCGCTAACAGCGCTAGGCCAGGGGATAACACGACAGCGCAGACTCCTGTACAGCAAATAACAATGCTCAGGAGGCTGCACCCAGCACCAAGGTGGGATTCTTGACATCTGTGCTGCGTCTCATTACAAAGGGAACTCGCGCCTCCAACACAGTTTGACTGTATAAAGGGCTAAATGTTATACGTGTTTCATTCAGCGTGTGCAAGGAGCAAAATTAAAAGAGCAACCTTTGACTTGTGCAGCACTACTGCTGCATAAGCTGTGGCTCTTCTACTTTGTAACCCCTGAGGGGGGGTTAAAGGTTACCTTTGAAATTGGTTCAAGTAGGCTTCGGCCTACACTCTGCTCCCCCTGCAGAGCCCGGGCTCCAACACCGCCAGTTGGGGCCCGGTACTGCTAGCTGCACAGAGCCAAACACCAGCCAATGTGTCAGTGGGGTTCAGCACCGCCAGCTGTTCCCCTGCTGTGCAGCCGGCAACGTGTCCTGCAACTGCCACGCAGGCACAACAGACCCAAAGCTGCTGCCAGTGCAGGCTTCGGCCTACACTCTGCTCCATCTCCTCCTCCTGCTGACCCCGGGCTCTAACACCGCCAGTTGGGGCCCGGTACTGCTAGCTGCACAGAGAAAAACACCAGCCAATGTGTCAGTGGGGTTCAGCACCGCCAGCTGTTCCCCTGCTGTGCAGCCGGCATCGTGTCGTGCAAAAGCCACGCAGACACTTGCTCTTGTACCTTCTGCTCCCCATCCTGGTTCCAGTACCGTCAGCTGGTTCTGGGCAGAGCCTTTGGCTTAGCTCCCTCTGGGTATCCGAGTTCCACCAACGTCAGGTGGTCCTTGGTTGTGCTTTCAGGCACGGGTACCTCCTGCTTAGTAACCGGGTTCCAGTAACGTCAGCTGGTCCTCGGTAGTTCCATTGGCTCTTGGACCTTCGGCTACCCATCCGGGTTCCAGCACCGTCAGCTGGTTCTCGGCAGTGTCTTTTGCTCTTGTACCTTCTGCTCCCCATCCTGGTTCCAGTACCGTCAGCTGGTTCCGGGCAGAGCCTTTGGCTTAGGTGCCTCCCTCTGGGTATCCGAGTTCCACCAACGTCAGGTGGTCCTTGGTAGTGCTTTCAGGCACGGGTACCTCCTGCTTAGTAACCGGGTTCCAGTAACGTCAGCTGGTCCTCGGTAGTTCCATTGGCTCTTGGACCTTCGGGTAGCCATCCGAGTTCCAGTTCCATCAGCTGGTTCTCGGCATTTTCTCAGCCTTCTTGTACCTTCTGCTACATTTCCAAGTTCAAGAGACTAAACACGATGACCCGGAAGACCACCCCTAAGATGACGACGACACCAGAGACGACAACCACCGTGATGACGATGACCCTGGAGACGATGACCCTGAAGACCACCCCGATGACGACGACCCCGGAGACGACGACCCTGAAGACCACCCCGATGACGACGACCCCGGAGACGACGACCCTGGAGACGACGACGACCTGGAAGACCGAGAAGCAGAAGAACAAGAGGCTGCAGAACAAAGAGCAGAAGAACATTAAGCATAACACTAAATATCAGAGCAAAAAATATTATCTAAATTATAAGCAGAAGAAGACTAAGCAGTGTATGGGGGTGAGTCCGTTCCTCCTCGTGGTGCCCCTGGATAAAGCCTGATGCTGCAGGCCAAACTGAACGCGGACAAATGTAACTGTTTTGTGACAGGCAGAACGGAAGGTGTAATCTTCAAACTTTTATAGATAACAACTACGGGAATGCCTGTCACAAATAAGAATATGATGAAGAAGTAGAATATGATGAAGATAATAGTAAAATAAAAAGAATATGAACAATGTAACCAAAAAAAATAATAGGTAGAAGATGAAGAAGAAGATGAATAAGGTGAAGAAGTTGATGTCAAAGAAGCTGATGATGAGGATAATGAGGAAGAAAGTGTGGGAGAAGTAAAAAAGAAGGTGAAGGGCGTGGAAGTAGTGAAACATCAATATCTGACAAAATAAAAAAAAAAATAACATAGTCAAAATCTTTCTACCGCCGAACGTCATAAAAAAAAACAAAATCCTGCTATTCTATTACATTGGGCTAAACCTCTGTGCCTTTAATATCTCCGCCACGTCCCCCAATACATCCTACATTATTCTTAGTTGTTTTCCTTCATGTAGAATGAACCTACAAGTTTATAAAGGGTTTATTTTAATTCCGATATTTTCGTCCCATTGACTTGCATTGGGATCAGGTATCGGTATCGGATTAGATCCGATATTTTGACGGTATCGGCCGATACTTTCCGATACCGATACTTTCCGATATCGGAAAGTATCGCTCAACACTACTGGTGAGTAGTGATGCGCGAGCATGTCTAACAGCAGTGAGCCATACAGGAGCGGGGACTCAAACATATTATTTGAGCACACCCGAGATTCTTGGACAACACCTGAGCATGCTCGGATAACTCGATATCTGAGCATGTCCTCTCATCACTAGTAGTGAGTTCTCCTTTAATTAAAGACTTCAAACAGAGGCTGGACAGACATCTGTCTGAGATGGTTTAGTGAACCTTGCTTTGATCAGGGGGTTGGAGACGATGACCCTGGAGGTCCCTTCTAAAGGCCCCGTCTCACATAGCGATTTACCAACGATCACGACCAGCGATACGACCTGGCCGTGATCGTTGGTAAGTCGTTGTGTGGTCGCTGGGGAGCTGTCACACAGACAGCTCTCTCCAGCGACCAACGATCAGGGGAACGACTTCGGCATCGTTGAAACTGTCGTCAACGATGCCGAAGTCCCCCTGCAGCACCCGGGTAACCAGGGTAAACATCGGGTTACTAAGCGCAGGGCCGCGCTTAGTAACCCGATGTTTACCCTGGTTACCAAAAAAAACAAACAGTACATACTCGCCTTTCGGTGTCCGTCAGGTCCCTTGCCGTCTACTTCCTGCTCTGACTGAGTGCCGCCGTACAGTGAGAGCAGAGCGCAGCGGTGACGTCACCGCTGTGTTGTGCTCTCACTGTACGGCGGCACTCAGTCAGAGCAGGAAGCGGACGGCAAGGGACCTCACGGACATCAGATGGTGAGTATGTAGTGTTTGTTTTTTTTTACATTTACGCTGGTAACCAGGGTAAACATCAGGTTACTAAGCGCGGCCCTGCGCTTAGTAACCCGATGTTTACCCTGGTTACCAGTGAAGATATCGCTGGATCGGTGTCACACACACCGATTCAGCGATGTCAGCGGGACCTCAACGACCAAAAAAAGGTCCAGGCCATTCCGACACGACCAGCGATCTCACAGCAGGGGCCTGATCGCTGGTACGTGTCACACATAGCGAGATCGCTACTGAGGTCGCTGTTGCGTCACAAAACTTGTGACTCAGCAGCGATCTCGCTAGCGATCTCGCTATGTGTGACGGGGCCTTTAACATTCTATGATTCTATGATAAGTAGAAGACTAACTGTGTATTACCAACCAGTAAACCAATAGGAAGAAGTTGTTGTAAAATATCTTCCTTAGCCCCTGGAGTGCTGTGGTTTAGAAATTAATAGCTAGTGTCACTTGTCACTTTTCTTCCACTCAATGTGGTAAGTGGCAGCTCATCCACCCAATCTGGGACAGGGGTGTGCTGAGATGTCAGTATTGTGATAGATCGCTCAGCTATCCAATCTGAGGCTGCGTCGGGCTGATCTGTCAGTGTGGTCAGTGATAGTTCAGTCACCCAATCAGTGGCAGGGAGTGTTGGGTTTCTTACAGGTGTCTACTATTTGGAGTGATTCCCAAGCTTTTTAGCTGGCTGTCTGCTTCTTGTCTCTGCCAGTCATTGCAAAGTCATTGCTAAAGAAGCTGGCTGTTCACAGAATGCTGTATCCAAGCATATTAATGGAAAGTTGAGTGGAAGGAAAAAGCGTGGTAGAAAAAGATGCACAAGGAACTGAGATAACCGCAGCCTTGAAAGGATTGTTAAGAAAAGACCGTTAAAAAAATTTGGGGGAGATTCACAAGGAGAGGACTGCTGCTGGAGTCATTGCTTCAAGAGCCTCCACACACAGACGTATCCAGGACATGGGCTACAAGTGTCGGATTCCTAGTGTCAAGCCACACTTGACCAATAGACAACGCCAGATGCAACTTACCTGGGCCAAGGAGAAAAAGAACTGGACTGTTGTCAGTGGTCCAAGGTGTTGTTTTCAGATTAAGGTAAATTTTGCATTTCATTTGGAAATCAAAGTCCCAGAGTCTGGAGGAAGAGTGGAGAGTAGTGTTGAGCATTCCGATACCGCAAGTATCGGGTACATCGGTAAGGTCCAGGCTGCGTCGGAGAGGTGAGTATATCAATATTTTTTATTTTTATTCTTTATTTTACACATTAATATGGATCCCAGGGCCTGAAGGAGAGTTTCCTCTTCTTCAGACCCTGGGAACCATACAGGATACCTTCCGATACTTGGTGTCCCATTGACTTGTATTGGTATCGGGTATCAGTATCGGCGATATTCGATACTTTTCGGGTATCGGCCGATACTATCCGATACCGATACTTTCAAGTATCGGACGGTATCGCTCAACACTAGTGGAGAGGCCACAATCCAAGCAGCTTGAGGTCTAGTGTAAAGTTTCTACAATCAGTGATAGTTTGGGGAGCCATGTCATCTCCTGGTGTAGGTCCACTGTGTTTTAACAAGACCTAAGTCAGACCAGCCATCTACCAGGAAATAGAGCACTTCATGCTTCCCTCTGCTGACAAGCTTTTTGCAGATGAAAATTTCATTTTCAAGCAGGACTTGGCACCTGTCCACACTGCCAAAAGTAGCAATGCCTGGTACTCTTCCATTTTTGAAGACCAAAATGCAGAAGGGTCCAAACTCTCCTCCACTTCAAGGGCATTGATACTGAGCTCGAGATACTCCTGCACAATCCTCTCCAGTCTTTCATAAAGTGTCAGACTTATACCCTGTTCTGCTGGTGCACAGGTTGGTTTAAAAATGTGTGAAAGGACTCGCAGAAATTGCTTCAGCCATTTACACCGCTGCTAATGCTTTTGCATTGATGATCTCGACATTCCCGGGGTTGGAAGTCTATAACTGTGATGCACACTGTGTGCCTCACTGCTGTGTTTGGGAAAACAACTCTTAAGACTGTCTGCAAGCAGGTTTCAATACTCCAGCATGCGTACATCCCTTTCCATGGGAAAGAAGCATAAAAAAAATTTACTCTTGTACCGTGGATCTGAGGCTGGTTTCACACTTGCGTTTTGATCTGCAGCGTTTTAAAAAAAAACGCATGTGGTGAAAAAACGCATGTAAACGCGGCAAAACGCCATGTTTTTTAGACGCATGCGTTTTTGCATGCAGAAAAAAACGCGGCGTTTTGCCGCGTTTACATGCGTTTTTTCCTGCGTTTGCGTTTTTTAAACGCATGCTGAGAAGTGTGTGACAGCTGCCAATCATCAAAATCAACTAGAAAACCCACTATAAACAGAAATAGCTAGGGTTAGGGTTATGGATAGGGTTAGGGTTAGGATCCCTAGGGTTAGGGTTAGGGGTAGCTTTTTATTAGAAGAATGTCCTGGTCACCAGGTCACTGATAAGCCACCCCCCACCATCAAGGTGATAAAGGGATCCAAACCCTAACCCTAACCCTAACCCTGACAAGCCAACCCCCACCATCAAGGTGATAAAGGGATCCAAACCCTAACCCTATCCCTAACCCTAACCCTAACCCTGACAAGCCACCCCCCACCATCAAGGTGATAAAGGGATCCAAACCCTAACCCTACCCCTAACCCTAACCCTGACAAGCCACCCCCCACCATCAAAGTGATAAAGGGATCCAAACCCTAACCCTAACCCTACCCCTACCCCTAACCCTGACAAGCCAACCCCCACCATCAAGGTGATAAAGGGATCCAAACCCTAACCCTACCCCTAACCTTAACACTACCCCTAACCCTAACCCTGACAAGCCACCCCCCACCATCAAGGTGATAAAGGGATCCAATCCTAACCCTAACCCTGACAAACTAACCCCCGCCATCAAGGTGATAAAGGGATCCAAACCCTAACCCTAACCCTACCCCTAACCCTACCCCTAACCCTAACAAGCCACCCCCCACCATCAAGGTGATAAAGGGATCCTAACCCTAACCATACCCCTAACCCTAACCCTACCCCTAACCCTACCCCTAATCCTAACCCTAGGGATCCTAGAGATCCATAGGAATTGGCTATTATGTTGACCTGGTGACCAGGACATTCTTCTAATAAAAAGCTTTGTTCAATGTGGACACCCCAAGATATACGGTATTGCTATAGAGTACAAAAAATATAAACTCGTAGAGTATTGACTGTCATATAGGGTTAGGGTTACGGGTAGGGTTAGGGTTAGGGTTTTGGATAGGGTTAGGGTTAGGATCCCTAGGGTTAGGGTTAGGGGTAGCTTTTTATTAGAAGAATGTCCTGGTCACCAGGTCACTGATAAGCCACCCCCCACCATCAAGGTGATAAAGGGATCCAAACCCTAACCCTACCGCTAACCCTAACCCTACCCCTAACCCTGACAAGCCACCCCCCACCATCAAGGTGATAAAGGGATCCAAACCCTAACCCTAACCCTGACAAGCCACCCCCCACCATCAAGGTGATAAAGGGATCCTAACCCTAACCCTACCCCTAACCCTGAGAATCCACCCCCCCACCATCAAGGTGATAAAGGGATCCAAACCCTAACCCTAACCCTACCCCTGACCCTAACCCTGACAAGCCAACCCCCACCATCAAGGTGATAAAGGGATGCAAACCCTAACCCTACCACTAACCCTAACCCTACCCCTAACCCTAACCCTGACAAGCCACCCCCCACCATCAAGGTGATAAAGGGATCCAAACCCTAACCCTACCCCTAACCCTGACAAGCCACCCCCCACCATCAAGGTGATAAAGGGATCCAAACCCTAACCCTACCCCTAACCCTAACCCTAACCCTGACAAGCCACCCCCCACCATCAAGGTGATAAAGGGATCCAAACCCTAACCCTAACCCTAACAAGCCACCCCCCACCATCAAGGTGATAAAGGGATCCTAACCCTAACCCTACCCCTAACCCTAACCCTACCCCTAACCCTAGGGATCCTAGGGATCCATAGGAATTGGCTATTATGTTGACCTTGTGACCAGGACATTCTTCTAATAAAAAGCTTTGTTCAATGTGGACACCCCAAGATATACGGTATTGCTATAGAGTACTAAAAATATAAACTCGTAGAGTATTGACTGTCATATAGGGTTAGGGTTAGGGGTAGGGTTAGGGTTTGGATCCCTTTATCACCTTGATGGTGGGGGTGGCTTGTCAGGGTTAGGGTTAGGGTTAGGGTTAGGGTTTTCTTGTTTTTTCTTGTGTTTAGGGTTAGGGTTAGGGTTAGGGTTTTCTTGTTTTTTCTATAAAAACGCATGCGTTTTTAACGCAAGCAAACACATGTGCTTAAAAACGTATGCGTTTACATAGACAGCAATACATTTTTTTGCCGCCAATAAACGCATGCGGTTTTTTGCGGCAAAAAAACGCCGCTAGAAATTACTACAGGTTGCATTTCTGCAACTAAACGCACGCGCCGAAAACGCGTCAAAACGCATGCTAAAAAAATGCATGCGTTTTTAATGTTAAGTATAGAAAAAAAAAACGCATGTTTTTCTAGCGCTAAAACGCAGCGGACAAAAACGCAAGTGTGAAACCAGCCTAACAGAGTGAAAAAAAAACAGTAGTCAGCACTATTTCTAACCCTAAGAATATGGGCATCATGTTAAAGATAGTGCAGCAAGAAAGTGGTCATGTGTCAGGCGCTTCAATGAGGTCCAAGTCCATGGCGTGTTGGTGGTGAGGCAACACTCAAGCTTGCTTCCTCCGTTCCCTCCCGCCAATCATGGACAACAGAGAGGGGATCATTATCCTCTTCCATCTCCTGACTGTTGCGTTCCCATCACCTCTTTCTCCTCATCCTCTTCCATTTGTTTCTCGGCTCCTGCACCTTAGCTAACAGGTTGTGTTGTACCATGAGCCACCCTTGATCGCTGTAATCCACCCTCCCAAGATACCCACCTGTGTGAAGACAGTTCAGAACTGAAAGATATTGTTATCCTTTCAGCATCTTCCTCTGTTTCCACCTCTTCCTCTGGGACCAGCACCTCCTCTCGTAGACTATTCAAAGTGTGCTTCAGGATGTAGATGACCTGAATAGTGATGCTGATGGCGGTATTGTCAGCGCTAACCATCTTAGTAGCCATTTTGAAACTGTCCAGAAGGGTGCAGTGGTCCTTCATCTGCGCCCACTCAGCAAGGGTGATTTGCACCACGTCTGTACTGCTTTGGCCTAGACTATGCAAAAGGACATACTGAACCAGGACTCATCGCTGCTGCCACAGCCGCTTCAAAATGTGCAGAGTGGAATCCGAACACAAATTCGATTTTGCAGCATTCGTGCAGAATTTGAGATTGTCGAATGTCTTCCGAACAAGTTCACTCATCTCTGTTTGTTACCTGACTCCAGACTTGCCCCTGACTACATGTTTGTCTTATTCCTTTAGCTTTGGCGTACCCTGCTGGCTTTTGACCTCCTTCCTCCCCAATGGCTTCTCCATGATAAGAGTCTTTTCGTCACAGTTAGAACAGATAGCCATTGATGAATTGAAAGTCCATAATGTAAAAGATTATCTATTATGACAGTGGAGGAGGGTGACTGTGCAGAACACTGACTCAAACTGATGGTGTTGCTGTCAGAGGCTACATCATTCTGCCAAGTCTGAGATGAGTAATGTGCCATTTATTCCATGATGCCTTTTGCTTCTTCCACAGCAATATCATATCAAGATGCAAAGGAGGCCAATTGTTACCTGTGTTTGGTATTCCTACTGCAAGAATATCTGTCACCAGTAGTGGTAGTGGTGCTGTTTCTGCTGCTTCTATCAGATATCATATTCTTAGCTGTATTTTTTTTTTCAATTTCTTCTACACTTCCCAATCCAACGCCATTGCTACCTTTTCCCTTGCTATACACCTTTCACAACACTATAATTAACTTTTGACAACCTTTTCAACCCAATTATTTAAAACTTGCCATAAAGAGCAAACAAAAACACATCCAAAAAGCCTAGTGCAACAACTGGCCGCTATATTGGTGTGTGTAATGGTATCAAATTGGACTACTAAAACAGTCAAATTTCAAGTTTATTTTTTTCATTTTTTCTTTTTCTGATAAAGTTCAAAACCACCTTCCCTTTCAATTACAGTATGTAACAAGAAATGCTAAGTACGAATGTGCACATACAGAAATAAAAATGTTATAGCAAGTTGTAGTATTGTTGTGCCGTTAGTAGTGTTAGCAGACAAGTAAAACTGGTTTACAAAAACATACGTGCACAGGTGAATATACAGATTTCAAAGAGAATTTATTATTTTACTTAACAAAATTAAACCTTCCCATCGCAAAATACTTATGACAAGAGATAATAGGTAGGGAGGGTCTGTAAGGGAAGTAATAATGTGGCGTGAAAGCTTGTTAAAATTGAATAGCAAAACGGATGGCCAAAAACTATTCACATGCACTTTAATATTTAATGTATTAATTTATTAACCGCTTAGCTAACCTTGATGTTTTTGATTTGCAATTTTGTAATTGTTTTACGATACTCTATTTAGTATATTTGTTACATTCTCGGTAACTGCCTATACAGAGCTCAGCAACTAATAATAAACCAATCCTGCCTGCTGCTCTCCGTATAAGCTGCAACTGAGAACGTAAAGCTCACTTCATTATACAAAGCTTTGTTCATTTATTTACTGCCTATGCAGAGCACTGTAGATGATGACAAAATCATTTTGCTTGCTGCTCTCTGCATAATCCCTGACCAGGCTGGCAAAAGATGAGCAGCTAATGAATAAAGACAGACTTAAAATTAAAAGCAAATCCACGTGATTCAATACTGTAGTCATTGATTTCTAAGAATTGTTTTTACCTTTTTACACTCAGTCTACCCCTGACTAGTTGGGGCTTGGTATAGTCTTAGGTTTAAGGCTATGGTTAGAGATAGGATTACAGCTAGGGTTTGGCATTGATTTGGATATAACAATGAATGCATTTTTATTTAAAAAAAAAAATTAAATTTGATATCATCAAAGTCCATAAAATGAAAAAATTATTTTTAGTCCAAAATACATGCATTTAATTTACAAAAAAATACCATGATGACCCAAACGTTGGCCAAACCCTTTAAATAAGTTGTCAGGGGTATCTGGTGCTCATGGGTCCTGAGGCTGTCGACTTCTAGTCTGATGCACACACTTTTTAATAATATTTTTTCCGGCTAAAAAGTGAGTCTTATAGACAAAAAGCTGTGATGATTGTTGTCCATTGGATTAGAGTCTGTAGAGTCTAGACATTATTTCACAGTTACTGATGGGTTTTATAGCAATCAAGGATTTCCATGTTCATTTTACTCAATATTTTCCACCAAGACGTTGGCATCTTCTGTCGCAGCTGAACGGCTGCTGTCAAAGTATATTTTGTTGGTGAAACCATTTTCTGATTGTAGCGTCATCGTTTTCCTCCTACGTAGAAAGAAGACTGCGGTGCCGATGGCAGCAAGAACAAGAATGATAGGAAGAACCACGCCGATGACCGCGCCACGTGAGGACTGCACTTCTGTAAAGGAAACATAAATTACACATGGGAGAGACAGACTGAAAATAAATAGATGGTGGAGTAGAATCGATTAACTCTAGTTTATGAAGTTAGAGATAAAGGGGCAGATTCATCATTTCTTTTGTGCTTTTTGTTATCTAGTTTTGAGTATTTTTCGCCTGTTTGTACTTGCACCATATTCATCTTTTCATTTGCACCTTTTTTAAAATCACTTTTTTACGTGTTCATATTTTTGTTTGTTTCTTATTTTGACACTGTGGACAGAGTTTAAGCATTCTACACGTTGTCATCGGATTCATCATTCAGGACTTTTTGAAAAGTCATAAAATATTTGCACAAAAGTACAAAGTTGATTTTATGCAAGGTAGAAAATTTGGTCCAATTTTTGCCACATTTTCTATAGAAAAAAATTGCAAAGAATAAAAGGTGAATGTAAAAAAATAAAAAACTATTTTGGACTTTGTGCAAAATTCATGATCCATGTGCAAAAGCAACTAATGAATCGTGGCCGAAGACTTTAGAAGAGGTGACAATTACCGTCTTATCTGAAAATTGGTATTATTTAGTATCGCTGCTTGTACTCTTACAATTAAAGAAGCCCTCCTCCCTCCATCAAAGCTTTTATCCTCTTAATATATTGCAGTCATCATATTATACGGCACTATGCACCACTGGCGTAGCTAGAGCTTTTGCCGCCCGGGGCTGTTCCCGAGTTTGGCGCCCCCCCCCATTGCCGTCACTCAACGCAGGGCGCCGCCCCCTCAGCGCTGTTTACCCATGAAATCTGGCACCTGCGCTGTGTATCGCTGTTTGGTGCAGGCGCAGAGAGCTCTGGCCGTCTGACGTCACAGCCAGGCTTGCAGACTGCGCCTGTGCGGCGAGTGCGGCCACCCACCTTGGTAATCCCAGCCCCGCAGTGTGTTATGCATTATGCAGAGTGCGGGGCTGGGATTCACAAGCCGGGCGGCCGCACAGGCTCAGTGTCCAGCAATCTGCCCCAGTGTCCAGCATTGCCCCCAGTGTGTCCAGCAATCTGCCCCAGTGTTCAGCATTGCCCCCAGTGTGTCCAGCAATCTGCCCCAGTGTCCAGCATTGCCCCCAGTTTGTCCAGCAATCTGCCCCAGTGTCCAGCATTGCCCCCAGTGTGTCCAGCAATCTGCCCCAGTGTCCAGCATTGCCCCCAGTGTGTCCAGCAATCTGCCCCAGTGTCCAGCATTGCCCCCAGTGTCCAGCATTGCCCCCAGTTTGTCCAGCAATCTGCCCCAGTGTCCAGCATTGCCCCCAGTGTGTCTAGCAATCTGCCCCAGTGTCCAGCATTGCCCCCTGTGTGTCCAGCAATCTGCCCCAGTGTCCAGCATTGCCCCCAGTGTGTCTAGCAATCTGCCCCAGTGTCCAGCATTGCCCCCAGTGTGTCTAGCAATCTGCCCCAGTGTCCAGCATTGCCCCAGTGTGTCCAGCAATCTGCCCCAGTGTCCAGCATTGCCCCCAGTGTGTCTACCAATCTGCCCCAGTGTCCAGCATTGCCCCCAGTGTGTCCAGCATTGCCCCCAGTGTGTCTAGCAATCTGCCCCAGTGTCCAGCATTGCCCCCAGTGTGTCCAGCAATCTGCCCCAGTGTCCAGCATTGCCCCCAGTGTGTCTAGCAATCTGCCCCAGTGTCCAGCATTGCCCCCAGTGTGTCTGCGTCAGACATAAAGAAAAAAAAAAAAGTAAAATCCTCACCTCTCCCGTTCCCAGCGCAGGTCCGGTGCACTCAGCGTCTCTCCGGCTCTGCAACGCTCAGGACAGAGAGGCTGAGCGCGTAGTGATGACGTCATCGCACCCTCTGCCCTGAGATGTCGCAGAGTCAGAGGGCGCTGAAGACGCTGCAGCTGCCGCAGGAACCAGGAGAGGTGAGTATTAGAATGGGGGGCCCAATGCCAGCGCTGGTATCGGGGAGGGGGCCCTGGTAGTGGCGGCGGTCGGCGCCGCCCGAAGATTTAAAGGGCCCGCGTCTCTCTTTTTTTTTTTTTTTCTTCCTCCTACTCCTCTCTGGGTCGGACCCGCCCCCGGCATTGTGCCGCCCTCGGTATTGTGCCGCCCGGGGCGGCCCGCCCCCCTCGCCCCCCCCCCTTCCTACGCCACTGCTATGCACTTAAAATTGCTCATTTTGCCTTTCTACCCAGCTAATTCTTCACTTTTCCATTCGGTCTATGACATCACATGATTAAAAACTGACTAGCTGAATCCTTCTAAGGCTACGTCGTCGACGCAACCCAAAGCGCATGTCAAACCGCATACACAACGCAGCATTATTTGACGCATGCGGTCAACGCAGAACAACCCAATAAAAATTAAATAAACCACCATAAATTGCAAGAAAAAAAAAAAGTCACACACATAAAAAAACAAACAAACAACAAACATTGCAAAGAATTAAAAAAAATTGGCAGAGAAATCATATACTTGCATCTCTTGAAGGCAGAGCTGTGTCTCGTGTACTCTCTGTTTCCAGACGTGCAGGCAAGTGAAATACAATGCAATCACCCTTTTTTTATATCTATGGGGTGGTCTTGTCACTGTCTAGACACTTCGTTACTTGTTTTTTACTCAAAAGGCGCATGCATCGAACAACGCGGGTCAACGCAGGCACCTACGCCCTATGCGTATTACATAGACAGTAATTTGTTTTTTTGGCGCAACGCAAGTGTGTTGCATGCGCTGTTTACCGGAAATTTGGAGCAGGAAAAATGCAACATGTAGCATCGTCCGCGCCTTGTCTGGTGCGCCCAAATGACGCATGCGTCGTACAACGCATACCGGAGCATGTCCATGCGCCCCCCCATGTTAAAGATAGTATCCGTCAACGACGCCCCCCATGTTAAAGATAGTATCCGTCAACGACGCTGCGCCCAAAGACGCTAATGTGAACGTAGCCTTAGCTCTATGTAAAAGCAAGAGGTCAATTTTCCCTGCACAAGTCATCAGTCACTGCAAAAGTCCCTGGCAGGGGGGCAGAGGGCGCATCTGGGTCAGGAGTTAAATAGGGGAATGATAAATGAAGGGACAGGGGATTTCCTGTTTCTACATACAGCAGAGAAAAGAGGAGAATTATCTTGGTAGAAAGGCAAAATGAGCAAAAGTAAGTACACAATGCTGTGTAATATGATGATTGCAATATACTAAGAGGATGAAAACTTTGATGGGAGTTCTTCTTTAAATATACTGTATATGATAAAGACTTCAGAAATTCTGAAGTGCATAGATATTGTAATTTTAGATAAAACATGCAGGGCGTGAAGATCATAGTAGTGTATGGTGAATGTAACAAATGTAATAAATGTGATCTCTACTGTACCTGGAATCTCTGACGGCTTCTCAGTAGGCAGTGGAGCTGTAAACACAAAATAGAACAGGTCACACATTTTTATTTATTTTATGTTTTTTTACTTTTAAATATAAAACTTGTGAAATTCAGCAGCCTAGATTATCTTCAGTGGCTTCTTTTGTGTGGATTTTCATGAATTACCATAGGGTACATCACTTTGTTCTATTTTGGGGCATAAAGTGTTACTTTAAGTTCATATTTCTGCACATCTAAAAATCTCAGCAGTGGGATTTTTTTTCTTTTCCATGTGACAATCCAATATTATTTCGTTAGTCTAAAGTGTCTTCTTAAAGGGGATGTGTCATTAAAAAAAATCTATTATTTAAATTTGGTTGTGCAAAAGTCCATTGTGAAAAGAGGCTAAGCAGGATCAGCTGTGCCATCACCTATTGTGATTGGTGGATCCCGTGATATCAGCTGTGTATAGAGGTGTCACCTGTCATTGTAATCCTGCCTCTGATGGTTATGAAACATCTGAAAACTCTTACTGAAAGAAAAGTTATTATACATTCCCCTTAATGGGTACATGTCATCACAAATGACTGATTGTTTAAATCAGGTTTTTATCTTAAACACACGTTTGAAAAATAACATTGATAATATTTGTTGCTTTTCTTTGTTATTTTGTGGGGGGTTTTACACATCACAATCTATATTAAATATCGTATATACTCGAGTATAAGCCGAGATTTTCAGACCATTTTTTTGGGCTGAAAGTCCCCCTCTCGGCTTAAACTCGAGTCATACCCAGGTGTAGGCAGGGGAGGGGAGCGGGGGGTTTTCTAATTATACTCACCTGCTCCTGGCGCGGTCCCTGCATGTCTTTTCCCAGCGCCCCAGCTTCTTCTTGTACTGAACGTTCACATGGTACCGCTCATTACAGTAATGAATATGCAGCTCCACCTCCCATAGGGGTGGAGCCGCATATTCATTACAGTAATAAGCGGTAACGGTGACCGCTCAATACAGGAAGAAGCTGCGGCACTGGGGAACAGGGACTGCACAGCGCCAGGAGCAGGTGAGTATAACGGGGAGGGGGAGCGCTGTGCAATATTCACCTGCTGCCCGTTCCGGCGCCGCTCCGTCTTCAGCGTCTTCTGCAGTGACATACAGGCAAAGGGCGCGGTGACGTGGATAGTGCACGCCCTCTGCCTGAAAGTCAGTGCAGAAGACGCTGAAGACGGAGCGGCGCTGGAACAAAGTCAGATTAATATTGAAAGTGCCGGGGGCCTGAGCGACGGAGAGGTGAGTATGTGATTTTTTGTTTTTATCTCAGCAACAGAAAATGGGGCAAGTGTCTGTATGGGGCCATAACGTTCGTTCAGCACTATATGGCGCAAGTGTCTGTATGGGGCCATAATCTACGTTTGTGCAGCACTATATGGGGCAAGTGTCTGTATGGGGCCATAACGTTTGTGCAGCACTATATGGGGCAAGTGTCTGTATGGGGCCATAATCAACATTTGTGCAGCACTATATGGGGCACGTGTCTGTATGGGGCCATAATCAATGTTTGTGCAGCACTATATGGGGCAAGAGTCTGTATGGGGCCATAATCAACATTTGTGCAGCACTATATGGGGCAAGAGTCTGTATGGGGCCATAATCAACATTTGTGCAGCACTATATGGGGCAAGTGTCTGTATGGGGCCATAATCAACATTTGTGCAGCACTATATGGGGCAAGTGTCTATATGGGCCCATAATCAACATTTGTGCAGCACTATATGGGGCAAGTGTCTGTATGGGGCCATAATCAACATTTGTGCAGCACTATGTGGGGCAAGTGTCTGTATGGGGCCATAATCAACGTTTGTGCAGCACTATATGGGGCAAGAGTCTGTATGGGGCCATAATCAACGTTTGTGCAGCACTATATGGGGCAAGTGTCTGTATGGGGCCATAATCAACGTTTGTGCAGCACTCTATGGGGCAAACATCTTTATGGAGCATCTTATGGGGCCATAATCAACATTTGTGCAGCATTGTATGGGGCAAATGTGTCTATGGAGCATCTTATGGGGCCATTATTAACCTTTATGCAGGATTATATGGGGCATATTTTAATATGGAGCATCTTATGGGGCCATCATATACTTTATGGAGCATTATATGGGGCTCCTGATTCAATATGGATATTCAAAAACACTTAACCTACTGAAGTCTCAATCAATTTTACTTTTATTGGTATCTACGGTATTTTTACTTTTGACATTAAGGCCACGTTCACACTTTGCGGCCTGCTCTGCGGGTTAATCCCGCAGCGGAATTGATAAATCTGCAGGGCAAAACCGCTGCGGTTATCCCTGCAGATTTATCGCGGTTTGTTCCGCGGTTTCCGCTGCGGGTTTACTCCTATACTATTGATGCTGCATATGCAGCAATATGCAGCATCAATAGAAATGTAAAAAATAATAAAAATTGGTTATACTCACCCTCCGATGTCCGGATCTCCTCGGTGCTGCAGGCGGCTGTGCCGACAAGGACCTTCGTGACGTCACGGTCATGTGACCGCGGCGTCATCACGGTCATGTGACCGCGACGTCACCACAGGTCCTGCTCGCACAGCAACTGAGACCGGACGCCGCGGGCAGCGCTGAGAGGTGAGTATAGCATCATTTTTTATTTTAATTCTTTTTTTTACACCAAAATATGGTTCCCAGGGCCTGGAGGAGAGTCTCCTCTGCTCCACCCCGGGTACCATCTGCACATTATCCGCTCAACTTCCCGCAACGTGGGCACAGCCCCATGCGGAAAGTGAGCGGATCAATGCATTTCTATGGGTGCAGAATCGCTGCGATTCTGCACCAAGAAGTGACATGCTCCTTCTTTTTTTCCGCAGAAAAGCCGCGCGGCTTTTTCCGCGGAAATCCGCAGCGTGGGCACAGCGGGTTTTGTTTTCCATAGGGTAACATTGTACTGTACCCTGCATGGAAAACTGCTGCGGATCCGCAGTGTCAAATCCGCTGCGAATCCGCGGCAAAACCCGCAAAGTGTGAACGTAGCCTTACAGGTAGCTGCTGCATTTCCCACCATAGGCTTATACTCAAGTCATTAAGTTTTCCCAGTTTTTTGGAGGTTCGGCTTATACTCGGGTCGGCTTATACTCAGGTATATACGGTAATTAAATAGGTGAGTAAATTAATTCAAAATCTTGCAGTTTATGCTCAAACTCTCCTGGTGTACCAATCCTCACAATGAGAATACTGACAACTCTGCCCTCAGTGTACAACAGAAGCTGAAAAAGGGGCAGGCAGCATCAGTCTATCGTGAGGATGGTTGTTCCTCTTTCGATTAAACAGTCACTTTGAATTAAAAAGTGAATAACTTACTTTTTAATCTTTTACATATGTATCCTTTGTACCTATGGCATGCGATGTTCTCCCATGTCCCCTTAGTAGCAGACATTGTGACACAAGTTGAATGTGAAGCTTCAAATTTTATTCCATGATGCCAGTTTACAAAATCCAGAGGCGCATTGTCATACCAAAGCCATTCGTCTAAAAGCAAAAACATTTCCTTATTTAATGTGGCTGACCATGATATGCAATAATATAATATATTACAATGGTAATAAAAGTCTGTATAAACATGCTAACTAGAGATGAGCGAATCTTTGAAGGTTTGGTTTGGTGAATGTCACAATGTTCGCCAAACATATTCGAACACCATTAAATTCTATAGGAGGCAAAACTAAACCGATAGACAACATCTTCAGGATGGCCAAAAAGCTGCCAAAAGAGCTTAAATTAGGGGCAGACACCAGGAAAAGTGGCATCAATTGACCCACAGTAGAAATGTGATAATGGCGCAGCAGTCAGGCATGGACCCTGCATGAGGTATCAGGGTGTGGATCGGCATTTAGAGCTTTGGATCTAAATTTAAATTAAGATAGATGAGGGATGGGTGTAGGCCTTCTGTGCTGGGAGCCCTGATACCTCATGCAACAGCTCAAACTGCTTTTCTGCTGAGCCACACTTGGGTGCCACAAACATCAGTTTCATAGACTACGATTGGTAGATTTAAATATAGAATTTAAGAATAGTAACACAAGTAGTTGACTGAAAGTAATTGCAGGCCTACCAGTCTGGGAGCCCTACTGCTACGGGCAACACACATGAAAGAGACCCAACTTGGAGCCCAAATATTTAAAAAAATTATCGCCACACATCATTAAAGTGGCATCAATTTCCCCAGAGTAGAAATAAAGCAAGTGGGGGGCATGTCCTCAAAGTCGAGGGAGCTGGTTGTGTCCAACAGAGCTGTGCGCTCTAGAGTCTAAAATCTCCTTAATCCTCTGGGTTTTTAGGGCCATCCAGCACAAATCACACTTCTGGATATATTAATAACTGATGATGACTGTTTCTGAGCCATTTGAGCTGCTGGTGAAGGTATCACCTGACTGAGGCCTACCCAAGGCCTAAAGCTGCGACCTCTTCAGCAGACTGACGTGGTCCCTACAGGCTTAGGCCGGAACCCTTTAGATGGTGGTGCGGCGTTCCCGAAGGATCAGACCCATAGGTGACGTCCCCAAGCATCTTGAGCAGCAGCTGTCCCGCCACCATCTTGGACCAGCGAGGGGCTGCCTGAGCTCCAGATGTTCTCATCACTACAGCTCGCTATCTCCCCTCTATCTAACCAGCTGCTCGGCTTATCTCTAATGCTAGAGGGCTCCTCTCCTCTCAGTATATTGCTGAGTTGAGAAACTGTTAAATCTAATTAGTGGAGTGGATTTTAGGGGATAGCACAATACAGTTATATGAAAAAGTTTGGCCACCCCTATTAATCTTAAGCTTAATGTTTTATAAAAATTGTTTTTTTTGCAACAGCTATTACAGTTTCATATATCTAATAACTGTTGGACACAGTAATGTTTCTGCCTTGAAATGAGGTTTATTGTACTAACAGAAAATGTGCAATCTGCATTCAAACAAAATTTGACAGGTTCATAAGTATGGGCACCTCACCAGAAAAGTGACATTAATATTTAGTAGATCCTCCTTTTGCAAAAATAACAGCCTCTAGTCACTTCCTGTAGCTTTTAATGAGTTCCTGGATCCTGGATGAAGGTATTTTTGACCATTCCTCTTTACAAAACAATTCCAGTTCAGTTAAGTTTGATGGTCGCCGAGCATGGACAGCCCTCTTCAAATGATCCCACAGATGTTCAATGATATTCAGGTCTGGAGACTGGGATGGCCATTCCAGAACAGTGTAATTGTTCCTCTGCATGAATGCCTGAGTAGATTTGGAGCGGTGTTTTGGATCATTGTCTTGCTGAAAGATCCATCCCCTGCGTAACTTCAACTTTGTCACTGATTCATGAACATTATTGTCAAGAATCTGCTGATACTGAGATGAATCCATGCGTCCCTCAACTTTAACAAGATTCCTGGTGCCGGCATTGGCCATAGAGCCCCAAAGCATGATGGAACCTCCACCAAATTTTACTGTGGGTAGCAAGTGTTTTTCTTGGAATGCTGTGTTTTTTTGCCACCATGCATGACGCCTTTTTGTATGACCAAACAACTCAATCTTGGTTTCATCAGTCCACAGGACCTTCTTCCAAAAAGAAATTGGCTTCTCCAAATGTCCTTTTGCATACCTCAGCCGACTCTGTTTGTGGCGTGCTTGCAGAAACGGCTTCTTTCACATCACTCTCCCATACAGCTTCTCCTTGTGCACAGTGCGTTGTATAGTTGACCGATGCACAGTGACACCATCTGCAGCAAGTTGATGCTGCAGCTCTCTGGAGGTGGTCTGAGGATTGTCCTTGACTGATCTCACCATTCTTCTTCTCTGCCTTTCTGATGTTTTTCTTGGCCTGCCACTTCTGGCCTTAACAAGAACTGTACCTGTGATCTTCCATTTCCTTACTACGTTCCTCACAGTGGAAATTGACAGGTTAAATCTCTGAGACAGCTTTTTGTATCCTTCCCCTGAACAACTATGTTGAATAATCTTTGTTTTCAGATCAGTTGACAGTGGTTTTGAGGAGCCCATGATGCCACTCTTCAGAGGAGATTCAAACAGGAGAACAACTTGCAAGTGGCCACTTTAAGTAGCTTTTCTCATGATTGCATGCACCTGGCTATGAAGTTCAAAGCTCAATGTGGTTACAAAACAAAAAAAAAGTGCTTTAGTAAGTCAGTAAAAAGTAGGCAGGAGTATTTAAAACAAGAAAATGATAAGGGTGCCCATACTTATGCACCTGTCAAATTTTGTTTGAATGCAGATTGCACATTTTCTGTTAGTACAATAAACCTCATTTCAAGGCAGAAACATTACTGTGTCCAACAGTTATTAGATATATGAAACTGAAATAGCTGTTGCAAAAAAAAAAACAATTTTTATAAAACATTAAGCTTAAGATTAATAGGGGTGCCCAAACTTTTTCATATAACTGTATACTGCACTCCAGCTCCCCACCCTACCCCCATCTTCTTTCATTTTATTGGTCCCTCTATCATACAACTATAATGGCCACTATCTCCATGATCAGAGACTCAACGTCTCTCTGTTAGTTTACCTTCACTTTCTACATCAGCACCAGGACTTTTGATAGATAAGAAAAGAAACAATAAAAAAAAATAAGAAAGGAGACACCAAAGAGAAAGAGGGGGGCTGTAGGAACGCAGTTAAACGAAAGCTCCCCATGACTGCGTTGCCAAGGCAACTTGGGGAGCATCGTTTGAATTCAGGCAGGGGCAGTGGGGATTGGTTCAAGGGATGGGAGGAAATGGGGTGGTCCGTAATTTGTAGGGCGGGTTTGTAGGGAAAAGTGCGGGAAAGGGGGCCATTACCTTTTAGGCAGCGAAGTGTGAAGACATGCATGATGTCCTCCGTGGAAACCATTCTGGGGCAGCTGCGGGAGATGGCGCGGTCCAGGCGTGGCGGCTGGCTGGAGGACCAGCTGGCATTGTTGCTATGCAGTCCTGCAGTCCAGGGGACCAGATCAAGGAGGACCCGTCCCCCGGAGCGTTTGTCCCCGGAGCTTAGAGCGCGCGGCAGCCGCCGGCCACGGAGCCCCTCTCGGGACCCTGCGGAGGGCGCAGGCCGCGGGTCACCTATCCACCCCGGCCCGCCCTCCGGCAGAAATCCTCCGGCCGGCGCTGCTGGTGCTGGGTGGCGGTCAGGAGCAGCGGCGGTGCAGGCCAGAAGAGATGCGCAGGCCGCACCGGATGTGCCTGCAGTGGATCCGGTTCAAGGGGCAAACATGGCGGCGGTGAGCAGGAGCATTATCTGGCGAGCAGCTCCAGTGGCTGCGGCGCCGGCGCCAGCTACAGCGACAAGGAGGAGACCCCAGGGAGCAGCAGCGGGGCAGAGGAGCAGCAGCGATGGAGGCAGCGGTTCAGTGGCGGGTAACTCGGGGTCTGACCCACCCCGGGTGCCTGGCAGGAATGGCGCTCCAAGAGGCAGGGCGATGGGCAGGCGTATTTTAACCCCTCAGCCTGGCCCAGTTCGGAGGGGGTGCAGTGTGGCAGCGGCTGGGGCTCGTGACAGGGCCCAGCAAGAAGACAGGTCTGGAGACGGGCTGGCAGCTGTCAGGTCCAGGTCGCCCAGGAGGTCGAGGGAGAGGTCCTTATCTTCTGCTCCGGTCCCCCCTGGTGACGAGGAGGCCAGGGGTGCGGGCTGCGGAGCTTCGTGAGTATGAGGCTGATTCTGTTGCGGTGTTGGATAGTTGAGTTCGGTCTGGGGATAGCTGGTATGGGGGGGGTTGATTTGGCTGGGAGAGGAGGGGCTAGCACTGTTGGGGTCCCGGGGGTCAGGGAGCTTTTGGCGGGTATGTCTCAGATTTTGAGGAGATTGGATGGGGGGGCCTTGATAGTGCGTGGTCGTCTCCGGTAGGAGCATGGTTGCCGGCGTCTGGTCCGGGTGCAGGAGTGGTAGTAGGGTCCGATAGGGCGAGTGGGGTAGAGCAAGCGTCGGCGGTTGGGGTATCGGTGTCCGTTCAAACGGAAAAGGAAAAAGGGGATGCGATTAAATTGGATGATAGAGCTAAGGGGGAGGTTTATGTGTGCTTTGAGGGGCCGTTGGTGGCTCATTTAAAGAAATAAATAAAAGAAAAAATTTGGAAAGATGAATATGTGGAGATTTTCTCCCTCCTGCCTTTGGAGAAGTTTAATTTAGACAAGGGTAAGAAGGAGGATAGTAAAAAAGAGGAGGAAGAAAAGAGGCGCTGGCGATTAATACCTCAGATGTTTGTGAATTGGCAGCAGGCGTTTTCAATTTTGGCAAGTGTTATCGGGGAAAAGTTTCCGGAGAATTGTTCGGGCCTGTTTTGCTACTTGGATGCTATAGGGGAGGCATACAGGGCGTACGGGGGCCAGGCATGGCTTCGGTATAATGAGCAGTTTCGGCAAAGGAAGGCGGTCAGGCCTGAGATAAAATGGGATCAAAAAGATATAGGGTTGTGGTTGAAAGTTATGGCTCCAACGCGGTTTGGGCAGTCCTTTCATGGGGGGGAGGGAGTAGTGGTCAGCAGTCGGGACAGGGAGCTGGGGGACAGGGGTCACAGGGGGCTAAGGACAAAACAGGGACATGTTGGCAGTTTAATGACGGCCAATGCAAATACGGCAGTACATGCAAGTTCAAGCATGTCTGTTCTCACTGCGGCGGGGCCTCGCATGGAGTGGCCAAATGTTTTAAAAAGGCAAGGGGTAAACCAGCAGTGGGAGGCGGTCAAGGGGGTGACACCAGTGAAGGTTCAAAGGATGGCCCCTTATCTAAGTAGGTATCCAGATCGGGAAAAGGCGAGGCTGCTGTGGGAAGGTTTTTCGGAGGGTTTTCAGATTCCTCATCCGGCTCATACTATCCCATTTTCAAAAAAGAATTTGAGGTCAGCTAATTTACAGGCGGATGTAGTTACGGCTAAATTGGCGAAGGAGGTTGAGTTGGGGCGTATGGCGGGGCCGTTTAGCGCTTTACCCGTGGAGGGGGTGGTTGTTTCGCCTCTGGGGGTAGTCCCTAAGAAAGAACCTATCAAGTTCCGCCTGATTCAACATCTGTCATATCCAAAGGGCCAGTCGGTTAATGATGGCATCGCTGAAGATCTTTGTTCTGTGGTATATACTTCTTTTGATGCTGCGGTACAATGGGTGCGTAGGTATGGCGCAGATGCGTTAAGGGCTAAGACAGATGTTGAAGCGGCTTTCCGATTGCTTCCGGTTCACCCCGATAGTATCCCGCTGTTAGGATGTTTTTGGAACGGGGGTTTTTATTTGGATAGGTGTTTGCCTATGGGTTGTTCGATTTCCTGCTCGCTGTTCGAGGCTTTTAGTACTTTTCTTGAGTGGGTTGTTAGGGATGTTTCCCAGGTTCCGTCTGTCATCCACTACTTGGATGATTTTTTGTTTGTCGGCCCGCCGGATTCTCTGTTGTGTGGCAATTTGTTGGCTACCATGGAATGGGTGGCGGGACAGTTTGGTGTGCCTTTAGCGCGGGAAAAAACAGAGGGACCTTGCACGGTTCTGAGTTTTTTGGGTATTCTTATAGACTTCGAGAGGATGGAGTGCAGGTTGCCTGAGGAGAAGTTGTTGGCTTTACGGCAGGAGGTGCTGAGATGTGAAAAGTTGAGCAAGGTTAAGTTAAAAGAGTTGCAGTTGCTGTTGGGGCGTTTGAATTTTGCGTGCCGTATCATGCCTATGGGCAGAATATTTTGCAGGAGATTGTCTAGGGCAACTGCTGGAGTGCGGTCGGCACATCATTTTGTACATTTGAACAAAGAGCATAGGGAGGATTTAGTAATTTGGCGGCGTTTTTTGGATAATTATAACGGCAGGGCTTTGATTCAACAGGAAGATTTGAATGATTTTGATTGCTAAATTTTTACGGTCGCAGCAGGCAGTGTTGGATATGGGGCCTATTGTGCAGGAAAATGGAGTGTTGGAGGATGGCCTGATTGGTGGTGTGAAGCTGGTTTAACTAAAAATTTGGCGTTGCTTGAGCTGTTTCCAATTGTGGTTTCGGTGTTTATTTGGGGTAGTACTTTTAAGGATAGGCGGGTACGTTTCCATTGTGATAATTTGAGTGTGGTGTCGGTGATTAATAGTCTTTCTTCTTCCTCTCCCCTGGTAATTTGACTGGTCCGGGAGTTAGTCTTGCGGTGCCTGGAGTTGAATACATGGATTTCGGCTGTTCATGTTCCCGGTGTTCAAAACTCTATAGCGGATGCTTTGTCTCGTTTGCAGTGGGAACGTTTCCGGGAGTTGGCTCCAGAAGCGGAGGATGCAGGAACGACATGCCCTTCTCATTTGTGGTGGATTGTTGCGGACGAGGAGGTCGGTTGATACAGGCCACAGTGTCGGGAAGGACGTGGTCAGGTTACGAATCATCATGGCATATGTGGGAAGGGTGGTTGGAGCAGTTGGGTTCAGTTGAATCGGATGGTGAGAGTGATGGCGATTTTGCTGTTGATTGGGTCGGCGGAGGAACGGGGTTGGTCGGTGTCAAAGCTGAACAAATTTATAGCTGGTTTGGCTTTTGGTTTTAAGCTTCAGGGTTCCGTGGATGTTACTAAGGATTTCTTGATTTGGCAGGCGTTGAAAGGTTTTCGGAAGGGTTCGTCAACTTGCGATGCGCGTAGGCCCATATCTTTTGGGACGTTGAAGCGTTTGGGTGAGGCGTTGGGGGAAATTTGTAGTTCTCACCTTGAGGCTGTTTTATTTCAGTTGGCGTTTTCATTGGCTTTTTTCGGGGAGTTGAGACTCGGTGAGTTGGTGTCCCCTAATAGGTTTAAAGCGGGGGGTTTGTTGGCGGAGGATATGGAGTTTTGGGCTGGTGGAATTTCCTTTTGGATTCGGCGGTCAAAGACCGATCAGTTGGGGAAAGGAAGACGTGTGGTTTTAGGGAAGGTGGTTGGGGGTTTGATGTGCCCCATCGGTGTTTAGAGGCTTATTGGGGTTTGTGGCCGGACAGGCCTGGCCCACTTTTACGGCACCGACAAGGTGAGTTTTTGTCGCGGTTTCAGTTCACGGCAGTATTGAAAAAGGGGCTGACATTGTGGGGCCTTGACCCTTTTTCCTTTGGGACACACTCTTTTCGGATTGGGGCGGCATCTGAGGCTGCTGGTTTGGGTTTGGGGCCGGAGGTTATTCGGCGTATTGGCAGGTGGTCGTCTAATCGGTATTTGTCTTATGTTCGTCATTGATGTCGGTTACTTGTTTGGTGGGTATTAATTGTTGTTGTATTTTTCAGGTTGGACCCCACTGCTGGCTTGGATATTCGGACACTCTTTTGTGCATTGGGGTGCGATTCGTGCTGATGCTAGGCAAGATGGTAGGCAACTGGGTTTTAAGAGAGATGCGGTGGTGGTCCGATGGTTGGGTTTTCGGGGTATGTTGTGGTGCAGGATACTATCCGAGTTTGCCCGCGCTGCTAATTTGGATCGTTCCCCGGACATTGTTGTGGTGCATTTGGGTGGGAATGATTTGGGGTCTAAGCCGGTGAGAGAGTTAATTAGGGATATCCGTTATGATTTTTTGAGATTGTGGGTATCCTTTCCAGGGATGGTGACGGTTTGGTCTGACATCGTGCCTAGGAAAACGTGGAGGGCGGTACGTTCCCTTAAGGGGATCAATAGGGCCCGGATGAAGCTGAACAGGGCCGTGGTGAGCTTTGTTTCCTGTAATGGGGGTGTGGCAGTTCGGCATTTTGAGAGTGGGAAATTTTTGGAGGAATGATGGCGTTCATTTGAATGATATTGGTTTGGATTTGTGGATGTTGGCCATTCAGGAAGGGGTTGAGAGAGCCATGGCGGTGGTGGGGCACTCGCGAGCCTGAGGTGTTCAGTGCTGCTCATGGTTGGCGGGGGGGCGGGGTTCTTGGAGTTGGTTTTTTATGGGGCTGATCTGGCTTTGGTTTACTGGCTCTGGACGGGGATTTTACCTCGGGAGGTTTGGGGTTGGTTTGCCCGGTAAACGGGTTACATGGTGCCCTCGAGCTGGTGGTTACGGCTGAGAGTAAAGAAGGTTTTCTCTTAAAAGTTGGTTTGAGCTTTTGCCTATCGGGTGCCAGATTTATTAGCTCCAAGAACCCTCCCCTCAAGTTTTTTATATATACAAATGTATAAATGGTTATTTATGTTTGTTTTGTTAATAAAATGGCCGCTGTGGCCAAATTATCCAAAGAAATAATTGACATGTCTTAATTGAGGGTAAGAAGCATTTCTTTGGGTGAATGTGGTTGGATGTAGGCACTATGCGGTATCGCGAAGGTCCAATCTTGGGATATGCAGTTATGCAGTCATGTGTGATGCTACACCAGCAATGTTTAGAGCTTGAAAATATATATTCTGGATTCTTCATGACACCTAGTGGCCTACAGAGAAATAACAGCCTAAAGTCTACACGCACAATATTCCTGTTCGAATATCCCAAGCTTATGGGATTAATTTAATTTTCAGTAAGTAAGCAGTTCTTACAGAACTCTTTCAAATGCCATACATCAACAGATAGTTCCCTTTCATGATGGTTAAAATTGGGGGTGGTCCCACTAGAGAAGCTAATGCAAACTTAAAGAGCACAAAGGGAAAGATGGAGAAATTTGTTAAGAAAACAAGCTTTGGTTCTTCTGGACCTATCTGACCTCCACACTGGTGACTGGAGCATGGTGTAGGACCTAGCCACACTCCTTTCGGTCTATCTTTCACCTTCATAGTGGGAAACCACCCCTGAGAGTAGCCGGAGCAAACAGAGAAAGAAAACGGGGAAACTCGCACCAAAACGTCTTCTCCCAGACTGACTCTTGGACTCCAAGACTCTATACTGTTTGACTGCATGTTTGTCTTTCTCCACTTTTCTGTCTCTCTTTAACCTCCCACTCTACCACTCATGTTACCCAAATCTCTAACCCAGTACTAGAGAGTTGCTCATCAAAGACTTCTACACTCGGCAATCAAGCTTTCGAGGATGTCCAGTTCATTCTCCTTTCAACTGAGATGATTCGACTCTCTACACAGAAAAAAAGCAGTCGGCTCGAGATATATACATAGCTTCATGCTTCTAACCCATGAGTATGGCTGCGATTAAAATCTCTTATGACAATGTAAGCGTCTTTACTTCCCCTTCTAAACGAGGCCAGATTCTGAAATGTTTCAAAAAAGAAAAAATAGATCTCTGCCTCTTATAGGTGACGCATTTCAGACACAATCATATTCCCACCTTCCCAAAAACAAATTTTTCAAAATGGTTCTACAGTCCCTCTCAGTCGGGTAACTCGAAAAGAGTTAGTATAGGCATAAACAGCCAAACTCCTTTCACCTTCCTTGATCAGTGAAGAGCTGACCATGGTAGAATCATCTTTATCAAAGTGCTCTTGAGCTCTTCGCCCATAATCATAGCGCGTATATATGCTCCTAACAAAGACCAGATTAATTGGGACATTAGGCATTTTACAGGAATTCACAGAGGGTATGCTGATCCTCGTCGGACACTTCAATGTGGCCTTTGAACCTTCTTTGGATTCCTCTTCAAAAAAATCGACAGTCTCACAAAAATCATTAGCAAAACTTAAATCCAAACTCCACAGCATGCAATTAAAAGATATTTGGAGACCCATTAACCCTTCTACCATAGACTTTACCCATCACTCTGCTCCCATAAATCATACCCGAGAATTAACTATATTCTAATAGGTACTCAATACGCTTGTCTATACTCAAAGCCAAGAATAAATTCCCATTAGTGATGAGCGAATATACTCATTGCTTGGGTTTTCCCGAGCACGTTCGGGTGATCTCCGAGTATTTTTTAGTGTTCGGAGATTACGTTTTCATCGCCGCAGCTGAATGATTTACAGCTATTAGACAACTTGATTACATGTGGGGATTCCCTCGCAACCAGGCAACCCCCACATGTACTCAGCCTGGCTAATAGCTGTAAATCATTCAGCTGAGGCGATGAAAACTTAATCTCCAAACACTAACAAATACTCGGAGACCACCTGAGGGAGCAGTGAGTATACTCACTCATCACTAATTCCCATATTTTCTCTTACCATTCCCTGATTGACATTCTACTTACTATTCCGTCTATCCCGAAAAGGGATTATAGATGGTGATTCAACAATATCCACCTTAAAACCCCAGAAAATAGTAAACAAATAATTCATAGATTGAATTAATTTTTTCAATATAATGACAAGAAAGTGGTGCCTCTCCAAACTTTATGGGAGACACATAAATTGTTCATAAGGGGTGAATTCATAGCACTAGCTGCTCATCTAAAAAATAAAAGGGATATGGAACAAAAGGAATTACAAGATAAAATTCAGAATATTGAAAAAATTCATAAAAAGACGCTTGCTCATTTGTCTCTCCAGACTGACCTGAGAACGAAACTACCGTAAGTAACTTTCTGAACCTACAATCAGCAAATGTACATGGGGATAAGCCAACTAAATTCATGATGGCTCAAATTAAACAAAGGAAGAGAAAATCCTTTATTTCTCGCCTCAAAAATTATGTTGGTTCCACGATATTTAAAACAGAATAGATTGTGTTAGAATTTCAAACATTCTATCGGAGACTTTATAATTTAGACACTCAGCTTCCCGAACCCTTTATAGACAAAAGAGATAAAATTAAGGCTTTCCTAAAAAATATCCCCCTACCTACAATCTCTGAGGATCAGGTTGCGTTCCTGGGTTCTCCTATCTCTGAGAAAGAAATTTTGGATGAAATTTCATCTTCCCCAACGAACAAATGTCCAGGCCCTGATGGATGTTATACACCGGGGTCGAGGGGTCTGATGTTATACACCAGGAGCAAAAGAAAAGCCTGAATTTAATTAATCATTTTTTTGTGCGTAGTGTGTATTTGTATTCTTCAATGTTGGGCTGATTGGGCAGCCTATCTGATAGGAGCCGTTTCACTAACATATAGAATGTGCAGTAATACTTTTTTTTAATTCAAAAGTTTTATACCCCTGTCAATGGTGTCCTAGGCAGTAACCTACTTCACCTATCCCTCATTTTCGGCCAACCTCCTGATTATTCCTTTAAAAGACTCAGAATAGACTGAAGAATAATATCATTATTAAGAAGAAACAACATAAGAAGTATGGTGAGAGGTACAAAAATGGTTAAGAAAACATAACATCCTGATACCATACCTTCCACGTTTCTGAAAAGCCCAATCCAAAAACCTTCAACCTTGTCATTCAGTAACTCAGTATGATGGAGGAGGAAATTTGATTCAGTCTGATCTTCAATTGAAACTAAAGTGGAACCTATAAAATTCAGAGATCAAACAATTGTTTAAGGGCATTCTACTGGACAAATATGGTATCACAAGACATAATCACAAATCTGATGCTTCAGTACATAACATTTATTTATTTTGCTCACTTACATAGCGCCAGTGTATTCCACAGCGCTTTACAGACATCATTATCACAGTCCCATTGGGGCTCACAATTTTAATTCCCTATGACTATGTTCAGTTTGTGGGAAGAAACTGGAGAACCTGGAGGAAACCCACACAACAATGCGGAGGAAATACGAACTCCCTGCAGATATTGTTCTTGGTGGGATTTGAACCTAAGACTCCAGCGCCGCAAAGCCACATTCCGGGTTTGTAAATAAGGCTTAACAAATTCATGACTGGTCCATTTTCCCTGTTTCTTGGCCAAGCATTTTCAGGTACAAGTGTTTTTAATGGCTCGGCAAAAAAATTCTCATTTGAATATTCAAATAAATCACATACTTTTTTTCGCAATACCTGGGGTTTAATTTTTATGTCATTTGATATCCTTTTTTTATGACATCAGGAGAAAATGTAAAGAAAAACAGGAAATACGTGTCTAACACCACATTTTAAACTGTGTTACCCTTTACGTAGAAAATATTTTTGAAATATTGGACATATTTTTTTCTCAATGTCTCAATGTTTCTTTTTTTTTGGGGGGGGGGGTTAGGTTTTGTTTTATATACATTTTTATTTTCTACAAAGTGTTCCAAATTATTTAGCAAATTGGATTTAAATATCATAAAGATGTCATTTTTTTATTTTTAAAATAAACTCATGGGCTGTTTTTGTCTCATGGCTCTTTCATCACTGAAATCAATCTCATATACCTGTGATAATTAGTTTCCCAGGTGAGGCCCAATTAAAGGAAAACTACTTAAGAAGGATATTCCACATTACTAAGCAGCCACAGGTTTAAAGCGATATGGGATAGAAAAAGGATCTCTCAGCTGCCTAAAAGTGTCAGTGCAATGCCTTGGACAAGGTATGAAAACATTAGTTATTTAAAAAAAAAACTTATCTGTGACAATCATTCTGTAAATAGATTTGTGGCTGATACAGAGCAAAGACAGGTTTATGCAGATAAAGTCATAATGAGGAAGGTTCTGCCAGACAAACTCATCTGATTAAGAGATCAGCTGATAAAATAACATAACAAAGCAGAAAAAAAGTGTTTGAATATTATGATGTCTTTGGGATCCCAAGAACCTCAAGGTATAGAATCCTGCACAGGCTGAAGGTGTGCATAAGCCTACTTTTCGGCCATTCCCAAACAGTGCTCACAAGCAGAAACTGTTGCATTAGGCCCACATGATGACTAATTTTAAAACAGTCTTGTTTACTGATGAGTTCTGTGCAACCCTGCATGGTCCAGATGGATGGAGTAGTAGATGGTTGATGGAAGGTCACCATGTCCAACAAGGCTGCAACATCAGCAAGCAAGTGGCAGAGTTATATTTTTGGCCGGAATCAAGGTGACAGAGCTGATAGGCCTCTTTAAGGTCTCTGAAGTTGTGAAAATGACCCCAGCAAAGTATATACAGCTTCTAACTGGGCAATTTCTGCCATGGTGCAAAAAGAAGAACCATGCCATTCACACCAAATCATCTTCATGCTGCAAAGAATACTTCTTAGTCATTGGCTGCTATGGGCACAAAAGGAAAGAAACTCCTGCGGTAGCCACCATCCTCCCCTGACCTCAACCCTATAGAGAACCTTTGGAGTATCATCAAGCAAAAGATCTATGAGGGTGGGAGGCTGGTCCCATCAAAACAGCAGTTCTGGGAGGCCATTCTTACATACTGCAAAGAAATTCAAGAAGAAACTATCTAAAGACTCACAAGTTTAATGGATGCAAGAACTATGAAAATGATATTAAAAAAGGGTCCTATGTTACGTGTAACTTGGCCTGTTAAGATATTTTTGAGTGAAAAAAACATTTGATTTAATTAAATTTGACCTTTACTGCTGCAAATTTAATAAATGGACTATTTTCACTTCTTTACAAGCTATAAAAACTCTGTTGTGCATAATAATTTGCAATAGCGCATTGTGATTTTTTTTTTGTTTTGAAAAAAAAATACTGTTATTATTGGAAGGTTTGTCCAACAAAATTTGAGAAAATTAGAGAAAAATAGCAGTCACTTAATAATTTGTAACGAGGTGTATTTCCGTACTGCGTTGGTCGGTGGCTGGAGAGCAGAGGCTCCACACAACAGGCATAATCTAGTGACGTTGTTGCGCCTGTTGTTTCCAGACATTAGCTCCCGTCTACACCACTGTATTTGCTGGTATCTGCTGTTTCGGGATGTATATACCTGTAAAATTGAGGCACTGGGCATAAGGAAGGGTAGGAGGGGACAGCCATGTGGTGCTGCTCGCAGACCACTGTATCCCATGCTTTGGTTGTCTCAATCCGTGGGCCAGTCAGGAGCAGCCAAATGGATAGATGTGGCCAGTGTCCTGTACTTTCCCAACTCTGTTGCAAGGGAAAGTGTGGACTGCACCTATGTACATAGTGTATGAGTAGTCCAGAAGTAGTTGAACAGTTGTATCGGCTCTGCGAGACTTGCAAACTGTTTAGCTCACAAAGCATTGTCTAACTTGCCTAAAATTGTACCTAGTTCACAGGATAAAAGTTGTGGCCCCTTCATTCTTCATGTTAAAGCAATGGAATATGTTGGTGACACAGCAAAACTTTATGAGATAAGATAGTTTCTTTATCTGTTTTTTGGATCTCTGCCATAATCATTATCTCAGTGAAATTAAATCATTATCCAATGCTTCTATCACTCACCTTTGAAAAGACAGTGACGGGAGGCTTCAGACCAGAATTTAGTTACAGATGATTCAAAATGATAGCAATGGTTACGGAAGGGTATCCATCCTTCTGTGTCTGGGCATGTTCCTGGGTTTTGTGGTGGGTCGGTGGGAGCGGGAACTTTAATTTAAAAAGGTAGAAGAGAATGAAATGGACATAAAGTGTCATGCCCTCATCGTTAAGTTTCATGTTTTCATTACTGAGTTTTTTGTTCACACCATATAGGCTCCCTCTAGGGCAGGAATGTCAAACTCAAATACACATAGGGCCCAAATTAAAAACGTATTTATTAAAAAAAAGGTCTAAAATTGAGGAAGTTTTTCCTTATCATCAAATATAATGATGACACTTTTCATATGGAAACAAACTTAAGGGGCTTGTCCCACAAACTATATTTAATTAATAGATCTTTGAATAAAAGTAGCACATAATCACAAAGGGGGCATTCTGAAATAATATGTTATGTAAGAGCAGTAAAAAGCATATGGCCCAATAGTCTAATTTATTTATGTAATAACAAAGGATAAAAACCTTGAATTGTTAAAGAATACATATAATAAGTATAATGCCAGCAAAAGTTCCCCCCAAACACAGTATGATACCTCCACAGTGAATTCCTCCCTAGTACCCTCTACAGGCACAGTATGATGACCCAAGAAAATTATGGTGACCCAAAATAATATCATATGCCAACTGTGATCCCCACACAGACCTCCAGACAATATAATGGGCCCCCTCATAGTCCTCCATACAGTGTAAAGGGCCCCACATAGTCCTCCATACAGAATAATGGGCCTCACATAATCGTCCATACAGAATAATGGGCTACACATAGTCCTCCACACAGTATAATGGACCCCACATAGTCCTCCACACAGTATAATGGACCCCACATATTCTTCCATACAGTATAATGGGACTCAAATAGTCCTCCATATAGTATAATGGCTTCAAATAGTCCCTGGTGTTGCAGGCCAAATATAATCACCCCGTGGGCCAGAGTTAATAATAATAATAATAATAATATTAATAAATTGACATGTGTTCCCTAAGAGTTGGATTTTCTTATTGGCACTAGCTTTTTGTCCCATCTCCTTGCTCTGTAGTGGTGCATTGTGGGAAGAAGGAGCTCATTCCCTCACAGACTGAAGTACAGAGAACATCCACCATTTTATCCCCGTTCATGATAGCATCTCTGGTAAGAAAGGTTATGTGGCATTTGTTTGCAACCATCAAATACAGGAGACTCTCCCCCCTGTATTACTCAGCTGCATTTATAAAACTAGTTAGCAGGCTGGTTGAACTCATGTTGTTTATACACTGTTTAGCCATTTTGTCTCATGTATTTCTGTGTTGCCTTTGTAAATGTGCTAATTCCTTGTTATTTTACTGTTTATAGTTTCACTGAATAAATTTACTAAAAGGGAACCTGTCACCAGAAAAATTGCGATTAACCTGCATATATGGGTACCTGCCCAGCACCTGCACTTTGCTGAACGCTGCAAGGATAAAATGAACTTTATTTTCCCTGGCAGCATTCCGTTTTCAGTCACGGGGACGAGGCCGGCACCGGTTCAGTCACCGCTCTGAGTATAGAGAGCTGTGGCTGTAACCGCACCCCCGGCTTTGACTGACATTGATTCTGCATTGGGACCGGCTATCAGTTATTGCGGAGGGTGGCATGGTTACAGCCGTCGCTCTGTATATCAGGGACTGAACACCAGTGCCATCCCCGGGACTGAAATCGGAATGCTGCCAGGGGAATAAAATTCATTTTCTCACCACAGCGTTCAGCTAAGTGCTGGCAAAAAAAATGGCCTTGGAAGTGGGCATAAACTTTAGCAAATTACGAGCCATTTAAAAGGTGACATCTAGTGATGGGCGAACATGCTCAGATAGCGTCTTATCTAAGCATGCTCTGGTGAACACATGTGGGGATTCCCTCACAATAAGGTAATTCCCACATGTGTTCAGGCTGTCTAACAGCCACAAATCATGCAGCCGCAGGGACTCCAACATAATATACGAGCACACCCAGATGCTCGGATATCAACCGAGCATGCTTGGATACGATGTTATACGTGCACGTTCAGCCATCCCTGGTGCCATCGTATCAGAGGACGTGGATCCAGGGTGACATTAGAGGTGAAAACAGACCCTCCTAATTCATGAAAAACATGGCTTATTGTTAAAAAAACTGTCCAAACTTTGGGACCCCCAATTATTTGTCATTGATATAAACCTCATCCCTTCCCTAGACCACCAGGTATGCAGATATTAATCCTTGTCTAGTGTAGAAAACCAAGTATCATGATATTATCTCCTTGCTGCCCTGGACTGCCGGACACATAGATAACTCCTGGAGGTCTATGGAAGATTGGATTAATGACAGCAATCCCTATTCTTAATGGACCTGTTTTACAGACCACAAGGGATGGAAGAATATACTCATCCATAGTCCTAGACCACCAGAATTCTAGATCTATAATCCCTTTGAAAACCCTAGAGTACCTTTGATGTGCACATTGTCCCCTTCATTACTATAGAGGAGGGCATAGGCACTATTAAACTACTTATGGTACCTGTGGCGTATCTAATTTGAGTTCCATATGGATATCTGGAAAATGATCAACTTACCGCTGGTTTGTTTGCAGATGAAAGAATAATAGCTCTCATCACAAGACGACGTCGTCCATTGTCCATCCGTATCCACATATACACATCCAGTGTCTTTACTTGGCTCCTCTGCAGCCCATCTGGTGTAGCGTACTTTCCAGTTATCCACCCATTTATATGTATTCCCAGTCTGAAATAATTTATATTAGTTACATGGTGGAAATGTCAGCTTTTCATAAGCCATCAGTCATAGGAATAAAAGCAAAAACAAACAGTGACAGTAATAAAATAAGACTTTTCTCTAACCCGTCATGCCCTGTAAGGAGAAGAAGATTAAAGAGGAAGTGATTGAAGAACAATGGGAGACACAGAAGCAGTCTATAATTTTAAGGGTAGGTTAATTTTAAAATTGAGAGGTAGAATATGAAAAATATAACCCAGAAAATCACATTGTATAAATTATATAACAGTATTTGCATTTTGCAGTGAGAAATAAGTATTTGATTCCTCTGGCAAACAAAACTTAATGTTTGGTGGCAAAACCCTTGTTGGAAAGCACAGCAGTCAGACATTTTTTGTAGTTGATGATGAGGTCTGTGCACATGACAGGAGGAATTTTGGTCCACTCCTCTTTGCAGATCATCTCTAAATCATTAAGATTTTGAGGCTGTCGCTTGGCAACTTGGAGCTTTAACTCCCTCCATAAGTTTTCTATGGGATTAAGGTCTGGAGACTGGCTAGGCCACTCCATGACCTTATTGTGCGTCTTTTTGAGCCACTCCTTTGTTGCCTTGACTGTATGTTTTGGGTCATTGTCTTGATGGAAGACCCAGCCACCACCCATTTTTATTGTCCTGGCGGAGGGAAGGAGGTTGTCACTCAGGATTTTACGGTATATGGCTCCATCCATTCTCCCTTTAATGTGCCCTTAGCAGAGGAACATTATCAAAACATAATGTTTCCACCTCCATGCTTGACAGTGGCGACGGTGTTCTTTGGGTCATAGGCAGCATTTCTCTTACTCCAAACACGGCGAGTTGAGTTAATGCTAAAGACCTCAATTTTTGTCTCATTTACCCACAGCACCTTCTCCCAATCACTCACAGAATCATCCAGGTGTTGATTGGCAAACTTCAAATGGGCCTGCACATGAGCCTTCTTGAGCAGGGGTACCTTGCGGACACTGCAGGATTTTAAACCTTTACGGTGTAATGTGTTACCAATGGTTTTCTTGGTGACTGTGGTCCCAGCTCTCACCTTCCTCATAATCAAGGATACCCCATGAGGTGAGATTTTGCATGGCACCCCAGATCGATGTTGATTGACAGTCATTTTGTATTTCTTCCATTTTCTTACTATTGTACCAACAATTGTCTCCTTCTCACCCAGCGCCTTACATATGGTTTTTTAGCCCTTTCTAGCTTTGTGCAGGTCTATGATCTTGTCCCTGACATCCTTAGAAAACTCTTTGGTCTTGCCCATGTTGTAGAGATTAGAGTCTGACTAATTGAGTCTGTAGGCATGAGTCTTTTATAAAGGTGACTATGTAAGACCGCTGTCTTTAATGCAGGTAACGAGTTGATTAGGAGCGTCCAACTGGTCTTTAGGAGCCAGAGCTCTTAATGGTTGGTGGGGGATCAAATACTTATTTCTCACTGCAAAATGCAAACAAATTTATATAATTTATACAATTTGATTTTCTGGATTTTATTTTTGATATTCTATCTCTCAATATTAAAATTAACCCTTAAAACCCTTAGACTGTTCATGTCTTTGTCAGTGGACAAACTTACAAAATCAGCAAGGGATCAAATACTTATTTCCCCCACTGTGGTAAGTGAGGGTGATTAATAATCACATGGTCATATTCATATGGCGCGCTAACCTGGGGCTATAAAAGTGGCCAAGGAGGAGTAAGTAAGAAGCTTCAGTCTGTACTGCTGTCAGAGTAGTTTGTTCCAGAAGAAGGAGACAAGCTCACCTTCATGAGAGTACTGCCATTGTTGAGGCCATCGTAAATCGGTAATCAACTCAAGGTGTCTACCTCTTTTGTTATCAGGGCATTGCATCTTGTAAGATTCTGCATGTCTATATTCCTTCCACAATTAAAACAGTGGGGAACAACTCATGCAATGGCCACTGCATCTTATTTATTTAGAGGGGCACATCACCACTCAAACACTCCTTACAAGCTATTTCATCTTGTAAGATTGGTGACATCAGCTTCTTCCCCCAAGTGAGACTGCAACCATCAAGCACATTGTCTTTTTGCAAGTAAAATTATTATTGAACTATCTTCTGGTTCACACGCAATCATTCTCCCTCTTTGAGTGTGAGCCACAGTATCCTACTAAATAGGAAGCTGAGGTACATAATGGGTAAAGCAATGTGAACTACGTCTTTGAATTTCTCTGGAATCTTTGGTGGCCAGTTCTCTGTATATAACTATGAGCCTTCACATACCCCACTCTCCTTGCTTGATTCGATGGAAGAGACATACACCCTGACTGCCTCCTTTTAATCCTTGCACCTCTTTTATGGCCGTCTCCAGCGCACATGCTCCGGAGACACTGCGCACTACTGAAGAGGAATGGATACTCACCGCTCTCTGCGATGAACGGTCCGGTGAGTATTCCGGCAGCTGCTGGCACCGGAGCAGGACACTGTGAGGGAGAGGAGGAAGGTAAGTGTAATGTTTTTGTTTTTTTTTAATCTTTTCTGATGGGACCAATCATACCAGCAACAAGATGGGGCCAATCATACCAGGATACCAGAAAGAAATGCATATTCATTGCCCTCCACGCCCATGGGCGTGGAATGCAGTGTATATTCATTTCTCTTTACCAGCAAGCACAGGAGTTAGCCGGAGTCACCGGCTCCTGCCTCTAGTGACCCGATGCTCCACCAAAACCGCTCCCTCACCTCCCCACCACAGCCAGAGACAATACATCTGGACTATAAGATGCACCCCCCATTTTCCTCCACTTATAGTCCAAAAAATATGGTATTTACTCACAGCCATATATATTGAGGACCCTGACATTACTAAAGTCGTGACTGTAGAAAAGAGATTCAAAGGGGACAATTGGAGGTTTTGCAATACTTGCGATTTGCCCAGACACCCAATGCTACACAGCAGACACAATCTACAGTCAGATCCTCAAAGATTGGGTTTAGTATTTGGCTATTTTGCCTTTACAACTGTCACACTCATTAGGTACATTACTTTATTGGCTGGTTTATAGGAAGTATTTGTGGAGCGCCCCCACGTCAGGGCAATGGGGTACTCGGTACCGGGTCCTTCTCGGTTCTGGGGATGTTACGGTGGCCCGACCCGGTCCATGGCCCTTTGAGGGGCGTCCAATTAAAGGTGTAATTAGTTTGTTGTTTGTACGGTGTTCATGACGCCACCTGTGGTATTCGGTCAGGGTGACCAACGCTACTTAGGAGTCCGCTGGGGTGATGGAATGGCAGCTAGATGGTGTAACTTCCCACAGGTGAAATGTCAGGGCTTCCCGGTAGAGTAGATGGTGATGGTGTAAGGCACAGTAAATAACGAGGACACAAGGTTGCAGTCTCTTTACCTTTTACTGTAGACTTCAGTGTCCACAGTCCAGAGCACTGCTAACAGGGCTGGCTGAGTCCGGCCGGTCCGAAGGCACATCCAGAGTTCCCTTTGCAGGTGGAAATCAGTAGCCTTCCTACTAGCGCCTGGGTGTTGTAGTACCTCCCTGCTGAGCACCACGGGATAGTCCTCACAACTGTTGTGTATGTTTCTGGTGTTCTCTCTCTCCGTTCCCCAGATGGTATGGATAGGACGCACCCGTATGACGGGGTAGGCCTGGAGCTATTTTATAGGGACCCTAGTGTCGCCCCTCTCCCACAATTTGCCTCCGTTGTCTTCATTAGGTTTTAAGGTTGGGCGACCAACTTGGAATTAACTGTCCTGCCATAGTTCAAAGTAATGCGTAGAGTCTGTTCCTCCCTCGGTGTTCCGGCTACGCGCCTCAGAAGGATGTTGCCGATCTTAAGGCAGAACTCCTCCCGGTGTTATCTCCTTGTGCTGTGATCTCGTTTCTCACTCCATAATATACTGCGCTTCGCGTCCTTTCTTATGATGCTGCCGCAATGTAGTGCAGGCGCAGCTCCGTAACGTTCTATCTCGTGCTCTGTCTCTGTCAGGATCCCACCCCTGACAGGGACCTCTGTCTGCAGCTCCGATGTTCCTCCTTCTCCCCCTGTCTGCCTGACAGGTCTTCTCTGGGTCGAACCCAGGTAGCTTTCTGCCTGACTTCCTATCCAACCCACCAGTTTTACCTGAGTGTGAGGAGTGGCCTAGTAGATAGAACTCTTTGCTCCCCTGGTGGACTGGAGTGTGAAGTGTAGTGTGTGACTGTGATACCTGGTCATGTGAACTCCTTTAGTACCATCAGACGTAACATCACTCCCCCTGGTGGGAGAGCGACATTACTGAAACGACCAGGACTCTGGGGCGCTGCAATTGTATATCTCTTTTTATTGTATTTTCTGTTATTGCATTATATGCCTCTTCACAGGTCCCCGCTCTACATTTCATATAGCATTTGTATACATAGCCTGCATTGATAGTATAGACTTTATTAGTCCATGTCTAGTTGGACATGTCCATTATATTCTTAAGCCTATTGCATATTTCTGCACTGAATACAGTGGATGTCAGTATGTGTTTATGGTTTTTTTAGTGTTTTTAATCCAGTTTTCAACTTGTATTGTCTCTTTAATAAAATCATTATTATTTTAGATGTACTCATCGCTATTGTATTGTTTTTTCTTGTCTATCTCCTAATTTGGTACATGACGTTGCACCCTTATTTATCATATTGGCAGTGCACAATATTTCCTTTCGTTTACATGCAATACAATCTCCGCAGGGGAAACCAGCCCACTTCACTCCCCCTACGTACAGTATTGAATAGTCTGATTAGTGTGGCCACATAGTGGCTCCTGACCAGCAAATCCTTCAAGTTTTTATTCCTTCTAGTTGTCAATATGGGAACTTCAGGGAGTGTTATAGTGTTGGTTCAGTTTTTAGGATAGATGAATGATTTTGCAAAATGTCACTGATGACCTCCTTTTGAGAAATATTGGTAAAAATAAGTCTCAATGTGGGATCACTCTGTGTTTTTCAAAGTGGAGGTCAATATATTTAAGCTGGATGTAGGTTAAGCATGGCTATACTTATATTTGATAGCTCTTTTGCTATAACCTCGAGGCAAAAATGTATTTTTCAGATCATCCGTTGTTTTCTCAAAACTTTCTTCAGAGGATCAGATTCTCCTCATCGGCAGGAAGTGACCGGTGGGAATGGCCCATATAGTTCATCTAATATGGCGGGAAGTTGTGTGCAATAATGAATTAACCTTCTTTCTGAAGATATCCGTCTGTATTAGGCTATCCCCAGATGTTTTGAGTTGGATAGTCAAAAAATGAGTTGTTGTTTGTTGTTAATGAAACCTGTACGTGAACCTGACATTGAAGTCATTGTGGTTCAACACAGTTATAAAATCTTTAAGTTCAATTTTGGTGCCCTGCCAAATTATAAACAGGTCATTGATGTATCTGTACTTGCACTACACATGGGAAGTGGACTGGGGGTTCCATGGAAAATCTCCTCCTATAGGCTGAGAGATTTGCATAAGATGGCCCCAATGCCGTGCCCATGGCAGTGCCTTGCTTCTGTAAAAATAATCTATCTTTGAATGTAAAATAATTATGTGTCCTCCTACCTTATTTTCTATGCATAAGAATTAAACTAATTTGTCACCTACTGACTTGTTATATGATAATCAATACTTAAGAAGACATTGATTTAGAGTTTGTTAATCTTAAAATCTTTCAATAAAAAAATTATACTTACGTTTCTTCTTTATTCTGTTGCTGTGATGTTAAAGCAGCAGAGAAATACTTTGAGGAGCCTAGTGTTTAGACAAAAGGACGGGAAGGTTAGCGAGTTTGGACGACATGAACTGAAAAGGGAAATTCTTTTCTCTCATAATGTGACATATAAATAGGCATTTATATACTGGCTTCTTCCATTAAAAATATACAATATAGTAGAAAGACATAAAGGGAAGACACAAAGTGCATCTGCCCCTGATATAATGAGCCTTAGTGTAACAACATGTCACATACAATAATGGGGGAAGAGTTTCCTTACTTTGATGGACGGCTCACTTTCTCATTGTTATCTCTTCTGCTGTTGGAGAAATAGAATAAATTATCACAAATAAATTTATAATGTATAATTTTGCATCTTGAAGACAGAATTTAGGAAATAAGGGCATGTCCATTTGTGGAAAGTGTTAAAATACCTACATGTTCTTGGCTCCTGGTTACTTTTTGGATGCCAAAATTTTGGCATCCACCATTTACGTTTACATCTGAAGAAAAATCCACACAAACAAACTGAGACACAGACAGTTCACATTATCATTCTGATCAGTCTATGAGGATTTATACAGCGATATTGTCCTGTATAACGTCCTGCGCTTATGTCACTTTTGACGTCATCGTTCAAAAGTCCAAGGTCTCGTTAGCGTAAATGCAGCCATGATTGCTCTTATTACTTACGGGATCGGCTCTGTGTCCGGCCACGCTATCTTTGTTTCATATCTATAATAAAAATGAAGTTTTCATTAGAAGCAGAGAAAATATCAGAAAATATCTGTAGAGTCAGGGGCACAGTTATAGAGCGTTAATAGATTAAAAAAAACAGATAACCAACAACGGCCTCCATAAATTTCACTTCTATACCATCTAGGTAAGAACCTTTACATCTGCATGTGAAAACCTCAGAACAAACGACTGGAGGGTTTCTGGTCTCACTGGCCTTGTGTTTTTGGACTTAGTTATCATTATATACAGTATATGCAGCCATGTTGTATCCAGGGATGTCTAACAAGTACACAGTGGGCCATAATTAAAAACTTGGACAAAGTTGAGGGCCAACCTTGATATTTATTACATTAGTCACGACAGAAAAAAAGGGAGGAAAGGAAGAATAAATGTGTTGGGGGCATCTTTCTAAGGAATGGAGGACCCCAATACTGCAGGAGAAGTTAGGGTTGTGGGGATGGTAGATAGCAGTGTATAGGGGAATGTAGAGGGTGCGGTGACTCTCACAGAGAAGGACATTTAGGAAAGGAGAGAAAATAAGTTCATTAACAGCACTGAAAGAATAATATTCACAGAGTCAAGATGGCAGAAAGTGAACAAAAAGGGTAAGATCTCAATATATGTAGCAAAAGGATAACAATGGGCAAAAAACAAAATGGAGAATACATGACCAAATAAAGCAATAATATAAATCATGGCATGAGTGCACTGGCTTAGTAGCAGACCTACGCTCAGCTAGTGGAGGAGACAGGGTAGTAGGCACTGTGCGCACCTAGATGTTTGGGAGGGCACATGAGTGTGCGCACTTAGATGTTTGGGAGGGCACAAGGAGGGTGTGCAATGATGTAGGGAGAAGAGGAGGGAACCTCCGGATCAGGTGAAGGCCGCTCAGGAAGTGCATCATAGCTGGGCAGCGAGTGTTGTAAATGGCCTTGTAGTAACCCCAGAGCGTGCCGGACTGGAAATGCGGGATCAATAGTGGTATTTGGGGGCCAGCTCTAGTAGACATTTGTTTTTTTTTCTCACAGGTCAAATACAATCACACTGTATGTCTGCCTCCTCTGCGCCACCTGTCAGCGCCTCTACCTTCATCTTTGACAGTGACAGTGACCATTAGCAAAACTGTTTTCAGTGCACCATGGCCACATTGGAGCGGCAGCACTGCTTAGACAAGACCAAGAGCTCAGAAAATTGTGCCCCCGATAATCCTGGAGTATATGTACAGCGATATTTACTATCCTCCTCAGTCTCCACCCAGTGATAACAAGTCATTCATCAGATACTAATAACTATGTACAATCGTATACAACCTGTGATATCTGCATACTCCATATCTCTGTACTCACAGTCTGGTGGTACCTTCGCTTCGGTCTTCCTCTCTTATTTGGAGCAATCTTCTATCCCTGCCCACCTCTTGCTCCTCTTCCTCACTACTGAGCACATAACATTGATTACAGGCAGAAATAAATAAACGTTATTGTAATCGCTCCTTTATAGGGAGTGTTACCGTGGGTTCATACAATGGAACAATGGTGCATTTACTGCTGTGTTGTTCCAAATCCAAAGGAAAACTGTTACGTTTTGGACAAAAACATGCGCTGTGATCACTTTGTGTGAGCCCACCATAGTGCGGATAAATACATGGTTCATTAATAGGTGTAAGATATTTCTGACAAATTCAGAATTTTACAGGACAGCGCACAGTACTGCACCACTTCAGCAGGTGGCGCTATTAAGCCTAAGAACACTGTATGTTATGTAGTAAATAGTGATACATCCTAGCGCAGTGTTCCCCAACTCCGGTCCTCAAGAGCCGCCAACAGGTCATGTTTTCAGGATTTCCTTAGTATTGCACAGGTGATGGAATTATTGCCTGTGCAGGTGATGCGATTATCACCTGTGCAATACTAAGGAAATGCTGAAAACATGACCTGTTGGTGGCTCTTGAGGTCCGAAGTTGGGGAACACTGTGGACCTAGCGCATTGCTGACATCACGCCGCAGGCACTAGGAGAGCGGGTGTACGACAAAGCACTACAACAGCCTTCTACTTCTCTGGCCCAAAGTCAGTCATCGTGAGCTTCAGATGATTAAATGCGGACATTCAGGCACTGAATGGAAATTAATGGCATAATTAAAGGGGCAATAAATGGCAAACTGACACAAAAATCAGTGCCTCTGAGTGTCCACTTACCATTTATCATTATTAATGCCCTTCTGTGCCCTTTGGGTGCTACATGAGCAATAAACTGGAAAAGATCATCCAGAAGGACCAAAGGGGCAAACGGCACATAGGAGTCACTGATTTCTGTGACTATATTCCATGTATTGCTTCTTTTGTGACCTTACGTTTATTATCTCATTTCTCCACAACTGAGATTCTCTGACCATGTTATAGAGGAAACATTACAGCCATGTATATGTACAGCCATGTTTTATCTCCTCCACAGTCTCCACCCTGTTACACATACAGTAACAGACTTTATGCATTAACTCTCTAACAATCCTTTTATAAGTTAGTGAGGGGGTTCACTTCTGACAGCCACTGACATCCCCCCCTCCGTGAGACAGAATTGTCGGGTGACGATAGGTTATTACGGCAGCCGGGAACCTTCTGGAGGCCTCCATGTCGTGGCCTCCATGGAACAAGTCAGTTACAATCCATAATATGTGTATATCTCATTATCTCTTTACTTACGCTCTGATGTTGTCTTCGCTTTCATCTCCCGTGCCTCCATCACGGGGGTCTCTTCACTCACTTCCTCACTGAATAACATAACCCATTAGAAGAGAGGGTTAGATTGTGGACACATACCGCAGTCATGGGGCATTTTTGTGCAATGGCTTTTGCTGTGATTTTGCAAAAATTTGGCAACTAGTACGTAATTCAGTGCCTCCTTAGTGCCCACTTGCCATTGTTCCATTTGAGTGCTCTTCTGTGCCACTTGGGTGCTACAGGAGCAATGAATAGAAAATTTGCTTTGTTTGCGCAAAGCAGAATGATACTAAAGGGCGACGGGTTACATGGGGCAGCGGCAGGTTACATGGAGTGGCACTTGCATAGGGCGGCGGATTACATGGGGTGGCACTTGCATAGGGCGGCGGGTTACATGGGGTGACACTTGCATAGGGCGGCGGGTTACATGGGGTGGCACTTGCATAGGGCGGCGGGCTACATGGGGCAGCACTTGCATAGGGCGGCAGGTTACATGGGGTGGCAGGTTACATGGGGTGGCACTTGCATAGGGCGGCGGGTTACATGGGACAGCACTTGCATAGGGAGGCGGGTTACATGGGGCTGCGGCGGGTTACATGGGGTGGCACTTGCATAGGGCTGCGGGTTACATGGGGCGGCGGCAGGTTACATGGGGCAGCACTTGCATAGGGCGGCGGGTTACATGGGGCGGCACTTGCATAGGGCATCGGTTTACATGGGGCGGCACTTGTATCAAAACTGTGTATTTTTTTCAAAAATCTCCCTCTCTCTTCTCTGCATCTTTATGAAGAAGGCAGGGGGAGCGCCACATTCATTTGTATCTTTAAGACACAAATACAAATGAACTTCTGAGCTCGCTGGCACTTCTGGAGTCAATGGCGCTCCTAACCCAACATGCAGCGGCGCGCTCACGCTACTGACATGATGGTAATGTGAAGAGGTCACCTCATCACACTCCATACATAGTGTGGCGTCATTTTTTTGCACAGGGAAGGGCAATTATTTATTCAGGGGCACAGCATAGGGCTTATTTAGGGTGCAAAATGGGTGGCTATTTTTATATTTTTATGCAGGTGGCATTATAATGACACTGATATTTTTAAGGGCACCGTGTCGGGATGTGCTGCAGAAGACCGGAGAAATCTGCAGAGAGGAGCAGTGGCTGAGAAGAGTCATGGAGTCAGGTACTTAGGTGCATTTACATTGCTCAGTTGCAGCCTGTAAACGAGCGCTGATCTGCTATATGAAGCCGATCGACAGTCACTTAATAGCCATCGCGGGATGTGACTTCACTCTCATGTCTACAAAACGATTGTTAACATGATCGTCCTGTGCACATAGCAAACCATTGTTCTCAGCAGCACGTTCACACAGGACAATGTGTCGCTGAGAACAATGGTATTAAAGGAAATCTTTCACTCCCAAAATGCCAATTAATCTGCATACACCTTTATAAAACACTGACCATATGCACAGCAAGTCATTTTTACACTGCAGTGTATGAGGTTAATCTTTTTAGCATTTATTTAATGATTTTTCAGGCAGGTTACAGAACAGATCTGTTTGAAAAAGTCACTGTGTGCACATACCCTTAGTGTGACTGATCAGTAGGGGTCGTGATCGCTTAAAGGGCAGCATGAACACCAAATACGGCCCTGCTAAAGGGGCAAATGGGCACTTAGGGGACACTTAGGCCACTTTCCTGTTATTGTCACTTTTATGGCCTTCTTTTCAGTATCTCCTATCTGACCAATTGACAAATATTGACCCCCCTATAGTACCCTTCCATAACAGACAAGTGCCGGAGGAGGGGGAACAATGAAGGCTCCCTGTGTGTTACAACACAGAAGGACATTAAATAAGCAATGGATTAACCCTGACACTACTGAATAGAAAAAGTGAAAAAAGTGTTAGAAATGTTTCTAAAGTTAGTTTCTTGCACAAATATAATATATATATGTAGGTGTTCTCCAAGATAAGATGTTTTCCAGGACTTCCCCAGTCACGGTCTATGGGGTGCATTAGTGTAAATGCGGCCGTGATAGTTCTGATAACTTACTTCGCCCAGGCTATTATTATTTGTCTCATTCGCCTATAAAAAAAAAAAAAAAAAAAATTAGCTTATGTTAGAAAAATTGATACTCAAGTAACGGAAAATATCATCTGATTAGCGTCTCGTTGATAAATGCAATTATAATTAGTAGCATTCAGGGGCATATAGGGAGTCATTAGGAATAACATAACCGACACCAGACTTTCCAGTATGTGGATAGAATAAAAGTGAAGTTTTACGGCATCTGATGGGGTTTTCTTTAAAGCAGACATTGTACAAGTGCACAGAGCCTGGGGTGACATATACATTTACATATTTATAGGGGGGCAGAGGTAGCAGTTGCATTGGGACCTGGTGCCTTTAAGGATCCAAAATCCCTTCTGCTACATCTAACTAAATTCATCAGTATTGTAAATGGTTTATGGGAGTTGAGGGTCCCTGTTACATATTTTATATTGGGACCTGAGATATTCAGTTTACACTTCTGATTGCATCTAAGTCTCATAGTGAAAAATAGCGGAAGACTTCAAACAGTGAAAGTCGTGCACCATGACTGCACCAATTACTTACGGCAGTGACTCCTCACTGGGCCATGCGATCTTAATACGGCATCCAAAGCTCCTGAAATAAGAACATACAGCTCTGGTTAGAAGAAATGATGCTAAGCAAGCCTACGGATAAAGTCATCTGCCTGTATACAGCTGCTATAGATGGATCCTTGAGTATCTTTTCCCGGGAGACTTGGGATATTCTGGAAGAACGTTATAACCTCACTACAATCCGATGTCCTCACTGCTCGCTTCACTATTGGATATATAACATAGACTCTATTTAGCAACTCTCATAAACTACCAGTGTTACAATCACTTATTTTATATGATAATGTTTTCTAAAAAAATTAGAATTTTTATTCCATGGTCGATGTTATCCTCCAGTTGCCAACCAGTGGCAGAATGAAGACTGAAATTTATGGTGAACTGTGTATGGAGGACATAAATGGTTTCATAAACCTCCCAGGCAAGATCCATGTAAATAGCTCTAAGAATAAGTGTCAGTGTCACTCACAGCAACCAATCAGATCATTGCTCTCATTTCAAAGGAAACTGAGATGCTAAAATCTGGAATCTGATTGGCTCTGATGGGCCACACTGATACTTTGTCTTAGAATAGTTTTCAGACATGAGCGCCCCTGTGTCGGCTGATGGTGGCACAGTGACAATGAGGGTATGGGCACAGTCAGACGGCCGTAAAATAAGGACGACTATTGCATGGGAATGCTCAGACTGGCCTGAGCATGACAGCATGTAACTCTATATAACTGTCACACATGGGTTGGGATAGCCGCCGGCCAGTCTGAGCGTTGCGACACAATCGTCATCCCCGTTATATGGCTGTCTGACTGTGCCCTATGTGAAATCCTCCTGGATTTCCTACGCTTTTTACATCGTTCCCCCTTATAGATGCATTGATTATGGCAATAGATTATATGGGGGATCCTCTGACAAATATTACCCTGTTTATTACACCAACTTACAAAATTGTCTCCCGAGCAGGGACGCGGGAAGCTCTTCCAAATGTATTGGGCCTATAATAGAACATACAGCTGTGGTTAGAATCGTTTACACCTTGGCTCATCATTTGCAGCTTTTTTTAAGTCACTTTCTTTTTTTTATCTTGTGGTATTCGTTTCTGTTTCGGCACCAAATTCATCAAAATGGTGCTCGCAATTCATGAATCTGTCGCAAAGTCAAAAATGAAACTTGAAAAACCAAGCACGGTCACAGGAGCGCTGAAATGAAGCCAGGACAAAAATATTGGTTTAAACCACAACGCGTTTCAACGGTACCCCGTCTTCATCAGGTGGAAGTCTATTGTGAGTGGACAGGAAGGGGTATTTAAAGGCAGTACAACCAATCAAAATTAACATTCTATCAAACAAGCCACATGATAAAACACATGATAAAACAACACAACCAAATGAAATGCAAAAACATAAATGCCTCCATTAAAAGAATTAAAAACATCATAAAACTAAAACACATATGTTAAATAAAAGAAAAAAATATATAAAAAAAAAAAGTCTAAAATGAGCTCAGAAAGGAAAAATTACCTAATAACATTCTCAATAGTGAGATTTAACCCCTCGGCAGTCAACGTGCCCAAATTGAAAATCCAGAAGCTTTCCCTTTTAATAAGACTACCATAACGGTCAGACACAGTCTCCGGAATAAAATCTATGATCGTTAGTTTAAGAGATTCCATGTTTTTTTGGTGTGTAAGTAAAAAATGTTTGGACAGACTATGCAGCAAGAAACCATTCCGAATATTTTGACGACGTTTGTTCAATCTTGCATGCATAGTCTGTATGGTGCGGCCCACGTACTGAAGACCGCAGCCGCATTCTATTAAATAAACTACAAACATGGATTGAGAGTTAACATAATACTTAATTTTATAGCTAGTGTTGGTGGTGTTGGACCCACTTTGGATGGAACTGCAGCACAGGCATTTAGCTGTCCTGCAGGAAAAGCACCCAGCATTCTCAACCAGCAGAAAAGTGGAGAAAACGTGGGGACTTCTAGTGGTATTGCTGGGTGCAACCAGATTACAGAATGTACGACTCCTTCTAAAGATTGTTCTGGGATGGACAGGGATGTGGCCGGAAAGGATGGGGTCCTCTTTCAATATGAACCAGTATTTCCTTAGAAGATTCTGAGATTGATTAAAGGTTGTAACAAGACTCCATTTAGAGAGTTCAGAAATAGAACACTTATTACCCTTATTGCTCTTAATCTTGTGTATACACTCCTGCTGGGACAATGTCTCTGTTTTTAGAAATGCATCATGAACTAATTTCTTGGGGTAACCTTTGGTGCGAAAACGTTGTTTTAAAACCTTTGCTTCGTCATGGAAATCCTCATCCCTTGTGCAGTTTTTCCTAATGCGCCAATACTGCCCATAAGGGATGTTCGAGATCCATTTGGGGAGGTGTCCACTGTGGAAACTTAGGTAACTGTTCACGTCCACAGTTTTAAAATGTGTAGTCGTGAAAAAAGCGACCCTCACTATCAATGTGTACCACTAAATCTAAAAATTGGATTGAGGTGTGGGACAGATTTGCTGTGAAGGTAACGCCCCAGGGGTTCAAATTCAAGTTACTGACAAAATTCCGAGCTTCCAACTCTCTACCCGTCCAAATAATAAAAAGGTCATCTATAAAACGTCGGTACAGAGCTATTTTGCCAATAGCCAGGTGAGACTGCGCGATGAAGACAGACTCAAATGCCCCCCATGAACAAATTTGCATAACTGGGGGCGAATCTTGTCCCCGTCGCGCAGCCTTTCACCTGGCGATAAAAAAAGTGCTCAAAAGTGAATACATTATTATATAAAACAAACTTCATGGCATTTATTAAAAAAAATTTTGGGGAAAATTGGCATTTGCTCATCATTGGACAGGAATTGATCGACTGTTTCTAAACCCCAATCATGGGGTATATTCGAATAAAGGGTCTGAACATCCATTGTTATGAGGATACAATTGGGTACACTGGGAAAAGATTGAAGAGTATCAATGGTCGGATGAATCTTTAAGATAAGAACGGAGATTAACGACATACTTCTGGAGAAATAAATCCACGTAATGTGATAGATTACTGGTGATTGAATTAATACCCGAGATAATCGGACGGCCCGGGGGGGTTGGAAGGATTTTTGGTAGAAAATTAAAAAAAAGGAATATTATAACGAGAAATATTCAGAAATCTGAATTCCTTTTTGTTAAATAGACCTCAGGAATGAGCTTCATTAATGAAAGTCTTATATTCAGAAAAAATGTTTTTGAAAATATCTTGGTCCAATGTATTGTAATATTCACTATCATCCAGAATTCTAAAACTCTCCTGGATATACCACCCCCTGTTCATAACCACCACCCCTCCCCCTATATTGGCATTCTTGATGATAATGTCGACATTTTCCCTTAGGGATTTAATGGCCACTTTTTCACCTATACTGAGATTGCAGTTTTTCTTTTTAAGTGATGACAAGAGACCGAATTTCTTTGAAAATTACTTGTTGAAAAGTTTCAATGTGGGATCCCTTGTGGTGGAAGGGGTAAAAATTACTTGAGGTGGCTTTAGGATTAACATGCAGAAAAGGGTCACCCCCCTTGGATAATGAATTTGTCTTGGTGGTCCCAGACCTGTTTCTACCTTCAATCAAAAAATGTCGTTGTACCGTCAGTTTCCTAATAAAATCATTAAAATCCAAATAAAGACTGAAAGCATTAAGTGGAGAGTCGTGGCAAAACGAAAGCCCACGTTCGAGAAGTAGTTTCTCCTCACTGCTGAGGGTGTAGTCAGATAGATTAAAAATACTAGAACGGTCAATGCTCATATCAGAATTTATTGATGTAGTAGGGTATTCGGGGGAAACCCAAAACTTTTTGGGGGGGTTTTCCCTTTCCCCTACATCCTCGTTTTCTCTTTTCTTTTCGTTTGATGGTGTGGTACTGACCGAAAGAACTGAGTAATTTTGGTATTCTGAAGAATTTTGTTTGAAGATTTGGATTTTGTATTTTTTGTGTCGTCCTTCTCCTCCACCACCATAAGTCAACAGGGTGATCATGCTACCCTCGCAATAATTTTTTTAATGGGAGTTTATGACGCCTGCAATAATTTTTAGAGGCCTACTTTGAACATTATTTTATTTATAAGTATACCCACAAGAGTAAATGTTTTTCAGCCCATGCACATAGTTCATGGGCATTATCTGTCTAGGATACCCACTTCATATAATCTGCTACAAATGTTTTCTGAGGCCCTCCACTATGTTTCTTCAAAGGGGTATTGGAGTGCCTCCTAATTTTTGGCATCCCTTGCACTTAGTGCATATGCTTTACCAGTGTAGGAGACCTACAGTAATGGGGAAAAAATGCTTTTCTGAGGCTCCACCTTTTAGTTGAGGGAACATTTTTGGAAACCAAAAGAACTAGTAGGTTCTATTAGTATATTATCCAGTGTCTTGTTGTGGGCTGTCAGGTGGTTATCACATAGGAAGTTTTCACGCTGCATGCAGGATTTTACAGCCAGGACAGGATACTTTGCACAGTAAGTACAGAAGATCCTGGTCTCCTCCATATCAGTTTTCAGTAGATGCGAAACGCTCCACTACATTCCCTAGGAGGGTTGATGAAATAAGTCGCTGATGCTGCTACTTTAAACGAATTACTTTTTTCTGAGTTACCGCATTTTTCGCTTTATAAGACGCACCTGATTATAAGACGCACCCCCAAATTTGGTGAAGAAAAAGAGAAACATTTTTTTTTTTAATGTTAAATGGGGGTCTGTCTTATACCAGTGTCCATCTTACAAATCATATGTCCCTCATCCTGGTATCTATATAACCCCCATCCTTGTGCTGGCACATACCCCCTGGTCACTATATGTCCCCCTGTGCTGCTGGCAGACACATGCCCCCCTGTGCTGCTGGCAGACACATGCCTCCCGGTCACTATATGCCCCCCTGTGCTGCTGTCAGGCACATGCCTCCCTGGTCACTATATGCCCCCCTGTGCTGCTGGCAGGCACATGCCCCTGGGTCACTATATGCCTCCTGTGCTGCTGGCAGGCACAAGCCTCCCCAGTCACTAAATGCCCCGTGCTGCTGGCAGACACATGCCCCCCTGTGCTGCTGGCAGGCACATGCCCCCCCGTGCTGCTGACAGGCACATGCCCCCCCCATGCTGCGAGGAGCTGTGAGCACGGAGCCATCATCGGACGGTGAGTTAAGTGTTTGTTATTTTATCATGTGCCTGCCAGCAGCAGGGGGGGCATGTGTCTGCCAGCACAGGGGGGGGGGCGTGTGCCTGCCAGCAGTACGGCGGGGGGGGGCATGTGCCTGCCAGCAGCACAGGGGGGGGAGCATGTGCCTGCCAGCAGCACAGGGGGGCCATATCCATGTTGGAAGGGGGGAGATGCAGGCACAGGCAATATCCGCTGCTCCCCTGTGAATCAACTCTGTGACTTCAGCACCGAGGTGATGGACAGCAGGTGCAGTGAGTATTACATGAGGCTAATGAGCGGGAGCACAGGACCTCCTGCTGTCTCTGCAGCCGGCCCATTCCAGCCCCCTGACACCACTCCAGAGCTGCCCCCCCCCCTCCTCTACAGCACAGCACAGCACAGCACACAGATTCGGATTATAAGACGCACCCCCCACTTTCCCGAAAAATTTTGGGGAACAAAAGTGTGTCTTATAATCCGAAAAATAGGGTAATTAAAATAGATACTATTGTTATAGCGCCATTTATTCCATGGCACTTTACATGTGAGGAGGGGTATACATAATAAAAACAAGTACTATAATCTTGAACAACACAAGTCATAACTGGTACAGGAGGAGAGAGGACCCTGCCCGCGAAGGCTCACAATCTACAAGGGATGGGTGAGGATACAGTAGGTGAGGGTAGAGCTGGTCGTGCAGCGGTTTGGTCGATCGGTGGTTACTGCAGGTTGTAGGCTTGTTGGAAGAGGTAGGTCTTCAGTTTCTTTTTGAAGGTTCCCACAGTAGCCGAGAATCTGATGTTTTGCGGTAGAGTTCCAGAGTATGGGGGATGCGTGGGAGAAATCTTGTATGCGATTGTGGAAAGGGGAGTAGAGAAGGAGATCTTGTGAGGATCGTAGGTCACAGATGTATGGAGGAGATGGGTTGTGGATGGCTTTGTATGTCATGGTTAGGTTTTTGAACTTGAGTCGTTGGATAATGGGGAGCCGTGGCAGGGATTGACAGAGGGGAGAGGCCGGGGAATAGCGGGGGCACAGGTGGATTAGTCGGGCAGCAGAGTTTAGAATAGATTGGAGGGGTGCGAGAGTGTTCGAGGGGAGGCCACAGAGCAGGAGGTTGCAGTAGTCAAGGCGGGCGATGAGGGCATGGACTAGGGTTATGTTATTACCCCTTATTTGCACTTCGTCTACTGCGAGGTGTGGCAGTAGGGATATCGTAAGACAGGCATCTAGTCAGGGATTATTTCCTTATAAATTCTACGCCTCGCTGTTGCTTTCTTCCACGGACTCCTTGACCAATTCAAGGTTTTAACGGTGATCTGTACTCAGAAATTCATCAACGCTGCCAGTGTTACTTGAGTTCCTCCAGAGTTTGTTGTTGCCACATACAACTCCCAGATTTGGGAGTCCCCTCTTCCTATAGTCATGTGTCTGCATCATCTAGTACTGCGGGCAGTTCATTATTGCCTTCTTCGCATAATGACTGTAAATGAATAAGATAAATGATGAGTCCTAAATTGGCTTCAGTTGTTTAGTAGATGGGGATCTTCCTGCCAGCAGCGATCTTCCTGGTCTTTACAGAAATGTTTCTTCACTGTTAATGAACTACCAAATCGATTGACATCCAAAATAGTTTGCTATAAATTAAAATGAGATGACGGAACAGAAGTCAAACCTTCAACACTTTACTTTGACAAAACTGTGAGGTTACCATGTTATCATCCAATATTCCTCGTTCTGTACTTGTGCCTTTTTTTTATGTTTCCAACCCCATCTCCTTGTCACATACTGAACCTTCCTTTTATACTGTTCAGTCCAGGTCCCATAACATGGTGGATTTTCAAAATATCGTGGAGAAAATTGAAAATATTACAGGAAAAATCTGATATAATCCCAAAGCAAAATTTGACAAACGGAGAAAGACAGGCATTACATGGATTACATAACCCCAATATTGTCATACAGGTACCAGATAAAGTTGGGGTCCATTACCATCCTGGATAGTGGTTTTTAGGAGAGCGAAAATTAGATAATGCTTATTGATACCAATATTTATCTCAAGGCTAATCACACTGTAAGGTGATCACACTGCCTTGTTTAGTGTCTTAGTGGCATGGGGTGTGCTGTATGTATCAGTTATGTGAGCAGAGCGATGTCTGTGTGCGCGCTGTAAGTATCCGTTATGTGAGCGGTGTGTGTGTGCGCATGCTGTATGTATCCCAAATGTGAGTAGTGTGTGTGCGCGCGCTGCATGTGTCTGATATGCGAGAGGTGGGTGCTGTATGTATCCATTATGTGAGCGGTGTGTGTGTGCTGTATGTATCCGATATGAGCGGTGTGTATCCGATGTGAGCGGTGTGTGTTCTGTATGTATCCGGTATGTGAGCGGTGTGTGTGTGTGCTGTATGTATCCAATATGTGAGCGGTGTGTGTGTGCTGTATGTATCCGATGTGAGCGGTGTGTATCTAGTATGTGAGCGGTGTGTGTGTGTGCTGTATGTATACGATGTGAGCGGTGTGTGTTCTGCATGTGTCTGATATGTGAGCAGTGTGTGTGCTGCATGTGTCTGATATGGGAGCAGTGTGTGTGCGCATGTGTCTGATCTGTGAGCAGTGTGTGCGCTGCATGTCTGATATGTGAGCAGTGTGTGCCCTGCACGTGTCTGATATGTGAGCAGTGTGCGCGCGCTGCACGTGTCCGATATGTGAGCAGTGTGTGCGCTGCATGTGTCCGATATGTGAGCAGTGTGTGCGCTGCATATGTCTGATATGTGAGCAGTGTGTGCTGCATGTGTCTGATCTGTGAGCAGTGTGTGTCAGCTGCATGTGTCTGAGCTGCATGTCTGATATGTGAGCAGTGTGTGCGCTGCATGTGTCTGATATGTGAGCAGTGTGTGCGCTGCATGTGTCTGATATGTGAGCAGTGTGTGCGCTGCATGTGTCTGATCTGTGAGCAGTGTGTGCGCTGCATGTGTCTGATCTGTGAGCAGTGTGTGCGCTGCATGTGTCTGATATGTGAGCAGTGTGTGCGCTGCATGTGTTGTGAATTCTGTTTGTGGGCTCCCCCGGTGGTGTTTTATGGTAGTGCCACTTATTTGCCTTCTTCTATCCTTGATCACCTGTTGACACCCATTAGGGGAGTTTCCTATTTAAGGCTGCTTGGCTGCTGGTCTGATGCCGGCCAACAATGTATCAGTAGCATTCTGTTGCATTCTCCTGCCTCAAGATCCTGTTCAGCTAAGTTGAATTTTGTTTCTAGTTAATGCTATTTTTGTCCAGCTATTTGCAATGTGACTCTCTGTAGCTGGAAGCTCTCGTGGACTGGAATTGCCACTCCAGTGGCATGAGTTGTCACTGGAGTTTTAAAGTAATTTCAGGATGGTGTTTTTGAGTAGTGTTTTGAAGTTGACCGTGAAGTGACTCTTTCCTGTACTTCTGCTATCTAGTAAGCGGACCTCACTGTGCTAAATCTGCTGTTCATCCTACGTATGTCTTTTCCTCTTGACTCACCGTCAATATCTGTGGGGGGCTGCTATCTCCTTTTGGGGTTCATCTCTGGAGGTAAGGCAGGCCTGTATATTCCTCTGATAGGGGTAGTTAGATCTCCGGCTGGCGCGTGGTGTCTAGGGCATCGTAGGAAACACTCCCCGGCTACTTCCAGTGTCGTGTCAGGTTCAGGTCACGGTCACTTTAGTTCCCATCACCCGAGAGCTAGTCCGTTGTTATTTTGATTTCCCTGCCATTGGGAAAATCATAACAGTTTGACCGGCCCACATGTGTTAAAACTATGCACTAAAGCAGGAAAGGATATGAAAAGGTTTTTTTTCCTTCTGTGTTTGGAAAGTGCACCTTAGTGCTTATTTGTACTCCTTGCTTAAACTGCAGTCTTCAGCCTTTTTTTTTTCCTCTCCTCTTAATCTCTGAATGGCTTTGGTTACACCTGTTTGAATCATGGATCCACAGAGTTTGGTTGCAGGTCTGAATAACCTGGCTACAAAGGTCCAGAACTTACAAGATTTTGTTATACGTGCTCCAATGTCTGAACCTAAGATCCCTATGCCTGAATTTTTTACCGGAGACAGATCCCGTTTTTTGAATTTCAGAGAGAATTGTAAATTGTTTTTGTCTCTGAAATCTCGCTCTGCTGGTGATCCTGCGCAACAGGTTAAAATTGTTATTTCTCTATTGCGGGGTGACCGACAAAGTTGGGCATTTGCATTGTCGCCAGGGGATCCTGCGTTATTAAATGTAGATGCGTTTTTTCTGGCTTTGGGGTTGCTTTATGAAGAACCTAATTTAGAGATTTTGGCTGAGAAAGCCTTGATAGCTCTTTCTCAAGGGCAAGATGAAGCTGAGATATACTGCCAAAAATTTCGTAAATGGTCGGTGCTTACTAAATGGAATGAGTGCGCTCTAGCAGCTAATTTCAGAGAAGGTCTCTCTGATGCCGTGAAGGATGTCATGGTGGGGTTCCCTGTGCCTACAGGTCTGAATGATGCCATGAAATTGGCTATCCAGATTGATCGGCGTTTACGGGAGCGCAAATCTGTGCACCATATGGCGGTATCTTCTGAGCAAAAATCTGTGCACCATATGGCGGTATCTTTTGAGCAAAAACCTGTGCACCATATGGCGGTATCTTCTGAGCAAAAACCTGTGCATCATTTGGCGGTGACCTCTGAAAAGGCACCAGAGCATATGCAATGCGATAGTGTATTGTCTAGAGGCGAACGACAGAATTACAGGCGCAAAAATGGGTTGTGCTTCTATTGTGGAGATCCAGCTCATGTTATATCAGCATGCTCTAAACGCATAAAGAAGGTTGATAAAAAGGTTGATAAATCTTTTTCTATGGGTACCTTGCAGTCTAAATTTCTTTTGTCCGTGACATTGATTTGTACTTTATCATCTGTTACTGTGGATGCTTATGTGGATTCTGGCGCCGCTCTGAGTCTCATGGATTGGTCCTTTGCCAAGCGTTGTGGGTTTGATTTAGAGCCTCTGGAGGTTTCTATTCCCTTAAAGGGTATTGATTCTACACCTTTGGCTAGCAATAAACCACAATATTGGACACAAGTGACTATGCATCTGTCCCCAGACCATCAGGAGATTATTCGTTTCCTTGTGTTATATAATCTACATGACGTATTAGTACTTGGATTACCATGGTTACAAATTCATAATCCAGTCTTGGACTGGAGATCAATGTCTGTGCTGAGCTGGGGATGTCAGGGGATTCATGGGGATGCACCTTTGGTTCCCATTTCTTCATCTACTCCCTCTGAGATCCCAGCATTTCTGTCAGATTTTTATGATGTCTTTCAGGAGCCTAAAACTGATTCTCTCCCTCCTCACAGAGAGTGTGACTGCGCTATTGAGTTGATTCCCGGTAGTAAATTTCCTAAGGGTCGCTTGTTTAATTTGTCTGTACCTGAACATACTGCTATGCGGGAGTATATCAGAGAATCTTTGGAAAAGGGTCATATTCGCCCCTCTTTGTCTCCACTGGGGGCAGGGTTTTTCTTTGTGGGTAAAAAGGATGGCTCATTGAGACCTTGTATCGACTATCGACTTCTGAATAAGATTACAGTTAAATACCAGTATCCGTTACCTTTACTGACTGATCTTTTTGCTCGCATAAAGGGGGCGAAGTGGTTCACTAAGATCGATCTACGTGGTGCGTATAATTTGGTGCGGATTAAGCAGGGGGATGAGTGGAAGACCACATTTAATACGCCTGAAGGCCATTTTGAGTATTTGGTAATGCCTTTCGGTCTCGCGAATGCCCCTTCCGTTTTTCAGTCCTTTATGCACGATATTTTCCGTGAATATCTGGATAAATTTATGATTGTGTATTTGGATGATATTTTGATTTTTTCGGAGGACTGGGAATCTCATGTTCAACAGGTCAGGAGAGTTTTTCAGGTTTTACGAGCTAATTCTCTATTTGTGAAGGGCTCAAAGTGTATTTTTGGGGTTCAGAGAATTTCCTTTTTGGGATATATTTTTTCCCCTTCATCTATGGAGATGGACCCTGTTAAGGTTCAGGCTATTTGTGATTGGGTACAACCTACTTCTCTAAAGAGTCTTCAGAAATTCTTGGGATTTGCTAATTTCTATCGCCGATTCATAGCGGGTTTTTCTGCCATTGCTAAACCTTTGACTGATTTGACCAAGAAGGGTGCTGATGTTGCTAATTGGTCCTCTGCGGCTGTGGAGGCCTTTCGGGAGCTTAAGCGCCGCTTTTCTTCTGCTCCTGTGTTGCGCCAGCCTGATGTTTCGCTCCCGTTCCAGGTTGAAGTAGATGCTTCCGAGATCGGAGCAGGTGCAGTTTTGTCGCAGAAAGGTCCTGACTGCTCAGTGATGAGACCATGTGCGTTTTTCTCTCGAAAGTTTTCGCCCGCTGAGCGAAATTATGATGTTGGAAATCGGGAGCTCTTGGCCATGAAGTGGGCATTTGAGGAGTGGCGTCATTGGCTTGAGGGTGCTAGACACCAGGTGGTGGTCTTGACTGACCACAAAAATCTAATTTATCTTGAGTCAGCCAGGCGTCTGAATCCTAGACAAGCGCGCTGGTCGTTGTTTTTCTCTCGATTTAACTTTGTGGTTTCATATCTGCCTGGGTCTAAGAATGTGAGGGCGGATGCCCTCTCTAGGAGTTTTGAGCCTGACTCGCCTGGTGATTCCGAACCTACTGGCATCCTGAAGGATGGGGTTATATTGTCAGCTGTCTCCCCAGACCTGCGGCGCTCTTTGCAGGAGTTTCAGGTGGATAGGCCTGATCGCTGTCCGCCTGGTAGACTGTTTGTCCCTGATGACTGGACCAGTAGAGTTATTTCGGAGGTTCACTCTTCCGCGTTGGCAGGTCATCCTGGAATTTTTGGCACCAGGGATCTGGTGTCTAGGTCCTTCTGGTGGCCTTCCTTGTCTCGAGATGTACGTGTTTTTGTGCAGTCTTGTGATGTTTGTGCTCGGGCTAAGCCCTGCTGTTCCCGGGCCAGCGGGTTGTTGTTGCCCTTGCCTATTCCTAAGAGGCCTTGGACGCACATCTCTATGGACTTTATTTCTGACCCTCCTGTTTCTCGTAGGATGTCCGTCATCTGGGTGGTGTGTGACCGTTTTTCCAAGATGGTTCACTTGGTACCTTTGCCCAAATTGCCCTCCTCCTCTGAGCTGGTCCCTCTATTTTTTCAGAATGTTGTGCGTTTGCATGGTATTCCTGAGAATATAGTGTCTGACAGGGGTACTCAGTTTGTGTCTAGATTTTGGCGGGCGTTCTGTGCCAGGATGGGCATCGACTTGTCTTTTTCGTCTGCATTCCATCCTCAGACTAATGGCCAGACTGAGCGTACTAATCAGACCTTGGAGACTTACTTGAGGTGTTTTGTGTCCGCTGATCAGGACGATTGGCTTGATTTTTTGCCATTGGCAGAGTTTGCCCTTAACAATCGGGCCAGTTCTGCCACTTTGGTTTCTCCATTTTTTTGTAATTCAGGGTTTCACCCTCGCTTTTCGTCCGGTCAATTGGAGTCTTCGGATTGTCCTGGAGTAGATGCTGTGGTTGATAGAATGCATCAGATTTGGGGACAGGTTGTGGACAATCTGAAGTTGTCCCAGGAGAAGACTCAACAGTTCACTAATCGTCATCGGCGTGTCGGTCCTCGTCTTTGTGTTGGGGACCTGGTTTGGTTGTCTTCTCGATTTGTTCCTATGAAGGTCTCGTCTCCTAAGTTTAAGCCTCGGTTTATCGGCCCTTATAGGATTCTGGAGGTTCTCAATCCTGTGTCCTTTCGTTTGGACCTCCCAGCATCTTTTACTATTCATAATGTTTTTCATCGGTCATTATTGCGGAGGTATGAGGTGCCGGTTGTTCCGTCTGCTGATCCTCCTGCTCCTGTGCTGGTTGAGGGTGAGTTGGAGTATGTGGTGGAAAAGATCTTGGACTCCCGTGTTTCCAGACGGAAACTTCAGTATCTGGTTAAGTGGAAAGGCTATGGTCAGGAGGATAATTCTTGGGTGACAGCATCTGATGTTCATGCTCCTGATTTGGTTCGTGCATTTCATAGTGCTCATCCAGATCGCCCTGGTGGTTCTGGTGAGGGTTCGGTGCCCCCTCCTTAAGGGGGGGGTACTGTTGTGAATTCTGTTTGTGGGCTCCCCCGGTGGTGTTTTATGGTAGTGCCACTTATTTGCCTTCTTCTATCCTTGATCACCTGTTGACACCCATTAGGGGAGTTTCCTATTTAAGGCTGCTTGGCTGCTGGTCTGATGCCGGCCAACAATGTATCAGTAGCATTCTGTTGCATTCTCCTGCCTCAAGATCCTGTTCAGCTAAGTTGAATTTTGTTTCTAGTTAATGCTATTTTTGTCCAGCTATTTGCAATGTGACTCTCTGTAGCTGGAAGCTCTCGTGGACTGGAATTGCCACTCCAGTGGCATGAGTTGTCACTGGAGTTTTAAAGTAATTTCAGGATGGTGTTTTTGAGTAGTGTTTTGAAGTTGACCGTGAAGTGACTCTTTCCTGTACTTCTGCTATCTAGTAAGCGGACCTCACTGTGCTAAATCTGCTGTTCATCCTACGTATGTCTTTTCCTCTTGACTCACCGTCAATATCTGTGGGGGGCTGCTATCTCCTTTTGGGGTTCATCTCTGGAGGTAAGGCAGGCCTGTATATTCCTCTGATAGGGGTAGTTAGATCTCCGGCTGGCGCGTGGTGTCTAGGGCATCGTAGGAAACACTCCCCGGCTACTTCCAGTGTCGTGTCAGGTTCAGGTCACGGTCACTTTAGTTCCCATCACCCGAGAGCTAGTCCGTTGTTATTTTGATTTCCCTGCCATTGGGAAAATCATAACATGCATGTGTCTGATATGTGAGCAGTGTGTGCGCTGCATGTGTCTGATATGTGAGCAGTGTGTGCGCTGCATGTGTCTGATATGGGAGCAGTGTGCGCTGCATGTGTCTGATATGTGAGCAGTGTGCGCTGCATGTGTCTGATATGTGAGCAGTGTGTGCTGCATGTGTCTGATATGTGAGCAGTGTGCGCGCTGCATGTGTGATATGTGAGCAGTGTGCGCGCTGCATGTGTCTGATATGTGAGCAGTGTGCGCGCTGCATGTGTCTGATATGTGAGCAGTGTGCGCTGCATGTGTCTGATATGTGAGCAGTGTGCGCGCTGCATGTGTCTGATATGTGAGCAGTGTGCGCGCTGCATGTGTCTGATATGTGAGCAGTGTGCGCGCTGCATGTGTCTGATATGTGAGCAGTGTGCGCGCTGCATGTGTCTGATATGTGAGCAGTGTGCGCTGCATGTGTCTGATATGTGAGCAGTGTGTGTGCTGCATGTGTCTGATGTGAGCAGTGTGTGCTCATATATCAGAGCAGTGTGCGCTGCATGTGTCTGATATGTGAGCAGTGTGTGCGCTGCATGTGTCTGATATGTGAACAGTGTGTGCGCTGCATGTGTGATATGTGAGCAGTGTGTGCTCATATCAGAGCAGTGTGCGCTGCATGTGTCTGATATGTGAGCAGTGTGTGCGCTGCATGTGTCTGATATGTGAGCAGTGTGTGCGCTGCATGTGTCTGATATGTGAGCAGTGTGTGTGCGCTGAATGTCTGATATATGAGCAGTGTGTGCGCTGCATGTGTCTGATATGTGAGCAGTGTGTGCGCTGCATGTGTCTGATATGTGAACAGTGTGTGCGCTGCATGTGTGATATGTGAGCAGTGTGTGCTCATATCAGAGCAGTGTGCGCTGCATGTGTCTGATATGTGAGCAGTGTGTGCGCTGCATGTGTCTGATATGTGAGCAGTGTGTGCGCTGCATGTGTCTGATATGTGAGCAGTGTGTGCGCTGCATGTGTCTGATATATGAGCAGTGTGTGCGCTGCATGTGTCTGATATGTGAGCAGTGTGTGTGCGCTGCATGTGTCTGATATGTGAGCAGTGTGTGTGCGCTGCATGTGTCTGATATGTGAGCAGTGTGTGTGTGCTGCATATGTCTGATATGTGAGCAGTGTGCGCTGCATGTGTCTGATATGTGTGATATGTGAGCTGTATGTTCGATGTGAGCAGCGTATGTGCTGTATAGAATAGGACCTGAATAGCTGCAGGTGGAGAAGAATGAGCAATGCTAAAGGGGAGTTCATAGGAGAATTTCATGATTTAGAAACCACTTGCATACCAATGCCATCTTACCAAGAAACAAAGCAGCTTAAGTATTATTGCAGCCCCTTAAAGAAAGAGAAAAAGTTGATAATGTGACCCTCAGACTTAAAGTTTGTGCACCCCTGCTTGGGACTCACCGGTACCAGGATAGTCCGGATTTCTTCTGCTCCTCGGTTTTCACATGTAAATACAATGAAGCTCATGAATTGTTATACAACTTTTTAATACGTCAAATAAAGCAGACCCTCAGTCACAATCTTTTAGATATTCCGGTTTATTTTAGAACATAAAAAAAAGACATTTTCAGAAAGCAATTTGGAACAAATGATAGAGAGAGGGGAATAAACATAGTTTTTTTTCTTAAAATTAAGGCCAATTCATAAAAAAATGTAAAAACGATGAGTCAGACGTTATTTATCGGTATCACGCAATATCTAGTAACCAGATATTGTTCTGACTCGTTACCAATTATTACTACAGATTCCAAAACCTCCACCTGTAAGCAATGAACGAAGCACAAATAATTAATGATTCATTAGGAGATTAGGATCAAATCGGCCTGACCTATTCAGTACTCCTCCTGTTATCAGCCTCGTACCTCAGCGAGGTGAACCACTCTCCCGATAATCAAGAAAAACAGGAAAAAAAAATGTATATAAAAGTACGGTAATTTCTGCTATGGCAAAACTTTTAAAAAAAATTATTATTAGAGACCAATATAACAAACATTTGAAACACATATTAATAGCTTATAAAATAAATCATTACACTATATGCAAAAATTAATTTCCATATTCCTCACATTTCACACAGCAACTCAGAGTACACAGTCACCAAATGAAATGTGTGAACCTGCCCGCTGTGTCGTTTGGTAAATTAGACCATTCTTTCTAATTTAATCTAAAACAGCGCCACTCTTGTCCATAGGAGAGTTCTGGTATTGCAGTTCAGCCCCAATCAACTGTCCCATTATAAAGATAGGCCATCAATTAAATAAAGTAGTGTCATTTTTTTGTGTGTATATATATATATATATATATATATATATATATATATATATATATATATATATATATATATATATATATATATATATATATATATATATATATATATATTCTTTATTTTTTTCACCATTGTTTTAAGAGGTTTTGGCAGTTAGTGCATGGTGAAAATGATCGGGGCCGCATTATTCTCCAGGTCGGTACGGATATAGCAATACTATAATTCTACATAATTTTTTTTTTCTAGTGCTTGAAAAAAAAAAAATTCTGAATTTTTTTTAAAAAAAGTAAAAAAAAAATAATAATTGGTGGATTTGTTTTGTGAGATCCATAGCTTTTATCTTTCTGTCAATGAAGCTGTGTAAGGGCATTTTTTTAGTGTTCTTGCAAGCTGTTTTTTTGGGGGTTTTTGTGTTTTTAAATAACATTTTGGGGGGATACATGATGCTTTCTTTGCTTTTGATTACATTTTTAGGGTTTAATTTTTTTTTTCTTTTCTTATGGTATTTAACGTATGGCATAATTAATCTGATTTATTTTATATTTTATTATTTATTGTTAAACTGGTGATTAAAATATAAAAAAAAAATTCTTCATTTTTAGCTTATTTTTCACTTTCTTTAGAGAACTTGGATCTGCAATGTTTCGATCGCTTGTTCTATATAGTCCTCTAGAGATAATTTAAAACTGTGATTTTATCAAAACTGCAGCAAGTAGCCCAGTAAGTGATATCACTGGAATAAAGGTCTCCATCTCTACATCGTGCTGCTGACAGATTACATAGCATAGAAACTGCTGACAGATTCCCAATAAGGAGAGCGTCTGACCACAAAATCATCAGAAAGAGCAAATTAAAATATTTTCTGGAGGACTGCATTGCCATTAAAAAAAAAAAAACGTCACTTTATACTAGTTGTCATTTGTTGAATTTTTGTTATCAGATGAGCTTCAGCTGATAGGGACGATTTCCAGGGGAATTTTGAAATCTGTCTAGGGAAGTCTGAAAAATGGGAAGAAGAGTAAAGACTATTAAAAAGCAATGTACATCTGACTGGTAGAGAAGCTGAACAAGTGATTTATTTCCCTGCAGTGCCTCCGCAGGAAAAATGAAGTATGACATGGTCATCACTGAGCTTCACAAATGTGATGGGTCCTCCAAAGCGAGCAACTCTTGATGGCTCTGGTTAGGACCCTAAACAAGTGTGATCCATTGTTCTATAGTTTGTTTTTCTAAGACAGGGTGTTAGGAAATGGGTTTTCTGGTTTTAGAAAGCGTAAAAATAAAGAAAAAAAAACGGTAAAGAAGCTGTATAGACGACATTATGACCAGCATATATGCCACTTCTGTGCCAGGCAGAGTTATACACAGAAGAGGTTGGGGGGTTAGTGTCCTGTAAAATCCTCTCCTCTGAGCTATGTACAAGAATACTCAGAGATTTACACTTATTCTCTGTGCTTGGTTTATGCAAAAGCAGAACAGTCCCGGTCCCAGCCACAGAAACAGCACAATTAGATTTTAGTCCGCCATTAAGTACATAGAATCCTTCCCTCAATATAAAAAGTAACAAAAAAATCCAGTAAAACCACTAAACATGGTATAATCTACATCAGGTTATTATACACAGATAGCGGTGATAGTGTAACTAATACTGACGTCATATTACTACAGATCACTAGAGATGACATTACTAGGGTCGCCCGGGGCTGAAGAACAGAGATTTCCTTCTCATTATCTGAGACTGATTGTTGTGGCACCCATCATTCAGGCCTAGAAGTAGTATTTACATTCCCTGCAGCACCTCCGCAGGTTAAATGTAGTATTACACAATTCTGAAATAAATGCCATTGAAATCAATTGTCTGCACAGAATAAAAACAGTTTCTAAGTCCAGAAACTGTGCCCATCCCATATCGAAATTTCATGTGTTCTCTATCACAAGTTTAGATCAGTCTCCCTCGTTGTATGGCTGTGTGTCAACGGACAAGTGAAAAGTCGGAGATCTAACCTTGGAAATCAGAGAATGAATCCATTATGTTGGCGCCAATTTTGCACCTATCGAAGACTTATGGGATATTGGGCTTTGTTGTTGACAAACAGACTTTGGGGCACAGCCCCGCTCATCTACTATGGGCATATCATATATTTGCCCCCATCCCCCTCAGTCTCGGAAATGGTGGAGGACAGATTGGTTCCCCGAAATAAAGGAACTCACGGTTCCTATCCTCAGGCTGATGCCACCTTAGAGCAAGTTGAATGAAGCATTCTTAGTGCGAGCATCACCAGTACTCTGGAGGCAGCACCAAATTGTAGACGTCAACCACCAAAAGCGTGTCCCCGAGGCTAAGAACCTATACGAGTAGTTGGGCCAAATTTCCAAAAGACAAGTAGCGTCCAGATAATGAAAAAGTACCAATATGTCCATTCCAGGTGGACAGCAAGATGTATGGGAGATTGGGATTTGAGGTGGACATACAGAAAACACTTAAGCACAGCATCTTTCATCTATTAAGGGCACATGCTTGGCCTCCACAATTTCAGAAGTGCTAAAGAACAAATTGTCTTCCCGAGATAGAGCCACTAGGTTTCCAACTCGGAGAGAGACGCTACCTTCGAGCAAGTTCATTAGAGACCCATTAATGTGAACATCATTAACACTGTGGAGGAGGCACAAAGTTATGGAGGACGACCCCCAAGGTATGGAGTCTGACCCCCAAAGAGTGCCCTCAAGGCTCAGACCCTGTCAGAGCAGTTGGACCAATTCTTCCAAAAGAAAAACTGTGTCCAGAAAAGTATCAATACGTCCATTACAAGGTGGAGAGCAATGACCCCTATTCTTCAGCTCCGGACACCTCCGTTACATGGCACAAGATGACCCCTATTCTTCAGCTCTGGACATCCCATTTACATGGCAGAAGATGACCCCTATTCTTCAGCTCTGGACACCACCTTTACATGGCAGAAGATGACCCCTATTCTTCAGCTCTGGACACCACCTTTACATAGCAGAAGATGACCCCTATTCTTCAGCTCTGGACACCACCTTTACATGGCAGAAGATGACCCCTATTCTTCAGCTCTGCACACCCCCTTTACATGGCAGAAGATGACCCCTATTTTTCAGCTCTGGACACCCCCTTTACATGGCAGAAGATGACCCCTATTTTTCAGCTCTGGACACCCCCTTTACATGGCAGAAAATGACCCCTATTCTTCAGCTCTGGACACCCCCTTTACATGGCAGAAGATGACCCCTATTCTTCAGCTCTGGACATCCCCTTTACATGGCAGAAGATGACCCCTATTCTTCAGCTCTGGACACCCCCTTTACATGGCAGAAGATGACCCCTATTCTTCAGCTCTGGACACCCCCTTTACATGGCAGAAGATGACCCCTATTCTTCAGCTCTGGACATCCCCTTTACATGGCAGAAGATGACCCCTATTCTTCAGCTCTGGACACCACCTTTACATGGCAGAAGATGACCCCTATTCTTCAGCTCTGCACACCCCCTTTACATGGCAGAAGATGACCCCTATTCTTCAGCTCTGGACATCCCCTTTACATGGCAGAAGATGACCCCTATTCTTCAGCTCTGGACATCCCCTTTACATGGCAGAAGATGACCCCTATTCTTCAGCTCTGGACACCCCCTTTACATGGCAGAAGATGACCCCTATTCTTCAGCTCTGGACATCCCCTTTACATGGCAGAAGATGACCCTTATTCTTCAGCTCTGGACACCCCATTTACATGGCAGAAGATGACCCCTATTCTTCAGCTCTGGACACCCCCTTTACATGGCAGAAGATCAAGCCATTCAGGGTACCGGTGTAACAAGGTTATCACCCACAGACATTTCTAATGACTTGAGACAAAAAGAACAAAATCACAAAACAAAAACAGATGATGGCAAAAACTGAATTCAGCAAATTTACCCGAGTAAAGAAATAACTTATTTACTAAATTAAACATATCTATACAAGTGAATTATATTTATGTACAGGGTGTAGCTATGAAAAATAGATTCACAGAAAATTCATGGGAGTTTCAGTCGTTTGAGAATAAAAGTTGCTGTTCTTTTTCTTTTTTTAATGATCCCTTTAATTAATTTAAAAATAGGTAAACGAAATAACACACATCATGACTAGTGTTGAGCGATACCGTCCGATACTTGAAAGTATCGGTATCGGAAAGTATCGGCCGATACCGTCACAGTATCGGAATCCAATCCGATACCGATACCCGATACCAATACAAGTCAATGGGACTCAAGTATCGGACGGTATTCCTGATGGTTCCCAGGGTCTGAAGGAGAGGAAACTCTCCTTCAGGCCCTGGGAACCATATAAATGTGTAAAAGAAAGAATTAAAATAAAAAATATCGCTATACTCACCTGTCCGACGCAGCCGGGACTTCAGCGAGGGAACCGGCAGCGTTGTTTGTTTAAAAATCGCGCTATTACTTGGTTACGTGAATTCCCGGCTTGTGATTGGTCAGGTCGGCCATGTTGCCGGGACGCGGACCAATCACAGCAAGCCGTGACGAAATTACGTCACGGCTTGCTGTGATTGGTCCGCGTCCCGGCAATATGGCCGCCCTGACCAATCACAAGCCGGGACGTCACGGGAGGCTGGACACGCGCTCATTTTAAAATGGGCGCGTGTCCAGCCTCCCGTGACGTCACGGCTTGTGATTGGTTGCGCCGCGATCAACCAATCACAAGCCGGGAGGCTGGACGCGCTCATTTTGAAATGGGCGCGTGTCCAGCCTCCCGTGACGTCACGGCTTGTGATTGGTTGCGCCGCGATCAACCAATCACAAGCCGGGAGGCTGGACGCGCTCATTTTGAAATGGGCGCGTGTCCAGCCTCCCGTGACGTCACGGCTTGTGATTGGTTGCGCCGCGATCAACCAATCACAAGCCGGGAGGCTGGACGCGCTCATTTTGAAATGGGCGCGTGTCCAGCCTCCCGTGACGTCACGGCTTGTGATTGGTTGCGCCGCGATCAACCAATCACAAGCCGGGAGGCTGGACGCGCTCATTTTGAAATGGGCGCGTGTCCAGCCTCCCGGCTTGTGATTGGTTGACCGCGACGCAACCAATCACAAGCCGTGACGTCACGGGAGGCTGGACACGCGCCCTTTTTAAAATGAGCGCGTTTCCAGCCTCCCGTGACGTCACGGCTTGTGATTGGTTAATGGCGGCCATGTTGCCGGGACGCGGACCAATCACAGCAAGCCGTGACGTATTTTCGTCACGGCTTGCTGTGATTGGTCCGCGGCCCGGCAACATGGCCGCCCTGACCAATCACAAGCCGGGACTTCGCGTAACCATGTAAAAGCGGGAATTTTAAACAAACAACGCTGCCGGTTCCTGCGCTGAGGTCCCGGCTGCGTCGGACAGGTGAGTATAGCGATATTTTTTATTTTAATTCTCTATTTTACACATTTTAACATTAATGTTGTTCCGATACCCGATACCACAAGAGTATCGGAATCCCGGTATCGGAATTCCGATACAGCAAGTATCGGCCGATACCCGATACTTGCAGCATCGGAATGCTCAACACTAATCATGACCTATCATACAGAATGAAAAAAAATTGATATTCCCATAATCCTTCTTTGGTGTAAAATGTCCTGTCGTAATACTCACAGAAGTCTACAGGTAACGATTCATCAAAGCGTTTTCTGGCGTAAAACACCAAGAAAAGTCGTAAAACTTTTGTCTTTCAAAGAGTTTTCACACTCGTTTCAGCCTGTTCTACCAAAGTGAGCTGAGCTGGGGTGAGACGGGGCAAATCCCACCTGATCAATTCATTAAAATTTATGGCTTAAGTTACGCCGGAAATGTTACTCCCGTCACTATGAAACACCTGTCGTAATGAACTTGCGCCCATAGTGTTTTACTCGAAAAACTTATTTCGATGTTTCAAGATTTGCTACCTGTGGTCGCAACGATACACTAAATGGGGTTGGCTTTGATTAGAAAAAAGGATCGTCTGTTGTCCTTTGTCTGGCATCACAGGTTAGCCCTATTCACTTAAATGGGGCCCAGCGCACTAAAACATTCGGTGGTGTTACTGGGGGGGGGGAAATCAGCTTGTTTAATCCATGACAACGTGAATGGGGGTCGCTAAGGATTAGAATTCTGTTGAATGGTGTAAATAAAAATTTTCCAAACTCTTCTCTTCGTTCCACCATGTTCCAACGCTAGATGTAATCCTCAACAGTTTTTGTACAGCCTGTGATCGCTGCAGCATAGGTAAACATTTACATGACTGCTGCAGTCAATCACTGGCCTTAAAGGGGCGTTATGCCTGTTTGTACGGCACAAGAATGATCAGTCTAGTGATTGGGTGAACGTAATGCAGGTGATCGCTGCAGCATAGGAAACAAAGGCCAGCTCGGACCATCAACCCTGGAGTAGTAGAATTAAAAGGAGAATACGGGATTTTTTTATTTTGTGATTTTTATACTATTCCCTGCTTTTATGCCAAAAAAACCCCTTGGAATGTATTTCCCTACAGCTCTGTAGGCCCCCAATAACTTTTTTCAGTGCTGATATTCATGTGTCCCTGCATGTGTCCATGAGACATGCAGCTGCGGGGACTCAAACATATTTTTCAAGCACACCGAAGACACTTGTTTAGCACATGAGCATGCTCAGATAACACCTTAACGAGCACGTTCGCTCATCACAAATTAGGACCCATTGGAGGATGACCATAAGAGTTTTTGGTGTGTCAATACCCCTTAAAAAAAATAAGAGAAAATGTTTCCTTGATGCTCAGCAAAATCAATGTCCCTTAGAGGACACCAAGCCTGGACCTTCACTGTAATACTAGACCCCCTCGCGCACGCGGAACCATTGACTCAATTTGGCCAAAGATAAAAGATGTCGAAAATCAATTACGTAATAGGTAAATTAGAAGTCGAAATTCTCACACAGCAGACAAAAGAAAGAGGACATCAGTGCTACAGGTGATCCTACAGAGAATCATGTACGATACGAGAGATATCACAACCGTGTGCAAGTACATGGTCACCAGGAATAAAACACCAGGACGTCACTAATTACCCATCACGAATTGGCGGCGTAACGAGAACTTCAGAAATGTCCGCAAACCGGACAACAGAGTCGACTAGATTCTCTCTTTACAGTGTATTATACAAGGTTTTCAATGGGACGAAGATCTGTGGAACCTAAACCTCGGATTAATAAACCGGCTAATCGTGAAATTAAAAGGGCAAGGTCTAATAATGGGGGTGATGACGGTACAGGTGTTACATAGGTGCTACAGCTAAGAGTCCGGGCTGCTAGGGCTTATAGAAGAGCCTTCTGGGAGTAGTTCTGTGGTTGATCTTGGCTGGCTGACGATGGGGAGAGAGTAGTAGAGGGTAGTGTATAGTTTGGGACATGAGACATGTTCGTACCAGTCTGATAAATAGGGAGGTCAATAGCAGCGGTAGGATGTGGCGTGTATCCTTGCGTTGGCCCGACATACGTGTTTCCTGCGGCGATTCCGGCAATTGCGGGCCTGAAAGACAAGGGCAAAGGAGAGAAGTATTAGTTAGGGATTACCATCCTCGCAAAGAAAAAGGATAGCAAAACTTTACACTAGTCAAAGCTTCAATTCTGCATTTCAATATCTTGTGGTCACTGATTGAAAATTCTTGGGAACTTCCTGCGGCCACAATCATATTGCACGTTATGTATCTGTACTACAGCTGCTGACGGTGGGTTGTACGGATCATAGGGATCCGTGACGCTGCTGGTGTTGGTCAGTGGACTCACAATCAAACTAAGCTTAACAGTCCAGAGCTGAGCTTTATAGCAGAGATGTCAGGTGACTCACAATTACAGAGGCAGCAGAGGTAAGGTTTTATTTTCCCAGAGCCCAGCAGCAGAGCTGGGGAAAACCAGGTGTCTCACACAGGCAGAGAAGTAGCAGAGTCCAGCGGCACAGCAGAGCCCAGCGGCACAGCAGAGCTAAGGATGTTACAATATATATTCACACATGTGAGCTAATTACATCAGGATTTAATCCATCTCCCAATTACATGTTACTCATTATGAAATGTCAGCGCTGTGTTTTTGTTTTTTTTAAATAATCTACTATATAATTGTCTAAGGGCCACTTCTGTCTTTCTGTCTGTCCTTCTGTCTGTCACGGATATTCATTGGTCGCGGCCTCTGTCTGTCATTGAAATCTAAGTCGCTGATTGCCGCGACCAATCAGTGACAGGCTCAGTCCGGCGGCAAATGGCCGCTCCTTCCTCCCCGCAGTCAGTGCCTGCTCCATACTCCCCTCCAGTCAGCGCTCACAGGGTTAATGGCAGCAGTAACGGGCCACGTTATGCCGCGGTGTAATGCACTCCGTTACCTCTGTGCAATGTACTACGTGGGCTGTGCAATATACTACGTGGCCTGTGCAATATACTACGTGGCCTGTGCAATATACTACGTGGCCTGTGCAATATACTACGTGGCCTGTGTTATACACTACGTGGCCTGTGTTATACACTACGTGGCCTGTGCTATACGCTACGTGGGCTGTGTTATACACTACGTGGGCTGTGTTATATACTGCGTGCGTGGGCTGTTATATACGTGAGCTGTGTTATATGCTACGTGGGCTGTTATAAACTACGTAGCTGTGTTATATGGTATGTGGGCTGTTATACACTCCGTGGCTGTGCTATATACTACGTGGGCTGTGTTATATACTACGTGGCTGTGCTATATACTCCGTGGGCTGTGCTATATACTACGTGGCTGTGCTATACAGTGGGGCAAAAAAGTATTTAGTCAGTCAGCAATAGTGCAAGTTCCACCACTTAAAAAGATGAGAGGCGTCTGTAATTTACATCATAGGTAGACCTCAACTATGGGAGACAAACTGAGAAAAAAAAATCCAGAAAATCACATTGTCTGTTTTTTTATCATTTTATTTGCATTTTATGGTGGAAAATAAGTATTTGGTCAGAAACAAACAATCAAGATTTCTGGCTCTCACAGACCTGTAACTTCTTCTTTAAGAGTCTCCTCTTTCCTCCACTCATTACCTGTAGTAATGGCACCAGTTTAAACTTGTTATCAGTATAAAAAGACACCTGTGCACACCCTCAAACAGTCTGACTCCAAACTCCACTATGGTGAAGACTAAAGAGCTATCAAAGGACACCAGAAACAAAATTGTAGCCCTGCACCAGGCTGGGAAGACTGAATCTGCAAAAGCCAACCAGCTTGGAGTGAAGAAATCAACAGTGGGAGCAATAATTGGAAAATGGAAGACATTCAAGACCACTGATAATCTCCCTCGATCTGGGGCTCCACGCAAAATCCCACCCCGTGGGGTCAGAATGATCACAAGAACGGTGAGCAAAAATCCCAGAACCACGCGGGGGGACCTAGTGAATGAACTGCAGAGAGCTGGGACCAATGTAACAAGGCCTACCATAAGTAACACACTACGCCACCATGGACTCAGATCCTGCAGTGCCAGACGTGTCCCACTGCTTAAGCCAGTACATGTCCGGGCCTGTCTGAAGTTTGCTAGAGAGCATTTGGATGATCCAGAGGAGTTTTGGGAGAATGTCCTATGGTCTGATGAAACCAAACTGGAACTGTTTGGTAGAAACACAACTTGTCGTGTTTGGAGGAAAAAGAATACTGAGTTGCATCCATCCAACACCATACCTACTGTAAAGCATGGTGGTGGAAACATCATGCTTTGGGGCTGTTTCTCTGCAAAGGGGCCAGGACGACTGATCCGGGTACATGAAAGAATGAATGGGGCCATGTATCGTGAGATTTTGAGTGCAAACCTCCTTCCATCAGCAAGGGCATTGAAGATGAAACATGGCTGGGTCTTTCAACACGACAATGATCCAAAGCACACCGCCAGGGCAACGAAGGAGTGGCTTCGTAAGAAGCATTTCAAGGTCCTGGAGTGGCCTAGCCAGTCTCCAGATCTCAACCCTATAGAAAACCTTTGGAGGGAGTTGAAAGTCCGTGTTGCCAAGCGAAAAGCCCAAAACATCACTGCTCTAGAGGAGATCTGCATGGAGGAATGGGCCAACATACCAACAACAGTGTGTGGCAACCTTGTGAAGACTTACAGAAAACGTTTGACCTCTGTCATTGCCAACAAAGGATATATTACAAAGTATTGAGATGAAATTTTGTTTCTGACCAAATACTTATTTTCCACCATAATATGCAAATAAAATGATAAAAAAACAGAAAATGTGATTTTCTGGATTTTTTTTTCTCAGTTTGTCTCCCATAGTTGAGGTCTACCTATGATGTAAATTACAGACGCCTCTCATCTTTTTAAGTGGTGGAACTTGCACTATTGCTGACTGACTAAATACTTTTTTGCCCCACTGTATACTCTGTGGGCTGTGCTATATACTACGTGGCTGCGCTATATACTCCGTGGGCTGTGCTATATACTACGTGGCTGTGCTATATACTACGTGGCTGTGCTATATACTACGTGGCTGTGCTATTTACTATGTGGGCTGTTATATACTACATGGCCGGCCGCGAACAATCAGCGACAGGCGCAGTCCAGCCGCGAATTGGCGTGGGATTTGAACCACGCTTCACTAATTGGTCGCGGCTGTCCGAATCCTGTCTATTCAATGTATTATTCTAAAATCTTCATAAATAAACTACATACATATTCTAGAATATCCGATGCGTTAGAATCGGGCTAGCATCTAGTGTATTATACAAGCCTATGCTTTTCTGTTTTTCAGGTGCAAAGAAAAGACTACTGGAAAACGGTCAGAAAAAAAACATCACTCTCGGAGAGAAAAAAAAACATAAAATCTTACTAGGAGCCTTCATTGGGGCTTCTGCGGATGCAGGACTGGGTAGGAAGATATTGCAGGCGGCGGTTTCGCACCGGCCCGACCTAGTTCTCTGTTCTTATTATCCCACCCTGGGGACTGCTTTTGGACGTCCCATGGTTACCTGTGTCCCCCAATGAAGCGAGAAAGAAAGAGGGATTTTTGGTTCTTACCGTAAAATCTCTTTCTTGGAGCCTTCTTTGGGGGACACAGCACCCTCCCTTTAGGTTGTACCGTGTTGGCTAACGTGCCGTTGTTGTGGGTCGGTACATAGGTTGAGTTTTATATCACCTGTTCCTACTACTGCTTTTGCACCAACTGAGTTGCCTGGTGCCTGTTGGAGGGTGTATACTATATTTTTCTTTATTTGCATAGTGTCAGGCTCCTAGTGGCCGCAGCATACACCCCATGGTTACCTGTGTCCCCCAATGAAGAGAGAAAGAAACACTGACCGCCAAAAACGACACAGAATAAACCACACTAAGATCCGTGCTTTGGGATGCCCATAAATACGGCAATGCTGAGCCCAGATCTTGAAATAAGCAGAGGAGAACATCTTCAACTTCTGCTCTATTCCTGGTCAATGGGACTAGTGGAAACAGCAGAGCACGGCGCTCCATTTTTACCAGCAGTACTATAAACAATGAATGAAGCAGAGGTCAAGCATGTCAGTTTGCATGTTCTCCCTGTGTCTGTGTGGGTTTCTCCGGGTTCTCCGGTTTCCTCCCACACTATAAAGACATACTGATAGGGAATCTAGATTGGGAGTCCCAATGGGGACAGCGATGATAATGTCTGTAAAGAACTGTTAAAAATAATGGCGCTATATAAGCGAGTAAAAAAAGTAAAATAGATAACATATACACACACCATGTGATCTCAGAAGATGGAACCAGAACCTTTTCACCAATGCTATATAAAATGAATTGTACTGTACAAAAAGTGTTTTAAAGGGGTTGTCCAATACTTTATTTGTTTAAAAATGGGCCCTAAAATAAAATAAAATACACACTCATCTCTGACCGCTGCAAGCAACTAGTTTGCCCAGATTGTCTGCAGCGGTCACACGACCCTTCCCGCCACAGCAATGCTGAGGAGCAGTAATGTCGGGATAAAGGGACGCCGGCGCTGATGTTTATAGCGAGTCATGATGAAGCTGCGCCAGGGATTACTCCCATCATCTTCTTCTACAATAGACTAATAGAAGCTCCAGTGACAGAGATATGGGAGAACATTATCGCTCGCGTGCTGTGTAAAAGTACAAAAATATATTCACGTTACTTATAGGAAGCTTGCGGTGACTGGCTGGGGAGTTCGGAGGCCGTAGGAAGCACTGTGGCTACCGGAAGCTGTTCTGGAGGGACTGGGTAGGTCTGTATGGGGCCCATCTGCGTGTTCCCACTAACAAGATAAGTGGCGTTCGGATGTTGTCCTTGATACGTCTAAAAAGGGAGACAAGGAAATGAAATCAATAGAAAAGTCTCCTCCTGCAGGAGAACGCAGGGCACCGTCCACCCGCAGATTACAGCACCTGTTGTGCGGCGCCCCCTGCTGGCGGCATGTAGTACTGCTGGTTCTGCATCTTGGCGTACATGGAATACATAGGGTCTTCGTTCATTAGCTTTGTGTATAATGACAGCGCTTCCATGGCCTTGACGTTTAGGTCTGAAAGTTCAGAGTGTTTCCTGCAGAACAGCAGAGATGGGTCACGGTACGGAGTTACATTTTCTGCATGAAGGTTACAGTATTATACGAAACAAGACCAAATCGTGGGTCAAAAAGCGGCTACTAATTATGGCGTTCTCCCTTCATCACCTTCGACTTTTCTGGGAAGGATTTCTAAAAGATTTTGGAGGTGTCTGTGGGAATTTCTGCCCCTTCATTCAGAGGAGCATTTGTGAGGTCAGGCATTGATGTTGGGGAGAAGCCGGGATCACAATCTACCACGTAGATCATCCCAAAAGTGTTGGATGGGTTCAGGTCTGGGCTTTCTGCAGCCGGTCATGTTCTACCACCCCGAACTTTCCCAATCAGATGCCAGATAGAGAGATTGTTGAGGGTCTCACACTCCCACCCATCAGCTGTGTTTGCCTAGCAGACCCATTCAAGGTGTTTATTTCTAGATACCGATCTGATCGGATGGGTGCTGGTGTTGGACACCCAATGATCTGGTGTTGATTACCTATCCTGTGAGCAAGTCATCAATACCGTATGCTCCGAGAAACCCTTTAAGCCTCCGTTAAATTAATATAACCAGTGGAGAGATTAAACCTACCTGTCAATATCTTCCAGCTTTTCGTCAATCATTGGCCCCATCTGGTGACAGGCAGCTACGAATAAAAAGTAAATGCAGTAAATGAAATTTATACACAATATATGATAAAAAATATTCTGGAGCATCTTTTCTTGGAGCCATCCCTCAGTTATTCCTCATGGAAATAAATCAATATTATCAGTTGTAAGTGTAACACTGAACACTCTCAAAAGGGGGTCCTCAAATCAAAGGGAATAGTAAAAGTTCATTATCGGGGGATGGAAGGATTTTCTAAATGCAGGAGTCAGGAGGGGCGACAAGTCCTCTGCATGGAAGTTTTCTATTAAAATGCTTTGTGTATGCACCGAACGGAAAAGACAAATGAGACACTCGGGTGCTGCAGTAAATTAAGTTGGGAAATCTGAATGTAAACGCGTCAATAGCGCTGACAAATGGCTGCGATTATGTCCGGACCAGGGAGTCAGACAAGCCAATCCATCACTAGTCAGCTGGCAGCACGTCACTGGTCAAGGTTACGCTTTTCAATATTAGCTAGCCATATACTGCACTGTGTGGCGCTGCCCGTTTACAGCCGGGCAATATGCACTGTAACTTCCTACACACCTACTGGATTTAATTTTCAGACGTTACTTAAAAGGATATGAACACCTTGGAGGACATTTATTCTTTAACCCAACTGTAATGATTTGGGGATGAACATAATCGTTACAAAAGGGTTTGATCAAAAATATTGAACAGTGCGGCTCTTCTGTTTCCCTGGACATTGCTGGCTGCAGAACAATTTAACTAAGAATCTGTAAATGAGCCCAAAAGAGGGAGATCGTAACACTTCTGTAAATCTTTTTCTGAACTCCTCTGTGCCGATTTAGGACCACAGACCACATCGAAGAGGAGCTTAACTTTGATGTGGTCATACATCAGCTGAGAAGCGCTCAGAAATAGATAAATAAAAGAGTTCTAAACTTTGTCAGAAACAGCTCACCGAGAAGATTAGCTCATTCGGGAGCCAGTGATGTGCAGGGAAAAGTCTGTATAAGCCAAACGCTACAACAAAACCCAAATGCAAAAATTATTTTAGCCCCAAAAGGAAAAAAAAAAGTCCCCCGAATTATTATTTTTTTGAGTGCACACAATTTACAGTACAATATTAGTCTATGCGACTTTCAAAAATCATAATGACCGGTAGCAGAAAATAACAGCGTGGGATCTAAAGGAAGCGAAAATGGCCGATCATCAAGGAGACTTTCTTGGTCTTGTCCATGCTCACCTTCAAGGTGAATAAGATCTGCTGGATCTGGTAATCCATCGGTGGGATCTGCACTCTGTAACATCTGTAGTAACTGATCCATTTTTTCCTACAGAGAAAAGAAAACGGAAGAATTAATGGATGTGTAACTGCCAAAAATGAACCCAATTAAGTCTGTCCCAAAGTAAAATGGTCACTGAAGTTTCAGATAATTTAGTCTCACGTGGTGTCCACAGCATCTATATATGTGTGCTTATGGCGATGCATGGCAGCCTGCAGAGAAACCGCTCTGTAACATCTGCTGGATGACAAATCTCACAACCCAATCCCCTCTCCTCCCACTGCACTTTACTGCAAGAGGCGGCAGCATAGTTCCTGCTGGTGGGGGCCCACCTCCCCCCACGAGTGGCCATCCTTCCCGCTGGTGGGAGGCTTCCCTCGCGAGTGGCCATCCTTCCCGCTGGTGGGAGGCACCCCACGAGTGGCCATCCTTCCCGCTGGTGGGAGGCACCCCAGGAGTGGCCATCCTTCCCGCTGGTGGGAGGCATCCCCCGCGAGTGGCCATCCTACCCGCTGGTGGGAGGCACTCCCCCGAGTGGCCATCCTTCCTGCTGGTGGAAGGCACCCCCCCTCCAAGTGGCCATCCTTCCCGCTGTTGGGAGGCACCCCAGGAGTGGCCATCCTTCCCGCTGGTGGGAGGCATCCCCAGGAGTGGCCATCCTTCCCGCTGGTGGGAGGCACCCCCCTCCGAGTGGCCATCCTTCCCGCTTGTGGGAGTCATCCCCAGGAGTGGCCATCCTTCCCGCTGGTGGGAGTCATCCCCAGGAGTGGCCATCCTTCCTGCTGGTGGGAGGCATCCCCAGGAGTGGCCATCCTTCCCGCTGGTGGGAGTCATCCCCAGGAGTGGCCATCCTTTCCGCTGGTGGGAGGCACTCCCCCGAGTGGCCATCCTTCCCGCTGGTGGGAGGCACCCCACGAGTGGCCATCCTTCCCGCTGGTGGGAGATACCAATGGGCAAACAAATACTTTTCAAGAGACTCTGGCACTGCAGAAATGTCCGTACAGGATGGTAAAAAGGAGCACAGAAGAATTGTACCACTGGAGGGGAATTTCCTGATTTTACACCCCATCTGACTTCTAAACTAAACGTAATGGGAAATTAACAACATACATTGACAAAATCCGCAGGTCGATTTCTACTGCAGCGTTATCCCAGATTACCTGGATTCCATGTTGCAGAAGGTCAGCCACTTATCTGCTAGTATCCCACTGTGGATTTTTTCCCACTAATTTACCTGTAAAATTCCCAGTGTATCCACTGTGGGTCAACAAACCCTTAGGACAAAGTTCCTGTGGCACTCCAGGTGTGGCAAAACCCCACAACTCATCATGCTCTTAACAGCTGATCAGCAGGGGCGCCAAGTGTCGGACCCCCACCGGACTGCCAGGACAATCCCTTTGACAGTCTCACAGGCATACATGGTTGTTGAGTGTGGGTCAAGAGAGACTAGCAGCCATCACAGTCTGTGCTCCGACACTGGCCTCAGAGCTTAAGGAAAAGTACAATTGACAAAGCGGAGTTGGTACCCCTCAGCAGAAACTAAGTTCCCCTTCCATCCCATACATCACCCCACCGCCATACATGACGGGTTACCTCATCGATGTACACCGGCTCTGGCTCGGGTTCTATTGTCTCCACTTGGACTTCATCACTGAATTGAACCGTCTTCTTTTCAGTCTTCACTGGAGATAAAGGCAGGAATTTATGACAAGTGCAGCTGTACGAAAACCATTCACTTTACCATACCATAGAATGTACTGAGAAATAGGGGAAAAAATCCAAGTTTGGTGGAATTGTACAAAGATGGCAATTGTGTGGACTGTCAGCAGGCTCCATTGCAACCCATCAGCTCCCTGCGATCGTGTTGCGGGAAGGACAATAGACACCTTAAAGGCAGCAGCATTGAAGTGTTGAAACAGGAGCAGTAATCAGAGCTAGCCCCTTTTGCTGCTGTTAGAGGTTGGAGACAGGGGCCTGAGTCTGAGCCACAGACCGACCAGCACCTGACATGTAATGTATCCGTCATCACAGGAACCGGTTAACGCATGTTAAAATGTATTTGTTCCACGTCTTTATAACAACAGCTTTTATCTGTATATAAAAAAAAAAATGCAACTTTTTGGAGACTCAAGAAGTATTAATAAATGTGTTGTACTTCATTCACTTTTTAAATTTTGGCCAAGAAAATAAAAGTATAGTATCAAAGAGTATTAAATAAAAAAAATAATATATTTGGTGTAGGCAAAGGAAAGATTGCAAAGCGAGAAGCAAGAAGCAAGACTGTCCAAAAAAAAAAAAAAAGAATAAACAAATTTGGATATGGTCATAAAAAAAATTAAAAAAAATTACAAAAGTCCTTGGAGACTGCACTCAATTTTCAGAGTTGGTAAGTGACGAAAAAAGAAAATAATTCTACATTTTCCTGTAAATTTGTAAAATATAATTTGTGCCTTTTTGGGGTCACAGGTTACACCAAAAACCGGAATAGAAAGGTTTTTGGTTAATAAAAGTCTATACCTGATGGGATCTCTCAGTAGAGCAGACCTGATGATGCCGATGTACTTGCTGTGAAACTGTTATAATGGCTGTATAATCACGTTTGAAAATGTTTCCCTCCTGATAAAACCCCTTGTGGAAATGAGCCACGTGCAGGCACTTTATGCAGCAGGCTCAGGAGCGGACTCCGTCCATATAGTCAGCACTCGAGAGTAATGGCTGCAATCACATCGAGCTCCGATTACAACATACTTACTCATCTCTGGCTCCGCTGTCAGGTCAGCGGTGACAAAATTTGAGGGAAATAATCCAATTCCTTCCCTCGTCTCTCCTTTCCACCAGTTTGGGTCACTGAAATAAATGTATAGGTGTTACATGCACTCCTGCGAGGAGGGGGCAATGCTGGATCCTTAGGCCGAGCTCACACATCTGACATTCACGGCCTGAGCACGGTCTGGATCGCCCGCTCGCTGGCCTCCACAAGTATGATGCCACTAGCTCAGGTTAGGAGAGACCCTTGGGTGGTCCAGACAAAGCAACGACCACGAACGTCAGAATGTCGCCTTAAAGAGAACCCACTGGGTCCTTCAATTTGTATGTACTTCAAAATTCTAAAATAGTGGGGGTGGGGGCATGCGGAGATCAGCTGTCTGGCATAGCGGGGTGGGGGCATGCGGATCTCCGGCACCAGGCTTAGCGGGGGTAAGTGGATCCCAGCCGTCTGAAGCCTACTTATGTGGCCATCTGCATTGTAAACTTGCAGCTACGGTCCATCACTGTGACGTCAGGGGTCCGGCGTATTCAGAAGCTGCGGCTCCCCTGGTCTCCAGCCACTGACTGTGCATTTGTAAAAAGTGGTCAATCAGTGGCTGGGGAACGGGGGAGAAGAGGCTCATGAATATGCCGGACCCCTGATGTCACAGGGATGGCGGCTCCTTGGACTGCTCAAGCAATTGTATAGGATCAGAAAAACACATCCATCCATTAATGAAGCTGTCTTCGTGACATTAATGGACCTGAGTTGCAATACCGTACACAACCTGAAGAAAGGCGTGGTGCTGTTTCTGGATGAAAGCAGCCATGTTTTCTAATAATGGACAGCCTCATTAAAGTTTCTGCCTCACAATTCCTGGTCAGTTATATGAACTGTACTTATAATGATGTACAGCAGAGCCAGAATATTCCTATATACGCTCTACTAATAGAAAGATGAGCAGTGATTTCTACTAAAGGGGTATTCTCATCCCATCACTGAGACTCCATGTCTGCTGCCAGTGTGTTATTGTCTGCAGCGCTAATGTCACGCAGATAGCGCTGCAGCCAATCGGTGAGCTCAGTGGCTCATGTCATCATCTCACGCAGATTTGATCCATTGGTTGCAGACAAAGAAAAATAGACACCGGTAGAGCATTGGTTGAGACTCAGCGCTGGACCTGGGAAGGGTGAGCAATGAAATGTTTTATTATTTTTTTGTAACCAATTGCAGCCGTGGGTAGGACTTTTCCCAAACCCCTTTAATGACCAGCAAGATAATCTATTTACCTTTGGAACCCTAAATCTAGTGAACGGTCCCCTTTAGGGACTGAGGCCTCGGTCCTCACCTGTCATCAAGCACAGTGACTATTTCACCCGCTTTAAACGTCAGCTCGTTATCCTCAGCGGCTTCAAAGTCGTAGATGGCCTGCACCTTCCGGCCTTCGGGCTTGTGACCGGACAAGAAGCTCGTGCTCGGGTACAGAGCGGACACCGCCCCGGGTTGTTTCTGTTCTTTCAGGGATAATTCGATTGCTGCAATGTAATAAAAGTATAGTCAGAGGTCTCCATGTCTCTGCGCGGCCTGACTCTACCCTTAATTCTCACTTGCTAGTCCCCTCGGCAAGTCAGAAGTTATAATATCCTACATTACCAGATAGTAAAAGATATTTTGTTTTGAGATCCATAACTTTTCTTTTAATGATCTCCTGGCTGATGGGGGGGGGGTTTAATAGGACCCATTAAAGATCTAACCATTTAGATGCAGTTGGCAAAGATTGCGCTGGAGCAGAGAGGACTTATCGGAGCTGACGGAGCGGCTCTACACACCCAACATGTCGGGTGTAAGTCACATTCTAGACGACGTTAAGGAAGTGATCACATATATACAGCCTTCTGGTTTTTGGCTTGTTTGGCTATTTTGCCCTCCAGTATGGTGCATAAACGACCCGGTTGATTTACATAGGATCGTTTCAGAAATCTGGCACCCAATAGGTCCAGGAGGAAAGACAAAAAAATAGCAGAAGTATTTTTCTGGTTTCCAGATTATAGAAGACAGACTGGAGCACAACTTTTTTTTTTTAAATAGCTCTGTCCATCTCAGGTGTAAAAAAAAAAAAAAGACAACATATATAACAGTATGTTTGGGTGAAATGTTTCCTGCACTAGCTACGAGTTTCTGAAGTTGGGTCAGCAACTTAAAGGGCTTGTTGAGATGAGACAATACACATAAGCCGCCTTTAATGACACTTTTCATACAATATTCTTTATATATATGGGCGATAGTGTGATGCAGTGACCACTGTGGCAGCTAGGGGGCGCTGTGTGTGCTCCTCGGGATATGCATGGAGGCGTATCTGTTGTTATAATGGTGGTGAAACAGTGACTGGCAGAATTGTAAGTGGCCGATATGTGTCGCAGAGGGAGTCTGCATAGTAAGTCTGATGTAATGTTGTTGTTCTGGGACCTGTAGTCCCACAAGTGTTTGTGTAGTGGTAAGGGAGACTTACTAGGCTAGTTATGAGAGTTGGGTGGGTCGATCCAGCCACACATACACACTCCCACCTGTGGGAGTGGTTACAGCATCATAAGGTGACCAGGGTGTGGGTCACATGGTCGCTGAGTGTGGACCTGAATGGTCTATGCTGGAAGGTCCTGGAGAGGCTATGTATTGTGGGGTGTCGTCTCCCTGAAGGGCACATGGTGGGGCTTTGGACCTGGTGGCCTGGGGTGTTGGACAGACGTCCCGAATAGCACTCGGACAGGTCACATGCCTGTGTGTTGGACGGTCCCCGGTAGGGAGGGACGTCCTGAATAGCGCACTGAGTAACCTGTGTTGGAAATCCTGGGAGTAGGAGTCCAGAAGAGCACATGCCAGTATGTTGGACGGTCCCAGGTGGGATGGACGTCCTGAATAGCGCACAGTAAGACTATGTTCCTGGACAGTCTGTGTCGGAAGCTCCTGTGAGTGGAGTCTTCCTGGAGCACCTGAGAGACCGTGGACCTGGTTGGTCTGTGTTGGGGAAGCTACTGTTCTTCGGTGGCTCTGGACTGACTGATGTGTGCCGGCGAGGCAAGTTGGTGAACCCCGTAAAGCAGTTTCCCCAGGAGAGAGGACTGACGAGGAGTCAGCAGGTGGAGCAGGAGCTCCCACAAGGTACCACTGATTGTTGGTGCATGTGATAGTCTATGAACTGTGTGGTCTCCCACGGTAACTGAACGGAGTGAGGTCCAGCATGTTTAGAGACCGCGACCCAATGTCATGTGCGCTATATGACTAGGGACATTGGAGAACTGTTCGGCGTACGGACACTCATGGTAACTGGACGAAGTGAGAGGTCCAGCATGTTTAGTGTCCGTGAGATAAAGCCGAAATATGAAGTTTCTAAGATAAAGCTGCAAGTTAATATCTTAACAAGCTGCAAGTTGTTAATATCCAGTGCAGACCCAGAGACATTTTTTTTTCTGTACTGTGCGAACTGGTGCCTGAGTATATCGTGGGAGAGTCCACGGGATATGCCCAAGGGAAGGGGTGGTGTCCCTAAAAGGGGGCGGTAACCCAAACAGGGATAGATGGGATGGTTGCCCAAAAAGGGGTGGAATCCCAAAAGGGGGCTGTAACCCGAACAGGGGTGGTGTAAAAAAATGGAGCACTTGCCCAAAAGGGGGCAGAGCCAAAAAAGTGGCGGCAATCAATGAGGAGTCACAACTGTGTCCTTTTTGGCTGGATTGAGAGCTTGTGTGGGGGGTTGATAGACCCGGGGAGGGAAGCATCTTTGTTGAGGACCCTTCCTGAAAGTTCTGTGTCACCTGGGACAAAGGTGAAAGTAAGTGGCATATGTGGGGACACTAAAGGTCTTCAGGTAGCCACTCTCTACATTGTCTCAGCTGATATTTCCACGTACCATGAGGTAGCTGTAGTTCTGATCTTGTCATGTCCCATGGTAGTAGGACAAGATTTGGAAGCACTGTGGGACTGGTGGAAAAAGGATGAAGTGTTTGTGGAAATAATGTGTATGGGAGGTAGTAATGTTGAGAATGCACCCCCTAGAGTTGACAGTCCTAAGGTGGGCATGACCAAGGAAAATGGTGAACGGGCCCAACTTAGTGACACGACATTGGCAGTAACACCTCCCAAAACTGACGGGTCAGATATACGGGTGACCAGAGGAAAAGGTGCGTCTGCCCAACTTACTGACCTGACGTCACCTGAAGTGTGCCACAATATGACTGGTAGTGGTCTGGTAGATAAGGATGGGGTTGTTAAACAGAGTGGAGCGGACACCCAGATAGAGAGTGACTGTCGGGGACCTCATATTGTGGGGTGTGATACAGGCTCTTGGGGTGACTGTGACTCTGAGGAATTAAGAGAGTACAGTAAAAAAAAGCCCCACAAGAAGGGCAAGCCCTCCCGTCGCCGGAGACGTAAAGGGTGCAAAGAAGTTGTACCAGTTGCACCTTGTGAAGAAGTGGAGGAGGCCACCAAAGGAGTGGGGCCTGAAGTGGATACCGGTTGATGCAAGAGGAGCTTCGGAGACAGGCTGCTGAGTGCCGTGTGGGGGCCTTAGAGAAAGAGGTGAAAGAGAGAAAGTGAGGTTCAGCGTGTTTACAGACCGTGACCCAATGTCATGTGCGCTATATGACTAGGGACATTGGAGAACGGTTCGGCGTACGGACACCCATGGTAACTGGACGAAGTGAGAGGTCCAGCATGTTTAGTGTCCGTGAGATAAAGCCGAAATAAGAAGTGTCTAAGATAAAGCTGCAAGTTAATGTCACCGGTTGGTGCCTATTGTGTTCCATGAACTGTGCATAACCCGGTATATGATGCCATAATAAACCGTATAGACTGTGTTTAAGTGAAAAAACGTGCCCGTGTGCTTGAATCCTGTGCCAAGCGAGTATTCCCCAATGCGTTACTGAGCGCAATCTTACAATATCTATTGCGCATGTATGGCACAGAGGCCGCCCAATACACGGCGGGTGCCAGCACCTTGGGCTAGCTCCGTTTGTCGCTGTTTAACCACATACATGACCATTGTTAATGGCTTACATAATTCAGATCACCCCCCATTATCTTCCAACATTAAGAACTTTTTTAGAAACAGCATAAAAAGTGAATCGGGTCCTTAGAAGAACATTTAGGAATCTGTTCAAATCTGCATTCTTCTTTTTGTCATAAAATAATAATACTGTATGTAGAAATCCACTTTGAAAAGGGATACGTTCCCTCATCTATACATGGATTACCAGTCCACATAAAAATTAAATCCATAAAATGATGCCATGTGCCGCTAAAAAAGAAATAAATAAATAATAATAAAAAAAAACAAAAAACCAAGCAACGTAGGATCCGAATTACAAGCATAACTTGCCTTTAGCAAGATCTTCCTCCTCTTTCTTGGTGGCCACGGTTCCGGGGTCTTTAGTGACCAGCGCAGGGCTCGCTTTAGCTTGTTCTGCCGCCTGTAAAATAAACATACAAGTCACATATGTAGGAAACAATATGGCTGACTGCCGAGACCCCCACATTTCAGTCCATTGCCTATGTGGATTTCCCAGCAGATTTAACCCTCTGCAAAGCAAAATCTCCAAATAAACCCTGGATTTCAGCACGATTTTGGTTTGAATGTACAGACTAGTTCCAGATGGTGTGCCCAGAATTGGGCATGTTTTTCAGCAGTAGCTCTCTCCAAACCAGGACCCCGTTGTATATTTTCGTTCTGAGACATTATCGAACAAGTGTTTATACAGGAAAAAAAAAACCGTGGCATCAACCCAACGTCACATTCACCTGTGACCCGATGGCCGGGAAGGTCACGCCTTGTTCCTTTAGATTCTTGATCATCGCGGAAATTAGACTAAGTTGTGGGTCGTTCTTGAAATCATCCGCCCACTCCACCATCAACGCTTTTAACTTTTCACAAACTTTTGGGTGTCCCTGTAAAAAAATAAAAAAAGTTAAGTCTCACAATAAAAAGAGCAAAACTACTTATCCTTATTCCACGAGTACGGCCGGGCACAAGTCTGTACTCGCCTGTCTCGGCCCAACATTTCCTTCCTCTCAGATTTAATGAATGGCTATTTAAAAAGAAGTTATCATAAAATTGAATTCAATTTTCATCTGATTATTTTATCTGCTTTTATTTATATGGCGATCCATAGAAAATCTTGAAATATTCCAGTGTTCAGAGGCCACTAAAGGCCCCGTCTCACATAGCGAGATTGCTAGCGAGATCGCTGCTGAGTCACAAGTTTTGTGACGCAACAGCGACCTCAGTAGCGATCTCGCTATGTGTGACACGTACCAGTGATCAGGCCCCTGCTGTGAGATCGCTGGTCGTGTCGGAATGGCCTGGACCTTTTTTTGGTCGTTGAGGTCCCGCTGACATCGCTGAATCGGTGTGTGTGACACCGATCCAGCGATGTCTTCACTGGTAACCAGGGTAAACATCGGGTTACTAAGCGCAAGGCCGCGCTTAGTAACCCGATGTTTACCCTGGTTACCCAAAAAAAAAAAAAAACAGTACATACTCGCCTTTCGGTGTCCGTCAGGTCCCTTGCCGTCTGCTTCCCGCACTGACTGAGATCCGGCCGTACAGTGAGAGCAGAGCGCAGCGGTGACGTCACTGCTGTGCTGTGCTCTCACTGTACGGCGGCAGTCAGTCAGAGCAGGAAGCGGACGGCAAGGGACCTTACCTTTTTTGGTAACCAGGGTAAACATCGGGTTACTAAGCGCGGCCCTGCGCTTAGTAACCTGATGTTTACCCTGGTTACCCGGGTGCTGCAGGGGGACTTCGGCATCGTTGAAGACAGTTTCAACGATGCCGAAGTCGTTCCCCTGATCGTTGGTCGCTGGAGAGAGCTGTCTGTGTGACAGCTCCCCAGCGACCACACAACGACTTACCAACGATCGCGGCCAGGTCGTATCGCTGGTCGTGATCGTTGGTAAATCGCTATGTGAGACGGGGCCTTAAGGCAAACTAAATAAGCAAACAATTCCTTGTTGTCAGCTTTGATGTGTAGACTTGGACAAGATCAACAACACATTTATGTCATTTGTCATGTCCCTGACTTCAATGCGGGCTCCGGCGCTGAGCCCGCATCTTTCCCCACACATGACAGCTGATTTAATCAGCTGTCATGTGTCTTTAACAGCCGCGTGTGGATCAGTGCTCCGCCTGTGGCTGTTAATCAGTTAAATCCCGCTGTTAATCTCTGACAGCGATATCTAACACTGGCCGGAATGACGCGCGTCGTTCTGGCCATGAAACGGAGCCCCAATCACTTGATAGTGGAGCACCGCTGGGTTGTCATGACAGTCAGGAGTCTGCACAAGACTCGTCATTATGATACTCCGGTGAACGCTGACTTATGACCGGTGTTCATATTAGATCGTGATTTCAGTTACGCATGCCCTGCTGTGTGTAGCACAGGTGATCGGATAATAGCAGCTTTAACTTTTCAAAGGGGATTATCAAATAAGGGGAAAAGGTGAAAAATTTTAAAAAAAAAACCAAACAAACAAAAAAAAAAAAAAAAATTCAACTGCCCCATTGAAAATAAGACAACAAAAAAAACAAAAACAGATATTTGTAATTTCTTCATTTCCAGAATTACGTGGGTTTTTTTTGGCTGATGCAACATTGCAATAACAGGCGATCATTGTATCTACCCCAAAATGGTATCAATATCAAAAAGTCAGGGCACGAAAAGGGTCTTTCCCAAACTGTTCCCCCAAAGTTGGAAGCTTTAACTATCCAAAGGGTCTTGTACTGAAGAATTAAGATTTCCTTTCACTGGAGGCAAGGGGGGGATGGGGTCAAATCCTTGAAAAACATCCCCATACCATTCTCCCTCCTTCACCAAACTGTACATCGGGCACAATGCAGTCAGGCGGGTAACGTTCTCCTGGCATTCACCAGACTCACTCGTCCATCAGACGCCAGATAGAGAAGTGTGATCCGTCACTGCACAGAACATATCTCCGCTCAACATTGTGCTTGGTGATGTACGGCTGCATGCAGCCACTTGGCCATGAAGCTCCCGACGCAATGTTTGTGCTGATGTTAATACCAAAGGAGGTCTGGACTTTTCGGTTATAAAGTCAGCAGAACATTGGTGACTTTTCTGCCCTCTGTTCCACCGTAACGCCGATGGCTCCTATTACAGGACCGCGCTGGTATCAGTGAGCTCTGCACCACCAGCCGTCCTGTCACGTTCGTAAATAGACATTAAGCCGTGCGTCTCAATCCTTTTCTCCGTGTAGTGTATACCCCGTATGACTGAAGGAGCAAAGTACAATCCCGCAGCGCCCAGACCACAGAGGACAGCGACTGGCTCACCTTATTTAATACACTGCTGACCTCGCTCGCAAAGTCCCTGGAACAAACTTCTAAGTGAAATATCTTCCCGCAGTTGGACACACAAGCTCCGAGCAGCTGAAATACAAGCGGAAATCATAATTAGAACAACGACGATTCATGAAACACAGATTCATCCAAATACCACTGTAGACACGTTTCTTTATAAGGGGGGTTTCCACTGTGGGCAATCTCCATCCCGCCAGCAGGATTCATGACTAGCTGATCATAGGGGAACCGGTGATCTAAGCAGGATCAATACAGGGCTTGAAGATCCTCGAGTCGTTTTTGAGTCATAGATTAATATTACAAGAGATGAGCAAAAAGATTTGAAGTACACAGTTGTAAGCAGCAGAGGTGACCTCCACATAGTGGAGAACAAACCAAGTCAAATCCCTAGAAATCAATATCTGTGACATGGCCAGGATCAGGGCTTCCACTGGTGTGGGGCGTCCGCACCGGGGCACAGCCAGTCTCGGCGCGCGTCTGCACGGTCCTAGGGCACAGCCGGCCTCGGCACACATCCGCATCGGGGCACAGCTGGTCTTGGCGCGCATCCGCGCGGTCCTAGGGCACAGCCAATCCCAGCATGCGTTCGCACGGTCCTAGGGCACAGCCGGTCCCGGTGTCCGTCCGCACGGTCCTAGGGCACAGCCGGTCCCGGCGCACGTCCGCACGGTGCTAGGGCGCCCTGGACTGGGATTAGCACGCCTGCACAGAGGAACCGCCGTGCACTTTCAGAGATGCCATAAATAAGGTGGCGAGGTTGTTGGTGCATCTGCAAACTGGTTCAGGAGGTCATCCAATGCTTTATCTGCCACGGAATACCAGTCATTTATGTGGTGTGTAAAGTTAGGTGCCCCAGGCACAGACTTGGCCTCAGCATATGACACCAGCCTCCAGGACAGGTCGTTACCTACAGACATCCCCCCCCCCCCTTCCATTGAACTTTGATGAGTGATCACATTTTATTCGCGCTGTTCGTGCAGGTGACGGACCCTCGTTCTGCCGGACGCACATATCGCTCTCCTGACTTCCTCTTGCGTTCTGCATTTCCCTTCTTTTATGATGCACTTTGCTAATGGGGTAAGATTGCAGCAGCCGGCAGTGAGAACACTTACCGTAAGTGCTTGCATCGCCACGTGGGGGTCTTTATGGTTCACTCGCTTCATAATGGAGCGGAGACAGTCTTTGGGCCTGAAAGACGAAATTAGTTCACTTGTTACATTTTCTTTTCTTACAGAAAGCTTGTTGTTGTCGTCGCCATCTCAGCACATTTTATCTGCATTTCCTCCCCCTTCTCTGTACAAAATACTTTATGGATCAATTGCAGTAAAAAGTATAGATCCTGTCGACGACGTATCATAACAGATCCCCCGGGGATCGGTCTGAACTTGCACATACACCATAGACTTCTAAGGGAGGGTGCACACCCATTTTCAATCAAGATTTTGAGGCAGATTTGGTCTCAAAATACATTAAAAAAAAAAAAACAATCAACTCGTTAATGAGCCTCCCATCAACTTTAACCCCTTAATGACCACATTTCAGCAGCCATAACTAGTTTTCTTACAGACGTGGCTGTGACGGGCTTTGCATTATGTGGGAGAAATTGCCATTTTCTTCAGCAGTTGTTTTCGGAGTAGATATAAAGTAATATTTGTAATTTATTTACTAATGCAAAGCAAATGCATAATAAGCAAATTTGGGGTATTTTTCAACTACTTAAATGAGCTGATGTAGGGTTTTTTTCTTTCTTTCATGCTTGCACTAAATTGAAGTTTATCTATAAAAAAAAATAATAATCTGCATAAATCGTCACGGTGCTGACATCACTTTTTGGAAGCATATTATCCTAAGTCATACTGCAAGACTCGTTAAAGGGTTAATTGTGACTTGTAGGATCGCTGCTTGTAATAGGTGACTTTATAAAGCTTACGTCCTCTCTCTCTGAAGGGGCCATTTGCACATTAGAAAACAAAGCACTTACCCCGTACGTGACTGCCCAACTTTATCACATAGGTCGAGAATGAGTCCCCAGTCCTCCGCTGTGTTCAATTCACTTGTTGCTTTTTCTATTGTGAAAAAAAAGATAAAGGAATGGCAATATCCCTTGTCATTTCTCAAAATGCCATAAAAGAAAACATACAAAATTACTGCCTCATCAGGACCGTGCCTACAATGCCTGGGCATGCTCCTGATGAGGCGGATGGTCTCCTGAGGGATCTTCTCCCAGACCTGGACTAAAGCAACCGCCAACTCCTGGACAGTCTGTGGTGCAACGTGACGTTGGTGGACGGAGCGGGACATGATGTCCCAGATGTGCTCATTTGGATTCAGGTCTGGGGATCGGGCGGGCCAGTCCATAGTTTCAATGTCTTCATCTTGCAGGAACTGCTGACACATTCCAGCCACATGAGGTCTGGCATTGTCCTGCATTAGGAGGAACCCAGGGCCAACCGCACCAGCATATGGTCTCACAAGGGGTCTGAGGATCTCATCTCGGTACCTAATGGCAGTCAGGCTGCCTCTGGCGAGCACATGGAGGGCTGTGCGGCCCTCCAAAGAAATGCCACCCTACACCATTACTGACCCACTGCCAAACTGGTCCTGCTGAAGGATGTTGCAGGCAGCAGATCGCTCTCCACGGCGTCTCCAGACTATGTCACGTCTGTCACATGTGCTCAATGTGAACCTGCTTTTATCCGTGAAGAGCACAGGAAGCCAATGTCGAATCTGGCATTTGACAGAGAACACCAAGATTGGCAATCGCCCCGCATGGTGTTGGCCGCAAGCACAACACCCACTTGTGGAGGTCAAGCCCTCATGCCTCAAGGAGTTTCTGACAGTTTGAGCAGATACATGAATTTTAGTGGCCTGCTGGAGGCCATTTTGCAGGGCTCTGGCACTGTTCCTCCTAGCACAAAGGAGGAGGTAGCAGTCCTGCTGCTGGGTTGTTGCCCTTCTACGGTCCCCTCCACGTCTCCTGGTATCTGCTCCATACTCTGAACATTGAGCTGACAGACACAGGATACCCTTCTTGCCACAGCTCACATTGAAGTGCCATCCTGGATGAGCTGCACTAGGTGGGCAACTTCTGTGGGTTGCAGACACTGCATCATGCTACTGTGCAGTATCGCTGGGGGTGAGAGCAATGACAAAATGCAAAACTGACCAAAACAATAGCCATAAGCAATGAGAACAGAGAAATGGTCTGTGGTCACCACCTGCAGAATCACTCCTTTATAGGGGTTGTTTTGCTAATTGCCGATTATTTCTGTCTGGTCCATTTGAACAACAGCAGGAGAAAGAAATTGATTCACAACCAGTGTTGCTTCATAACCGGACAGGTTAATTTCACAGACGTGTGATTGACTTGGAGTTACATTGTGTTATTCAAGTGTCCCTTTTATTTTTTTTTTGAGCAGTGTAAATATAGAATTTATTTTAAATTTCAGTATATATATATATATATATATATATATATATATATATATATATATATATATATATATATATATATATATATATATATATATATATATATATATATATATGAGTCGGGGGGCTCTGATTTATTTTACAGGGTCCCACGAATTTTACATTCAAGAGACCGGAGAATATTTTACAATATAACCCAGAAGATGTCTAAAGCATCTGAAATGTTGATGACGTCTATACCTTTGTCAGTTTCTCCATTTTCTAGAAACCCATGCAAAAGAGCTAAAAGCTCATGGCGTTTGGCCTCCACTAAGGCCCCTTTCACACATCAGTTTTTTGCCATCAGTCGCAATCTGTCGAATTTTGAAAAAAAAAAAAAAAACGTATCCGGCGACTGATGCTGCAGGATCCGTTTTTTTTCTCATAGACTTGTATTAGCGACGGATGGCCTCATGTTTCATCTGCCGTTCGCCGTATCCGATAAAAATTTTGTCCAGCAGCCGGAGACAACTGACTAAGGCCTCTTTCACACGTCAGTGTCTCCGGTACGTGTAGTGACAGTTTTCTCACGTACCGGAGACACTGACACACGTAGACCCATTCAAATGAATGGGTCTATGCACATGTGCGTGTTTTCACACGGACCGTATGTCCGTGCTGAAAACACGTCGACATGTCCGTTTTCCACCGGCAGCACGGACCACAATACGGACAGCACACGTGCACACGGAGAACAGTGTGCACTCTCCTCCGTGTGCACGTACCGCCCGCAGGAGAGACAGCGCTACACTAAGCGCTGTCCCCCCCGCGTGTGGTGCTGAAGGCGGAATTCATCTCTTCTTCCCCGCCGGAGAGAAGAAATGAAAGTTGTTTTTTTTTTGTTTGTTTGTTTGTTGTTTTTTTTTTTTTGGGGGGGGGGGGTGAAAAATAAAGTTTGCATGTGCCCCCGCGTCCCCCCCCCCCCCCCAGTGCGCCGCCTGGCCTCTTGCCGCAGAAATACTCACCCGGCCAGCTCCTGCGATGTCTCCTGTGTCCTCTCCGCGCTGCCAGCTTCTCCTGTGTGAGCGGTCACGTGGGACCGCTCATTACAGTCAGGGATTATTCACTGACTGTAACCACGTGACCGCTCACACAGGAGAAGCTGGCAGCGCGGAGAGGACACAGGAGACATCGCAGGAGCTGGCCGGGTGAGTATTTCTGCGGCAAGAGGCCAGGCGGCGCACTGGGGGGGGGGACGCGGGGGCACATGCAAACTTTATTTTTCAACCCCCCCCCAGAAAAAAAAAAAAAAAAAGATCTTTCATCTCTTCTCTCCGGCGGGGAAGAAGAGATGAATTCTGCCTTCAGCACCACATGCGGGGGGGACAGCGCTTAGTGTAGCACTGTCTCTCCTGCACGGTCCGTGTGGTCCTCAGGGGGCACACGGACGGCACACGGATGCCGCACGTATGTGCCACTTGAGCACACGGACATACGGACACGGATATCTCCGGTACCGGTTTTTCCCGGTACCGGAAATATCAGGACGTGTGAAAGAGCCCTAAGTAACGTTTTTGTGAGTACATCAAAAAAATGGACAGCGACGGATCCATTGCCGTCCGTCGTTTGCTAGAATGGAAGCCTATGGGTTATGTCTGCCTGTGGATTAGTCAAATGACGGAATCCGGCAACGGATTCCATTTTTTTAAACTGAGCATGCTCAGATTTTTTTTAGGATCCAATTAGCCAGATCCGATAGTCGGGTCCGGTGAAAAACGGATCCGTCGCATCAGTTTTTCACAATCTGCGACGGATCCGTCAATCCATCGAGCCAACGGATTGTGACTGATGGCAAAAAACTGATGTGTGAAAGGGGCCTTACCGCTCTGCAGTCTCTCTCCCTATTTCTCCTCCCACCACCGGCCTCCTATCAATGACTGACCGGTCACTCTCCACTGTGACCTGCTCCTCCGCCCGAGATCCTGCTCAGGTGCTGTCAATCCCAGGGACGGTGCATGCACAGATTGATAGTCCGGTCTCGCGATGTCATCAGGACCTTACTATGCATGTGCTGCCCCCGAGAAATGGCGGCACCCGAGCAAGATCTCGGGAAGTGGAGCTGGTCATAGAGAATAGTGACCTGTCAGACACACTCCCAGTATCGTCATACACCCCAGTCTGTACAGGTGACGCACACTCCCAGTATCGCCATACACCCCAGTCTGTACAGGTGACGCACACTCCCAGTATCGCCATACACCCCAGTCTGTACAGGTGACGCACACTCCCAGTATCGTCATACACCCCAGTCTGTACAGGTGACGCACACTCCCAGTATCGTCATACACCCCAGTCTGTACAGGTGACGCACACTCCCAGTATCGTCATACACCCCAGTCTGTACAGGTGACGCACACTCCCAGTATCGTCACACACACACACCAGTCTGTACAGGTGACGCACACTCCCAGTATCGCCATACACCCCAGTCTGTACAGGTGACGCACACTCCCAGTATCGCCATACACCCCAGTCTGTACAGGTGACGCACACTCCCAGTATCGCCATACACCCCAGTCTGTACAGGTGACGCACACTCCCAGTATCGCCATACACCCCAGTCTGTACAGGTGACGCACACTCCCAGTATCGCCATACACCCCAGTCTGTACAGGTGACGCACACTCCCAGTATCGTCACACACACCAGTCTGTACAGGTGACGCACACTCCCAGTATCGTCATACATATTTTTTGTTTTCCTGCATTTTGTGATAATCACTAAGTATCCTAGATCTGCATTTCAAATGATAAATGTCTTGTAAAGAGCGAACAACCGAATGTACACGACCTCTGAAGAAATAACTGCGACACTGCTGATTAATATTCCTTGTCCGTGATCAGATTCCCAGCCTTCCCTATGGCGCTCGGTGAGGGCATCGCTGTCCCTGTCATCAGGAGACACGGTTATATTATTCACCAATATCACAATACGCCATTGATCAGTAAACCACATATTCCTACAAGAAATGTTAAAGAATACCTATCGTTTCTGGTAACTGAGGGATAGCAAGAAACTCTGCCCATTATATGTCTTGTTTCTGGCATTTTTCACTCATTTTCAGTTGTCTCTGAGCTGGTGGGTGCAGACTAAATATTATGATGCCTCCCATGCACAGCACACACAGACATGAAGGATCCCTGCTCTCCTCTCCTACATGATCAGAAGCAGCCCCTCTCTCGGTGACTCCAAATACCTCTTCACCCCCTCTGATCCTTCTTCCGCCTCCATAGACTTCAATAGACAGCTGTATTCTAACATCTTACAGTGCCGGCAGCATGAGTTATTCTGAACAAGAAGGGTTTTTAAATGTTTTTGTGGCGTCAATGTTTAGTTCAGAAGACAGAGAAAAGAGGCTCATAAGTGGAGGAAGGCACAAGTTTCTTTGATAAGATACATTAGAACTAGTGATGAGAGAACATGCTTGGATAAGGTGTTATCTGAGCATGCTCATGGGACAACCGTGTGTCTTAAGCGTCCTCGAAAAATATGTTAAGAGTCCCCGAGGAATGACCTACTTTAAATACCAGTAAGTCTGTTGGGGCATGCTGGGAGGCCCAGGTGGCTATGCAGGAACCATGGACAGTGCGGGGCAATGGCATCGCTGCTCTTATTGCCAAGGGGCGATGCCAGTAGTCCAGCATGTGACCACTGATTGATGGCAGCGGTCACACACCAAGACAGAAGTGACTGCTGGGGAAAGAAGAAAGGGGGGGGGGGGAGAGATATTTAATTTGCAATTTTTTTTTTTTTATTTAAGAGTACGAAAGTGGCGTAAGAGCTAATTGCAGGATAATGAAAAAAGCGTTAAACTTTTTAACACTTTTTTTGCGGTTTAATTTCAAAGATCTACTTGCTGCCAGTGAATGAAGACGTTGGCATTTCCACCTAAATAGCCTGCACAGACTACGATGCTCTGTGAGAAACACAGATCAGCCACACAAATATCTCTCTGGTCGTAGTCGACCACAATGCATCAGTCTGGGGTCTGGGATGTCACGGGCTGGATACAGTTTTAATAAATAGTCAGCTTGGGGAAGTGTGAAATCTTTACAGACTGTCAGCAGAAAACAGCGAAGTCTCATCATAATCTATTTTCCCTTTAAAAGATATAGCCCAGTCATCAAATGTCCTAATGAAGCAATGCCAGAGGTGATCTATAAGGCCTGCAGTACTTGTGTCCCCATGATAACACTGCCTGTGCTCGAGCATGGCAATTAGACAAGTAGGTATTTAACTTTTTCTTGTCTTTTTACGACTCAGGCTATACAGCAACTGAGGCCGAAGCCAGAGCCAGAGCACTTTATCTGCTGCTACATAGCAGTCTAACAAGGTGGATGCGGAACGGCTGCGTCCCACAGAGTAATGTGACCACAATCAATTAGCCACAAAATGTGTGAACCAGTTGGATTATTTTTGGTCATGGTATCTTGGGGATCACAATAAGAGCCCATTAGTGATGAGCAAATGTGCTCGGATGAGGTGTTATCTGAGTATGCTCGGGGGCTCGAAAAATAAGTTTGTGCGCTCGCGACTGCACGTCTCCTGTCTGTTCGACAGCCGCAACACATTTAGTCATTGTCTAACAAACAGGTGAGCCTTGCATGTGTTGCGGTTTTCTATCAGTCAAAAGACATGCAGCCAACGGCACACTGAAAACACTCTTAGCACACGAGCATGCTTAGATAACACCTTATCCGGTTACGCTCACTCATCACTGGACCCCATTTATCAGTAATATTTGGCCTTTGTAGTGGCAAAAGTTACTGTATAGCTGTAGTCTAAGGGCTCATTCACATGTCAGGTTTTCACGAGTAGCACTTAGTAGTACCTACGACAAGATGCGAGGAAGTCTGCACATCAGTAATTCTTTATGGACTGAGTGGCGAGTGGACACATGTCCGCTATTGATGCGATTGTCAAATCAAACTTGGCAATGGAAGTCTATGGGTCTGTGAAAAAAAAAATTTGGATGCCATCTTGGTGTCCATTTTCTCACTGACTGATAGGAGAAGGTGGAGAAACGCTTCTTTTTTCTCAGTGAAAAAAAAATTCTGAGAAAAATCACTGGTGAAAATTGGTACGTTTTTCTTGTAAATCCCCCCCCCCTCCCCAAAAAAAAAAACGACTGTGTGAATAATGCCTAAGGCCTGTTTCACACGTCAGTGGCTCCGGTACGTGTGGTGACAGTTTTCTCACGTACCGGAGACACTGACTCACGTAGAAACATTAAAATCAATGTGTCTCTGCAGATGTCAGCGTGTTTTCACGGACCGTGTGTCCGTTTGAAAAACACGGAGACATGTCAGTGTTCGTGGGAGCGCACGGATCACACGGACCCATTAAAGTCAATGGGTCCGTGTAAAACACGTACCGCACACGGATGCTGTCCGTGTGCCGTCCGTGTGCCGTGCAGGAGACAGCGCTACAGTAAGCCCTGTCCCCCCAGCTTGTGGTGCTGAAGCCGCCATTCATTTCTTCTCTCCAGCAGCGTTCGCTGGAGAGAAGGAATGAAAAATCATTGTTTTTTTTATTTTTTTTGTGTTTAAAATAAAGATCCTTGTCACCACCCCCCTCCCACCCCCTGAGCGCCCGCCCGCATAGGGATGGATCCGCATATTCATCACTAATGAGCGGCACCATGTGACCACTCATACAGGAAGAAGCTGCGACGCGGAGAGGAAGCATCGAGGGAGCCGGATGAGTATTTAATTTCCAGCGGGCGGGCGCACAGGAGGTGGGAGGGGGGTGGTGACAAGGATCTTTATTTTAAACACAAAAAAAAAAAACATTGACTTTTCATTCCTTCTCTCCAGCGAACGCTGCTGGAGAGAAGGAATGAATTCCGGCTTCAGCACCAGATGCAGGGGACAGCGCTTATCTCTAGCACTGTCTCCTGCACGGTCCGTGTGGTACCCAGTCACCAGCCACACTGATGTGCCACGTGAGCACACGGACACGGGTAACTCCGGTACCGATTTTCCCGGTACTGGAATTATCTGGACGTGTGAGACTGGCCTAATGGGGTATTTCCCATCTCAGGCAATCACAGCTTAAAAAAAAAAAAAAAAAAGTACCTTCTCTTTAACCAAATTATCACACAATTGTTGTCTTAAAGGTACGTATTACCATCTCCTACACACATATATCCAATCACATGCAACTGCACCGGCCCTTTAAGAATGTAACATCAGAATTAATAACCTTGCACTGGATGAACAAGGGAGGCATTTTCCTCTGGACTGAAGAAAACTCTTTTTCCAGGCTCCATCAGTAAATACCTTCCAGACATAGAGGAAATGACTAAAGTGAGTGTCAATCCTTCACAATAGATATAATTGTGGTAATCCGCGGTAATGGCCGAGGCTCTGGACATCCGGGATGACTCCGCAGCACAATCTGCTCCTCACACCACCAGGTGAGGAGACGCTGCACCTATGGGGGGGGGGGGCTATAAAGAAACCTCAGACGGATACATGACAAGGCTTAAATCTGGGACCACCCATCACTAAGCATCGCCCCCTCTAGTCTTGCACAACAGCAGGACTTGCTGGTACTTACAGTGTGTGGCTGAATGGCAAATTAAAGATTGATTCCTGGTAATTAAAGAGGTCGTCCATAATTAATTTGCAAAAAAGTCAACATTCTGGTTTATGTGCTGGAATGAAATCAGGACGAGCATTACTAGAAAAGGACAGGAGGGGCGCTGTAGCTGGAAAACAGAGACCCTTTTTCTAACCCTATGGGGCATTTCCTATAAATTCCGGGTATATCGCTATAACATGCCGTCACTTTATGATTGGTGGGGTCTGATCAGTGGGACCTCAACTGATGCCAAGATCCGTGAGAGTTTACACCATGATGTGCAACGTGCCGCAACATCGTGGGCCAAGTAAGCACCAAAGGCTCCCAGGATGCCGGGCCGAGGACCGCACTGGATGCTCATCTCTACTGCCATCAGGTAGACACGGGAGCGTCACTGGCACAGTGCCAGCAGCTGCGCACCCCCCACTGTCCCCCTTCATGTAGAGGGGCTCTCCAGCCTGACTTCTGGACAGCCACCATCCTGGAGAACACGAGTCCTAATGACGCCCATCATGCAGTAGTGATGTAACCTGGGCAGGATGTCAGGAGCACATCTGTTCATATAGCACTAGGTGCCCACTGCCCCGGATCCCGGTCACACAGCAGGAAATAAATCTCTGTCTGTGCCACCCATCCATGTATCTACGCCCAGGTCCGGAGAGAGGAGCTCCTTTAATGCCCACAATGGATCCTCAGCTACTATTGCACATCTGATGTATTTATGGACGAGCATAGTGTCTGGTGGAGACACTGAGCAGGGAAAAGACCACCAGTGCTGCCATGTATGGGGAGACAGCAGAGGCTGCCTGGCACAAACCCGCAATGGGATTTACTCCAACCTTTATAATCTGAGGAAGACCCAAGTCACATCTAGAAGAAGAAATACAATTTATTCCAGTGCGCGTGTGTGTGTGGTGTGTGTGTGTGGTGTGTGTGTGTGTGGTGTGTGTGTAACGGTGAAGTCCTGTAATGATAGATTCAAAGGAGCTCCCCTGAGGGAGAAAGAGGAGGGACAGATGGACAGGCCGGAGGTCCCCTGGGCGAAGGACAGACAGGTTGGCGCTCCCCTAGAGGAGGGAGGGGAGGGACAGACATTGTGGCGCTCCCCTAGAGGGAGGAGAGGGACAGACACCGTGGAGCTCCCCTAGAGGAGGGAGGACAGGGACAGACAGCATAGCGCTCCTCTAGAGAAGGGAGGAGAGGGACAGACAGCGTGGCGCTCCCATAAAGGAGATAGGAGAGGGACAGACAGGGTGGCCTCCCCTAGAGGAGGGAGGAGAGGGACAGACAGCGTAGCGCTCCCCTAGAGGAGGGAGGAGAGGGACAGACAGTGCAGCGCTCCCCAAGAGAAGGAAGGAGAGGGACAGACAGCATAGCGCTCCCCTAGAGAAGGGAGGAGAGGGACAGACAGTGTGGCGCTCCCCTAGAGGAGGGAGGAGAGGGACAGACAGCGTGGCGCTCCCATAAAGGAGGGAGGAGAGGGATAAACATGATGGCTCTCCCATAAAGGAGGGAGGAGAGGGACAGACAGCGTGGCGCTCCCATAAAGGAGGGAGGAGAGGGACAGACATCGTGGCGCTCCCATAAAGGAGGGAGGAGAGGGATAAACATCATGGCGCTCCCATAAAGGAGGGAGGAGAGGGACAGACAGCGTGGCGCTCCCATAAAGGAGGAAGGAGAGGGACAGACAGCGTGGCGCACCCATAGAGAAGGGAGGAGAGGGACAGACAGGGTGGCGCTCCCATGAAGGAGGGAGGAGAGGGACAGACAGCGTGGCGCACCCATAAAGGAGGGAGGAGGGGGACAGACAGCATGGCGCTCCCATAAAGGAGGGAAGAGAGGGACAGACAGCGTGGCGCTCCCATAAAGGAGAGAGGAGAGGTTTAAACAGCGTGGCGCTCCCATAAAGGAGGGAGGAGAGGGACAGAAAGGGTGGCGCTCCCATAGAGAAGGGAGGAGAGGGACAGACAGGGTGGCGCTCCCATAGAGAAGGGAGGAGAGGGACAGACAGCGTTTCGCTCCCATAAAGGAGGGAGGAGAGGGATAAACAGCGTGGCGCTCCCATAAAGGAGAGAGGAGAGGGATAAACAGCGTGGCGCTCCCATAAAGGAGGGAGGAGAGGGACAGACAGCGTGGCGCTCCCATAAAGGAGGAAGGAGAGGGACAGACAGCGTGGCGCTCCCATAAAGGAGAGAGGAGAGGGATAAACAGCGTGGCGCTCCCATAAAGGAGGGAGGAGAGGGACAGACAGGGTGGCGCTCCCCTAGAAAAGGGAGGAGAGGGACAGACAGGGTGGCGCTCCCATAGAGAAGGGAGGAGAGGGACATACAGGGTGGCGCTCCCATAGAGGAGGGAGGAGAGGGACAGACAGCGTGGCACTCCCATAAAGGAGGGAAGAGAGGGACAGACAGCGTGGCGCTCCCATAAAGGAGAGAGGAGAGGGATAAACAGCGTGGTGCTCCCATAAATGAGGGAGGAGAGGGACAGAAAGGGTGGCGCTCCCATAGAGAAGGGAGGAGAGGGACAGACAGGGTGGCGCTCCCATAAAGGAGGGAGGAGAGGGACAGACAGCGTGGCGCTCCCATAAAGGAGGGAGGAGAGGGATAAACAGCGTGGCGCTCCCATAAAGGAGGGAGGAGAGGGACAGACAGCGTGGCGCTCCCATAAAGGAGGGAGGAGAGGGATAAACAGCGTGGCGCTCCCATAAAGGAGGGAGGAGAGGGACAGACAGCGTGGCGCTCCCATAAAGGAGAGAGGAGAGGGATAAACAGCGTGGCGCTCCCATAAAGCAGGGAGGAGAGGGACAGACAGCGTGGCGCTCCCATAAAGGAGGGAGGAGAGGGACAGAAAGGGTGGCGCTCCCATAAAGGAGGGAGGAGAGGGACAGACAGCGTGGCGCTCCCATAAAGGAGGGAGGAGAGGGACAGACAGCGTGGCGCTCCCATAAAGGAGAGAGGAGAGGGATAAACAGCGTGGCGCTCCCATAAAGCAGGGAGGAGAGGGACAGACAGCGTGGCGCTCCCATAAAGGAGGGAGGAGAGGGACAGACAGCGTGGCGCTCCCATAAAGGAGGGAGGAGAGGGATAAACAGCGTGGCGCTCCCATAAAGGAGGGAGGAGAGGGACAGACAGCGTGGCGCTCCCATAAAGGAGGGAGGAGAGGGACAGACAGCGTGGCGCTCCCATAAAGGAGGGAGGAGAGGGATAAACAGCGTGGCGCTCCCATAAAGCAGGGAGGAGAGGGACAGACAGCGTGGCGCTCCCATAAAGGAGAGAGGAGAGGGATAAACAGCGTGGCGCTCCCATAAAGGAGGGAGGAGAGGGACAGACAGCGTGGCGCTCCCATAAAGGAGAGAGGAGAGGGATAAACAGCGTGGCGCTCCCATAAAGGAGGGAGGAGAGGGACAGACAGGGTGGCGCTCCCATAGAGGAGGGAGGAGAGGGACAGACAGCGTGGCGCTCCCATAAAGGAGGGAGGAGAGGGACAGACAGCGTGGCGCTCCCATAGAGGAGGGAGGAGAGGGACAGACAGCGTGGCACTCCCCTGGGCAAATAACAGACTGGCCAGAGCTCTCTTAGGAAGCGGGGGGAATAGCCAGAGCTCCTCTAGCGGAGGGGGAAATAGCCGAAGCTGCTATAATAGGGGAGGGAAGGGCAGAAGCTCCTCTGGGGGGAGGGGGTGCAGATCCTCGAGGGAGGAGGGCTGGATTTCTCCTGTGGGGGAGGGGGGTATAATGGAGAGACGGGGGAGGGGCCGGAGCCTGATGTTCCTCTGGGGGAGGGGAGAGAAGGGGCAGCCGGAGCTCTGGACGAGGCTGCACTCACACAATGACTGGCGGCCGGTGCTGTTATCTTACCTACATCAGGATCAAAGGGGTTGGATGTGAAGAGAGGCATGGCGGCCGCCCCGGGAGCAGCAGCGTCCACACTACACGCGGTCTCCGGCGGCTCCTGCTGTGGCCCCGTCCTCTATCACCGCATCAGGAGAGGCCACAGAACGAGAGATGCTGAGTCCCAGAGAGCTGAAGGACCTGTGGTGACGTCACTGTCATGTGATGAGTCACATGATTAGGAGGAGCCAGGCTCCGAACAAAAAGCGCATGCGCGGTTTGTCACCGGTTTGGTACGGTGCCCCTTCTGAGAGTGATGATGTGATGTAGAACTGTGTATGTGCACGAAACTGTATATATCCCTCCACCTCCCCTGGGACATGTATATATCCCTCCACCTCTCCTGGGACATGTATATATCCCTCCACCGGGACATGTATATATCCCTCCACCTCCCCTGGGACATGTATATATCCCTCCACCTCTCCTGGGACATGTATATATCACTCCACCTCCCCTGGGACATGTATATATCCCTCCACCTCCCCTGGGACATGTATATATCCCTCCACCTCCCCTGGGACATGTATATATCCCTCCACCTCTCCTGGGACATGTATATATCCCTCCACCGGGACATGTATATATCCCTCCACCTCCCCTGGGACATGTATATATCCCTCCACCTCCCCTGGAACATGTATATATCCCTCCACCTCCCCTGGAACATGTATATATCCCTCCACCGGGACATGTATATATCCCTCCACCTCCCCTGGGACATGTATATATCCCTCCACCTCCCCTGGGACATGTATATATCCCTCCACCTCCCCTGGGACATGTATATATCCCTCCACCTCTCCTGGGACATGTATATATCCCTCCACCTCTCCTGGGACATGTATATATCCTCCACCTCTCCTGGGACATGTATATATCCCTCCACCTCCCCTGGGACATGTATATATCCCTCCACCTCCCCTGGGACATGTATATATCCCTCCACCTCCCCTGGGACATGTATATATCCCTCCACCTCTCCTGGGACATGTATATATCCCTCCACCTCTCCTGGGACATGTATATATCCTCCACCTCTCCTGGGACATGTATATATCCCTCCTCCTCCCCTGGGACATGTATATATCCCTCCACCTCTCCTGGGACATGTATATATCCCTCCACCTCTCCTGGGACATGTATATATCCCTCCACCTCTCCTGGGACATGTATATATCCCTCCACCTCTCCTGGGACATGTATATATCCCTCCTCCTCTCCTGGGACATGTATATATCCCTCCACCTCTCCTGGGACATGTATATATCCCTCCTCCTCTCCTGGAACATGTATATATCCCTCCTCCTCTCCTGGGACATGTATATATCCCTCCTCCTCTCCTGGGACATGTATATATCCCTCCTCCTCTCCTCGAACATGTATATATCCTCCACCTCTCCTGGGACATGTATATATCCCTCCTCCTCTCCTGGGACATGTATATATCCCTCCTCCTCTCCTGGGACATGTATATATCCCTCCTCCTCTCCTGGGACATGTATATATCCCTCCACCTCTCCTGGGACATGTATATATCCCTCCTCCTCTCCTGGGACATGTATATATCCCTCCACCTCCCCTGGGACATGTATATGCAGAGTCCTGGTCGTTGCAGTACTGTGGCTCCGCCACTATGGGGAGCTATGGTACGTCTGATGGCACTGAAGGAGTTCATCTGAGCAGGTATCACAGACACCAATACATTTCACAGTCGGGCCTCCAGGGGGAGCTAAGGGTTCTAGTTATTAGGCCACTCCCCACCATAGTGGGTAAACTGGGGGTCAGGCAGGAAGTTAGTCAGAAGCTGACTGGGTTGGAACCAGGCAACACCTTGTGGCAGAGGGTGTTGCAGGGGAAGATACAGTAGGGTCTCTGTCAGGGGTGGGATCCTGACAGAGGCTTGGCAACTTGAACGAACGTAACGGGACCGCGCCTGCTCAGGATAGCGGCGGTGCCCAAGGAAGGATCAGAAGCGAGATAGATTGTGCTGAGTGAGAAACGAGATCAAAGCACTAGAACACCAGTAGGAGTCGTGCTGTAAGACCGAGGCAACATCCTACTGAGGCGCATAACCGGTGGCCGGAACGCCGAGAGAGTATTATAATATCCAGCTTCAAGCAATACTCTAAACAGCGGCAGGACAGTCAGTCTCAGGCGGGCTGTCTAACTCAAATCACCTATGAAGTCTTGGGGGGCAACTTGTGGAGAGGGGCGACTCTAGGGTCCCGGAAGAGCTCCGAGCCTACCCGTCAAACGGGTGCCGTTCCAACCAGAACATCAGGGAGGGACGGAGGATTAGCAGAACATCATCTAATCGAGTTGTGAGGAAACTTAAGAAACAGACACAACAGTTGTGGGGACTTTCTGTAAGCACAGCAGGGAAGGACCACAACACATAGCGCAAGCAGGAAGGCACAGATTTCCACCTGTTAAGAGAACTCTGGAGGTGCCATTGGACCGGCCGGACTTGCGCAGCCTGGTGAACCGTATTCCGGACTGAGGACCCAGAGATCTTCAGTAAAGAGGTAAAGAGACTGCAACCTGGTGTCCTCGTTATTTACCGCGACCTGCACCCCACAACTGCACCGCTACACCACCACTTATTGCACCGGACGTCCCCCACTGACAGACAGGGCCACGGACCGGGTCTAGCCACCGTGACAACCCCAGGACTGAGACCCAGAGGCCCGGCTCCGGGTACCCCTCGGCCCTGCGGCGGTGTGGGGGCGCTCCAACTTGGCGTCACGAACAGGATCTACTTAAGCCTGAAGAATCAGGTCATGTGTGCCTTGGAACTGTGATTTATAGTGCTTGGACTGTACTTTATTAGAAGGGCCGTGTATTGCCGCTTGCCGCCAGAAGTTCCCGCCAAAACCGCCGCCATTACAGCGCTAAGGAGAGCGCGGGAGAAGAAGGGCGTGGAAGTGGGCGTGAACAAGCTGAAGAGCGCGAAAGACAATGGCCGCCCAGTCTAAATATCTCGGCCCCTTGAGGACGTGTCCGTCAGCAGCCGAGATCCGCCTCCTGATCCTCAATGGTGGGCAGAGACAGAGAAAACGGAACTGCCCACGAAGGAGAGAGCGGGAAAAGGACCAGGAAGAAGAAGCGAGCAACATGGAGGACGCCATGGCCAGCCGCCCGGAGCCGGAGTGTGGGGACGGAGCCGAGGACTCCCCCAGCTACCCGGAGAGGCACCGCAGCCAGACCTCCACAGTTGACGCTGACCTCCTGCAGACCGGAGCGGACGAGCTGATCCACCAACCCCGGCGGATGCAGCTGAGCACTGAGGCCGGGTGGAAGAAGACCATCATCGGGAGCCTCGCCAGACGTCTGTCGGCAGCCTCGTCTGGTCCGGAGCAAGAAAGAAGTTCCAGCGCTCCGAAGCCAGAAAGCAGGGCCCTGCCGGAGAGCGAGGTACTGCAAGCAGAGATGACAACGCTGCAGCACAAGGCCCTGCAACCAGCGTTCCAGACCCCAGCGGAGGCAGAGCAGACCGGCACCGGAGGAACCGCATCTGAAGCAGGTAGGAACAGCCACCCTGCCCTGACGACCGACACCACTCCAGTGACTGCTAGTGCCACAGCGGCTGACTCCGTTCCAGTGACTGATCTTGCAGCAGCCGCTACCTCTGCTGCAGCAAATGCCCATACTCAAGCTGCGCAGACCTCCATCGCTGCGCATGACCTAACCGTACATGAGAGACGGATTAACGGCGTTTGTCCAGCACTGGGTGCAACCCTGGACCTCACTTTTCCCAGGCCGAGAAGGGTTAAGTGCCAGGTGCAGCCCTGGAAGCCGTTCAACTAAACCTCAGAAACCTGAAACTGTACATAGTTAACTGTTTATTTCCTTGCTGTTTTGCTGCTAAAACCCGTCCTGGGTTAACTCTTAAAGGGATCCCTTTGTTTACCCGGGATCCCTATTGCTTTTTATTTTTGCTTTCACTTTCATTTTTGCTTTTTTGTTCCACAATGTTATAAAAACTGCTGAATCATGAACAATGCATGATACAAACTTCTTGTAAATAGTTTGCACCTTCTTAAAGGTGCTATCTACTGGTTCTATATGAAGAAAGGACACTTTGCGAAGATATTGTTTTTTTTTTTAAACATCACTGGAGTCCTTATTGCAAACAGACTTGCAGCTTGAGGAGTTGCACTACCTCATAGAGACTTGGTCCCCTCTTAAAGGGGATGTTCACTGATGGTACTTAGAGAATGATGTTGCTCTAAAAAGAAAGTTAATGATGCTGCTGATATGTACAAGTTGTATGTAACTAAATTGTTGAAAGAAAGAAGTGTTTAATAATGTGTTCTGAGATAAAGTGATTATTGGAAAGATGCAGTAGACCCGTAGGGGTAGACATGAAGTCCTGCACAAGTGAAAGTTAGAAGAAAGATGCAGTAGACCCGTAGGGGTAGACATAGAGTTCTGCATGATTGCTAGTAAGAAAGTAATGATGGAAGTCAAGAAAATGTTGATAACGTTGATAGAAAATGGGGATTGAAGGTGAACCCTGAGTCCTCCGTAGAAAGCTAGTTTATTGTAAAGAAAGAGTTAATAATGTGTTGCAGAGGACAGAAAGTGAACCCGTAGGGGTTAGGTAGTGAGTCCTCCTAGGAGCCATATGGAGATGGCTCAGTGTTCCTAAACTGAAAGTATGGTATGTTCTATACTATGTATAGTAGTTGAAAAGACAGAAGGCTCGGGCTGAAAGGAGCGGTCCTGTAAGAAAGGAGAGGCAGTAGGTCTGGCGCCGTTAGGACAGGCGGTCCTGCAGATTTAAAGAAGGAGAATGTAGCACAGTTGCTTAAGCCTTATAATGTGTATAAGAAGGTCTTTTAGGGATTTAGAGTGTGCATCCTTAAAGGCAATGTTAACTTATGGTTCCAGAATTTGTGCCAAGTAGAATACCCGGTTGGGTAAGAAAAGTTATTTATAGCATGTTGCTATGTTATTTAACCATGTTTGTAACGTTCAAGTGTCCTCACCTCCCATAAAGGGAAGCTCTGTTCAAGTATACTTATTGTTATTTGCACTCAACAAATTGTATGTCTTTTTGCTAATCTGTATTGTTGTTTTCTTCCCAGTCCCGGAGTACTGGATTTAACCGGGGGGGAGTGCAGCGCCCCAGAGTCCTGGTCGTTGCAGTACTGTGGCTCCGCCACTATGGGGAGCTATGGTACGTCTGATGGCACTGAAGGAGTTCATCTGAGCAGGTATCACAGACACCAATACATTTCACAGCCGGGCCTCCAGGGGGAGCTAAGGGTTCTATTCACTAGGCCACTCCCCACCATAGTGGGTAAACTGGGGGTCAGGCAGGAAGTTAGTCAGAAGCTGACTGGGTTGGAACCAGGCAACACCTTGTGGCAGAGGGTGTTGTGGGGGAAGATACAGTAGGGTCTCTGTCAGGGGTGGGATCCTGACAGAGGCTTGGCAACTTGAACGAACGTAACGGGACCGTGCCTGCTCAGGATAGCGGCGGTGCCCAAGGAAGGATCAGAAGCGAGATAGATTGTGCTGAGTGAGAAACGAGATCAAAGCACTAGGAGAACACCAGTAGGAGTCGTGCTGTAAGACCGAGGCAACATCCTACTGAGGCGCACAACCGGTGGCCGGAACGCCGAGAGAGTATCATAATATCCAGCTTCAAGCAATACTCTAAACAGCGGCAGGACAGTCAGTCTCAGGCGGGCTGTCTAACTTAAATCACCTATGCAGTCTTGGGGGGCAACTTGTGGAGAGGGGCGTCTCTAGGGTCCCGGAAGAGCTCCGAGCCTACCCGTCAAATGGGTGCCGTCCCAACCAGAACATCAGGGAGGGACGGAGGATTAGCAGAACATCATCTAATCGAGTTGTGAGGGAACTTAAGAAACAGACACAACAGTTGTGGGGACTTTCTGTAAGCACAGCAGGGAAGGACCGCAACACCTAGCGCTAGGGGGAAGGCACAGATTTCCACCTGTGAAGAGAACTCTGGAAGTGCCATTGGACCGGCCGGACTTGCGCAGCCTGGTGAACCGTATTCCGGACTGAGGACCCAGAGATCTTCAGTAAAGAGGTAAAGAGACTGCAACCTGGTGTCCTCGTTATTTACCGCGACCTGCACCCCACAACTGCACCGCTACACCACCACTTATTGCACCGGACATCCCCCACTGACAGACAGGGCCACGGACCGGGTCTAGCCACCGTGACAACCCCAGGACTGAGACCCAGAGGCCCGGCTCCGGGTACCCCTCAGCCCTGCGGCGGTGTGGGGGCGCTCCATATATATCCCTCCATCTCCTGGGACATGTATATATCCCTCCTCCTCTCCTGGAACATGTATATATCCTCCACCTCTCCTGGGACATGTATATATCCCTCCACCTCTCCTGGGACATGTATATATCCTCCACCTCTCCTGGAACATGTATATATCCCTCCACCTCTCCTGGGACATGTATATATCCCTCCACCTCTCCTGGGACATTTATATATCCCTCCACCTCTCCTGGGACATGTATATATCCCTCCACCTCTCCTGGGACATGTATATATCCCTCCACCTCTCCTGGGACATGTATATATCCCTCCACCTCTCCTGGGACATGTATATATCCCTCCACCTCTCCTGGGACATGTATATATCCCTCCACCTCTCCTGGGACATGTATATATCCCTCCTCCTCTCCTGGAACATGTATATATCCCTCCACCTCTCCTGGGACATGTATATATCCCTCCTCCTCTCCTGGGACATGTATATATCCCTCCACCTCTCCTGGGACATGTATATATCCCTCCACCTCTCCTGGGACATGTATATATCCCTCCTCCTCTCCTGGGACATGTATATATCCCTCCTCCTCTCCTGGGACATGTATATATCCCTCCTCCTCTCCTGGGACATGAATATATCCCTCCTCCTCTCCTGGGACATGAATATATCCCTCCTCCTCTCCTGGAACATGTATATATCCCTCCTCCTCTCCTGGGACATGTATATATCCCTCCTCCTCTCCTGGGACATGTATATATCCCTCCACCTCTCCTGGGACATGTATATATCCCTCCACCTCTCCTGGGACATGTATATATCCCTCCACCTCTCCTGGGACATGTATATATCCCTCCACCTCTCCTGGGACATGTATATATCCCTCCACCTCTCCTGGGACATGTATATATCCCTCCTCCTCTCCTGGGACATGAATATATCCCTCCTCCTCTCCTGGAACATGTGTATATATCCCTCCTCCTCTCCTGGGACATGTATATATCCCTCCTCCTCTCCTGGGACATGTATATATCCCTCCACCTCTCCTGGGACATGTATATATCCCTCCTCCTCTCCTGGGACATGTATATATCCCTCCTCCTCTCCTGGGACATGAATATATCCCTCCTCCTCTCCTGGGACATGAATATATCCCTCCACCTCTCCTGGGACATGTATATATCCCTCCACCTCTCCTGGGACATGTATATATCCCTCCACCTCTCCTGGGACATGTATATATCCCTCCACCTCTCCTGGGACATGTATATATCCCTCCACCTCTCCTGGGACATGAATATATCCCTCCACCTCTCCTGGGACATGTATATATCCCTCCACCTCTCCTGGGACATGTATATATCCCTCCACCTCTCCTGGGACATGTATATATCCCTCCACCTCTCCTGGTACATGTATATATCCCCTCCTCCTCTCCTGGGACATGTATATATCCCTCCTCCTCTCCTGGGACATGTATATATCCCTCCACCTCTCCTGGGACATGTATATATCCCTCCACCTCTCCTGGGACATGAATATATCCCTCCTCCTCTCCTGGGACATGAATATATCCCTCCACCTCTCCTGGGACATCTATATATCCCTCCACCTCTCCTGGGACATCTATATATCCCTCCACCTCTCCTGGGACATGTATATATCCCTCCACCTCTCATGGGACATGTATATATCCCTCCTCCTCTCATGGGACATGTATATATCCCTCCTCCTCTCCTGGGACATGTATATATCCCTCCACCTCTCCTGGGACATGTCTATATCCCTCCTCCTCTCATGGGACATGTATATATCCCTCCTCCTCTCCTGGGACATGTACATATCCCTCCTCCTCTCCTGGGACATGAATATATCCCTCCTCCTCTCCTGGGACATGAATATATCCCTCCTCCTCTCCTGGGACATGTATATATCCCTCCACCTCTCCTGGGACATGTATATATCCCTCCACCTCTCCTGGGACATGTATATATCCCTCCACCTCTCCTGGTACATGTATATATCCCCTCCTCCTCTCCTGGGACATGTATATATCCCTCCTCCTCTCCTGGGACATGTATATATCCCTCCACCTCTCCTGGGACATGTATATATCCCTCCACCTCTCCTGGGACATGTCTATATCTCCACCTCTCCTGGGACATCTTTTCTAAGAGCCAGATTTTTTTAATTACCATTAAAATACTGTAAAAAAGAAACAATTGGAGGAGCGCTCAAATTAGGAAAAGCCCAACAATTCCGCAGTTTTTTTTATTTAGTTTTTGCGACGTTCCCTTTGAAGTGCGGTTGAGCGGCGCTTTGTTTTGTGAGGCAGGCTGGTTATGGAGACGCTGATAGAAAGTTTTATACCTTTTTTCTTTTTTACTTGTTTTACCAGCTAATAATAATAAAATAAAAACTTGAAAAAAAAATTTCCCTTGAGCCGCCGCTTACTTCTCTGTTTTTCGGGGGTTGATTTTTGCAGGTTGAGCTGTAGTTTTGTTTTTATTGATATAATTTTCGGCTCCTTTTTCATTGTATTTATTCCATCTCTTTAGGAGGTGACGTCACCAGAACGCAGCGATTCTGCCTTACTGATCCATTTTTACATTCCGGCTTTCATCGTACCAGATAAATATCTATATGTTATTAATTACCAGATATCTTACTTTTTAGATTTTGTTTAGAACTTGCTATTTGCATTAGCGACAAATCTAAACTTGTGTATTTTTTTTTTTTTTTTTTAATTTTAATATTTAAATTTTTTTAATATGTTATTTTTTTTTTCTTTTAACATTTTGAATGATTCCATTTAGGGGATTGAACTTGCAATTGCTTGATCACCTATACAGTGCGGTGCTGTAATATTGCAGCCAATGAATGGAGCATTAGCACACATGCCAAAGGGGCCTTTCAGAGCCCATCTCTCAGGATCGATGGGGGGTCCAAGCATTTAGGACAGGTGATAACTTTCATTGGTGGAAATAACCTTTTCAGATTTGGCTCATCCGAGGTTGGAAATGACGCTGTAAAAAGGCGAGCAGCTTGTGAAGGAGCAGCTCAGGCCGGGCTGTAATGAGCGTGCATTGTTCTGTGGCCGTCACTCACAGCTGAGTCACAGACATCATGTGCTCCCCGCCGTCACACGCTTTCTTTTTATCACCCGAGTAAATGTCAGTGACCCTGATTTGCACATGACAAATATGGCTGATTATGTAACTGCAGAAAAATTCCTCAAAAGCACAAAGAAAAACTGACGTGTCCATTCAAGTAGCGCAGTGTTAACATTACACACACACAACTGCATGACATTAACATTACACCAAGAAGGAAAAGTCTTGGGATGGTGGAAACCACAGGAGAGATAGACATGTTGCTCACAGTAGCACGAGCAACATGAGGCCTGACGCTGCAAAAATGGAGTAACTAATGGTTCCACAACCAAATCAATGTAACACCGAGCTGTTGGTGTACTAGGAATGAAGACTACAGGGGTCCGGCCTGTTCATTGTGCCACATTACCCCATAATCCCAATGTGACATTACGTCGTGAAGGCTTCTCTTTATGACGTTGCCCGTGTGGTCACCAGTCATCCAAGACAAGAACAGAGCTCATCGCTGAAGAGGAAAGACCCCCATTTCATCCATCTGTAGACCACCTAGGCAATGCTACATGTTTACATGTAGAGCAGATACAGGACCATTTCATTTTGTTGATGTATACTGTTTCCTCCTAATAAGTTGTGGGACGGAGCACATATTTTTTTATTTCAAAGTCCATAAATAATCCTCTTGGAATGCCTCATAGGTCTTTTGTTAATGGGCACTAAAAGTTTGACACAAGGCTTGTGCCAGCCCCATTTAAAAGGCTGGAAAGGGTCATGGTGTCTCTTCTGAGTCCCATCGACCTTCTTCTCCACTTCTGAAACATGACTGCGGGAAGCTGATGGCTGCGTCGTAGCCACCGGTGTGCCTGCTGATGGTCTCATGTTTGCCTGAGGGAATTTTACAATATGCTGAAATATTTCAGTGTATTGTACACGTTTCCTAAGGAGACTAATAAAATAAAATGTTTAAAAAACAAAAGAATAATATTTAACCCCTTAACGACCGCCGATACGCCTTTTAACGGCAGCCGCTAAGGGTACTTAAACCACAGCGCCGTTAATTAACGGCGCTGTGGAAAAAGTGAATAGCGCCCCCCAGAGTCGGATTTTCTCTGGGGTCTCGGTTGCCGAGGGTAGCCGAGACCCCAGAGAACATGATTCGGGGGTTTTTTACCGACCCCCGAGTTGCGATCGCCGGTAATTAACCGTTTACCGGCGGTCGCAACAAAAAAAACGCGATTTGCCGTTTAATTTCTCTGTCCTCCGATGTGATCGCACATCGGAGGACAGAGAAATGTGGTCCCCGATGGCCCCCAATAGCCCCCCGATACTTACCTACCTCCCCCGGTGCTCCTCGTGGCTCCCGATGGGCGCCGCCATCTTTTTTCCGGGAAAAAATGGCGGGCGCACGCGCAGTGCGCCCGCTGCCCGGCACCCGGAAGTTCTTTGGGGTCTCGGCTGCCGGGGGTAGCCGAGACCCCAAAGAACATGATCGGGGTCGGTTTGCACCGACCCCTGTTTTGCGATCGCCGGTAATTAACAGTTTACCGGCGACCGCAAAGAAAAAAAAAAAAAAAGCGATCTGTAATTCTCTGTCCTCTGATGTGATCGCACATCAGAGGACAGAGAAATAGTGGGATTCGGGGACCCTAACATACTCACCCGGTGTCCCTGGGTCCTCTTCTGTCTCCTCCTGCCGGCCGGCTTTTTCCTTATGGCGGGCGCATGCGCAGTGCGCCCGCCATCTGCTGCCATCTGCTGGCCGGCAGGAGAGACGAGTTGGGGCTAAAATTAGGGTTAGGGTTAGGGTTAGAGTTAGGGTTAGGGCTAGGGTTAGGGTTAGAGTTAGGGTTAGGGCTAGGGTTAGAGTTAGGGTTAGGGTTAGGGCTAGAGTTAGGGTTAGGGTTAGGGCTAAATTTAGGGCTAGGGTTAGGCTACTTTCACACTAGCGTTTTTTGGCTTCCGTCGCAATGCGTCATTGGAGAAAAAACGCATCCTGCAAAAGTGCTTGCAGGATGCGTTTTTTCTCCATTGGCTTGCATTAGCGACGCATTGCGACGGATTGCCACACTTCGCATCCGTCGTGCGACGGATGCGTCGTGCTTTGGCGGATCGTCGGCACAAAAAAAGCTACATGTAACTTTTTTGTGCGACGTGTCCGCCATTTCCGACCGCGCATGCGCGGCCGGAACTCCGCCCCCGCCTCCCCGCACCTAACAATGGGGCAGCGGATGCGTTGAAAAAACAGCATCCGCTGCACCCGTTGTGCGGCGCTTACAACGCTAGCGTCGGTATGTCGGCCCGACACACTGCGATGGGCCGAGTACGATGCTAGTGTGAAAGTAGCCTTAGGCTTCTTTCACACTTGCGTCGGTACGAGGCGGTCGCAATGCATCGGCCCGACGTACCGACGCACGTTGTGAAAATTGTGCACGACGTGGGCAGCGGATGCAGTTTTTCAACGCATCCGCTGCCCAGTCTATGTCCTGAGGAGGAGGGGGCAGAGTTACGGCCACGCATGCGCGGAAATGGCGGACGCGACGTACAAAAAAAAGGTTACATTGAACTCTTTTTGTGACGACGGGGCTAAAGTAATGGTTAGGGTTGGGGCTAAAGTTAGGGTTAGGGTTGGGGCTAAAGTTAGGGTTAGAGTTGGGATTAGGGTTAGGGGTGTGTTGGATTTAGGGTTTTGATTAGGGTTATGGTTAGGGTTGAGATTAGGGCTGTTTTGGGGTTAGGGTTGTGATTATCATTAGGGTTGTGATTAGGATTATGGATCGGGTTGAGATTAGGGTTAGGGGTGTGTTGGAGTTAGGGTTGTAGTTATAATTTGGGGGTTTCCACTGTTTAGGTACATCAGGGGGTCTCCAAACACGACAGCCAATTTTGCGCTAAAAAAGTCAAATGGTGCTCCCTCCCTTCTGAGCTCTGCCGTGCGCCCAAACAGTGGTTTACCCCCACATATGGGGCATCAGCGTACTCAGGATAAATTGGACAACAACTTTTGGGGTCCAATTTCTCCTGTTACCCTTGTGAAAATAAAAACTTGGGGGCTAAAAATCTTTTTTGTGGGAAAAAAAAATATTTTTTTATTTTCGCTACTCTGCATTATAAACTTCTGTGAAGCACTAGAGCATTCAAAATTCTCACCACATATCTAGATAAGTTCCTTAGGGGGTCTAGTTTCCAAAATTTGGTCACTTTTGGGGGGTTTCTACTGTTTCGGTACATCAGGGGCTCTGCAAACACAACATAACACCCACAGACAATTCTATCAAAGTCTGAATTCCAAAATGGCGCTCCTTCTCTTCCGAGCTCTGCCGTGTGCCAAAACAGTGGTTTACCCCCACATATGGGGTACCAGCATACTCAGGACAAATTGGACAACAACTTTTGGGGTCCAATTTCTCTTGTTACCCTTGTGAAAATAAAAATTTGGGGGCTAAAAAATCTTTTTTGTGGGAAAAAAAAATATTTTTTATTTTCACTACTCTGCATTATAAACTTCTGTGAAGCACTTGGGCATTAAAAGTTCTCACCACATATCTAGATAAGTTCCTTGGGGGGTCTAGTTTTCAAAATGGGGTCACATGTGGGGGGTTTCTACTGTTTAGGTACATCAGTGGCTCTGCAAACGCAGCATAACGCCCGCAGACCATTCTATCAAAGCCTGCATTTCAAAATGGCGCTCCTTCCCTTCCGAGCTCTGCCGTGCGCCCAAACAGTGGTTTACCCCCACATATTGGGTACGAGCATACTCAGGAGAAATTGGACAACAACTTTTGGGGTCCAATTTCTCTTGTTACCCTTGTGAAAATAAAAATTTGGGGGCTAAAAAAATCTTTTTTGTGGGAAAAAAAAATATTTTTTATTTTCACTACTCTGCATTATAAACTTCTGTGAAGCACTTGGGCATTCAAAGTTCTCACCACATATCTAGATAAGTTCCTTGGGGGGGTCTATTTTCCAAAATGGGGTCACTTGTTGGGGGTTTCTACTGTTTAGGTACATTAGGGGTCTGCAAACGCAACATAACGCCCACAGACAATTCTATCAAAGTCTGCATTCCAAAATGGCGCTCCTTCCCTTCCGAGCTCTGCCGTGCGCCCAAATAGTGGTTTACCCCCACATATGGGGTACCAGCATACTCAGGACAAATTGGACAACAACTTTTGGGGTCCAATTTCTCTTGTTACCCTTGTGAAAATAAAAACTTGGGGGCTAAAAAATCTTTATTGTTAAAAAAAATATATTTTTTATTTTCACGACTCTGCATTATAAACTTCTGTGATGCACTTGGGCATTCAAAGTTCTCACTACACATCTAGATAAATTCCATGGGGGGTCTAGTTTCCAAAATGGGGTCACTTTTGGGGGGTTTCTACTGTTTAGGCACATCAGGGGCTCTCCAAACGCGACATGGCGTCCGATCTCAATTCCAGTCAATTTTGCATTGAAAAGTCAAATGGCGCTCCTTTGCTTCCGAGCTCAGCCATGCGCCCAAACAGTGGTTTATCCCCATATATGGGGTGTCGGCGTACTCAAGACTAATTGTACAACAACTTCTGGGGTCCATTTTCTCCTGTTACCCTTGGTAAAATAAAAATTTGGAGGCAAAAAGATCATTTTTGTAGAAAAAATTCGATTTTTTTATTTTCACGGCTCTACGTTATAAACTTCTGTGAAGCACCTGGGGGTTTAAAGTGCTCACCACACATCTAGATAAGTTCCTTAAGGGGTCTAGTTTCCAAAATGGTGTCACTTGTGGGGGGTTTCCACTGTTTAGGCACATTAGGGGCTCTCCAAACGCGACATGGCGTCCAATCTCAATTCCAGCCAATTCTGCATTGAAACAGTCAAACGGTGCTCCTTCACTTCCAAGCTCTGCGGTGCGCCCAAACAGTGGTTTACCTCCACATATGGGGTATCGGCGTACTCAGGAAAAATTGCACAACAAAATTTGTGGTTAAATTTCTGTTTTTACACTTGTGAAAATTAGAAAAAATGGTTCTGAAGTAAAATGTTTGCAAAAAAAAGTTAAATGTTCATTTTTTTCTTCCACATTGTTTCAGTTCCTGTGAAGTACGTAAAGGGTTAATAAACTTCTTGAATGTGGTTTTGAGCAGCTTGAGGGGTGCAGTTTTTAGAATGGTGTCACAATTGGTTATTTTCTATCATATAGACCCCTCAAAATGACTTCAAAGGTGATGTGGTCCCTAAAAAAAACATGGTGTTGTAAAAATGAGAAATTGCTGGTCAACTTTTAACCCTTATAACTCCCAAACAAAACAAAAAAATTGTTTCCAAAATTGTGCTAATGTAAAGTAGACATGTGGGAAATGTTATTTATGAACTATTTTTTGTGACATATCTCTCTGATTTAAGGGCATAAAAATACAAAGTTTGAAAATTGGAAAATTTTAAAAATTTTCGCCATATTTCCATTTTTTTCATAAATAATCGCAATTAATATCGAAGGAATGTTACCACTAACTTGAAGTACAATATGTCACGAAAAAACAGTCTCAGAATCAGCGGGATCCGATAAAGCGTTCCAGAGTTATAACCTCTTAAAATGACACTGGTCAGAATTGTAAAAATTGGCTCGGTCATTAAGTACCAAATTGGCTCTGTCACTAAGGGGTTAAAATAAAAAAAATTAACGTTTATATTTATCCCATTTTTTTTATAACTTAAATAATATTTTAAAAAATAAACATTGGGTGTCGCAGCCGGCGTGAGTGTCCGAACTTGTAAAATATTAGAAGGTTTATACTATGGAGTAAACGTTGAAAGGGAAAAATTTAAAACGTCAAAAAAGAGATCAGAAAGTTGTTTGGACCTCAATATGGTCCTGATAAAAACTTCAGCTCGCTTCACAAAAAAATGCATACCAGACTATGCGGCCTGCGACTGGACCAGCCCATCTGTCATTTCCAGAATTGCCAGATGGCCAGTTCGGCCCTAGTCTACCTCTTTTTGTGTCCTGAATTTGCCAGGACTATTTCTGAAAAATTGCCAAATTTGGGATCGTTGGCATGTGTGCAGGCAGCTGCTGCCGCTTTGTTATATTAGACCCATTTTTTGTAGGGGAAGATCTGGTGTTTTTATTTATTTATTTTTTTATTTAAAAAAATTAATTAGCTTATATTGATCTGTGATATTTTATATATTACTTATTTTAGAATTGTAAACATTTCTAGAAAATCCAGCTTCATGAAATTCCAAATGTACTCAAAGGATATTTTTGTAATAAAAAAAATTGACCCATGATGTTACAAAAGCAGCAACGTGTTTCAAACGCAAACATCGCGTTCTTTGTCAGAGCTCCTGCTCTTCTTGCTGTTTTCAAACATTTTCATTACTGTAATCATGATGACCCACAGAAGAAAGGTTAATAACGTTGCATTAGGTTTTACTCTCTAACCTTCATTCTTTCATTTATTTTCAGGCTCCCGATGTGCAGTTTGCAGCCTGATCCAAGTTTCAGATTACTCTCTTGCGGGAGTGTCTCTCCCTGTAAGGCCGGTTTCACACGTCAGTGGCTCCGGTACGTGAGGTGACAGTTTCCTCACGTACCGGAGCCACTGACACACGTGGACCCATTAAAATCAATGCATCTGTTCAGATGTCATTGATTTTTTGCGGACCGTGTCTCCGTGTGCCAAACACGGAGACATGTCAGTGTTCGTGGGAGCGCACGTATTACACGGACCCATTAAAGTCAATGGGTCCGTGTAAAACACGGACCACACACGGACGGTCTCCGTGTGCAGTCCCTGTGGCGTGCAGGAGACAGCGCTACAGTAAGCGCTGTCCCCCCCACATGGTGCTGAAGCCGCGATTCATATCTTCTGTGCAGCAGAGTTTGCTGCATAGAAGATATGAATAATAGTGTTTAAAAGAAAGATCTATCTGTCCGCCGCCCTCCCACCCCCTGTGCACCCCCCCCGCTGTTCTGAAAATACTCACCCGCTTCCTGTTATGATCCTAATGGCTGAGGATCACAAAACGGACTAGCTAAGTTTATGAACATAGACACGAGCTCTAGGGAGGTGGTAACTGGACTGACAGCAAAACTGATCCTAACCAACACACTAAAGGTAGCCGGTGAACGTGCCTAAAAATCCTGGACGTCTCGACGCAGCCTGAGAAACTATCTACTCCTGGAGGGAAAGTAAGACCTCACTTGCCTCAAGAGAAATCACCCCAAAGATATAGGAAGCCCCCAACAAATAATAACGGTGAGGTAAGGGGAAAACACAAACGTAGAAATGAAAACAGATTCAGCAAATGAGGCCCGCTAATACTAGATAGCAGAAGACAGATAGGAAACTGTGCGGTCAGTAAAAAACCCTATGCAAAATATCCACGCTGAGAATACAAGAACCCCCACACCAACTAACGGTGTGAGGGGAGAAACTCAGCCCCCTAGAGCTACCAGCAAGCAAGGAAATCACATATTAGCAAGCTGGATAAATAAACCAAGAAACATATGACCACTGATGGTCAAAAAATGAACCAAGCAAAACTTAGCTTCTCTTGAAGAGACTGATAACGAAGGACTGCAGGAGAGCTCCAAAATAGCACTGAAGACATTGACAGCAGGCAACAACTGAGAGTCCAGGTGAACTAAATAGGAAACAGCTAACAGATAACGAGACAGCTGATCCAGCCTAGACCTGCAGACTGACACAAAGAACCACCAGAGGGAGCCCAAAGACAGCACTCACACAGTACCAGTTGTGACCACAAGAGGGAGCCCAAAAACAGAGTTCACAACAGCTTCCCTCGTTGGCTGTCGATGCTTCCTGGTCTGGCCGCCCCTTCTACTGTATGCGGTCACGTGGGGCCGCAGATTAGAGTCATGAATATGTGGCTCCACCTCCCATAGGGGTGGAGCCGCCTATTCATGACTGTAAATGAGCGGCCCCACGTGACTGCATACAGGAGAAGATGGGGCCAGACCAGGAAGCATCGACAGCCAACGTGGGAGCGGGTGAGTATTTTCTGAACAGCGGGGGGGGCGCACAGGGGGTGGGAGGGCGGGGGACACATAGATCTTTATTTTAAACACTATTATTCATATTTTCTCTGCAGCAAACGCTGCTGCAGGGAACATATGAATCGCGGATTCAGCACCAGATGCTGGTAGTACGTGTGGTACCCAGCACGGTGCGTGTGGTACCCAGTGGGCACACGGGCGGCACACGTGTGCCACACTGATGTTCACCAGAAACGCAGGGGCACACGGACACGGATAATTCCGGTACCGATTGTTTCCGGTACCGGAATTATCTGGACGTGTGGGACAGCCCTAATACAGGCTGGATGTGAAGTCGGTGTGTATCCAGGGTGCTGCTGTCATCATTAGCTCTTATACCAGCACAGCTTCTATCCTGCACTAATTTTCTCTACGTGTGCTTTCCTCCTTATCTGCAGCCTGTTTTCTCTCACCTCCCTAAAGGTACCGTCGCACTCAGCGACGCTGCAGCGATATAGACAACGAGCCGACCTAAACTAGATCGCTGGAGCGTCGCTGTTTAGGTCGCTGTAGAGATGTCAAACACAGCAGCTCCACAACGATGCAGGAGCGATCCTGTGACGTAGCGGTGACTCACTTATCGTTCTCACAGGTCGTTAGCTCCATGTTTAACATTGCTGATATCGTTGCTTTTGCTGTCAAACACGACGATACACGCCGACCTGACGACCAAATAAAGTTCTGGACTTCTAGCTCCGACCAGCGATATCACAGCGGGATCCAGATCGCTGCTGCGTGTCAAACACAACGAGATCGCTATCCAGGACGCTGCAACGTCACTGCAACGTCACGGATCGTTGTCGTTCTCGTTGTAAAGTTGTTTAGTGTGAAGGTACCTTAAGACTTTAGATCCTTCTTTTCTGTCTTCTGGCTGTAGAGATCTATATACACTGATCTATAGAACACTGAGATTATGGAGAGGGAGAACAGAGGGAGACATCTGTAGCAAGAGCTCTGATGGACTTGTAACATTTTTGTGAATCACTCCATTAAGTAAAGGACTTACACATATCCTGCAGCAGCAAAGTGGTTGAATACTTTAATGAAGTTTATTTAGAAAGTTTCCTTAACTTTGCATTTAGGAAGCAAATTAATATATATATATATATATATATATATATATATATATATATATATATATATATATATATATATATATATATATATATATACAGTGGGGCAAAAAAGTACTTAGTCAGTCAGCAATAGTGCAAGTTCCACCACTTAAAAAGATGAGAGGCGTCTGTAATTTACATCATAGGTAGACCTCAACTATGGGAGACAAACTGAGAAATAAAAATCCAGAAAATCACATTGTCTGTTTTTTATCATTTTATTTGCATATTATGGTGGAAAATAAGTATTTGGTCAGAAACAAACAATCAAGATTTCTGGCTCTCACAGACCTGTAACTTCTTCTTTAAGAGTCTCCTCTTTCCTCCACTCATTACCTGTAGTAATGGCACCTGTTTAAACTTGTTATCAGTATAAAAAGACACCTGTGCACACCCTCAAACAGTCTGACTCCAAACTCCACTATGGTGAAGACCAAAGAGCTGTCAAAGGACACCAGAAACAAAATTGTAGCCCTGCACCAGGCTGGGAAGACTGAATCTGCAATAGCCAACCAGCTTGGAGTGAAGAAATCAACAGTGGGAGCAATAATTAGAAAATGGAAGCCATTCAAGACCACTGATAATCTCCCTCGATCTGGGGCTCCACGCAAAATCCCACCCCGTGGGGTCAGAATGATCACAAGAACGGTGAGCAAAAATCCCAGAACCACGCGGGGGGACCTAGTGAATGAACTGCAGAGAGCTGGGACCAATGTAACAAGGCCTACCATAAGTAACACACTACGCCACCATGGACTCAGATCCTGCAGTGCCAGACGTGTCCCACTGCTTAAGCCAGTACATGTCCGGGCCCGTCTGAAGTTTGCTAGAGAGCATTTGGATGATCCAGAGGAGTTTTGGGAGAATGTCCTATGGTCTGATGAAACCAAACTGGAACTGTTTGGTAGAAACACAACTTATCGTGTTTGGAGGAAAAAGAATACTGAGCTGCATCCATCAAACACCATACCTACTGTAAAGCATGGTGGTGGAAACATCATGCTTTGGGGCTGTTTCTCTGCAAAGGGGCCAGGACGACTGATCCGGGTACATGAAAGAATGAATGGGGCCATGTATCGTAAGATTTTGAGTGCAAACCTCCTTCCATCAGCAAGGGCATTGAAGATGAAACGTGGCTGGGTCTTTCAACATGACAATGATCCAAAGCACACCACCAGGGCAACGAAGGAGTGGCTTCGTAAGAAGCATTTCAAGGTCCTGGAGTGGCCTAGCTAGTCTCCAGATCTCAACCCTATAGAAAACCTTTGGAGGGAGTTGCAAGTCTGTGTGGCCAAGCGAAAAGCCAAAAACATCACTGCTCTAGAGGAGATCTGCATGGAGGAATGGGCCAACATACCAACAACAGTGTGTGGCAACCTTGTGAAGACTTACAGAAAACGTTTGACCTCTGTCATTGCCAACAAAGGATATATTACAAAGTATTGAGATGAAATTTTGTTTCTGACCAAATACTTATTTTCCACCATAATATGCAAATAAAATGATAAAAAAACAGACAATGTGATTTTCTGGGTTTTTTTTTCTCAGTTTGTCTCCCATAGTTGAGGTCTACCTATGATGTAAATTACAGACGCCTCTCATCTTTTTAAGTGGTGGAACTTGCACTATTGCTGAATGACTAAATACTTTTTTGCCCTACTGTATATATATATATATATATATATATATATATATATATATACAGTATATATATATATATATACATATGTATAGAATGGTGCACATTTGTGCATAGTTTATTAGGCAAAAATTGGCTGTGTCTTTAAAGGGAATCCATCAACTGATTTATGCTGTCCATTCTTAAGAAGTGATAGACTTCCTGAATTCCATCGTGGGGTCACTTTTGTAGGCGCAGTGGTTTTATAAAAATCATTTATTTGCAGCAACAGAAGCTAAAATTTTGAGTTCTTTCAATAGAATACATGAACTGCGGAGTTGACGTTCGGCCCGTAGATGGGGACATGACTCTTCTTCAGTGTTTTATGCCAGTACTTTCTAGGCTCAAGCCTGCGCCGACCGTTACTTTCATGCACTACCATCATGAGCCACTAGAGGACAGCATAGGTAATAAGACTACAGTAGTGATAGATCCCCGTAGCGGCGCTGCAGAACTCCGGGCCACATCCTCTAAGACACCTAGAACATTGCACGTAACACTATATATGAATCACACACAAGCTCTAGGCCAGGTCTAATATCTTGTACGTCTGCTCATCTTCTGATTGCTCTTAAAGGGGTTCTCTCAAGTTCTTAAAGGGGTTGTCCACCACTGGATAAGCCTGCTTAATCAATTCAGTGCCCCATAGAAAATAAAAACAGTGGATATTCACCTCCCACAGGGGTGCCGTTCCAGCAACGTTGGTGCTGCTGTTCCCGGTGAGCGACATGATATTGTTGTGTTACGTGACCACTGCAGCCAATCAGGACATCTGCTCTGGCGGAGTATTGATGAGCTGCAGACAAACAATGCAGGATCCGCCTTTGCACCACCTCTGTGCCTGCGCCCCACAGCCGCCAAGTCACTGATCAAATGCACATCAGTGATTAGCACCCGTGTTCACTTTTGACAAGGATTCTTTTTTTTCCAGTCTTTTTTTTTTTTTTTTTCCCAGCACCCACCATTACTGGCCCCGTATGGACCTCACCCCCTGAAGATTATGAGTCAGTGATTCCTGATTTTGTGGCACAATGAGGAATCCAGTTTGACGACACCTCCGGCCTCACAGAAATAGACTTTTTCAACATTTTTCTCTGAGGATTTTGTAAACCTCATGGTGGCCCAAACAAATTGGTACACCCAGCAATTTTTGGCACAAAACCGCCCTTCATCATTTTCTAACTAGACCCCTGTAGACGCAGTAGAAATTATGACGTTTTTGGGCCTGGTCCTTCACATGAGATTAGTGAAGAGGCCAGAACCTCGGCAATATTGGAGTTTTCACTTTTTGTATAACACTCCACTGTTCTGAGTGGCCATGACCCATAGACGATTTTAGGCAGTTCACAAATTTTTGCATTACAGTGAAATGTCCTCCATCGAGATGACCCCAACTTTGACAGACTTTTCAAAGTTCGGTCGGTCATTGATCACTTCTGCAGCAAGTTTGCTGAGGCGTACGTGTCCCAAAGGGACATCTGCGTTGGTTAGTTCCTAATGCATTTCAAAGGGAGACTGAAATTCCGTCAGTACCTGCCCAGTAAGATGGCCAAGTACGGAACTAAGCTCCACAAATTGGGTGAGAGTTCCTCAGGTTACACCCAAAGGTTTAGAGTTTATGAAGGGAAAGACACCCGGATTGAACCCACTGAATGTTCCCTTGGAAATGAGTGGAAAACTTGTGTGGGCTTTGGTGCACCCACTGTTGGATCAAGGTTATCATCTCTATTTAGATAAATTTTATACCAGCTTTACACTGTTCAAGTCCCTCTCTGCACGAGCTACTGTAGCATACATACTGTACTCAACAATCAGAGAGGACTCCCTAAGACGCTAATTGGGCAGCTGCTCAGAAAGGGTGAGAGCAGAGCCCAAGGGATGTCCTTTTCTTCACCACTATACATGGTGATGGCAGCACCCCCATCACTGTACAAGGTACCTCTACACAGGTCAAAAAGCCACACTGTGTACCGGGGTAAAACAAGAACATGGGGGAAGTTGATCTCTCTGATCAAGTCCTCCAGCCGTACAGTGCCATGAGAAAAGCCAAGGCGTGGTATAAGAAACTGGCCATGCACATCATACAGATGACAATTTACAACGCTTGCGTGCAATCACGATGTGCAGCCCAGACCAATACGTCATACTTTCAGTTCCAAGAGTTAGTAATTAAGGCCGTAATCTTTGGATATCAGAAAGTAGTGGGTTTCAGTACTTCCGGAACTTCGTACCAGGCCAACATTTCCCCAGTGAGGTCCCTCAAACCACAAAGAAAGGAAGTCCGCAAAACAGGTGATGAGTGAGCTGCAGAAGGGGGATACGCAAGGACAATGCAACGCCTGCCCCGACAAACCTGGTCCGTGTATAAAAGAATGCTTGAAGCTGTACCACACATCCATGGACTGCTAAATTAATTTCTGACTTCTTCAACTCAGTTGTTACACTTGGAGGAAAGACAATTATGGCAGCGAAATAGGAAAGGGTTCTTTACAGTAAGAGCAATCAGACTGGAATGCCGACCACAAGAGATACTAATGGGTTGTGAGTTATAAATAATCTAGCAATATAAAATATATAACTTTGAAGATAGATTGAACTTGATGGTACTAGGTCTTTTTTTCAACCTATGTAATTATGTGAACTGTATATTAGGAAAATGCTTGAAATGTAATTCCCTATAATATTATTTTACAAGTAATTTCGCCTTATTTTTTTCTCTGTAAAGTGCTAGCTATAAATCCAATCTCTGGATTTAAAAAGTGCAAAACACTCCTGAAACACTTGCACGTTTAATCTATTTCTTATGGTGCCTAAGGGAAGCCATAATGATAGGCGCCTGCTTGGTAACAAGTGCAGTTATTTGCCTCTATAATGAAGTGAATTACCAATGATGAAAGGGTTAATACTTGGGTCCTGCATCAGTAATAGCCCCTGCAGTAACCACGACAGCTGTTATGAGGTCATAAACAAGTGTGATAAAGAAGATTCCATAATAGAAGGCCGCGCTGCCACGATCAGCGCCATTACTGATGCGCCTGAGGACGTTGAGCTTGACCACCCCACGTAATGTGCCGACCTTGGTGAAATTTGGAGGTTCTAGCAGGGAAAGGGTTTGTCTGCTTTAGACACCCCCAGGGCATGGGAACGTAACCGAGGGGGGTCCCCAGCACAGGATCCTCTTCTGTTATTCTCTACAAACAGCTGCTCTCCTTTGGGAGTTCGTGGAAGCACCTATGACTTTAATGGGTGATAAATTGGGATGGGAGAAGGGGGGAGGAGGTATTTTTCCTATTAGGGGTTATCCATTATGAACAATCCCTGTAACCAAAAGTCTAAATTTATGAGAGGTGGACCTAGATCTGTAAGGAAGAAATGGTTCATCCATCTGGGCAATCAGATGAACTAAATTAGGTCTAACAACCAATGTGGTGACCGATATCGCAGCCAGATCTCTCCCACATCCGGTTTATCACATTTATAGTCTATATTTGTTATGTCGTTCTCTGTAAATCTGGTAAAATGTACAAATGTTAAAACTTGTTAGATCTGTTATATATCGGCACTAACTTTCTAAGCCCAAGGGAAGGGCGATCCTCCAGCCATGGTTCCCTAGAGGTTTCCACCATGGGGTTTTTCCTCTCCTGAGTGCTGGAGGGTGACTCTTCGTGAGTCGGGGGTTGTGCCATTTTTGGTGTCATGTGAATGTAAATAAAATTGAGAACGTTTGACACCTAAATACAATGCTTCGTGTATTTATTTTGTGTGCGTCTGTGTGATTCATTTTGTCTGGGAGTCGGGGTCCATCACATGTCACTGTGTCATAGGACCGGACATCTGTCGGCCAGTTTTGCCCCAGGTGTTGCTCCTGCTCTGCTGAATATCATGGAGCAGAGAAGACAAGCAAGTGTGCACTCATCATTGGAATAAGGACTTATATTCCAGCAGGATTACAAGCAGCTTCCTCGCCTCATTCACAAAGTGAGAATTTTGGCCAGTATTTTACATCAGTATTTGTCAGCTAAAAAAACAGACAGGAGCAAACACTGAGGAAAAATAATAACTGAATGACTTTCACCTCTTCTGTGTTTTGGATCCACTCCTGGAGTCTGCTAACAAATACTGATGCAAAATATCGCCATGTAAAAGTGATGTAAATCCTTACTGACTTCATCATTACATCGGTGACAGCGCTGCAGTCAGTAACTTAGCTCAGTGACTCTGCTTGAGATGACACCATAAGCTGTTGAGCTCACTAATTGTCTGCAGCGCTGTCGATGTGAAGTCAGCGCTGCAGACAATAACAGATACCATGGGTGGCACCAGAGATTCAGCCCTGGAGCAGGCGAGAGTGTGAAAAGTACAGGGGAACAGAGATTTCACTTTCTGAATACCCTTACAAAAACCGACGCATTTCGAACCAGGACTAAGAACGTTGTAACGTTTGAAACGCATTGGTTCTTATAGAAAGTGTTCACTTCAACCTTTTGCAAAGTTTGTATATTTTTTCACTTTTTTAATGGATTAAATAAAAAAATTATATTCTGGAAGCTGGATCCTTTACCGTTCTTGGACTTGTTTACTTTTTTTTAATGCTACAAAAATTGAGGTGTGTTGAATTTTTGAAAACTTGCGAATTATATGTGTTTTATGTGCGGGATTTCCCCATACACTTTAATGAGATGTCAAATATTCGCATATTAAAAAAATTCATATGGGATTTTATTACATTTCAGCAGCAAAAAAATGGATGTAATCCACATGCACACGTAACATTATCAATAAAGCATTATCAAAGCTCACAGCAAACAGGAAGTTTACAATACAAAGTCATTTTAATTAAAAAAATTATATTCAAAAAGAAGCAAAAGCGAAACTGAAAAAAATGCAATAAAAACATGTAAAAAACATTTAAAAGGCAAAGAAGAAACACATATAACTTAATCTGGCAAGTTGAAGAATGATATTCTGCAGGAAATCTACAGCTTCAAAATCTCACCAAATACTTATCGTAGTAACATAGCCTTAGAGGGTAATTTCACTGATGGTGAGACGGGAGATGAGAGACAAGTCTGCTGTTAGTGGGAGAGAATTTATGGTCTAAATTATGAGATTGTCCAGCTAAGAAAAAAATGCACAAAAAAACCCAAAACAAAACATGTTGATATGGTATCTTGAAGAATAGTAGGGAATATAGGGGTGTCCTTTGTCCGTGATCCTCTTGGTCAGTGTGGTTACAGAGAACATGTCTTGCTCTTGCCACCGGACGGCTGTTATACCTTGCAGTAACTGACAATCCACGGATATGAATAAGCGCTGTATTGTGAGCGGCAGCCAGGGCCGCAGTCATGGCCACATAGGTGTCTGCTTTAGCGTGCACTTGCAATCACCTGCATCACATATGTACAGTCTCACTTGCCTGGTTCTCAGTGGCCTCCCTTAGACGCAGGGACACTTCTTCACATAAAGAGACAGAGTCCAATTCCAACTAAAAACGCAGAACGTTGCTTGTTTCCAATCGCAGCACGTCCACATCAGTTACAGCATCAACACAGAGTTCTGGCCAGTTCACATCCTTCGCTTTCCCTGTGCTCTTCCCTATGTCCTTTAGGTTGTACCCGGTTTGTCCCGTCTCAACCGGTACTGCAGCTTCCTCCCTGTTCAGCTTCGCAACGTTCAGGTGTTTCCTTGTCTGTTTTGACCCAGACATCTGCCCAAGTGGAAAGCTGCCACATTTTGGAGCGACCTGCGTTTCTGTTCTGCGGTGACTTCTGCTGTTTCTGCTGCTCTCACTTCTGCTATCCTGCTGATCTCACTTCTGCTGTCCTGGATGACTGGGCTTCATACTTAACGTTATGTGGCCCACTGTTTAGCTGGGGGCCCCCAGGCCCAGCTGACCTGCCTGGGCTTCCTAGCCTGACTGACCCAATACCAGGAAGTCCTCCTGTCTTACCCGCAGTTGGCCCCTCCTAAGTTAACTGTTCCAGTTCCTGAGTTCCTATCTCTAATCTCAGTGTGCTATAATGCCCCACTCTAGTGGCTAACCCAGACTCTTAGAGCTGCTTAAAATGTACCGAAACTGGCCAATACCCCATCACCATTTTTTTTACCAAAATGTAGAAAATTTAAGGGAAGCGACAGTTTAATAAAGAGACACAAGTCTCCTTTAGGAGCCTCTAAAAGCCAGCAATGGTCCTTGTCCAGCACCGGACAATGTAAAGTGCTAACGAATATATATGCCCTATCTAACTAACAATTTGTGAACAGACATATATGTTGACAAGGGACAACTGAACGCTGGACTGGACGTGGTTGCTGACTGTTGTGTCTGTGCAACTGCAGGTTGCAGGCAAGAGGCATCAGCGCCTCCTTCCTGGACAGCAAATTGGGAAGGGTGTAACACAGGGGAATTGAATTACTTCATGCATTTAAATCAGGTACACAAAGTACCCATCCAGAGTTACTTCATTGATGCAAGAAATGTAATTTGTAAAACAGTAACAGACCTACATATTGTCCTGATGGCACCGAAAAATGCTATGTTGATGTGGTGCCCCTGAGGGTCCAGTCGCTACAGAGGTACTGCAAAATTCCAATAAACATCATTGGTGGAGTATGAACAACACACATTTATTAGTGGTGTACACACACGTAAATACGCCACCCATGTATGGACAAAGGACAACTGCCAGAAAACTGAAAGCCAAAGACAAGAAGCATGCAGTCATAGAATCCCATAAAATACAATTTTATTAGTAATACATCATAAAAACCATATCAAAGAAACCAGACAAAGTGTAGTGAGACTGGTAGATGACAAACAGATGCCAGTAGCAACATGAAAGAAACATTAGTCACCCAAGGTATATAGTGACCCCTAACGCTAGCCCAGGCTCACCACAGGGGAAGAATAGCAAACAACATGTCATAAGAATAGTATATTCCAAAATCAAATAAGCCACAATAGCAAGTGCTATAGAACTCCCATATCGGTGGTAATATCGTATGGCTACAGACATGAAGTGAACAAAGTAGTAAGCATATCACCTGGACTGGAGGACCTGAGCCAACGCAGGGTCCGGTGTCCCCTGGGTTGGCTCAGGTCCTCCAGTCCAGGTGATATGCTTACTACTTTGTTCACTTCATGTCTGTAGCCATACGATATTACCACCGATATGGGAGTTCTATAGCACTTGCTATTGTGGCTTATTTGATTTTGGAATATACTATTCTTATGACATGTTGTTTGCTATTCTTCCCCTTTGGTGAGCCTGGGCTAGCGTTAGGGGTCACTATATACCTTGGGTGACTAATGTTTCTTTCATGTTGCTACTGGCATCTGTTTGTCATCTACCAGTCTCACTACACTTTGTCTGGTTTCTTTGATATGGTTTTTATGATGTATTATGAATAAAATTGTATTTTATGGGATTCTATGGCTACAGAGGTACTGTACGTCATCCAGAGGTGTGGTGCCCCAACTCTCTGGTAAGGAGGGGATACTATTCAGAACCCTAACACTAGCACCCAACACCAGGCCAGGGAGGGATTAGGTAGAAAGTGTGGGTGGAGAGTGAGGAGTTGTCATGGGAGACAGGAGGGAGGAGTCAGTGAGTTGGTGAGGAGAAGTGGAGCAGAGCAGACGTGTGGGTCTGAAACTCCTGACAGTCTGAGTGAGAGGTTGGAAGTTGGAGCAGGGGACTGGAGCTGTGAGGAGCTCATCCCAGGATGGGGGAGAGAGAGAGAGAGAACAGAAGAAAGAAAGGAGAGAAGCTCCCAGAGGGAACAAAGGGGGTCTTAGGGGCACGGGAAGTGTGAAAAACACCCATGGTGCCCGCATCCACGCTGACCATCGCCAGATGGAGGGACCAGGTCACAGTTGTGGGAACCAGCCCCTGATCTAATGGAGGAACTACAGATCCCAGCTAGGAACCCGGAGGCTGTTGTTAATGCAAGTGCAACGGCCACATGCACATCTATTTCACCGAAAAGGTAGACACAGAGGGCCCAGGGGACAATGAGGACGTCACCTGACAAGACCCGCGACTACCGGCTTGGGACACTGGGTGTGAAGCACAGGGCAGGAGAGGCGAGAACCAGCACAGAGAGTCAGCCAGGAAAAGGCATACTAAGGGGGTTCTGGACAAGTGCCCCAAGTTACTGGAGAGTTGCCTGGACCACTGACCTGGAGGACACAGCACCCTGGCTGGGGACTAACATCTGAACTGTGAGTAAAACGTGAAGACTGCATCTTGCTGTGTACTCTCCCTTTATTGCTCCATTCACTCTGCACTACATCCATTATGACCATCTTTCACATCATAAGTGCCCTGGGGCTAAGCTCTACCTATGGAGAGCAGAACCATCTCAGCTGCATCACCATCAGCCCCAGCGGTCTCTTTAAGTATCGTCGGCTATCCCTGGCCGAATACCACAGGTGACATCACGATTCACGAACAATACCCCAATCTCCCCATAAACTTTATTTCCCATGTCCCTCATCCCTTTTATTGCACGCCCAGGGCCACGGACTGGGTCACCGCTGCTGTCACCACCCCTTTAAGAACCGTCCGACCTGGTTCCGAGTACCCCACGGCCCTAGCGGGTGTCACATTGACAACATGCAATCACATTTATACATGAAACTTTATTGAAATTTTTTTTCCTCTTAATACAGTATATTGCAATCATCATTTTATACAGTCTAGCAATGTTTACTTACAATTGCTCATTTTCCTTTTCTACCCAGCTAATTCTTCTCTTTTCCATTAGCTCTATATCACGTGATGTAGAATTGTAGTTCTAATGATGACTCATGCGGGGAAGAGAGGCTTCCTGTTTCTACATAGAGCTTAGAAGGATTCAGCTAGTCTGTTTTTACTCATGTGATGTCATAGACCTCACAACTGACGTATGCCAACTTAATGCACTCTACAGAACTGACATATACTACTACACTACTGAAGTATACCACTATATTATAAAATTCATACCAGAAAACACTAGATCAATTCCAATATAGAGTCACTTGTGGTGGGTTCACTGTTTAGGTACATCAGGGGCTCTTGAAATGTGACATGACGCCTGCAGACAATTCCATCAAAATCTGCATTCCAAAATGCATACCTCTTGAAGCTCATCAAGAGAATGCCAAGAGTGTGCAAAGCAGTCATCAAAGCAAAAGGTGGCTACTTTGAAGAACCTAGAATATAAGACATAATTTCAGTTGTTTCACACTTTTTTGTTAAGTATGTAATTCCACATGTGTTAATTCATAGTTTTGATGCCTTCAGTGTGAACTTATAATTTTCATAGTCATGAAAATACAGAAAAATCTTTAAATGAGAAGGTGTGTCCAAACTTTTGGTCTGTACTGTATGTGGTATCAGCATACTCAGGAGAAATTACACAACAATTTTTGGTGTCAATTTTCTCCTGTTACACTTGTGAAAATAAAAAAATCGGGGGCTAAAATAACAATTTTGTTGAAAAAATGTGGATTTTTTTATTTTTACGGCTCAATATTAATATTGTTTCTAAAATGAGGTCACTTGTGGGGGAGGTTTTCACTGTTTAGGCACATGAGGGGCTCTCCAAACATAACATGGCATCCGCTCTCAATTTCATCCAATTTTTCCAGGTGCTCCTTCCCTTCTAAGCTCTGCTGTGCACTCAAACAGTAGTTATCCCCCACATATGGCGTATCGGCATAGTCAGGAGAAATTGCACAACAAACTGCATGGTTAATTATCCCCTGATACCCTTGTGAAAATAAAAAAAAAATAGGTTTAAATAAAATTTCTGTGAAAAAAGTTAAATTGTTAATTTTATCCTTCCACAATGCTTCAGTTCCTGCGAAGCACCTGAAGGGTTAATAAACTTATTGAATGTGGTTTTGAGCACCATTGGGGTACAGCTTTAAGAATGGTATCACATTTGGGTATTTTATGTCATATAGGCCCCTCAAAGTCACTTCAAATGTGATGCGGTCGCTAAAAAAAATGGCTATGTAAATTTTGTTAGAAAAATGAGAAATCGCTGGTCAACTTTTACCCCTTCTATCTTCCTAACGAGAAAAAAAATTATCTTTCAAAAATTGTTCTGATGTAAAGTAGACCTGTGGGAAATGTTATTTATTAGCTATTTTGTGTGCCATAGCTTTCTGGTTTAAGGGTGTAAAAATTGAAATTTTCTAAATTTTTTGGCAAATTTTATTTATTTTTTTCACAAATAAACACAAGTCATATCAAACAAATTTTACCACTGTCATTAAGTTCAGTATGTCGCAAAAAAAAACAATCTCAGAATCAGCGGGATCCGATGAAGCGTTCCAGAGTTAGTAGCTCATAAAGTGACAGTGGTCAGAATTGTAAAAATGGGCTTGATCGGGAAGGTGAAAACAGGCTTGGGGGGAGGGGGTGAAGGGGTTAATGTTATGGCTGATCGATATACGTTTTCATTGTCTGCTAGGAACAGTGAGACAAATCTATTGAATCGCTCCTCCCTTGTGCTCTATTATTGGAGGGTCCATGTGCCACTGAATGTGAGATTTGTCAGCCCCAGCTGTCAGCCGCGCTTCACACTGCAGCCTGACCCTCAGCCTGTGCTTGTGAAGCCATGGCATCAAGTGAGGACGATGGCTCTGTAGAAGAGAAGGAAAACTCCAAGAAAAAGCCCATCGGAGCTGTGGCCACAGTATGGCTCACCTTTTACAACATTGCCATGACTGCGGGGTACGTACCAGCCCCTTACATTCCTCCCCTTATTCTTGCCTTAGAATCATGCGGACACTTTCTTATAAGCTGTATAAAGTTTTTTTTTAGTAAATATTTATAATATTCTCTAATTTGTTATATTTTTATAACTTCGTCTTCTGCGGCTTGTAGGGAAATTCTACTAAGTGTTTTATGGATATTATATCATTTTTTTAAGGGTTAGATCGAATCATGCCTTAAAGAAAAAAAGTTTGTTTTTGACTTGCAAAGCTTTATTGACAAAGTCTTTTCTTGTTTGTTTTTTTTGGGGGGGACCCAAAGGTAAAGAAAGCAATGGTGAACGGATAGCAGTGTGTTCGCTGCCCGTCCTAAGTTGCATTTCCTAATACGGGTCATTACAGCAGCTGCGTCAACCTACTGCCGGTCTGTGAGGTTAAGTATAGCCCGAGAAGCCAGTAGGCGGGGAAAGTGCTTCCCTCGGCACATTTTACTGTAATAGAAGCATGTATCCCCTTAACATAGTTGTACGTTCACAGCGTATTAATGCTAAAATAAGAGGCGGCTTTACGTCCTGCTCGCTGACGAGAGGTCCATCGCTTTTTCATTTATCGGAAGGGTTAATAGTATATGTAGATTTTATTTACGGTACAGTCATTGGAAGAATCTGATAGACATTTTCATGGTTAGCACATGGGCATTAAAACATGTAGAATGTAATTCCTTCAATTTAGCATCAGAAAATCTGGGCTAGGGCTGACCCACCGGATGGTCCTCCAATGGGTCCAGACATAATGGTTGCCAAAGGTTCAGCAGACAACAATTCCACTTGGAACAGACTAGTTGGACTCATGGCCGTGGCACTTGGACAGGTGTCAGCAACCTGTGCCACTTCAGCCACTTAAGGGGTTTTCCTGTTTTGAAACACCCCTCTTCCCTGGCTGCCGTTTGTTCAAAGCACCACTTTAGCGTTTTGAAATTTTTTTTCCAGCCTGGTGTGGTGCTACTAATCAAAGGTCCCTGACCCTCGTATTATGCTTAACCGTCATCTTCTTCACTTTTATCAGCGCCACTTCAGTCTCTCAATGCAAACTTGTGACCGCAGCTTCTGACTTACCAGAAGCTGGAAGTAACGACCACAAGCTTTCAATGTAACGACGCAGTCAGATGGCCATAAAAACACAGACGATGATCACATTGAATGATCGGACTGGCCGGCGGTTCTCCTCACCCGAGCGCGACACCATGTATTTCTATGCAGCCGTCATGCTCAGGTCAGGAGAGCCGCCGTCCAGTCCGTGCACTGCGATGCGATCGTCATCCGTCTGACTGCACCCTATGTCTATAAAAGCCGGAACAAGGCTCTCATAGACAGACTTCCATTGAAAAGTGACCTCCGGTTCATCCAGCAAACAGTTCGCAGTTCCAGTGCTGAGTCAATATCTCTGCTGATGGCATCTGTTATCGTCTGCAGTGCTCACATCATACGGTTAAAGAAGCTGAGCTCACTGATTGGCTGCAGTGCTGTGGACGTGACGTCAGCGCTGCAGGCAATAACAGGAGCAGTGGCGGAGTCTCAGTGTCGGACCTGGGGAGGGTGAGTAAAGCTCAGCAGCTGGGGGACAGAGGTTTTCCAAAACAGGATAACCCTTAACTGCAAATCCCAGCATGTCCTGAGAGTCTTCAACTAATTTCACAACAGCTGGAGTACCGCAGGATACTGAACCCTAAATTACCTAAATTAGGGCCCAATTTTTTTGGCCAGATTCACGCATTCATGCACTCAGACCATGACGCACAGAGTAGCCGGGTGTCTCCTGATGCAACTTGTCAATCTCATTTATGTCTCTGAGACCAGGGCCGGACTGGAAATTCTGGCAAATGTCAGAAGGGCCTATCTTGTCGTGGGCCGTCTTGTCTGCTTTGTTGTTAACAGAATCAGTGTTCTCAAGACACCCATACAAAGAGTTTTGACAAAGCACAAAGTTGCTGACTCCGTCACTTGCCCCAGCAGCCACTGGTATCATTGGAAATATTGGTCTTGTAGTAAATCTTCCTTTCCTCCATCCAGGGTAATATTAGTAATATATCCCATCTGGTGCTTGGGGACGGGGACAACATGGGCCTGTGTGATTTCAAATGCCAGTACTGAATTTCAGCACCAGTCCGTTTGAGACTATTGAGTTCGGGTCCAGAGACCCATGACCAGTTTGTGCCTCAAAGTTGTGCTCAGATCGAGAAACACGGATTTGTGAATCCAGCAGTATGTGATGAGTTACACATAATCTATTAGACCATAACTGATTATAGGGTTGACCATATGATTTTTTACTTAATAAAATATCCCCCCCAAAAAAATCATAATAAAAAAATAAATTAAAAACCATGATAAGTCACAAAGAAAAAGAGTAATACATGTTTACAGCTCAGATACGTATGTGAACATATCAACTGCGTCTACTATGCATCTATCATAATTGTAATCATCAGCATCAGTTTCTCAGCTCCCCCCCACCCCCAAAAAAACTAGGATACATACTTTTTTTTTTCTGTGAACACTAGGAAAAAAAAGTACATTTTATTTTCCTTGACTCTGGACGATATGTCCTATGTATGCAATGATTCAACTACAAGTGATGTGCACATGTTCAGTATTTGGAGGGTAGACCTTAAAAATCATTTTGTCTGGTGGGTCAGAAGAACGTCAGCCAATACTGGTTTTAACCAGGAAATTGTGTCCTATATTATCTGGTGCTATTTTCTGTTATCCAATGTTAGGATATAGTGGTTTTTATTTTTAATATCATGCCCTGTATTCTCATGGAAGGTGATGCGTGCGATTGGTGGCTATTATGGACCCGTGTGGTCATGGTCTTCTGATTTAGATCTCGTAGACCTAAATCTTGGTTGGAGCAAAGGTTTAAAGTTTTCCCACAAAGTGTACTTATCATCACCACTGGAGAGTCCATACTAGGCCCCCAACCAGTCACTAAAATGGAGGTTCTCCTCACCACAGTCATGAGGGGGTGAGGAGGACCCCAATGGTTGTAGGAGTTTGAAAGGAGCAACTTAATTCCAAAAATCTGGGATTAATGGAGACTCCCTATTCTTAGTGATCACTGGTGGGCAGTTTTGTACTTTTTGGTAACTTTTTTTTTAAAATTTGACAGTCATTTATGGTTTTAAGTTGATTTTAGACTTTTGACCCTTGGATTTAAAGGGAACAACTTCAAGAATTGACTTGTTATGTTTTGTTTAGTACAAGGCATCTGTGAATACCTGGCCCATTAATTAGTGTTATTGAGTCATTCATAGGGATCTAGGAGCCGTAAGGAGAGCTTTACCCCTTCAACCTGATTAAGATTTATTCCAAATTTCCTTGAATTCTCACGGACATTGCAGTTTCATCAATATCAACCCTTATTTGAGATACAGGAACCTGCTATAACATTTCATTTTTTGTAATGAGGCTGGCCTTGCAATCAGCTTTTATCACATGGGGCATTTCCTTTGCGGCAGCAACTTTGGAAGAAACCTATCATTATATGCCAGCCATTAGAATTAATGGAAGATCACCAGTACACCAGAAGGAGAGATGCTCTTAGGAAGTGACTCTCTACTTTGAATGGCAGAATGGGGTCTTAATCAAGAGACACCCTTCAGTTACATCCATATGCCTTATCAGAGCCTTTAAGAAGGGGTTGACCTCTGAAGACCTCATTCACATGGTCATTTTCAGGATCTGTATCACAAGGAAGTATCCTCTTTTAGATGTTTAACTTAAAGGTGGTTTCTCGAGGAAGTATTGTAAAGAGTGTGTACGGATCTAAACGACAGACCCAAAAGGGTTTTAGGTACTACCAGATGGGGCAAGAGGTAATGGTGTATACATGAGCCCTGAAAGTGAAGGACCTATTTATAAGGTGGGCTACAACTGGCTTCAGACTATTGTGTTGACTTTTCCATGTTACCCATAATTTCTTCTGATATATGGTTCATTCAGGAATTGTAATTACTAACTCAAATTGCTGTTGATACATGTTTTACCTTATTATTGTATGCAGTCATGGTATATATCACTACAAGATGGCACTGCTATAAAGGAAAGGACCTGTAGGAGATGATAAAAGGGAGCTGGCAGCAGGGAGTGAGCCCATGTGTGGCTGTGGTCCCTCTATAATTCAGGAAAAAAGACAGCTAAATCTGAGACGTGGAGTCGGACAAATGAGGAAACTCAGAGGAGTCTAAGACGAGAAGCTATGAGAGCTACAGAGAGACACGATAGTGGTTAAATGATTGTAGCATGCCAAACCAGCCTCTTCAAGGAGGACAAGCTGCAATATGCAAGAAAGATTTGTGAATTATATTAGTTGGGGTGGAGAGGACTTTAGGTTTGTGATATCTTGGCAAGTATTTTTCTCTGGTCATGCTCTTCCTGTGTAGAGTGTGTGGTAAAACCACATGAGGTGCTGGAAGAACCTGTTGTTGAGGGCAGAAGGCCTGAGCTTGTCCATCGATGGCTGCCTGATAGCTGGAGCAAGTGATGGTGTGCCTAAATGGAAGATTGCATGGTGGATTAATGAGGTTGAGATGAGAACCTAGAGTGCCAGAGTGGAACCCCATAGCAATGTCGAAGTGAGGCATGGAATTGGAGTCACTAATTGGGAGAAAGTGACTTGCAGACTTAAGGGATTTCCTTCCACAGAGAGCCAGTGACCAGCGTATAGTGTGAGGCTGAGTTCCAGTCCCGTAAAACTGTGGTTATTTACTGGCGCAAGCTATAAGAGATTAGCCCATCAGATTCTTTTAGAAGTGCCAAGTGATTGAAGAGCACTTACCCATCTGAGCGCATCTGCGTAATTTCAGAAGTGGCCATCCTTCACATTTGTAGACCAAGATACACGTTTCTTATGATAATCGCTGATTTATAAGGGATATTGGGAATATAACCAAAAGGGAATCAAGAGTTGGATTTTCCTACCAGATGCAATAGTTATTCCCCAAAGGTCAGCATAGGACAATATTTGGAGTTGTCTTTGGAGCCAGTTACGTGAAGCCAAGCAAGACGGAAAGAGCGCCGTCCGCCAAATGAGCTTTCAACTAACAGCCATTGAGGGTATACAGTTGACTTTCGAGGATGATTTAGAATTGATCTCTTAGATCTTCTTGATGCTTCTTGTGTGCACAACAACAAGGTTTACAATACATTTATGTGCACATGTTCTGCATAGTGTAACAACTCTGCTGGCATCACGGCATGGCCTCGCATTTCTCACACTATCTTACCCACTGCTCCAGGTCATGATGTGGTTTCTGTTTCTTGCCAGCTCCATGTTCTGTGTCTCTGCTCTCTGCATGCTTCATGGTTCTGTGTATAGAGGGGCGGCGCCTGAACTCTCTGGTTCTTATAGGAATCAGGTGTATCTGTCCAATCTGTTCCTGACCAATTGTCAAGAGGCCTCCAGTATATAGTGCAGCTCCACCCAGTGTTCTGGGCCTGTGCAATGTGTTAGCTCAGTTAGTGTCTTGCTTCTGAGTTTGCCTGGCCTTTCTCTGAGTTACTCCCTCTCTGGAGGATTCTCTGTGTTATTTCCTTGGTCTTGTTGTCCGCCCACCAGGAGGCAGTATATCCTGGTCCCAGTGTCTTTGTCCTTGTGTCTTGTTCCATTGCCTTGTCTGTACTTAGTCTTATCTCTGTCTCCTAGTCTTTGGCTTCCTTCCCTGTTGTCTTTCCTTGTATTCTCAGTCTGCTTTCACTCCGCACACTTGCAGCTCTGCCTGCTCTGAACCTTTGTTACTTTACCTCTGCTCCTCACTTCTGCGTTTCTGCTCCTTTCTACTCAGCTTATCTTCTGCTGTTGCAGTTATCCCTTGCTGCAACTTCTCTCCACATTCTTTGTGGCTCTGCTCAGCTTTGCTGCAGTGACCCCTCCCGCAGCACCGCTCCGCTCCTTGCGGTTCTACCTGGCTCCGCTCCTTGCGGTTCTACCTGGCTCCGCTCCTTGCGGTTCTACCTGGCTCCGCTCCTTGCGGTTCTACCTGGCTCCGCTCCTTGCGGTTCTACCTGGCTCCGCTCCTTGCGGTTCTACCTGGCTCCGCTCCTTGCGGTTCTACCTGGCTCCGCTCTTTGCGGTTCTACTTTTCCTGCACTTGGCTCCGCCGCCAGCTCTTGGCTCCGCCTCCTGCCTGTCTGCACTTGGCTCCGCCTCCAGCTCTTGGCTCCGCCTCCTGCATTTCTGTTCTTGGCTCTAGCTCCTGTGCTTTCGCTCTGCATCCGCTCTTGCGGTCTTTATCTACTTATTCCTAGGTCCTCGTGTCTGAACAGGTTCTTACCCGTTCTACATACCTGCCTGCAGACCGGTCCCTACCGGTTCTTCCAGTGTACCAGTCCTGTCCACCAGTCCTGCCAGAGAGCCAGCCGTGCCCGCCTGCCTACCAGAGAGCCAGCCGTGCCCGCCTGCCTGACAGTGTTCCTGTTGTACCCGTCTGCCTGCCTATGTACCAGCCTTGCCCGCTTGCTTGTCTATGTTCCGTTCCCCGGTGGGATCAGCAGCCACAACCAGACTCCACCCTGGAGTAGCACCTGGTAGCTTCCTATTGCACAAGTCTGACCTCACCATCAGAGGCTCCAGCGAACACCTAGGAAGCTACTTAGTTACGCCCCTTCCAGGGAGGTTTGGTCTGTGGTCCAGTGGGGCCACTCCCCCGCACGCCCGCGCCAACCAGTCTGGGCGCGAGCATGACAGTTTGCACAGGCCATGGCCTCCGCTGTATCCCATGTCCTACCGCTCGCAGAGCATGATGAACTTTCTCTCTGCCCGTATGAGCAACCTGATAAATTTGTTCCACCAAGGGTGGTTCAGATTGAAGAGACCTCTGACCCAATTATAGTCTCTAATGCTCTCTTCAAGCAACTTCAGGCCTATGAGGAGGAGCACTACCCAGCTGACCCACCTAGGTTCTATGGGAATCCTGAAGAATGTCAGGGGTTCCTGAAACAGTGCTTACGCTACATCCTGCAGAATGCAGCTTGTTTTCCCTCTGACTGGGTCAAGGTGGGTTACATCATGTCCTACCTGGCCGAAGATGCTCTAATATGGATAACTCCCCTCTGGGAAGCAGAGGATCCTATCGTCATGAACCTAGGGGCCTTCCTGGTGGCCTTCCATAGAGTCTTTGACAAGCCTCGTCCTGCCACTCCTGTGAAGTCTTCCCCATCTAGATCCGAGAGGCGCTCCAGACGAGCGAAACCCGTGAAGAAACCCCCACGTCAAGCCATGACCGTCTGTGACCCTCCAGTTCCTCTACCCGTTAATGCAGCTACCCGTGTGAAGCCTAAGAAGGTTGATGAGAGTGGGCTGGCAAAGCAGCAGCCTGAAATCAGCCATAAGAAGGGCATACAATGTCGCTGCTGTTGTGAGGAACACCTGGATGGCCTCTGTCCAGGGGATCTAAAGCTCAAAAACCTCGGGTCAGTAGGAGAGACTGCCCTTGGTGAGAAAATCTCCCTGCCGCTAAAGTCTATGACTGTTTCTCTGCCTTCTGGGAGCTTTGGTGTGTCTAAGCCGCCTGTCATACGGAGTCGGTGTATGGTCTCCGTTCTACAGCTCCAGAACCCGGTGTTGGCGTTGCCTGATAATGGCCGAACCCTGCTAAAGAACAGTCTAGTCCTACAAGGACAACTACAGCTCCAAGTTGGAGCCTTATACACGAAGAAGTTTGTCTTCCACATGCTGTCTGTTATGCCCATGGGTCATTCTGAGCCAAGGACTCTACCACCCGCTCTGGTCAAGGGTTCCAGTAAAGTGCTTCGTTTGAACTTACCCAGTCTTGAGAACTGTCTGGTTCCCATGCGTCAAAGACACTCAGCAGTGTCATCTTCTTCAGCTGGTCTGCTAGTCGACGAGTCAAGGTGTGCTGATGTCACTGAAGATGGGGAAACGGTGACGATGTCTCCACACATCTCCAGCGACTATACCAGTAAACACTTAGTCGTCGAGTCAAGGTGTGCTGACGTCACCGAAGATGGGGAAACGGTGACGATGTCTCCACACATCTCCAGCGACTATACCAGTAAACACTTAGTCGTCGAGTCAAGGTGTGCTAATGTCACCGAACATGGGGAGGCGGTGACTATCTCTCCACACATCTCCAATGACTATACCTGTAATCCGTTCCTAGGAACATCCCCGCCGCTTGGACGATTTCTTCTGGATAACGGGCAGAAGATGGTTCCTATGTTTATACCTTCAGCGTCCTTGTGGCCGGCTGGTGAAGTGTTATGGTTCTCAATGGCAAGAGAACATAGCCCAGCAAACATACGAACTAGCTCTTGGAAGGATGGAAACTAAACTGACCATGAACTAAACCTGCCGCACAACTAACAGTAGCCGGGTAGCGTAGCCTGCGTTTTATCCCTAGACGCCCAGCGCCGGCCGGAGGACTAACTAATCCTGGCAGAGGAAAATATAGTCCTGGCTCACCTCTAGAGAAATTTCCCCGAAAGGCAGACAGAGGCCCCCACAAATATTGGCGGTGATTTTAGATGAAATGACAAACGTAGTATGAAAATAGGTTTAGCAAAATTGAGGTCCGCTTACTAGATAGCAGGAAGACAGAAAGGGCACTTTCATGGTCAGCTGAAAACCCTATCAAAATACCATCCTGAAATTACTTTAAGACTCTAGTATTAACTCATAACATCAGAGTGGCAATTTCAGATCACAAGAGCTTTCCAGACACAGAAACGAAACTACAGCTGTGAACTGGAACAAAATGCAAAAACAAACAAGGACTAAGTCCAACTTAGCTGGGAGTTGTCTAGCAGCAGGAACATGCACAGAAAGGCTTCTGATTACAATGTTGACCGGCATGGAAGTGACAGAGGAGCAAGGCTAAATAGCGACTCCCACATCCTGATGGAAACAGGTGAACAGAGAGGATGATGCACACCAGTTCAATTCCACCAGTGGCCACCGGGGGAGCCCAAAATCCAATTTCACAACAGTACCCCCCCCTCAAGGAGGGGGCACCGAACCCTCACCAGAACCACCAGGGCGATCAGGATGAGCCCTATGAAAGGCACGGACCAAATCGGAGGCATGAACATCAGAGGCAGTCACCCAAGAATTATCCTCCTGACCGTATCCCTTCCATTTGACCAGATACTGGAGTTTCCGTCTGGAAACACGGGAGTCCAAGATTTTTTCCACAATGTACTCCAACTCGCCCTCAACCAACACCGGAGCAGGAGGCTCAACGGAAGGCACAACCGGTACCTCATACCTGCGCAATAATGACCGATGAAAAACATTATGAATAGAAAAAGATGCAGGGAGGTCCAAACGGAAGGACACAGGGTTAAGAATCTCCAATATCTTGTACGGGCCGATGAACCGAGGCTTAAACTTGGGAGAAGAAACCCTCATAGGGACAAAACGAGAAGACAACCACACCAAGTCCCCAACACAAAGCCGAGGACCAACCCGACGCCGGCGGTTGGCAAAAAGCTGAGTCTTCTCCTGGGACAACTTCAAATTGTCCACTACCTGCCCCCAAATCTGATGCAACCTCTCCACCACAGCATCCACTCCAGGACAATCCGAAGATTCCACCTGACCAGAAGAAAATCGAGGATGAAACCCCGAATTACAGAAAAAGGGAGACACCAAGGTGGCAGAACTGGCCCGATTATTGAGGGCAAACTCCGCTAAAGGCAAAAAAGCAACCCAATCATCCTGATCTGCAGACACAAAACACCTCAAATATGTCTCCAAGGTCTGATTCGTCCGCTCGGTCTGGCCATTAGTCTGAGGATGGAAAGCAGACGAGAAAGACAAATCTATGCCCATCCTAGCACAGAATGCTCGCCAAAATCTAGACACGAATTGGGTACCTCTGTCAGAAACGATATTCTCCGGAATACCATGCAAACGGACCACATTTTGAAAAAACAGAGGAACCAACTTGGAAGAAGAAGGCAACTTAGGCAGGGGAACCAAATGGACCATCTTAGAGAAACGATCACACACCACCCAGATGACAGACATCTTCTTCTGAGAAACAGGAAGATCCGAAATAAAATCCATCGAGATGTGCGTCCAGGGCCTCTTCGGGATAGGCAAGGGCAACAACAATCCACTAGCCCGAGAACAACAAGGCTTGGCCCGAGCACAAACGTCACAAGACTGCACGAAGCCTCGCACATCTCGAGACAGGGAAGGCCACCAGAAGGACCTTGCCACCAAATCCCTGGTACCAAAGATTCCAGGATGACCTGCCAACGCAGAAGAATGAACCTCAGAAATGACTTTACTGGTCCAATCATCAGGAACAAACAGTCTACCAGGTGGGCAACGATCAGGTCTATCCGCCTGAAACTTCTGCAAGGCCCGCCGCAGGTCTGGAGAAACGGCAGACAATATCACTCCATCCTTAAGGATACCTGTAGGTTCAGAATTACCAGGGGAGTCAGGCTCAAAACTCCTAGAAAGGGCATCCGCCTTAACATTCTTAGAACCCGGCAGGTAGGACACCACAAAATTAAACCGAGAGAAAAACAACGACCAGCGCGCCTGTCTAGGATTCAGGCGTCTGGCGGACTCAAGATAAATTAGATTTTTGTGGTCAGTCAATACCACCACCTGATGTCTAGCTCCCTCAAGCCAATGACGCCACTCCTCAAAAGCCCACTTCATGGCCAAAAGCTCCCGATTCCCAACATCATAATTCCGCTCGGCGGGCGAAAATTTACGCGAGAAAAAAGCACAAGGTCTCATCACGGAGCAATCGAAACTTCTCTGCGACAAAACCGCCCCAGCTCCGATTTCAGAAGCGTCGACCTCAACCTGAAAAGGAAGAGCAACATCAGGCTGACGCAACACAGGGGCGGAAGAAAAGCGGCGCTTAAGCTCCCGAAAGGCCTCCACAGCAGCAGGGGACCAATCAGCAACATCAGCACCCTTCTTAGTCAAATCAGTCAATGGTTTAACAACATCAGAAAAACCAGCAATAAATCGACGATAAAAGTTAGCAAAGCCCAAAAATTTCTGAAGACTCTTAAGAGAAGAGGGTTGCGTCCAATCACAAATAGCCTGAACCTTGACAGGATCCATCTCGATGGAAGAGGGGGAAAAAATATATCCCAAAAAGGAAATCTTTTGAACCCCAAAAACGCACTTAGAACCCTTCACACACAAGGAATTAGACCGCAAAACCTGAAAAACCCTCCTGACCTGCTGGACATGAGAGTCCCAGTCATCCGAAAAAATCAAAATATCATCCAGATACACAATCATAAATTTATCCAAATAATCACGGAAAATGTCATGCATAAAGGACTGAAAGACTGAAGGGGCATTTGAAAGACCAAAAGGCATCACCAAATACTCAAAGTGGCCCTCGGGCGTATTAAATGCGGTTTTCCACTCATCCCCCTGCTTAATTCGCACCAAATTATACGCCCCACGAAGATCTATCTTAGAGAACCACTTGGCCCCCTTTATGCGAGCAAACAAATCAGTCAGCAGTGGCAACGGATATTGATATTTAACCGTGATTTTATTCAAAAGCCGATAATCAATGCACGGCCTCAAGGAGCCATCTTTCTTAGCCACAAAGAAAAAACCGGCTCCTAAGGGAGATGACGAAGGACGAATATGTCCCTTTTCCAAGGACTCCTTTATATATTCTCGCATAGCAGCATGTTCAGGCACAGACAGATTAAATAAACGACCCTTAGGGTATTTACTACCCGGAATCAAATCTATGGCACAATCGCACTCCCGGTGCGGAGGTAATGAACCAAGCTTAGGTTCTTCAAAAACGTCACGATATTCAGTCAAGAATTCAGGAATCTCAGAGGGAATAGATGATGAAATGGAAACCACAGGTACGTCCCCATGCGTCCCCTTACATCCCCAGCTTAACACAGACATAGCTTTCCAGTCAAGGACTGGGTTATGAGATTGCAGCCATGGCAATCCAAGCACCAACACATCATGTAGGTTATACAGCACAAGAAAGCGAATAATCTCCTGGTGATCCGGATTAATCCGCATAGTTACTTGTGTCCAGTATTGTGGTTTATTGCTAGCCAATGGGGTGGAGTCAATCCCCTTCAGGGGTATAGGAGTTTCAAGAGGCTCCAAATCATACCCACAGCGTTTGGCAAAGGACCAATCCATAAGACTCAAAGCGGCGCCAGAGTCGACATAGGCATCCGCGGTAATAGATGATAAAGAACAAATCAGGGTCACAGATAGAATAAACTTAGACTGTAAAGTGCCAATTGAAACAGACTTATCAAGCTTCTTAGTACGCTTAGAGCATGCTGATATAACATGAGTTGAATCACCGCAATAGAAGCACAACCCATTTTTTCGTCTAAAATTCTGCCGTTCACTTCTGGACAGAATTCTATCACATTGCATATTCTCTGGCGTCTTCTCAGTAGACACCGCCAAATGGTGCACAGGTTTGCGCTCCCGCAGACGCCTATCGATCTGGATAGCCATTGTCATGGACTCATTCAGACCCGCAGGCACAGGGAACCCCACCATAACATCCTTAATGGCATCAGAGAGACCCTCTCTGAAATTCGCCGCCAGGGCGCACTCATTCCACTGAGTAAGCACAGCCCATTTACGGAATTTCTGGCAGTATATTTCAGCTTCGTCTTGCCCCTGAGATAGGGACATCAAGGCCTTTTCCGCCTGAAGTTCTAACTGAGGTTCCTCATAAAGCAACCCCAAGGCCAGAAAAAACGCATCCACATTGAGCAACGCAGGATCCCCTGGAGCCAATGCAAAAGCCCAATCCTGAGGGTCGCCCCGGAGCAAAGAAATCACAATCCTGACCTGCTGAGCAGGATCTCCAGCAGAGCGAGATTTCAGGGACAAAAACAACTTGCAATTATTTTTGAAATTTTGAAAGCAAGATCTATTCCCCGAGAAAAATTCAGGCAAAGGAATTCTAGGTTCAGATATAGGAACATGAACAACAAAATCTTGTAAGTTTTGAACTTTCGTGGTGAGATTATTCAAACCTGCAGCTAAACTCTGAATATCCATTTTAAACAGGTGAACACAGAGCCATTCCAGGATTAGAAGGAGAGAGAGAGAGAAAGGCTGCAATATAGGCAGACTTGCAAGAGATTCAATTACAAGCACACTCAGAACTGAGAAAAAAAAAAAAAAAAAAAAATCTTCAGCAGACGTCTCTTTTCTCTCCTTTCTCTGTCAATTAATTTAACCCTTTTGGGCCGGTCAAACTGTTATGGTTCTCAATGGCAAGAGAACATAGCCCAGCAAACATACGAACTAGCTCTTGGAAGGATGGAAACTAAACTGACCATGAACTAAACCTGCCGCACAACTAACAGTAGCCGGGTAGCGTAGCCTGCGTTTTATCCCTAGACGCCCAGCGCCGGCCGGAGGACTAACTAATCCTGGCAGAGGAAAATATAGTCCTGGCTCACCTCTAGAGAAATTTCCCCGAAAGGCAGACAGAGGCCCCCACAAATATTGGCGGTGATTTTAGATGAAATGACAAACGTAGTATGAAAATAGGTTTAGCAAAATTGAGGTCCGCTTACTAGATAGCAGGAAGACAGAAAGGGCACTTTCATGGTCAGCTGAAAACCCTATCAAAATACCATCCTGAAATTACTTTAAGACTCTAGTATTAACTCATAACATCAGAGTGGCAATTTCAGATCACAAGAGCTTTCCAGACACAGAAACGAAACTACAGCTGTGAACTGGAACAAAATGCAAAAACAAACAAGGACTAAGTCCAACTTAGCTGGGAGTTGTCTAGCAGCAGGAACATGCACAGAAAGGCTTCTGATTACAATGTTGACCGGCATGGAAGTGACAGAGGAGCAAGGCTAAATAGCGACTCCCACATCCTGATGGAAACAGGTGAACAGAGAGGATGATGCACACCAGTTCAATTCCACCAGTGGCCACCGGGGGAGCCCAAAATCCAATTTCACAACAGTGAAGACTTCAAAACAGAAGTTTGTTCTCCTCAACTTTTCTCTGACCCGGTGGAGCTGTTGTTCTCCACACTCATTTCTAGTGATTTTTCCTGTGTTCAGTACTCTAGAACATCTCTGCTATCTGAAAGTTTGTCTCTGGATATCGGGCAGAGGGTGTATCCTGTGAGTATTCATTCGGCTTCCATGTGGCCGGCTGGTGAAGATAACAAGTCGGTAGCTTCCAAGTCCCTGCTTCTTGTCTACCCTGAGGAAATGGTCCAGTCCATTGAGAAGGCTAACCCTATTGGGTACAATGAGACTTTGCTATCCGAGATTTCTGATGAAGCTAAACCTGGAGAGCCCAAAGAGACTTTGTTTTTTGAGATACCTGGTGACCCTCCTGCCGCCTTCTACCCTGAAGATATCATGTTGGCCTGGACTATGTATGCTCCCATCCTTCTTCTACAAGTTATTCTGGCGGGCTTGAAGAAGAGGGGCCGTAAAGGGGGGGTACTGTAACAACTCTGCTGGCATCACGGCATGGCCTCGCATTTCTCACACTATCTTACCCACTGCTCCAGGTCATGATGTGGTTTCTGTTTCTTGCCAGCTCCATGTTCTGTGTCTCTGCTCTCTGCATGCTTCATAGTTCTGTGTATAGAGGGGCGGCGCCTGAACTCTCTGGTTCTTATAGGAATCAGGTGTATCTGTCCAATCTGTTCCTGACCAATTGTCAAGAGGCCTCCAGTATATAGTGCAGCTCCACCCAGTGTTCTGGGCCTGTGCAATGTGTTAGCTCAGTTAGTGTCTTGCTTCTGAGTTTGCCTGGCCTTTCTCTGAGTTACTCCCTCTCTGGAGGATTCTCTGTGTTATTTCCTTGGTCTTGTTGTCCGCCCACCAGGAGGCAGTATATCCTGGTCCCAGTGTCTTTGTCCTTGTGTCTTGTTCCATTGCCTTGTCTGTACTTAGTCTTATCTCTGTCTCCTAGTCTTTGGCTTCCTTCCCTGTTGTCTTTCCTTGTATTCTCAGTCTGCTTACACTCCGCACTCTTGCAGCTCTGCCTGCTCTGAACCTTTGTTACTTTACCTCTGCTCCTCACTTCTGCGTTTCTGCTCCTTTCTACTCAGCTTATCTTCTGCTGTTGCAGTTATCCCTTGCTGCAGCTTCTCTCCATATTCTTTGTGGCTCTGCTCAGCTTTGCTGCAGAGACCCCTCCCGCAGCACCTCTCCGCTCCTTGCGGTTCTACCTGGCTCCGCTCCTTGCGGTTCTACCTGGCTCCGCTCCTTGCGGTTCTACCTGACTCCGCTCCTTGCGGTTCTACCTGGCTCTGCTCCTTGCGGTTCTACCTGGCTCCGCTCCTTGCGGTTCTACCTGGCTCCGCTCCTTGCGGTTCTACCTGGCTCCGCTCCTTGCGGTTCTACCTGGCTCCGCTCCTTGCGGTTCTACCTGGCTCCGCTCTTTGCGGTTCTACTTCTCCTGCACTTGGCTCCGCCGCCAGCTCTTGGCTCCGCCTCCTGCCTGTCTGCACTTGGCTCCGCCTCCAGCTCTTGGCTCCGCCTCCTGCATTTCTGTTCTTGGCTCTAGCTCCTGTGCTTTCGCTCTGCATCCGCTCTTGCGGTCTTTATCTACTTATTCCTAGGTCCTCGTGTCTGAACAGGTTCTTACCCGTTCTACATACCTGCCTGCAGACCGGTCCCTACCGGTTCTTCCAGTGTACCAGTCCTGTCCACCAGTCCTGCCAGAGAGCCAGCCGTGCCCGCCTGCCTACCAGAGAGCCAGCCGTGCCCGCCTGCCTGACAGTGTTCCTGTTGTACCCGTCTGCCTGCCTATGTACCAGCCTTGCCCGCTTGCTTGTCTATGTTCCGTTCCCCGGTGGGATCAGCAGCCACAACCAGACTCCACCCTGGAGTAGCACCTGGTAGCTTCCTATTGCACAAGTCTGACCTCACCATCAGAGGCTCCAGCGAACACCTAGGAAGCTACTTAGTTACGCCCCTTCCAGGGAGGTTTGGTCTGTGGTCCAGTGGGGCCACTCCCCCGCATGCCCGCGCCAACCAGTCTGGGCGCGAGCATGACACATAGATGGATGGTAGACACTCAGGAAAATGTCATCTGGTGAGCCCTAGGAAACTCAGCCCAGCCCTCGGAATTGCCACTGGCATCTGACAACTCCTAATAATAACTTGAATTAGTATTTTCAACACTTTTTTATTTCTTCTATGCAATAGTATGTATGTATTAACATGTTACCCAATTATATAGAAATTATTCCAGAAAACAATGTATAAGATATCTAACTAATTGGGGAAAAATAAATGTGTTAGGACTGCTGGAATTCCTAGTGGTCAATTAAAAATTCCAAAACCATAACAGTGGACACCTACAGTGGTAAATGTTTTGTGTACACAGTTCTATGAAAAGCTTATTGTTCGCAACTTGTCCTTATAGATGCCTTCAAGACGGCAGCTACTCAAGGAAACATCTCCGCATTGTCACCCATATTCCCCTATAAGTATTACTAGGAGAAACTTTATAAAAACAAGCATATTGCCTCCATGTAAACTAAAACAACGCTCTTTTGGTATTTTCTGAGTGTATCATGTTCCCTGGATACGTTTGGTAAATGGAGTTCATGAACCTCATATGAGCAGAGCCCAACATTTTGCTAGCACAGACCAATGAATAATGATGGGAAGACAACGATCATTCTGTCCTCATACCACATCATGTTGTTGGCAGCACATCTCCTGGACAATGTGCTGCCGAAAATGATTTTTTTCTGCCGGCATAAATGATCTGATTAACGATCGTTTGGTTCTTCTTCAGGTAAAGGCTGGCATGTATCTGTGGTCTGATAATTGAGAATGAGTGTTCTTATGAATGCTCGTTGGCCAATGATAGCCTGATCCATCCCTGGTAATAATAGGTGTGCAAGTCTATTACATTTGTGTCAATATCAACTCTACGAGAATGACGACTTCTGTGCGCTAGAATGGAGCAAGCAGCAATTAACATGTGGCACGGGAAAAAAATATCTAATTGCTGCACCACTTAGATGAAATTTTTGTATTTTTTTTCGAGGAGCTGATCTCCCTCTGGCCGTTGATCCACAGATTTGTCTGATACTTGCATGATTACATGACTCCATCATCTTGCAAGAGAAATTCCTGCCTCAGCCTCGAATGCCTCAACTTCACCTTCAAGGACCTCAAACTCAAAATAAACCCTTGGCTAGTCCATCTTGGCTGTTTACTTTGCACAACGTCTCTACTATGCTCTAAGGTTGGCATGACATTTAGTACTACTGAATACCGCGCTCAATGTATTGGGTCGGTATTAGATCCTTTCCTATCCTTTTGGATAAAAATGACCCAGTATGGGATTGACAAGGCTACAGTTAGGTGGATTCATAACTGGCTCAGTGATCGTACTCAAAGAGTGGTAATAAATGGTTACACATCCAATTGGAAGAGTGTTTTAAGTTGGGTACTACAAGGCTCTGTCCTGGCTCCAGTGTTGTTCAACATTTTTATAAATGATCTAGATGAGGGAACTAAAGGTAAACTATTCAGATTTGTAGACGATGCAAAGCTAGGAGGGATAGCTAACACTAGAGAAGACAGAAAATACTCAAGAAGGATTTAGAGAAACTTAAACAATGGGCAGTGACTAATAGAATGGTATTTAACAAGGAGAAATGCAAGATTCTACATCTGGGCAAGAAAAACGAAAATTACATCTACAGAATGGGAGGAATAGAACTAAGCAACAGCATGTGTGAAAAAGACTTGGGTATACTAATAGATCACAGACTGCACATGAGTCATCAGTGTGATGCAGCAGCAGGAAAAAAAGGCAAACACAGTTCTAGGATGTACTAAGAGAAGCATAGAGTCTAAATCACGTGAAGTAATTATTCCTCTCTACTCCTCCTTGGTCAGGCCTCATCTGGAATACTGTCCAGTTCTGGGCACCACATTTTAAAAAAGACATTGAAAAACTGGAGCAAGGTCAGAGAAGAGCGACCAGGATGGTGAACGGACTGCAAAGTGTGTCCTACGAGGAACGGACAAAAGATCTGGGAATGTTTAGCTTGCAAAAAAGTAGACTAAGAGGAGACTTAACAGCTGTCTACAAATATCTGAAGGGCTGTCACAGTGTAGAGGGATCATCATTATTTTCATTTGCACATGGAAACACGAGAAGCAACGGAATGAAACTGAAAGGAAGAAGATACAGATTAGATATTAGAAAAAACTTTTCAATACTGAGAGCTGCCACGAAAGGTGGAGTTCTCCTTCAATGGAAGTCTTTCAACAGAGGCTGGACAGACATCTGTTGGAGATCATAGAATCGTAGGATGTTAGAGCTGGAAGGGACCTCAAGGGTCATCTTGTTCAACCCCCTGCTCAATGCAGGATTCACTAAACCATCCAGTGCTGAGTCTCTGCCACTGCTCCCGGTGTTTGTTTTAGTCTGCATCACTAATAACAGGTCCACTGCACTGCAGTCAATAAGTGAGATCAGGGAACTTGGGTAGAGCTGCCAACCTCTCCAAACTGGACCTGGGGAAGGTGAATAAAGCCCGGTTTGTTTGTTTTCAAACAATCTGCAGCCATTGCACAGAGGTTATCCAGAACTGGAAAATACCTTTCAAAAGACTAGATTTATGTACAGGACAATGTGGAGTTCATATCTCAGGAACAAAGAGTCACTGTAAAGGAAAAAAAAAAACAAGACCAAATTCAGGAGAACAGCAGCGATTACGCAAAGTAAAAAAATGACATATTTGTGGAAAGTGACAAGTCTACTTTAACAAGTGGCTCATTGCCAGAACTTTTTCTGTCCATTTAAAACCTTTATCCACAAAACAGATAATTGATTTTATTTTGTTAAGCCAGCAGAAAAAAATTCTAAGCATCAGTTAAAGGGAATCTGTCAGCAGGTTTCTGCTATGTAAACTGACAACAGCATATTGTAGAATATGAAACACTGATTCCAGTGAGACGTCACTTACTAGGCTGCTTACTATCATTTTGATACAATCACAGTTTTCTCTGCTGCTGATCTTGCAGAGCTCGGTATGCTGAGCACTGTATATCCCTGCCCACACCACTGATTGGCTGCTTTCTGTGTACACTGCGCATAGGCAGCAAGCTGCTAATCAGTGATGGGGGCTGGATTACACATAATAGTAGACTATGAGACACAGGACACCTTTTCCTGTAGTGATAATCTCCTGCTGATAAAACACTGATTATATTGAAACTGTAACACACAGCCTGGTAAGTGACACATCACTGGAATCAGGGTCTCAGTCCCCACATCATACTGTTCTCAGATTACATATTAAAAACCTGCTGACAGATTCCCATTAGCAAAGAAGACACAGATTTGGATAGGTTCACACATCCTATTTACAATATATTTTGCAGGACTATTTAAATTGTTCTGCCGGCCATATGACCTAGATATACCCGTGTTCCTATACATCTAAAACTGAAACCTGGTTCCAGTCATTGCATGGCAGTTACCGTGCTCCAAGTAACTTCTGCATAACGTCATACAATCTCAGTGAAAGCTCAAGACAAACATTACATCCATGCCTTCATATCCTGAAGAACACTGTGACCAGCATCTTGGACTGCAGCCCGGATCCTCTGTCCCTCATCAACTTACATTTTTTTTTGTTTGTTGTCAACACACCTTATTCAAGCTTTATATGATACAGCCTGGAAAGGATGATGTCCTAGCGATGTGCCATCAAAGTCAAAATAGGACATCCTTTCTCCATGAAAGGCACTTCTGACATAATTACTTAAAACGCATCAGACCTTTGGAATTTGACACTTATCCTATCTGAAATTTTTAGCTCAACTTGTGAAAATCTTGTAAAAAACTTCTATAATGTGTGTACTATCCAACACTTTGTAGATGGTCAACTTCGAGTTTGTGTCCAATGACCCTATGGCTTTATCCCTTCTAGCTCACTGTTCAAGTAGACATTATGTAGTAAGGGGTGATCAAGATCTGGACATTTAAAAAAAAAGATGTCTCCTAAAAGTTTAGTATTCTGATGTGTAAACTGACTGTGACCTAAAGTTGCCCCAAATAAGTAGTGTTACACACCTGGCACAGATATCCCGGGATCTGCTTTCTTCACCTTGCGTCACTGCCCTCTGTTGTGCTCCATGTCGACTTTTGTAGATTGCCCAAAGTGGCTCAATGACGTCATCCTCATGATCCTACTTAAAGCCCATTAGGACAAAAAAATCTGTGTCTTAGGATTGAGATTCAAGACTTTAGTTTGGTGTGCACCACTTTCCGTGCTTTAACTTGCTTCATTCCCTGCTGACTTCCACTTCATCCATCCTGCTGTTCCCAAGGGTACCACATCCTCACTACCCATGTGCCATCCTGCCAGCTGCACCAACACTTAGTCGATCCTTGTGCCCAAACAAACCTGGGCCTCAGTGGGTCCACTTCACAAGGTGAGGTTCACAAGTAGCCATGTGTGAACCTCTTCTTTTCCTGCACCTCTGAGGACAAATCGAAAAAAGTTGCATTAACATTAATTGTCACGCCAACACACATTTCATATTATTTCTCAAATTACTAGCGCCAAATTCAGCTTCTGAGGAAGCTTCAGAATCATTGGATTATTGGAATGTTTAGCATTTGTTGTGCTTTCTTGTCTATGAGTTACAAACTACCATGAAAAGTAACTAATATACCGTAAATTGTTGGGGTAAATCCAGAAGTCTATGCACAAGACAATACACAATCTGCCCACAAATGGACAAGAAGGGATAACCTATCGAAGGGAACACCGGAGTAAGAGAGCTTTTTCTTCGGGAAGGACTAGAAGAATGAACAGGAGAGCAGTTGGCATTCTCCTCAGGTGTGCAGTTTGTGCAGGGCTAGGAGCAGCAGAAAGAAATATTAGTGCCTCCCAAAGGAAAGGAGAAGTGACAAAAATAGAACAAGGCCAGTGAGAGTAGAGATGGTCTCCTAGTCTACACTGACAAGCAAAAGGGTAACAATGTTTTGAACATTTGACTTTCAGGCTCCATATCTCACCATCTACCACTGGTGGACACAGACAGATAAGAGCCCCTGTGCAAAAACAGTATATGCACCTTTTGCCGTCCAATAGCTTATCATAATGTATAATTTCACATGTTTTGGAGGCAGAAATGCTCCCTCTTTACATCTTGGGCTCCTGTGCGGCTGCAGAAGTTGCACCAAGGGTATGTCCACCACTGCCAACCTCTACATCTTCGAACGTGAGCCTACCTTCACTACCATGCAGTGACATGACAAGAATCTTCATAACTAGTCATATGCTAAATAGTTGCAAGTCAAATTTATGTATGAGATAGCCAAGTTGATTGTCTATAAAATGATGGTAGTCTAAAGTTCGAAGCTGTATTGGATGGTGAGAGATGGAGCCTGAAAGTCAAAAGTTCAAAACATTGTTACCCTTTTGCTGGTCAGTGTACATTTAGTATTTTGGAAGATACCCGTAAGAAGAGATCTAGTTAAGTATCTTCAAAATGGCCGGATTCCTGTGTTTTCCTCCAGGAGTAAGGGTCAAATAGAATCAGAGAAGAACATCTGTCACGATATGGTATGAAATATCATAAGTTAGTTTCTCTTGTCAGCCCAGGATGTGGGCTAAGAAACCCCCCTTCTCTTTTACTTCAGAGTTGAGCTTGCTTGCCAATGTAGATGGGGGAAGAGAGTTTTATTGACGAAAGGCATTTACGACCAGTATTTCCTGTGGTGGAAAGTGCCCAGCTTTAACTAGATTAGAACCTTCCAGAATATGAAAGTCTTTTGTTCTGTTTTTGGAAGATATTAGGCAACTCGTTTAAGTTAAGACCACGAAAACATATATTTATAATCTCCATCGAAGGAGCTACCCATCACTCTAAACATGAGCTTTTAACTCGATCTGGTACAGAGGTAGGGATTTCTCTGTCAGTGTGCGTGACAAATAGGACCTATTTGATCTCATCGGAATGCCCACGATACTACGAGATGAATGATGGGTATGGTGCGATTATTTTATGTTCTGTAGCGAAGTTACGGGCATCAGATATATTTAATGCCCAGTGAGTAATACTGAAGAAGTAGGAGGGGTTGGAAAAAACCAGCCCTTTCTGTGAGGTCACAGGCTGTAGGTTATAAAGTTGCTGGCAGGCTTCCAGGGGGGGAGTTGTGAGTTTTTACCTGAAGCGACCAGACTGCGAGTGCAAATGCACTGGGATAGATGGAAAGCTATCATAGCCTGTTGCCTGCAATGCAATGATCTGAGAATATGTGAGTGTTACCTTTTCTTCATTTAATCCTTTTATTTTTATAATTACCTTGTACATATTTGCAATTGTCTCATTTGTAACATCTTTGTAAAATATTTTATAAACACTGCCTAAAAATCATTTATGGGGTATAATATTTAATACTAGTTCGTTCTTCCTGCCCTAAACCGTACCCTGTCTCTGAAGGGAATTACGCTACTGTTTTGGGGTTGGCTCCAGACCCGTTCAATTGGAGCTGGTGGCAGCGACCGTGTGCCGGCTTTTGGGGGTCACTGTAGCGACTGCGGCTTGATAATTATTGTTCCTGCCTGAGTGGGAGTAGTTATCGCGTCGCTGCAGTGCACCCAATAGCCAGTACATAGCAGGCAGCGTTTCTGGCGACTAATCACCCTAGGTGCAGTACCTAATCTGACCTGACAGTAAGGGGGGCGCCAGAGAGCTGCAAGGTTTAAGTGGAAATGTAAGCGGGATATACACAAATCCCTGCAGTTCATGGTATACTGAAGAGCAGTGGGATACCTAAAATAAGCCCCTGCTGGAAACAAGAGGTCAGTAGCCTTGTGTGTGTTTTTTTTTCATCACATTGTGGCAGTGGAGGGATAACTAAGATAAGCCCCCTGCACATGTGATAGCCGTCTGCTGGTCTAAAGTCACCCTAATCCGTGACATATTGTGGGCAGCGGCTAAGGGATCTTGACAATTGGTGACAGTCACGGAGTGAATCGTGACATATTGGTGGCAAGGCGGTGGGATATTAGAGCATTAGTGATTTGGTTTGAGCAATCATTCCTCTCACTAAAAACTTGCAGAAAGTTCTTGCGAGAACTCTGCGCAAATAAGTTTGGAGAACGAACTCAGTGTTTATTAGTTGTGAGACAATTGTGTACTGGTAATTATCCCCTCCCTTTTTCTTCGTTTTTCTATCCTATCTTTTATTTGGCAACCATGGCAACGAAAGGAGAAGCCTGGTACACCCAGCAGAAGAGGGACACTCTTGCTGTGATATGCATGTACCATGGCCTGAAACCCCAGGACAAGTCCAAGGCTCAAATGGTCGCTGAACTGGTGCAATTTGAAGCAGACCAAGCCAGGCTACAGAGCCCAGAGGCCGCAGAAGCTGGCACAAGCGAGCATGGTGCTGCAGCAGAGGTCCAACCCCTGAATACGGGCCCTACTGGCAACCAAGGGGGCGCAGACCTCCTCCTGCAGCTGGCTCTGCAACAATGCTCCGCAGATGACCTGGACCGACGTCTGCAGCTGATCCAGCAATACCAAGAGAGAGCCGAGCGAGAGGCCCAGGCCCAGCGAGCCGAGCGAGAGGCCCGAGCCGAGCGAGAGGCCCAGCGAGCCGAGCGAGAGGCCCAAGCGGAGAGGGAGTACCAGCTGCAGATGGCCCAACTACAAATGCAGGGGTCGTCCCAGTCCAGTCGTGAGCCCAGCAGCGCTCAGATACCGAAGCCCCGGCCTGACCACTTTCCTGTTATGGAAAAGGATGGGGACTTGGACACTTTTCTGCGGACCTTTGAGAAAGCCTGCAGACAGTACCAGCTGCCTACACAAGAATGGGCACGGTACCTGACACCAGGGCTGAGAGGAAAAGCTCTGGAGGCGTTTGCTGCCCTCCCTCAAGAACAAGATGGTGACTATGAGGCCATCAAGCAGGCTCTGATAGCCAAGTACCAGCTTACACCCGAGGTGTACCGTAAAAAGTTTCGGACCCTCCAACGTGGCCCACACGACAGTTACAGTGATGTGGTGCATGGACTGGGGACCCACTTTGACCAGTGGACCCAAGGACTGTCAGTGACCACCTTTGCACAGCTGCGAGACCTGATGATCAAAGACCAGTTCTTCCGTCTTTGCCCAACTGAGGTGCGACAGTTCGTGATGGACAGAGAACCCAAAGACGTGACGAAAGCAGCGCAGATTGCCGATGCCTATGAGGCCAACCGTAGATCGGAAGTGCGGAAGCCAGTCACCTCCAGCTGGAGAGGGGGTAAGCCTGCATCCAACGCCAGTACCCCTGCCAGCCAACCTACCAGAGGTCCTGTCCCCGTGGCCAACAGCACCAGACCCACCACCGAACTTCGCCAGTGTTACCACTGCAGGCAGACTGGACACCTCAGTCACCGATGTCCAGCCAAGCAGAAGAACCCCTCATCCCAGGCCCCAGGGCCTAACGCAGCAGTTCTTTTGGTGGGTGGTGTGGCTGGGAGGGGGTGTGATAACGTACAGCATGTCATTGTGGGGGGTCTGTTGTGAATTTGCTTTTTGCTCCCTCTAGTGGTTACTAGTTTTTTGACTCTGGTTTTTCTGTCATTCCTTTTATCCGCACCTGGGTCGTTAGTTAGGGGTGTTGCTATATAAGCTCCCTGGACCTTCAGTTCAATGCCTGGCAACGTAGTTATCAGAGCTAGTCTGCTGTGCTCTTGTCTACTGATCCTGGTTCCAGTTATATCAGCTAAGTCTGCCTTTTGCTTTTTGCTATTTGTTTTGGTTTTGTATTTTTGTCCAGCTTGTTCCAAATCTATATCCTGACCTTTGCTGGAAGCTCTAGGGGCTGGTGTTCTCCCCCCGGACCGTTAGACGGTTCGGGGGTTCTTGAATTTCCAGTGTGGATTTTGATAGAGTTTTTGTTGACCATATAAGTTACCTTTCTTTATTCTGCTATCAGTAAGCGGGCCTCTCTGTGCTAAACCTGGTTCATTTCTGTGTTTGTCATTTCTTCTTACCTCACCGTCATTATTTGTGGGGGGCTTCTATCCAGCTTTGGGGTCCCCTTCTCTGGAGGCAAGAAAGGTCTTTGTTTTCCTCTACTAGGGGTAGCTAGATTCTCCGGCTGGCGCGTGTCATCTAGAATCAACGTAGGAATGATCCCCGGCTACTTCTAGTGTTGGCGTTAGGAGTAGATATATGGTCAACCCAGTTACCACTGCCCTATGAGCTGGATTTTTGTATTCTGCAGACTTCCACGTTCCTCTGAGACCCTCGCCATTGGGGTCATAACAGGGGTCATGTTGCTACAGGCCTCAAAGACACCGGGGCTGAACGAACCCTCATCCGACCCGAACTGGCGGCCCCTGAAGAAATCATTCCGGGGAAAACCCTAACTGTCACTGGGATTGGGGGCATCAGCTGTCCCTTACCGATGGCCCGGGTTTTTATTGATTGGGGTGCCGGGAGGGGGGTGAAGGAAGTGGGGCTGTCTGATAATTTGCCCACTGATGTTTTGTTGGGGACTGATTTGGGGAGGTTGGTTGCATACTTCGTGGATGACCCTCCTCCCCAATCTACTAATGAGGGTAAAGTTAACCCTAATGATGATGATTATGATGGGAAATCGCATGTGTTACCTGACCATGCTTTATCTTGTAATGATGCATCGGTTAACCATTTTTTCCCTAGGATTGATGGTGAAAATGTTGTACCTGTGCCAACTGTACCTGATAATGATGTTTCTGTGAAAGTTGATGTGTCCATAGGTACAGGAGTGCTCAGCCACGTTGCTCTGCGGAGTGAGACGGCTGAGGAACCCCTAGCAGGGGCAAGTGTCGGTGCTACAAGAAATGGGGAGATACATGGGAACCGTGAGGAAGGTGATGCCATGCAATTGACCAGTGCCACCGAGGAAGGTAACTGGCCCATAAGTAGCAATGCTCCGGAGGTAATGGGGGTGGATGGGGAGGTAGAGCCCATAGCAGCGTCGGCTGATGGGTCTGTAGAAACCCCCGGGGAGACAGCCTACGTAGCTGCTGTCACCCGCAGTCAGAGTGCCCGGAACGCAGATACCTGTCTGCCTTCCGGACCTTCCTCAGTCATCAGTGTGACTGAACCAGAGGTGGACCCAGAGCAGGTCCCAGAGGGCTCCCGTGGGGAAGGGACCCTGACATCGCTTCTGGCTTCCCCTAGCCAGGAGTTTCAGGCCGCTCTGCACACAGATGCGAGCCTAGAGAGTTTGAGACAACTCGCCGGGACGTCATTCTCCGAGACTGATAAGGAGAAGGTGTTCTGGGAAGGAGGAAGGTTGTACCGGGAGACAGTACCCGGAGAATCACAAAAGGAGTGGTTGAGGGAAAGACAGCTGGTCATCCCACAGCAATTCCGGGGTGAGTTGTTGCGGATTGCCCATGAGATCCCACTAGCTGGACACTTGGGGATCAGCAAAACTAAGGCCCGGCTGTCTCAACACTTCTATTGGCCTAAGATGGGGACAGATGTGTCAAACTACTGCCGCTCCTGTGTCACCTGTCAAAGAGTGGGGAAGGCGGGGCCTGCTCTTAAGGCTCCCCTGATCCCTTTGCCAGTGATAGAGGAGCCTTTCCAGAGGATTGCGGTGGACATTGTGGGCCCGTTGGCCGTCTCCAGCAGCTCTGGAAAGCGATATATTCTTACTGTGGTAGACTACGCTACCCGGTACCCAGAGGCAGTAGCTCTGTCGTCAACTAGGGCAGATAAGGTGGCGGATGCCCTGTTGGCCATCTTTTCACGGGTAGGATTTCCCAGGGAAATGCTTACTGATCGAGGGACCCAATTTATGTCTCACCTAATGGAGGCTCTCTGTAAGAAAATGCAGATGAAGCACCTGGTATCGAGTGCGTATCACCCACAGACCAATGGCTTGTGTGAACGCTTCAATGGTACCCTCAAACAGATGCTACGCATGCTGGTTGAGACACAAGGGCGCGACTGGGAGCGGTATCTCCCACACCTGCTATTCGCTTACCGAGAGGTTCCGCAGGCCTCGACGGGGTTCTCCCCCTTCGAGCTCCTGTACGGCAGGCGAGTCCGGGGACCCCTTGGGTTGGTAAGAGAATCCTGGGAAGAGGAGCCGAACCCTTCTGAAGTGTCCATAGTAGAGTATGTCATGCGCTTCCGTGACAAGATGCAGACCTTGACGCAGTTGGTGCATGACAACATGACGCAGGCTCAGGCTGATCAGAAGCACTGGTACGACCAGAACGCCCGGGAGCGGACCTACCACGTGGGTCAAAAGGTGTGGGTGCTGGTTCCTGTACCAACGGATAAGCTTCAGGCAGCCTGGGAGGGCCCATACGTCGTCCACCAACAGCTCAACCCGGTCACCTATGTGGTCACGCTTGACCACACTCGGGGTAGGCGAAAGGCCTTTCACGTCAACATGATGAAGGCTCATCACGAACGTGAACCTTTCGTCCTACCGGTCTGCAGTGCACCCGAAGAAGGGGAGGAAGATACCCTCCTGGACATGCTGGCCCAAGCCCAGGCCCATGGGTCCATTGAGGACGTGGAGGTAAGCGCCTCGCTAGATGAACCACAGCGGTTGCAGTTGCAAACCATGCTGGAACCCTTCCGGGTCGTGTTCTCCAACCGGCCTGGAAGGACTGAGTTAGCCGTCCACGAGGTGGACACCGGGAATCACGCCCCACTACGGCGAACACCCTATCGAATCTCTGACCAGGTGCAGCAGATTATGCGCCAGGAGATCGATGAGATGTTACAGCTGGGGGTGATTCGACGGTCAAAGAGCGCGTGGGCCTCACCTGTAGTTCTCGTGCCAAAGAAGGACCGGACCACCCGGTTCTGCGTGGACTACAGGGGGCTCAACGCCATTACCGCCTCTGACGCGCACCCAATGCCGCGCATCGAGGAGCTGCTCGAGAAGTTAGCTGGTGCAAAATACCTGACAATCATGGATCTGAGTCGCGGATACTGGCAGATTCCCCTGAGCCCCGAGGCGCAGGAGAAGTCCGCCTTTATCACACCCTTTGGACTGTACGAGTCCACGGTCATGCCCTTCGGCATGAAGAATGCCCCTGCCACTTTCCAGCGGATGGTCAATCTCCTGCTTCAGGGACTGGAGAAGTACGCCGTGGCGTACTTAGATGACATTGCCATCTTCAGTCCCTCCTGGGATGAACACCTGCAGCATCTCGAGGAGGTGCTCAGGCGAATTCACCAAGCAGGCCTGACTATCAAGCCGGGAAAGTGCCAGATGGGCATGAGGGAGGTTCACTACCTGGGGCACCGGGTAGGCGGAAACACCCTAAAACCAGAGCCTGACAAAGTGGGCGTGATCGTGAACTGGCCCACTCCCAGGACCAAGAAACATGTGATGTCCTTCCTGGGCACTGCAGGGTACTATAGGCGCTTCGTGCAGCACTATAGTAGCCTGGCAAAACCTTTGACGGACCTCACCAGGAAGAAGCTACCCCACATCGTCAACTGGACAGATGGCTGTGAGGGGGCCTTCCAGGCGTTGAAAACAGCATTGTGCAACGCCCCTGTGTTGAAAGCAGTCGACAGCAGTCGACCGTTCTTGGTACAGACCGACGCCAGTGAGTTTGGCCTTGGTGCTGTGCTCAGCCAGGTTGACTCGGAGGACCAAGAGCACCCCGTGTTGTACCTGAGCCGGAAACTTTTGCCGAGGGAAGTGGCCTACTCCACCATTGAGAAGGAGTGCCTGGCCATAGTCTGGGCCCTGCAGCGCTTGCAGCCCTACTTGTACGGTCGCACCTTCACCGTGGTGACCAACCACAACCCTCTGCGCTGGCTAAGCACCATGTGTGGAACCAATGGCAGGTTGCTACGCTGGAGCCTTGCCCTTCAGCAATTCGACTTCACCATTAAACACAAAGCGGGCAAAGAGCATGGGAATGCGGATGGACTCTCCCGCCAGGGTGAGCCCACGGAGGTGCGCATGGAGGCATACCGAGAGGTTCTGCCGCCGTAGCGCACGCAAAAAGGGGGAGGTGTCACGATATGGTATGAAATATCATAAGTTAGTTTCTCTTGTCAGCCCAGGATGTGGGCTAAGAAACCCCCCTTCTCTTTTACTTCAGAGTTGAGCTTGCTTGCCAATGTAGATAGGGGAAGAGAGTTTTATTGACGAAAGGCATTTACGACCAGTATTTCCTGTGGTGGAAAGTGCCCAGCTTTAACTAGATTAGAACCTTCCAGAATATGAAAGTCTTTTGTTCTGTTTTTGGAAGATATTAGGCAACTCGTTTAAGTTAAGACCACGAAAACATATATTTATAATCTCCATCGAAGGAGCTACCCATCACTCTAAACATGAGCTTTTAACTTGATCTGGTACAGAGGTAGGGATTTCTCTGTCAGTGTGCGTGACAAATAGGACCTATTTGATCTCATCGGAATGCCCACGATACTACGAGATGAATGATGGGTATGGTGCGATTATTTTATGTTCTGTAGCGAAGTTACGGGCATCAGATATATTTAATGCCCAGTGAGTAATACTGAAGAAGTAGGAGGGGTTGGAAAAAACCAGCCCTTTCTGTGAGGTCACAGGCTGTAGGTTATAAAGTTGCTGGCAGGCTTCCAGGGGGGGAGTTGTGAGTTTTTACCTGAAGCGACCAGACTGCGAGTGCAAATGCACTGGGATAGATGGAAAGCTATCATAGCCTGTTGCCTGCAATGCAATGATCTGAGAATATGTGAGTGTTACCTTTTCTTCATTTAATCCTTTTATTTTTATAATTACCTTGTACATATTTGCAATTGTCTCATTTGTAACATCTTTGTAAAATATTTTATAAACACTGCCTAAAAATCATTTATGGGGTATAATATTTAATACTAGTTCGTTCTTCCTGCCCTAAACCGTACCCTGTCTCTGAAGGGAATTACGCTACTGTTTTGGGGTTGGCTCCAGACCCGTTCAATTGGAGCTGGTGGCAGCGACCGTGTGCCGGCTTTTGGGGGTCACTGTAGCGACTGCGGCTTGATAATTATTGTTCCTGCCTGAGTGGGAGTAGTTATCGCGTCGCTGCAGTGCACCCAATAGCCAGTACATAGCAGGCAGCGTTTCTGGCGACTAATCACCCTAGGTGCAGTACCTAATCTGACCTGACAGTAAGGGGGGCGCCAGAGAGCTGCAAGGTTTAAGTGGAAATGTAAGCGGGATATACACAAATCCCTGCAGTTCATGGTATACTGAAGAGCAGTGGGATACCTAAAATAAGCCCCTGCTGGAAACAAGAGGTCAGTAGCCTTGTGTGTGTTTTTTTTTCATCACATTGTGGCAGTGGAGGGATAACTAAGATAAGCCCCCTGCACATGTGATAGCCGTCTGCTGGTCTAAAGTCACCCCAATCCGTGACATATTGTGGGCAGCGGCTAAGGGATCTTGACAATTGGTGACAGTCACGGAGTGAATCGTGACAACATCTAAGCTAGCCAAGCTAGGCAACATTGCACTATTGAAAGGGCACCTAGTTCTCTTTCATAGAGAATATATTCCCAGAATTCAAATTAAAATCCACTCTTTTATCTTCTATTTTAACAGGGACACATCATTACGTAAATATTAAGTCTTACGTTACGAAATTACTTTAATATCCATGCTATGACTGACACCATGAATTTGTTTGAAATGTTTTAGAGATCCTGTGAATTTTAACTATGTTTTGACGTGTTCCCGTTAAAATAACGGATTGCATTTCAGTTTGAGGGCCGGGAACATACTATTTCTAAAAGTGCATCAGTCTGGGGAACATCACTGTAAACCCATGCACCAAGTAACATATATGATCGAAGGGCAATAGTAAGATTGACCATGGTTCTGTTCTAGTTTATTGCCCTAGATCATAGACAAACATAGTGGCAGCCTAAGGACTGTCCACCGTTTAAGCTCGAAAACTGTACTTCATGTTTATTAGTTACTACTGAGTGAACTTGTCATTTGTATAGCGTCTTGGAAGTGAATGAGAAGAAAGAGTTAACCTCAGCTTGCATAGCATCAGTCCTCACATTACAACTTGGCACAACGAGGCAGAATAGGATATCAGCATGATGACTGAAGGAGCTGCATCTTGCTGCAGTTCAACTCATTGTACCGGTAGGAGACTTTCTCAACCACTCAGGTTTAATGAGATTTGAAGACAAAACTAGCCCCCAACATGCTAAAAAGGGAAGCAGTAAGGACAGTGTTGTTCCTTCCAGAAAGGTACAAGAAGACATTCAATAACTTTTCCCATGTCTTAGATAATACCTTTTTGTAGAAATGCTTGGAAAGCAGTTCTTTGTCCATCGCCAAAAAGAAAGTGAGATGCTGCCCCAATTCGTTACTGGTCTCCAAGAGTTAATCATGATGACACTAAAATGTAAAGAAGAGCAGTTGACCAGGGCTTTCCGGGACGTTGATTTTGTGCCTACAAGAAAGTTGATCCTAAGCCTGAGAAGTCAGCCTCTGCTGAGCGCACTGCGAGAAAAGTTGGAATAGGAATCTGGTCTCATGGTAAACCAGCTGATAAAGGAGGTAGAAATTAAAGAAAAAGATTGAGGACAGTCGTTGCAACTCAATGGTTAGAAGTGGTATCGGAAAAAATACATACAAATGGAATCCTTGAAAGAAGTGATAAAAAAACCCTAAGCTCTGCAAAAAGACAAAGTACTGCTCCAGAAACCGGACCTGGGCATGAATTATTGGAAAAAGTGAGTACAACTGATATTAGAGTATGTGAGAAAAGCCATACTCTCCATCAAGTTTTCCTGTCATGATATGGAAGCAGACTGTTCAGCCTTTCTTCTGCGCAGTAATGTGACTCCTGTGAAGGAGTCATACTGAAGTACAATACAATACAAAGAAGATAGACTCAAAGATATTGACTACTGCCAGGTAGAACTGGTCCGGGACACATTTGAGATGGATGGCGACAAACTGGAAGTCAGAAAGGACTTCAACCTACTTAGATTAATGATCACCCAAGATGCAGTGATGACACCGAAAGACAATAGGGGAATATCTATGGGCAAATCAACAATGAAGTAACAGGACAATATCTTCAAATCAAGGAACATTTCACTGGCGATGAATACACGGATCGTACATAGTTTGGTCTTTTCTGTAGTAACATATGGATTTGAAACCTGGACAATAAAGAAATAAGTCAGGAGAAGATTCAACGCCTTCTAAATGTGGTGCTGGAGAAGGATGTTATCAATACCATGGATGGCAAGAAGAACAAAATAATCAATTTTAGAACAAATCACGCCTGACGTCACTCGAAGCAAGGATCACCAATCTACGACTTCCTTACTTTGGACACATCATGCGAAGAGTGCAATCACTGGAGGAGGACATTATGGTCGGAAGAATAGAAGAAAAAAGAGGAAGACCTGCAACCCAATGGCTTGATACATTCAAGATAACGGTGGAGAAGACCTGGTGAATCCATCTAGGCTTACACAAGATCGATCTTCTTACAGAGCGTTCATCCCTCAAGTCGCCATGCCTCGTGATTAAGCCAAAGGTCATTAAATTAAAAATATCAATAAAGAATAGCTCAGACCACAAAGATAAGCAATTACAAAGGGACATTCTGACTCTGAATGGGCACCCGCTGTACCAAAAACAGTATTAGTAGGAAGCCTATCTTCCCAGGTTGTCACCAATGACTGAGTGAACACTTCCAGTCTAAGAAGTAATAACTATTTAAATAAGTAATCCACTATTTTATAACACATTATTAATGGGCTCAAGGTGGTGAAAAAAATAAAAACAATACTCCTGTGGTCACCTGATAACCCCTCCCGGAAGATGAAGCCCGTAGAGGACACAGTGCGGAGTACAGGGGAGCAGTAACAGTTTGGAGGTGAGTACTGATTATTTTCTTGCACCATCAAGGGCCCATTAACAATCTGTTACAAAGTAGTGGACAACTTTAAAATCAGAGACTGTACTATATTTATTAGTTGCCATTGATTTATTGGACCGTATAAAAAGAAGAGCGCTCATACTGAGCTTTTACCGTTTCTGAAAAGTTAAGTGAAGAGAGCCACATCAGTGTGTCCGAAGCTTGCAAGGCCCAGAACTTTAGAAAACTCTGGAGTTTTTCTTATGAGCATTTTTCGGATGGTTTTGTTTTCCGGTTATTTTTTTTCACTCCATTGAATATTGAATAAAACGCTCCAGAGAAGGTCCAGGCATATTTTGAGCTCTTTCATTGACTTGTATTGTAAAGTACAGAGTGTCTTCTGAATGGAACATGTCAGAAGAACGGTAATGACTATACTAAAGCCAAAATGTCACTTATCTGGTGCATTACAGTACCTTGACTCCAGGTGACCAAAAGAGACATTATGGCTCTGAATAAATAGAATTTCATAGGAAAATTGTGGGTGAAGTCCTAAACTGTCGTACTTAGTGCAGAGAGTGCGGAGAGAGGATCCTTGTGTCATTGCTCCTCCCCGCAGTCTCAGCACTTGGCCGAATACAGGATCATTTTTGACCATGGTGTTCCTCTACAACTTGATTCGATGCCGTTCTTTAGAATCATGGTAACACCACATGAAAACGGAATTATGAATATTTCAAAAATGTAATTTTGTGAAACTTGAATGTTTGCAGGTGGCTGGTCCTTGCCATCGCTATGTGCCGCTTCTACATTGAAAAAGGAACACACAAGGGGCTGTACAAGACTATTCAGAAGACACTTAAATTTTTCCAGACATTTGCTTTACTTGAGGTAAATCGCTTGCTTTTGCTTGATGTGTTGAATGTGGATGTCCACACGGGGTAGAATTGCTGCAGATTTTGCTTTCATATTTGCAAAGGTAAAATCCACAGGGGATAACAGCACCTCCACTCTTCCGTCAAGGCTTTCTACAAGATTTTGAAGGTATTTGTGGGAATTCCGGCCCATTCACAATTGGCTTACTATTTTATACCATAAGTATTGGATGGATATGTGATCAGGATTTTGTGTAGTCACTTGATTTTTCCACACCAAACCCTCACAACCGTGCCTTTATGGGCCCTACAAGCATATGGTTGTGTGAAAGGTCATTTTATGATGTAGTGTTATTATTACCATTCACTACAAATAAGGGGCCAAACTCCGAAAACCACGTACTATGCATTTCCCAGGGGTTCATCACACGCAGATTCATTCATCAAACGGCCAGATAGGGAAACGTTGTTCATCACTTCAGAGAACGAATTTCCGCTGCTCTAGTGTCCAGTGGTGGGCTGCGAGCACTGGGCATTGTGCACCTTAAGTGATAGGGGCAGATTGGAAGCTTCATCAACTGACTTGTGACATCCTATGACATTACCTTATTAAAAGTCAGGCAGTGAGCTCTTCAGTATGACACGTGGGACTACCAGTGTTTATCTATGGAGATTGCATGGACCTGTGCTTGATGTTATGCAACTGCATCCATTGTCTGTCTCTGACACCTGAACCTAATAATCAGATTTTGTGTCCGCATTCAATGTATGGAAAAAAGTATCTGGCCTCATTTCTCATTCAGTCCCATTGCATCCAGTGTATAACATCCGTCACCATTGCTCCCCGGTGTATAACATCCAGCCCCTCACTCCCCGGTGTATAAACATCTGCCCACTCGCCCCCCATGTGTATAACACTCAGCCCCTCACCCCCGGTGTGTAACATCCAACCCCTCACTCCCCAGTGTATACCATTAAAATCCCTCACTGCCGGTGTATAACATCCGGCCCTTCGCTCCCCAGTGTATAACATCCAAGTCCTCACCGCCAGTGTATAACATCGGACTCCTCACTCCCCGGTGTATAACATCCAATCCCTAACCGCCGGTGTATAACATCCGACTCCTCACTCCCCAGTGTATAACATCCAATTCCTCACCGCCGGTGTATAACATCCGACTCCTCACTCCCCGGTGTATAACATCCAATTCCTCACCGCCGGTGTATAACATCCAACTCCTCACTCCCCGGTGTATAACATCCAATCCCTAACCGCCGGTGTATAACATCCGACTCCTCACTCCCCGGTGTATAACATCCAATCCCTCACCGCCGGTGTATAATATTTGACTCCTCACTCCCCGGTGTATAACATCCAATCCCTCATCGCCGGTGTATAACATCCGACTCCTCACTCCCGGTGTATAACATCCAATCCCTCACCGCCAGTGTATAACATCTGGCTCCTCGCTCCCCAGTGTATAGCATTAAAATCCCTCACCACCGGTGTATAACATCTGACTCCTCACTCCCCGGCATATACATCTGGCCCCTCGCTCCCCGATGTATAATATCCAATCGCTCACAGCCGGTGTATACATCCGGCCCCTCATTCCCCCGGTGTATAACATTAAAATCGCTCACTGCTGGTGTATAACATCTGACCCCTCGCTCCCCAATGTATAACATCCAATGCCTTACCGCCGGTGTATAACATCCACACCCTTGTTCCCTGGTGTATAACATTCAATCCCTCACCACTGGTGTTTAACATCTGACCCCTCGCTCCCCGGTGTATACCATCCAATCCCTTACCGCCGGTGTATAACATCCAGACCCTTGTTCCCTGGTGTATAACATTCAATCCCTCACCACCGGTGTTTAACATCCGGCCCATCGCTCCCCGGTGTATAACATACAATCCCTTGCTGCCGGTGTGCTCCACTGGGACCTTCATGGCCAAGCAGCTGCTTGCAGCCTTATATCACCGAGCACAATGCCAAGTGCTGGATGGAGTGGTGTACGACAGCCGCTATTGGACTCTGGAGTGGTCGAAACGTGTCCTGTGTAGTGATGGATCTATCTATCAGGAATCTGATGGACGAGTCTGTGTTTGGCGAATACCAGGAGAATGTTACCTGCCTGACTGTTTGGTGGAGGAGAGATAATGCTATCAGATAGTTTTTCTAGGGCTGACCTCGGCCCCTTTGTTCCAGAGAAGAGAAGTCTTAATTAATGCTTCATCAAACGGGACATTTTGGACAACTGTAGCTTCCAACTTTGTGAGCACAGTTTGGGGAAAGCCCTTTGCTGTTCCCCAGGACCACAAAGCCCACAAAGTCATGGTTGAGGGAGTTCCGTGGGGAAGAACATGACCTGCCGCGCAGACCGGATCTCAACCCTATCCAACACTTTTGGGATGAATTAGAATGGAAATAGTGGAAAGGTGCATGGGTGAACGCAGCCGGCAAATTCATCATAATTTACACCACTAAAGTGACCAGCCATTCCCTGACTGGAGTATGTTTCTTGCCTTGGTGTATGGCACCACATTGGGCACATCTTTCTCCCGCTTACTGTTCAGGGCCGAGTGTATTGATTTATGTGTATTTTTATTAAATCATGACTATTATTGGATTTGATTTATTTCATTATTCTCTATTTCAGTTGGTTCACTGCGCACTTGGTGAGTATACTCTTTTCTATTAAGGAACGTGTTTCAAAAAATAGACTTAGGAGATTCCGACACATTAGGCCGGGATCACACGTCTGTATTTTCTCTCACCCAGGAAAATGGGTCCGATTATGCCAATCGCACTCTACACTCTGATCAAACTCTCAGATTAATCAGCGCGTGATACACTTCTATCGGATGAGGAGAAGATGGAGAATAAAGTCTCCATCTTCTCCATTGTTTAAGTGCGCAGAGTGCAGTCTGATTTATCCCACGGACTCATTGACTTGCATGACCGAGTGCGATCCGAATATGAGATCCAACTCGGACATGCTGAGATTTTATCGTTGGACAGACTGTCCGAGGAAAAAATCAGACATGTGCACAACCCCATAGAATAATATTGATCCAATGTTTTGTCGAATCGTACTCGGATCGAAAATATGGTCGTCTGCCCGTGACTTAGGATAGATGTCAGTAGAACCTTTGTTCAACCCACTCTTATCTCATTATATGGCTGGGGACGACATGCATGTGTATTTCAAGGTGAAGAGAGGCAGAAGCCGAAATGTCTGGTAGAGACAGAACAAAAGGATAGAGCATACTGAAATGCAACATGCCCAATCATTGTTTTACCCAGTCATAACAATATTAGTGGGGTCTGACACCCGTTATCCCCACCAATCAGCTGTTATCAGATCCGTTGGCGGATGGATGTAATCAGGGATTTGAGCGGAACAACACAACTCTAATGTGCAGCCGCTACTGCCGGTGCTGGAGATGAGCGCTTAGTCTCTTGTAACTGCAGCAGTCACTACACATTGTATGGAGCTGTGCTGTTCAGCTCCTCCATTCAGTGTTTACATTCGGACCCCGTCACAGCTCATAACAGCTGGGGTCCGACACCTGATATTGATGGCCTATTCTGAGCCTACCTCATTAATATGGGTGGACAAACCCTTAAAATTATTAAAGGAATTTTCCCATATTTATAGATGGATATTGTTGGACAGTACTTGTAATTTTGCAATATACTGCATATTAAGATATCAACTCTTTTTTTTCCATCTGTTTACATCTCGTTGCCTAGGAAACCGACCACCACTGCTGTCTAAGTTGTAAGCAGTTTACTGAAGCTAGCCAGGATTAGGAGATAACAACACACTTCAGTGTTCCCCAAAAGCTTCATAACAGTAATTACAAGCCCATTAGAAAAGATCTTGTAAGCACTGCACAAGTTCCGCTATCTAGCAGCAGTGGTCGTTCTCCACGGCAATGAGCTGTAAACGAAAGAAAAGTGTCAATATCTTACGAACGGAGAAAATTTTTAACAAGCAGTAAATTGCAAAATTGCTTCTATTTAAAAGACGTGTGGGACAATATCTATGAATATGGGAATAACCCTTTAATGGAGAGATTTAGGCTTGTAGTTATACTACGTGAGCCTCTATGACATTTTATATCTATGAATGGGGGAGGTTTCCTTTTATGGAACACGATTTCATAACTTTTGTCCTTTTTTTTTTTTTTTTTTTAAAGGAATAGTGCGTACTTCGGTGCTAGTAACTGGGGTCCAAGTCAGTTCCAGAATCTTCATGGTCTGGTTAATTACCAACAGCATTAAACAGGTGGGTGTGAAATCTGATACTTAGGCTACGTTCACACATTGCATCTTGCATCTTTTTTTTTTTTTTTTTTTAAGATAAACTTGTAGCATTTTTTTGTTTGTTTGTTTGTTGTTTTTTTACACAATTTTGAAAAAATGCAGCATTTTCAAAAAAAAAATCATCTTTGAATTGTGGTGCCCGTAGCGTCTGCCAAATTTATTTATTATTTTACACTCATCCCTCAAAAAACAAGCCCTCATACAGCTCGTTCGACAGAAAAATAAAAGAGATTGTGGATTTCAGAATATGGAGAAATATTTTTATTTTATTGTTTTTTAGTGTTTATTGTTTTTGTTTTTTTCTAAAAAAAAATTTTGGGGACAAAAGTTTTTAATGTTAAAAAAAAACCTATATAAATTTGATATTACTTGACTCTTACTGATCCGTAGAATAAATTAACCACCTCACTTATCTTGAACGATGCAAAAAAAAAAAAAGAAAAAAAGTTGCAGAATTTTTTTTAAATTTCTTTAAAAAACAATAAAAAAAAAGTTTTTCAACACATATGTACCATTTCGTAAGGCTACATCGACTTAAATGTGGCAGGCTCACTTTAAGAAGGCAGTCAGACGGACGTGTAACATGACCAACGATCGCATTGCACTTCACGGACTGGCCGGCGGCTCTCCTGAGCGTGACAGCGTCATGTATTTCTATACAGCTGTCACGCTCGGGTCAGGAGAGCCGCCGGCCAGTCCGTGCACTGCGATGCAATCGTCGGCAGTGTTATAAGTCTCGCGACTGGTCAAGTTTTTCACATAATTTTCCCATGTAACTAACCCAGAGGGGCTTTTTTTGTGGATCAAGGAAAGACTTAAAGGGAAGTTTTCACTTTAAAAAAAATTCAAACAGACTACCTCCTCTGATTTATGCTGTTCCACTGATTCTGGAACAGTCTTTTTCTTCTGTGCGCCTTCGTTCCAAAGTTACGCCTGCAGGTAATAATGGCGCAAATTTTCCGTTGAATCAACCGGGCATGTACCTTGTGGGTGTTGCCTTATTTTGATTGGCCAGTGTCAGAGGAAAAAAAGCAAACGCCCACAGAGAAGTTCTATGTTACACGCCCAGTTAGTGGAAGGGAATATTTGAAAATTGACATCTTTAGGGTAAGTTCACACAGGACGTTTTTGCTGCGTATTTTTGCTGCCTTTTTTTATGCTAATTTTCAGCTGCTTTTTACAGTACCAGCAAAGCCTATGAGATTTCAGAAATCTCATGCACACACATTGGGTTTTTGTTTGATCAGTATTTTGTGCTTTGCTTCGTTTTTTTGGACATAGAGCATGTCACTTCTTTCAGTGTTTTTGCTTTTCCTCTGATTGTTCCACTCCTGGTTTTAGCTTACAAATACTGATGTAAAATACTGAAGGTGTAAATGGGACTTTACAGCAGCAACTGAATTTAGCCACCATTACTTCTTGTTAACCATTTAAAATGCCCCTGTCAATCACTGACATCTTGCTGCACAAAAAAAAAACATCCACAAGTATCTCAGAAAATGGTGATCCAAACAAAAAATTTTTTTTTACAAATTCTGTAAACATTAAAATATAAAATAACCCTCTTAAGTTATGTATCAATGTAATCGTACTGCATCTTAGGCCGGCGTCACACTAGCGTGTTTTACGGACGTATGAGAGGCGCAGAAAATACGGATTGCATACGGTGCAATGATTCTCTATGGCCCAGCTCCTATCTGGCGTATTTTACTGATCCGTATTTTATGGTCTTGCATGGCCATAGACAATTGCAGCATACTGCGTTTGTCAGCGTATTGCGCAAAAAAATCGCCAATGAAAGTCTATGGGGGAGAGAAAAATACAGATTACACACGGACCAACAGTGTGAGTTGCGAGAAATATGAACCGGTGTTCTATAGAAAAGCCGGTAATTCAGTGCGGTGTACAGTAAAATCACACTGACAGAATAGAATAGCTAAAATAAATGTCTACACATAGTATAGGGGTATATATATATATATATATATATATATATATATATATATATATATATATGTCAGTGAGACACATATATATATATATATTTATATTTCATACAGCGCTAGATAGCAGAAAAGTCGGTAATTTAATTGTCGGCTTTTGCTTTCTCCTTCCCAAACCCGACAGGATATGAGACATGGTTTGCATACAGTAAACCTTTTCATATCCCTTTTTTTTGCAAATTCCTCACTACTAATGATAGTATTGTGTATGTGCAAAATTTGGGGGCTCTAGCTGTTAAAATAAAGGGTTAAATCGCGGAAAAAAACTGGCGTGGGCTCCCGCGCAATTTTCTCCGCCAGAGTGGGAAAGCCAGTGACTGAGGGCAGATATTAATAGCCTAGAGAGGGACCATGGTTATAGGACCCCCCCTGGTTAAAAACATCTGCCCCCAGCCACCCCAGAAAAGCCACATCTGTAAGATGCGCCTATTCTGGCACTTAGCCTCTCTCTTCCCACTTCCGTGTAGCGGTGGGATATGGGGTAATAAAGGGTTAATGTCACCTTGCTATTGTAAGGTGACATTAAGCCAGGTTAATAATGGAGAGGTGTCAATAAGACACCTATCCATTATTAATCCAGTAGTAGTAAATGGTTAATAAAACACACACACATTAGGAAAAAAGTATTTTATTGAAATAAAGACACAGGGTGTTGTAATAGTTTATTATACTCTCAATCCAATTGAAGACCCTTGTCACCTGAAACAAAGTTAAAATAAAAAAACAACAATATCCCATACCTTCCGTCGTTCAGTCTTGTCCCACGCTGTAAATCCATCTGAAGGGGTTAAATAATTTTACAAGCAGGAGCCTGCTAATGCAGCCGCCCCTGCCTGTAAAAACTGGGGAATGAATGGAAAGCAGGCGAACGTAGCTACCTAGACTTGTGATGATGTGCCCCCTGCTGGTATAACCTCAGATGAACTCGAGCGTGAGAAAATATTCAGAAAAATTCCCACGCTCGAGTTCATCTGAGGTTATGCCAGCAGGGGGCGCAGCACCGCAAGTCTAGGTAGCTACGTTCCCCTGCTTCCCATTCATTCCCCAGATTTTACAGTCAGGAGCACAGCTGCATTAGCAGGCTCCTGCTTGTAAAATTATTTAACCCCTTCAGATGGATTTACAGCGTGGGACAAGACTGAACGACGGAAGGTATGGAATATTGTTGTTTGTTTGTTTTTTAACTTTATTTCAGGTGACAAGGGTCTTCAGGTGGATTAAGAGTATAATAAAATATTAAAACACCATGTGTCTTTATTTCATTAAAATACTTTTTAATATTGTGTGTGTCTGTTTTATTTACCATTTCGTACTATTGGATTAATAATGGATAGGTGTCATAATTGACACCTCTCCATTATTAACCTGTCTTAATGTCACCTTACAATAGCAAGGTAACATTAACCCTTCATTACCCCATATCCCACCGCTACACGGGAGTGGGAAGAGAGAGGTTAAGTGCCAGAATAGGCGCATCTTTACAGATGAGCCTTTTCTGGGGTGGTTGGGGGCAGATGTTTTTAGCCAGGGGGGGGCAATAACCATGGTCCCTCTCTAGGCTATTAATATCTGCCCTCAGTCACTGGCTTTCCCACTCTGGCGGAGAAAATTGCGCGGGAGCCCACACCAGTTTTTTCTGCGATTTAACCCTTTAATTTAATAGCTACAGCGCCGTAATTTGACACCAAGACACTTCTTACATTAGTAAAGAGGAATATGTAATAAAAGAAGGGATATGAGATGGTTTACTGTATGTAAACCATGTCTCATATCATGTCGGGTTTGTGAAGGAGATAGGAAAAGCCGGCAATTGAATTACCGGCTTTTCTGCTATCTAGCGCTGAATTAAATATAAATACAGTATATATATATATGTGTCTCACTGACATATATATATATATATATATATATATATATATATATATATATATATATATATAGACTGTATATATGTTTTAACGAACATTTGAGCACATAAATCCATTAGATGTCGGTTTTGCAAGCCTGCGAGAAAATATCGCAGTACGGATGCCATACGGATTACATACAGAGGATGCCATGCGCAAAATACGCTGCCACACCCTGCCTATGGATGACATACAGATCACTATTTTGGGAACATTTCTGCGTAATACGGCCGTAAAAAACAGACCGTATTTTCATACGCCTAGTGTGACGCCGGCCTTAATCTGTTTTTTTTCTTCCTTTTTTTTCACCACTTCATCTTACTTTAATTTGATCCCCTCTATTTTATTTATGAAGAACATTATCTTGGACAATAAATGGTTTTATTCGAAACTTCTACTCATTAAAAAGAAAAAAAAAAGCCCTCATACATCCCCCGGCTATGTAAAAATAAAAAAAATAGTTATGGCTCTTGAAAGAATAGAAAGAAAAAAAAAACGGAAGTGAAAAAATGAGAAAAAAAATTGTCAGGCCTTGAAGGGGTTCATTTATCCTTACATTGACATAAATCGAAGATACAATGTGCTCCAATTTCTGATCTGTAATTTTCAGCTATTTGGCCTGAACATGAAATGTTTAAATGTTGCCTTGTCTGATTCATGGTTTCTAAATGAACACGTCCATAATCGATCCTTGGGTTGGGTTGGCACCGGAGGCTGGCATTGGGCTCAGGTTACTGTTTCTTTTTTTTTTTTTAGAAGCTCGAGGTTCTTAGAGCTTCTCCTGAGGGAATGAAGATATGTGCCGACGAGGCTGCTGGAGATGAAGCTCCTGGGCTCGCTTCCAGGCGTCTCGGACTAACCTACTTTTAAATTATATAAATGCATGTAAAATATTATCTATTGACTTTTTCCCTTCATGAGAAGGCGATTTTTCATTTTTCTGTTCCATAAGAGCCATAACTTTTTTTTATTTTTCTGTCCACATCACCAAATATGGGGGGGATTAGTTTTTACGCCATTCATTTTGCAATACAAATAACCTTGCAATATAATTCTTCAGGTCAGAGATTGCAAATTTGTATATTTTTGCTTTATGTAGTTTATTATAAATAAATTTATAATTTTATAATATGATTGGAATTTTGCAGATGAAGAATTAGCGCACATGTTTAGTTAAGAAATAATAATAATAATTTCTTTAATTTTTATGGTGTTTTTTTTTTACTTTACACTCTTTATATTAGTCCCCATAGGGGACTTAAGTCTGGAATCGTTTAATTGCTTGTACTATGTACTGCAATATTATAGGATTGAACTTATGTACTGCAGCAAAAATCACAGGGGCCAGTGGGAGCTCGAATAGAAGCTCTGACAGGATCACGTGCCTTAAGTGCTATTGTCAGAAACATTGACAGCATAATTTGGGGGGTTAAACAACAGCAACAAAAACTAGCTCCGGTTGCTGCACCCATCTTGAGCTCCTGAGCCCACTTCAGAAAACGCACATTATATTTGTGACGTACATATGTGTTACAAGTGGGGAGCCTGTGCCATCAGCAGCAGATGCTATATGCATATGGTTATGGTTTTCAGTACAATCTGATACAGGAAAGATATATATCTTGGTACCGTGTTAGCCAGTGGATAGAAAAATATTTAGAATTGAGAGTCCTCAGTAGTTGATACCTTTTAATGTGGTGTACCTAATCATTTGTACTAAATGTCCAACTGGGGGTCTGTATGTGGGGGAGACAGGGCAGAAACTGAGAACAAGGATAAATTCTCACCGCCACACAGTAAGAGAAAAAATAATGGATCTACCTGTGGCAATACATTTCTGTCTCCCGGATCATAACATTATGGACATGAAATTACTTGTATTAAAAGGTAACTTCAAATCGCAAAAAGACAGAAGACTATGGGAATATAAACTGATAATGACCTTTGACAGTCTCAGTGCAGGAATGAATGTGTCGCATGGATTTATGTCTTTTTACATCAACTAAGGAACTAAGGAGTTTGCCCCTCAGACCATGTGGGGTCATCACAACAGAACCAGACCCCAATCAGAGGACAATAAAACATTCCTTATCTAAAAACTGGTCCAATATTTATGGACATAACTGTTTATTACTCATGGTAATTCTGCTTCATGTCACCTGTCTTATTCATGTTTTTTTCTGTTTTTTTTTTCTGTGATGTCTTGTGCATAAAGATGTAAGTCTCCAGAATTTCTATTAGTCTATGCCTTATGAAGAGACCTGTGTAGTCTCGAAAGCTTGCAATTTGTTACCATCTTTTCAGTTAGCCATTAAAGGATATCAACTACTGAGGACTCTCATCAGTACAATTTGTACGCTGATGGCACTCAGATCTACCTCTCTGGCCCAGACATCACCTCTCCAGGAATGTCTATCAGCCATATCCTCCTCTTCTCGCTTCCTCAAGCTCAATGTGGACAAATCTGAACTCATTATCTTTCCTCCATCTCACATATCTTCCTTACCTGATCTATCTATGTCAATAAATGACGTCACACTTTTCCCTGTACTGGAAATCCACTGCCTCGAAGTAACCATTGACTCTGACCTGTTCTTCAAACTGCATCCAAGCTCTCGCCACCTCCTGTCTCCTCCAGCTCAAAAATATTTCCAGAATCCATCCTTTCCTCAACCCTCACGCTCCCAAAATGCTTGTGCATGCCCTCATCATCTCCCGCCTCGACTACTACAACATCCTCCTCTGTGGCCTCCCTGCTAACACTCTCGCACCACTCCAGTCTGTCCTTAACTTTGCTAGTTCATCTCTCTCGTCGCTACTCTCCTGCTTCTCCCCTTTGCCAATCTCTTCACTGACTCCCATTCCCTCAGCGTATTCAGTTCAAACAACTAATACTGACCTACAAAGCCATCCATAACCTGTCTCCTCCGTGCATCTCCAAACTAATCTCCCAATATCTTCCCTCACGTAATCTCCGGTCCTCCCAAGACCTCCTTCTCTCCTCCACAGTTATTCACTCCTCACCCAACCGCCTCCAAAACTTCCCACATTCAGATCCTTCAGAGGAAACCTGAAAACCTACCTCTTCTGGAAAGTTTGCAACCTGCAAAAACCAGGCGGCCACCTCAACACCACCGGAGCCAGGGCAGGGTCCTCTTCCCTCTGCATCAGTTCTGTCATTGTTAGTTTGTCTACTGTAAGTGATGTTTGTATTTTGATGTAACCCCTTCTCAGGAACAGCACCATGGAATCAATGGTGCTATATAAATAAATAATATTAATAATATTGTACATTTAACCCATTAGATGCAGATGTGAATATCAACTTTAGCATCTAAACAGTTTGACAGACAGATGGGGCGCCCTGTTTTAGCCTAACACTACTCGTCTCCGTGATCACAGGATCTCGATGTTTAACTATGGACTATAGGTGTATACCTATAAGGCATTATTTTCCAGCTTCTAGTATCATATTGGGGGGGGGGGGATAAAATTAATAAAGTTTAAAGAAAAAGAAGAAAAGACGCAATCCCAACAATTATTAATATTTTATTTAAATAAAAATAGTAAAATAAAAAAAAATATATGGTACAGCCTCTTTCTGGAGTACAATTTCTTGCGAGGCGAACGCCACAGATAAGATTAGTAAATTCATTAAGTGGCGGGGGCATCTTAATGAATGTGGCCATCTTATTCCTTCACGTCCCTTATTAAGACTGGTGCACAATACGCCCCTCCTACTGAATTGGAACTTGTTATTATACATGTTATTTACAGTATATGTCACAGCGGAGGGCATTAAAAAAGGGAACAAATTGGCGACATTGCCGAGTTCTACAACCATTGCCTTTAAAAAAAAAACTAACGTTAATGGATGGGTTAAATGTACTTTACAGTAATGCCGATAAAAACTACGACTTATTTCGCAAATAACAAGCCCTCATACCACTTATGGAAAAACTAAAGTAAAAACAGTCGTAGCAACTGGAAATCAGCAATGAAAAAAAATTAAAAAATGACCCCAAATTTAAAGACCAGTTCCATAAAAAACTGGAAAAGAAAATGTTCCACCATTATCACCAGGAATGGGCCAGGTGATAGCTTTGGAACGGAGGGGCACAGAAGAAACGGAAAAACTGTTCCAGAACCAGTGGAGTGCCGGCAATTGGAGGAAGCACTCATTTTAAATTAGGCAGTGAACGGTCTAATGAGGAGGGCAACCCAGCAACAATGTCTACCTAAAGGCTCTGTCTGCTCCTCAAACAACTGCTTCTCAAATACTGTATTCCCCCATGTACAATAAAAACCATCTACATTCACCTCTGATGTCGGCACCGTTCCGTTATTATGCCACATGAGCCTTTTAGCCAATAAGCTGCCGCTAACGGGCCGTCCCATTCTTATTTCCTTTGGATGAAACTGATATCCTGAAGAAGTCAGAGCTTCTTTCTCATTTCCTCCAGATGCCGGATAGCAGCTGCTGATTGGCTGCTGGGCTCACAAGGCAAGGTCATCGGTGACCTGGCGTCAACATTGCTGGAACAGCACTGGAGGTGAGAACAGGGTGCAAAAAAACCTGTCCTCAAACAGCATGCGATGCTACAATATTAATATCTTACCATTAGATGTCAGCATTGTCACACAAATGCCAGATTAGGCTTTGGATCAGGTCTAAGCTCTGCCAAATCTATCCACTATCTATCTATCTATCCACTATCTATCGATCGATCGATCTATTCAGGGTCAGACTGGGGTGGCTAAGGCCCACAAGGGGAATTGACTCTAGAGGCCCACCCTACAGTTATATGCAAATATCTGCAAGGCGTTATCCCTGTTATAGTGGAGCATCAACTGTAAAAGACAGGCAGCTCCCAGTTACAATAATGCCACATACAAGGAGAAATACTGCCGTACAATAACCAGACCACATAGTAACTGAATAAAACTTCTTACAAGGGAGAAATACAGAAACACCATGACCAGACCACATATTACTACCATATAGTGACCGAATAATACCATATGTAAGGGATAAATACTGCTATACTGTGACCATACTATGTATTACCACCACATAGTGACCGAATAATACTATATACAAGGGAGAAATACCACCACACCATGACCAGATCACATATTACCACCACATAGTGACCAAATATTGCAATACTGATCATGAATAAAAACCACAATACTAACAACACTTATTACTACCAGTGACATTGTACACATGAGATCTGCATATACAATAGTATAGAGTATAGTGTCAGTGTACAGGTAATACAGTGGCTCACTAGTGACATTATACACAAGAGCTCTGTATATAGTGTACAGGTAATACAGTGATCACTGGTGACATTATACACAGGAGCTCTGTATACAGTGTCAGTGTACAGGTAATACAGTGATCACCAGTGACATTATACACAGGAGCTCTGTATATAGTGTCAGTTTACAGGTAATACAGTGATCACTGGTGACATTATACACAGGAGATCTGTATACTGTGTCAGTGTACAGATAATACAGTGATCACCAGTGACATTATACACAGGAGCTCTGTATATAGTGTACAGTGTACAGGTAATACAGTGATCACTGGTGACATTATACACAGGAGCTCTGTATATAGTGTTAGTGTAAAAATAATACAGTGATCACCAGTGACATTATACACAGGAGCTCTGTATATAGTGTCAGTTTACAGGTAACACAGGGCTCACCAATGACATTATACACAGGAGCGTTGTATATAGTGTATAGTGTACAGGTAATACAGTGATCACCGGTGACATTATACAGAGGGGTTCTATATATAACAAATAATGTACAGGAAATATAGTGATCATCATTGGCATTATACACAGGAGTTCCGTATATAGTGTACAGGTAATGCAGTGATCACAGCAGCTCTGTATATAGTGTAAAGTGTGCGTGCACATGTGATATAGTGACTCATAAGTGATGTCTAAAGGTGAAGTCCTTCATTTTCGCTTTTATTCTTTATCTGGCACCGTACGCTATCATTTCTTCCTGCCAGGACTTGTCTCTGCAGAGAATAAGTCATTTATAGCTAATCTCTTGTAGAGCACATTCCCCACTTTTTTCCCCGACTTCTACACTATGCAAGATGAAGAAAAAATGCGACATAGTTCTGCCCTGCACAGTAACAGGACCCCCCTTCCCCCCCCCATTGAAAACAGTCTCCTAAAATGCAAATTATGTTGCAGCAGTAATAATGCCCAATAATTGCCCCTTACAGTAATTATGTCCGCCACTTGCCACCATAAACTAATAATGTATGTTCCACATTCTGGCCCCCATACAGTTATTAAGTCCCTCATCCTGGCCTTTATTTAATAATGTGCCCAATCTTGGGCCCTTATTTGCCTTGGCCTGGCTGCCCCCCTTATGCCTCTTAGCCAGTCTGGCCCCCCTTATGTCCCTTGGCCTGGCTGGCCCCCCATTATGTCCCTTGGCCTGGCTGGCCCCCCATTATGTTCCTTGGCCTGGCTGGCCCCTGTTATGACCTGGTGGTTAGGGAACAACACTGAAATGACCTGGTGGTTAAAAGGACACATGGACAAGCTCTGAGGAGGTGGTAACTTTTCTGACCGCAAACCCTACTCCTAACGCCAACACTAGAAATAGCCATGGGACGTTCCTGTCTCTCCCTAGATGCCTCGTCACAGCCTAAGAACTAACTACCCCTAAAGATGGAAATAGAAAACTATCTTGCCTCAGAGAAATTCCCAAAAGGAAAAATAGCCCCCCACATATATTGACTGTGAGTGGAGGGGGAAATAACATACACAGAGATGAAAACAGATTTTAGCAAAGGAGGCCAAATACTAATCTAAATACCATGCAAACGAACCACATGCTAAAAAAATAATGGAGCCAAATCAGAGGAAGAAGGCAACTTAGGCAAAGGTACCAAATGGACCATCTTAGAAAACCGGTCACAAACCACCCAGATGACAGACATCTTCTGAGAAACAGGAAGATCAGAAATAAAATCCATGGAAATATGCGTCCAGGGCCTCTCAGGAATAGGCAAAGACAAAAGCAACCCACTAGAACGGGAATAGCAAGGCTTAGCCCGAGCACAAGTCCTACAGGACTGCACAAACGAACGCACATCCAAGGAAGGCCACCAAAAGGACCTGGCCACCAAATCTCTGGTACCAAAAATCCCAGGATGACCAGCCAATACCGAACAATGAACCTCAGAAATCACCCTGCTTGTCCATCTATCAGGAACAAACAGTTTCCCCACTGGACAGCGGTCAGGTTTATCAGCCTGAAACTCCTGAAGTACCCGCCGCAAATCAGGGGAGATGGCAGAAAGAATCACCCCCTCCTTGAGAATCCCAACCGGCTCAAGAACTCCCGGAGAATCAGGCAAAAAACTCCTAGAAAGGGCATCAGCCTTCACATTCTTAGATCCCGGAAGATACGAGACCACAAAATCAAAACGGGAGAAAAACAGAGACCACCGAGCTTGTCTAGGATTCAATCGCTTAGCAGACTCGAGGTAAATCAGATTCTTATGATCAGTCAAGACCACCACGCGATGCTTGGCCCCCTCAAGCGAATGTCGCCACTCCTCAAATGCCCACTTCATAGCCAACAACTCCCAATTGCCGACATCATAATTACGCTCAGCAGGCGAAAACTTTCTGGAGAAGAAAGCACACGGTTTCATCAAAGAGCCATCAGAACTTCTCTGAGACAAAACGGCCCCTGCCCCAATCTCAGAAGCGTCAACCTCAACCTGAAAAGGGAGAGAAACATCTGGCTGACGCAACACAGGGGCAGAAGTAAAACGACGTTTAAGCTCCTGAAAGGCCTCAACAGCCGCAGAGGACCAATTCATCACATCAGCGCCTTTCTTCGTCAAATCGGTCAGAGGTTTCACCACACTAGAAAAATTAGCAATAAAGCGGCGATAAAAATTAGCAAAGCCCAAAAATTTCTGAAGGCTCTTTACAGATGTGGGTTGAGTCCAATCATGAATGGCCTGGACTTTAACAGGGTCCATTTCAATAGCCGAGGGAGAAAAAATGAAACCTAAAAAAGAAACCTTCTGAACTCCAAAGAGGCACTTAGACCCCTTCACAAACAACGCATTAGCACGAAGGACCTGAAATACCATCCTAACCTGCTTCACATGAGACTCCCAATCATCAGAAAAAACTAAAATATCATCCAAATATACAATCATGAATTTATCCAGATAATTCCGGAAGATATCATGCATAAAGGACTGAAATACTGATGGAGCATTAGAGAGCCCGAATGGCATCACAAGGTATTCAAAATGGCCTTCGGGCGTATTAAATGCTGTTTTCCATTCATCACCTTGTTTAATACGCACAAGATTATACGCCCCTCGAAGGTCGATCTTAGTAAACCAACTAGCACCCTTAATCCGAGCAAACAAATCAGAAAGTAAAGGTAAAGGGTACTGGAATTTGACCGTGATCTTATTGAGAAGGCGATAATCTATACAGGGTCTCAAGGAGCCGTCCTTCTTAGCAACAAAAAAGAATCCCGCTCCCAACGGTGACGAAGACGGGCGAATATGCCCCTTTCCAAGGACTCCTTTACATAACTCCGCATAGCGGCATGCTCTGGCACAGACAGATTGAAAAGTCGGCCCTTAGGGAACTTACAGCCAGGAATCAAATTAATGGCACAATCACAGTCCCTATGAGGAGGCAGGGAACTGGACTTGGGCTCATCAAATACATCCTGGAAATCCGACAAAAACTCAGGAACTTCAGAAGAAGGGGACAAGGAAATTGACATCAAAGGAATATCACTATGTATCCCTTGACAACCCCAGCCAGTTACAGAAATAGATCTCCAATCCAGCACTGGATTATGTACCTGTAACCATGGAAAACCCAGCACAACAACATCATGCAAATTATGCAACACCAAAAAGCGAATATTTTCCTGATGTGCTGGAGCCATGTACATGGTTAACTGTGTCCAGTACTGAGGTTTATTCTTGGCCAATGGCGTAGCATCAATCCCCCTTAAGGGAATAGGGCTCTGCAAAGGCTCCAAGGAAAAACCACAGCGCTTGGCAAATTCTAAGTCCATTAAGTTCAGGGCAGCGCCAGAATCCACAAATGCCATAACAGAAAAGGACGACAATGAGCAAATCAGGGTAACAGACAAAAGAAATTTAGGCTGTACAGTACTAATGGTAACAGCCCCAGGGACCCTCTTAGTACGCTTAAGGCAATCAGAAATAGCATGAGCAGAATCACCACAGAAAAAACACAGGCCATTCTGACGTCTGAATTTCTGCCTTTCTGCTCTAGTCAAAATCCTATCACATTGCATAGGCTCAGGATTCTGCTCAGAGGACACTGCCATATGGTGCATGACCTTGCGCTCGCGCAGGCGCCGATCAATCTGAATGGCCAAAGACATTGATTCATTCAGACCAGCAGGCGTGGGAAACCACCATAACATCTTTAAGGGCTTCAGAAAGACCCTTTCTGAAAATCGTAGCCAGGGCATACTCATTCCATTTTGTGAGCACAGACCACTTTCTAAATTTCTGGCAGTATACTTCTGCTGCTTCCTGACCCTGACACAGAGCCAGCAAAGTTTTTTCTGCCTGATCCACAGAATTAGGCTCGTCATACAGCAATCCGAGCGCTTGAAAAAATGCGTCAATATTGAGCAATGCAGGATTTCCTGGCTCAAGGGAGAATTACCAGTCCTGCGGGTCGCCACTCAGCAAAGAAATAACAATCTTCACCTGCTGAATGGGGTCACCAGAGGAACGGGGTCTCAGAGCAAAAAACAATCTGCAATTATTTTTAAAGTTCAAAAATTTAGATCTATCCCCAGAAAACAAATCAGGAATAGGAATTCTAGGCTCTAAAACTGGAGTCTGGACAACATAATCTTGGATACTCTGTACCCTTGCAGCGAGTTGATCCACACGCAAGGACAGACCCTGAACCTCCATATAAGCACCAGAATCCTGAACCACCCAGAGATTAAGGGGAAAAAAAAGACAAAACAAGCTACAAAGGAAAAATAAATGACTCAGAACTTTCTTTTCCCTCTTTTGAGATGCATTTAACACAATGTGGGCCAGCTGTACTGTTATGACCTGGTGGTTAGGGAACAACACTGAAATGACCTGGTGGTTAAAAGGACACATGGACAAGCTCTGAGGAGGTGGTAACTTTTCTGACTGCAAACCCTACTCCTAACGCCAACACTAAAAATAGCCATGGGACGTTCCTGTCTCTCCCTAGATGCCTCGTCACGGCCTAAGAACTAACTACCCCCAAAGATGGAAATAGAAAACTATCTTGCCTCAGAGAAATTCCCAAAAGGAAAGATAGCCCCCCACAAATATTGACTGTGAGTGGAGGGGGAAATAACATACACAGAGATGAAAACAGATTTTAGCAAAGGAGGCCAAATACTAATCAAAATAGACAGAAATAGGAAAGGATACTGTGCGGTCAGAATTCAAAACTAAAAATCCACGCAGAGTTCACAAAAAATGATCTCCACACCGACTCACGGTGTGGAGGGGCAAATCTGCTTCCCCAGAGCTTCCAGCTAGCCTGAATATATCATAATGACAAGCTGGACAAAAAGACCTAACAAAAACTGAGAAATAAGGTCCAAGCAAATGGACTAACAAGAACTAGCAAGAACTTATCTTTTGCTGAAATGAACAGGCCATGAGAAATATCCAAGGAGAAGACTAAATCCAATCTTGAAACATTGACAGCTGGCATGAACTAAAGCCCAGAGCAGGTTTAAATAACAAACCCAGGCAAGGCGATTAGTGAAGGCAGCTGCTACTTCTACCTAAAGGAGCAGCAGTACCACTCGAAACCACCAGAGGGAGCCCAAGGGCAGAACTCACAAAAATACCATTAGCAACCACAGGAGGGAGCTCCAGAACGGAATTCACAACAGGTCCCCCATTATGTCCCTTGGCCTGGCTAGACCCCCATCATGTCCCTTGGCCTGACTAGCCCCCCATTATGTCCCTTGGCCTGGCTGGACCCCCATCATGTCCCTTGGCCTGACTAGCCCCCCATTATGTCCCTTGGCCTGTCTGGACCCCCATCATGTCCCTTGGCCTTGCTGCCCCCCATTATGTCCCTTGGCCTGGCTAGCCCCCCATCATGTCCTTTGGCCTGGCTGCCCTCATCATTATGTCCCTTGGCCTGGCTGGACCCCCATTATGTCCCTTGGCCTGGCTTGCCCCTATATCTCTTGGACTGGCTCCAACATCCACATCCACAGAAGAGCGCACTCAAGCAGCCGCTCTCTATTGTGGCGGGGCAATACATGTTAATTGAATGTGTGCCCTCAGGCGCACATTCAATTGAAACCAGTGGGCCCCCTCTACTTACTGCTCAGGGGCCGACAAGGGAACCAAGGCCCATCAGTGAATGCACCAGTATCCGCTGTCCAGTCTGACCCTGCCCATATCTATCTATCTAGCTATCTCCTATTTTTGCACATTATGATTATTAAATGGTGATAATAGTGAAGCAGTGCAGGTTCAGTGAGTGAAATAATGTGCAGCGGTTGTGGCAGTGATGGAAAGAGTGGCAATGGTGTATTTTGGTTGTATTTTTAGTGTTAGCGTGTTTTTTTATTTATTTTTTAATAATAATATTTCATTTCATATTTTCCTATAAACTTTTTCATTTTTTTTATTAAAACTTCAAAATGCAATAAAAAGTCTAAAATATTACAAAATATATAAAAAAAAATGTTTTGTTTTAAAGACTCATTTTTGTACCTTTTTTTTTTAAATTTTTTTGGGGGAAGTATCAGCTGTACTGAGAAAAAAAGTTACTGTATGTATGCAGTCTTATTGGCAAAGCTCCATAGGAAAAAAGTACACTGAAAAGAATCTTGTAAAAGGTGTAGAACAGGTTAGGATCGGACCGATTTTTCAGAAATCGTTTTTTAACATTTTTTTTTTTTTATTTTATTTTTTTTCAACCCATCTGAGCCCTTTTGAATTTTTCTTCCCTCTGGATAACCCTTTCAGTCAACTTTAATCTTAGACTGTGCGCACTTTAATGTGATGTATCTGTGACTTACATGTGACTGATATTTTACTATCTGGTGTAGCCGATGCCTTTTATATTTTTTATGTTTTTTTTCTAGATCCAGAATGAGGAGAGCGTCCTTCTCTTCCTGGTGGTGTGGACTGTGACTGAGATCACTCGATATTCCTACTACACGTTTAACCTTCTCCATCACTTGCCGTACTTCATTAAATGGGCCAGGTGGGCAGCGCGCTCGGTGCCGACATTTTCTGCATGGCTTGGTTCTGTGTGCTCACAGATGGCCTTGGGCTCGGATGGTTCTGTTCGCAGACTCTTAATGTCATCTTTTGAGAACGGGACAGATTGAAGGAATCACACGTTTATCTACTGACATATTGTCACATTATTCTTCACTGCACCAGATTGCACTTCCCTCTATTTATAAATCAATTATGCCGTGTTCCCTCTAACGCTTTTTTTTCTGTGTGTTTTTTTTTGTTAGATTTTGTATAAGACTTTTGTGACTTGTAAAGAACATCATGATTTTCCTGTTTTTTTTTTTAATTTTTTATTTATTTTTTTCCTGTAGAGAAGCCTATGGGAAGATAATTAAGATTTTTAGGCAACATTCAGACTGTTTTTCATGTGTGTTCTATCCTTGTTTTTATTGGATAGAGAATGGTGCAGTTCATATGTCCGTGTTTTCTTCTTTTTTTTTTGCGGACCGTGAGACATGTTCAGTTTTTGATCCAAGTGACATATTAAAATGACCTATACAAGTTTATGGGTTCTTGAAAATCACTGACAGAACACAGATGGCGTCAGTGAATGGTCTCTGTGCATGATTAAAATTATGTGTAGTAAAAATCTATTGTTGAAGAAAAAATTATGCTTAGAGGAAACTTTGGAATTTGTTCGTCACACAAAATAAAAATGTATAATAGCGTTAAAGAGGAATTGTCACCGGGGCAAAAGAGGCCATTTCTTGCTTTTAGTTACTTCTCACTGCTTCCCTGTATATGCTGCTTTACTTCTTTTTTTTTTTTTTTCCTCCTTGTGGTTCCAGAGATACGTCCCTTTTAATGTAGTGCTAATTTTTAAAGTCTTTACAAGAGGATGTAGCTCACAGGATCCTCAGGGGCGTGTCTTTAGGCAGCTTTGTATTATTACCCTGTGAGCCACGCCCCTTGAAAAAAAAACATAAAAATAAGCACTAAATAAAAAAAGCCAATATCGCTGGAACATTGTGGATCATTATAAAAAAATGGAATATTCAGTAGAACAGTGGGAATAAACTAAAAGCGAACACTGGTCACTTATGACGTCCATTTTAATATGGAGAAGCTGAACTGAGATCAAATGTCCTCTGCTTTGGTGATCAGAATTCAAAATGATAAAACTGTAGAAATATAAAGAATAGAATGGACTCATAGATCAATACAACACAGATCAATAATCACAAGGTCTGAGGCTTTGGCCGGATTCTGGACCTCCTCTCAGCATTTTTCTGCAGTTCCAAAGGGTGTGGGATCATAATAAATATCCAATTTATTCTAATCAAATTTAAAGTTAATTGCTGCATGCAAATGAGCTGAAAAAAATCACCAATAATCACCAACATTGCAATTATTCGGACAAAATCTGTCACATTTTAGGTATGGGAGGTTAAAGCGGTGGCAATACGTAAATATGGCCATGCTCTCCTTGTCTTCCCTGGCTCCTGAACCCTCCTGGCAGAGCTCCTCCAGGAGGTTGGAAGATCTACCTTCTTTTTCTGGAGCCACCTGGACAATCTGAGAGAGGTGGCCTGTACTCATGATTTCTTTAAATTGTAGCATAGGAGGCACCAGATCGCGGGCGTGACAGCAACCAATGCAGGAATGGGACTGAAATTCAGCCCTGGCAAATATGTTCATGCTATTGTGGGTTATGGTATAGATGTAAAATTTACAAAGTTACCAAATAATCCTATAGTCTCTAGCAATGAGCAAATCTCCCAAAATTTGTTTTTTTGGAAGATTTGCTCTTATCGGTAAGCAGATTTAATGTGGCACAAATAAAATTTGATTCAAAAGTCTCAAAAAGATCCAGAAGCATAAAAAACAAAAGGCCAAGAAAAGGAGTTAAAAAATACTAAAATATTATACTCACCTGGTGTGATGTCATAGTGCTGCCTAATGTCTCTGTCAAGCTGCCGGCCTGACTAGCAGAGCAGGGAGCCGGTGGCTGCCTGAGGACGTAGATACTGAAGAGGACCGGCCCACCTCATCTTTGCAAGAATTTCCAGATGGGCAGTCCGGCCCTTCTGAAAATCCTATATCAACACCTCTTCTGACATTTTTGATATGTGTGTTATCAGTCACTGCATATAACAAGGGGTAATTACGAGTCATAAAGATAGAAAGTAGTGGCACAGGCAAGTGTTATAAACCAGGACCCAAGAGCTTAAAAAAATTGACCATGGCTAGATAATTCCCCCTTTAAGGAAAGAATTAGAGAACCTTTATAACTGAGTGCAAACAACAGTGATGCCTCTGATTCAGGAGATAGATTTCCGTCTTCCTCTAATAACAAACTGCAAGCTGAGAAATGCTGACCTATATTCTAAATCTGTCTTATCATTCACTGTGAGGTAAAGCGCACTCCACCGGGGGGCCGGAGACATGTCGGCATAATGGCTCTGCAGGAAAAGTGAAATGTTTTCATCTTCGTTCTGTTACGATTGGAACTGACATGATTATAGATTTTATGTGAAAATTGCCAACCGGTACTTTTCTCAAAGCTCTGCAGATTCTTGTCTCTTGTTCCCTTGCGTTCTCTTTAAAGGGTATGTCCACTCGGAACACATTTTCCCTTCGAGCTAAAATAGATCTAAAAACTTTAAAATTCGATTTTCTAATACTGATTTCTTTCCAATATCTTTACCTTTTCACAAATTTCTTCAAGAAACTCCAATTTGTCATTATACAAATTGGATACATTCTAACACATGGAAATATAGCATAAATACTAATCCTGAGAGGCACATATAGCATAAATAACTCCTGTTAGACACAAGTAGTATATATAATAAATGACATACACAAAATAAATACCGACAGAGACATATAGAACAAATAACTCATGACAGAAAGATATAGCAGAAGTAACTCCTTATAGACACATATAGAATGAAATGAATAACTCCTTACAGATACATATAAGCATAAATAACTCCTAATAGACTTAGCATAATTTACTCCAGAGGCACACAGAGCATTAAAAGGGTGGTTCGAAACTACATATTTATTTTCTTCATTAATGTCTCTCTATTTATTTTAATAGTATAATAATTTTTCTAATATGGTTTAATTAAAAAGTCACTACTCTACTGTCTCTAATAGAGATGGGTGAACCTGAACAGTAAAGTTCGGGGTTCATACCAAACACCTACTGTTCGGGCATGAACCCCGAACCCGGACTTCTCTGGGAAGTTCATGTTATTGTTTGGGTTCGCCACCCCGAGCATCGGGTACATGACAGCGTGACAAACATCGGTGGCTCTGATCGGTGGTAAGATTATTACCACCTGTCGGAGCACTGTGGCTCCCACACTGTCAGATGACAGTGTGAGCCAGCAGCTGTGACCGGCGTTAAAAAAGTTTACCTCCGGTCATAGGCGTTGGCTGATGGGAGAAAACTACTCCCATCAGTCTATGCCTGCTGTCACTAATTTCAGTGAGGGCAGGCGCCGGCTGATGGGAGTATTCATCAGTCATCGCCTGTGCTATAAATAAATTAAATTAAAAAAAAAAACAACTTGGGGTCTCTTCTATTTTTACAACCAGCATGGCAAAACTGACAGCTGTGGTCTGCAACCCTCAATTGTCAGTTTTATCATGGCTGGTTATCAAGAATAGAGAAGTCCCCACACTTTTTTTTTTAATTATTTAAATAAATATTTTAAAAAAGGCATGGGGTCCCCCCATTTTTGACAACCAGTCATGCTAAAGCAGAGAGCTGGAGACTGGTATTCTCAGGCTCGTAAGGGACCATGGATATTGGGTCCCTCAGCCTAAAAATAGCAGCCTGCAGCTGCCCCAGAAAAGGCGCATATATTAAACTCCCCAATTCTGGTGCTTTGCCTGGCCCTTCCCACTTGCTCTGTGGCGGTAGTAAGTGGAGTTAATCTTTGTGAGCAAGTGGGAAGAGCCCTCTAAAAATGGCATGGTGATCCCTCTGTTCTTGATAACCAGCCATGATAAAGCTGACAGCTGAGTGCTGCAACCCGCAGCTGTCAATTTTGTGTGGTGGGTTATCAATAATAGAGGGGAAAACACACCAAGTTTTTTTTACATTTATTTATTTATAGTGCAGGGGCCGGCTGATGAATTCTCCCATCAGCCGATGCCTGTCACAGGAGGTAAACTTTTTGCATCCGATCACAGCTGCAAGCTCACGCTGTAATCTGACAGTGTGGGAGTCACAGTGCACTAACCGGCAGTAATGATCTTATCCCCGATCAGAGGCAGTGTCTGTCCCGCTGTCATGCAGATGTCAGCATGGCAAACAATGGATATTCGGGCCCATCATTCATCTGAATGGGGTTCGGGTACTCGTTCAACTCAGTGGGGTTTGGGTACTGTTCTGGTACCTGAACCGAACTTTTTTGAACTGTTCAGCTGACCTACAGGACCTGAACATTCACGGGTTTGCTCATCACTACTCTCTAATCTAACTGCTTTATTTCATTTGTTTTACCTATTTCTGCTTTTTTAATTCCAGTATATACTCAGTGATGTCACTTAAGGGGGCGAGGCTGGTCTCTGCTCATCGCGTTCTCTCCTTACAATGTGAACTGACAGTGCGCTTTCTTACTGGCTTGTCACTAATTAGTGCCAAAGAGGAAGCGCACTGTCAATGTGCATTGAGAAGAATACTGCACAGTAAGAAGGAACTCATATTGAGCATCCATCGGAATTGACAATCTGTGCATTCTCAGTAGAGCAGTGTCTAGCCCAACCCCTAAAACAGATGTCACTGATGATTCTTCATCTCTGGGAGGGAACACTGGCTGTGGAAGTGACCGCAGCATCTGCCCCCTGATGACAGCTAGTTTGAGTATCTTAGCATGCACTGGAGATTCTCAAACAAATAATCTTCAAAACGGAAATAGGTAAAAAAAAAAAAAATAAAGCAGTTAGATTAGAGAAGGAAAAGTAGGGACTTTTTAATTAAACCATTTTAGAAAAACTATTAAATGAAACTAAATAGACAATTAGGATGAAAATCAATATTCATTTCGGTACACTCTTTTAATAGCTCTTGACAGGCACACATGGCTCAAATAACTCCTTATTGAATATCACAAAATGATGTGGGTTATTTTTCAAAGTTGTTCATCTTGCGTCATATGTAAGAGAGTAATGGTGTGCACTCAGGTCGAAAACGAGGAGGCGCTGGTAAAACAGACCATGTGGTCCAAATAGTCATATACCAGAAAATTACCGCACACTCAGAATTGGTATGATGCAAAAAATTATAACATGAGTTTATTGTGATAACAAACAAGGTTGCCACCAAAAGGTACGTGTAAATAGAAACCCAACGTTTCGACCCTCCTGGGTCTTATTCATGGGGTTACTACAGAGATAAAGAAACAATATCAGATATAAACCTAGCAACATGAACAAAAGAAATGAATGATACATTGATACATAATAATAGTATATACATATAAACACCAATGGAAGAGAAAACAAATAATACATACACTATAGATGCACATAGCAGCCAGCGAAGGTCGTAGGCTACTGGTAAGGAGCAACAGTGCTCAAATGAGAAATGCTCGCGATTTTGATAATGAAAGGGTAGAGGATGTAGAAGGTATAGAAGGTAGCAGTGTTAGGGTACTGTCACACAGTGCCATTTTCATCGCTACGACGGCACGATTCGTGACGTTGCAGCGTCGTATAATTATCGCTCCAGCGTCGTAGACTGCGGTCACACGTTGCAATACACGGCGCTGGAGCGATAATTTCATGACGTATTTGCGATGTAGAAGCCGTTGGTTACTGTGCGCACATCGTATACAACCTGTGTCACACGATGCAATCATGCCGCCACAGCGGGACACTAGACGACGAAAGAAAGTTTCAAACGATCTGCTACGACGTACGATTCTCAGCGGGGATCCGGATCGCAGTAGCGTGTCAGACACAACGATATCGTAACAATATCGCTAGAACGTCACGAATCGTGCCGTCGTAGCGATCAAAATTGCACTGTGTGACGGTACCCTTAGCCTAAGCTGATTACCTTGGTTCCTGATTAAATAAATAAAGGTGGCAGAGGTAGGGCAGGAGGCAGGATCCCTTTAGCAAATAGTCACTGTGGTGAAAGATAGCAAAGTTATATAGGGTAATAGCGGCGTTACGATGAAGTGTATTGTATTGGGCTCACCGTCTTTCCACATGTACACGGTTATAAACATCAGAGTGTATATCCAGAAGGGCATAATATGGACCTGTATATAGCTGGGACCCTTGATGGAGTGTATTGTCCTGGGCTCCCTGTATTTACTTATGAAGACGGTTACAGGCATAGGAATGTATAGCCAAATGGGCGTCTAATGTATAGTGTTGGGACCCATAGCAGTATGAAACAGGGAGTCAGATTAAGGTAGTGTAATAAGTGGAGAGCAGCACTGAAATTAAATATAGGTGCCATAGTAGAGCAATAGATCGCTTATAATTACCTTAATAAAGCCTGAGGAAGGGATATAGTGGTCCTAGGAAGGTGTTGTGTGCTTGGTGCGGGGGCCACAATTTCAGTAGTGGGCCTATGGAAGACATCCATGAGGTGAGGGGATGTTCAGAAGTAAGAGAGCAGGAGAGCAGCACTTAAGTTAAATGTAGGTGCCATGGTAGAGCAGTAGGTCGCATATAATTACCTTTTGAAAGCCTGAGGGAGGGATATTGCGGTCCTAGGGAGGTGTTGTATGCTTGGTGCGGGGACCACAATTTCCGTGGTGGGCCTATGGAAGACATCCAAGAGGTGAGGGGATGTCAAGAAGTAACAAAGATTAGGTACTCTCCTATTACACATGAGAGCAGGCGCTGAAAAACTTGGGATTTTAGGGTAGGCTTTTGCCTGTAATGGCCAGTGTTTCTTGATAAGACTCAATCTTGGGCATAAAGGGGTGAAAGGTGTGAACAAAAGGTACCCTTTCCCTATTGGTACGTTTCAAGAGTGGTGGTTGAGGTTCCAGTGCCCGTGACTTCTCACGGTCAAGTAGTTGTTGGGGATAATTTCTTTCCCTGAATTTTAAGGACATATCATCAAGGCGCGTGGGAAGTATGGCAGGATCGGAGACAATCTTGGCTACTCTTGAGAATTGAGAGTGGGGAAGACTGTTGCGTGTAGTTTTGGGATGGCTGCTTGAGTAGTGTAAAAGACTGTTATGGTCTGTAGGTTTTGAATAAATGTCAGTAGAAAGATGGCCCAAGTCATCTTTGTACACCAGGGTGTCTAGAAAGGAGATCTGGTGCATAGTAAACTGAAGTTCAGGATAGACCGAGTTGAGAGATTGATGGAAAGTTTGTAGTAAGTCAGAGGGTCCTGTCCAGATGAAGAAAATATCATCTATGTATCAGTGGTAGCCGCTAATGTATTGTTCGAATCTACTATCCGTGTAAACAAAATTCTCCTCAAATGCATTCATAAATGCATTAGCGTACCCAGGGGCGACATTTGAGCCCATCGCGGTCCCCTGCCGCTGGATGTAATAAGTGTCCTCGTACAAAAAGAAATTCTCATATAGAACTAGTTTTAACAGATCTAGACACAGATGTATGGAAATAGAGGACATGTTAGAGGATTCCAATAGAGATTTGGATGCTAGGATCCCCTTCTCGTGGGAGATGGAGGTATAGAGGCTATTTACTTCCATAGTGACCAGGAGGCTTTCTGGTGGTACAGTATTACGTTGTCTGATTAGATTAAGGAAATGTCCCGTGTCCAGTAAAAATGATCTGGTGGTCCTAACCATTGGTGTAAGAATCTTTCCTAGAAAGACCGAGGGGCGAGAGTATGGAATCCGTGGAGGCCACGATGGGAAAGCCTGGGGGGTTGGTTAGGGATTTGTGGATTTTAGGGAGGACGTAAAAGACAGAGGTTACTGGATGGGGGTTGGAAAGGAACTTTGCTGTCTGTTGGTCAATCGTGCCGTTGTCAGTATATGTATTAACTACTGACTGGATTTTACTGCGGATATCAAGTTGGGGTCTCTAGGAATAATCTCGTATGTGTCACTGTCAGACAGTTGACGTAGTATCTCACTATAGTATGCAGAACGGTCCATGATAACCGTGGCCCCTCCCTTGTCCGCTGGCTTAATGATAATTGATTTGTTATTCTGGAGTGCCGTGAGTGCTTGTTTTTCAGATAGTGTCAGGTTAGTATGTGTGGGGAAGAAGCCTAGACGGTATTGGTGCGACAAATCCTTAATATCTTTGTCAACAAAGGAAATAAAAGTTTCAGTAGCGTGGAATGTCTGTGGCGGACTAAAGGAACTCGGGTTCCTAAGTCCCAGTGACGAGAGGGGGATCTCCGCAACAGAGACGTCCCCCTGGGGAGACACTCTGTTCTCGGAGTACCCTTCCAGAGTCCCAAAGTGAGTCTTGAGTCACACCAGACGGTAAAAACGTTGCAGATCCCTCTCCAGCTGGAAGCTGTCCCAGTTGGGAGTAGGGCAAAATGATAGTACTTTTTGAAGTAAGTCTAGTTCCGCAGAGGAGAGCGTGTAACCCGAGATGTTGACTACTAGATTAGGTGTCTTACTTGTGAACGGGTAGTCATTCTTTCTCGATCTTCTTGTCGGTCGGTACGCTGGAAGCCTCCCGTGGCCTTTCGGTAAAAAACGAGGTCTGTTGGAGCCTGTAGATGAGTCGCTCTCTGTGCTGAAGGAACCTGTTTTGCGCTGGTACGGGCGACGCTATGGATTGTTCCCTGAAGTATCACTCCATTTGTATACCCTGTTATGGGTATAATCGTCGTTGTCGCGTTGAAACTTTTGCCGTTTCCTTTCTTGTAAAAACTTCTGGTGGTCCATAAGGATCACTCAGGCTTTATTAAGGTAATTATAAGCGATCTATTGCTCTACTATGGCACCTATATTTAATTTCAGTGCTGCTCTCCACTTATTACACTACCTTAATCTGACTCCCTGTTTCATACTGCTATGGGTCCCAACACTATACATTAGACGCCCATTTGGCTATACATTCCTATGCCTGTAACCGTCTTCATAAGTAAATACAGGGAGCCCAGGACAATACACTCCATCAAGGGTCCCAGCTATATACAGGTCCATATTATGCCCTTCTGGATATACACTCTGATGTTTATAACCGTGTACATGTGGAAAGACGGTGAGCCCAATACAATACACTTCATCCTAACGCCACTATTACCCTATATAACTTTGCTATCTTTCACCACAGTGACTATTTGCTAAAGGGATCCTGCCTCCTGCCCTACCTCTGCCACCTTTAGGGTACCGTCACACAGTACCATTTTGATCGCTACGACGGTACGATTCGTGACGTTCTAGCGACATCGTTACGATATCGCAGTGTCTGACACGCAGCAGCGATCAGGGATCCTGCTGAGAATCGTACGTCGTAGCAGATCGTATGGAACTTTCTTTCGTCGCTTGATCACCCGCTGACATCGCTGGATCGTTGTGTGTGACAGCGATCCAGCGATGTGTTCGCTTGTAACCAGGGTAAACATCGGGTAACTAAGCGCAGGGCCGCGCTTAGTAACCCGATGTTTACCGTGGTTACCAGCGTAAACGTAAAAAAACCAAACAGTACATACTTACATTCCGGTGTCTGTCCCCGGCGTCTCAGCTTCTCTCCACTGTGTGAGCGTCTGCCAGCCGGAAAGCGAGCACAGCGGTGACGTCTGACGTCACCGCTGTGCTTTCCGGCTATGGCGCTTACACAGTGGAGAGAAGCAGAACGCCGGGGACAGACACCGGAATGTAAGTATGTACTGTTTGTTTTTTTTACGTTTACGCTGGTAACCAGGGTAAACATCGGGTTACTAAGCGCGGCCCTGCGCTTAGTTACCCGATGTTTACCCTGGTTACCGGGGACTTCGGCATCGCTCCAGCGCCGTGATTGCAACGTGTGACCGCAGTCTACGACGCTGGAGCGATAATCATACGATCGCTGCGACGTCACGGATCGTGCCGTCGTAGCGATTAAAATGGTACTGTGTGACGGTACCCTTATTTATTTAATCAGGAACCAAGGTAATCAGCTTAGGCTAACACTGCTACCTTCTATACCTTTTACATCCTCTACCCTTTCATTATCAAAATCGCGAGCATTTCTCATTTGAGCACTGTTGCTCCTTACCAGTAGCCTACAAACTTCGCTGGCTGCTATGTGCATCTATAGTGTATGTATTATTTGTTTTCTCTTCCATTGGTGTTTATATGTATATACTATTATTATGTATCAATGTATCATTCATTTCTTTTGTTCATGTTGCTAGGTTTATATCTGATATTGTTTCTTTATCTCTGTAGTAACCCCATGAATAAGACCCAGGAGGGTCGAAACGTTGGGTTTCTATTTACACGTACCTTTTGGTGGCAACCTTGTTTGTTATCACAATAAACTCATGTTATAATTTTTTGCATCATACCAATTCTGAGTGTGCGGTAATTTTCTGGTATATGTTCATCTTGCGTCAGGCATCTTGGGTTATTTTGAGCTAAAATGATTGAGTAAGGAAGGATACATAGTAGAGCCAACAATGATGTTACTATCACTTTGCAGTGGGAGCATTTGCCCTTTTAATGCCCGGCACCCCCGGCTCTTGTCAAGAGCGATTACCATACCATTGTCTATATGTCCACCTTCCCCGCCGTAACCCCTGGTGTCTTCAGGATCTCACAGCACCTGAATTCCCCACTCCTTTCTGACCTGCACAGAAAGGTAGAACCAGTGATGACGTTGACCCCAAACATCCGCCTCAGGGTGATGGAATGGAATGAAACTGAAAGGGAGAAGATACAGATTAGATATTAGAAAAAACTTTTTGACAGTGAGGGCGATCAATGAGTGGAACAGGCTGCCATGAGAGGTGGTGAGTTCTCCTTCAATGGAAGTCTTCAAACAGAGGCTGGACAGACATCTGTCTGAGATGGTTTAGTGAATCCTGCATTGAGCAGGGGGTTGGATGCGATGACCTTGGAGGTCCCTTTAAACTCTAACATTGTATGATTGTACATTTTTGGGAAAAGTGACTATACAAATATGCCAGGAAATGGAGACGAGGGCACCGTATTTATGGACCCTTTTCTCCACCCAAATACTGACAGCTGCAGCGGTTTTTTTTCCGACGCCGATGTCTCTAGGAAGCTGCGAAGCGAAAACTACAAATGTTACCATCATGGTACATGTGTTGTACATCGTAGACTAACGATGCGTGATCGCTCTTCCGTCACAATCCCACCATGACTATAATAGGAGACCATGGAACAAATGGAATCTGAAGCAAAATCAATGAACAGCTTTGACTGAAGTGCAATGTTTTAATGGAAATGGAAAAGAATGGCTTCCTGTGCATTACTCTGCATGAGTCCTGCGCGCGCTCTCATGACTATTATGTGGGATGTAGTCGGCTCTAATGGTCTTCTCTGCTTCATTTTCCCACCACAGGTATAATTTATTTATTGTATTGTATCCTCTCGGCGTAGCTGGTGAACTCTTAACGATTTATGCTGCTTTACCGTATGTGCGGAAGACGGCCATGTACTCGCTGCGGCTTCCAAACAAGTACAACGTGTCGTTCGACTACTACTACTTTCTCATCGCCGTCATGTGTTTTTACGTACCACGTAAGTCACTCCAAAATCTGACCTGTCTTAAAAAATGTGAGATTTTTAAGTATAATTAAATTAAGGGTAGTCAGCTATTGCTTTATGTTATCAGCCATTTGGACATGCTTCATTTTAATTTACGCTGCGCTCTGCCAGCTAAATGCAGAGGGGAAAAAAACAGCTGGGACCCCTGAGATCAGCTTGTCCCTGGGACTGGGAATTATCTCTGGCTCACTGTCCTATGTCGGAAATGAAAGGCAGATGATGAGACGTCCTGGATTATGAGATGCCACATTAACCCCTTCATGACGCAGCCAGCTTTCATTTTGACTTTTTCGTTTTTTGTTTTCATTCCAACAGACGTGACTTTTTTTTTTCCATCGACGGCCATATAAAGGCTTGTTTTCTGCAGGTCAAGTTGTAGTTTTGAAAAAATGTACTAAGGCTACGTTCACATTTGCGTTGTGCGCCGCAGCGTCGGCGCCGCAGCGCACAACGCAAACAAAAACGCGGCAAAACGCACGCTAAAACGCTGCGTTTTGCGCCGCATGCGTCGTTTTTGCCCGCAAGTTGGACGCAAAAAAAATGCAACTTGAAGCGTTTCTTGCGTCCAACGCTTGCGGCCATGCGGCGCAAAACGCAGCACAACGCATGTCCATGCGCCCCCATGTTAAGTATAGGGGCGCATGACGCATGCGGCGCCGCTGCGGCGCCCGACGCTGCGGCGCTGACCGCAAATGTGAACGTAGCCTAAGAAACAGGGAAAAAGTTCCAAGTGGGTTTAAATGGTGAAAAAATACGCAATTCCACTATTTTTTTTTCCCGTCATTAACTGTGCTGTAAAATTTACATGGAAATATGATTCTCCAGCTGAGTACGATTACGGCGATACCAAACTTATACTTTTTTTTATATATTTTTTACACGATTAAAAACTTCAGAACCTTTAAAAAAGTTTTGTTGGTGTCGCCATTTTCAGGGACCAGTAACTTTTTTATTTTCCTTTTTTCTCGCTGAACTGATGTTCCTACTGATATGATTATGGGACGCATAAGACTTTATTTTTGCTTTTTATCTTTTTTTTTATTTCGGTGACCGAAAAATGGCAATTGTGGTGTTTCAATTGTTTTTTTCCTGTTTCTAACATACAGACTAAATATCTTTATACTTTAATAGATCGGACTTTATCGGACACGACAAACGAGATGTTTATTTTTCTTTTCAATTTTTTATTTCTTTATTTTTGAATGGGAAAAGGAGGGTGATTTGAACTTATTTTTAATTTGCAAAACTTGTTTTTAAATTTTTACCTATTTTTTTAGACCCCGTTACCAGTGATCACAATGATAACTTATACTACACACTTGAATATTGTGGTACTGCAGTATATAGTGTAATTGCAGATCTTCCCAACCTCACCGGGGGACTGAGATGGCAGTGACACGATCTCGGGGAGACCACGGGAGCTTGTGCCTGACAGTAGCATGTAAATAGTTAACAGCAGCGATCAGAGCTAATTCCAGTCTCTGCTGTTATAGACAGATGCTTGCTATGTGACATGTTGGCATCTGCCACGTTTGAGCCAGCTCCATACAGCCCTCAGCAACTTTTGACAAAAAAATCTACGTCGCAGGTCGTTAAGGGGTTAAAGGTTATATCTGCCTTAAGAACCAATTTTGTATTGTTTTAAAACAACCCACTCTTTCCAATAGTCTTCATTAGTCCAGGTTTATACAGGCACATTTCATGGTCCGTATACAGACTTCAATGCTCGGACTGACCGCCGTTTTTTTCGACCTGAACTTTCAACCTCATACATGTCCATGAGGCTGTAAATTCGGATTGGGAGACCTTTGAACAGGCCGGTCCCATGAAATACGCCTGTCTGAACTCGTCCTTAAAAACTGTATTTTTAAAACTGCCTGAAAGAAAATCTGTCTTTGTTGTCCATGGTAACCAATCACAGGACAGCTTTCATTTTTCCAGAGCTTTTAATAAAATGAAAGCGGACCTCAGATTGGTTGCTGTGGGCGACAATGACAGGTTTTCTTTTAGTCAGTTTTGATAAGTGAGGCCTGTAGCGCCAATGCAAAACAATTTATCTCCATGGTAACAGACTATAAACAAACCTTATATAATCTTTATCTACAGCTATTCTACCTTCCTTCTCTCATTTAATGGAGTTGCTCAGGGATAAGATATTGATGAGCTATTCTAAGTATAGGGTCTGATATCCAGCATCAATCATATGTCATCAAGATCCATGGCAGCATGAAAGATAAGGAGCCAGAACACTACGGCTCTATACAAGGAGTCACAGCTCAGTCCCGATTGGGGATAACCTGATCTTTGTGGGTACTGGGTTGTGGACCCCTTACTATCTAATATATGTATGACTTTTTGTAAGCATAGACCATCAATATCAAAGTCATAGACAACCCATTTCATTGCATATACTTGCTGAATATATTTTTTGGAAATAGTAGCAAACAGATGGAAGGAAATATCATTGCGGCATGCGACTACACAGGGCTTGTTTGTAGTCTGTTACCATGGAGACACATAGGTTTGCATAGGAGCTGTACAAACAAGAAGGCAAAACATTTCTAGTGAAAACCTTTTGTAAAGTTGCTTCGTTTTTCATTTTATATGTACTGGGATGTTCCATAAAAACTGATTGTGAATGTTAGCATAGCCTCACTTTTTTTTTTTTTCACAATTTTCGACACAAAAAAAAAATTACTTTTTTTTTTTTAAATTTTTCATTCCAGTGTTTCCCCAGTTGTATTTTCACATGCTTCGTCAAAGAAGAAAAGTTCTGCACGGAGAAGTCTTTGTTGAAAAGGACGATTGATCCCCAAGAGCACAATCTACAGGACTCTCTTCTCACGACCAGTCGTTGCTTTCCAGAGTCAACATGCGGCGAAGGACCTGTTGGTTTAAGATCCTGGATAACCTCGTACGACTCCAGTCTTCCGATCTCACATTCTGTCCTGTACTCTTCTTTTTTATTGGTTCATATCGAGACCGACACTGACTCATGCTGCAATGAGTATACAAGGTGCATTGTGACCTTTTTATAGAGAGAAAACACAAAAAAAGTGAAGCAACAAAGATTTGAAACAAATCTTTATTTTTGTACTGTATATCTGTATTGACCACATCTCAGCAAATATAAAAAGTGAAATTTCTCCCTTTATTCACCTTAGCCAGGAATTTTCTACAGTTGTGTCTTGTAAGTTCTACTGTGCACTCACCACATGTCATATATATCCATACAGAGGTGCAAAATCTGTCACGGGCCCCTTATGTACTGTACCATGTGCCATTTATTTTACCCCATGACTTATGTGGTCCATCTGGTCCCAAAGCCCAGGTGCCACTGTTACCTTTGTACTAGCTATAACCATAGTTCATAAAAGTCTCAAATTCATGTAAATCCCAAGCAAACGTGGGCTTTTCAGTATAGCTTTGGTCTGTCTTGTGATGGTTCTGGAGGCAGTACTTAAGGGAGTTTTCCAGTTTCACAAAACCACCGTTTTCTGGCTACAGTTCGTTTTTCAAAACAAACTGTGCTTTACTCACCATCCCTGGGTCCAGCACTGAGTTTCCTCCACTGTTCCCCATAACTAGAGTCCAATGGGCCCTGGTGTGAAATTTGGACTTTTGCACCCGACAGCATGTATGGCCCCTTGTAGTGTTCTAGTTTCTATAAAGACATATAGGTTCTCCCCCCTCCATGTAATTATGTCCCCCATCCCGGGTACCTTCCTGTAATAATGTCCCCCATCCTGGGTCACTTCCTGGTATAATGTCACTCATCCTGGGCCCTTTTAGTAATAATGTCTCCCATCCTGGGCCCCTTCCTATAACAATGCCCCCCATCCTGAGCCTATTCCTGTAATAACGTCCCCCATCCTGGGTCACTTCCTGATATAACGTCCCCCATCCTGAGCCTCTTCCAGTAATAATGTCCATCATCCTGGACCCCTTCCAGTAATAATGTCCATCATCCTGGACCCCTTCCAGTAATAATGTCCATCATCCTGGACCCCTTCCAGTAATAATGTCCATCATCCTGGACCCCTTCCAGTAATAATGTCCATCATCCTGGACCCCTTCCAGTAATAATGTCCATCATCCTGGACCCCTTCCAGTAATAATATCCATCATCCTGGACCCCTTCCAGTAATAATGTCCATCATCCTGGACCCCTTCCAGTAATAATGTCCATCATCCTGGACCCCTTCCAGTAATAATGTCCATCATCCTGGACCCCTTCCAGTAATAATGTCCATCATCCTGGACCCCTTCCAGTAATAATATCCATCATCCTGGACCCCTTCCAGTAATAATGTCCATCATCCTGGACCCCTTCCAGTAATAATGTCCATCATCCTGGACCCCTTCCAGTAATAATATCCATCATCCTGGACCCCTTCCAGTAATAATGTCCATCATCCTGGACCCCTTCCAGTAATAATGTCCATCATCCTGGACCCCTTCCAGTAATAATGTCCATCATTCTGGACCCCTTCCAGTAATAATATCCATCATCCTGGACCCCTTCCAGTAATAATGTCCATCATCCTGGACCCCTTCCAGTAATAATGTCCATCATCCTGGACCCCTTCCAGTAATAATGTCCATCATTCTGGACCCCTTCCAGTAATAATGTCCATCATTCTGGACCCCTTCCAGTAATAATATCCATCATCCTTGACCCCTTCCAGTAATAATGTTCTTCGTTCTGCTTTTTTTCCAACAGATTTTTCTCCTTACCTTCCCCCGCTCCCTCTTCCATAGCCGGTAGCTGACTTCGCCATTCCAGCCACAGGCAGCTCATGAATGAGTTAACATGTGCTGCCCACGATGGCCATTTTGACATCTGCTGCTGGCCTCTGATTCACCGGCAAAATGTGTGGTACCTCAGGGAGCTGACGGGTCTCTGCGCGGCATTACATTTCAGCTGAATGTGCAGGCCACCTTCCGGCATGGACCTGTTCTCAGTCGCATTCTCTGTGACCACAATTTTTACAATTGTTGCAATGGTCATTGTGTCTGTTATTGTTGGCAGCGCTGACGTCTCATGAACAGTGCTGCAGACGATCAGTGAGCTCAGCGGCTGTGCCCAAGTTGATGACATAAGTTGAGCTCACTGATTGGCTGCAGCGCTGTTGATGTGATATCAGATCTTCAAGCAATAATAGGCCCTGGGAGCAGCGGCTGAAAGTGCTGCACTCAGGAAAGGTGAGAAAAGGACAGTTTGCAGGGGGGCAGTCATTTTCCCAAACTGAAAAACCCCTTTTTATTACTATCATTTATTTTTAGTGCACCATTGATTCCAGGGTGCGGTACATGAGAAGTGATTACATGCAATATACAAAATACGGTGAAAAAACTAACAATGACTGACTGGTAGGAAAAGGAGAGGCCCTGCCCATGCGGAGCTTACAGATTTTACCAAATCAGATATTTGTAGGTATGAATTTGCTTATATGCAATGTGTTCTGGTATTAATATCACACTATAAATATTTCAAGATGACAACTGTCCAGGGAAGATGTCGTCACTAGGGTTGAGCGAAACGGGTCGTTCATTTTCAAAAGTCGCCGACTTTTGGCAAAGTCGGCGTCTCATGAAACCGAGCCGATCCCAGCGTTGCATCGGCCATGTGGTACGCGACTTTCGCGCCAAAGTCGCGTTTCAATGACGCGAAAAGCGCCATTTCTCAGCCAATGAAGGTGAACGCAGAGTGTGGGCAGCGTGATGACATAGGTCCTGGTCCCCACCATCTTAGAGAAGGGCATTGCAGTGATTGGCTTGCTGTCTTCGGCGTCACAGGGGCTATAAAGGGGCGTTCCCGCCGACCGCCATCTTACTGCTGCTGATCTGAGCGTAGGGAGAGGTTGCTGCCGCTTCATTAGAAGCAGGGATAGCGTTAGGCAGGGTCCACTAACCACCAAACCGCTTGTGCTGTAGCGATTTCCACTGTCCAACACCACCTTCGGTGTGCAGGGACAGTGGAAGCTACATTTTTTTTTTTCCTCAGCGCTGTAGCTCATTGGGCTGCCCTAGAAGGCTCCCTGATAGCTGTATTGCTGTGTGTACGCCACTGTGCAAACCAACTGCTTTTTTCAAAGCACATATCCTCTTGTTCCTTCCTTTCTGCACAGCTATCTTTTCTCCTTCGCCTCATTGGGGGACACAGACCATGGGTGTATGCTGCTGCCACCAGGAGGCTGACACTAAGTATTACAAAGAAAGTTAGCTCCTCCCCTGCAGTATACACCCCTCTGCTGGCTCCCAGCTAACCAGTTCTTGCTCAGTGTCCGTAGGAGGCACACGGACGGGTCTGCTATTCAGACCCAAAGAACTCTTTTTTTCCGTTTTTTACTTTTTACTACGGTCGAATGGGGCGACGGATTCTTTCATGTTCCGATCTCCTCGAACCATCAACAGGCGAGCACGGGAGTTTTACCTCTCCGTATCCTCTCCTGCGACGTGGGAAGCCACTGCCTGAGCTGATTCTAGGGGCGACGGGCCTCTTCAAGGGCACCGATCTCCCCCCTCCCTTATCAGACGAGCACTGGAGTTTTACCTTCAGTATCCTCTTCTGCAGCCAGGCCTATTGCCGGACATTCAGCCCTGTCCACCAGGTTTTACCCTCGGCTGTACAGAGGCACCTTCCAGCGTGGCGTCCGAGCAGCCCCCACTGCATCACCACTGAAAAAGCGGATGATGGAAGGAGGCAGACGGTTCCTCTCCACCCCTCTTCTGCAGGGATGGTGGATGGAGGCTCCCCAACCCTGCATCGTCCTATCTACCCGGGCACAGCTCCTACCTGCAGCATCTGCCATGGTCCCCCTCCATATTGGGGTAAGTGCTCCGTGAGATTTGGGTGTTCCGACGGTCAGAGGAGGGCTCCATAGCGACTGGGTCCCCACAGAGCTTCGCGGCACTTTTCCCCTCAGTCTGGGTGCGCGCCGGCCGAAGCCATAACTTTAGTCCCCGGCTTCGGCCCTGTTTAGGCCGCAGCCCGGGAAGCCCCTTCTAGCGGCTCCGCCCCCCTATTCAGGCGCTTCTCGTTCCAGACGAGATCTCGGCGGCCATCTTCCTCCTCCTCCATTGCGGTCACTATTTCTTCTGGAGGGGGCTGCGGCCGGCGGTTTTTCAGCGCTGAAGTCAGCGCTATTCCAGTCGGGGGACTCAGAACCTGAGTAATCGACTAGCTTCCCTGTTTTTTTTATATACTTAAGGCTGCAATTTTCTGGTGCTCCTGCACACTGCAGAATGTACAGTATGCAGGCTTGCAAACGGAGAGCTGTGAGTTCCCAGCAACGAAGCTCTCATGACTCATTCCCTGGTGACTCATTCCCTGGTGACTCATTCCCTGGTATTTGCTACTCTGCCTCGGTAGTCGCTGGGCCCATAGGTGCATCCCCAGCTTTCCATGCCTTTTTATTAAACCCAGGACCAGCATTCCCTGGTCTTAAGGGTCCCCTAGTTTTAAAAGGGTCACATCCCCAGCATTCTCTGCTCTGCCAGAAGCCGGTCTCCTTTTCCTTAGTACTTAATCAGGCCAGTAGGCCCTGGCCTTAAAGGCACATGGCAAGTGTGCCCTCGTCTTAAAGACACATGACCAGCTTCCCTGGTCTTAAAGGAGCATGACCAGCTTTTTTGTTCTTAAAGGCACATTACCAGCTTTGCTGGTCTTTAAGGCACTTGTTCCTACATTCCTCTCATGACCAGTATTCCTGGTCTTAAAGGCACGTGACCAGTATTCCCTGGTCTTAAAGACTCGTGTCCAGTATACCCTGGTCTTAAAAGCACATGACCAGTATGCCCTGGTCTTAAAGGCACGTGACCAGTATCCCCTGGTCTTAAACGCAATAACCAGTATGCCCCGGTCTTAAAGGCACATGTCTAGTACGTCCTGGTTTTTCAAGGCCATGACCAGTATGCCCTGGTCTTAAGGGCACGTGACCAGTATCCCCTGGTCTTAAACGCAATATCCAGTATGCCCTGGTCTTAAAGGCACATGACTAGTACGTCCTGGTTTTCTAGGCACATGACCAGTATGCCCTGGTCTTAAAGGCTCATGTCCAGTACGCCCTGGCTTTTAAAGGCACACGACCAGTATGCCCAGGTCTTTAAGGCACGTGACCATTTTGCCCTGGACTTAAAGGCTCAGGACCAGTACGCCCTGGTCTTAAACGCAAATGACCAGCATACCCTGGTTTTAAGGGCACATGAACAGTATTTCATCTTACAAAAGGCACAAGACCAGTATTCCCTGGTCTTAAAGGCTCATGGCCAGTAACCCCTAGCCTTAAAGGCGCATGACCAGTATTTACTGGTCTTAAGGGCACATCATCTATCCTAAGCTGGTCACCCTAACTGAGCTCTGGAGCACTCACATGCTCCCTCTCCTACAATGGGAGCCGTCGGCTAGCAGGGGCCGCAAGTATTCTAGAATAACGTACAGGTTCTAGATAATCTCCATCAACATTTGACGGTGATGCACTGGAAGACCTCTAAGTAGGATACCATACCTGGTCGGAATTTTATGGGCGACGGGTCCCTTTAAGGGCTCCGATTTCCCCCCACACCTTCAACAGACGAGCACACGGAGTGTCGCCTCCATGTATCTTCTTCTGCATCCAGGTCTATCGCCACAACCTGCCCTGTCCACTCGGAAACCTCAATTCTGGGGATGTACTGAGGCACACATTTGTGGCGTCCCAACAAGGAGGTTTTTTCCCCCCTTTGTATCAGATGCAAGAAAGTGGACGATTCCTCTCCACTTCCCTGTTAAGAGATGGTGGATCGAGGTTTTTTATTTTTTATTTATTTTTATTTTTTTCCTTATTTTCTTCTCTGCACGATGGCAGAGACCTGCTGGTTACAGTCCCGCATTCTTTCACTTGACAGACTCGCCGGGCAGAATTTCTTGCGGTATTGCTACCAGTATCCTGGCCGGTGTATCATCAATTAAGATTCCACAGACGGTCGGATAGCAGGTCTAGTTAGTTCCGTCCTGTGGTTTCGGGTTTAGCGCTCTACCCTTCCTTAGCCGCCACATGGGTTGCTTGACCAAAGGGAGAGAATGAAAGTCTCCGGGTCCCAGACCTTATCTACTTCGTTCCACAGTATAGCTGGCCAATCAAATCTTCTGAGCGGGAGACTAGCAAGGGATCGTATCTCTTCTTCAAGCTCAACCAGCAGTGGAAGCATTGGCCAGGACAGTCTAGATCTAAGGGATCTTGGTTCCAAAATGGAGGGAATGAAAAGTATCTCCATTTCTGGACCCCAAACTTCTAACAACCTTTGACAGGGCCCTCTCTTTTTTCGGATGGAGTTCCTCCGCTCAGCCACTACTTCAACAGAGAAACGTGGTTGTTTTCTGGCATCCATCGTCATTCGGGATTCTTCCCTCACATACCTATTTCTCCTCTCTACTATATTCTCTTCGCCTTTCCATTCGCGAACAGTATTTTCACGACCTGGCCCTTCTGCCTGGCTACCACACCAGAGTGGTCGCAAGGGTCATGACGGTTGTCATGCGCTTCTTGCACCTTAGAAACATGGTCGTCCTGCCCTACTCGGTCGACTCTCTAGCTGCTCTACAAGGACTACGCTAAGTCGTCTATATCACTTGCAATACCCTCTCACTTGGGCTAGCAGCTAAACTTAGACAAGTTTTTTCCTCATTCCCAGCCCAGCAGATCCTCTTTGACGATGATCCTGCACAAGAAGGATGGTAATTCTCTCTCTCGAGTCAAGGTCGTGGCCCTTCAACACGGAGCTTGTGCACTTGATCACTCATTCCCTCGGTTCATTCAATTAGCTAGGAGGGTTCTGAGCAATAAGATGAAAACGGAAGTAGTTTTCTTTTGCTCCGCTCGTTTTCAGCAAGTCAATCAGGCTTTCAAAAGGTAGTTTCTAAGCTCCTTCCTCATCCAGAGCCTTCTTCTGGTCCAATGGTTATTAGGGATACCAATGCCCGCCTTCTTCTCCCGATCATTTCTCTGGGGATCTGAACAGTACGGCTAATCCCACAGCAGGTCCACTGCCCTTAGGCGGGTCAACCATCCGTCTTCAATTTGGATAATGCCACGGCTGTGCCATACGTCAATCATCTCGCAGGTACCCACAGTCAAGCGCCATGGCCGAGGTACCTCGCACTCTCTAATGGGCCGAGATCTATCATTCGGTGATCTCAACAGTACATGCCCCTGGAGTAGAACACTGGGCGGCTGACATATTCAGCCGTCAGGGTTTTTCTCCTCAAGTGAGTGGGAACTTCACTCGGAAGTCTTCCTTCACATCTGCCTTCACTGGAGTACTCCAGATGTCGGTCGGATGGCGTCCAAGCTGAACGCCTATGTACTCCAGTTCATGGTTTGGCTGCAAGATCCAAGTCCATCGCAGTGCATTCTCCGTTTCTTCCACGGTACCAATTTCCATAACTCCTCTTCCACTACGTCTGAGACCTTTTTGGAAGCGGAAAAGGCCCCCAGTGATCCTGGGAGACCCGCACTGACCATGTCAGGTTTTCTCGCTTGCGGTACTAGTATTTCTCCGTCTTATTTCGTCAAAATTGGAACTATGGACCTTCTCGCAGGGAGTCTCCACCTGTAGTTCTTCCCTACCGGGTACCGTTAGATCTGGGGGACCTTAATGGTCCTGGGGATCTTACAGTACACTCCTTTTTTCGATCCAGAAAGACTTTACGATAAGGGAACGTCACTCCCCTTTTTTCTATGCGTTCTTGTCATCCTGATGAGTCTTCAGAGCTTCCCACTCTGTTCCTTTCAGTCTTTTTTCCTTATTACCATCTATGCATCGTTGCCCTCAAGCCATCCCATTCCCTCGTTGCCAAGGTGGTTTTGTATTCCCACTGTTGCAGGGGCATCGTCCTCTCATCTTTCGGCTCCAGTCCACACAACGGAATGGGTTCTCCATAATCTGGAAGTAGTGAGTGCTCCAAGTGGGTACGTATCGAGGACGGCGTCCTTCCAAAGGTTGGACACTTTGCTTGGGCTTCTCGATGGTAAGTAGGCTTCCCGATGGTCACAGGAAGGGTTTAGCCGGGTTCATCGGCCACGTTAGCCTGGTGGATTCTTTTCACCATCCAGGAGTCCTTCCGTGCTAGATGTCAGCCTATCTCCCTGTCTCAGGTCTGCATGCATTCTTGAAGCACTATAATTCACACACTTCCACAGATGTGAGTCTGGGCAGGCGGACTTTGCAGGCCGCCTTGGCGCACTTGTAAGTAGCGGTTACACGGCCTGATCTGATGTTGTCCCCACCCAGGGACTGCTTTGGGACGTCCCATGGTCTGTGTCCCCCAATGAGGCGAAGGAGAAATAGGGATTTTTTTGTACTCACCGTAAAATCCTTTTCTCCGAGCCATTCATTGGGGGACACAGCTCCCTCCCTATTATTAGTTGTATTTGTTTTTATCATTTGATATGTTATACTCTCATATATAATGTGACATGCTATACGCTTATATGTTATTGATCTCCTACTGCTTTTGCACCGAACTGGTTAGCTGGGAGCCAGCAGAGGGGTGTATACTGCAGGGGAGGAGCTAACTTTCTTTGTAATACTTAGTGTCAGCCTCCTGGTGGCAGCAGCATACACCCCATGGTCTGTGTCCCCCAATGAATGGCTCGGAGAAAAGGATTTTACGGTGAGTACACAAAAATCCCTATTTTTGTTTGTCCACACTTTTTATTTAATTTGTGCATCAGTCCACTCCTTATTGCTGCCTGCCATACCTGGCTGAGATTACTGCAGGGAGATAGTAATTGTAGGACAGTTTCTTTTTTTCTTTTTTTTTTTGTGGGAGATTAAGATTGGCATTTCTGCTAGAGTGCCATCCCTGTGTGTGCCATCTCTCACTCAGTGGGCCATAGAAAGCATATTAATTTTTTTGCTTGATTTGGGTTCTAAAATCTACCTGAAAAAAAATCACTACATCAATCAGTGGGAGATTAATATTGCCCTTTCTGCTTGTGTGCCACTCCTGACTCCTGTGTGTGCCATCTCTCACTCAGTGGGCCATAGAAAGCCTATTTATTTTTTATTATTTTGTTTCTAAAGTCTCCCTGAAAAAGAAAAAAAAAAGAAAACAGTGGGAGATTAATATTGCCCTTTCTGCTTGTGTGCCACTCCTGACTCCTGTGTGTGCCATCTCTCACTCAGTGGGCCATAGAAAGCCTATTTATTTTTTATTATTTGGTTTCTAAAGTCTCCCTGAAAAAGAAAAAAAAAAAGAAAACAGTGGGAGATTAATATTGCCCTTTCTGCTTGTGTGCCACTCCTGACTCCTGTGTGTGCCATCTCTCACTCAGTGGGCCTTAGAAAGCCTATTAATTTTTTTGCTTGATTTGGGTTCTAAAATCTACCTGAAAAAAAACACTACATCAATCAGTGGTAGAAAAATATTGGCCTCAGTCAGGGCTTGTGTGCCACTCCTGACTCCTGTGTGTGCCATCTCTCACTCAGTGGGCCATAGAAAGCCTATTAATTTTTTTGCTTGATTTGGGTTCTAAAATCTACCTGAAAAAAAACACTACATCAATCAGTGGTAGAAAAATATTGGCCTCAGTCAGGGCTTGTGTGCCACTCCTGACTCCTGTGTGTGCCATCTCTCACTCAGTGGGCCATAGAAAGCCTATTAATTTTTTTGCTTGATTTGGGTTCTAACATCTACCTGAAAAAAAACCACTACATCAATCAGTGGGAGAAAAATATTGGCCTCGGTCAGGGCTTGTGTGCCACTCCTGACTCCTGTGTGTGCCATCTCTCACTCAGTGGGCCATAGAAAGCCTATTAATTTTTTTGCTTGATTTGGGTTCTAAAATCTACCTGAAAAAAAAAACACTACATCAATCAGTGGGAGAAAAATATTGGCCTCAGTCAGGGCTTGTGTGCCACTCCTGACTCCTGTGTGTGCCATCTCTCACTCAGTGGGCCATAGAAAGCCTATTAATTTTTTTGCTTGATTTGGGTTCTAAAATCTACCTGAAAAAAAAACACTACATCAATCAGTGGGAGATTAATATTGCCCTTTCTGCTTGTGTGCCACTCCTGACTCCTGTGTGTGCCATCTCTCACTCAGTGGGCCATAGAAAGCCTATTTATTTTTTATTATTTTGTTTCTAAAGTCTCCCTGAAAAAGAAAAAAAATATAAAACAGTGGGAGATTAATATTGCCCTTTCTGCTTGTGTGCCACTCCTGACTCCTGTGTGTGCCATCTCTCACTCAATGGGCCATAGAAAGCCTATTTATTTTTTATTATTTGGTTTCTAAAGTCTCCCTGAAAAAGAAAAGAAAAATAAAACAGTGGGAGATTAATATTGTCCTTTCTGCTTGTGTGCCACTCCTGACTCCTGTGTGTGCCATCTCTCACTCAGTGGGCCATAGAAAGCCTATTTATTTTTTATTATTTGGTTTCTAAAGTCTCCCTGAAAAAGAAAAAAAAATAAAACAGTGGGAGATTAATATTGCCCTTTCTGCTTGTGTGCCACTCCTGACTCCTGTGTGTGCCATCTCTCACTCAGTGGGCCATAGAAAGCCTATTAATTTTTTTGCTTGATTTGGGTTCTAAAATCTACCTGAAAAAAAAACACTACATCAATCAGTGGGAGAAAAATATTGGCCTCAGTCAGGGCTTGTGTGCCACTCCTGACTCCTGTGTGTGCCATCTCTCACTCAGAGGGCCATAGAAAGCCTATCAATTTTTTTGCTTGATTTGGGTTCTAAAATCTACCTGAAAAAAAATCACTACATCAATCAGTGGGGGATTAATATTGCCCTTTCTGCTTGTGTGCCACTCCTGACTCCTGTGTGTGCCATCTCTCACTCAGTGGGCCATAGAAAGCCTATTTATTTTTTATTATTTTGTTTCTAAAGTCTCCCTGAAAAAGAAAAAAAAATAAAACAGTGGGAGATTAATATTGCCCTTTCTGCTTGTGTGCCACTCCTGACTCCTGTGTGTGCCATCTCTCACTCAGTGGGCCATAGAAAGCCTATTTATTTTTTATTATTTTGTTTCTAAAGTCTCCCTGAAAAAGAAAAAAAAAAGAAAACAGTGGGAGATTAATATTGCCCTTTCTGCTTGTGTGCCACTCCTGACTCCTGTGTGTGCCATCTCTCACTCAGTGGGCCATAGAAAGCCTATTTATTTTTTATTATTTGGTTTCTAAAGTCTCCCTGAAAAAGAAAAAAAAATAAAACAGTGGGAGATTAATATTGCCCTTTCTGCTTGTGTGCCACTCCTGACTCCTGTGTGTGCCATCTCTCACTCAGTGGGCCATAGAAAGCCTATTAATTTTTTTGCTTGATTTGGGTTCTAAAATCTACCTGAAAAAAAACACTACATCAATCAGTGGGAGAAAAATATTGGCCTCAGTCAGGGTTTGTGTGCCACTCCTGACTCCTGTGTGTGCCATCTCTCACTCAGTGGGCCATAGAAAGCCTATTAATTTTTTTGCTTGATTTGGGTTCTAAAATCTACCTGAAAAAAAAACACTACATCAATCAGTGGGAGATTAATATTGCCCTTTCTGCTTGTGTGCCACTCCTGATTCCTGTGTGCGCCATCTCTCACTCAGTGGGCCATAGAAAGCCTATTAATTTTTTATTAGTTGGTTTCTAAAGTCTCCCTGAAAAAGAAAAAAAAAATAAAACAGTGGGAGATTAATATTGCCCTTTCTGCTTGTGTGCCACTCCTGACTCCTGTGTGTGCCATCTCTCACTCAGTGGGCCATAGAAAGCCTATTTATTTTTTATTATTTTGTTTCTAAAGTCTCCCTGAAAAAGAAAAAAAAAATAAAACAGTGGGAGATTAATATTGACATTTGTGCTTGAGTGACAGTCCTGCGTGTGTGGCATCTCTGTGATTTGGTGCCACAGAAAACAGTGTGTAACATTGTGCCTGATTTTCCTTGTGGTCTCACCAACCTGTTAAGGGATATTGAAATCATACTGAAGTTATAGCTCACCGTGTAAGTTGTTTGACAGCAACAAATAAAGTTACTTTGGTTAAGATTTTAAAACAATGAGGAAGTCTGGTGCAAGAGGTCGTCGTGGGCGTTCATTGTCAGCTGGTAATGATGGTAGTGGTAGTGGAGCATCAGGTGGTCGTGGGGATAAAAATATTCCACCTAAGTCTGGAGCTGTGGAGCCAGTTTCGTCGTCTGGCTACACAAGGCCTCGAACGCTCTCTTTTCTGGGAGTACGAAAACCGCTTTTAAAGGCGGAGCAGCAACAGCAAGTTTTGGCTTACATTGCAGACTCAGCCTCTAGCTCTTTTGCCTCCTCTTCTGAAACTGGTAAATGTAAAAGCAGTGCGTCGCTTGTGGATGTTCACGGTCAGGGACAAGTCGCTTCCTTGTCCTCTTCAGCAAAAACTACAACAAGAGAGAAGGATGCAGCAGGCGACACAACGGGTTACTCCATGGAGCTCTTTACACATACCGTCCCTGGCTTAGAAAGTGAAACACTTAACAGGCCATGCCCATTACAAGTAGATTCTGACATGGAGTGCACTGATGCACAGCCACAGCCAGAGTACTATGCTGCTCCTTTGACTCAGATCAGACCACCACATTGCCCTCTCAGGGTACTGATCCACAATCAGACCCTGATGAGACTATGTTGCCCCGCCACGAACGCTATACCACCGACCGACACAGTGACACAGACGAAGTTGCACACGAGCTCGAAGAGGAGGTAATAGATGACCCTGTTGTTGACCCCGATTGGCAGCCATTGGGGGAACAGGATGCAGGCGGCAGTAGTTCAGAAGCGGAGGTGGAGGAGGGGCCGCAGCAGGCATCAACATCGCAACAGGTTCCATCTGCCGGGCCCGTATCTGGCCCAAAACGCGTGTCAAAGCCAAAACCTGTTGGAGGACAGCGTGGCCATCCGGTTAAAGCTCAGTCTGCAATCCCTGAAAAGGGATCCGATGCTAGGAAGAGTGCAGTCTGGCATTTTTTTAAACAACATCCAATTGATCAGCGCAAAGTCATCTGTCAAAAATGTTCAACTAGCTTAAGCAGAGGTCAGAATCTGAAAAGTCTAAATACTAGTTGCATGCATAGACACTTAACCACCATGCATTTTCAAGCCTGGACTAACTACCAAACGTCCCTTAAGGTTGTAGCACCCTCGGCCAATGAAGTGTCATGTTCTCAATGGCAAGAGAACATAGCATCAGCATATATAGGAACTAGCTCTTGGAAGATGGGAACTGAGCTGACCATGAACTAAACCTAACGCACAACTAGCAGTGGCCGGGTAGCATGCCTACGTTGATTCTAGATGCCCAGCACCAGCCGGAGGACTAAATAATGCTAGCAGAGGAAAATATTAGTCCTAGCTCACCTCTAGAGAAATACCCCGAAAGGAGACAGAGGCCCCCCACATGTATTGGCGGTGAATAAAGATGAAATAACAAACGTAGTATGAAAATAGGTTTAGCAAATTTGAGGTCCACTTACTACATAGCAGAAGACAGAAAGGACACTTTCATGGTCAGCTGAAAACCCTATCAAAACACCATCCAGAAATTACTTTAAAACTCTGGCATTAACTCATAACACCAGAGTGGCAATTCCTGTTCACAAGAGCTTTCCAGACACAGTAACGAAACTACAGCTGTGAACTGGAACAAAAATGCAAAAACAAACATGGACAAGAGTCCAACTTATCTAGTAGTTGTCTAGGAGCAGGAACAAGCACAGAGAGGCTTCTGATAACATTGTTGACCGGCAAGCAACTAACAGAGCAGCAAGGTTATATAGCGACTCCCACATCTTGATGGGAACAGGTGAACAGAGAAGATGAAGACACCAGTTCAATTCCACCAGTAGCCACCGGGGGAGCCCAGAATCCAAATTCACAACAGTACCCCCCCCTCAAGGAGGGGGCACCGAACCCTCACCAGAACCACCAGGGCGATCAGGACGGGCCCTATGAAAGGCACGAACCAAATCAGAGGCATGAACATCAGACGCATTCACCCAAGAATTATCCTCCTGGCCGTATCCCTTCCACTTGACCAGATACTGGAGTCTCCGTCTGGAAACACGAGAGTCTAAGATTTTCTCCACAACGTACTCCAACTCACCCTCAACCAACACCGGAGCAGGAGGCTCAACGGAAGGCACAACCGGTACCTCATACCTGCGCAATAATGACCGATGAAAAACGTTATGAATAGAAAAGGATGCAGGGAGGTCCAAACGGAAGGAAACAGGGTTAAGAATCTCCAATATCTTATACGGGCCGATGAACCGAGGCTTAAACTTAGGAGAAGAGACCCTCATAGGGACAAAACGAGAAGACAACCACACCAAATCCCCAACACAAAGCCGAGGACCAACACGACGGTGGCGGTTGGCAAAAAGCTGAGTCTTCTCCTGGGACAACCTCAAATTGTCCACCACCTGCCCCCAGATCTGATGCAATCTCTCCACCACAGCATCCACTCCAGGACAATCCGAAGATTCCACCTGACCAGAGGAAAATCGAGGATGAAACCCCGAATTACAGAAAAACGGGGACACCAAAGTGGCAGAGCTGGCCCGATTATTGAGAGCGAACTCTGCCAATGGCAAAAAAGCAACCCAATCATCCTGGTCAGCAGACACAAAACACCTCAGATATGTCTCCAGGGTCTGATTAGTCCGCTCGGTCTGGCCATTCGTCTGAGGATGGAAAGCGGACGAAAAAGATAAATCTATGCCCATCCTAGCACAGAATGCCCGCCAAAATCTAGACACGAATTGGGTCCCTCTGTCAGAAATGATATTCTCAGGAATACCATGCAAACGAACAACATTTTGAAAAAACAGAGGAACCAACTCGGAAGAAGAAGGCAACTTGGGCAGAGGAACCAAATGGACCATCTTAGAGAAACGGTCACACACCACCCAGATGACAGACATCTTCTGAGAAACAGGCAGATCTGAAATAAAATCCATCGAGATGTGCGTCCAAGGCCTCTTAGGAATAGGCAAGGGCAACAATAATCCACTAGCCCGAGAACAACAAGGCTTGGCCCGAGCACAAACGTCACAAGACTGCACAAAGCCTCGCACATCTCGTGACAGGGAAGGCCACCAGAAGGACCTTGCCACCAAATCCCTGGTACCAAAAATGCCAGGATGACCTGCCAACGCAGAAGAATGAACCTCAGAGATGACTCTACTGGTCCAATCATCAGGAACAAACAGTTTATCAGGTGGGCAACGATCCGGTCTATCCGCCTGAAACTCCTGCAAGGCCCGCCGCAGGTCTGGAGAAACGGCTGATAATACCACTCCATCCTTAAGGATACCTGTGGGCTCAGAGTTACCAGGCGAGTCAGGCTCAAAACTCCTAGAAAGGGCATCCGCCTTAACATTCTTAGAACCCGGTAGGTATGACACCACAAAATTAAACCGAGAGAAAAATAATGACCAGCGCGCCTGTCTAGGATTCAGGCGCCTGGCGGTCTCAAGATAAATCAAATTTTTGTGGTCAGTCAATACCACCACCTGATGTCTGGCCCCCTCAAGCCAATGGCGCCACTCCTCAAAAGTCCACTTCATGGCCAAAAGCTCCCGATTCCCAACATCATAATTCCGCTCAGCGGGCGAAAATTTACGGGAAAAGAAGGCACAAGGCCTCATCACGGAGCAGTCAGAACTTTTCTGCGACAACACTGCCCCAGCTCCGATCTCAGAAGCGTCGACCTCAACCTGAAAAGGTAGAGCAACATCAGGCTGACGCAACACAGGGGCAGAGGAAAAACGGCGCTTAAGCTCCCGAAAGGCCTCCACAGCGTCAGGGGACCAATCAGCAACATCAGCACCCTTCTTAGTCAAATCGGTCAATGGCTTAGCAATATCCGAAAAACCAGCAATAAATCGACGATAAAAGTTAGCAAAGCCCAAAAATTTCTGAAGACTCTTAAGAGAAGAGGGCTGCGTCCAATCACAAATAGCTTGAACCTTGACAGGATCCATTTCAATGGAAGAGGGAGAAAAAATATATCCCAAAAAGGAAATCCTCTGTACCCCAAAAACACACTTAGAACCCTTCACACACAAAGAATTAGACCGCAAAACCTGGAAAACCCTCCTGACTTGCTGGACATGAGAGTCCCAGTCATCCGAAAAAATCAGAATATCATCCAGATACACAATCATAAATTTATCCAAATAATCGCGAAAAATATCATGCATAAAGGACTGGAAAACTGACGGAGCATTTGAAAGACCAAAAGGCATCACTAAATACTCAAAGTGGCCCTCGGGCGTATTAAATGCGGTCTTCCACTCATCCCCCTGCCTGATTCGCACCAAATTATACGCCCCACGAAGGTCAATCTTAGAGAACCACTTGGCCCCCTTTATGCGAGCAAACAAATCAGTCAGCAACGGCAATGGGTATTGATATTTAACAGTGATTTTGTTCAAAAGCCGATAATCGATACATGGTCTCAAAGAGCCGTCTTTTTTTGACACAAAGAAAAAACCGGCTCCTAAGGGAGATGACGATGGACGAATATGTCCCTTTTCCAAGGACTCCTTTATATATTCTCGCATAGCAGCATGTTCAGGCACAGACAGATTAAACAAACGACCCTTTGGGTATTTACTACCCGGGATTAAATCTATGGCACAATCGCACTCTCGGTGCGGAGGTAACGAACCAAGCTTGGATTCTTCAAAGACGTCACGATAGTCAGACAGGAACTCAGGAATTTCAGAGGGAATAGATGATGAAATGGAAACCACAGGTACATCCCCATGAGCCCCCTTACATCCCCAGCTCAACACAGACATAGCTCTCCAGTCGAGGACTGGGTTGTGAGATTGCAGCCAAGGCAATCCTAGCACCAAATCATCATGTAGATTATACAGCACCAGAAAGCGAATAATCTCCTGGTGATCCGGATTAATACGCATAGTTACTTGTGTCCAGTATTGTGGTTTATTATTAGCCAATGGGGTGGAGTCAATCCCCTTCAGAGGAATAGGAGTCTCCAAAGGCTCTAAATCATACCCACAGCGTTTGGCAAAGGACCAATCCATAAGACTCAAAGCGGCGCCAGAGTCGACATAGGCGTCCGTGGTAATAGATGACAAAGAGCAAATCAGGGTCACAGATAGAATAAACTTAGACGGTAAGGTGCAAATGGAAACAGATTTATCAAGCTTTTTAGTGCGCTTAGAGCATGCTGATATAACATGAGTAGAATCACCACAATAGAAACACAACCCATTTTTCCGTCTAAAATTCTGCCGCTCGCTTCGGGACAGAATTCTATCACACTGCATACTCTCTGGCGACTTCTCAGTGGACACCGCCAGATGGTGCACTGGTTTGCGCTCCCGCAAACGCCTATCGATCTGAATAGCCATTGTCATGGACTCATTCAGACCCGCAGGCACAGGGAACCCCACCATAACATCCTTAATGGCATCAGAGAGACCCTCTCTGAAAGTCGCCGCCAGGGCGCACTCATTCCACTGAGTAAGCACAGACCATTTACGGAATCTTTGGCAGTAAATTTCCGCTTCATCTTGCCCCTGAGATAGGGACATCAAAGTTTTTTCTGCCTGAAGCTCCAAATGAGGTTCGTCATAAAGCAACCCCAAGGCCAGAAAAAACGCATCCACATTGAGCAACGCAGGATCCCCTGGTGTCAATGAGAAAGCCCAGTCTTGAGGGTCGCCCCGGAGCAAGGAAATCACAATCCTGACCTGCTGTGCAGGGTCTCCGGCAGAGCGAGATTTCAGGGACAAAAATAATTTGCAATTATTTCGAAAATTCTGAAACCCAGATCTATTCCCCGAGAAAAATTCCGGCAAATGAATTCTCGGCTCAGATACAGGTGCATGACAAACAAAGTCTTGCAAATTTTGTACCTTCGTGGCGAGATTATTCAAACCTGCAGTTACACTCTGAAGATCCATTATAAACAGGTGGACACAGAGCCATTCAAAGATTAGAAGGAGAAAAAAAAAAAAAAAAAAAAAATCTCAGCAGCCTTCTTATTTCTCTCCTTTCTCAGCCAAGGATTTTAACCCTTTAGTGGGCCGGTCAAACTGTCATGTTCTCAATGGCAAGAGAACATAGCATCAGCATATATAGGAACTAGCTCTTGGAAGATGGGAACTGAGCTGACCGTGAACTAAACCTAACGCACAACTAGCAGTGGCCGGGTAGCATGCCTACGTTGATTCTAGATGCCCAGCACCAGCCGGAGGACTAAATAATGCTAGCAGAGGAAAATATTAGTCCTAGCTCACCTCTAGAGAAATACCCCGAAAGGAGACAGAGGCCCCCCACATGTATTGGCGGTGAATAAAGATGAAATAACAAACGTAGTATGAAAATAGGTTTAGCAAATTTGAGGTCCACTTACTACATAGCAGAAGACAGAAAGGACACTTTCATGGTCAGCTGAAAACCCTATCAAAACACCATCCAGAAATTACTTTAAAACTCTGGCATTAACTCATAACACCAGAGTGGCAATTCCTGTTCACAAGAGCTTTCCAGACACAGTAACGAAACTACAGCTGTGAACTGGAACAAAAATGCAAAAACAAACATGGACAAGAGTCCAACTTATCTAGTAGTTGTCTAGGAGCAGGAACAAGCACAGAGAGGCTTCTGATAACATTGTTGACCGGCAAGCAACTAACAGAGCAGCAAGGTTATATAGCGACTCCCACATCTTGATGGGAACAGGTGAACAGAGAAGATGAAGACACCAGTTCAATTCCACCAGTAGCCACCGGGGGAGCCCAGAATCCAAATTCACAACAATGAAGCTAGTCAGCAACGCAACATCCCTTCCGTCACTGTAAGGCCACCATTTTCCGCACCACCGGCAGTATCTGTGCAGGTTTCTTTGCCAGCCAAAAGCAGTCAGGGTCAGGGAATCACCAGTTTTGTAGGAGGAAATATTGCATCTAGGGCACCAGCGGAAACAATACCGTCTCCAACCGTCTCTCAGTCTGCCATGTACACCGACACACCAGAAAGTTCCACGATCTCCAGCTCTCCAGTCCAGCTCACCCTACATGAGACTCTGGTTAGAAAAAGGAAGTACTTATCCTCGCATCCGCGTACACAGGGTTTTAACGCCCACATAGCTAGACTAATCTCGTTAGAGATGATGCCCTACCGGTTAGTTGAAAGCGAAGCTTTCAAAGCCCTGATGGAGTACGCTGAACCACGATACGAGCTACCCAGTCAACACTTTTTTTCCAGAAAAGCCATCCCAGCCCTGCACCAGCATGTTAAACAGCGCATCGTCCATGCACTCAGGCAATCTGTGAGTACAAAGGTGCACCTGACTACAGATGCATGGACCAGTAGGCATGGCCAGGGACGTTATGTGTCCATCACAGCACACTGGGTGAATGTGGTGGATGCAGGGTCCACAGGGGACATCAATTTCGGGACAGTTGTGCCTAGCCCACGGTCTAGGAAACAGTTGGCTGTAGGCGTTCGCACCCCCTCCTCCTCTTCGTCCTCCTGCAGAAGCTACAGCTCTTCCACAGACCGCAGTCGGCCAACCACTCCATCGGCAGATGACACTGTTGCACACCAGTTGTCCCATTATGGGCCAGCTACTGGCAAGTGTCAGCAGGCTGTATTGGCTATGAAGTGTTTGGGCGACAACAGACACACCGCGGAAGTTCTGTCCGAGTTCTTGCAACAAGAAACGCAGTCGTGGCTGGGCACAGTAGATCTTGAGGCAGGCAAGGTAGTGAGTGATAACGGAAGGAATTTCATGGCTGCCATCTCCCTTTCCCAACTGAAACACATTCCTTGCCTGGCTCACACCTTAAACCTGGTGGTGCAGTGCTTATTGAAAACTTATCCTGGGTTCTCCGACCTGCTCCTCAAAGTGCGTGGACTTTGCTCACATATCCGACGTTCGCCTGTACACTCCAGCTGTATGCAGACCTATCAGCGGTCTTTGAACCTTCCCCAGCATCGCCTAATCATAGACGTTGCAACAAGGTGGAACTCAACACTGCACATGCTTCAGAGACTGTGCCAACAGAGGCGGGCTGTTATGTTTTTGTGGGAGGATACACATACACGGGCAGGCAGTAGGATGGCAGACATGGAGTTGTCAGGTGTGCAGTGGTCGAAGATACAAGACATGTGTCAAGTCCTTCAGTGTTTTGAGGAATGCACACGGCTGGTTAGTGCAGACAACGCCGTAATAAGCATGAGCATCCCCCTAATGCGTCTGCTGATGCAAAGTTTGACGCACATAAAGGATCAGGCGTCTGCACCAGAGGAAGAGGAAAGCCTTGATGACAGTCAGCCATTGTCTGGTCAGGGCAGTGTACAGGACGAGGTAGCGGGCGAAGAGGAGGTGGAGGACGAGGAGGATGATGGGGATGAGTATATTTTTAATGCGGAAGCTTTCCCGGGGGCACTGGAAATTGGTTGCGTGGCAAGGCCGGGTTCTGGTTTTTTGAGGGACACAAGTGACGTAGATTTGCCTGAAACTGCCCCTCAACCAATCACAACCGGAGATTTGACAACTGGAACTTTGGCCCACATGGCGGATTATGCCTTACGTATCCTAAAAAGGGACACACGCATTACGAAAATGATGAACGATGATGATTACTGGTTGGCCTGCCTCCTCGATCCACGCTATAAAGGCAAATTGCAAAATATTATGCCACATGAGAACTTGGAACTAATATTAGCAACCAAACAGTCAACTCTTGTTGACCGTTTGCTTCAGGCATTCCCAACACACAGCGCACGTGATCGTTCTCACACGAGCTCCAGGGGGCAGCAGACTAGGAGTGTTAGGGGTGCACACATCAGAAGTGGCGTTGGACAGAGGGGTTTTCTGACCAGGTTGTGGAGTGATTTTGCTATGACCGCAGACAGGACAGGTACTGCTGCATCAATTGAAAGTGACAGGCGACAACATTTGTCCAGTATGGTTACTAACTATTTTTCATCCCTTATCGATGTTATCCCTCAACCGTCATTCCCATTTGATTACTGGGCATCAAAATTAGACACCTGGCCAGAATTGGCAGAATATGCATTGCAGGAGCTTGCTTGCCCGGCAGCAAGTGTCCTATCAGAAAGAGTATTCAGTGCTGCAGGTTCAATATTAACCGAAAAAAGGACTCGTCTGGCTACCCAAAATGTTGACGATCTAACATTCATTAAAATGAACCACAACTGGATTTCGAAATCTTTTGCCCCACCTTGCCCGGCCGACACCTAGCTTTCCTATGAAAAGCTCTTGCCTGTGGACTACTGTGAATTACTTTTCTAATGTCTAATTTTCTGCAGCTGATTGTCCAGCATACGACATGTTTACACCTCCCTAAATGGCCAAACTCCCCACACGGGGCCGTGGTATCGCGACTTGGCGCAAGCACCCGTGAGACTGCTGTTTGTCTGAAGAGGTGGGTGTGCTTGCTTTTGGTCGACGGCACTTCCACTGGGTCCCTCATAGTACAATAAAGTGTCTCTGGCGGTGGCGGTGCGCACCCAACGTCAGACACACTGTTGTAACATGAGGGGCCCTGGGCCTGTACCGCCGGCCACAAGAGAGTTCACCCACCCCCAGGTCAAACATTGCTCTACCACTTCCACAGTTATCTCTCACACTTCTACCAATGTTTAGTCTATGCGCTGACATCCTTCCATACCTGCCACTGACAATACCATTGTGTTGACATGTATGATGGTACTTAACATAGTCAGGGGCAGTGTCCTCTATTTACCACAGTAAATACTTTGCGCTAAATTAGTAGGTCTGAAACAACGCAGAGGATCCCACCCCTGAACCTAATGATTGCACCCTTTAGTGTTTTTGTTTTGTTTTAATGCGAGACATTCACATTTAATTGTTGTTTTTGACTACTAACTGGCAGACACTCATTACAATCGGCCTCTGTTGACCAGACCACTGCTGCCCGTGTACCCCTGGAAACAATTATAAAGTGCCTACAGCCAGCCCATTTTATTGTGTTAGGCCTTCGAAGCCTGTCTGCGGTCCCTCCTTCCACTAGGCCTCCACTGACCAGACCACTGCTGCCCGTGTACCCCTGGAAACAATTATAAAGTGCCTACAGCCAGCCCATTTTATTGTGTTAGGCCTTCGAAGCCTGTCTGCGGTCCCTCCTTCCACTAGGCCTCCACTGACCAGACCACTGCTGCCCGTGTACCCCTGGAAACAATTATAAAGTGCCTACAGCCAGCCCATTTTATTGTGTTAGGCCTTCGAAGCCTGTCTGCAGTCCCTCCTTCCACTAGGCCTCCACTGACCAGACCACTGCTGCCCGTGTACCCCTGGAAACAATTATAAAGTGCCTACAGCCAGCCCATTTTATTGTGTTAGGCCTTCGAAGCCTGTCTGCGGTCCCTCCTTCCACTAGGCCTCCACTGACCAGACCACTGCTGCCCGTGTACCCCTGGAAACAATTATAAAGTGCCTACAGCCAGCCCATTTTATTGTGTTAGGCCTTCGAAGCCTGTCTGCGGTCCCTCCTTCCACTAGGCCTCCACTGACCAGACCACTGCTGCCCGTGTACCCCTGGAAACAATTATAAAGTGCCTACAGCCAGCCCATTTTATTGTGTTAGGCTTCGAAGCCTGTCTGCGGTCCCTCCTTCCACTAGGCCTCCACTGACCAGACCACTGCTGCCCGTGTACCCCTGGAACCTAATTTACAGTGCATAGAGCCTATTTTTTTATTTTTTTTAATATTAATAAAGCCATGATGGACTACGCTGTACCACGCTATGAGCTACCCAGTTGACAATTCTTTTGCGAGAAAAGCCATCCCACCCCTCCACCAGCATGTTAAAGACCGCATTGTCCTTGCATTCTGTCAATCTGTGAGTCCAAAGGTACACCTGACAACAGACACATGGACCTGTAGGCATGGCCACGGAAGGTTACGTGTCCTTTGTGGCGCAATGGGTTAATGTATTGGATGCATGGTCCACACAGGGGACAGCCTGCTAAGTCTGTCTGCAGTCCCTAATTCAAGTTGTCCTCAACTGAATACAGCTGAGCTTCTACCTTCTGGCTCTGATTAACTGCTGTTTTTTTTAAAATTGGTGGTTCCGGCCTACTAACGGTGTCTGCCCCTCCCTGGTGTTGCCCTCAACTGAATAAAGCTGAGCTTCTACCTTCTGGCTCTGATTAACTGCTGTTTTTTTAAAAATTGGTGGTTCCGGCCTACTAACGGTGTCTGCCCCTCCCTGGTGTTGTCCTCAACTGAATAAAGCTGAGCTTCTACCTTCTGGCTCTGATTAACTGCTGTTTTTTTAAAAATTGGTGGTTCCGGCCTACTAACGGTGTCTGCCTCTCCCTGGTGTTGTCCTCAACTGAATAAAGCTGAGCTTCTACCTTCTGGCTCTGATTAACTGCTGTTTTTTTAAAAATTGGTGGTTCCGGCCTACTAACGGTGTCTGCCCCTCCCTGGTGTTGCCCTCAACTGAATAAAGCTGAGCTTCTACCTTCTGGCTCTGATTAACTGCTGTTTTTTAAAAAATTGGTGGTTCCGGCCTACTAACGGTGTCTGCCCCTGCCTGGTGTTGTCCTCAACTGAATAAAGCTGAGCTTCTACCTTCTGGCTCTGATTAACTGCTGTTTTTTAAAAAATTGGTGGTTCCGGCCTACTAACGGTGTCTGCCCCTGCCTGGTGTTGTCCTCAACTGAATAAAGCTGAGCTTCTACCTTCTGGCTTTCGGCCTATACTATCAGATATTAAACTGCATTTGGCCTACTAGTGTGGTTGGGCCCTTGAAACAGTGTCTGCTGCTCTTGGGTTTGCTACTCCACTGAACAAAGCAATGCCGCCTGTTTAGTCCTGTTACCAATTTTGAACTGCATTTAGCCTACTTTATTCTTTGGCCCTATATCTGTTTCCTCTTCATCCTGCCCATTGCCCAGCCACTGCTAGATGAGTTTGCTGGTACATTGACCTAGACCACTACATTCCCCTTGCACTCTACACAGCCAGAATCTGACCCTGCTGAAAGTAAGGTTCCCCTTCCCGCATGTTATACCACCTTACACAGGGACAAAGAGGAAGGTGCAGATGAAAGTGCAGGTTCCTTCATCAGGTGGGGGGGGCATACTCGTTGGCGACGTCACTGGCACAGGGCCCCTCAGAGTACGCAAAAGTGTCGCTGCTGGTGGGAGGCGCCCCCGCCATGCAAACACACCGCCGTACTTTGAGGGGCCCTGTGCCAGTGCCAATGCGAACGAGTGGGCCCCCCCTGCTTGCTCAGGATCACAGCACTTGCAACGTTGAAATACTTACCTCTCCCTGCTCCACCGCCGTGACGTAGTCCGCGTTTCCTGGGCCCACGAAAAACTTGAGCCAGCCCTACTCCCCCCACAACTTTTGCCAAATGACCCCCAATTTCCAATGCCCAACTATTATTATAAAGTTAATTAAGATTGACAAGCTTCAGAAACAAGAATGGATGTTTTTGGCATTAAAATGGGCACTGTAGGTGTTTTCCTGGCCTCCACTCACTGCCGACTATGCTTCCCCATTGACTTGCATTGGGTTTCATGTTTCGGTCGATCCCCGACTTTCAGCGATAATCGGCCGACTGCACTCGACTCGACTCTGGACAAAGTCGGGTTTCACAAAACCCGACTCGATCTTAAAAAAATGAAAGTCGCTCAACCCTAGTCGTCACCCTAAAAAGCTGGTGTCTACATCCAGGGGCCCACTTCTGCCCTCCCTGCTACATAACCTCTGCGCAGGTTCAGGTCCTGAGAGCTCTTCTGCTTACCACTGCATTTCCACAATCGCTAAAGTGTCCCAAGACTTTCCAGAGCGTTGGTCCACTGCTTCGCCGTAACCCTACACATCCTCCACCCACGTGTGTCAAAGCTTCAATACCATGGTGCCCCTCACTGATGACCTGCTCCCACCATCACCACAGCCCCTGCCAGTGCTGCTCCCCTACTTCAGCCAGACACCTGGCCCATAGACACAGACGGATGACCAACAGGTTGGGGAGAGCACAGGTCAAAGAAGTAGATGAATGGGATCATCAATAATTAAGAATGTTGGTGAAAACTTACACAACCGAGCACATGAATCAGTGGGGTCATCTGCACATTGTCTTCTTTTACGATCTCTGTAAAAAGTTGGGGAAGGTCAGAAATTTGTTGTAAAAATGCAACTCTGTTAAATGTACCGATGTAACTGTGACATGTTAATACAGGAGCCTCGGAGAATGATAAAAAATCTACATGGTAATAATGAGGGGTGTACAAAAACGTGAAAGAAACTCATAGCAAACATTAAAAAGGGTCACTCTAAAGGTTCTGGTAAGTGGGAATGTGTCATCAGAAAATGACCTAATATTTAAATTAGGTTTTTATGTTAAATGTATTTAAAAAAACAAACATTTTTATAATATGTTTATTTACTTTTTCATATCATTATATTGAATTTTTTCTTTTTTGCAATTAGGCCTGCAAAAGACTTTTCCTCAATCTCATTATCATTGCAAACACATCACAGCTCATTGACATTAGCAGCAACAAACTGAATCAGGCCTAGTTGTCTATATAGAAGCATGGTCCAATCTAAGATCACTATGCAGGGAGGAGGCGGAGGTGAGCTGTGACATCAGCTGTTGTGATTGGTTCATCATCTGTTATGTACCTATTTAGAGGGTGTTTACTTCCATTTTAATCCTGTCTGTGATGATAATGAGACCGCTGAAAAGTCTCCTATACAGAATAGGAAGCGTGAGTCTAGTATCGGGCTCAGTTGCTAGAGTAGAAACTGCAAGTTTTCAGGGGTTTTTTTAAACAGTGATATGAAAATTTTTAAAACATATATAAACAAGTACCAAGTATAGCTTGCTGCTTAAAGGGAACCTGTCACCTGAATTTGGCGGGTCCTTTTTTGGGTCATATGGGCGGTGTTTTGGGGTCTTTTATTAACCCTTTTTTTTCCCGCTGGCCGCACGCTGGTCGCGAAATTGACTTGACGTTGATTTTCCTCCCTAGTTAACGCGTGCGCAAAGCAATCTTGCCTTGCGCATTCGCAGTATGCTTTGCCCAACTGAGGGCAAAGCTGAAAACCATTAGTGCGCATGAGCCGGTGCACTATGTCCCGGAACACAGCGAAATACTTTAATACAGTAAATACCTGCCTTCCCTTTGAAGTAAGCCTGGAGCCTGAGATATCTCTTGTTCAAACCTGTTGGAGCAGAAAAGGCCAAGTACAATGCCAACCATGAGTGCAAATATATTGGTGTCGAAAAAAAACACAAAAACAATATAAAATTAAATCACCATTATGGGGAAAAAGAAAATAAAGTGTAAAACAAAACAAAACCAAAAATATACAAATCCGTTTTATTTTTTTTTACATCATTTCTCATATTCAATATCTCTGTAGTCAACTTATTTCTGGAAATATGATTGATTATATTAATGGTTAATTAATAAAATCAATTTATTCCAGGTTAATAAAGATTACACAGGTCAACAAAAAAAAAAAAAATTTCTGGTGTCCAAAATATTTTAATGAATTTGGGGTATTTTTGGGGTGCTGATTCTGAATATGCTATCAGTTTTGCCAGATTGGCTCAAGTTTTTGACATTTTTGGTATCTTATTTATAGCACTTGTTGGTAAATGCGACGCATCATCTCATTAATTTCTTTGGATTAGTACTTGAACTGAGCAGTTCTCAATATAGTTTTGTGTTAATTAGTGTTCTAAAAGTTTGTTCATAGCTTGATTTTTGCACTAACTTTATGTTGTTGTCTGTTTTCCAGTGAAAAGCATGAACTCATCAAAAAGAAGTTGTCTTAACGATCCAGACTCATTCTGTTACATTTGTGGTGAATACACACTGCCAAAACATAGAAGAAACATAACAGACTTCGTAAAAAAAGTGTATTTTGCCTATTTTGGGGTTATGCTTGGGGACCAAGACAAGTTTTGGGCACCACACATAGTGTGCAAAGCATGTATCGAATTATTACGAAAATGGAGCAAAGGACAAAGAAAAAGCTTCAAATTTGGTGTTCCAATGGTGTGGAGAGAGCCAAAAAATCATCATGATGACTGTTATTTCTGTGCAGTGCAAGTGCAAGGATTCAATAAGCATAAGAAACGAAAATGGGAGTAACATGGAATCTGCAAGAAGGCCTGTCCCTCATTGTGAAGATGTGCCTGTACCTGTGTTTACCATAAATAACAGTCATCATGATGATTTTTTGGCTCTCTCCACACCATTGGAACACCAAATTTGAAGCTTTTTCTTTGTCCTTTGCTCCATTTTCGTAATAATTTGATACATGCTTTGCACACTATGTGTGGTGCCCAAAACTTGTCTTGGTCCCCAAGCATAACCCCAAAATAGGCAAAATACACTTTTTTTACGAAGTCTGTTATGTTTCTTCTATGTTTTGGCAGTGTGTATTCACCACAAATGTAACAGAATGAGTCTGGATCGTTAAGACAACTTCTTCTTGATGAGTTCATGCTTTTCACTGGAAAACAGACAACAACATAAAGTTAGTGCAAAAATCAAGCTATGAACAAACTTTTAGAACACTAATTAACACAAAACTATATTGAGAACTGCTCAGTTCAAGTACTAATCCAAAGAAATTAATGAGATGATGCGTCGCATTTACCAACAAGTGCTATAAATAAGATACCAAAAATCTCAAAAACTTGAGCCAATCTGGCAAAACTGATGACATATTCAGAATCAGCACCCCAAAAATACCCTAAATTCGATGAAATATCTTTGGCACCAAAAATGCTGTTGACCAGTGTTATTGACTATAAATCAGCAGATGTGAAAAAATGTTGGTTTCTCCAGTTCCAATTCCCGCTGGAGTGAATGATTTCAAAGTATTAAAACCAATAATAAAAAAACCTACAAAATTCACTGAATTCAACTTATTATTAATATGATCATTTCAATAAATAAATTAAATGCTGAAATTACAATTTGAAGGTACCGTATTTAAAAAATTGTTGCACTTTTTTTTTTGCAAAGTTTTTTTATTAATCTTATATAATACATTATTTTTTTAAATAAATATGTCAAATGTTTCAATTACTATGTATGATATGCTAATATGCTAATATTTATTATATACATTAATATTTATTATAATTGATTTTTTTAATACTACAACTGTCGCAATTACTATTTACATTTTTAAAATACATTAGCATATAGTTTCTGACTAACACCTTGATTAAATTCATTTTTATTAAGCTGGTTAATTTAATAAAATGAATTTAATCAAGGTTTTAGTCAAAAATTATATACAAACTTATTTATAAAAATATAAATATTAATTGTAATGATTGTAATTATTAAAAAAATGAATAAATAATCAATAACACAAATTTATACATTAGATATTAACATATAATAAATAGTAATTGTAACAGTTGTAGTGTTTATTTAAGAAATTAATAAATAATAAAAATAATAAATGTTAACTTATATATTAAATATTAATATATAATAAGCAGTAATTGTAACAGATGTTGCATTCATTTAAAACAATGAATAAATAATAGTAATTTATTAAATATTACTATATAATAGTATTTGTAACAGTTGTAGTATTTCAAAAATTGAAAAAATAATAAATATTAACTAGCATACTCCATATTAAGATATAATAAATAGTAATTGTAACAGTTGTAATATTTATTTAAAACATGAAGAAATAATACTAAATGATAATTATTAATTTATATATAAAATATTAATGTATAATAATTAGTAATTGTAACAGTTATAATATTAAAAATGAATAAATACCTATTATTATTATTATATAGAATAATAACATAAAACTTAGAAAAAAACTGCAAACAATTTAAAGGGAACCTGTCACCCCCAAAATCAAGGGAGAGGTAAGCCCACTGGCATCAGGGGCTTATCTACAGCATTCTGGAATGCTGTAGATAAGCCCCCGATGTATCCTAAAAGATGAGAAAAAGAGGTTAGATTATACTCACCCAGGGGCGGTCCCGCTGCGGTCCGGTCCGATGGGTGTCACGGTCCGGGGCCTCCCATCTTCTTACGATGACGTCCTCTTTTTGTCTTCATGCTGAGGCTCCGGTGCAGGCGTACTTTGTCTATTGAGGGCAGAGCAAAGTACTGCAGTGCGCAGGTGCTGGGAAAGGTCAGAGAGGCCCGGCGCCTGCGCAGGAGCCGTAGCGTGAATATAAGAAGAGGACGTCATCGTAAGAAGATAGGAGGCACTGGACCCGGACCAGCGGCAGGACCGCCCCAGGGTGAGTATAATCTAACCTCTTTTTCTCATCTTTCAGGATACATCGGGGGCTTATCTACAGCATCACAGAATGCTGTAGATAAGCCCCTGATGCCGGTGGGCTTAGCTCACCCTTGATTTTGGGGGTGACAGGTTCCCTTTAAAGAACTTCAAACAGTCATTTCATCAATTTATATACTGAAATTATTATACTACTAATAAGTAGAATTTAGTGACTTTTGCAGCTTTTTTTTATCACTGGAGTTACTACTTTGACATAATTCATTCCCGTGGGCATTTGTACTGGAGACACCATCATTTTTTATATCTGCTGATTTATAGTCAACAATCTTGAAACTTTCACACTGAAACCTGAAATGGGAATTGCTAGCACTGGGTCTATGAAGAAATATAACCGATTGCTTTCGATCTAAGCCCTCCTGCACATGGTCGCAGTGGTATGGAGGAGCCGTAATAAGCAGCCACAGACTTTTATGGATCCCCAGTGTCTATCTCTGTACCTATAATTCTGTATGAAAGCATCTAGAAGGTTTCTTGAAGTCTTTGCTGCCATTTTCCTGAGTTCTAAAGCCGGTTATATCCACCATGATTGTCTCATAGGATCCATATATTTTTATCTTTTTTTTGCAGGGAAAACCTGCCTTTTACTGTGTATCAGATCTGAAGTTTTGGAATTCTTATTACTTTGATCTATTTCTAGTTTCTACTCCAAAAAAAAAAGTGAAAACTACAATGAATGGTACCTTCTGAAGCTGGCCATAGATGTCAATATTAATATCCGTCCACAAATCACAGGGCAATTTCTTGAAAAAAAATTGAAAATTATGCACCAAAATTGTTTTCCATCCAGATTAATGTTGTAGATTATTAACCGTTAGCTAGCTTAAAAAAGACCTGTTACTTGCCATGAGCATTTTTCTTACCTGGTGTAAATGTCGCTGCTCTCTGACGTTGTTTTTATTTTGTTCTTGCACCTCAGCATTCCTAGCTGTTAAAATCTATAGGAAGGACATAGATCTCTCCGAGAATCTGCCTCCAGAGATTATTGTAAATGAAAGAAGGCGTTACCAGTGTGAAACATGTAGATCAGGAGAGCAGACTGTCAGTCAGCACATGTCTCACACCGGTAATGCCTCTTTAATTTACAATAAGCTCTGGAGGCAGATTCTCGGGGAGATCTATGTCCGGCCCATAGATCTTAACAGCTCATTTGCATACTAAGAAAAACTTTGACCTGCATGCCCATATAGATGGCTTAAAAAGGTTGCTCCCACTGAGTGATTCCCTTTAAGGTCTGGGCTACATTGTGACTTTTTGTGGCACTACTGATTGATTTTTAATATAAAGTGTCAGGTGGAGTTCACTAGTCTGCATAGAACTCAATGTATTGCTTTGGAATGCATCTGTTGTTAACAAGTTAAAATCAATCAGTAGCGTCACAAAAAGGCACAGTGTATAAAATGTCTAAATTCACCTTATGAAATCATTACAGCTCAACAACACGTGACTTGTTGGTGTGCACTGCACAAAACAGTTATGTCTAAGAGTCCTGTGAATGGGAACTGAGCTGCAGTACCCAAGAATGGCCACTACACAGTGTATGGCGCTGTGATGATCACTGTACTCTAAATCCGGTTATAGGGAAAGCTGAAAACAGCTGATCGGTGCCGGGCGTCAGACCCCCCCAGTGTGGCGTCAGACCCCCACCAGTGTGGCGTCAGACCCCACCAGTGTGGCGTCAGACCCCCCCAGTGTGGCGTCAGACCCCCCCAGTGTGGCGTCAGGGCCCCCAGTGTGGCTTCAGACCCCCCCAGTGTGACATCAGACCCCCCAGTGTGGCTTCAGACCCCCCCAGTGTGGCGTCAGACCCCCGCGTGTGGCGTCAGACCCCCCCCAGTGTGGCATCAGAACCCCACCAGTGTGGTACTAATGACCTATTCTAAGGATAAGTCAACTATATAACAATACATAAACTAACAATACACAATGCAACAATATAATAAGCCTGTAAAACCGCTATAGCACCTACTACATCTGTATATACAGCCAAGACCTGGATGCATATAAGCTGTGATACCAGACAAAGGCAATGCACAAGAGTGGCGCTATTTCTAGGAAATCAGCTATTTCTATTCTAGTAAATCGCTTTATCATCAGTGGTTAGAGTTTGATCATTTTAACATGTTATTTTACACACATATATATATATATACTTCCATCCGTACCACTAACAGCTCACTGGAGCAGTGACACAGAAAACACACATAGTTTTGATATTAATAAAAACCCTCTTTTTATTGAACACATAATTACTTTTAAAATACAATAAATATTAACCGAAAATATCTCAGAAAGCCGGGACCGACAGACTACTACTCAAAATCAGCAAGGAATATAACCCTAAATGTAAGGGCTAAACTGGGCAGCAATGATCAACAGATTCCTCCAATAATGGATAATTGTATAAGTCTCTATATAAATGGAGGATGTAAACCCATGTGCTGCAGCCCCTTAATTGGATTCTATATATTGCCACCGCAAAACAATCTCTATTGCACAAATGCCCTTGACTACATCATAGGAATTGTGAGATGCCGTGGACAAAAATCCTACATTTAGAAAATGCTATACTTACACTGCCGTATGAGGAGTGTCCGGTCCCTCTTACCCCGACGCGCGTTTCGTGCCACAACTTCTTCAGGGGGCGTGTCGGGGAAGAGGGAAGTGAGATCTCTTATAGCGCCCTGCATCCAATAGCTATTCCGCTTCAGAAAGCATGTGATCGGTGGCTGTCAAGATGATTCGGCGCGCCGAAGCGTTCCCCCGCCGCTGTCTGATGACTCATTATCCTCGGTCAGGTGAGACGCCGATGTAGCATACTAGAGCTATACAGCTCACGTGCCCATCAGCTGACTCCATAGACCGAAGGTTTCCGAGTCTGCGGTCAGGCAGAAACAGATCAGCGCGCTCCATCTGACAGCCAGCGATAACAAAAGAACAAGTGCCAAGCCATTGAAATAGTGATTTACAAGGAGTGGCCAATAGGCATTTAAATAATGAACAATAACGGATCTTATTGTTTATACAACTAGCAGCTATTTAGGATAACATAATTATATATATACGAACTATTAAATTAGCACCTTACATCAAATAATTACAATGGATAAGTGTAACCAACGAAAAAAATAAAATAAGGAATTATTAATAAATATATAATTGGCACCATAAGCCACAATAATATTGTGAATAAATGGCCTTTGCCGCCATTAGCTACGTGAAATAGTATAAAAATTATTTTTTTATATAATAATATACATAAAGTGAATATACTTAATCGTTGAATATTTATATATAAAAAAAAAAAAAAATTCAAAATAAATAGTGCTTAACTAAATAAATATATATAAAACACCCTAAAAGTACAAATAGTTACATATATATAAATAGATCCTGACAAACTCGTGCATACCAATATTGCATACTAATGAACAATGGCGTCTAAATAAAATCAATATACATAACCAGATGACAGCCAACGATAACAAAAAAACTTATAGCGAGCCATTGGAATAGTGATTTACACAGTAAGTATTTAAACAGTAAGCAAAGACGTATCCTATTGTTTATGCAACAATCAACTATTTGGGATAGCATAAATATATATATATGGACCATTTAATTAACACCTTACACTAAATAATTGCAGTGAATAAGTGTGAAACAAACAAATATAGAATAAAGTAAAAAGTTGTCAATAGATGCATAATTAGCACCGTGAGCCACAATAATACAGTGAATAAAAAGCTTTGCCGCTATAGTCCAGATGGGCCCGAGAGGGGGAGATCTACCTAAAATGCTTGCAAGACTAGAATGCAAATGGATCTATAGATTGGGCACAATGGCCCCAGAGGGTCTAAACGAAAGCTTTGGTTTCAGTGCGTTCCTATGACCACCATAATATATTGTCTTATCCTTTGGTGCATCAGTTGTTTTTATGGGTAGAGGGTTTTTATATGTTTATTAATTTTAAATTTTATTTTCAAGGCTCTTGTAAAATATTCTCCCTGCTCTATCTTATGCCATGAGCGAAATAATGTGACGAGATATTATTCACGAAATAAAGAACTAATGAAATAATGAAGAACGAAAAATGGATAACAACTGGCTGTATATATTGATTTTGTCCAGATGCCGCTGTTCATTAGTGTATACAACATTGGTGTGCATGATTTTATTAGGATCTATTTATATATATGTAATTGTTTGTATTTTAACCCCTTAAGCCCCGAGGGTGGTTTGCACGTTAATGACCGGGCCAATTTTTACAATTCTGACCACTGTCCCTTTATGAGGTTATAGCTCTGGAACGCTTCAACGGATCTTGGCGATTCTGACATTGTTTTCTCGTGACATATTGTACTTCATGTTAGTGGTAAAATTTCTTCGATATAACTTGCGTTTATTTGTGAAAAAAACGAATATTTGGCGAAAATTTTGAAAATTTCGCAATTTTCCAACTTTGAATTTTTATGCCCTTAAATCACAGACATATGTCACACAAAATACTTAATAAATAACATTTCCCACATGTCTACTTTACATCAGCACAATTTTGGAACCAAAATTTTTTTTTGTGACGGAGTTATAAGGGTTAAAAGTTGACCAGCAATTTCTCATTTTTACAACACCATTTTTTTTTAGGGACCACATCTCATTTGAAGTCATTTTGACGGGTCTATATGATAGAAAATACCCAAGTGTGACACCATTCTAAAAACTGCACCCCTCAAGGTACTCAAAACCACTTTCAAGAAGTTTATTAACCCTTCAGGTGTTTCACAGGAATTTTTGGAATGTTTAAATAAAAATGAACATTTAACTTTTTTTCACACAAAATTTATTTCAGCTCCAATTTGTTTTATTTTACCAAGGGTAACAGGAGAAAATAGACCCCAAAAGTTGTTGTACAATTTGTCCTGAGTACGCTGATACCCCATATGTGGGGGTAAACCACTGTTTGGGCGCATGGCAGAGCTTGGAAGCAAAGGAGCGCCATTTGACTTTTCAATGCAAAATTGACTGGAATTGAGATGGGACGCCATGTTGCATTTGGAGAGCCCCTGATGTGCCTAAACATTGAAACCCCCCACAAGTGACACCATTTTGGAAAGTAGACCCCCTAAGGAACTTATCTAGATGTGTGGTGAGCACTTTGACCCAACAAGTGCTTTACAGAAGTTTATAATGCAGAGCCGTAAAAATAAAAAATCATATTTTTTCACAAAAATGATCTTTTCACCCCCATTTTTTTATTTCCCCAAGGGTAAGAGAAGAAATTAGACCACAAAAGTTGTTGTGCAATTTGTCCTGAGTACGACGATACCCCATATGTGGGTGTAAACCATTGTTTGGGCGCATAGCAGAGCTCAGAAGGGAAGAAGCGCTATTTTACTTTTCAATGCAAAATTGACTGGAATTAAGATGGGATGCCATGTTGCGTTTGGAGAGCCCCTGATGTGCCTAAACATTAAACCCCCCACAAGTGACACCATTTTGGAAAGTAGACCCCTAAGGAACTTATCTAGATGTGTTTTGAGAGCTTTGAACCCCCAAGTGTTTCACTACAGTTTATAACGCAGAGCCGTGAAAATAAAAATTATTTTTTTTTTTCACAAAAATTATTTTTTAGCCCCCAGTTTTGTATTTTCACAAGGGTATCAGGATAAATTGGACCCCAAAAGTTGTTGTCCAATTTGTCTGGAGTACGCTGATACCCCATTTGTGGGGAGGGACCACTGTTTGGGCGCATGACAGAGCTCGGAAGGGAAGGAGCGCCATTTGGAATGCAGACTTAAATGGATTGGTCTGCAGGCGTCACGTTGCATTTGCAGAGCCCCTGATGTACCCAAACAGTACAAACCCCCCACAAGTGACCCCATATTGGAAACTAGACCCCCCAAGGAACTTATCTAGATGTGTTGTGAGAACTTTGAACCCCCAAGTGTTTCACTACAGTTTACAACGCAGAGCCGTGAAAATAAAACATATTTTTTTTCCCACAAAAATGATTTTTAGCCCCCAAAATTTTTATTTTCCCAAGAATAACAAGAGAACTTGGACCCCAGAAGCTGTTGTTCAATTTGTCCCTAGTACGCTGATACCCCATATGTTGGGGTAAACCCCTTTTTGGACGCACGGGAGAGCTCGGAAGGGAAGGAGCACTGTTTTACTTTTTCAACGCAGAATTGGCTGGAATTGAGATTGGACGCCATGTCGCGTTTGGAGAGCCCCTGATGTGCCTGGACAGTGGAAACTCCCCAATTCTACCTGAAACCCTACCCCTAACCGTTTACTGAACATTTTCTGACAGTCATAAGTGCCACGTATATAAGTGCCACGTATATAAGTGCCACGTATATAAGTGCCACGTATATAAGTGCCACGCATATAAGTGCCACGTATATAAGTGCCATGTATTTAAGTGCCACGTATTTAAGTGCCACGTATTTAAGTGCCACGTATTTAAGTGCCACGATATTTCAGTGCCACAATATTTCAGTGCCACGTATTTCAGTGCCACGTATTTCAGTGCCACGTATTTCAGTGCCACGTATTTCAGGCACTGAAAAATACGTGGCACGTAAATACTTCAGTGCCACGATATTTCAGTGCCACGATATTTCAGTGCCACGTATTTCAGTGCCACGTATTTCAGGCACTGAAAAATACGTGGCACGTAAATACGTGGCACGTAAATACGTGGCACTTAAATACGTGGCACTTAAATACGTGGCACTTAAATACGTGGCACTTATATACGTGGCCACTGAAATATCGTGGCACTTATATACGTATATACGTATATAAACGTATATTTCAGTGCCACGTATTTCAGTGCCACGTATTTCAGGTTAGGGGTAGGGTTAGGGTTTTTTGTTTTTTTCTTGTTTTCTTGTGTTTTTCTATAAAAACGCATGCGTTTTACCGCGTTTACATGCATTTTTTCACACATGCGGTTTTTTTAAAAAACGCATGCAGATAAAAACGCAAGTGTGAAACCAGACTAAAAGACGCTTTTTATAGCAAAAAAGTTTTTGCGTCTCCACATTTTGAGACCTATAATTTTTCCACATTTTGGTCCACAGAGTGATGTGAGGTCTTGTTTTTTGCGGGACGAGTTGACGTTTTTATTGGTAACATTTTCGGACACGTGACCATTTTTTATCACTTTTTATTCCGATTTTTGTGAGGCAGAATAACCAAAAAGCAGCTATTCATGAATTTCTTTTGGGAGAGGCGTTTATACCATTCTGCGCTTGGTAAAATTGATAAAGCAGTTTTATTCGTCGGGTCAGTACGATTACAGCGATATCTCATTTATATCATTTTTTTATGTTTTGACGCTTTTATACGATAAAAACTATTTTATAGAAAAAATAATTATTTTGGCATCGCTTTATTCTGAGGACTATAACTTTTTTATTTTTTTGCTGATGATGCTGTATGGCGGCTCGTTTTTTGCGGGACAAGATGACGTTTTCAGCGGTAACATGGTTATTTATATCCGTCTTTTTGATCGCGTGTTATTCCACTTTTTGTTCGGCGGTATGGTAATAAAGCGTTGTTTTTTGCCTCGTTTTTTTTTTTTTTTTCTTACGGTGTTTACTGAAGGGGTTAACTAGTGGGCCAGTTTTATAGGTTGGGTCGTTACGGACGCGGCGATACTAAATATGTGTACTTTTATTGTTTTTGTTTGTTTTTTTTAGATAAAGAAATGTATTTATGGGAATAATATTTTTTTTTTTATTATTATTTATTTAGGAATTATTATTTTTTTTTTTTACACATGTGGAAAATTTTTTTTTTACTTTTTTACTTTGTCCCAGGGGGGGACATCACAGATCGCAGATCTGATAGTGTGCACAGCACTCTATCAGATCCGCGATTAGTGTTGAGCGATACCGTCCGATACTTGAAAGTATTGGTATCGGAAAGTATCGGCCGATACCGGCAAAGTATCGGATCCAATCCGATACCGATACCCGATACCAATACAAGTCAATGGGACTCAAGTATCGGACGCTATTCCTGATGGTTCCCAGGGTCTGAAGGAGAGGAAACTCTCCTTCAGGCCCTGGGATCCATATAAATGTGTAAAAGAAAGAATTAAAATAAAAAATATCGCTATACTCACCCTCCGACGCAGCCTGGACCTCAGCGAGGGAACCGGCAGCGTTGTTTGTTTAAAATTCGCGCTTTTACTTGGTTACGTGAAGTCCCGGCTTGTGATTGGTCAGGGCGGCCATGTTGCCGGGACGCGGACCAATCACAGCAAGCCGTGACGAAATTACATCACGGCTTGCTGTGATTGGTCCGCGTCCCGGCAACATGGCCGCCATTAACCAATCACAAGCCGTGACGTCACGGGAGGCTGGACACGCGCGCTTTTTAAAAAGCGCGCGTGTCCAGCCTCCAGTGACGTCCCGGCTTATGATTGGTCACGGCGCCATGTTGCCGGGACGCGGACCAATCACAGCAAGCCGTGACGAAATTACGTCACGGCTTGCTGTGATTGGTCCGCGTCCCGGCAACATGGCCGCCATTAACCAATCACAAGCCGTGACGTCACGGGAGGCTGGACACGCGCGCTTTTTAAAATGGGCGCGTGTCCAGCCTCCCGTGACGTCCCGGCTTGTGATTGGTTGCGTCTCCCATGTGACTGCGACGCAACCAATCACAAAGCCGGGACGTAATTTTAAAATCCTTAAGGACCTGAAATTACGTCACGGCTTGCTGTGATTGGTTGCGTCGCCCATGTGACTGCGACGCAACCAATCACAACGCCGGAACGTAATTTTAAAATCCTGAAGGACCTAAAATTACGTCACGGCTTGCTGTGATTGGTTGCGTCCCGGTCACATGGGCGGCACGCAACCAATCACAAGCCGGGACTTCACGTAAAGGAAAGAAAAGCGCGAATTTTAAACAAAGAACGCTGCCGCTTCCCTCGGTAAGGTGCAGGCTGCGTCGGAGAGGTGAGTATAGCAATATTTTTATTTTAATTCTCTCTTTTACACATTTTTACATTAATGTTGTTTCGATACCGATACCCGATATCACAAAAATATCGGATCTCGGTATCGGAATTCCGATACAGCAAGTATCGGCCGATACCCGATACTTGCAGTATCGGAATGCTCAACACTATCCGCGATCATACTTTCATCGGAGCAGGCTGCAGCTTTCATCTGCAGCCTGCTCCGACCCGGAAGTGCTCCCTGCAGGACCCGGATACAGCCCCTCGGCCATTTTGGATCCGGGGCCTGCAGGGAGAAGACGTTCGGTACGAGGTGAGTACATCACCTTGTACCGATCGTCTCAGGGAAGCCCGCAGGGAGCCCCCTCCCTGCGCGATGTTTCCCTGTACCGCCGGTACACCGCGATCATGTTTGATCGCGGTGTGCCGGGGGTTAATGTGCCGGGGGCGGTCCGTGACCGCTCCTGGCACATAGTGCCGGATGTCAGCTGCGATATGCAGCCGACACCCGGCCGCGATCGGCCGCGCTCCCCCCGTGAGCGCGGCCGATCGCGTATGACGTACTATACCGTCACCGGGAATTAAGGCCCACCCCACCTCGACGGTATAGTACGTCATATGGGATTAATGGGTTAAGGGTGATTTGTTCATATAGTTATGTATCACTTTATTCATCTTGAATTTATTTATATAAATTATTCACTGGTCAAATATATTCACTTTATGTATATTATTATATAAAAAAGGAATTTTTTCACGTAGCTAATATAGCGGTAAAGCTTTTTATTCACTGTATTATTGTGGCTCACGGTGCTAATTATGCATCTATTGACAACTTTTTACTTTATTCTATATTTGTTTGTTTCACACTTATTCACTGCAATTATTTAGTGTAAGGTGTTAATTAAATGGTCCATATATATATATTTATGCTATCCCAAATAGTTGATTGTTGCATAAACAATAGGATACGTCTTTGCTTACTGTTTAAATACTTACTGTGTAAATCACGATTCCAATGGCTCGCTATAAGTTTTTTTGTTATCGTTGGCTGTCATCTGGTTATGTATATTGATTTTATTTAGACGCCATTGTTCATTAGTATGCAATATTGGTATGCACGAGTTTGTCAGGATCTATTTATATATATGTAACTATTTGTACTTTTAGGGTGTTTTATATATATTTATTTAGTTAAGCACTATTTATTTTGAATTATTATTATTTTTTTTTAATATAAATATTCAACGATTAAGTATATTCACTTTATGTATATTATTATATAAAAAAATAATTTTTATACTATTTCACGTAGCTAATGGCGGCAAAGGCCATTTATTCACAATATTATTGTGGCTTATGGTGCCAATTATATATTTATTAATAATTCCTTATTTTATTTTTTTCGTTGGTTACACTTATCCATTGTAATTATTTGATGTAAGGTGCTAATTTAATAGTTCGTATATATATAATTATGTTATCCTAAATAGCTGCTAGTTGTATAAACAATAAGATCCGTTATTGTTCATTATTTAAATGCCTATTGGCCACTCCTTGTAAATCACTATTTCAATGGCTTGGCACTTGTTCTTTTGTTATCGCTGGCTGTCAGATGGAGCGCGCTGATCTGTTTCTGCCTGACCGCAGACTCGGAAACCTTCGGTCTATGGAGTCAGCTGATGGGCACGTGAGCTGTATAGCTCTAGTATGCTACATCGGCGTCTCACCTGACCGAGAATAATGAGTCATCAGACAGCGGCGGGGGAACGCTTCGGCGCGCCGAATCATCTTGACAGCCACCGATCACATGCTTTCTGAAGCGGAATAGCTATTGGATGCAGGGCGCTATAAGAGATCTCACTTCCCTCTTCCCCGACACGCCCCCTGAAGAAGTTGTGGCACGAAACGCGCATCGGGGTAAGAGGGACCGGACACTCCTCATACGGCAGTGTAAGTATAGCATTTTCCAAATGTAGGATTTTTGTCCACGGCATCTCACAATTCCTATGATGTAGTCAAGGGCATTTGTGCAATAGAGATTGTTTTGCGGTGGCAATATATAGAATCCAATTAAGGGGCTGCAGCACATGGGTTTACATCCTCCATTTATATAGAGACTTATACAATTATCCATTATTGGAGGAATCTGTTGATCATTGCTGCCCAGTTTAGCCCTTACATTTAGGGTTATATTCCTTGCTGATTTTGAGTAGTAGTCTATCGGTCCCGGCTTTCTGAGATATTTTCGGTTAATATTTATTGTATTTTAAAAGTAATTATGTGTTCAATAAAAAGAGTGTTTTTATTAATATAAAAAATATGTGTGTTTTCTGTGTCACTGCTCCAGTGAGCTGTTAGTGGTACGGATGGAAGTATATATAAGTGTTAGCATACATAAATATTGGATCACCCTGATTTGATTACATATATATATATATATACAGTATATATATAGGCTCACACAGTTAAGGCTCACAGAGTTTCAATTAAAGAGGTTGTTGGCAGGAGGGTTTGCCAAAAATAAGATTTTATCAGGTTGTCTCATTGACTCCTAGTGATCCTCTATAATTTTCATGGAACTCAGCAGAAATTCAAATCCCCTACAGCACACCCACAGGGAAAAGGAGGAATTACACAGTTCACACAGTTCACACATGCAGATGCTGGGTCCTCCAGAGTGAGACACGCTCTTTGTAGCCGTTCTGCTTGTTGGACGCCCCTTTATTTCCTCAGAATTCTCTAATAAGGTATTTGACGGCAGGTTTTGTAAACGAGATAAGCTCATTAGAAACCCAGAATATCAATTAACTCCTTCCTGGATCCCCGTAAAATATTAATAAATCTTTATCATCAACCCCCAAAGGCCAGAAATGACAATTTAATGAGTGAGATGCCAGCTCAGTGAATTACGGATGTTAGACAAATTGGGAGATAGCGATTAGATGTAAAATCCGTGACATCTGCCACTAATGCTCCTCTACAGAAGAAAGAACAGGAAGTAAATCCCGCGCTCATTACCGATTGTTAGAAAGTCTCTGCTCACTAAATATCCATCCATGCTGCGGCATCGGGACGGGCCGACGGGAAAATGTAATCCCCTAATGCATCCTAATTGAACGTACAGTGTCAGGCTAATGCAGAATAATATTACATTCTTTTCCTCTCTCCTGGAGTCTATTCATCCAGACCCTGGGACATGTTACACTTCCAGCAGGACGGTGTAATAACCATTATGTCCTACACGCTACATATTACTTATACACCGCACTTTATAATACAAGTAATGGCATCGCTCTATTCCCAGCTCGACTGATCCAAAAATAACATTCTCATAATGATACAGCTTTGCCATATTTATTAACCCAAATAATTAGCAGCATAAATCTATCTATCATCTATTATCTATCTATCATCTATCTATCCATCTGTTATCTATCTTTCTATTATCTATCTGTCATCTATCTATCTATCTTCTACCGATCTATTATCTATCTATCTAACATCTATCTATTATCTATCTATCTATCTATCTATCTATCTATCTATCTATCCATCCATCTATCTATTATCTATCTATCTATCTATCTATCTATAGATTTATCTATCTATCTATAGATCTATCTATCTATCTATCTTATCTGTCTAGCTGTCTCATTACATGCTTAAAAAAAAAGGCTAATATCTTTCCATGAAAGTATTTTGGCTATTTAAAGGAAACTTTCCATCATACTAATGCATGAACTGCAAGCAGCATGAATCGGAGTCTGCCTGCGCCATTGCTGTCATGTATGATTTTCCCCTGGGTTTTTCAGAGAAAAGACACAGGCTGTGGACTATGGCCCCGATTCATTAAGTCTGCCTTTTAGTGCACCACTCTTAATAAAAGGTGCGCTATAGTAAGATGATCATCTTACAACTGGCATCCATCTCCAACATAAAAGTTACTCCAGCACATTTTCTACACAAATTATGATAAAATATAACGGTCACCATTTGCTACGTGTCCCAGTTTTGCCCACTTTGGCCGGGGATCGTATAAAAAAGTCACAAAGATTTTGCACAAACATTTTTGTAACATTTCATAGAGTTTTATGCCACAGAAATGTTCAAAATGACTTGAAAAATTGGATTAAACTGGGTTGTCTTCTCACCACCCTGCTCTTCCCCCCCTGAGGAAAGACCTGTTGGCCAAGGAAATTAGGATGGCAAGTAGTCAGTGGGATCCTGACTCAGATTTATCAGCTGAGGCCAATAGTCCTTGTCAGGGATTTCCAAAGAATGTTTTCTCTGCGTTGCCGAGTAAAATATACAAGTCAGACACTGATTCAATTATTAAAATGTCCTAAGAAGCTTTACTTACCGATTTCCATCAGCATCTATTCCAGCCCCTTCATCCTTTGCTTACTTGCTGCTGCCAATCACATTAGCGGTCAGTGAATGCCGGCGCCGGTAGCTGGCGGCCATGTGACCACAAGTATACAATTTGAATCCTTCAGGCCACATTCCAACTAGACGTGTCCAGTCTCGCTCTATTCACTTGTACTAAGCAAGGCCATGCACGACTAGTCAGCACGTAACCGCATGTAAGCAAATTGCACACTTGTGGTGACACGCCCACACGTTCCCGGCTTTGGCACTGGAAAATTCTGACAGTACGCAGCCGCTCAGAGAGTGGCTGCAGACTTCAGCCCCAAGCCTGGTAAACCCTTTAAGTATACCCTGTCTCTATAAGAACACTGCCCATCTTTCATAGCCCGATATTTGAGATCTACTCTATAGCTACATTTCAGGCCCACGGTGTTTCAGCCTTCTACTATAGTCAGTAGATGCACAAAGACATTTTCTTCTCCTTTACAGGACATGCGACTTGTGGGGCTCTTTCCTCGATTCTTAACTTTTCAACCCCAATGTTGACTTATTGCTCAGAATGCAATGAGACAGTTAATAATTTGATGCTGCTGATTGGCTACTCAAATGTTAAGGAATTTGGGATCCACTTTCAAGAAAAGTAGACCTGTCATGGAACGAACTTATCTGTAATAAAGCAACATTGCGAAATGCAAAGAAGTAAAAATGGTGTCACGATTCCACCGCTCAGTGTGTCTGGGATGCAGTAAGTGACAGCTCAGTTGTCCAATCTAGTGCTGGGGCATGCTGAGCTGTCAGTATTTCCATTGACAACTCAGCCGGCCAATCTGAGATTGGGAGGTACTGAGCTTTCTTCAGGTGTTCGCCGTTCTTAACGATTACCCAACAATTTTACTAAGTAGTCTGTCCCAGCTAGCTGCCAGTCATAGCTTTCAGCTCAGTGCGGAGTGTTCTTTGTGCTCTGAATTCAGACATTCTGATCTTTTGTTGCTGGACCCTGGATTTACCTATTGACAACCCATTTGTATTAAACCCTTTTGCCTTGATGCACTCTGACCTTAGAATTCTGACTCTGGACTGTGATCTGACTACGCCTTTGTCTCTTCCCTCTGTTTATGACGTACCCTCCTGGCTCTTGACCTCTGATTCCTTGACTACCCTGACTCACGGCTTGTCCGTGAGAAGTGACACAGCGTCACAAATGAAACAGGTAAATAGCTAACAAAAATAAAGATTTCACAAAACACAAAGGCAGCGATGATGCACTAACAAGTTATAAAGAAGATTAAATTATGTAAAAAATTTGAATAAAATAAAAAATAAACACAAGGGGCACAAAGCTGGAGACATTGAGGAAAACTAAATCCTAAAATACTTATATACTTACCGTATATAAATAGTGAAAAGGTCAAAACTGAGTCGTTACCCTTTAAGAAGTGATCAGGGAGGAATTGTGGAGGGGATTGAAGAGAAAGCAATTTATTAAACCTTTTCTCTACCTCTTTGCCAAGGAGAATGAAATGTCACTTGAAATACAAAAGACTAAAAGTAAACACTGAATCACGGAAATGAAATGACTAAAATACACTGTGCTGTGAGTTATATGAAGCACAAAACAAATATAAACTATAAATCTAATATATACTGTATATAAATATAAAATATGGCATAAGTAGATCAAATATAACACAGCAAAAAAAAACTAAACAAAAACATGGGAACTGTATTTCCTGTTTGTTGTGTTGAACTAACAGGAAAATATTTCAAATTATCTCTGTCCCTTTCGAGACCCTCGTTCTCAGCAATGAAGGGTAATCTGCAGAGCCCCTTGAGAAAAGTAGCATGACAGCCATAACCTTATCTTTAACAAAACAGCCTGAAAAAAAGCTAAAACTAGGCCAAAAAGAATGAAAATATGCACAACAACGTCAATACTACGATCTCTGTAACTTCTTCTAACCGTTTCAGGCTTTGAAAGTTGTAAAACGGCTAAAATAAGCTACTGGTCCATTCTTCAGACAACCTCTGCTTGTAAGCCACCACTATCTTATAAAATTAAAAAAATGCCGGAGACAAAGCTACAGCAGAAATGACTTAAGTGATGGCAAGGAAGACTCCAAGAAAAACACTACCAGCTTTTTCCGGAAATGTCCTCTGCTTCAAAAATTATGCTGGTGTCTAAAAAAAAACATAATGCTCACAAACATTTACTGGGGTATAAGGGATAGTGCCTATGGAAAGTAACAATCCTAAAAGGCGATGGCACTAGACCTCAAGTCCTCTTCGAAGAGACAATTTTCATATTTAATTTCCCAAAATAATTGCACGTCTTATAAGTCTCCTACCCTGGCATATCACTCAGACATATAACTTTCTATAAGGAGAAACGTTTCGCCTAAGATGCCAGTCAGAGGTCTCTCCTACAGCCAGATTAGATCTCTTGCTTTGCCCTGAAGGGGGGCAACGACCCTGAAACATGTGTCTGCAAATTGAAATTCTGGTTTGGCTTTAATCCTAAATCTTTGTGGCAAGGCTTGTTAAAGTGTCTATATTGCTACCTCCATTACGTGACAATAGAGTTCAACTCCTTTTCTTCTCTGAAGAGACAATTTGCATCCCCCCACTGACAGATGCTAAGAGGAAAACCTTTGACATCTGATCTATTTTCTATGTCATCAGTGACTGGGTGCCAATGTTCAAAAAAAAAAAGAGGCAAAAAGTTGATCTCAAAAACTATAGACTTGTAATTTTACCTTTCATTGAGGGTAAAATATTTGTAGGCTGTCACATTTGTATATGTCACGTGACGTAATAACTTCATGGAACGGTGCTGGCTCGAGAAGTGGGTGAAGATTGTATTTATTTTATATGGTGGAATATAGCAATTGAGAAGGATTTATCCATTTAATCACTTTCTAATAATAAAAATAATGTGAAACTGCTCATCCTCTGTCCCAGTCTACACAGCAAAGCTGACAAGTGCAGAAAAGCTGCAGATAACAGGAAGCATCAATCTAATGTTCTTGTGCTCAGTTTAAAAAACCGCAAAATTTCAATATTTTTTAAATGTGTATAGAACAACTAAAAAACAACACAAAAAGTATTTTTTTAAGTGTTCAGAATAAAAACCTAACTTAAATATGGTATATATTAAAAAAAAGATTTAATTTTTGGAAGAGATGTACTCCTTTTTAAATGTTTGTCATTTTTTTTTATTAAGCCATAATGTAAATAAGGAAAAAATACTTGTTGTCCAATTATAATAGATATTTCCAATTTCCAGAGAGTTTTTACACATTTGTTTCTTTACTGCTTGATCAGAAAAAAATATTTTTATGAAAAATATTGAAATCTACATACTCATATTTATTCTTTGGAAGATATCCATGTTAATAAAATTCCAAATCTGCCCTAGTCTGATTTTATTACTTTCTAATTAATTTCATTTTCTTAACTTTTCTTTATAATAAGTTTATTACTGTTATTAAAAAATAAATAAAGTGAATTCAGCAGTTACGATTTAACAGCCTCCATGTAGTTCGGCGATGCCAAAAACCAAGCCAGGCATGATGTTTATTTATTACTATTATTATTATTTATTAGTAAAGTTTTGAAATGCTCATTAATGTCCATGTAGCTTTATCAGGAAGTCCCTAACATTGGAGACCAGTGAAGAATGGATTCCAACTGTTCAGAAAATATTATTAGAGGGAAGACTGGAAGCTTTTTACCATACAAGAATGAGACCTATAAGCAATATCCAAAAATTGGCTACATTTTTTTGTTGGACTAATTGCTCACCCTAGGCAGTTTTGGGGTGCAACAATTGGGAAGTGTTGCACTAAACAGCTTGTGAACAAAAATAAAGGAAAGAACGTTCACTAATAAATGTTTCAATAAGAATTTAATGTGTAAAATAATGGTAAGATAACTGCAGAAATCATGTGGTCCAAAGTTTAATAAACAGGTATTTATAGAAATAGTCTCTCCTAGAAGAAATGCTAGTTGATGATGTTCCACCACAGATCTGGCGTTTGCCTGTGGAACATACTGTAAGTATAGTAGTATCAAAAAATCATACAATCTCTTTCTATTAGTGGATTAAAAATGTCAGTTAATGATGCTACAGATATTTAACATTACAGACCTAGCACTGCAGCTATAGATCGTGCATGTAAAACATAAGAAAAATTGTGTCAAGCAGCCCTACAGTTTGCTGAGATAACTTCCTTGTTATAGTTCACTGGCGGATAGGGGTTACCCCTCTGCATTTGAGGTCTCCTGTGCGCAGGGCTGCCACCAGGAATTTCAGGGACCCATACAGGGAAAATGTTCATGCCTCCTTGAGACTCCACTCAGGTTCCACCCGTCGCACCTTCCTCAGTCCCACTGCCCACTCTTGGAAAAACTCCACTTCTGCACCACGTCCTCACTAATCACACATTAACAATTCAAATTGAACAGGAAATTACATGCAGTACATAGCCAGAAGCTTTTGTTTAGGCACAAAAAGATTTTTTAAGCCACCACCAAGACAAGGTAGTCTTTTTGGCAGGGCCCTACTCTACTCTAACTTATTAAACATTTCTTAAAATATCCAATACTCTTTTTAGCTATTTTTTTTTTCATTTTTCTTTATGGGAATATGTCACACACATTTTTTAAATGAATAGAACATACAAGGAACAAATACCGTCACACCATGGCTGGACCACATATTACCACCACATGGTGACCGAATAATACCACATACAAGAAACAAATACTGTCACAACATGACCAGGCCACATATTGCCATAACAGAGTGACCAAATAATACCACATACAAGGAACAAATACCATCACACCACGGCTGGACCACATATTACCACCATATAGTGACCGACTATAACCACCTACACTAGCGTTCAAAAGTTTAGGTTCATCCAGACAATTTCGTGTTTTTCATGAAAACTCACACTTTAATTAATCAAATGAGTTGCCAAATGAATTTAAAATCTAGTCCAGACATTGACAAGGTTCGAAAAAAAGATTTTTATTTGAAATAATAATTTTCTCCTACAAACTTTGCTTATGTCAAAGAATGCTTCCTTTGCAGCAATTCCAGCATTGCAGACCTTTGGCATTCTAGCCGTTAATTTGCTGAGGTAATCTGGAGAAATTTCCCCGCATGCTTCCAGAAGCCCCTCCCACAAGTTGGTTTGGCTTGATGGGCTCTTTTTGCGTACCATACGGTCAAGCTGCTCCCACAACAGCTAAATGGGGTTGAGATCTGGTAACTGCGCTGGCCACTCCATTACAGATAGAATACCAGCTGCCTGCTTCTTCCCTAAATAGTTCTTGTATAATTTGGAGGTGTGCTTTGGGTCATTGTCCTGTTGTAGGATGAAATTGGCTCCAGTCAAGCGCTGCCCACAGGGTATGGCATGGTGTTGTAAAATGGAGTGATAGCCTTCCTTATTCAAAATCCCTTTTACCTTGTACAAATCTCCCACTTTACCCACACCAAACCAACCCCAGACCATCACATTACCTTCACCATGTTTGACAGATGGTATCAGGCTCTCTTCCAGCATCTTTTCAGTTGTTCTGCATCTCACAAATGTTCTTCTGTGCGATCCAAACACCTCAAACTTGGATTCGTCTGTCCATAATACTTTTTTCCAATCTTCCTCTGTCCAATGTCTGTGTTCTTTTGCCAATATTAATCTTTTCCTTTTATTAGCCAGTCTCAGATATGGCTTTTTCTTTGCCACTTTGCCCTGAAGGCCAGCATCCCTGAGTCGCCTCTTCACTGTAGACGTTGACACTGGCATTTTGCGTGTACTATTTAATGAAGCTGCCAGTTGAGGACCTGTGAGGCATCGATTTCTTAAACTACAGACTCTAATGTACTTGTCTTGTTGCTCAGTTGTGCAGCAGGGCCTACCACTTCTCTTTCTACTCTGGTTAGAGCCTGTTTGTGCTCTCCTCTGAAGGGAGTAGTACACACCGTTGTAGGAAATCTTCAGTTTCTTGGCAATTTCTCGCATGTAATAGCCTTCATTTCTAAGAACAATAATAGACTGTCAAGTTTCACATGAAATGTATTTTTTTCTGGCCATTTTGAGAGTTTAATGGAACCAACAAATGTAATGCTCCAGATTCTCAACTAGCTCAAAGGAAGGTCAGGTTTATAGGTTCTTTAATCAGCTGAACTGCTTTCAGCTGTGCTAACATAGTTGCACAAGGGTTTTCAAGGGTATTCTAACCATCCATTAGCCTTCTTACACAATTAGCAAACACAAAGTACCATAAGAACACTGGAGTGATGGTTGTTGGAAATAGGCCTCTATACACGTATGAAGATATTGCATTACAAACCAGACATTTGCAGCTAGAATAGTCATTTACCACATTAACAATGTATAGAGTGTATTTCTGAATAATTTAATGTTTGCTTCATTGGAAAAAACTGTGCTTTTCTTTCAAAAATAAGGAAATTTGTAAGTGACCCTAAACTTTTGAACGGTAGTGTAGAAGGAACAAATACTGTAACAACATGACTAGACCACATATTGCCAAAACATAGTGACCAAATAATACCACATACAAGGAACAAATATCATCACTCCATGGCTGGACCACATATTACCACCACATGGTGACCGAATAATACCACATACAAGAAACAAATACTGTAACAACATGACCAAACCACATATTGCCATAACATAGTGACCAAATAATACCACATACAAGGGACAAATATCACACCATGGCTGGACCACATATTACACCACATAGTGACCGAATATTACCACCTACAAGGAACAAATACTGTAACAACATGACTAGACCACATATTGCCATAACATAGTGACCAAATATTACTATGTACAAAGAACAAATACCGCCACAGCATGACCAGATCACATATTACCATCACATAGTGACTGAATAATACTATATACAAGGAACAAATACCGCCACACTATGACTAGGCCATATATTACTATCACAAAGTGACCGAATAATACCACGTACAAGGAACAAATATTGCCACACCATGACCAGATCACTTATTGCCACCACATAGTGATCAAAAAATACTACTTACAAAAAACAAATACTGCCACAGCATGACCACACCACGTACTACTATCACATAGTGACAAAATAATACCACATACAGGAGCAAATACCGCCACACCAGAAACAGCAGGGATTTAATTGAGTAAAATACAGATTATACTGATTCTTGGTCCACAGAACTAGATATCAATCTGCTCAAATCCTCTTGCTCTGTTACAAGTTGCTCCAGATCAGGCACCAAGTTCAGAGTAACATTACAGATAGAGAGTTGCAGACAGTCTTGCAATACTGGAGTCTTTCCCCAGCTATCAGCCTAGATCAGGTCACAAAAGAAACCACATCAATGATGTACATCATATGCAATAGTCATTGGATTTACAGGAATTAGTAAAGAGTCTTCCTTACAGCTGTAAGTCACAAAAATGACCAATTATAACCACTTAAAGTCAAAGAATCTTAACGAGCCTGGACAAGAAAGCATCAAACCTCATATTTAAAGTAACTCTCAAGACATGAGCTCAAAGATGATAAGAAAGTAAATACTTACAGAGGAAGACCTCCTGCTATTTATTTTACACAGATCTTGCTCCTTGGCTGCTATCTAGCACAGCTTCACTTTAGCAGAGCTGTGATTTGTGACTACACTTTGGCTGCAGTGTCTATAATTAGTCTTAGGTAGACTGAAACACGCCTCCTGTCTCATTATTGGTTCAGGTTACTGCTCTACTCCTCCCCCTGCAGCTCTGTCTCCTCTGATTGGCTGCTTTATATAACAAATGCATCTAGCAGGCAGTGAGCAAAAGAAGATTATCAGGAAACTCCCACACATATATTAAAGGTACCTTCACACGAAACGACTTTGTAACGATATCGCTAGCGATCCGTGACGTTGCAGCGTCCTCGCTAGCGATATCGTTTCGTTTGACACGCAGCAGCGATCAGGATCCTGCTGTGATGTCGCTGGTCGCTGAATAAAGTCCAGAACTTTATTTGGTCGTCCGATCGCCGTGTATCGTTGTGTTTGAAAGCAAAAGCAACGATACCAGCGATGTTTTACACTGGTAACCAGGGTAAACATCGGGTTACCAAGCGCAGGGCCGCGCTTAGTAACCCGATGTTTACCCTGGTTACCAGCGTAAAAGTAAAAAAAACAAACAGTACATACTCACCTGCGCGTCCCCCAGCGTCTGCTTCCTGACACTTACTGAGCGCCGGCCCTAAAGTGAAAGTGAAAGCACAGCGGTGACGTCACCGCTGTGCTGTTAGGGCCGGAGCTCAGTCAGTGTCAGGAAGCAGACGCTGGAGGACGAGCAGGTGAGCATGTACTGTTTGTTTTTTTTACTTTTACGCTGGTAACCAGGGTAAACATCGGGTTACTAAGCGCGGCCCTGCGCTTAGCAACCCGATGTTTACCCTGGTTACCCGGGGGCCTCGGCATCGTTGGTCGCTGGAGAGCGGTCTGTGTGACAGCTCTCCAGCGATCAAACAGCGACGCTGCAGCGATCGGCATCGTTGTCGCTATCGCTGCAGCGTCGCTTCGTGTGAAGGTACCTTAAGCCATAAGGGTATAATTAATCCGATAATAGCTTATTGTCTAAAACAGGTTTTTATGTTAAATGTATTGGTAAACAGTTTTTATTTTTATTTTATATTATTTTCTATATCACTATAATTAGTTTTTAAAAAAGGATTAAGAATCTTGAAATTTTTACTTTGACCACTAAGCTTAACATTAGACACATACTTCCTGTTCTGTAAAGATAACTTTTCAGCACTCTCCTTTTCAATACAGACAGCATTACAATGACAGATAATAATACCTCTATATATATATCAGATAATACAAGATCCACCATTCACAATAGGTGATGTCACAGCTCACCTCCTCCTGTACAATGACTGATAACACCTCTGTATACAGTAGATAACACAGGATCCACCACTCACAATAGGTGATGTCACAGCTCACATCCTCCTTCTGTACAAAGACTGATGACACCTCTATATATAGTAGATACACAGGATCCACCATTCACAATAGGTGATGTCACAGCTCACCTCCTCCTCCTGTACAATGACTGATAACACCTTTATACACAGTAGAGAACACAGAATCCACCATTCACAATAGGTGTCACAGCTCACCTCCTCCTCCTGTACAATGACTGATAACACCTTTATACACAGTAGATAACACAGGATCCACCATTCACAATAGGTGATGTCACAGCTCACCTCCTCCTCCTGTACAATGACTGATAACACCTCTGTATACAGTAGATAACACAGGATCCACCACTCACAATAGGTGATGTCACAGCTCACCTCCTCCTGTACAATGACTGATAACACCTCTGTATACAGTAGATAACACAGGATCCACCACTCACAATAGGTGATGTCACAGCTCACATCCTCCTTCTGTACAAAGACTGATGACACCTCTATATATAGTAGATACACAGGATCCACCATTCACAATAGGTGATGTCACAGCTCACCTCCTCCTCCTGTACAATGACTGATAACACCTTTATACACAGTAGAGAACACAGAATCCACCATTCACAATAGGTGTCACAGCTCACCTCCTCCTCCTGTACAATGACTGATAACACCTTTATACACAGTAGATAACACAGGATCCACCATTCACAATAGGTGATGTCACAGCTCACCTCCTCCTCCTGTACAATGACTGATAACACCTCTGTATACAGTAGATAACACAGGATCCACCACTCACAATAGGTGATGTCACAGCTCACCTCCTCCTGCATAATGACTGATAACACCTCTATATACAGTAGATACACAGGATCCACCTTTCACAATAGGTGATGTCACAGCTCACCTCCTCCTCCTGTACAATGACTGATAACACCTCTATATACAGTAGATAACACAGAATCCACCATTCACAATAGGTGTCACAGCTCACCTCCTCCTCCTGTACAATGACTGATAACACCTTTATACACAGTAGATAACACAGGATCCACCATTCACAATAGGTGTCACAGCTCACCTCCTCCTCCTGTACAATGACTGATAACACCTCTATACACAGTAGATAACACAGGATCCACCATTCACAATAGGTGATGTCACAGCTCACCTTCTCCCCCTGTACAATGACTGATAACACCTCTATGTACAGTAGATAACACAGGATCTACCATTCACAATAGGTTATGTCACAGCTCACCTCCTCCTCCTGTACAATGACTGATGACACCTCTATATACAGTAGATAACACAGGATCCACCACTCACAATGGGTGATGTCACAGCTCACCTCCTCCTGTACAATGACTGATAACACCTCTATATACAGTAGATAACACAGAATCCACCATTCACAATAGGTGTCACAGCTCACCTCCTCCTCCTGTACAATGACTGATAACACCTCTATATACAGTAGATACACAGGATCCACCATTCACAATAGGTGATGTCACAGCTCACCTACTCCTCATGTACAATGACTGATAACACCTCTATATACAGTAGATAACACAGGATCCACCACTCACAATAGGTGATGTCACAGCGCACATCCTCCTCCTGTACAATGACTGATAACACCTCTATATACAGTAGATACACAGGATCCACCATTCACAATAGGTGATGTCACAGCTCACCTACTCCTCGTGTACAATGACTGATAACACCTCTATATACAGTAGATAACACAGGATCCACCACTCACAATAGGTGATGTCACAGCTCACATCCTCCTTCTGTACAAAGACTGATGACACCTCTATATATAGTAGATACACAGGATCCACCATTCACAATAGGTGATGTCACAGCTCACCTCCTCCTCCTGTACAATGACTGATAACACCTTTATACACAGTAGATAACACAGGATCCACCATTCACAATAGGTGTCACAGCTCAAACCTCCTCCTGTACAATGACTGATAACACCTCTATACACAGTAGATAACACAGGATCCACCATTCACAATAGGTGATGTCACAGCTCACCTTCTCCCCCTGTACAATGACTGATAACACCTCTATATACAGTAGATAACACAGGATCTACCATTCACAATAGGTTATGTCACAGCTCACCTCCTCCTCCTGTACAATGACTGATGAGATGACACATCTATATACAGTAGATAACACAGGATCCACCACTCACAATAGGTGATGTCACAGCTCACCTCCTCCTCCTGTACAATGACTGATAACACCTCTGTATACAGTAGATAACACAGGATCCTGTTATGACCCCAATGGCGAGGGTCTCAGAGGAACAAGTAAGTCTGCGAAGTACAAAAATCCAGCTCATAGGGCAGTGGTAACTGGGTTGACCATATATCTACTCCTAACGCCAACACTAGAAGTAGCCGGGGAACATGCCTACGTTGGTCGCTAGATGTCTCGCGCCAGCCGGAGGACTAACTACCCCTAGAAGAGGAAAACAAAGACCTCTCTTGCCTCCAGAGAATAGACCCCAAAAGTTGGATACAAGCCCCCCACAAATAATAACGGTGAGGTAAGAGGAAATGACAAACACAGAGATGAACTAGGTTTAGCAAAGAGAGGCCCACTTACTAATAGCAGAATGTAGTAAGATAACTTATATGGTCAACAAAAACCCTATCAAAAATCCACACTGGAAATTCAAGAACCCCCGAACCGTCTAACGGCCCGGGGGGAGAACTCCAGCCTCCCTAGAGCTTCCAGCAAGGTTAGGATACAGATTATGTACAAGCTGGACAAAAATGCAAACAAAAACAAATAGCAAAAAGCAAGAAAGCAGACTTAGCTTAATCTAGCAGGAACCAGGATCAGTAGACAAGAGCACAACAGATTAGCTCTGATTACAACGTTGCCAGGCATTGAACTGAAGGTCCAGGGAGCTTATATAGCAACACCCCTGACCTAACGACCCAGGTGAGCATACAAGGGATGGCAGACATTCCCAGAAGCAAATCACTAGTAACCACTAGAGGGAGCCAAAAAGGTAAATTCACAACAGTACCCCCCCCTTAGTGAGGGGTCACCGAACCCTCACCAAGACCACCAGGGCGATCAGGATGAGCGGTGTGAAAGGCACGAACCAAATCGGCCGCATGCACATCAGAGGCGACCACCCAGGAATTATCCTCCTGACCATAGCCCTTCCACTTGACCAGGTACTGAAGCCTCCGCCTGGAGAGACGAGAATCTAAGATCTTCTCCACCACGTACTCCAACTCGCCCTCAACCAACACCGGAGCAGGAGGCTCAGCAGAAGGAACCACAGGCACAACGTACCGCCGCAACAAGGACCTATGAAATACGTTGTGAATGGCAAACGACACCGGAAGATCCAGGCGAAAGGATACAGGATTAAGGATTTCCAATATCTTGTAAGGACCAATGAAGCGAGGCTTAAATTTGGGAGAGGAGACCTTCATAGGAACAAATCGAGAAGACAGCCATACCAAATCCCCAACGCGAAGTCGGGGACCCACACCGCGGCGGCGGTTGGCAAAACGCTGAGCCTTCTCCTGTGACAACTTCAAGTTGTCCACCACATGACTCCAGATCCGCTGCAACCTATCCACCACAGAATCCACCCCAGGACAGTCAGAAGGCTCCACATGTCCCGAGAAAAAACGAGGGTGGAAACCAGAGTTGCAGAAAAATGGCGAAACCAAGGTGGCGGAACTAGCCCGATTATTAAGGGCAAATTCAGCCAATGGCAAGAAGGTCACCCAATCATCCTGATCAGAAGAGACAAAACACCTCAAATAAGCCTCCAGAGTCTGATTAGTTCGCTCCGTTTGTCCGTTAGTCTGGGGATGAAAAGCGGACGAAAACGACAAATCAATGCCCATCCTACCACAAAAGGATCGCCAGAACCTGGAAACAAACTGGGATCCTCTGTCCGACACAATATTCTCAGGAATGCCGTGCAAACGAACCACGTTCTGGAAGAACACAGGAACCAGATCAGAAGAGGAGGGCAGCTTAGGCAAAGGAACCAAATGGACCATCTTGGAGAAACGATCACATATCACCCAGATGACAGACATGCCCTGAGACACCGGAAGATCAGAAATGAAATCCATAGAGATGTGTGTCCAAGGTCTCTTCGGGACAGGCAAAGGCAAGAGCAACCCGCTGGCACGAGAACAGCAAGGCTTAGCTCGAGCACAAGTTCCACAGGACTGCACAAATGACCGCACATCCCTTGACAAGGAAGGCCACCAAAAGGACCTGGCCACCAGATCTCTGGTGCCAAAAATTCCCGGGTGCCCTGCCAACACTGAGGAATGAACCTCGGAAATGACTCTGCTGGTCCATTTAGCAGGCACAAACAATCTGTCAGATGGACAAGAGTCAGGCCTACCAGCCTGAAATCTCTGCAACACACGCCGCAGATCAGGAGAAATAGCTGACAAGATAACTCCTTCCTTAAGAATACCCACAGGTTCAGCGACTCCAGGAGCATCAGGCACAAAGCTCCTAGACAGAGCATCGGCCTTCACATTCTTAGAACCTGGTAAATACGAGACCACAAAGTCAAAACGGGAGAAAAACAATGACCAGCGGGCCTGTCTAGGATTCAGGCGTTTAGCAGACTCGAGATACATCAGATTTTTGTGATCAGTCAAGACCACCACACGATGCTTAGCACCCTCGAGCCAATGACGCCACTCCTCAAATGCCCACTTCATGGCCAACAACTCCCGATTGCCCACATCATAATTTCGCTCTGCCGGCGAAAACTTCCTGGAGAAAAAGGCACAAGGTCTCATAGTAGAGCAACCAGGGCCTCTCTGCGACAAAACGGCCCCTGCCCCAATCTCCGAAGCATCCACCTCCACCTGAAAGGGAAGTGAGGTGTCAGGTTGGCACAAAACAGGCGCCGAAGTAAACCGGCGTTTCAACTCCTGGACAGCCTCCACGGCAGCAGGAGCCCAGTTAGCTACATCAGAGCCTTTCTTGGTCATATCCGTCAATGGTTTAACAACGCTAGAAAAATTTGCGATAAAACGACGGTAGAAGTTAGCAAAACCCAAGAACTTCTGAAGACTCTTAACTGACGAGGGTTGAGTCCAATCATGAATAGCTCGGACCTTGACTGGGTCCATCTCCACAGCAGAAGGGGAAAAAATGAACCCCAAAAAGGGAACCCTCTGTACACCAAAGAGACACTTTGAGCCTTTAACAAACAAAGAATTTTCACGCAAAATCTTAAAAACCATCCTGACCTGCTCCACATGCGAGTCCCAATCATCAGAAAAAAACAGAATATCATCCAGATAAACAATCAAAAATTTATCCAGATACTTCCGGAAAATGTCATGCATGAAGGACTGAAAAACTGAAGGTGCATTAGAGAGCCCAAATGGCATCACCAAGTACTCAAAATGACCTTCGGGCGTATTGAATGCGGTTTTCCATTCATCGCCTTGCTTAATGCGCACAAGGTTGTACGCACCACGAAGGTCTATCTTGGTGAACCACTCGGCACCTTTAATCCGGGCAAACAAGTCTGACAACAGCGGCAAAGGATACTGAAATTTGACAGTGATCTTGTTTAAAAGCCGATAGTCAATACAAGGCCTCAAAGATCCGTCCTTTTTGGCCACAAAAAAGAATCCCGCACCAAGAGGGGAAGAAGAAGGACGGATATGCCCCTTCTCAAGAGACTCCTTGATATATGAACGCATCGCGGTATGTTCAGGTACCGACAAATTAAACAGTCTCCCCTTAGGAAACTTACTGCCAGGAATCAAATCTATTGCACAGTCACATTCCCTATGAGGAGGCAGTGCACTGGACTTAGACTCGCTGAAGACATCCTGATAATCAGACAAATACGCCGGAACTTCCGAGGGCGTAGAAGAAGCAATAGACAAGGGCAGGGAATCTCCATGAATTCCATGGCAGCCCCAACTTGACACCGACATTGCCTTCCAGTCCAAGACTGGATTATGGGTCTGTAACCATGGCAAACCCAAAACAACCAAATCATGCATCTTATGCAGAACAAGAAAACGTATCACCTCCCGATGTTCGGGAGTCATGCACATGGTAACCTGTGTCCAAAACTGCGGTTTATTTTTTGCCAAAGGCGTAGCATCAATACCCCTAAGAGGGATAGGATTTTCTAATGGCTCCAGAACAAAACCGCAGCGCTTGGCAAATGACAGATCCATCAGACTCAGGGCAGCACCTGAGTCTACAAACGCCATGACAGGATACGATGACAGTGAGCAAATCAAAGTTACAGATAGAATAAATTTAGGTTGCAAATTACCAATGGCGACAGGACTAACAACCCTAGTAAGACGTTTAGAGCATGCTGAGATAACGTGTAGAATCACCACAGTAGTAACACAAGCCATTCTGGCGTCTATGAATTTTCCGCTCATTTCTAGTCAGGATTCTATCACATTGCATTAAATCAGGTGCCTGTTCAGACAACACCATGAGGGAATTTGCGGTTTTGCGCTCCCGCAACCGCCGGTCGATTTGAATTGCCAGGGCCATGGAATCATTCAGACCTGTGGGAATGGGAAAACCCACCATCACATTCTTAATGGCTTCAGAAAGGCCATTTCTGAAATTTGCAGCCAATGCACACTCGTTCCACTGGGTCAGCACGGACCATTTCCGAAATTTTTGGCAATACACTTCAGCCTCGTCCTGGCCCTGAGACATAGCCAGCAAGGCTTTTTCTGCCTGAATCTCAAGATTGGGTTCCTCATAAAGCAAACCGAGCGCCAGAAAAAACGCATCAATATCAGCCAATGCCGGATCTCCTGGCGCCAGCGAGAAGGCCCAATCCTGAGGGTCGCCCCGTAAAAAAGAAATAACAATTTTCACTTGCTGAGCGGAGTCTCCAGATGAACAGGGTCTCAGGGACAAAAACAATTTACAATTATTCCTGAAATTTCTAAATTTAAATCGGTCTCCGGAAAACAGTTCAGGAATCGGTATCTTAGGTTCTGAGATAGGATTTCTGATAACATAATCTTGTATGCCCTGCTCACGAGCAGTAAGCTGGTCCACACCTGTAATCAAGGTCTGGACATTCATGTCTGCAGCAAACACAAGCCACTCAGAGGTAAAGGGGAAAAGAAAAAAAAATGAGAAAGAGAAAAAAAAAACTCAGAATTTTCTTTCTTATAATCCCGCTTCTGCAATGCATTTAACATTTAATACTGGCCTGGCAAACTGTTATGACCCCAATGGCGAGGGTCTCAGAGGAACAAGTAAGTCTGCGAAGTACAAAAATCCAGCTCATAGGGCAGTGGTAACTGGGTTGACCATATATCTACTCCTAACGCCAACACTAGAAGTAGCCGGGGAACATGCCTACGTTGGTCGCTAGATGTCTCGCGCCAGCCGGAGGACTAACTACCCCTAGAAGAGGAAAACAAAGACCTCTCTTGCCTCCAGAGAATAGACCCCAAAAGTTGGATACAAGCCCCCCACAAATAATAACGGTGAGGTAAGAGGAAATGACAAACACAGAGATGAACTAGGTTTAGCAAAGAGAGGCCCACTTACTAATAGCAGAATGTAGTAAGATAACTTATATGGTCAACAAAAACCCTATCAAAAATCCACACTGGAAATTCAAGAACCCCCGAACCGTCTAACGGCCCGGGGGGAGAACTCCAGCCTCCCTAGAGCTTCCAGCAAGGTTAGGATACAGATTATGTACAAGCTGGACAAAAATGCAAACAAAAACAAATAGCAAAAAGCAAGAAAGCAGACTTAGCTTAATCTAGCAGGAACCAGGATCAGTAGACAAGAGCACAACAGATTAGCTCTGATTACAACGTTGCCAGGCATTGAACTGAAGGTCCAGGGAGCTTATATAGCAACACCCCTGACCTAACGACCCAGGTGAGCATACAAGGGAAGGGATGGCAGACATTCCCAGAGTCAAATCACTAGTAACCACTAGAAGGAGCCAAAAAGGTAAATTCACAACAGGATCCACCATTCACAATAGGTGATGTCACAGCTCACCTCCTCCTCCTGTACAATGACTGATAACACCTCTGTATACAGGAGATAACACAGGATCCACCACTCACAATAGGTGATGTCACAGCTCACCTCCTCCTGCATAATGACTGATAACACCTCTATATACAGTAGATACACAGGATCCACCTTTCACAATAGGTGATGTCACAGCTCACCTCCTCCTGTACAATGACTGATAACACCTCTATACACAGTAGATAACACAGGATCCACCATTCACAATAGGTGATGTCACAGCTCACCTTCTCCCCCTGTACAATGACTGATAACACCTCTATATACAGTAGATAACACAGGATCTACCATTCACAATAGGTTATGTCACAGCTCACCTCCTCCTCCTGTACAATGACTGATGACACCTCTATATACAGTAGATAACACAGGATCCACCACTCACAATGGGTGATGTCACAGCTCACCTCCTCCTCCTGTACAATGACTGATAACACCTCTGTATACAGTAGATAACACAGGATCCACCATTCACAATAGGTGATGTCACACGTGATGTTTGGATTAGGGTTTCAGTTAGAATTGGGGGTTTCCACTGTTCAGGCACATCAGCGGCTCTCCAAACGAGACATGGCGTCCGATCTCAGTTCCAGCCAATTCTGCGTTGAAAAAGTAAAACGGTGCTCCTTCCCTTCCGAGCTCTCCCGTGTGCCCAAACAGGGGTTTACCCCAACATATGGGGTATCAGCGTACTCAGGACAAATTGGACAACAACTTTTGGGGTCCAATTTCTCCTGTTACCCTTGGGAAAATACAAAACCGGGGGCTAAAAAATAATTTTTGTGGAAAAAAAAGATTTTTTATTTTCACGACTCTGCGTTATAAATTGTAGTGAAACACTTCGGGGTTCAAAGTTCTCACAACACATCTAAATAAGTTCCTTGGGGTCTAGTTTCCGATATGGGGTCACTTGTGGGGGTTTTCCACTGTTTAGGTACATCAGGGGCTCTGCAAACGCAATGTGATGCATGCAGACCATTCCATCTAAGTCTGCATTCCAAACAACTCCTTCCCTCCTGAGCTCTGCCATGTGCCCAAACGGTGGTTGCCCCCACATATGGGGTATCAGCGTACTCAGCACAAATTGGACAACAACTTTTGGGGTCCAATTTCTCCTGTTACCCTTGGGAAAATACAAAACTGGGGTCTAAAAAATAATTTATGTGGGAAAAAAAGATTTTTTATCTTCACGGCTCTGCGTTATAAACTGTAGTGAAACACTTGGGGGTTCAAAGTTCTCACAACACATCTAGATAAGTTCCTTGGGGGTCTGGTTTCCAATATGGGGTCACTTGTGGGGGGGTTCTACTGTTTAGGTACATCAGGGGCTCTGCAAATGCAACGTGACACCTGCAGACCAATCCATCTAAGTCTGCATTCCAAACGGCGCTCCTTTCCTTCCGAGCTCTGCCATTCACCCAAACGGTGGTTCCCCCCCACATATGGGGTATCAGCGTACTCAGGACAAATTGGACAACAACTTGTGGGGTCCAATTTCTCCTGTTACCCTTGGGAAAATACAAAACTGGGGGCTAAAAATCATTTTTGTGAAAAAAAAAGGATTTTTTATTTTCACGTCTCTGTGTTATAAACTATAGTGAAACACTTGGAAGATTAAAGTACTCACAACACATCTAGATAAGTTCCTTAGGGGGTCTTCTTTCCAAAATGGTGTCACTTGTGGGGGGTTTCAATGTTTAGGCACATCAAGGGCTCTCCAAATGCAACATGGCGTCCCATCTCAATTCCAGTCAATTTTGCATTGAAAAGTCAAAAGGCGCTCCTTCCCTTCCGAGCTCCGCCATGCGCCCAAACAGTGGTTTACCCCCACAAATGGGGTATCAGCATACTCAGGACAAATTGCACAATAACTTTTGGGGTCCAATTTCTTCTATTACCCTTGGGAAAATAAAAAATGTGGGGCAAAATATCATTTTTGTGAAAAAATAAGATTTTTTATTTTTACGGCTCTGCATTATAAACTTCTGTGAAACACTCGGTGGGTCAAAGTGCTCACCACACATCTAGATAAGTTCCTTAGTGGGTCTAACTTCTAAAATGGTGTCACTTGTGGGGGGTTTCAATGTTTAGGCACATCAGGGGCTCTCCAAATGCGACATTGCATCCTATCTCAATTCCAGTCAATTTTGCATTGAAAAGTCAAATGGCGCTCCTTCCCTTCCGAGCTCTGCCATGCGCCCAAACAGTGGTTTACACCCACATATGTGGTATCAGCGTACTCAGGACAAATTGTACCACAAGTTTTGGGGTACAATTTCTCCTGTTACCCTTGGTAAAATAAAACAAATTGGAGCTTAAGTAAATTTTTGGGAAAAAAAAGTTAAATGTTCATTTTTTTTTAAACATTCCAAAAATTCCTGTGAAACACCTGAAGGGTTAATAAACTTCTTGAATATGGTTTTGAGCACCTTGTGGGGTGCAGTTTTTAGAATGGTGTCACACTTGGGTATTTTCTATCATATAGACCCCTCAAAGTGACTTCAAATGTGATGTGGTCCCTAAAAAAAATGGTGTTGTAAAAATGAGAAATTGCTGGTCAACTTTTAACCCTTATAACTCCCTAACAAAAAAAAATTTTGGTTCCAAAATTGTGCTGATGTAAAGTAGACATGTGGGAAATGTTACTTATTAAGTATTTTGTATGACAGATCTCTGTGATTTAAGGGCATAAAAATTCAAAGTTGGAAAATTGCGAAATTTTCAAAATTTTCCCCAAATTTCCATTTTTTTCACAAATAAACGCAGGTAATATCAAATAAATTTTACCACTATCATAAAGTAAAATATGTCATGAGAAAACAGTTTCAGAATCATCAGGATCCTTGAAGCGTTCCAGAGTTATAACCTCATAAAGGGACAATGGTCAGAATGATCCACCTTTCACAATAGGTGATGTCACAGCTCACCTCCACCTCCTGTACAATGACTGATAACACCTCTATATACAGTAGATAACACAGGATCCATCATTCACAATAGATGATGTCACAGCTCCCCTCCTCCTCTTGTACAATTGTACAATGACTGATAACACCTCTATATATAGAAGATAATACAGGATCCACCATTCACAATAGGTGATGTCACAGCTCACCTCCTCCTCCTGTACAATGACTGATAACACCTCTATATACAGTAGATAACACAGGATCCACCATTCACAATAGGTGATGTCACAGCTCACCTCCTCCTCCTGTAAAATGACTGATAACACCTCTATATACAGTAGATACACAGGATCCACCATTCACAATAGGTGATGTCACAGCTCACCTCCTCCTGTACAATGACTGATAACACCTCTATATACAGTAGATAACGCAGAATCCACCATTCACAATAGATGATGTCACAGCTCACCTCCTCCTCCTGTACAATGACTGATAACACCTCTATATACAGTAGATAACGCAAAATCCACCATTCACAATAGGTGATGTCACAGCTCACCTCCTCCTCCTGTACAATGACTGATGACACCTCTATATACAGTAGATATCACAGGATCCACCATTCACAATAGGTGATATCACAGCTCACCTCCTCCTTCTGTACAATGACTGATAACACCTCTATATACAGTAGATAACGCAGAATCCACCATTCACAATAGATGATGTCACAGCTCACCTCCTCCTCCTCCTGTACAATGACTGATGATAACAACTCTATATACAGTAGATAACGCAGAATCCACCATTCACAATAGGTGATGTAAAATTAAATTGAATCCTCAAATACTGACTTTCTATGATGAGAGTGTAAAGCCTCAGGTTCACAATGTTACTGTGCAGTTGGACGTCCGTATACATGGGTCTTATGGTCTATGTCAGGATATATCACCGGCAGTAGACCACTCGGCTCTTCTGTGTTTTCTGATGTCTGCTGTAAGTCATCCTGAATCCTGAATTCTTATTTTCAAGTTAGAAATTCAGAGAATAGTTTGGAATAACATATGGATGTTATACAATGTGTGGGAAAGCGCCAACGTCTAAAAATCCCACATACACTCGCTAAAGTCTGCAAAGCAAACACTAATGGAAGCCGACACTACCTGCCATGTGTTGCACAGAATCGCACTACAGCGAAAGAACACATTTTGCTTATCCTCCTGTGGCTCAGCGATGTGTCTCCAGGGCTGCCCCAGTCTCTGTTTTTGGACTGCAGTGGTGATGTCATATATTCTGAATGGCGAATCTTGTGCTATTTACTGTGTACATATGTGTCATCATTTTGTAATATTATGTGTAGTGGCTAGTGTAAAGAAAAAAAATCAGATTTATTAACCCCTTAATCCCATATGACGTACTATCCCGTCGAGGTGACCTGGGACTTAGTTCCCAGTGACGGCATAGTACGTCATAGTTGATCGGCCGCGCTCACGGTGGGAGCGCGGCCGATCGCCGCCGGGTGTCAGCTGATTATTACAGCTGACATCCGGCACTATGTGCCAGGAGCAGTCACGGATCACTCCCGGCACATTAACCCCCGCAACACTGCGATCAAACATGATCGCAGCGTTCCGGCGGCATAGGGAAGCATCGCGCAGGGAGGGGGCTCCTTGCGTGCTTCCCTAAGACCCTCGGAACAACGCGATGTGATCGCGTTGTTCAGAGGGTCTCCTACCTCCTCCTCCCTGCAGGTCCCAGATCCAAAATGGCCACGGGGCTCCTTCCGGGTCCTGCAGGGAGGTGGCTTGCAAGCGCCTGCTCTGAGTAGGCAAGCCTCCTGCAGTGCCTATTAGATCGCTGATCTGACACAGTGCACTGAAAAGTGTCAGATCATTGATCTGATAATATATAGTGATGTCCCCCCCCCCCCGAGGCAATGTTATAAAGTAAAAAATATATATATATTTACATGTGTAAAAAAAAAAAAATTCCTAAATAAAGAAAAAAAAAATATTGTTCCAATAAATACATTTTTTTAGCTAGATAAAAAAAACAATACAAGTACACATATTTAGTATGGTCCGTAACGACCCGACCTATAAAACTGTCCCACTAGTTAACCCCTTCAGTGAACACCGTAAAAAAAAAAATGAGGCAGAAAACAACACTTTATTATCATGCCGCCAAAAAAAATAACCATACGACCGCTGAAAACGCCATCTTGTCCCGCAAAAAATGAGCCACCATACAGCATCATCAGCGAAAAAATAAAAAAGTTATAGTCCTCAGAATAAAGTGATGCAAAAATAATTATTTTTTATATAAAATAGTTAGTTATCGTATAAAAGCGCCAAAACATTAAAAAATGATATAAATGAGGTATCGCTGTAATCGTACTGACCCGAAGAATAAAACTGTATTATCAATTTTACGAAATGTGGAACGGTATAAACGCCCCCCCAAAAGAAATTCATGAATAGCTGGTTTTTGGTCATTCTGCCTCACAAAAATCGGAATGAAAAGCGATCAAAAAATGTCACGTGCCCGAAAATGGTACCAATAAAAACGGCAACTTGTCCCACAAAAAACAAGACCTCACATGACTCTGTGGACCAAAATATGGAAAAATTATAGCTCTCAAAATATGGAGACGCAAAAACTATTTTTTGCAATAAAAAGCGTCTTTTAGTGTGTGACAGCTGCCAATCATAAAAATCCGCTAAAAAACCCGCTATAAATGTAAATCGAACCTCCCTTTATCACCCCCTTAGTTAGGGAAAAATAATAAATTTTAAAAAATGTATTTATTTTCTTTTTCCCATTATGGTTAGGGTTAGGGTTGGGGCTAAAGTTAGGGTTAGGGCTACAGTTAGGATTGGGGCTAAAGTTAGGGTTAGGGTTGGGGCTAAAGTTAGGGTTAGGGCTACAGTTAGGGTTGGGCTACAGCTAGGGTTGGGGCTACAGTTTGGGTTATAGTTGGGGCTAAAGTTAGGGTTAGGGTTGGGGCAAAAGTTAGGGTTAGGGCTACAGTTTGGGTTGGGCCTACAGTTAGGGTTGGGGCTAAAGTTAGGGTTAGGGTTGGGGCTAAAGTTAGGGTTTGGATTACATTTACGGTTGGGATTAGGGTTAGGGGGTGGTTAGGGTTATGGTTTGGATTAGGGTTAGAGGTGTGAATTTTTGTGGAAAAAAAATAGTTTTTATTTTCACGACACTCTGCGTTATAAATTGTAGTGAAACACTTGGGGGTTCAAAGTTCTCACAACACATCTAGATAAGTTCCTTGGGGGTCTAGTTTCCAATATGGGGTCAATTGTGGGGTGTTTCTACTGTTTAGGTACATCAGGGGCTCTGCAAATGCAACGTGACACCTGCAGACCAATCCATCTAAGTCTGCATTCCAAACGGCGCTCCTTCCCTTCCGAGCTCTGCCATGCGCCCAAACGGTGGTTCCCCCCCACATATGGGGTATCAGCGTACTCAGGACAAATTGGACAACAACTTTTGGGGTCCAATTTCTCCTGTTACCCTTGGGAAAATACAAAACTGGGGGCTAAAAAATCATTTTTGTGAAAAAAAAAGGATTTTTTATTTTCACGGCTCTGCGTTATAAACTGTAGTGAAACACTTGGAGGATTAAAGTTCTCACAACACATCTAGATAAGTTCCTTAGGGGGTCTTCTTTCCAAAATGGTGTCACTTGTGGGGGGTTTCAATGTTTAGGCACGTCAGGGGCTCTCCAAACGCAACATGGCGTCCCATCTCAATTCCAGTCAATTTTGCATTGAAAAGTCAAAAGGCGCTCCTTCCCTTCCGAGCTCCGCCATGCGCCCAAACAGTGGTTTACCCCCACAAATGGGGTATCAGCATACTCAGGACAAATTGCACAATAACTTTTGGGGTCCAATTTCTTCTATTACCCTTGGGAAAATAAAAAATGTGGGGCAAAATATCATTTTTGTGAAAAAATAAGATTTTTTATTTTTACGGCTCTGCATTATAAACTTCTGTGAAACACTCGGTGGGTCAAAGTGCTCACCACACATCTAGATAAGTTCCTTAGTGGGTCTAACTTCTAAAATGGTGTCACTTGTGGGGGGTTTCAATGTTTAGGCACATCAGGGGCTCTCCAAATGCGACATTGCATCCTATCTCAATTCCAGTCAATTTTGCATTGAAAAGTCAAATGGCGCTCCTTCCCTTCCGAGCTCTGCCATGCGCCCAAACAGTGGTTTACACCCACATATGTGGTATCAGCGTACTCAGGACAAATTGTACCACAAGTTTTGGGGTACAATTTCTCCTGTTACCCTTGGTAAAATAAAACAAATTGGAGCTTAAGTAAATTTTTGGGAAAAAAAAGTTAAATGTTCATTTTTTTTTAAACATTCCAAAAATTCCTGTGAAACACCTGAAGGGTTAATAAACTTCTTGAATATGGTTTTCAGCACCTTGTGGGGTGCAGTTTTTAGAATGGTGTCACACTTGGGTATTTTCTATCATATAGACCCCTCAAAGTGACTACAAATGTGATGTGGTCCCTAAAAAAAATGGTGTTGTAAAAATGAGAAATTGCTGGTCAACTTTTAACCCTTATAACTCCCTAACAAAAAAAAATTTTGGTTCCAAAATTGTGCTGATGTAAAGTAGACATGTGGGAAATGTTACTTATTAAGTATTTTGTATGACAGATCTCTGTGATTTAAGGGCATAAAAATTCAAAGTTGGAAAATTGCGAAATTTTCAAAATTTTCCCCAAATTTCCATTTTTTTCACAAATAAATGTAGGTAATATCATATAAATTTTACCACTATCATAAAGTAAAATATGTCATGAGAAAACAGTTTCAGAATCATCAGGATCCTTGAAGCGTTCCAGAGTTATAACCTCATAAAGGGACAGTGGTCAGAATTGTAAAAATTGGTCCTATCATTAACGTGCAAACCACCCTTGGGCGTTAAGGGGTTAATATAGATGTCATATGGAAAAAAAATAACCTTAAATATAAAACCATGATTTAAGCAATAGGTCATTTTTCTGATGACACGTTCCATTTGCAGTGGACCCCATTGCCACCAGGATTCCTGTCCTACAGCTACAGGTTGCACATACAGCATGTCCACCCCTGTGATATGTTCTGAACTCCACATTACCCATGACAGACCCATCAGTTCTCAAAAAAAGTCTTTATACTTCAAAAATTTGCTGGACAGAACCAACAGAGGTCCACCTAAGCAATAATTGACCCTTGTGGTAGACTTTGGAACATTTGTCATTCGTCAATAGTCTTTTATTTTTGGGTCATTTGTTCCTTTCCCCAATAAAGAGGGCTAGCTCCTCTAACTATGGTGGAAGACCGGCTGCAGTCATTGCCTGCGGCAAACTTTCGTCATCCCTATTTTCCAGGCAATGAAACAAAGTAACCCCCTCCCAGCGGCTCTCTTCCCCCCTCACTGATTACACAGCTCTAACATACAATCAGGATTATTTTTATAGAATACAATTTTCAGCTAAATTAACTTTTGAAGTAACTTTTACAGAACTTCTGGCCTATGTTATTTTATTTAAAAAAAAAAAAAAACCACTTTTAAGTTAATTGTGACTTTAGTCTTAATCTAAAAAATACTAGTTTTAATTTTCTACAGATTCAGGCTTCCCCCCGGATGAATCACTGATGAAATGGTTTCTCGTAAAGAGCTGTGTTAATCTAGAATTTCACAAGGTTCCACCAACTTTTACAAGAATGGTGTTAGTTTTCAGAATAGCAGGATTACTTGAACATATGTTCCACAGTTATTTGCTCTTGGGTAAAGTTTACTTTTTATTTTTTTTACATGAAATTATCCTGCATGTGGAAAATTGTTAAAGTAAACTTCTTTTTTTAAAGACATGTTATTTTTAGGTCTGGGCTGATTAACTTCTTAATATATCTTTAAAGCGGATGTAGCTGTACCTATAACTATAACTATGTTATTAGTGAGATGTAAAGTCGGCCAATCTCGCACCAGATATTGGCAAGTTTAGCCGACTTTAATTCAATATGTACAGATGCATCGAAGAGGATCTTTCACTGAATTTTCTAGTTTATTCTGTATACCTCTCTCTGATTGGTGCTGCTCCGCTGATTCTGGAACAGTTTTTCTTTTTCTTTTGTGTCCCTCCATTCTAAAGTTATGCCCTCCGGTATAAAACATGAAAAGATTTCTTTCAACAACTGGGCGTATACCACAGAACTTCTCTGTGGGTGTGGCCTTGTTTTGATTGGTCTATGTTAGAGGAGAAAAAGCAAACACCCACAGGGAACTTTTGTGGTACACGCCCAGTTGGTTGAAGGGAAAATTTGCACCATTATTACTAGGAGGCATTACGGTACTTTGGAACGGAGAATCACAGTTGAAAAAGAAAAGCTGTACCAGAATCAGTGAAGCAAATGAATTAGGGGAGGTACAAAGTTTTAATATAAAATATACAATAAAAAGTAATCTTTAGGACATGTCACACATTATAAAAGCATTGGGGACATTATATCAGAATTGGGGATATTATACCAGGATGGGGAATGTAATATCAGAATGGGGACATTTTACTAGGATGAGGTCATTATACCAGAACGGTGGCATTATAGCAAAATGGGAGACATCATACCATAATGGGGAGCATTGTCCCAAAATGGGGGACATTATACCATAATGGGGAGCACTATCCCCAAATGGGGGACATTATACCAATATGGGGACATTATACCAGGATGGGGAGCATTATCCCAAAATGAGGGACATTATACCAGGATGGGGACATTATACCAAAATGGGGGACATTATACCATGATGGGGGGGACATTATACTGTTACGCATGTGGATGTGCCTGGAAGAGCGTAACAGAGTAAACACCCGGTTCTTCACTAGAGCCCCTGATGGTGTGGTGAGACTTGAGCCCAGGTGCTACTCCAGGACAGAACCTAGAGCTGCGGCAGCTGACCCCCAAAGGGGCAAGAAAGCAGGTCAAGCCAGGAACTGAAACATAGGAGAACATGCGGCTGGTAGATAGAACAGGTACCAGATCAGGAACGGACAGAATGATTTCAGGAGCACAGGACGGCCTCTGGTATGGGATCACAGGAGCAGGTTCAGACTGGACTGATGGGGATAGGAATATAGGTGCGGCTAGATGGATAAGGCTCAGTACTTGGTAGAGGCCGGACAGACTCAGAAACAGGATGCAGCTGGGCAGATAGGTATCAGTTCAGAAAAGGTGGGCAGGATTGGATGCAGGCAGGACAGACAGGCTCAGGTTCAGACTAGGCAGGGAAGAACAGGCAGGGACAGGTTTAGACAGGGCTAGCAGGATGGACTACATCAGATTCAGACAGAGCACATGTGCAGGGACCTTACAACTTGGTAGCAGAAAACACGCTGGCTCTGGCTACTGAAATTGCTAAAGCACCTCCTAATAGGGGAGGGTGCCTTAAATATCAGATGTCTCCGAGCTATTGGCTGGGAATGTTTTCAGAAGCACGCTGTCCCTTTAAGAGGTATTGAGCGTGTGCCCTAAGGACTTTCCCAGGAGACCTGCATGCCGTGCACAAGTGCTAGGAGTAAACAGATGCAGAGGGAGCGCAGACGGGGAAGTGAACACTCCAGTGTCTCTGTAGGGAAGTGGAAAGTGATTTGTGTACGGACGCTGACAGTGTTCTAAATGGGGCTATTATACCAGGATGGAGGACATTATACCAGAATGGGAGACATTATACCAGGATGGGGGACATTAAACCAAAATGGGGGAGATTATACCAGGATGGGGGACATTATACCAGAATGGGTACATTATACCAGAATGCGAGACATTATACCAGGATGGGGACGTTACACCATGAAGGGTCCCATAATTGAGGACAATGTTATAGCATTGGGCCCAGGATGGGAGAGATTATTATAAGAAGGAGCCAGGATGGGTGATATTATTACATGGAGGTGAACACATATGTCTTTATGGGATCTAGAATGCTACACGGGCCCATACGTCTGACTAACATGCAAATGGAGGCCCAGGTCCAAATTTTGCACCAGGGCCCATCAGACTCTAGTTACACCTCTGTGTGCACACTTAGTCTATAATAATTAGACTACAAAGTAAACAGTTTTTCCGACGGCATCTAAACAAGCTCGGCATAGTCCACAACCTCAGGAGGCCAATATCGTGACGTGAGTATAATCCTGACTATATTTTCACCGCGTTAAACAGCACAATTATGCAAAATGCAATAACAAATGCAGCAGTAAAACTGCCTCAGTAAATAGATTCACAAGGAAAGTGCATAAAGCAGCGTGTAATGTACCTAGAAGAAGAGAACTGATACTGCGCAATAAATAGACAATGGAAACAACAGCTTCAAGAAAGCTTTTATCTTCATTAAGGCTGCAGCCGGGATGAAGGAGCGCTCCTGGCTACGGCTCCTCTGTTACCGTCATACTGTGGCTATAATTGCAAAGGGACGGCAGATCTGCGGATTATGTTGTTAAGATCTCAGGTCCCACATTCATGCAATTATTAACTCATCAATACGCACCATGGAATGACCACATCACCATTGTGATATTGTAATATTGTTGTTACAATACAATAATTTTAAGAGGTGATACTACTATTATCTAACGATTGCCATATAACTTAGATAGTGGTCAGCTGAGCTTTCATTCCGACCCATATATCCCATACCCATGAATGATTGTAGAGAGCCCCCAGACGCAGGGCCACGGGGCACTCGGTACCGGGCCTCTCAGTCTCGGTCTTGGGGTTGTCACGGTGGCCTGACCCGGTCCGTGACCCTGCTAAGAGGCATCCAATCAAAGGTGGTGGTGTGTGGTGCGAGGAAATAACGAGGACACATGGTTGCAGTCTCTTTACCTCTTTACTGAAGGCTTCAGGATCCGCAATCCGGAGCACTGCTAACAGGGCTGGCTGAGACCGGCCGGTCCGAAGGCACCTCCAGAGTTCCCTTCACAGGTGGAAATCAGTGCCTCCCTACTAGCGCCTGTGTGTTGTAGTACTTCCCTGCTGAGCACCACGGGATAGTCCTCACAACTGTTGTGTCTTTTTCTGATGTTCTTTCCCACAACTCGTATCTTTTCTGATGCTCTTCTCCGTCCCCCAGATGATATGGCTAGGACGCACCCGTATGACAGGTAGGCCTGGAGTTCTTCTGGGACCCTAGTGACGCCCCTCTCCCACAGTTGCCCCCTATGTCTGCTTAGGTGATTTAGCTGAGACAGCCAACCTATAATTAACTGTCCTGCCGCTGTTTGAAGTAATGCTTGGAGTCCAATACTACTGGAGTTCCGGCCACCGGCGACGCGCCTCAGTAGGATGTTGCCGATCTCGGGGCACGACTCCTACTGGTATTATCTCCTTTTTGCTGCGATCTCGTTTCTCACTGCTTCACAATAAACCTCACTTCTTGTCCTTTCTTAAGACACCGCCGCAAATCAGTGCAGGCGCGGTTCCGTAACGTTCTGTCTGTTTGCTAGGCCTCTGTCAGGATCCCACCCTTGACAGGGACCCCCCTGAATCTTCTCAAGCAACCCCTTCTCTCACTAGGTGTTGCCTGGGCAAAACCCAGTCAGCTTCTCCCTCACTTTCTATCCAACCCCCAATTTTAGTGAGGACTCTTAAATGTTACAAAACAGGAACATGGTTAAATATTTTAAGTAACACACTATAAATAACTTCTATTACCCAGCCGGGTATTCTACTAAGTGCAAATTCTGAACAATAATTTAACTTTGCCTTTAAGGACGTATAAGCTGGATCCACTAAAGGCCTACTATAGAACTCTATAATATAAATTAACTTTTTGTCACTTCTCTTTTCTAAGTACAACTCTTTCCTATTGACTCTCTGATTCGTCTAATGCAGGACCGCCTGTCTATCTGCCCAGGCCTACTGCCTCTCTCCCAATTCACAGTACAAGATTGGTTAACCATCTCTTTATGGTTTTCAGGAGGACTCCCTAACCTCTACAGGTTTGTTTTTCCCTGAAATTCAGCTTTCAGTTCTTTCCTGTCCTCAGTCTTTTAATAACATTATTAAACATTTGCGATAACTAACTAACTACACATTACTTGCCACATACAACATTATTACTGTTCACTTTCTTTTAAGGTAACATTACACAGTAGGTGCAACTAGTGAACTTCCCCTTTAAGAGGGAACCAAGTCTCTTTGAGGTAGTGCAACTGCTCAAGTTGCAAGTCTGTCTACAGCAGGAACTCCTGTGCTGTTTACAGAAATAGTTTCTTCGAAAAGGGTCCCTTTTCTTGTAAAACCAGTAGGGGGCACCCTTAATAGGGTGCAAACTATGTACAAAACAGTTTGTGAACCATTCACCGTTCATGATTCGGCAGTCTTTATCTTTAACAAGGAGCAAAAAGGAAAATAAAAGCAAAAATAAAAAGCAATAGGGATCCCGGGTAAACTAAGGGATCCCTTTAAGAATAACCCTAGTCGGGTATTAGCAGCAAAGAGCAGGGAAACAAACAGTTAACTATTTACATTTTCATGGTTTCGGGTCTATCATTACATGAGGTTACACGGCATCTGCTGGTGACGGACACTCTCTGGCCGGTAAGGCTGCGGTCCTCTGTCCTCGGCGGATGCGGAATCGGTATCATTGGTTCGTCTCCCAGATGCGGTCAGATCACCCGGTGTCTGGATTCGAATGTCGGCTGTTGTTGCAAGTTCAGTAGCGGCGATAATACACACCGTGGCGACAGTAGTGGCGTTGGTCAAATCCGGGTTAGTCATAGTCGGGACAGCAGGTGGCGCTACTGCCAGCTCGCATCGTTGGATGTCTCGAGCGCACCACCCCTGCGCACTCCGGTGGCGAGTGTAGGTCACCTGGTCCCCTTTACATGGTAGCGGATTGTCACATCTATTGCGGAACGGGGTTTTCACATTGTAGCTGGTAAAGAAGATTTCAGTCGGCAGTCCCGGTTCTTGTATAGAGCCCCAACCCCGCTTCGGGTGAAAGGCCAATACAGTCCCCTGCCTTACCGGGTTCCTCTTATTGGGTTCAGTCTTTGGTCTCTGCACTCTTGGTGGGTCATTGGGTTCTGTCTCTTTTTGGTTTTGCCATTGTCGAATTAAGCATTGCTTATACTGTTCCCAGGTGAGCGCAGCAATGCTGAGGCCCTCCTGCCTGGCCCCATCCGGCCCGATCCGTGGGGTATCCCACTGAAAGACCACCCCCTCTGAGCTCACATCTAGCGGTTTCCTGTTATGATCCGGTGACCTTGGAGCCGCATGAAACTTTCTCTGGAGTCGGTGGAACCTGTACTGACCGCAAATCCTGAACTAACACCGCAACTAGAAGTAGCCGTGGGGTGTGCCTAACAAACCCTAGACACCTCGACACAGCCGGAGGACTAAATACCCCTATAGATGGAAATAGGAATACTACCTTGCCTCAGAGCAGAACCCCAAAGGATAGGTAGCCCCCCACGAATAATGACTGTGAGTAGGAGAAGAAAAGACACACGCAGGTAGAAAACAGGATTTAGCAAAAGAGGCCACTCTAGCTAAATAGGAAAGGATAGGACAGAATACTAGGCGGTCAGTAATAAAACCCTTCCAAAAATATCCACCGCAGATAATACAAAAAATTCCACAATCTAACTAAAGACGTGGAATGAATATCTGCAACCCCAGAGAATCCAACAAGACTGAGAAAATACTGACACAATCTAAGCTGGACAAAAACACACAAAAGAATAGCACTGAATTATGAAGCACACAGCATGTGTACCACAGAAAAAAAAACAGACACTTATCTTTGCTGATTTGGCAGAAAGGCAGGAGGAACCAGGCAGAGGTCCAACACCTCCAAACAACAATTGACAACTGGCAAGGACTAATGAATCCTGCACACCTAAATACCCCAGTCAGAACTGCAATCAGCAGACACACCTGACCAGGACTGCAACCCAGGGACAACTGCATTACCACCTACTACCACCGGAGGGAACCCAAAAGCAGAATTCACAACAGTTTCCCCATCGTTGTTGGTAACGGAGGCACTAGTTTCCCCATGGTGTCTGGGGTCAGCACTACCAGCTCAGCGGTGAAAACTCGGTTACTGTCGGGCTGGGGAGCGGTCACAGGAGCAGGAGCGGTCGGGGGAGCAGGGACGCTTTCATTACCTGCGTCTGATGTGATTCCACCGATGTCGATCAGCGCCGTTGACAAGGACGCTGGAATCGGCTGCAGCCCGGACCGCGGTTCCTCCAGGGCGTCCTCCAAACACGGTTCCGCCTTCCATGGCTTCGCATCTGCTGGCTCCGTGATTGGGATAGGTGGACTCGGCTCCTCCGCCGGCGGCTCCAAGGAGTTCGGGTCCCTCAGCTGCGGCGGGTTCGGGTCCGCCTCTAGCCGGTGGAGACAACCCGGGATCACTGCGTTGTCGCTCAGGTACTCGCTGGTCACCTTCGCTGTCTCAAAGTCAGTAGCTGCACTTGCACCTGGCTCCACCATTTCTTGGGGGTCGGGCTTCGGCTTGCCTGAGTTCCCGCGGTTGCACACCAGGGGGTGGTTCTCCTCTGCTTCGGGGCAGGTCGTCAGTTTGCAGCAATAGTCGGAGGGGGCGGTCGCCACTCCTGGCGCCGCTTTGATAGTCTCCTCCCATGGCACGCCCTTCTTCCTCTGCGCTCCCCGTGGTGCTGCAATGGCGGCGGTTTTGGCGGGAACTTTTGGCAGCAAGTGGCAATCCCCAGTCTTTGCAATAAATCACGGTTTAGGCACAAGTCAATCACAGTTCCAAGGCACACATGACCTGTTTCTTCAGGCTTAAGTAGATCCTGTTCGTGACACCAAGTTGGAGCGCCCCCAGACGCAGGGCCGTGGGGCACTTGGTACCGGGCCTCTCAGTCTCGATCTTGGGGTTGTCACGGTGGCCTGACCCGGTCCGTGACCCTGCTAAGGGGCGTCTAATCAAAGGTGGTGGTGCGTGGTGCGAGGAAATAACGAGGACACAGGGTTGCAGTCTCTTTACCTCTTTACTGTAGGCTTCAGGATCCGCAATCCGGAGCACTGCTAACAGGGCTGGCTGAGACCGGCCAGTCCGAAGGCACCTCCAGAGTTCCCTTCACAGGTGGAAATCAGTGCCTCCCTACTAGCACCTGTGTGTTGTAATACTTCCCTGCTGAGCACCACGGGATAGACCTCACAACTGTTGTGTCTTTTTCTGATGTTCTTTCCCACAACTCGTATCTTTTCTGATGCTCTTCTCCGTCCCCCAGATGATATGGCTAGGACGCACCCGTATGACGGGTAGGCCTGGAGTTCTTCCGGGACCCTAGTGACGCCCCTCTCCCACAGTTGCCCCCTATGTCTGCTTAGGTGATTTAGGTGAGACAGCCAACCTATAATTAACTGTCCTGCCGCTGTTTGAAGTAATGCTTGGAGCCCAATACTTCCTCGGCGTTCCGGCCACCGGCGACGCGCCTCAGTAGGATGTTGCCGATCTCGGGGCACGACTCCTACTCCTTTTTGCTGCGATCTCGTTTCTCACTGCTTCACAATAAACCTCGCTTCTTGTCCTTTCTTAAGACACCGCCGCAAATCAGTGCAGGCGCGGTTCCGGAACGTTCTGTCTGTTCGCTAGGCCTCTGTCAGGATCCCACCCCTGACAGGGACCCCCCTGAATCTTCTCAAGCAACCCCTTCTCTCACTAGGTGTTGCCTGGGCAAAACCCAGTCAGCTTCTCCCTCACTTTCTATCCAACCCCCAGTTTTACCAAATTGTGAGGAGTGGCCTAATGCATAGTACCCTTAGCTGCCCCTGGAGGCCAGACGGTGAAGTGTATTGGTGCCTGTGATACCTGGTCAGGTGAACTCCTTTGGTGCCATCAGACGTACCATCACTCCCCTTAGTGGCAGAGGGATGTTACTGCAACGACCAGGTCTCTGGGGCACTGAAATTGCCTCAGTTGAGCATTCATGTGTTCCCAATAGTATGCCTCTGTCAGGATTCTATGGCAGAAGCTTTTCTCCCAGGAGAACAAAAGGATTGCAAGTTGAAATTTAACATGTTTAATCCTTCTTTATCTTGACATTATTTGTCGGGATGCAATCATCCAAATTAGATGCTCAGCCAGTCCAGTGACAAAATTGGAGAATTCTACTGACTTTTCTGTAATGTGTATGGAGGTCTTAAGACTGGCCATGTGCCATAGATCGCTGTTGCCCTACTCTGAGCCATGTGTATCTGTGTTTTTCATTAGGGCAGAAGGATAATCTCTGACTAGACTGCTGTGACAAAATCTTGTCTCTCGGAATATAGGATCAGGCTTATTGACATCTGTCTGCACGATCCTTCATTCCCCCGATATTTGCCATCAGGGATAAAATTCTGTAGATCCAAAACACATTATATAGTTGGCCAGTCCAGCAGAAATGATAGGGTTTGTCTACTTTGTGGAAACATTACATTCTCAGCTGCTCCAAATTTAAACTCAGAAGACCCAAAAAGGTTTACAGATAGGGAGGCCTACTACTTACATTTACTGGTTCCATCTCAGGCTTACCTTACTCATGGTCATTTCAGTTGAGCATAAAGATTTGCAAGACTATGGTCTAGTGGCCGCATTGGTAGTCGGCAGATGCTAGACCACAATCCTGTGAAAATGACAGTGCACAATAAACTTTCCAGAATAACTGATTTCCAAGAGGTTTCAGGAGATTTGCTGATACTTCTAGGAGATGTCTACTTTTTCTGGGAGCCTCCCCGGTGTTTCAGAGGAATTGGCAAAGGCGAGGTACAACAATATTGACAAAATTATCTTTAAGATGACAGTTATATGGCCATTCCCAAATGTTGCTCACTTCTCTCTTGTGCTATTGTCATGTCACTTTCTTAGACCATATAGTCCGTGTCATGCCGAGGGACAGCGCCTGAGTATTCAGGTAGTTGACAAGATGCTGCTACTCTGGATTACTTCTTTGTCGTATGACCTCTCATCAAAACAGCTCTGCTATAAAGTCCTCTCTGTAATACCACTGTGCCACCTCTTCAATGAACTCTGTTACAGACTAAAGTCTGCTAAATCTCTAAGTCAACTCTACGATGCTGCAAGGCCTGATCTACAGTGGACTCCAGCACAAACTCAGCTCTGCAACATATCGGAGTGAACTATGCCATAGCCCCCAACCATCTTGGCTTTAGAGGGACTGTCCTGATTTGGGGGAGCTGTCCTGCTATCTCGGGAAGTCAGGGTAATGTCCTGAGTTTCACTCACACTTTCAGCGATGTCTCCTGCAGTGAAGGCTTCACTCACTTCTTCACTGCGTCCGTTCACTGCTCCTCCATTGTAATCCTTGTGCTTGTAAAGATGCTGCTTAAGGCCGGGGTCACACTTGCGAGTGCAATGCGAGAAACTCACGCTATTCTCTCACATCAATGCCCGGCACAGCCGTCAGCACTCGGGACCAGAGTGTTCAGCTGCATGTATTTCTATGCAGCCGCACGCTCCGCTCTCGAGTGCCGGGTATTGAGGTGAGAGACTCGCCGAGTTTCTCGCATTGCACTCACAGTGTGACCCCGGCCTAAATGTGAGGTTTTGGTGCTTTATTTACTATATAGATTTCTACATGGAGCCTGAAAAAAGTAATGGTGAAAAAAACCACAGTTGCTGTTTTTAAGCTAAGACGCAAAGATCTTATGTACTATAAAAAACACATTAAAAACGCTGCTTCACGTCTACTCTAGAAATGCATCAAATAATGGGGAAAAGACATAAAAGAATGCATCAAATAAAGGTGAAAAGGCATAAAAGATTGTAGTAAATGATAGGGAAAAGGAATAAAAGACTGCAGCAAATAATGGGGAAAAGGCATAGAAAAATGCATCAAATAGTGGGGAAAAGACATAAATGAATGCATCAAATAATGGGGAAAAATCATAAAAGAATGCAGCAAATAATTGGGAAAAGACATAAATTAATACAGCAAATAATGGGGAAAAGACATAAAAGAATGAGGCAAATAATAAGGGAAAAGGCATAAAAAAATGCATCAAATAATGGGGAAAAGGTATAAAAGAATGCAGAAAATTTGGGGGCATAAAAGAATGCAGCAAATAATGGGAAAAAGGCATAGAACAATGCAGCAAATAAAGGGGAAAAGGCATAAAAAATGCAGCAAAAATGCAATAATTAGAGAAGATTGTTTTGTAGTTTGGTGCTGACACCTACAGAAAACATGAAGACAAAAAGCGGCAGAAAAGGCAGCATTTGTGTTGAGTGTGAACACAGCCTTAGGCTGGGTTCACATTGCGTTACTGCAGTCCGTTCAACGCATGCGTTAAACGGACTGCATTAACGCAAGTGCCGAAAAAGATTGCGTTATAATGCAATGTGAACTCAGCCTTACAGACATGTTTGGCAAATTGGCGCTTAAAAAAAAAGTGTTCAACTCGCTAAAAAAGCAAGACCTTATATAAAAATATAAAAGTTATGGCTGCTACTTCTAGGAATGAGCAAACAAATAAATAAATCCATAGGTCCTAGGATACAGAACAGACCTGAATATAGGTCTACACCCGCAGTCCTGGGTATCTCATGAACTATCCTCGCTGCCAACGCATCTCTGAAAATTTCTTGCTCCAGCATATAAAGAAATTATTAAGGGCTGTGGTTAGGGACCTGGCAAAAAATATGGCGTGGCATGGATGCACAGTTTGTCGCTCTTTTGCTTCTCTAAAACTTGGAAGATATGCTTTACCACACTGCTGTGCCAACGATGCATTTATATCACTGAGTTGACTCTGCTACTTCACTGGGTCAGATCTGCCTCTGAATCCCTTATACAATTGAGCTCTGCTTCATCAGTTCCTCACTGCTGAGTTACTCTGCTACTTTACTGCCTCTGTGTTATGACCTTGTGGTTAAGGAGCAACATGGGACGAGCTCTGAGGAGATGGTATCTTTACTGACCGCAGTTCCTGAACCTAACACAACACTAGAAGTAGCCGTGGAATGTTCCTGTCACTCCCTAGACATCTCGTCACAGCCGGAGAACTAACTACCCCTAAAGATGGAAACAGGAAAGCTATCTTGCCTCAGAGAAAATTCCCAAAGGACAGACAGCCCCCCACAAATATGGACTGTGAGTGGAGAGGGAAATGACAAACACAGAATGAAACCAGGATTTAGCAAAGGAGGCCACTTCTAACTAGATAGACAGAATAGGAAAGGATACTGTGCGGTCAGTATTAAAAGCTAGAAAAATCCATCACAGAGTTTACAAAAAATCTCCACACCTGACTAACGGTGTGGAGGGCAAATCTGCTTCCCCAGAGCTTCCAGCTTAACTGAATATTGAATACTGACAAGCTGGACTAGAGCAAACATAAAATGAGCTGAATGATTAAGTCCACAGCAAGAGGACAACAAATTAACATGCAAGGACTTATCTTTGCTGAACAGGACGGACTATCAAGGAAATCCAAGGAGAGATCTAAATCCAACCAAGAAACATTGACAGCTGGCACTGGCTGAAGATCAGAGCCAGGCTAAATAGCAGAGCAGGAAAGACGATCAGTGGAAGCAGCTGCTAAGCTAAATCCAAGGAGCAGCAGTTCCACTTAAAACCACCGGAGGGAGCCCAAGGGCAGAATTCACAAAAGTGCCATTTACAACCACCGGAGGGAGCCCAAGAACGGAATTCACAACAGTACCCCCCCCCCCTTGAGGAGGGGTCACCGAACCCTCACCAGAGCCCCCAGGCCGATCAGGACGAGCCAAGTGAAAGGCCCGAACCAAATCGGCGGCATGGACATCGGAGGCAACAACCCAAGAATTATCCTCCTGGCCATAACCCTTCCACTTGACAAGATACTGAAGACTCCGCCTCGAAAAACGAGAATCCAAAATCTTCTCCACCACATATTCCAACTCCCCCTCAACCAACACCGGGGCAGGAGGATCAACAGAGGGAACAACGGGTACCACATATCTCCGCAACAAAGATCTATGGAAAACATTATGGATGGCAAAAGAGGCAGGAAGGGCCAAACGAAAAGATACCAGATTGATAATCTCAGAAATCTTTTAGGGACCAATAAAGCGAGGCTTGAACTTAGGGGAAGAAACCTTCATAGGAACATGACGAGAAGATAACCAAACTAAATCCCCAACACGAAGCCGGGGACCAACACACCGACGGCGGTTAGCAAAACGTTGAGCCTTTTCCTGAGACAATGTCAAATTGTCCAGAGCCTTTTCCTGAGACAACATCAAATTGTCCACCACATGAGTCCAAATCTGCTGTAACCTGTCCACCACAGAATCCACACCAGGACAATCCGAAGGCTCAACCTGCCCTGAAGAAAAACAAGGATGAAAACCAAAATTACAAAAAAAAGGCGAAACCAAACTAGCCGAACTAGCCCGATTATTAAGGGCAAACTCGGCCAACGGCAAGAAGGCCACCCAATCATCCTGATCAGCAGACACAAAGCATCTCAAATAGGTTTCCAAGGTCTGATTGGTTCGCTCAGTTTGGCCATTTGTCTGAGGATGAAACGCCGAAGAAAAAGACAAATCAATGCCCATCCTAGCACAAAAGGACCGCCAAAACCTAGAAACAAACTGAGAACCTCTGTCAGACACAATATTCTCCGGAATGCCATGCAAACGAACCACATGCTGAAAAAACAATGGAACCAAATCAGAGGAGGAAGGCAATTTAGGCAAAGGTACCAAATGGACCATCTTAGAAAACCGGTCACAAACCACCCAGATAACAGACATCTTCTGGGAAACAGGAAGATCCGAAATAAAATCCATGGAAATATGCGTCCAGGGCCTCTCAGGGACCGGTAAAGGCAAAAGCAACCCACTAGTGCAGGAACAGCAAGGCTTGGCCCGGGCACAAGTCCCACAGGACTGCACAAAAGAATGCACATCCCGCGACAAGGAAGGCCACCAAGAGGACCTAGCAACCAAATCTCTGGTACCAAAAATCCCAGGATGACCAGCCAACACCGAACAATGAACCTCAGAAATTACCTTACTAGTCCATCTATCAGGAACAAACAGTTTTCCCACTGGATAGCGGTCAGACTTATCAGCCTGAAATTCCTGAAGCACCCGCCGTAAATCAGGGGAGATGGCAGAAAGAATCACACCCTCCTTGAGAATACCAACCGGCTCAAGGACTTCCGGAGAATCAGGCAAAAAACTCCTAGAGAGGGCATCAGCCTTAACATTCTTAGATCCCGGAAGATACGAGACCACAAAATCAAAACGGGAGAAAAACAGGGACCATCGAGCCTGTCTAGGATTCAACCGCTTGGCAGACTCGAGGTAAATCAGATTCTTATGGTCAGTCAAGACCACAATGCAGTGCTTGGCTCCCTCAAGCCAATGTCGCCACTCCTCAAATGCCCACTTCATAGCCAACAACTCCCGATTGCCGACATCATAATTACGCTCAGCAGGCGAAAACTTTCTGGAGAAGAAGGCACACGGTTTCATCAAAGAACCATCAGAACTTCTCGGAGACAAAACGGCCCCTGCCCCAATCTCAGAAGCGTCAACCTCAACCTGAAAAGGAAGAGAAACATCCGGCTGACGCAACACAGGGGCAGAAGTAAATCGACGTTTAAGCTCCTGAAAGGCCTCAACAGCCGCAGAGGACCAATTCGTCACATCAGCGCCTTTCTTTGTCAAATCGGTCAGGGGCTTAACCACACTGGAAAAGTTGGCAATGAAACGGTGATAAAAATTAGCAAAGCCCAAAAATTTTTGAAGGCTCTTCACAGAAGTGGGTTGAATCCAATCATGAATGGCTTGGACCTTGACAGGATCCATTTCTATAGCCGAGGGAGAAAAAATAAAACCCAAAAAAGAAACCTTCTGAACTCCAAATAGGCATTTAGACCCCTTCACAAATAAAGTGTTAGCACGAAGGATCTGAAATACCATCCTGACCTGTTTCACATGAGACTCCCAATCGTCGGAAAAAATCAAAATATCATCCAAATATACAATCATGAATTTATCAAGATAATTCCGGAAGATATCATGCATGAAGGACTGAAACACAGATGGGGCATTAGAGAGCCCGAATGGCATCACAAGGTATTCAAAATAGCCTTCGGGCGTATTAAATGCAGTTTTCCATTCGTCACCCTGTTTAATACGAACAAGATTATACGCCCCTCGAAGGTCAATCTTAGTAAACCAACTAGCCCCCTTAATCCGAGCAAACAAATCAGAAAGCAAAGGTAAAGGGTATTGGAATTTGACCGTGATCTTATTAAGAAGGCGATAATCAACACAGGTTCTCAAGGAGCCATCCTTCTTGGCAACAAAGAAGAATCCCGCTCCCAACGGTGACGAAGAGGGCCGAATATGCCCCTTCTCCAAAGACTCCTTAACATAACTCCGCATGGCGGCATGCTCTGGCACAGACAGATTGAAAAGTCGGCCCTTAGGGAACTTACAGCCAGGAATCAAGTTAATAGCACAATCACAGTCCCTATGAGGAGGAAGGGAACTGGACTTGGGCTCATCAAATACATCCTGGAAATCCGACAAAAACTCAGGAACTTCAGAAGAGGGGGGTGAGGAAATTGACATCAAAGGAACGTCACTATGTATCCCCTTGACAACCCCAACTAGTCACAGACATGGATTTCCAATCCAGCACTGGATTATGTCCCTGTAACCATGGAAAACCCAGTACAACAACATCATGCAAATTATGCAACACCAGAAAACGACAATCTTCCTGATGTGCTGGAGCCATGCACATGGTCAGCTGAGTCCAGTACTGAGGTTTATTCTTGGCCAATGGTGTAGCATCAATGCATCTCAGGGGAATAGGGCTCTGCAAAGGCTGTAAAGAAAAACCACAGCGTCTGGCGAACTCTAAGTCCATTAATTTCAGGGCAGCGCCTGAACCCACAAATACCATGACAGAAAAGGACGATAATGAGCAAATCAGGGTAACAGACAAGAGAAATTTAGGCTGCACAGTACTAATGGTAACAGACCTAGCGACCCTCTTAGTACACTTAGGGCAATCAGAAATAGCATGAGCAGAATCACCACAGTAAAAACACAGCCTATTCTGACGTCTGAATTCCTGCTGTTCTGCTCTAGTCCAAATCCTATCACATTGCATAGGCTCAGGACTCTGCTCAGAGGACACTGCCATATGGTGCACAACCTTGCGCTCGCGCAGGCGCCGATCAATCTGAATGGCTAGATACATAGATTCGTTCAAACCAACAGGCGTGGGGAACCCCACCATAACATCTTTAAGGGCTTCAGAAAGACCCTTTCTGAAAATTGCAGCCAGAGTATCTTCATTCCATTTAGTGAGCACAGACCACTTTCTAAATTTCTGGCAGTATAATTCTGCCGCTTCCTGACCCTGACACAGGGCCAACAAGGTTTTTTCTGCCTGATCCACAGAATTAGGTTCATCATACAGTAATCCGAGCAATTGAAAAAATGCGTCTACATTAAGTAATGCCGGATCCCCTGACTCAAGGGAGAATGCCCAATCCTGAGGGTCTCCACGCAGCAGAGAGATGACAATTTTCACCTGCTGAATGGGGTCACCAGAGGAACGGGGTCTCAAAGCAAAAAAACAATCTGCAGTTATTTTTAAAGATCAAGAACTTAGATCTATCCCCAAAAAACAAATCAGGAGTAGGAATTCTAGGCTCCAAAACCGGAGTCTGAACAACATAATCTTGGATACTCTGTACCCTTGCAGCAAGTTGATCCACACGAGAGAACAAACCCTGAACATCCATGTCAGCGCCAAAATCCTGAACCACCCAGAGATTAAGGGGAAAAAAAAGACAAAACAGGCTGCAGAGAAAAAAAATGGTTCATAACTTTTTTTTTTCCCTCTTTTGAGATGCATTCAATACATTGCTGGCCAGCTGTACTGTTATGACCTGGTGGTTAAGGAGCAACATGGGACGAGCTCTGAGATGGTATCTTTACTGACCGCAGTTCCTGAACCTAACACAACACTAGAAGTAGCCGTGGAATGTTCCTGTCACTCCCTAGACATCTCGTCACAGCCGGAGAACTAACTACCCCTAAAGATGGAAACAGGAAAGCTATCTTGCCTCAGAGAAAATTCCCAAAGGACAGACAGCCCCCCACAAATATGGACTGTGAGTGGAGAGGGAAATGACATACACAGAATGAAACCAGGATTTAGCAAAGGAGGCCACTTCTAACTAGATAGACAGAATAGGAAAGGATACTGTGCGGTCAGTATTAAAAGCTAGAAAAATCCATCACAGAGTTTACAAAAAATCTCCACACCTGACTAACGGTGTGGAGGGCAAATCTGCTTCCCCAGAGCTTCCAGCTTAACTGAATATTGAATACTGACAAGCTGGACTAGAGCAAACATAAAATGAGCTGAATGATTAAGTCCACAGCAAGAGGACAACAAATGAACATGCAAGGACTTATCTTTGCTGAACAGGACCGACTATCAAGGAAATCCAAGGAGAGATCTGAATCCAACCAAGAAACATTGACAGCTGGCACTGGCTGAAGATCAGAGCCAGGCTAAACAGCAGAGCAGGAGAGACGATCAGTGGAAGCAGCTGCTAAGCTAAATCCAAGGAGCAGCAGTTCCACTTAAAACCACCGGAGGGAGCCGAAGGGCAGAATTCACAAAAGTGCCATTTACAACCACCTGAGGGAGCCCAAGAACGGAATTCACAACACTCTGATCCTCTAGTGCAACTTGACTCTGCTTCACCAGTTCCTGAATGCTGAGATAACTCTGCTCTTTTATAGATTACAACTCTTTTATACCTGTAGCTTCAACTCTGATTCATCGGCTCTCACTGTTCCAGTTTTGCTCATCCATTTGCCACAAAAGCCTCTGTTCCTCCATCTGTATCACTCTGCTGCACCAACGTCATCTGTCCGTGCTGCATAACAGCTGCTCATCTGGACCAAGGACTGTGATGCCTAACATGTACATATCCTTTATGGCGCTCATCTGACTGAGCTTATAAATACAATCGCAGGAGAACGAGATATTGATCTATTGTGCTGAATTAGGAAGCGTCACTTTGCTACAATCAGCCGTGTCTTTATGGAGAATCTATAGAAGCTGCTAATCTCGGGCCAGCTGCTCGTCTGTGGGTCTCGGTCCTCGTACCGCACTTCGCGATTGCTAGAACCAGATGTTCCTTGTTTGGAAAAGAATGATGAGTGAATGGCAGAAAGAAGCTTTCTTCACCATGAATGATTTATTCCAGAGCCATCGCAGCACCGACCATAAATAATACGTATGATTACAGTCATCACATGGGCTGACGCTGCAGTCATGAAGCCATCATGTCAGAAATTAGGTAACGTAATATTATCCTCATACGTGTATTCCGCCTGCAGCTCCTGCCGTTGGTAGTGAATATATGACTCCTGTTGGAGTTATCTCTGCTTAAAGTGGTATCTTACCTTCATTTATCATCGGGGATATCATATAGGCATGTCAGAAGAGAACATTAATAATAGTGATTTACAAAAACAAATTTAGCAGTCTTGCAATTTCCATACTGGACACTAGGGCCATTTTGGATTCATACTTCCTGTACTTTCAGGAAGAGTTTTGAACAGGCTCCTTATCATAAGAGGCAGGATTGAAATGACATGAAACACCTCTATTCTATACACCTCTATACAATCACAATAGGTGATATCACAGCTCACTTACTCTGCCTCCTGTTCAATGACTTATAACACCTCTATATACAGTAGATAACACAGGATCCACCATTCACAATAGGTGATGTCACAGCTCACCTCCTCCTCCTGTAGAATGACTGATAACACCTCTATATACAGGATCCGCCATTCACAATAGGTGATGTCACAGCTCACCTCCTCCTGTACAATGACTTATAACACCTCTATATACAGTAGATAACACAGGATCCGCCATTCACAATACATTATGTCACAGCTCACCTCCTCCTGTACAATGACTGATGACACCTTTATATACAGTAGATAACACAGGATCCGCCATTCACAATAGATGATGTCACAGCTCACCTCCTCCTGTACAATCACTGATAACACCTCTATGTAGAGTAGATAACACAGGATCCACAATTCACAATAGGTGATGTCACAGCTCACCTGCTCCTCCTGTACAGTGACTGATAACACCTCTATATACAGTAGATAACACAGAATCCACCATTCACAATAGGTGATGTCACAGCTCACCTGCTCCTCCTGTACAGTGACTGATAACACCTCTATATACAGTAGATAACACAGGATCCACCATTCACAATAGGGGATGTCACATCTCACCTCATCCTCCTGTACAATGACTGATAACACCTCTATATACAGTAGATAACACAGGATCCACCATTCACAATAGGTGATGTCACAGATCACCTCCTCCTCCTGTACAATGACTGATAACACCTCTATATACAGTAGATAACACAGGATCCACCATTCACAATAGGGGATGTCACATCTCACCTCCTCCTCCTGTACAATGACTGATAACACCTCTATATACAGTAGATAACACAGGATCCACCATTCACAATAGATGATGTCACAGCTCACCTCCTCCTCCTGTACAATGACTGATAACACCTCTATATACAGTAGATAACACAGGATCCAACATTCACAATAGGTGATGTCACAGCTCACCTCCTCATCCTGTACAATGACTGATAATACCTCTATATACAGTAGATAACACAGGATCCACCATTCACAATAGATGATGTCACAGCTCACCTCCTCCTGTACAATGACTGATAACACCTCTATATACAGTAGATAACACAGGATCCACCATTCACAATAGGTGATGTCACAGCTCACCTCCTCCTCCTGTACAATAACTCAAAACATCATATACTGTAGAAGACACAGGATCCACGCAAACACAGGGATAACATACAACTCCTTGCTGATGTTGTCCTTGGTGGGTTGCAAAGTAACAGTGTTAACCACTGAGCCACCGTGCTGCTCATATAAATGAAGCATTACCATATTTACTGATGTTTTCTTAAGAAAGTCACTGAAGTTGAGAAGCTTCCTGAGCACTCACCATCACTTCATCACGTCTGAAGCCACCACGATCCACATGGGAGGAGTTGTAGCCCTAGGAGCGCCATCCGTACAACCTACGGCCGGTTCACATAGGTGATGTCACAGCTCACCTCCTCCTCCTGTACAATGACCGATAACACCTCTGTATACAGTAGATAACACAGGATCCACCATTCACAATAGGTGATGTCACAGCTCACCTCCTCCTGTACAATGACTGATAACACCTCTATATACAGTAGATAACACAGGATCCACCAATCACAATAGGGGATGTCACAGCTCACCTCCTCCTCCTGTACAATGACTGATAACACCTCTATATACAGTAGATAACACAGGATCCAACATTCACAATAGGTGATGTCACAGCTCACCTCCTCATCCTGTACAATGACTGATAATACCTCTATATACAGTAGATAACACAGGATCCACCATTCACAATAGGTGATGTCACAGATCACCTCCTCCTGTACAATGACTGATAATACCTCTATATACAGTAGATAACACAGGATCCACCATTCACAATAGGGAATGTCACATCTCACCTCCTCCTCCTGTACAATGACTGATAACACCTCTATATACAGTAGATAACACAGGATCCACCATTCACAATAGATGATGTCACAGCTCACCTCCTCCTCCTGTACAATGACTGATAGCACCTCTATATACAGTAGATAACACAGGATCCACCATTCACAATAGGTGATATCACAGCTCACCTCCTCCTCCTGTACAATGACTGATAACACCTCTATATACAGTAGATAACACAGGATCCACCATTCACAATAGATGATGTCACAGCTCACCTCCTCCTCCTCCTGTACAATGACTGATAACACCTCTATATACAGTAGATAATACAGGATCCACCATTCACAATAGGTGATGTCACAGCTCACCTCATCCTCCTGTACAATGACTGATAACACCTCTATATACAGTAGATAACACAGGATCCACCAATCACAATAGGGGATGTCACAGCTCACCTCCTCCTCCTGTACAATGACTAATAACACCTCTATATACAGTAGATAACACATGATCCACCATTCACAATAGGGGATGTCACAGCTCACCTCCTCCTGTACAATGACTGATAACACCTCTATATACAGTAGATAACACAGGATCCAACATTCACAATAGGTGATGTCACAGCTCACCTCCTCATCCTGTACAATGACTGATAATACCTCTATATACAGTAGATAACACAGGATCCACCATTCACAATAGGTGATGTCAAAGCTCACCTCCTCCTCCTGTACAATAACTCAAAACATCATATACTGTAGAAGACACAGGATCCACGCAAACACAGGGATAACATACAACTCCTTGCAGATGTTGTCCTTGGTGGGTTGCAAAGCAACAGTGTTAACCACTGAGCCACCTTGCTGCTCATATAAATAAAGCATTAATATATTTACTGATGTTTTCTTAAGAAAATCACTGAAGTTGAGAAGCTTCCTGAGCGCTCACCATCACTTCATCAAGTCTGAAGCCACCACGATCCACATGGGAGGAGTTGTAGCCCAGGGAGCGTCATCCGTACAACCTACGGCCGGTTCACATATCACTGACGACTGCAGCAATCATTTATTTGGCCTCACGCTGAGGGACGGACTCAGATTCATTTAAATGCACAGGAGTGTTCCTCGCGCATAAGGAATATATATCTAAGTGAAAAACACAAAGGGAAAAAAGACAAATAAACAAGTATTATAGAGCTGCAGTGAAGTGTCCGCAGGCAACGTGGAACTGATGACCTGTCCTCTACCAGTGTGCAGAATAGAGAATAATAAAGGCCTGCTGATAATCTCATAGTAAGACTGCCTGGCCTGTTGTTGATTTTTATTACTAATAATTGCATCATTACAGAATTATTTGGGATTTTTAAAAATATTTTTAGAAATTTCTGGCTCAATGTATAGAATTAAGCATTGGAGCTGACTGCCTGTAGTCAGGTGTAATCCATCGTTAGTTACAGAAACATTGTATTGGATTACAGGAAGTGGGGTGGGGCTTTGTCTCTCTACAGGAAGTGGGAGCAGGCTTGAGTCTCTCTACAGGAAGTAAGGGTGAGGCTACAGGAAGTGGGGCAGCTATTTTTTCTATACAAGAAAGGCTTTGTTTCTCTAGAGACAGTGAAGGTAAGGATTTATCTGTACAGGAAGTGGGGCGGGGCTTTGTTTTTCTACAGGAAGTGGGGCAGGTCTGTTTCTCTACAGGAAGTGAGGCGGGGCTTTGTCTCTCTACAGGAAGTGGGAGCAGGTTTGTATCTCTCTATAGGAAGTAAGGGCAAGGCTTTGTGTTTCTACAGGAAGTGGGGCAATGATTTTTTCTGTACAAGAAGTGGGTCAAGGCTTTGCTTCTCTAAGGACAGTGAGGGTAAGGATTTTTCTGTACAGGAAGTGAGTCAAGGCTTTATTTCTCTACAAGAGAGGGCAGGGATTTGTCGGCACAGGAAGAGGTGGAAGAGCTTTGTTTCTCTACAGGAAATGGGTCAAGGTTTTGTTTTTCTACAGGAAGTGGGGCAGGGCTTTGTTTCCCTACAGGAAGTGTGTCAAGGCTTTGTCTCTCCAGGAAGTGGGTTGGGGCTTTGTTTCTCTACAGGAAGTGGGCTGGGGCCTTGTGTCAGGACTCTGAACATTTTGATTACCTTTCGTGAATTACTGCCCTTTTCCAAGATGGAATCTTTCGTCTCATGTGCACTGTCTTCCTGCTATATAATTCCACCCCAGCCTTTAGTCTGTGCTAGAGTACTCTGCCTTCCATCCAGCTCCTGACGACTCCCTGGCTTTGCACCTGCACCTGCACCTGCTCCTGTGAACCTGTGTGGAGATCCTGCTACTCAGCTCTGAGTTTCTGCTGCATACATCAGTTTCCAGTAATCCTCCATCTGGCTGCTTGTGTTTGTTTCCATCTGCATTTGCTGGACATGTAAGCTGTTGCTGCTCTGCTTAAACCTGAGACTTTTACCCAGGCCTTCCTGGTTGTGCTAAGATATTATTTGAACTGCCTTATAAGCATATCTATCTGTGTTTTGGCCTACCAAGGACTTATTCGTGTCAAGTATCCTCAAGAATAATTGTGCTTCATAGACTTTCTGCGTGATTGCATTTTCCTCTGAAGTTTCCTATAGACTGTTAAGCTGCGTTTAATATTTACACCAAGTGTTGTGGACTTAAGTTTCTCTCCGCACCTGTTTGAATCACCGTGTGATAATATAGACTTTACCACTTACAAAACTGTGTCCTGTAGTTGTCTTGTTCCATGCAAAGAGTCTCCTGAGTTATCCCTGATAATCTTTACAGGATACTCTAGCCTCAAAAGAGGAGACTGCTGGAACAATGACTGCAGAAAGCAGACTAGAGCAGGTGTTCTCCATAATTAGATCACTGCAGAAAGATGTGGAAGATCTGCAAAAGAAGTTTGGAAGCTTTGAACACAATCAACAAGTGTTTGGACAAACTTTGCAGGACTTAAGCACCCGCATGGCAGCCCAGGAAAACAAACTTGCTGGTATAGAGTCCCAGTATGGATGGGCAACCGCCACCAGCTAGCCCACATAAGTTGCCCCCATTCAGATTTAATGGTGATCGCGACAAATTTCGTGGCTTTGTGAATCAATGTATGCTATATTTTGATGTGCATGCTGACCGTTTTCCTAATGATAGATCCAAAGTATTGTGTGTAATAATGCTGCTGACCGCATGAGCGCTTGCCTGGGCGAATCCGATGATTGAGTCTCGTGACCCGCGGTTAAATAATTTGGACAATTTTTTGGCCGCTATGGCATTAATGTTTGATGACCCTAATAGCCGTGCAACCGCTGAATCTGCTTTGTTGTCTTTACGCCAGGCTAAACGTTCTGTTATTGAGTATGCTACTGAATTCAGGAGATTAGCGGTAGATACTAATAGGAACAGTTATGCACAATTACCTATTTATAAAAGGGGTCTGTCTAGCATTGTAAAGGATGAATTAGCTCGCTCTGAATCACCACAAGAGCTAGACACATTTATACAGCATTGTGTGTGCATTGACATTCGCCTTACTGAGCGTAGGCAGGAGAAGTTTGCTGCATATAACCGTATTTCTAACTTTTACCTTCCTTCCAAAGAGCCTGCAGGTGAAACATCTCGAGAGGTAGAGGAGGTGCCCATGCAAATTGATTCTGTTCCGAGGCGCGTGAGTGATGAGCACCGGGAGCATCGCCTTCGAGAAAGTCTATGTTTCTACTGCGGCCAGTCTGACAACTTTCTAATCAACTGTCCCGAGTGTCCCAAGCGGCCTAACAAGGTGCTAACAGCAGTAGGGGAGTATGATGAATCTGACATCTCTGAATGTAGCCTGCCTTTAAACGCTGTATTCCATTCACTTTCTATGACTTCACCAGCCAAGGAGCTAAATGAAAAGAACTCTCACTGTTCTCTCCCAATTAAGATCCTGTGTACAGGACAGTAAATTTCCAGTGCAGCTATGATTGACTCTGGTGCAGGTGGCAATTTTATGGATATCGCATTAGCCAAGGAACATGGTATTGAAATTTAGCAAAGAGCCTCTCCAATTACCATGGAAACAGTGGATGGGTCACCTTTAATCTCCGGGCCTGTGGATCAGGAGACCGCACCCCTTCAGATTTTGTTGGAGCCTAATCATCAAGAGCAACTCTCTTTCTTGTTAATTTCTTCTCCTCATTTTCCTGTGATTTTAGGCATCCCTTGGCTGCGTTCTCAGAATCCAACTATCAACTGGGAGACCAAGGAGATTATCTTTCCAACAAGGAGCAACTCAGCATTAACTGAAGCTGTCCCCGAGTGCACAGCTACGGAACCACCGGTACAGGTATTTACTTTACCTTCAGCATATAAAGAGTTCTCTGACATCTGTGACAAGAAGAATGCAGATAAGCTTCCTCCACACAGGCATTATGACTGTCCCATTGAGTTGCTTCCTGGGGCAGCTATTCCTTTTGGTAACGTATATCCTTTGGCGGCACCTGAGCTTCAAGCCATAAAGGAGTATATTGATGAAAATCTGGCCAAAGGCTTCATACGTCCTTCTTCTTCACCAGCAGGGGCACCTATATTTTTTGTAAAGAAGAAGGATGGGTCCTTGAGACCCTGTGTGGACTATCGAGAGCTCAATAAGGTAACCGTACGGAATCGTTACCCTTTGCCTCTGATTCCTGAATTACTGGAAAGAGTCCGCCATGCTAAGGTGTTCTCTAAACTGGATCTTCGTGGGGCTTATAATTTGGTGCGTGTTCGTCCAGGGGATGAGTGGAAGACAGCATTCCGATGCCGGTATGGACACTCTGAATATCTCGTGATGCCCTTCGGGCTTTGTAATGCCCCTGCAACGTCTAAACACCTTGCTAATGACATTTTCAGAGATTTGTTGGACCAGTTTGTGGTAATCTATTTGGACAATATTCTAATCTTTTCTGACTCTCTGCAGGAACATGAAGAACATGTCAAGGCCGTTTTAAGACGTCTGAAAGTGAACCATCTGTATATCAAGCCGGAGAAATGCGAGTTCCATCGTTCTGAGATACAGTTCTTAGGTTATATCATCTCTCCCCAGGGGCTGAACATGGAATCTGGTAAGATTCAGGCTATCCTTGACTGGCTGGTACCCAAGAACGTTAAGGAGGTGCAACGTTTTATTGGTTTTTCAAATTTCTACAGACGTTTTATTTGAAATTTTTCTGATATTGTAAGTCCCATTACTTCCTTGACAAATAAGGAAAAGCCCTTTAAGTGGTCATCACAGGCTCAAGAAGCTTTTGATCGGCTTAAGATCTGTTTCACCTCAGCACTGCTGTTGATACACCCAGATCCAACACTTTCTTTCATTTTGGAGGTGGACGCTTCTGATAATGCTTTGGGGGCTATTCTCTCCCAAAGAACTGGAGAGAAGGGTCTGCTACATCCTTGTGCTTTCTTTTCCCGTAGACTAACCTCAGCAGAGAAGAATTACGATGTGGGAGACAAGGAATTGCTGGCTATTATTGCGGCTTTCAAGGAATGGAGGCATCATCTGCAAGGAGCTGCACAACAGATCGTAGTGCTTACTGACCATCGCAATTTAGAGTTCATCAGATCTGCTAGATGTCTTTCTCCTCGTCAGGCTCGTTGGAATTTATTTTTAAATCAATTTAATTTTGTTATCTCGTACCGTCCAGGTTCTCATAATGGGAAGGCTGATGCTTTATCCCGAATCCATGCTGCGGATTCCGTACCTGGAGCCCCGTCCAAGACCATTCTATCTGATGCCAATTTCATCGGAGTTATCAATGGCATTGTGAGCTCTGTGGCCTGCCGGCTGAAGCTGCCTAGGACTATGAAGGTACACCCAGTTTTTCATGTATCTTTACTAAAGCCTGTATCTCCTAATACCTTCCAGGGATGTGTTGTGCCACCTCCGCAGCCTGTGGTGATTGATGGGCAAGAACAATTTGTGGTGGAGGAAATTATTGATTCCAGGATTCGCAGGAATTGGCTCCAATGTCTGATAAGATGCCAGGGATATCCCCCTGAGGAAGACTCTTAGGAACCTGTGGAAAACATCAATGCCCAACAGAAGATCTCTCGTTTTCATCAAAGATTCCCTGAGAAACCAGGTCCAGGATCATCCTGAGGCTGCTTCTAAGGAGGGAGTAATGTCAGGACTCTGAACATTTTGATTACCTTTTGTGCATTACTGCCCTTTTCCAAGATGGTGTATTTGGTCTCATGTGCACTGTGTCTTCCTGCTATATAATTCCACCCCAACCTTTAGTCTGTGCTAGAGTACTCTGCCTTGCATCCAGCTCCTGACGACTCCCTGCTTTGCACCTGCACCTGCTCCTGTGAACCTGTGTGGAGATCCTGCTACTCAGCTCTGAGTTTCTGCTGCATACGTCGGTTTCCAGTAATCCTCCATCTGGCTGCTTGTGTTTGTTTCCATCTGCATTTGCTGGACATGTAAGCTGTTGCTGCTCTGCTTAAACCTGAGACTTTTACCCAGGCCTCCCTGGTTGTGCTAAGATATTATTTGAACTGCCTTATAAGCTTATCTATCTGTGTTTTGGACTACCAAGGACTTATTCATGTCAAGTATCCTCAAGAATAACTGTGCTTCATAGACTTTCTGCGTGATTGCATTTTCCTCTGAAGTTTATAATAGACTGTTAAGCTGCGTTTAATATTTACACCAAGTGTTGTGGACTTGAGTTTCTCTCTGCACCTGTTTGAATCACCGTGTGATAATATAGACTTTACCACTTATAAAACTGTGTCCTGTAGTTGTCTTGTTCCACGCAAAGAGTCTCCTGAGTTATCCCTTATAATCTTTACACCTTGTTTCTCTACAGGAAGTGAGGGCGGGGCTTTGTTTTTCTACAGGAAGTGGAGCAGGGCTTTGTTTCTCTACAGGAAGTGAGGGCGGGGCTTTGTTTTTCTACAGGAAGTGAGGGCAGGGCTTTGTCTCTTTATATGATTTGGGGTAAGAATTTGCCTGTACAGGAAATGTTGGCAGTGCTTTGTCTTTTTTCAGGAAGTAGGGCCAAGGCTTTGTGTCTCTGCAGCAAATGGTGGTGGGGATTTGTTTATCTAGGTACAGTGGGCACTGGACTTTTTTTTACAGGAAGTGGAGGCAAGGATTTGTCTCTATGTGGAATGAAGGTGGGGCTTTGTTTCTCTACAGGAAGTGGGCGCGAGTCATTTTCCCTGCTCATGCTCTCCTGTCTGTCAGACAGCATAACATAAATGTTTCAGTTTAGGGCAGGCTAGCTATTGACTATTTCCTGGAGTCATTTTGCTGAGGTAAAGGCTGTTCCAACAGAATAGGTTCTCACTATCAGATCTGTGGGGATATGACACCTGGCACCCGAAACCACCCGAAACAATCAGCTGTTATCGGGTCACAAGATGTACACAGTGTTCTGAGCCGGAGCACCACAGCATCATGCTCTGGGTGCTGGCCGTCCTTGGATATTGCAGCTCAGCTCCAATTAAAATGAGTGTGAGTTGAGTCAGGGAAGTTCAGCTACACAGTGTACGGAGCTGTGGTGTTAACAGCAGGCTACCAAGTGTTGGACCCCCACTGATCCGATATCGGCCTATGAAGAGAATAGGTCATCAATATTTAAGTCATGGACATTCCCTTTAAGAAGAAACCTTCTTCACCATACTCCTATCCCCTACATGCGCAAACATTTTCATAGCATTTCCACTACTGTAAACTTTTTTATGAGTAAATTCTTCTGTAGCGTCTGGGATCTGTTTTGAAAGCCCAGAGGATATATCGCATGGTGACTCCACATATTCTCAGCCTGAAACAAAACACGTATTATCAAAGCAGAAAAATAATAAATGCAACATTGGAACCAAGTCAGAGGAACAAATTGCAATAAAAGCCTAATGAATAGTCCCGAGGCGGAAATTGAATGAAAAACTCCTAGGTAAATTGGTTATAAAAAGGTGCAGGAGTTTTACTACACAATGGAGCTAACTTAATGATCAGGGGCATCAGCTGGTGTCCGATTTTCAGCAGTGGATGCCGTACACATCTGGAGACAGTATACCGGTCAGGCATATACTTATGCCCCAAAGTTGAACATATATAATTTACAAATATCATGACATATAGAAAAGTGTCAGCTCACGGCATACATATTTATTACACTCCCATTGAAGTCAATGTGACACAAGACATGTCCAGCAAGCTTCCCCCTATCATCTGATTCCTTTTACTTCCTTCTGAAAGTGGCCAGGTATAAGAGTACTGCACAAACAGGGTCACTATGTAATTTTATATTTCTTCTACTGTTTTAGGCTACGTTCACATTAGCGTCTTTGGGCTCAGCGTCGTCAATGCAACCCAAAACGCAATACACAACGCAGCGTTTTTTGACGCATGCGGTCAACGCAGAACAACCCAATAAAAATTAAATAAACCACCATAAATTGCAAGAAAAAAAAAAAAATGTCACACACATAAAAAAACAAAACAAAAACAACAAACATTGCAAAGAATAAAAAAAAATGGGCAGAGAAATGATATACTTACATCTCTTGAAGGCAGAGCTGTGTCTCGTGTACTCTCTGTTTCCAGACGTGCAGGCAAGTGAAATACAATGCAATCACCCTTTTTTCTATATCTATGAGGTGGTCTTGTCACTGTCTAGACACTTCATCACTTGTTTTTTACTCAAAAGGCGCATGCGTCGAACAACGCGGGTCAACGCAGGCACCTGCACCCTATGCCTTGTACATAGACAGTAATGTGGTTTTTTGGCGCATTTACGACGCAAGTGCGTTGCATGTGTTGTTTACCGGAAATTTGGCGCAGGAAAAATGCAACATGTAGCGTCGGCCGCGCCCTGTCTGGTGCGCCCAAATGACGCATGCGTCGTACAACGCTTGACAACGCATACCGGCACATGTCCATGTGCCCCCCATGTTAAAGATAGGGGCGCATGACGCATGCGTCGGTATCCGTCGAAGACGCTGCGCCCAAAGACGCTAATGTGAACGTAGCCTTATACACATTTCCCAACTTTGAAACACAGGACATGTGGCCCGCGCAACAACAAATGTTTTGTTCCCTAAGTCTATGTTCACACGCAGCATTTTTGCTGCATTTTTTAATGCAAATTAAAAGCTGCTTTACGATACCAACAAAAGTTATGAGATTTCAGAAATCTCACGCACTCGCTTGTTTTTTTTTCCCTGACTGAATTGGAAAACTACTGCGGTTTTTAAAATTGCAGCATGTCACTCCTTTTAGCGTTTTTGCAGCATTATTTCACCCATAGAAAGTATGGAGTAAGTACAAAAAAACACTGGTATAAGTATTTGCAGCGTTTTGGGAGAAAAAAAGCAGATACTTCAGGATGGGAAAAACCCATTTATGTTTTTGATTTTCCCAAGTTTAAACCATAATGTCTTGGTATCCTTACATAATCATGGATGTTACTATTATAACAGTTTAACTAAATAGCGATATGTGTTAAATAATGCCCTACCAACTCAATGCCCTACCAATGTGAGAAAGTAAATATGCATGTGGGCTCAGCATATTTTGCGGCTTTGAAAGTGGAATTGTCGTGGGTGGTAACTTTAAAGGGAACCTGTCACCCCCCCCCCCAGGCATTTGTAACTAACTTTTAGTTTGGGTCCCTGGCACTGCTGCAATAATCGCTTTTGAAGTTTGTCCCTCATACCTGTGAAATCGTCCCGGGGGCAGGTCTTTCCCCCCGAATCCAGATGCCTCCCAGCCGTCACTCATGGCTTCTGCGCGCCGGGCGCCGCCTCCTCTTCCTTCATTAGCGTCCCCGGCGCCTGTGCTGTTGTTTTTTTCGGGCATGCGCCATTGCGCTGCCCTTCGAACCTACAGAACAGGCGCAGAGGCCATGAGTGACGGCTGGGAGGCGTCTGGATTCGGGGGGAAAGACCTGCACACGGGACGATTTCACAGGTATGAGGGACAAACTTCAAAAGCGATTATTGCAGCAGTGCCAGGGATTGCAGCATTAGTGTGGCACAAGGTGGCTCTTTTAGTTACAAACGCCTGGGGGGGTGACAAGTTCCCTTTAAAGTTACCACCCACGACAATTCCACTTTCAAAGCCGCAAAATATGCTGAGCCCACATGCAGAATTATACCCACAATACCCCTCCACACAATATAATGACGCTTACACATGATACCCTCACAGTGCCCCCTAAAGCATTATGATGTTCCCACAGTGCTCCTCACTCCTACACAATCATGCCCCACCCAGAATAGTCTACAAAAACCCGTCACTTAGCCCAATTCCCATGATGTGTGGAGCAGACCTTGGCCTCTCAATGCTGTTTGAGACTCAGCCCAAAAGGCACTTTCTAGTGATGTCTTCACACCTTCTGTGCCGAGACTCAGATGGTGTGGAAGGTAGTCAGGCTGGATGGAGTAGCAGAGAGCTGACGGCTTGTGGCTCCACCATTGTGTTCAGCTACAGTATATACTGTTGCACAGCGTCAGACTGAAGAACATTGGGCCCACCAGAGGATTTGATTCTGAAGGCTCACATTTCTCTCCCCCTCAAGAGCCCAAAAACAGCTGCAAGGTTTGCACTGGTAACTCTCCTGAAGGAGCAGTCAGGGCCCAGTGGAGGATTCTCCGGTTCTCTGGTGGGCCAGTCCAACCCTGCTGTTGCAACTGAGACACAACCCCACCTTATGAAATAATGGGAAGTTTCCCAAATTTAGAAATGTCTTATTTGATCTGGGACGATTGGAAGGCATAAAACTGAATACGCAGATATCCTTCTCGAGAGCCTCGGGTATATCTCCTTGGTATACATCACAGTATATACCTCTATATTTACTTTGTGTTTTCTTAGCTCTCTAGGTTTCCTCCCGAGTCCCGACAGTATAACACAAGGGCACTTTCACTCTTTCAATGTACAGAAATCAAAGCTGAACTTATCATTCCTGGAATGTGCTTGATCTACAAAATGTACTATTTCGTTTTGAAGTCTGACTTGCTGTAAAAATCCATTAATTCCATGAGATCACAACTTAACCCGGCCCCGGGGTCTCAATTGGACCTGCCTAAGTTAAAGACTAATATATCCTACTAATGCGGCTCCCTCGGAGCATTGATCTTGGGGAAATGGAAATTGTGTTGGAGCCTAATGAAGGAACTGCAGGCAGTGATAGCAAGTTCTAGGAAATGCCAGGCAGCGACAGCGTTTGAAGTATGTAATTATTCCAAATTGATTTAGTATGATGAGAGATGCAAATTTATACAGATAGATTTGTTTATGTGGTAAATGGTCACTGCCGTGGGGCCTCACTGCAGGGGTATTCTCCGAGGAAGGCTAAGCCTGGATTAGAGGGCTTCTATGTGGGTACATTCACAAGGGACGTAAATGCTGTGGGCTTTCTGTCTAGTTTGGTGTCAAATAAATCCATAGCAGATTGTAGTACCAGCCATGTGGATGAGATTTAGGTAAAGATCAGCATTTCCACCCACGCTGTCCAAGTCTGACATCCATTTTTCACTTCTGCCTCAGCCCAGCATCCTGGGCCCTTATTTGGCTCAGGGATATCATGTCGGGGCAAGATGGGTGGTTGCCCTGGGCCAACTCACACGGTAGTGCCCACCAGGAGCTACCGCTACTCTTAACTGTATCACCGTGCATAAAACACTAATACAGTTAAAGTCTGTGGTGGAGCAGGAAGCCACGGTCTCCTTGTCCTATCACCCTCCATTTTGAAGGCCGAAGGTAACTTTAGGTCTGCATCTTACAGAATGGCAAAGACACGCACACGACGTCAGCATCCTTGCACAGGAGGCTTGATGACAGCACTGGATCTCCGGGATGCTGACTCTGTAGGCAGACTCTTCTGGATCCCGAGGTTAGCAGAATATTTGCATTATTTCTTTTTATTTTATTTTCTGGCACACTATTACGGTACTTTTTTTTAGGGCTAACTCAGAGGGCATATTTACTATATATTGGGGGTGAGGGGCATTATTTCTCTATATAGGGCTATCTAGGGCATTATTACTATAAATGGGTTATGTGGGGGAATTATTACTATATATGGGGGATCAGGAACATAATTACTGTAAATGGAAAATGGGGGCATTATTTCTATATATAGGGCTATCAAAGGCATTATTACTATAGATGGGGTTATAGGGGCATTATTACTATTTATGGGGGTTCAAGGGCATTATTACTATAATTGGGGTTATTGGGTACATTATTACTATATATGGGGGGATGAGGGGCATTATTACTATATTAAGGGTGATTCGGGGGCATTACTATATTATGAGGGGATTAGGGTCCTTACTACTATATATGGGGGGATCAGGGACATTATTACTATAATAAGAGGGATTCAGGTGCATTACTATATTATGGGGGGTCAGGAGCATTATTACTATATTATGGGGGATCAGGGACATGTTTACTATATATGGGGTTAATCAAGGACCAAGGGCATCTTAAAACCCACAGCATGTCAGAGGTAAATTTTGACACATATCCACACCAAAATCCACATATTACAAATTCATTTCGCAGGTGGATTTTTCCATCCTGTGTGGATGTGGCCTACGTCTGCACTCACAAAACTACGGTATGTTTAATTTTCATAGTGTTATAGCTTTTAAAGATGAAAGTAGACTTATAGCCTAACATGTCGATATCCGCCAAAAATTAATCTGCCCCATATGTCAAGGTGTGATCCTTTACCAGCTTTGCAACATGACCAGGCCAGAAACTCTTCTCTAGACACCTGTTTCGGGGTGTTTGCCCCTTATCAGTGTAGAGTCTGCCTGGCTGAATGTGACTGCATTCAGTACTGTTTCTTCCAGCTTACCATCTCTCTCTGGACACATTTCATGGCTTGTTAAAGGGTTGGACATTGATGTATAGGGTAGTTATGTTTTATAGTTGTGAATCGTTTCTTTCAATCTACCAAAGAGCTCATTTGCATATTTGTTTCCAATGGTGCATTGCCTGTTAGACTGTGTATCAGTACTACTCCACGTTGCCTAAAGGGCATCACACTCAGCCAACCAAACCCTGCTTTACACTGATGAGGGGCAAACACCCCGGGACAGATGTTCGCAGATGAGTTTGTGATCTGGCACTTATCATGATGTCATGATGTACGGCTCGTGAAAGGGTCAGACATTGATTTAGAGTATCTAACTCCATTCCGTGAGAAAGCTAATTTGCATCTGTTTCTCCCATGGAACATTGCCTGTAAGACTCCATAATTTCTCCCCTTTCTGAAACAGGCAAATAATTAAAGGTTGGATATTTTTGGTTGACAGAAGAGGAGAAGTGGAAATGGTATTGTGCATCTGGCAGTGATCTCCAAAACAGATTGTTAGTGGAATGGTTCCTTCTGTAGGATTGTTACCTAGGTGCGATCCCCCCTCTCTCCCGTCCTTCCTTCCTCCCTATACCCCATTAGCGGGTTCAATACTATGCAGAAGCAACAAATGACCTAACACAGCAGATGTTTTATGATGTGACGTAGGACAGTACAGATAATTATTAAGCTGCAAGAATTCCCCTCCCATGGAACAGAAGAAGAAAGCTGGAGTTCTCCGAGACATACTATTTACTTAGCAGATACCCCAAGAAGCACAAGCTGTGATTATCCATTCGCTGTAATGATATATTCTGGATCTCACAGCTCCTACCATTATAGAATCTCTTTTACTCTGTATTTTGTGATGACGACTTATTACCCAAACACGGATTTTACAGATCCGCTGCACATAGAAATGACACATGGTGGAATAGCATACTGGCTTTCCTTGGAAAACATCTTTAAAAAGAAGTCCTAAAAATATATAGAAAGGTGGAAAAAATGTCATAGAGTTTTAAACCCCAACGTAGTCCGTTAAAAATAGTTTTATTTTTAAAAAGTGCAAGGGATACACTCATAGAATAAAACACAACGCGTTTCGGCTGAATGAGCCTTCATCAGGCATCACCTTCATATATATATTTATATCTGGAGTCCTCATCAATTCGGTGGAAGTGCGTCTCCTGATCAAAACTCTTCCAAATGCAAGCCATAGAGGAACACTTACAGTGCCAGACACAGTGTTCTTATGTAAAATATTAGCTAAAGTGCTCCAGCAGAGTGCCTCCATCATAAATGCACGCTCTAGAGCCCCACTAACAGTGCCAGACACAGTGTTCTTATAATTAATGCCAGTCGGAGTGCACCTATGAAAAATGCCACTGTGCTCACATGTCCAGTATAAGTTAATGATACGAGCCATAGTGCCCCACTAACAGTGCCAGACACAGCGTTCTTATATATAGTATCAGCTAAAGTGAGTGCCTATATCAGGAATCTATAGTGCCCCACTAACAGTGCCAGACACAGTGTTCTCATGTATAGTATCAACTAAAGTGCTCCAACAGAGTGCTTATGTAAGGAGGTGGCGGGGAACCTCAAGTGCCTCCTCTCCCCTGGACACTGTTCACACGATTACCTGTGGCACCTCATTGTTATTAATGTGTAGTGTAATGTTTATGTACTGTGATGTCTTGTATCTGCCATGTACTGTGTATATGTCTAGGATTAGGGATAGAAGTTAGCATAGAGTAATAGTGGGGTTAGAGATAGAGAATAGGATAGATAATAGTGTTAGTTTAGGCACAGGCAGCAAGGGCTTATTTAGAGGGGAGGAGTTAGAGCAGAGCAGCACAGAGCAGGGAGGTATAGGACAGGCACTTCCTGATTTGTGTCAGACTCTGGGGCAGCCTGCCCAAGGGCAGGGTGCATGCAGTTCAGGAGACAGTTACAGGCCGTGGGGATAAAGCTGCAGATGGCAGTAAGGGACCCCAGTCTGGAGAATAGTTCAGTCAGGCACCAGCTCAACAGGATCATCCCCAGGAAAGACAAGGGGCTGACAGGGAGCTGGTGATGCTGAAGCTACAGATGGGACATGAACTGTCCAGAGGGACTGCCCAGATAGCAGAGGAAAGGAACGCGCAGAGAGAATAAAGTCTGCCCGTAAGGCACGGAAAGTACAGGAAACGTTGCCCTGTGTGAACTGTGCTGCTGATGTGATGGATGCCTTGCTGTATAGTAAAGTTCAACTGTTGGAAAAGGACTGTTACTCTGTGGTGCTTCATGGGATTAGAATTCCAGACTACCACCCCGTGCCACCTTGCTACACCTACATCAGGAATCCATAGTGCCGCACTAACAGTGCCAGACACAGTGTTCTTATGTATAGTATCAGCTAAAGTGCTCTTGCAGAGTGCCTCCATCATAAATGCAAGCTGCCACTGTGCTCTCATGACCAGTAATGTTAATGATACGAGCCAGAGTGCCCCCATTATTGGTGCCAGCTGCAGTGCCCAATCAATTGTGTCAACGTGTTATTTTAGATAGCTCCAAACACAGCGTTTAAAGTGTGATCCAGAGTGCCACCACGAATCAACAGCATCACAGTTCCTCCATAATCAATGCCAGATAAAGAATAGAATCTGTTCAATATCTCTGATGAATTGTGCCATGGTGGTAACTGCCAGCCAGAGCATCCCTAACTACAGTGCCCGTTATAGTGCCCAATGAATAAAACTATTGAAAGTGTCAGTGCCAATTAGAGTGCTTCTGTCAGCCAGAGTGCCACCATTAATAGCACCAGACACAACGTCTCCATAATAATGCCATCCGGACTGCCCGCCAGTATGTTTCCAGTGCTCCAATGAATTGTACCAGCCAGCAATTTGCATATGGATGCCATAAAATGGCACCACACGGAGCAGGAGCTGAGGATTTACCATTCATTTGGATGCCTGCCACGTAATACTACATTTCCCCCCAGTGATGCCAACTGATCGCCAGCTGCTCGGCATGTAGAGAAGAGACCTCAGTAATGACAACAATTAAAATCATCACTCTTGTAATGAAACGTGTGTGGTTGTCTGACACGGCAGGAATCAGGCGCATCGAGCATCGCGACCGTGGACAATTCCAAATGATTAAAGGTTTTCTGCGGCTTTAACTTTCCTTTGCACCTAAATTGATTTTTTTACATCTTATTTGCAAACTTAGAGTTCGAGATCCAGAGGAGATGTAATATATTTGTAGGGAGGTAGGAAGAGTTCTGCAAAAAATATTGCAAATAGCCGTCACCAGGCCCAGATTGGTAATCTGCCGAGTCGGGCAGATTTCCGGTTGGCTGGCGGCTCTGTAATACAAAGTGGGCCGTCGGCCCTTTAAAACACCTTACTAGAGAACATGTGTGCGCATGCTCTCTCCCTTGCACATGTGGACAAGAGCCGTGGAGCACTTGTCAGTATGTGCTCGCTGCGGCGGTCCTCATCAGCTTGGGCATGCGCGCGGCTGCAGCCCCATCAGTGTGTGTAAGCAGGAGAGTACGCGCACACAGGGCCTTCAGTCACAAGTTTGAAAGGGTTCTTCAGTCTGACGCTGGCCGGTTTCAGCGTCAGAGCAGCTTTTTTTTTGTTTCCTGCTCTACTTTCCACCATCCCCAGCCAAGGATCTGCTCCTCTACACGGCCGACGATGGAACCACCTCATCTCTTCATCCTTCCCCCCATCTCAGGGACCTGGGTGTGTCCCAACATGGAAACTTTGCTTTCTGTATGTACAGTATGGCACCCCAGGAGTCCGGATGCCACAATGGCGTTGCCTTCTTCACAGGGAGGGTGATGCTATGCCTGGAAGAGAGAAGGATCCCCTTAACAGGTAGCACTAACATACAACACTTTCCTGACTCCAGGCCAGAAGGGGGACCCCTAGACCCGGTTTCAGGGTAGCTTCCCTATAAGTTCTGGTCTGGAGGAGGAGTTAGGAGGCAATCTGTGTGATACAGTGTAGGGAGAGGAAGCACAGGAGGAGAGAGAAACTGGAGTGGAGCTGCGATTAGGCTCACTCCAGGTTTGAGCGCAAGATTCCAGACACCGGAGTCCGAGCTTGTGTGGCAACTGTATGCTCCACAGCAGAAGCCAGAAGGCAGGAGATTGCAGGTCTCCTGGCCACCACAGACACCCAAAGGCACAACATCAGATTAGAGCCCGGAGTCACCATGAGAGAAGGGGCACCTGTAAAAAGGCTCGAGCTTCCTTCCATGCACGTAGTGTCTACCTAAAAGGACAGATTGAGAGAGGACCTTGTGTGAAGCCTCAGGCAACAAGGGACAGAGAAGAAAGCGCAGAAAGGAAGGCTTCCAACTCCACCTGGCTAGGGGGATTCCGAATCGCTTCCAGGCTGCCCGGATTCCAAAGACCACTTGTAATCTGTGTACCTGAACTTCACCAGTAAAAGGTAAAGAGACTGCAACCCTGTGTCCTCCAATTCTTTCCTGCATCTCAACATCTACCACCCGTTACCAATTGCACTGGGAGCCCTGGGGACCAAGCTCTACCTGTGGGGAGCTATACCAACTCTGCTGCAATACCATCAGCCCCAGGGGACCCCTTTAAGCAGGCCATCCCTGACCGAATACCACAGGTGGCGTCACGAACATTACTCTATAGACTTTATTTCCCACTACACTTTATCCCCTTTTTATTGGACACCCAGGGCCACGAACTGGGTCACTGCTTAAGTTCCGCCGGACCCCGTACCACGGCCTTGGCAGGGCGCTCCATACCGCACTTGCAGTACTACCTGAATACTGTATATAGACCTCTGTGTATACAATATACAGGTGATACCGGTTGCTAAATCTGTGTATAATCACAGTGTCATGTATATAATGTATATATAGCAGTCTATGTACAGTATACCGGTGATACTGTGACTCTGCTGTATATACATTATATAGGTGATACTGTGACTGGTGTGTATAGTTGCAATATCACCTATGTTACATATATAAAGCAGTATCACCCATATATTGTATTTATAGCACAGTATCCCCTATATAATGTATATAGACTGCTGTATATACATTATATAGTATATGTAATCACTCCGACGCTGAGAGGTCCGGAGCAGAGCAGCCGCCAGCAAGGAGAGGTGAGGATTTCAGTGCTTTGTTTTTTTATGTTTTGAGCAATATATGGGGCCCATCATATATTGGACATTATATGGGGAACATTATGTATGGAGCATAATATGGGGCTCATTATATGTGGAGCATCATATGGGGCTCATTATATATGGAGCAGCATAAGAGGCCCATTATATATAGAGTATCATATGGGGCCCATTATATATGGAGCATTATACGGGGCCCATTCTATTTAAAGCAATATATAGGGCCCATCATATACTATATAGAGCATTATATGGTGCCCATTCTGTTTGGAGTTTGGAGCAATATACGGGGCCCACCATATACTGGAGCATTATATGGGGCCCATCATATTCTGTATGGAGCATTATATGGGACCTATTCTGTATGGAGCATTATATGTGTCTCATTATTCTGTATCGAGCATTATATGGGGCTCATTATTCTGTATGGAGCAATATATGGGGCTCATTATTTTGTATGGAGCAATATATGGGACCTATTCTGTATGGAGCATTATATGGGGCTCATTATTCTGTATCGAGCATTATATGGGGCTCATTATTCAGCATGGAGCAATATATGGGGCTCATTATTTTGTATGGAGCAATATATGGGGCTCATTATTCTGTATGGAGCATTATATGGGGCTCATTATTATGTATGGACCAATATACTGTCCAGTTTCTGACCTATTTTAGAATTTACAATAGTTATCACTCATGTTATGTAAGAAGTTAAATCTTTGGCATTGTACTGTACCTATATTTCTCTGTTGTATCTGTGCATTATGAATTGTGGTACGTGTTAAAGGGGCTCACTGAGGTTCTTTCACCAGGGGGCCCACAAAAACTTGGAGCCGGCCCTGTTTGCACTGCACAGTACCACTTCTCCTGTCTTGTTGTCGAAGAGGCGACATTGGACTTTGGAAGGGTCAATATTGTCTTAGTATTTTCAATATTACTATGGCCAAATAAAATATTGGAAGAGCTGTTTAAATGGATTATCCCTAGTAATCCGCTCTCCTCTGGATAGGGGATAACTTTCCATTTGCTGGAGATCTGACTGCTGGGACCCCCATGATCCCGAAAATCAGAGCTCTCTAGAGCACCATGTAAATGCAGCTGTGGTCGGTCATACGCACTGTGGAGCCACTCACATGTGACTCTTCAAATATCTCCTTTTAGGAGCGTGAGGGGAACGACAAAGTAAAGCCAAATTCACTGATCGGGGTGAGGAGTGTTATAGCATGTGGGCTGGTGGGGTCTGTGTGGCAGGGCTGCTTTTTTGTCCCAGTCCGGCCTTGGCCGTCACATATAACATAGAGAAGAGGGATGAGCACATAACGCACCAGAATTTACCAAAGCTCTGCGCTGATGAGGTATAAAAGAGAGGCACAGATCTGTTGACAGAAAAGTGTCTTCAGTTGTCATATCTACTTAAAGGGGTGTTCCCATTTTGGAAAATTAGGACTGAACTTGGCCCCATCTCAAAATGATGGGAGCACAGAGCTAGGTGTGCATGGACATAGTCGAGCAAGCACATGTCTTTTTCATACTGTATAGGTGAATTGCAAGAGCTGCGTGTTAGAGTCATGAGGTGAAGTGGATCCTCAAAGCCCAAGGTCCAAGTGAGCACATGGGCCACAGGCTCCAGTGCAGCAGCTCAGTGAAACACTTGGAACACGGAGAGCTGAGGGTCTGGAAAGTGCAGGAAGACAGATGGAATGCTGGAAACCGCTGGCAGGCGAGAGACATCCAGGAGACCACGGACAAGCAAGCAAGATGCTGGAAACCACTGGCAGGTGGGAGACGTCCAGGAGACCAAAGGCAAACAGGCAAGATGCTGGAAACCATTGTCAGGCAGGAGACATCCTGGAGACCACAGGCAAATAGACGAGATGCTGGAAACCACTGTCTGGCGGAATACATCTAGGAGACCAAAGTCAAGCAGGTGTGGTGCTGGAAAACTCTGTCAGGCGAGATATGTCCCAGTGATAAAAAGCAAGCAGGCGAGATGCTGGAAACCGCTGTCAGGAGGGGTATATCCAGGAGACCAAAGACAAGCATGTGTGATGCTGGAAACCGCTGTAAAGCGAGAGATGTCCAGGAGACCACAGGAAAGCATGTGTGATGCTGGAAACACCTGGAGGCAGGAGATGTACAGGAGAGCACAGGCAACCAGGCAAGATGCTTGTGACCGCTGGCAGGTGGGAGACATCCAGGAGACCACAGGCAAGAAGGTGTGACGGGAAGACTAGGTGGGCAAGAGCTAATAACCCGGGCCCCTGCAATTTCCCTCAGACTAGGGAAATCCTGACTGACCCTCTACCTAGAGTTTACACTGATGGTGTGCATGTCTAGGCCTCGACCCTCGCCCTGTCTCCTGTTTCAACCCTAGGCTGAAACCACCGCCCACCACCCAGTGAAAAGATAATACACCAATACCCACAGTTAGCACAGACAAGGATAACGGAAAATATACACCACGCCGCAGTCACTCAGGAATACACTATAAATGCGCAGGGCAAAATAAATACAAATATAGGAAGGAGTAAATTAGACAAAGGGAAATACACCACCAGCAACGAATCTCCAACCACCAGCTCTCCACTCCAGACTGAGATAACAACGCACAAGACAGAAGCTATAATCGGCGACGCCCAATGTTCAGAAGAACTATTTAAAGGCAGTGGGCGTGGCCCAGCTTCCAATCCGAGCTCCAGCTAAATTTAATAAAATCTAGCCGATGCCACTGAGCGCATAGTGGACAAAAGCGGAATTACCGCTGTCTGTCAAACGCCCTGTTATGAACAGCGTCCGACATGACAGAAGGCAGGAGACATCCAAGTAACCACCGGCAGGCAGGAGACATTCAGGAGACCACAGGCAAGCAGGTGAGATGCTGGAGACTGTTGGCAGGCAGGAGACATCCAGGAGACTACAGGCAAGTAGGCGAGATGTTGGAAAATGCTGGCAAGTGGGAGACATCCAGGAGACTGGAAGCAGGAAGGAGACGTCCAGGGGTTTACGGCAGCAACTGAGCAGATCGAGATGTATGGAGCAAGAAAGAGTCTTAGCAATACTGAAGTCTTAATACCAAGACAATGGTGTGTGTCTTTTTGGGCCATACATAGACCCGGGCGGATGCTCACATGGGATCACGCCAGGCCATTTGCAAAGTCTGACGTGGAGCACAATTGAGTCTAGCAGACCGGGGTGAGGGAATCAAGGCGCAAATCCGAGACAAGTGTGTAAGACTGCACATGCGCAATCACCTCTCTACTGACGGTGGCATGGGTCTGGGGCCTGTCCTTGAGATAGGTGCTAGTCTCTGTGGTGGGATCTGAATCCATTAGATATTTATGGATTTCATAAACAGTTCCCAGAATTGTGCCACCATCAATACGGAGGCGATCCCACATGCACAGCTCGCTCCATTTGACAATATCGGATATTCTTGCTCTTCGTTTGCCAAATCCAGCGAATAAGTGGTAAATGTTATGATAAGAAAACCTCTAAAAATGTTTTTAGACCCATTTACTAATAATAAATCAGCAGAACTGTAGATCCTTCGAAAACTCATGAGGCTGCACCATGCCGACATCTGTGTAGGCAAAGATACAAACAGTTTTAGAGTGCATATAATTAAATGAGGGCATCGGAATCTGAAGAGTAGCACAGTAGTAACAGAAGGAATGCCTACAAGATGCACTGGGAATGAATCTGATTGTCTGGGGTAACGCATTCCAGAGAACAGGTGCAGCACAAGAGAAATGTAAGGATTTTGGAGGATGCTTTCCATAGATTGTTGGTAGACTGTAAATCATGGGTAAGGGTATGTGCACACGTCAGGATTTTGTCAGGATTTTGTCAGGATTTTTCATCAGGATTTGTAGCCAAAACCAGAAGTGGAACAATTAGAGGAAAAGTATAATAGAAACATATGCACCACTTCTGTATTTATCACCCACTCCTGGTTTTGGCGACAAAACCTGATGAAAAATCCTGACAAAATCCTGACAAAATCCTGACGTGTGCACATACCCTAAAGGTGGTAGTGGGATAGGAGAAAAGGTTTTGGAAAGTGGATAAAAGTTTGAGCTTTGAAATGAGGTCTAAACTCCTATATTTTTTTTTTCAGAAAGAAATGAGGACGAGAAGGACAACTTTGCGCTCCGTACTGCTAATTGGAAAGGGCCCAGCAGATATTTGTGATATTAGTAGAAGGAAGTATTGAAGGCAGAGTCGGACAGACTAGAGTTACTATAGCACTGGCATTCACCACGACGGCCTCTGCGGTGAGAAGGCAGACGTAGGTTTCATTGTCTTTGAATCCCTTTGTTAAGCTGTAAAATCCAACCACCAAGAGCTTGTAATGACTATTGGTGGCTGGGCTGAGGAGCACATGTACCGGGGTCTCGGGGTCCCACGCTTTGATCACTGATGGTTGCTATTAGGAGATGACAGCAGCTTGCAGCAGCAGCTCCCCTGGTGGGATGAATCCCGCTCAGCCTGTAGAGCAGACATTTATTATCAGTATCGCTGGGAAACGGCATAATCAAATCACCCCGGCCGCACGGATGTTCTCATCTCCGTACGCACCGCCATCCACTGCACACTCATCACACTGCCTCATCTGACAGCAAAGAGCACGATTTATTCTACATCAGTAATTCTGCTGCTACACAACATAACACGCATCTCAGCTGCTGCAGAAACTCATATTACACACCTCAGCTGCTGCAGAACATCATAGTACACACCTCAGCTGCTGCAGAGCCTCATATTACACAACTCAGCTGCTGCAAAACATCATAATACATATCTCAGCTGCTGCAGAACTTCATAATACACCATAGCTGGTGCAGAACCTCATAATACACTTTAGCTGCTGCAGAACATCATAATATACCTCAACTACTGCAGAATCTCATAATACACTTCAGCTGCTGCAGAACCTCATAACACACCTCAACTGATGCAGAACCTCATATTACACCCCAGCTGTTGCAGAACCTCATAACACATCTCAACTGCTGCAGAACCTCATAATACACACCTCAGCTGCTGCAGATCATAATACACACCTCAGCTGCTGCAGAACATCATAACACACACCTCAGCTGCTACAGACCATCATAACACACACCTCATCTGCTGCAGAACATCATAGTACACACCTCAGCTGCTGCTGCTGCAGAACAACAACACAAACACTTAAGCTGCTGCAGAACATCATAACACAATTCAGCTGCTAAAGAACATAACACACCTCAGCTGCTGCAGAACATCACAATACACCTCAGTTGCCGCAGAATTTTATACCACCCACCTCAGCTGCTGCAGCACATCATAACACAGACATTAGCTGCTACAGAACCTCATAAGGGTATGTGCACACGCTGCGGATTTTGCTGCGGATCCGCAGCTGATTTGACGCTGCGGATCCGCAGCAGTTTTCCCAAAGTTTACAGTACCATGTAAACCTATGGGGAAAAAAAAATGCTGTGCACATGCTGCGGAAAAATCCGCGCGGAAACGCAGCGGATTATTTTCAGCAGCATGTCAATTCTTTCTGCGGATTCCGCAGCGGTTTTCAACATGCACCAATAGGAAAGTGCAGTTGAAAACCCGCAGAGGAATCCGCAGAAGAAACCGCGATAAAATCCGCAGTGAAAACCGCAGTGGTTTTGTACTGCGGATTTTCCAAATCCACTGCGGAAAAATCTGCAGCAGAATCCGCAACGTGTGCACATACCCTAATACACATTTCAGCTGCTGCAGAACATCATGATACACAATATTGCTGCAGTGAAATATCGTAGACAGTAGGACAATCCTCTGTGAGCCCACCGCCCGGACAATGATGGGACCACTGACCGTCATCAGTATTTGGATTATTGGAGGGGCACAGAAAAGCTGCAGACCCTCAACAATCAGCAAGTTATCTCCGGACCTGTGGAACGAGCATAACTTCTAAAGATGGGATTTGGGAATAATCCACTCTCTGGTCTTGAGAAATCCTTGATTACAGAAATATGTGCCAGATTACTTAACATTCTGGATTATAAAATGGCAGATTATCTAACATTAATAAAATCCTGGATTATCTGTTAGAATATAGCATGTTGGATTATCTAATATTCTGCATTATAACATGTTGGATTATCTAATATTCTGCATTATAACATGTTGGATTATCTAATATTCTGCATTATAACATGTTGGATTATCTAATATTCTGGATTATGGAATACTGGATTATAGTCTGTGTAATTGTAGCTGTAAACTATGAGATCTGCCTCCACAGGTTTCTCCACACCACTAGTGTGGGCCGCAGTGCTGGTGGCACAGGCTGGTCCATGACTGGCACATGCCAGGTGACCGTCCCCCAGATGGTAGCCCGGGCTCCTGGCGCCCCCACAGCTGGAGGCTGCGACTAGAAGGTGAGAAGTGGAGGAAATGTAGGAGCCCGTGGGAGGAGGGAGGAGGAGAGGAGGAGGGAGGCTGGGTGGGCTGCAGACAGGAGGGCGGAGGATGGACACCCAGCAGCCGGCTGTATGGTGGCCGGCTCTGCAGACAGGTGGGGGCTCCTGGTGACCTGGGAGGGTGGTCGCCAGCTGCGCTGTCACACCGGAGGCACGCCTGGCATGTGGGTGCAAGACATGAAGAGGAGCGCCGGCATCCTGCTGCTGACCTGCCTGCTGCTGCTGCTCATCACCGGCTGGCTGACGATCCGGGACTCGGCGCACTACAGGTACCACACTGCCGGCCGGGTGTGGAGGTCCAGCACGTGTCTGCCCATGTGGGGTCTATACCGCACCTGTATGTAGGGACCCGCAGCCTGTGACACCCGGCGTGGGGAGAGATTGTGGGAAGGATCCGGCTCTGATCTGTGCGTGTATCTGTGGTCACTCGTGTCCTCTCACCTGTGTGTGTGTGTGTGTCACTAATCATCTGTAGAGACCGTACCTGTGTGTAATTCACTGTCTACTATCTATCTATCTATCTATCTATCTATCTATCTATCTATCTATCTATCTATCATCTATCTATCTATCTATTATCTATCTATCTATCATCTATCTATCTATCTATCATCTATCTATCTATCTATCTATCTATCTATCTATCTATCTATCTATCTATCATCTATCTATCTATCTATCTATCTATCTATCTATCTATCTATCATCTATCTATTATCTATCTATCTATCATCTATCTATCATCTATCTATCATCTATCTATCATCTATCTATCTATCTATCTATCTATCTATCTATCTATCTATCTATTATCTATCTATTATCTATCTATTTATCTATCTATCTATTATCTATCTATCTATCTATCTATCTATCTATCTATCTATTATCTATCTATCTATTATCTATCTATCTATCTATCTATTATCTATCTATCTATTATCTATCTATCTATCTATCTATCTATTATCTATCTATCTATTATCTATCTATCTATCTATCTATTATCTATCTATCTATCTATCTATCTATCTATCTATCTATCTATCTATCTATCATCTATCTATCTATCTATCTATCTATCCATCTATTATCTATCTATCTATCTATCTATCATCTATCTATCATCTATCTATTATCTATCTATCATCTATCAATTATCTATCTATCATCTATCTATCTATCTATCTATCTATCTATCTATCTATTATCTATCTATCTATCTATCTATCTATTATCTATCTATCTATTATCTATCTATCTATCTATCTATTATCTATCTATCTATCTATCTATCTATCTATCTATCTATCATCTATCTATCTATCTATCTATCCATCTATTATCTATCTATCTATCTATCATCTATCTATCATCTATCTATTATCTATCTATCATCTATCATCTATCTATTATCTATCTATCATCTATCTATCTATCTATCTATCTATCTATTATCTATCTATCTATCTATCTATCTATCATCTATCTATCTATCTATCTATCTATCTATCTATCTATCTATCTATCTATCTATTATCTATCTATCTATCTATTATCTATCTATCTATCTATTATCTATGTATCTATCTATCTATCTATTATCTATCTATCATCTATCTATCTATCTATCTATTATCTATCTATCTATCTATCTATCTCATCTATCTATCTATCTATCTATCTATCTATCTATCTATCTATCTATCTATCTATCTATCTATCTATCTATTCTCTATTATCTATCTATCTATCTATCTATCTATCTATCTATCTATCTATCTATTATCTATCTATCTATCTATTATCTATCTATCTATCTATCTATTATCTATCTATCATCTATCTATCTATTATCTATCTATCTATCTATCTATCTATTATCTATCTATCTATCTTGAGTAGAAAATTGGAACAGCACACTATAGACATATAAATGATGGGTGCACAGCCTCCCATGCAAAAATATATATAAATGGAAAAAGCATTCAGCACTCCAATATTTACCAAAAGAAAGTGGACTTTATTTAGCCCAGGTTTGGTGGTGACGTTTCAGTTGCAGTAAACCTTTTACAAGTCGCCATCAAACACGGGCTCAATAAAGTCCACTTTCTTTTGGTAAATATTGGAGTGCTGAATGCTTTTTCCATTTTTATCCATCCATCTCTCCCATGCTGTCACTGAGGTCGCAGTGTCACTATAGAGCGGTGATACGTATTCCTGTCCTTGTATACGGAGGTGTCGGCTGCGCTCTGTAGTACATGAGCCTGTACATATACAGAGGCCGTCAGTCCCATGTAATCCCAGCAGCGTCTGTAGTGTCTGCAGCTGATCCCAGTCCCAGATCCTCCAGTCTCTTCAGATGGAATCTAGACATCTGCACTGATCCTCTATCGTCAGTATTCCAGCATTGTGCTGTTAGATTGCGGTACCTTATATTGTAGTGTTGTAGTCTGTTGTATGATTGTACTTTGTGTTACTTTTTATTGATAGATTCTCATGGCATTTTAAACATTTTATCTGCATTCTATATTCGTTATCTATCGATCACAAACAGGTCAGGCATGGTTCACACCCTCCGGGAGTCCTTTCTTTGTCGGCGAGGTTGGTGTCACTCTGGAGACCACTCATGGCTATGTGCGGATGTACATTTACTATATGTGTAGATATTTCTCTGCAACTGTTGCTCACAGATGTCTGGTTCCAAAATCAAAAACATAGAAGAATTAATTTTACTTTTCACCCATCATGTATGTAAACATCACAATGTATGTATTCACACACACACACACACACACACACACACACACACACACACACACACACACACACACACACACACACACACACACACATACAGTACATAGACACACCCACACACAAAAATGCATACATACACACACATATGTACAGAAATCCACATGCGCACACACACACACATATATATATATATATATATATAGTACAGACCAAAAGTTTGGACACACCTCATTTAAAGATTTTTCTGTATTTTCATGACTATGAAAATTGTACATTCACACTGACGGCATCAAAACTATGAATTAACACATGTGGAATTATATACTTAACAAAAAAGTGTGAAACAACTGAAAATATGTCTTATATTCTAGGTTCTTCAAAGTAGCCACCTTTTGCTTTGACGACTGCTTTGCACACTCTTGGCATTCTCTTGATGAGCTTCAAGAGGTAGTCACCGGGAATGGTTTTCACTTCACAGGTGTGCCCTGTCAGCTTTAATAAGTGGGATTTCTTGCCTTATAAATGGGGTTGGGACCATCAGTTGTGTTGTGCAGAAGTATGATGGATACACAGCTGATAGTCCTACTGAATAGACTGTTAGCATTTGTATTATGGCAAGAAAAAAGCAGCTAAGTAAAGAAAAACGAGTGGCCATCATTACTTTAAGAAATGAAGGTCAGTCAGTCTGAAAAATTGGGAAAACTTTGAAAGTGTCCCCAAGTGCAATGGCAAATACCATCAAGCGCTACAAAGAAACTGGCTCACATGAGGACCGCACCAGGAAAGGAAGACCAAGAGTCACCTCTGCTTCTGAGGATAAGTTTATCCGAGTCACCAGCCTCAGAAATCACAGGTTAACAGCAGTTCAGATTAGAGACCAGGTCAATGCCACACAGAGTTCTAGCAGCAGACACATCTCTACAACAACTGTTAAGAGGAGACTTTGTGCAGCAGGCCTTCATGGTAAAATAGCTGCTGGGAAACCACTGCTAAGGACAGGCAACAAGCAGAAGAGACTTGTTTGGGCTAAAGAACACAAGGGATGGACATTAGACCAGTGGAAATCTGTGCTTTGGTCTGATGAGTCCAAATTTGAGATCTTTGGTTCCAACCACCGTGTCTTTGTGAGACGCAGAAAAGGTGAACGGATGGACTATACATGCCTGGTTCCCACCGTGAAGCATGGAGGAGGAGGTGTGATGGTGTGGGGGGGCTTTGCTGGTGACACTTTTGGGGATTTATTCAAAATTGAAGGCATACTGAACCAGTATGGCTACCACAGCATCTTGCAGCGGCATGCTATTCCATCCGCTTTGCGTTTAGTTGGACCATCATTTATTTTTCAACAGGACAATGACCCCAAACACACCTCCAGGCTGTGTAAGGGCTATTTGACCAAGAAGTAGAGTGGTGGGGTGCTACGCCAGATGACGTGGCCTCCACAGTCACCAGACCTGAACCCAATCGAGATGGTTTGGGGTGAGCTGGACCGCAGAGTGAAGGCAAAAGGGCCAACAAGTGCTAAGCATCTCTGGGAACTCCTTCAAGATTGTTGGAAGACCATTCCCGGTGACTACCTCTTGAAGCTCATCAAGAGAATGCCAAGAGTGTGCAAAGCAGTCATCAAAGCAAAAGGTGGCTACGTTGAAGAACCTAGAATATAAGACATAATTTCAGTTGTTTCACACTTTTTTGTTAAGTATATAATTCCACATGTGTTAATTCATAGTTTTGATGAATTTACAATTTTCATAGTCATGAAAATACAGAGAAATCTTTAAATGAGGTGTGTCCAAACTTTTGGTCTGTATTGTATATATATACAGAAACACATACAAGCAAATACACACATATATGTATACATACACACACACATATATACATACAGTGTCTTGCGAAAGTATTCGGCTCCCTGGAACTTTTCAACCTTTTCCCACATATCATGCTTCAAACATAAAGATCCCAAATGTAATTTTTTGGTGAAGAATCAACAACAAGTAGAACACAATTGTGAAGTTGAATGAAATTTATTGGTTATTTTAAATTTTTGTGGAAATTCAAAAACTGAAAAGTGGGCGTGCGATATTATTCGGCCCCTTTACTTTCAATGCAGCAAACTCCCTCCAGAAGTTCATTGTGGATCTCTGAATGATCCAATGTTGTCCTAAATGCCTAATGATGATAAATATAATCCACCTGTGTGTAATCAAGTCTCCATATAAATGCAGCTGCTCTGTGATAGTCTCAGGGTTCTGTTTGAAGCACAGAGAGCATCATTAAGACCAAGGAACACAACAGGCAGGTCCGTGATACTGTTGTGGAGAAGTTTAAAGCCGGATTTGGATGCAAAATGATTTTGAAAACTTTAAACATCCCAAGGAGCACTGTGCAAGCGATCATATTGAAATGGAAGGAGTATCATACCACTGCAAATCAACCAAGACCCGGCCGTCCCTCTAAACTTTCATCTCAAACAAGGAAAAGACTGATCAGAGATGCAGCCAAGAGGCCCATGATCACTCTGGATGAACTGCAGAGATCTACAGCTGTGGTGGGACAGTCTGTCCATAGGACAACAATCAGTCATACACTGCACAAATCTGGCCTTTATGGAAGAGTGTCAAGAAGAAAGCCATTTCTCAGAGATATCCATAAAAAGTGTAGTTTAAAGTTTGCAACAAGCCACCTAGGAGACACACCAAACATGTGGAAGAAGGTGTTCTGGTCAGATGAAACCAAAATCAAACTTTTTGGTAACAATGCCAAACGATATGTTTGGCGTAAAGGCAACACAGCTCATCACCCTGAACACACCATCCCCACTGTCAAACATGGTGGTGGCAGCCAGGTACGGACTGGGCCTGAAGTTCAGCCCTGGCATTTGAAATCACACAGGCCCATGTTGTCCCTGTCCCCATGAACCAGATGGGATATATTACTAATGTTACCCTGGATGGAGAAAAGGAAGATTTTCTACAAGACCAATATTTCTAATAATTCCCGCCCGTTGCTTCCCGTGGCCTGCTGGGGCAAGTGATGGAGTCAGCGAATTTGTGCTCCGTCACAACTCTTAACAGTATGGGTGTCTTCAGAACACCGATTCTGTTAACAACATAGCAGACAAGGCAGCCCATGATCGGACAGGCCCTTCTGGCATTTGCCAGAATTGCCAGATGGCCAGTCTGGCCCTGGTGGCAGCATCATGGTTTGGGCCTGCTTTTCTTCAGCAGGGACAGGGAAGATGGTTAAGATTGATGGGAAGATGGATGGAGCCAAATACAGGACCATTCTTGAAGAAAACCAAGTCTGTAAAAGACCTGAGACTGGGACGGAGATTTGTCTTCCAACAAGACAATGATCTCAAACATAAAGCAAAATCTACACTGGAATGGTTCACAAATAAACGTATCCAGGTGTTAGAATGGCCAAGTCAAAGTCCAGACCCCAATCCAATCGAGAATTTGTGGAAAGAGCTGAAAACCGCTGTTCACAAACGATCTCCATCAAACCTCACTGAGCTCGAGCTGTTTGCCAAGGAAGAATGGGCAAGAATTTCAGTCTCTCGATGTACAAAACTGATAGAGACAGACCCCAAGAGAATTGCAGCTGTAATCGCAGCAAAAGGTGGCGCAACAAAGTATTAAGTTTAAGGGAACGAATAATATTGCACGCCCCACTTATCAGTTTTTGAATTTTAAATAACCAATAAATTTCGTTCAACTTCACAATTGTGTTCCACTTGTTGATTCTTCACCAAAAATTTACATTTGGTATCTTTATGTTTGAAGCATGATATGTGGGAAAAGGTTGAAAAGTTCCAGGGGGCCGAATACTTTCGCAAGGCACTGTATATATACACACAAACACATACACACAAATACATACATGTATACATTTACACTTATATATACACACACATATGCAGTTTTTTGAAGTGTCACATTATGATTTTCACCACCACATGCACAAACACACACAAAGCCATTTATTATTGATGTCTTAAGACAGAATTATGACTTCCCCCATTATATTTTGTGAACATCACAATTCACAGAGGTGTCAGAACATAAACAATATTATTTTAAAGAAGTTGTCTACTACTTGGACAATTTCTTCTCATGCCTCTCGCTTGGCCCCCACAAAATAATAAAGCTTGTGCTCACCTCCCGTACAGGCGTCATTCCGTGCTCTTGTTGTGACGCCGGCGCCCAATCAGCGCTGCCGTCACTGTCCCCCCCTCTTGTAGAATTGAGCATGAACAGGAAGTCAGAGAACAGCTGCCGCCCGGACTTCCTCTTCATGTTGAGTTTGTCCGAAGGCGGAGACAGTGATGGTAGCTCTGATTGGGCGCCGGCGTCACGTGTCACAACAACCGCACGCGAGCCCTAGGACCGCAAGTACCGATACCGTGGGAATGGCACTGGTATGGGAGGTGAGTATAGGCTTTATTATTCTATGGGGGCCTAACATTTTGATCAAGAAGGGGTTGGCCTAGTAGTTGACATCCCCTTTAAAGGGAACCTGTCAGCATGGAGATACTAAGTAATGTATTGACAGTATGGTCAATCACTGGTTCGGACCGCCCACTGGACTCCTAATTTAATTACACAGTATACCAGATCTTTTTCAAGAAAACTATATACAGTATACTATTATATATATATATATATATATATATATATATATATATATATATATATATATATATATATACAGTATGTGTGTGAATAGCATTTTCTGCTCTGTAACATGCTGCTAACAAATCAGTTACCACCACAATCAATGTGACAGGTTCCCATTAAAATATTTTTTTTGTAAGTGATGTATTTTGTCTGAACACACACATATAGACATACACAGGTAGATATACATTGACAGAAATACAGTGGTTTGCGAAAGTATTCACCCCCTTTGGCTTTTTACATATTTTGTTACATTGCAACTAGAGATAGGCGGTTCCGTTCTGGCGGGTTCGGCCGAACAGTTACAAAAAGTTTGGATTTGGGTACCAGAATAGTACCCGAACCCAGACCCCATTCAATTGAATGGGGGCCCTGCACATCTGGTGTTTGCCAAGCTGTCATGTGCAAGACAGCGCGGAAAACACTGCTTCTGATCGGTGGTAAATTCATCACCGCCTGTCAGAGAGCCGCAGTTCCCAAGCTGTCAAATGATAGCGTGAGCGCGCAGCTGTGATCAGATATGTAAAGGTTACCTCCAGTTACTGGTATCAGCTGAAGGGACTACTGCTCCCATCAGCTGATGCCAGCTGCCACTAATAACACTGAGAGCAGGAGCGCCTGATGGGAGTATTCATCAGCCGCTTCTGCGCTGTAAATAAACAATTAAGAAAACAAAACGGCGTGAGTGCCCCTGTTTTTTAGATAACCAGCCAGGCAAAACTCACAGCTGGGGGGTTGCAACCCTCAGCTGTCAGCTTCAGCAAGGCTGGTTATCAAAAATAGTGGGGTCCCCACTCTGATTTTTGTAATTATTGAAATAAATAATAAAAACAAATGGCTCGGGGTCCCCCCCATTTTTGACAACCAGCCTTGCTAAAGCAGACAGGGGCTGGTATTCTGAGGCTGGTAAGGGGCCATGGATATTGCTTCCTCCAGCCTAAAAATGGCTGCCTGCAGCTACCCAGAAAAGGTACATCTATAAGATCTGCCAATTCTGACACATTGCCTGGCTCTTCCCACTTGCCCTATAGCGGTGGCAAGTGGGCTTCATATTTGTGAGGTTGATGTCGCCTTTGTATTATCTGGTGACATCAAGCCCATGGATTACTAATGGAGAAGCGTCTATAAGACACCTATCCATTACTAATTCTATAGTTATATGGTAAATAAAGACAGAATAAAGTCCTTTATTGGAAATAAAACAAAACACACTTTTACTTTTTTATTTAAAGATAACAAGCACAATTATACTCACCTAATGCCCATTCCACCAAATCCCTTGTCTCCTGTAATAAAACAAAAATAAAACACAACCATATCCCTCACATATCCGTCATTCTGTCCCATGCCGTAATCCATGTCTTTAAATAGTTTTCAAACTGGATGGTGCCAAGATGTGACCATCCAGGCTGAGAACCACTGATGAATGAGCTGCTGTGTGCGGAGAATCAGTGACTAGCGGTGATGTCATCGAGGTTACTGCCTCTCCTTTACTACACTGCGTGCAGAATTATTAGGCAAGTTGTATTTCAGAGGATTATTTTTATTATTGATCAACAACTATGTTCTCAATCAACCCAAAAGACTCATAAATATCAAAGCGTAATATTTTTGGAAGTTGGAGTGTTTTTTTTAGATTTGGCTATCTTAGGAGGATATCTGTTTGTGCAGGTAACTATTACTGTGCAGAATTATTAGGCAACTTAATAAAAACCAAATATATTCCCATCTCACTTGTTTATTTTCACCAGGTAAATCAATATAACTGCACAAAATTTAGAAATAAACATTTCTGACATGCAAAAACAAAACAAAAAAAAATTAGTGACATTATAGCCACCTTTCTTTATGATGACACTCAGCAGCCTCCTTCCATAGATTCTGTCAGTTGCTTGATCTGTTTATGACCAACATTGCCTGCAGCAGCCACCACAGCCTCCCAGACACTGTTCCGAGAGGTGGACTGTTTTCCCTCCCTGTAGATCTCACATTTTATGAGGGACCACAGGTTCTCTATGGGGTTCAGATCAGGTGAACAAGGGGGCCATGTCATTATTATTTCTTCTTTGAGACCTTTACTGGCCAGCCACACTGTGGAGTCGTTGGAGGCATGTGATGGAGCATTAAAATCATGTTTTTCTTGAAAGATACCGACTTCTTCCTGTACCACTGCATGAAGAAGTTGTCTTCCAGAAACTGGCAGTAGGTCTGGGAGTTGAGCTTCACTCCATCCTCAAACCGAAAAGGTCCCACAAGTTCATCTTTGATGATACCAGCCCATACCAGTACCCCACCTCCACCTTGCTGGTGTCTGAGTCGGAGTGGAGCTCTCTGCCCTTTACTCATCCAGCCTCTGGCCCATCCATCCGGCCCATCAAGAGTCACTCTCATTTCATCAGTCCATAAATCCTTTGAAAAGTCAGTCTTAAGATATTTCTTGGCCCAGTCTTGACGTTTTATCTTATGTTTCTTGTTCAAAGGTGGTCGTTTTTCAGCCTTCCTTACCTTGGCCATGTTTCTGAGTATCGCACACCTTGTGCTTTTTGTTACTCCAGTAGCATTGCAGCTCTGAAATATGGCAAAACTAGTGGCAAATGGCATCTTGGCAGCTTCACGCTTGATTTTCCTCAATTCATGGGCAGTTATTTTGCGCCTTTTTTGCCCAACACGCTTCTTGCGACCCTGTTGGCTATTTGCCATGAAACGCTTGATTGTTTGGTGATCACACTTCAAAAGTTTGGCAATTTTAAGACTGCTGCATCCCTCTGCAAGACATCTCACAATTCTGGACTTTTCAGAGCCAGTCAAATCTCTCTTCTGACCCATTTTGCCAAAGGAAAGGAAGTTGCCTAATAATTAAGCACACCTTATATAGGGTTTTGATGTCATTAGACAACACCCCTCCTCATTACAGAGATGCACATCACCTGATTTACTTAATTTGTAGTTGGCTCTCAAGCCTGAACAGCTTGGAGTAGGACAACATGTATAAAAAGTATCATGTGATCCAAAAAAACAATTTGCCTAATAATTCTACACGCAGTGTAATCTGTGGGCTTGATGTCACCAGACAATACAAAGGTGACATCAACCCTACAAATATGGACCTCACTTGCCACCGCTACAGGGCAAATGGGAAGAGTCGGGCAAAGCGCCAGAATTGGCGCATCTAATAGATGTGCCTTTTCTGGGCAGTTGCGGGCTGCTATTTTTAGGCTGGGGGGGGCAATATCCATGGTCCCTTACCAGCCTGAGAGTACCAGTCTCCAGCTGTCTGCTTTAGCCAGACTGGTTTTCAAAAATAGGGAGAACCCCACTCCATTTTTAAAAATTATTTATTTAAATATTTAAAAAAATCAGAGTGGGGAACCTACTATTCTTGATAACCAACCTTGCTAACGCTGACAACTGAGGGTTGCAGCCCTGTTGCAGCTAGAAAATCACATATTGAGCAGGCTGGACAAAAAACACTGAAAATGCAAATGATCCAAAGAATGCAAACAGGACTTAGCTTTTTCTTGAATGAGTCAGATGGCAAAGAATCAGGAGGAGACCAAATAGAACTGAATACATTGATTCCAGGCAAGAGACTGAGTCCAAAGGAGGACTAAATAGGGAACACCCACAGCTAAATGAAACAGCTGAAGCCCAGGCTAGCAGAAAGACATGACTCATACAATACCATTAGTGACCACAAGAGGGAGCCCAGAAACACGGTTCACAACAGTACCCCCCCCTTGAGGAGGGGTCACCGAACCCTCACCAAGACCCCCAGGGCGATCAGGATGAGCAGCGTGAAATGCATGAACCAAATCAGCCGCATGAACATCAGAGGCAACAACCCAGGAATTATCCTCCTGACCATAGCCCTTCCACTTAACCAAATACTGCAGTCTACGTCTAGAGATACGAGAATCCAAGATCTTCTCTACCACGTACTCCAACTCGCCCTCAACCAAAACCGGGGCAGGAGGCTCAACAGCAGGAACCACCGGCACCACGTATCGCCGCAACAAGGACCTATGGAACACATTATGAATAGCAAATGACGCTGGAAGGTCCAAACGAAAAGACACCGGGTTAAGGATTTCCAAAATCTTATAAGGACCGATAAAGCGAGGCTTGAACTTAGGAGAGGAGACCTTCAAAGGAACATGCCGAGAAGACAACCAAACCAAATCCTAAATACAAAGTCGGGGACCCACACCGCGGCGGCGGTTGGCAAAACGCTGAGCCTTCTCCTGTGACAATTTCAAATTGTCCACCACATGGTTCCAAATCCGCTGCAACCTATCCACCACAGAATCAACCCCAGGACAGTCAGAAGGTTCAACCTGGCCCGAGGAAAAACGAGGATGAAAACCAGAATTGCAGAAAAAGGGCAAAACCAAAGTGGCAGAACTAGCCCTATTATTAAGGGCAAACTCGGCCAGTGGCAAAAAGGTCACCCAATCATCCTGATCCGCAGAAACAAAACATCTTAAATAAGTTTCCAACGTCTGATTAGTTCGCTCGGTTTGGCCATTAGTCTGAGGATGAAAAGCCGATGAGAACGACAAGTCAATACCCATCTTAGCACAAAAGGATCGCCAGAATCTGGACACAAACTGGGATCCTCTGTCAGACACAATATTCTCAGGGATGCCGTGCAAACGAACCACATTCTGAAAGAACAAAGGAACCAAATCGGAGGAAGAAGGCAACTTAGGTAAGGGCACCAAATGGACCATTTTGGAAAAACGATCGCACACCACCCAGATGACCGACATCTTCTGAGACACTGGAAGATCCGAAATGAAATCCATGGAAATGTGCGTCCAAGGCCTCTTCGGGATAGGCAAGGGCAAAAGCAACCCGCTGGCACGAGAACAGCAAGGCTTAGCCCGAGCACAAATCCCACAGGACTGCACAAAGGAACGCACATCCCGCGACAAGGAAGGCCACCAAAAGGACCTAGCCACCAAATCTCTGGTACCAAAAATCCCAGGATGCCCCGCCAACACCGAAGAATGAACCTCGGAAATAACTCTGCTGGTCCATCTATCAGGGACAAACAGTCTCTCTGGTGGGCAACGATCAGGTCTATCAGCCTGAAATTTCTGCAGCACTCGTCGCAAATCTGGGGAAATGGCAGACAAAATCACTCCCTCTCTGAGAATACCAGCCGGTTCCGAGACTCCCGGAGAGTCAGGCACAAAACTCCTAGAAAGCGCATCAGCCTTCACGTTCTTCGAACCAGGCAGGTATGAGACCACAAAGTCAAAACGGGAGAAAAACAACGACCAACGAGCCTGTCTAGGATTCAGACGCTTGGCAGACTCGAGATAAATCAGATTTTTATGATCAGTCAAGACCACCACACGATGCTTAGCTCCCTCGAGCCAATGTCGCCACTCCTCAAATGCCCACTTCATAGCCAGCAACTCCCGATTACCAACATCATAGTTCCGCTCAGCAGGCGAAAATTTTCTGGAAAAGAAAGCACATGGCTTCATCACAGAGCCATCAGAGCTTCTCTGCGACAAAACGGCCCCCGCACCAATCTCAGAAGCATCAACTTCAACCTGGAAGGGAAGAGAGACATCCGGCTGGCACAAGACTGGCGCTGAAGTAAACCGGTGCTTCAGCTCCCGAAAGGCCTCCACGGCCGCAGGAGACCAATTAGCAACATCGGAACCTTTCTTGGTCATATCCGTCAAAGGTTTAACTACGCTAGAAAAATTAGCGATAAAACGACGGTAAAAGTTAGCAAAGCCCAAGAACTTCTGAAGGCTCTTAACAGATGTGGGCTGAGTCCAGTCATGAATGGCACGGACCTTGACTGGGTCCATCTCCACAGTAGAAGGGGAAAAGATGAAACCCAAAAAAGAAACCTTCTGTACTCCAAAGAGACATTTTGAGCCCTTCACAAACAAAGCATTATCACGCAGAACCTGAAACACCATCCTGACCTGGTTCACATGGGACTCCCAATCATCAGAAAAAACCAAAATATCATCCAGATAAACAATCATAAATTTATCCAGATATTTTCGGAAGATATCATGCATGAAGGACTGAAACACAGAAGGAGCATTAGAGAGTCCAAAAGGCATCACCAAGTACTCAAAATGACCCTCGGGCGTATTAAATGCTGTTTTCCATTCATCTCCCTGCTTAATGCGCACAAGGTTATACGCACCACGAAGATCTATCTTGGTGAACCAACTGGCACCCTTAATCCGAGCAAACTAATCAGACAACAAAGGCAAAGGATACTGAAATTTGACCGTGATCTTATTCAGAAGACGATAATCTATACAAGGTCTCAAAGACCCGTCCTTCTTGGCCACAAAAAAAAAATCCTGCACCAAGAGGAGAAGAGGATGGGCGAATATGTCCCTTCTCCAAAGACTCCTTTATATAACTCCGCATCGCGGCATGCTCTGGTACAGATAAATTAAAGAGTCGACCCTTAGGAAATTTACTACCAGGAATCAAATTTATAGCACAATCACAGTCCCTATGAGGAGGAAGGGCACTGGATCTGGGCTCACTAAATACATCCTGGTAATCTGACAAAAACTCAGGGGTCTCAGAAGGAGTGGAAGAAGCAATAGACACCAACGGAGTATCGCCATGAATCCCCCGACAACCCCAACTTGACACAGTCATAGCTTTCCAATCTAAAACTGGATTATGGATCTGTAGCCATGGCAGACCCAAAACGACAACATCATGCAAATCATGCAAAACAAGGAAGCGAATCACCTCCTGATGTACAGGAGTCATGCACATGGTCACCTGCGTCCAATACTGAGGCTTATTCTCCGCCAACGGCGTAGCATCAATTCCTCTAAGAGGAATAGGAATTTCCAAAGGCTCCAGGACAAAACCACAGCGCCTGGCAAATGAAAAATCCATCAGACTCAGAGCAGCACCTGAATCCACAAAAGCCATGACTGAGTAAGAAGACAATGAACAAATTAAGGTTACAGACAAAATAAATTTAGGCTGTAAAGTACTAATGGCAACAGGATTAACAACTCTTTTTAAGCGCTTAGAGCATGCTGAGATAACATGCGTTGAATCACCACAGTAAAAACACAACCCATTTTGACGTCTATGATTTTGCCGTTCGGCTCTGGTCAGAATTCTGTCACATTGCATAGGGTCATGTGTCCGTTCAGACAGCACCGCCAAAGGATTAGCAGATTTGCGCTCCCGCAAACGCCGATCAATTTGAATGGCCAGAGCCATTGAATCATTCAGACTTGTAGGGGTAGGAAACCCCACCATCACATTCTTAATGGCTTCAGAAAGACCATTTCTGAAATTTGCGGCCAGGGCACACTCATTCCATTGAGTAAGCACGGACCATTTCCGAAATTTTTGACAATACACCTCAGCATCGTCCTGACCTTGAGAGATAGCTAGCAACGCCTTTTCAGCCTGATTTTCAAGATTAGGCTCCTCATAAAGCAAACCAAGCGCCAGAAAAAACGCATCAACATTCACCAATGCAGGATCTCCTAGCGCCAGAGAGAAAGCCCAATCTTGAGGGTCGCCACGCAAGAAGGAGATAACAATTTTAACCTGCTGAGCGGAATCACCAGAGGAACGAGGTCTCAGAGACAGAAACAATTTACAATTATTCCTAAAATTCAGGAACTTAGATCTATCTCCAAAAAACCGCTCAGGAATAGGTATTTTGGATTCAGACATAGGGCTATGGATAACAAAATCCTGAATGCTAAAGGAAGTGTTTATTGCATCGCAGAAGCGGGATTAAAAAGAAGTCTGAGTATTTTTTTTTTTCTTCCATCCCCTTATACTCTGAGTGGCCTGGAATACTGTTATGGTCCTAGTGGTAGAGGACCTCTGGCAAGTCTGCAAAACATAGGAACTGCTCTAGGGAGGTGGAAACTGGGCTAACCGCATACCTGATCCTAACACACAACTAAAAGTAGCCGGTGAACGTGCCTACGTTGGTTCTAGACGTCTCGAGCCAGCCGGAGAACTGACTACCCCTAGAGGGAAAAATAAGACCTCACTTGCCTCCAGAGAAATTAAACCCCAAAGATATAGAAAGCCCCCAACAAATAATAACGGTGAGGCAAGAGGAAAACACAAACGTAGAGATGAACTAGATTCAGCAAAGTGAGGCCCACTAATCTAGATAGGCAGAAAATAGAAAGTGAACTATGCGGTCAGCAGAAAACCCTGCAAAAACATCCACGCTGAATATTCAAGAACCCCCACACCGACTGGCGATGTGAGGGGAGAATATCAGCCCCCTAGAGCTTCCAGCGAGCTAGAAAATCACATATTGAGCAGGCTGGACAAAAAACACTGAAAATGCAAATGATCCAAAGAATGCAAACAGGACTTAGCTTTTTCTTGAATGAGTCAGATGGCAAAGCATCAAGAAGAGACCAAATAGAACTGAATACATTGATTCCAGGCAAGAGACTGAGTCCAAAGGAGGACTAAATAGGGAACACCCACAGCTAAATGAAACAGCTGAAGCCCAGGCTAGCAGAAAGACATGACTCATACAATACCATTAGTGACCACAAGAGGGAGCCCAGAAACACGGTTCACAACACAGCCTCTAGCTGTGAGTTTTGCCTGGCTGGTTATCAAAAATATAGGGAAACCCACGCCGTTTTAAAATAAAAAATATTTATATACAGCACGGGCATCGGCTGATGAATACTCCCAGAAGCCGCTTCTGCAGGAGCTATTATTAGCGGCAGCAGGCGGCAGCTGACGGGAGCAGTAGTCCCATCAAGCGACACCAATGACCGGAGGTAAACTTTATACCTCCGATCATAGCTGTTGGCTCACGTTGTCATTTGACAGCTTGGGAACTGCGGCTGTCTGACCGGTGGTGACACTTTTACCTCCAATCAGAAGCACAGAAGCAGGGTTTGTGGCGCTTTTATGCACATGACAGCGCGACAAACACCCAGTGTTTGGGGAGCCAAACCTGAGCAGTAACACAGACTTCCTGGTGAAATCTGTGTTCGGTGTCCATGCCCGAACGGTAGGTGTTCGGTACGGACTCCGAACTTTACTGTTCGGGTTCTCCCATCTCTAATTATAACCCGTGTGTAATATTTTTGTGTTTGATGCATCAGCACTAAATAGTCTTAAGTTGGTGAAGTGAGAAAAATATAGGCATAAATTAAATTTATGGGATCAAATAACTAAAAATTGCATGTGCATACGTATTCACCCCTTTTGCTGTGGAGCACCTAAATATTTCTGGTGCCAGAAATTCTTTCATAAGTGCCATGCTTAGTCATAGGACGTCCATCTGTGTGCAATCTAAGTGTCACATGTCTGTCAGTATATGCACTTTACCCTTTTCTGAAAGGCCACAGAGGCTGCAACACCATTAACAAGAGGCAATACTAACCAAATACCATGAAGACCAAGGAGATCTCCAAAGTCAGGGACAAAAAGTTGTTGAGAAGTACAAGTCTGGGTTGGGTTTTACAACAATATCTCAAACTCAGATGATCCCCCAGAGCACCATCATATCCATTATCATCAAATGGAAAGAACATGATACCATGGCAAACCTGCCAAGAGAGGGCACCCACCAAAACGCAACCTGGGCAAGGAGGGCATTAAGCAGAGAGGCATCACAGAGACCAAAGATAACCCTGAAGGAGCTGCAGAGTCCCCCAAACAGAGACTGGAGTATCTATCTATGCGACCACAATAAGCTGTACACTCCATAGAGGTGGCGTTTATGGAAGAGTGGGCAGAAAAAGCCTTTACTTACACACAAAAATTGTATAGCTCATTTTGAGTTTGCCAAAAGAAATGTGGGAAACTCCCCAAATGTATGGAGGAAGGTGCTGTGGTCAGATGAGACCAAAATTGAACTTTTTGGCTACCAAGGTTAATGCTATGTCTGGCGTCAAACCAACATAGCTCATCACTCCAAGAGCACCATCCCCACAGTGAAACTTGGTGGTGGCAGCATCATTCTGTGAGGATGTTTTTCGGCATCAAGAATTGGTAAAATGGTCCAAGTCGAGGGGAAAATGGATGGTGTGAAATACAGGGATATTCTTGAGCAAAATCTGTTTCAGTCTCTCAGTGATTTGAGACTGGGACGGAGGTTCACCTTCCAACAAGACAATGACCCAAGCATACTGTTAAAGCAACACTTGAGTGGTTTAAGGGGAAACGTATAAATGTTTTGGAGTGGCCTAGTCAAAGTCCAGACCTGAATCCAGTGGAGAATCTGTAGTCAGACTTGAAGATTGATGTTCACCAGAGGAAACCATCTAACTTGAAGGAGCTGGAGCAGTTTTGCGTTGAGACTTATCCAAAGTGACTTGCAGCTGTAATTGCCACAAAATGAGGCTCTAAATAATACTGACTTTAGTGGGGTGAATAGTTATGCACACTGAAGATTTAAGCTATTTTGTTGTTTGCTTCATAAAAAAAGAAAGCCAAATGTTCACAGTTATAGGCAGGTTCAGATTGTGAGGTAGCAAAACACGAAAAATGCCAAGGGGGGTGAATCCTTTCCCAAGCCACTGTATATGCACAGATACATACATCGAAAAACACACACATAAAAGTACACACAAATATAGACACACACGCACAAAAAATTATGAACATACACATATAGACATGCACAGATACATACTGTATAGACACAAACATATACACATAAACACCAACACAGATAAAATGCAGCAACACACCCATACAAAGAGACAAATTCAGACATCAATGAACACATAAATATATAACTATACACAAATCTACACAAAGATACAAATACACTGACTCACACATACATAAACATACGCATCCACGAACACACAAATATGTACATATACAGATAGCTACACAAACATATACATAACACCCCAATTGTATATTAATCAACGAGATAAAGAGCCTTTTCTTTAAAATATAAATACTTTATTATACATAAACAAAATAAACATGTATAGAAGTAAAGTACCACCCACCAAAATCAGGTACATAGGGAAGTAAAAACTTCCTATACATGTTTATTTTGTTTATGTATAATAAAGTATTTATATTTTAAAGAAAAGGCTCTTTATCTCGTTGATCAATTGGGGTGTTGTGTTATATCGTATTTTGAGCTTATTTAAATATTGAATTGAGAGATCCTATGGTGTTTAACAAACATATACATGTACATACATACAAAATACACTGATACATAAAGACTCACATATACACAAACATGCGCACACATACACATTACATATGGACACATACATATATACATCCAGATACCTACACAGACTCTGCAGCCATACGCCTTCACAGACATATACAGGTAGACATACAGTTATACACACATACAGTATATACACACACATATATACATACATACATTTGTACACACATGCACAGTAGGTATACATACACATACAGCTATGCATATATTTACAGTATATACAGTTGTGCTCAAAAGTTTACATACCCCGGGAGAATTTTTGCTTTTTGGGCCTTTTTTCAGAGAATATGAATGATAACACCAAAACTTTTTCTCCACTCATGGTTAGTGGTTGGGTGAAGCCATTTATTGTCAAACTACTGTGTTTTTTTGGGGTAGCAAAAATTTTCCCTGGGCATGTAAACTTTTGAGCACAACTGTATATACACATACAGTCATACATTTATACACACATATACAGTATATGTACATATAGACATACATTTATACACATATATACAGTATATACACATACAGACATACATTTATACACACATATACAGTATATATATACATAGACATACATTTATACACACATATGCAGTGTATATATACATACAGACATACATGTATACACACCCATACAGTATATATATACATAGACATACAGTTATACACTCATATACAGTGTATATATATACATACAGACATACAACATTTATACACACATATACAGTATATACTGTATATACATAGACATACATTTATACACACCCATACAGTATATACATAGACCTACATTTATACACACATATACAGTATATATATATATATATACATAGACATACATTTATACATACATGTACAGTGTACGCATACATACACACACACACTTTAGGCGCCGTGCGTTGATTCTCTATACATCTATGTGTGCAGCTTCCTCTGATGTCAGTGACCATTGATGAATGCCACATTTGCCAGTAGAAGTTCTGGTAATGACGGCGCTCACACGGTCGTGTGTCACAGTTTACATTTCCAGGCCATTTAAAGCATTTTTCCTGGGTGAGATCGATAGATGCATGTGGAATGGATCAGGTAATCCATACTATGACGAGAGCTGGTAATGGAGACTTCTGCCTGTCTGTGAATATGATATTAGTGAAGCCAATTCTTCACTGGTTGTCACATAACTGAGAGCGTAATAAACTCTTCACAGGCAGTTACAGCGCAGCAAATTCTTACGTACTGCATAAGTATTTGTCCCCCCTTCCTTCCCAATGGTCACTTCTGGACTGTCAATTACCAGTAACATCATTGTTTTACTTGGAGCACATGCCGCTGTTCTCCTGAATTCAGGGCTTATTTCTGTTCCTGCACCTCTCTTTTCCCAATACCTGGCCTCTTCACCATATGTGAATCTTGTCTTATTAGCCAACTGGCTGAGATCCTCAAGATGATGCTCTAAGCATTGAGGACCACTTGGATTAAAAAAAAAAAAAAGCCAAAAATCACATGCCAAATTTTTGCACGTTACAGAGGTCTCACATGACCTCAGTCACGAGTGCACGTTTCCCCATGATGTCTTGCGGCTATCACATCACATGGTACAGTGGAGCCAAACAGAAGAGCCTGTATAAAAGCTGAGATGGGGAATGCAGCAGCCATTTAAGGTGATTTTGGATAGTGAGAGGATGTCACAGCTCACAGCTCAGCAAAAGAGGTATGAACAGAAAGCCATAAAATACTAGAAATATTCTCCATCAGCAATATTTTGTACAAAGATTGTGAAAGTTTATTATAGTGTACAAAATGTATGGTGAAAGAAAAAGTGGCAATAGTAATGGATGGGCTAGTTTGAAAACAAAAAAACAAACATTATGGGAGCCGCTAGCCACAGAACCACTGACAGCATTGTCACCAGCCCTCCAGGCAGTAGTACTCCCAAACGTAGGCAACGATTGGCCTCATTTGCCTCTCACAAACATATTAGAATGGAGTAAACAGTGAGTGCTGTGCAATAGATGACACATCACTCATCTACGTCTTTGCAGGATGTTATTACCTCTGACAGCGACACCATCAGTTTTAGTCACTGTTGTACACCTCACTAGCAACCTCATAAAGGGATAGGCTGACATCTTTGTATATTTCTTAGCCCATGCAGCTGGCCTATCAATGTGATAATGCACGGAAACCTAGAACAATTATGCAAGTGGTTGTGCTGTCAAATAGTAAAAAATTTTTAAAAACACATAAAAAACTTCCCCTATTATAATAGATTATTTTTCAGGTAAAAAGGCAAAAAACCAAGAACAGCAAAAAACAAAGGTCCCAATTCATCAAACATGTTTCGCTAGACTTCTGGTTTAAAACTGTTTGAAATGTCACATAGTTACACAAATATTTTGCAACTTTTGCAGTTTTTGTGGAAAGCCCCACCAACTTTTTGAGAAATGGGCAGAGCTTAACAAGGAGGAGGCGAGGTCAAACGCTGCTGACAAATTCACCATGAATTATGCCAGAGGCGGCCCAGATTATGACACAGTTTATTCTGAATTGCTGAAAGATCCACCAAATTCATTAAGATGCGCACCATTCTTAAAGGGATTTTCTACTGTTCTGTCTACAGGGCACATCTCCACTCAAAATATAGCAACCAGAGCAGCGTCAAAAGCCAGCGCTGGGCCGAGGTTGGGTGAATACTGTCGCTATGTTTTTTCTTATCATTATCAATTTACAAGTAACCTCTCAATATTACTGCAAATTCCTGGTCTCATTCCTGGCCGCAGGTGGGATTGGTGGTCAGCCGCAATGTGCGATCACAGCCTTATTTCTTTTTTCTTCTGTGATGGGAATGGAGAATTTGATATAACCCTTCTCAAATTCTTCTTTAAAGGGACAGTCAGCAATAATTGGACAGTGTTAGACTGTCTATGGACACACCCCATTGACAAAAGGAGAGGTAACACCTAGTTGTCAATTTATTTATACACTTGCAGGAGATATAACGAAGAACTGGCACAGTGCAGAGTTCTGAGAATGATTTTCTAGAAAAGTTTTCCATCCTATTTTATTTATTCCGCCATACGGTTTCAGAGATACGGGCATTTTTAGTCCTAATTTTTAGGCTTTTTTTACCAAAGGGGGCGTGGCTCACAGATCCTCAGGGGCGTGTCTTTAGACTGATCTGCAATACTACCCTGTGAGCCACACCCCCTGGTAAAGACCTTAAAAATTAACACTGAATAAAAAAGCCCATATCTCTGTTACCGCATGGTGGAATAAATATATATATATATATATATATATATATATATATATATATATATATGTATATATTAAAGATCCCCTTTAAGGTAAATCAAAAAAATTAGTAATAATTTATTTCTGTGCTCTTGTCACATTACTGTTGGCTCAGCTTCATGTTAAGATCACAATTCCCATCATGCTTTGTATGCTACTTTGATTGGCTGCTGAGAAGGGGATGGTTAAATATATGCGTGATACTTCCATAGGGGAGGGAACCCATGACGTTCTATAAATATGTAGTTTTTTTTTTAATGTGGTGTAAATGCCGCTGTTCTCCTGAATCCGGCATTGTTTTAATTTTCTCCCTGCACCTCTCCATTCCTGAGATATGGCCCCTTCTTCTCAGTATGAGAATCCTATCTTGTTATACAAGGAGGTGTGGTTGCTTTACTCTTTTCTTGAATACCACGCCCACTTGACTAACAAGATTAGATTTTCAAAAAGTTAAAAGAGGGCCATATCTCAGGAATGGAGAGGCGTAGGAACAAAAGAAAAACAACTCCGGATTCAGGAGAACAGCGGCATTTACACCAGATAAAAAAAGATATACATTTATTGCAAGTAACAGGTTCTCCTTAAGATTAAGACTTTAGTACAGTTGGCATATTCTTTGTATAATATACTGTATAATGTCTATAATGTCTTGTCCTTTAATTCAAGTATCAATCTTCGGCAAGATTTCCAACTCCCCCACCCCCAAAAAAAGTAAATACACTACTTAGTGTCTGACTACGAGGGTATCAATGACATGTAATCCTATAAAGGTACACACGGACCCGCTGTCTGTGCCTGGCACTTCCACAACGCGTCAATTTGTTTGGTATCCGCTTGTATTTCTGGATTCTTGGAACTTTTTGTGAGGAAACCCGGCTTGTGGGACATGAATAGTAACCAGATGTGGCCTCCCTGATTACAGAGGCTTGTTTTACGTGAGCCCCATTAGACTTGCCATGTTTCCTATTTAGCGTAATTTCATTTAGCATCATAATAGGAGCAGTGTGTAATTATGAGAACCCAGGGAAACATTAGAAGGAGTTACAACGTCTACCATGTAGACATATACAGTAACTGATAGGAGAGTAAAGTAAGAGAGGACACAATAGATATTGTGAGACATATTCCTCTTAAAGTGGAACAAACTACAGTTCTTTCTTTTATTAAAAAGAGAATTTGTCGGCAGAAGTACTGTTACTGGTAAGGAAAACCACAAATACAGCCCTGATGAGATGGGACATTAGAAGGAAATACAACATCATGTACAGTAACTGATAGGATTATATAATAAGAGAGGACACAATAGGATTATAAAATAAGAGAGGACACAATAGATGGAAATATAAGCATCTTAAATGGGAACAAGCTAAATTTCTCTCTGATCTCAATGTATTTTATGAAAAGAGAATTTGTCATCAGAAGTACTGTTAGAGGTAAGGTGGACCACAAATACAGCCCTGATAAGGGACTATAGGACAATGTCTGTCTTGAATGACTGGTCCATAGGGACGATCTCAGGAGCTTCCTTTCAAGCTTCTCACAAAATCCAATTTGGTAAATCAGTCGAGTTCACTGAGTGCTTGTATCCCCTTACTGGGTTTTTCTTTCCTCTGGCTTATTTGAGGTTTTCATTCGATGTTAAATTTGTCTGGTCTGAATCCTTTTTTCCCCTACTCTCCCGTTACTGAACCATGGCTTTTCTGAGTATCCTCTCACCTACCGCTACAGTAGCACTTACTCGACTCCATTACAGTATATCTTTATTCCTAACCCATGGCTCTCTGACCTTATGTTATGTCTATCGCATCTTGATATGTTGCCTACTTTTTAACCTTCCTGACTATGCTAAATCCTTGGTCTACCCTTTCTGCAACAGTTAGTTATATAAACTTTGCCGTTGTCCAAACAATTTTTATTTTTGCTCCGACTCTCCATGACCTTTATACTTATCAAAATTTCGATTGGTAAAATAGGCATGTTAAACCTATTCCCTCTACTGTCTGGAAGCGCCCAGAAACTGGATAGGAACACACTTTTAGTCAGTGGTCCACTTAACCCAAACCCTATTTGATTGAATTTACCAAGATTGTTTCTCACAATTCGGAAAGGTCTTGGGTAATTTGAGATTTTTGGCAACTACACAGCTTACATTAACTAGAGAATTAAAAGGATTGTCCATAAAAGCATACCGAGGACCTATCTGGATAGGATGTCAGTATGTTAGTCCTTGATGACCCCTTTAACCTAAAATAGCTATGTCCCGGGCAAGCTGAGGACTTCAGGTTCTGGGAAAGCTAAGGACTTCAGCTGAGGATAATTTGTTCCATCTAGTTCCTTTGTCTGGGTACTGGGTGTTTTAGGAATCAAACAATTATACCCAATGACTTTGAGGTTTGAAAGGGAAGGTTCTCTGTCATGGGGCCCAGACAACATTCTAACATGCTTTTCTGAGAAATATTATAAAAAATAACCCACTGTGTGGTGATCACCATAAAAGGGACTTTACTCTCTCATAAATTGATAGAAGATAGTTGGGATATGCCATCATGTTATGGTCAGTGGAAGTCGGACCTCTGGGACCCCCCCCAATCCTGAGAATGAAGAAGACACAGAATTGATAATGGTGTCAGCACGAGTTCTCTACACAGCTGGTTGGTCGAGAGCATAGCAATAAGTCAACTAAGTCATTTGTAGAATTGGTGGTGGTCCCAAAGGTCTGACTCCCTCCCAGAATTGTCTATGGGTTTATACAAGCCTGTGAGTGACCAGTGGGCCCCTCTTCGCTTTCGATATTTTCTCCTCGCCTTCCAAGAACTAAAACCTTTTTGTTTAGTTAATAGATTTATATCAGGGTTTGGGTTCTGTAACCATTTTATGTTCCATACAACTTTCTCATCTCTTTTTGTTCCTTTTTTTGGGGGGAGGCGAAGTGAACAAAAACAGCAATTCTGCCACTTCTATTTTTTTTTTTTTTCTGGTGTTCACCATATGGAATAGACATTTTAACATTTAAACATTTGTTTAGCTTAGTCATTTACAATAGCAGCGATGGCAAATATGTTAATTCTTTTTAGATAGATCTGATAGCAGCAGTTAGACTTGGGTGTCAGCTGTATTACACAGTCGGCACTTGTGCGATATGAGCAGAGTGGGCCCCAGGTGGCATGGGCTCCAACATCGGCCGTAGTAATAGGTCTTCATTTAATGAGATGGAGAAACTCCTTTTTAATATAACTCTTTCTGATTCTTTTTTATTATTTTGTGGCACCTTTAATTAAACTAACTGTGATTTTATTTTCAAATTGTGCCGTATAAATTTTTCTTTTTGTCATATTATTTCTAATGTTGTGAATACTTATTTAATTTGGGGATATCATTTCTAGGCAGTGCATATTTTTACACTAATATTTCCGGGCAAATTACCAACTTCTCAATTTTCTGTAAACCATGATTCATTTTCACATGTAATTTAAAGCAGGAATCTGAATTGATTCTTTTAAAGAGCATAAAGGCAATGGATGTGCCACTTTTCACACCATTAACATAAGTGGTAGGTTATGCAGCACGGTGACCCTGATAACAGGAGTTTAGAAAGGCCAAGTCTTATATATTACGTGAGCGCCTGTAATTTATCTCACCGTAATAGTAAGAGAGCTGTGCCGTACGTCCTACATCAGATGAAACTGCTCGCTGCTCTGGAGGAGCCGATTACCCTCATTGTGACTGTCAGTTTTACAGAAAAAAAATTAAATGTTAACATTTTAGTGAAAATGGAACCTGGAAATATGTTCCTTTTCGTTTAAGACTTAAATAAGCCCTCTTCCTTCTCCTCCCATCTAAGTTTTTATCCCTTTAATATATTGCAGTTGTCATTTTATATAGCACAGATTATTTACAATTGCTCAATTTGCCTTTCTACCCAGCTGATTCTTCTCTTTTCCATTAGGTCTATGACATCATGTGATTGAAAACTTCCTAGCTAAATCCTTCTAAGCTCGATGTAGAAACAAGGAGGTTAATTTTCCCTGTAAGAGTCTTAAGTCACAAAAGTTCCTGGCAGAAGGGAAGAGGGAGCAGTTGGGTCAGAAAGTGAAGAGTGGTATAGCTAATGCAGAGAAAAGAGACTTCCTGTTTCTACATAGTGCAGAGAAAAGAGAGGAATTAGCTGGGTAGAAAGGCAAAATGAGCAATTGTAAATACACAGTGATATGTAATATGATGCAGTATATTAAGAGGAAAAAAATTTGATGGGAGCGCTTCTTTGCTTCTTTAAGAATAAATATATATCAAGTATATATATATATATATATATATCTCAAGTTAAGGATCAATTTTTTTTCTAAAAGAACCTTTTTATAGAGCACCTGTCACCAGGTTAAAGGGAACCTGTCAGCAGGATTGTGCTCAGTGACCTACAGACAGTGTCAGGTCGGTGCCGTTATACTGATCACAATGATACCTGGTGATGGAATCTGTCTTGTGGTTGTTGTTTAATAATCTTTATTTTCAGTCAGATATGGATTTTTTATTTAGTATTAATATTTATGGTCTTTACCAAAGGGGCATGGCCCACATAATAATACAGAGCAGCCTAAAGACACGCCCATGAGGATCCTATGAGCAGCACTCCATTGTAAAAAAAACCCACTAAATAAAAGGGACCGTATGGCGTTTAAAAAAAAAAAAAATCAAAAAGTTGACTACTCAGAGGAGCAGGGAGAATAAAATAAGAGAAAAAACTGGACACTTTGGATCTGGCGAAAGGCCCTCTTTAAGTTTATGCACTCACTATCTGCTCTCTAATGGGCATCCTATAGATACTATACGTTACTGGGATCTGGTCCTGGTAATAGAGTCTCTTCAACCATGAGCTAATGGCATGATGCAATTATTTAACGAGACATAGTCTATGGTTTTATAAGTAATTAGTAAATGTGACAAGACGTTTTGAAATAATTCTACCGTTAATAAGAAGGGAGTTGAAAAGGGCACGTCAGGGATTTTCTATGTGACGGGGGTTATAAAAGATAATGGATATGAAATTATATTGGGAATTGAATTCCAATTAATACAGATTGTGCATTACGGAGATAAGAGAACATCTGGTGAAATCTGCTTATATCATCAAGAAAAGTGTGAAGACTAAAAAGAACTTTAATTGTGCTCCATAAAGAGGCATAAGATAAATACAAAGTACACGGAATAGAATCCTGGAGATTCTAGAGTTATGTATGTATGTGAATGGGATCGTTAACCCCTAGTAGGCATGTTTTATACACCGATTTGGCGTTCCAAGTTTGCAAAGGTTTTTTTCTCCAGAATTTCGGAGCTGATTCTGCTCTAAAATCCACTTTATCGCTCATTTAGACGTCCGTGATTCACTTATGTGTTCACAGATAGAACACGTACCCATGATAGTCCATGGTGCTGTTCACCTTTCCATTTTTTATTGTGGACCATGTGTCTACAATAGAAAAAAATGAAATGGAGACATCAAAGTCGCACATTGAAGTCCACGTGTCCGCGAAAAATACTAACAGCGCCCAGAAGCCTTCTGTGTGCAAACTGCGTTCTCCGTTTTTTTTTTTATTTTAATTGTTTAATAGGTAGGAGAAACTTGAAAAACATTTTTCTTACATACAAGAAACACGGACGCCGTATTGATGGTAAAAACGGACACATGGCCAAAAAATGGAGGAACATCATATGAAAATCAATCTGTTTTCTTGTATATTTTTTTTAATGTGGATTTTTCAGGCTGAAAAATGTAAGTAAAAAAACACAGTGTGAACATACCATTAAAGAATTGTCACCTTGTAATCAGTATTTAAAAAAAAAGAGTATGCTGTAAAACAATAATATAAAGTATAGTTACCTTTTTGATCTCCTTCTGCCCAACAAGTGCATCACTGGTCCTCCGCCATTTTTCGTGCTTCCTCTTCTGGCCAGGTATGTATGTGACCAGTGCTGACAATCACTGGCCGCAGCTGTGAGACATGGAATACTGCTGCAATGTACAGAGATCGCAAACCCACCTGGCCGGAAATTCAGAGACAGAAACATTTAGGGCAGGTGCAGGCGACCGTGTATTCTCTCATCCTGTCGGATCGCACTCGGACCCAAAATACGGCCATGTGCCCAAGCCTTTAAAATCACCTAAAAGGGTCCCTTGACCATTACCATTTTTTTTTTATTCACCATATTTGGAATTTTTATTCCTTTTACAGCTCATGTATTTTAAAAAAAATAATAGAAGAAAAAAATCCTTTTACTGCCGTGTGGATGGAAAAATAAAAAAGTTATGGAAGAAGGTATGAGAAAAAAAAAAGAAATAAAGCCTGGAAATGAAAATGCGCTTTGTGAGGAATGGGTTAATACGTACTGGCTCGTAGCCTCCGGGATGGAAACTAATAAAGTACATGATTTCTGTAAAAGCCTTTTAATAAAACCGTCCACGCGGCTGTGTAGGGGACAAGTTCTGCGGCTTACCGACAAATTACTATGGTTTCAGCCTGTCCCCCTCGGTCCGCAGTTGCTTAGTAACTATGGAAAAACGGGTTCAAATGAGACATGTCGCCCGATGGAAAAAAGCACAGAAAAGGTGAAAATTCATTAAAAAAGAGAAAATGCCATGTCGTACTCCCTGTCACAGTACGGGGTCATCACTCCGATGTTCTCCATCATGTCGGCGTGTCGTATGGCCCGCTTCTAGTCATCAAAAGCCCACACAAGCTGATAATCACCCGATCTGTGACATTTTATAGCAAACTGGATTACGGCTAGGTGACAAGTAAGACGTTAATAGTCAGCTTCTGGTCTTGCCAGAAGTATCCCGTGTCTCACCGTGATGTCAACTTATTACAACATGTCATTTCTGGATTCAACATTCTTAATATATATTTTTTACAGCTCTTAAAGCTACAAATCCCCTTACAAAGCTATAGATTAAATGTCGTCTACCTGCAGTGACCACTAGGGGGCGTGTAGAATCTTGCGTCATACTGTTTAGTAATTTCTCTTGGTACCGTTTCTGTACATTTTACGCTCTTCAGCTCCCCCTAGAGGAGGCTAAAGGTAGGAATATGCAGTAAGCTCCTAGCCTAAGGTCCATTTAGTGGGGGCTAAATTAAGAGATATGTAATAAGCTACTAAGCTAAAGTGGTGTCTAAAGGTACGGAACAGCAGAAAGCTACAAAAGCTTCCTCTAGTGGTGGCTGAAGGTAGGGATATGTGGTAAATTCCTAAGCTACCTCTAGTGGTGGCTAAAGGTAGGAGTTTGAAACAAGCTGTTATGGTCCCTCTAGTGGTGGCTGGAGGTTGTGATATGCGGTAAGTTCCTAAGCTCCCCCTAGTGGCGCCTGAATGTAGGGGTATGCAGTAAGCTCCCTCTAGTGGTGGCTAAAGTAGGAACAGCAGTAAGCTCCTTATTGTTCCTGAAGTTAGGGTGTGCAGTAAGCTGATAAGTTCCCTCTAGCGGTGGCTGAAGGTAGGAATATGTGGCTAACTCCTAAGCTCTTTGTTGCAGTGGCTTAAATCAGGGATATGCAACCAGCTCCAGTCCCTACAGTGATAGCAGAAAGTAGGAATATGTGGTAAACCCCTAAGCTCCCTCTAGTGCTGACTGAAGGTAGGGATATGCAGTAAGCTCTTAAACTTCCTCTAGTGGTCGCTGAAGTTAGAGTATGCGGTAAGCTGATAAGTTCCGTCTTGTGGTGGCTAAAGGTGGGGATATGTGGTAGTGTCCTAAGCTCCCTCTAGTGGTGGCTAAAGGTAGGGTTATGTGGTAACCTTCTAAGATCCCTCTAGTGGTGGCTGGAGGTAGTGCTATGTGGTAAAACCCAAAGCTTCCTCTTGTGGTGACTAAAGAGAGTGATATACAGCAAGCTCCTAAGCTCCATCTAGTGGCACCTGAAGGTAGGGATATGCGGTAAGCTCCTAAACTCCCTCTAGTGGTGGCTAAAGGTGGGGATATGCAGTAAACTCCTAAGTTCCCCCTCCTAAAGTTGCGGAAAAATAGTAAGATCCTAAATACTCCTCTGAGTGGCTGAAGTTAGGGTATGTGGTAAACTGATAACTTCACTTTAGTGGTGTCTAAAGATGCGGATATGCGGTAAACTCCTAAGCTCCCTCTAGTGGTGATTAAAGGTAGGGATATGCGGTAAGCTCCAAAGCTCCCACTAGTGGTGGCTGAAGGTAGGGATATGCAGCTAGCTCCTAAGCTCCATCTAGTGATGGCTGAATCTAGGGATCAGTGGTAGAGATTAGCATAATTGTGTCATTTATTGCTTTGTGCAGGGGATTTGGAGCTCTGTATCAGACAACTGGAGGGCTGACATGATTGTAAAGAGGGAGTCTATCAGTTTTTAAAGCTTTCCGTGGTCAGGACAGCATAAATCTGTGGACTGGTTCTTGTAAACTATACGACTGTGTATCATTAATGTATTCTGTGCTCTTTAGACCTTTTGGAGGAAAAAAGTAAGACGGCTAATGTTCTTTAGCTAAAATTGGGTTATATGCCACTCATTAGTCAGTTCTAATGGATGCGTCCTGGCACACAGAAAATCAGATCTAACAATGTTGAAGTGCATGATAGGATCTCAGTGTTCTGTATAGAAATGATTTCTTGGAGCTCACAGATTTATCAGAACAAATGTCTTGTCTGGAGAACATCAGCCGAAACGGGAATTAGAGAAACTTCTCTGATGTCAAGTGCCAATCAGACATATGACGTTACTGGAAGGTTTCTAGGCCATTTTTTCTATTGCTTAATATTTACTGGAGCATTAATAAAAAGATATCTTGTTAAAGGAAAATATTATATTTAGAGATGGGTGGACCTGTAGATGTTTTTATGATGGGGATGGACAAATATCCATGGGCCTTCCCAGGCTGAGAATACCAGCCCTCAGCTGTCTGCTTTATCTTGGCTGCTTGGCAAAAATGGAGAGGACCCTGCACCATTTTCTTAAATTATTTTTTTATAACCAGCCAAGATAAAGCTGAGGGCTGCAGTCTGCAGCTGTCGGCTTTACCTGTGCTTGTTATCAAAAATAGAGGGGACCGCATGTCTTTTTCTTTACACCGTGCGCTGGACATGGCTGTGATGTGGCCGGAATTGCCCACACAGGAAAAGCTTGTTGATTGGTTGTTGATTGATTTCAACAACTTTATTCGCGCTACTGAACCCGAACAGTAACATGGACTTCCGGGAGAAAGTCCATATTCATGCACGGACCCCAAACTTTACCTTTTGGGTTCGCCCTTCTCTAATTATATTATAATATTTGATATAGAAAAATTAATGCAAAGATGAGTGGAAAATCTGAAACCTACAAGAAGTCACAAGATTTTCAATAGGAAGAACTAAGTTTCGTGATTATATTATTTCCTCCCTTCTCACCACATCACCTAATTCTAATAAGGAGGTGTTTTATAACTAAGGATTTACATTTGATGCCACAATGACCAACAAAGAAATGGTGTTGTTAACGAATTTTGGCTAGAGCAGAGAGCGTAGACTAATGTAGTATCCATTCTTCATCCTTATCCTAGCTTTTGCAGATCATGCCAACTAAATAAGCCTACATCATAAATACAATTCTGGGGATCCAATTTCATTGATGATCAATTAAAGGCACTTATCTGCCTAACCGGCTCTGACACTGACATTCTGGCTACTTATCTCCACTAGGTGGCACTGGTCAGATAGTTTTATTTCCTTCCAGAAGTAAGCTAATTTGCATGTTGGATTTCCCATTGTGCATTGCCATTAAGACTTCATACTCATCTGGTTGCCTAAAACTTGTTTTTCACCCTTTCACAGGATAGATGATAACTTTATGAACAGTGGGGAATTGACCTCTGGGACACGCATCGATTTCCGAGAATGGCCTCTGAAGTTCATCATCAGAATGGAGCTGGGGGGTCACACAATTTCGACAGTATCAGAGAATGAATAGAGCATTGACATATATGTGGGACTACATCTCTTTTTGTACTGGGCCCCATTATTGGATTCAGTGTGGGTCCAAGCTTCGGACCTTTACTAATAGCCCTTTAAGGAGAGGCAGGCCCCTCTCCCCAATGATATATGTGTTACTGGTATTAATGGTCACAGTATGAAAACATATCTGCCCATAGATTGTAAAAATGCTCAAAAGTTGTATGTTCCTAATATAAACTCTTCATCCAATTCATCAAATTGTTTACGGCTGAAATCTGGTGTAAACACTGAAAAGTTACATTTGTGGTAGAACACGAATTCGTGGACAAAAAAAAAAAGCGACTTATGGCTTTTTCACTCCAGTTTCTGCCAGCTCTGGCAAAATGGCTGGGATGGGGGCAGAATAAGATATGGTGACGCCCACTTGTCTAATTCATGACCAGCTGTAGCGCTCCTTGACTGGAATAATATTTGTGGCGAGTCGCACAAAAGTGCACGACATTTTCAAGACACCTGATTTAATAAATCAGGCGGCTCTGACTCTAGCAGTCCCCCTCATCAACAGGTTCCCTTTAAAGCATAATTAGAAAAACTGCTTCAAGGAACAACTACGCATACGTGCTCCCTTACTATTCCTTCACATATCCTAAGGTATGAAGTGACCAAGAAACAGGATTTAACTGATAAGTTTTATAAAGAACTCGCAGCAGTAAGTTGTTTCAAACACAGATGTATATTACACTACAGGTCTCCTCACAGGGGAGAATTCATCAATGCTCATGTTACTTTTGTAGAACTTAAGCAGTGGGAGACTGTGGTATATACATCCCATAGGAGACACGAGGATTGCTGTATATTAATCACATAGAAGACATTGAGACTGCTGTATTTACAACACGAGTCACCGAGACTGCTGTATATACATCCTATAGGACACACAGAGACTGCTGTATATACACCACATAGGAAGCACTGAAACTGCTGTGTATATACCACATAGGAAACGGAAACACTGCTGTATATACACCACATAGAAGTCATTGACACTTCTGTATATACACCACATAGGAAGCACTGAGATTGCTGTATATATATTCATCACGTAGGAGACACTGATACTGCTGTATATACACCACGTAGGAGTTACACTGCTGTATATACACCACATAGGAAGCACTAAGACTGTTATGTATACATCACATGAGTCACTGGCACTGCTGTATATACACTACTTATAAAGCACTTAGACTGCTATAAATACATCACATAGGAGTCACTGGCACTGCTGTATATACACCACATAGGAAGAACTGAGACTGCCATATATACATCACATAGGAGTAACTGATACTGCTTTAAGTAAACCACATAAGAGACACTGAGACTGCGGTATATACAGCACATAGGAGACATTGAGACTGCTGCATACATCACATAGGAGACACTAAGACTCCTGTATACATCACATACTGGCACTGACCAGCATCAAGATGTAATGCAGACTTGTGTTTGACGCAGTGTTCAATAGTGAACATGGCGTGAGCATGCACAAGCACACTCTAGAGATGAATAAAAGGGCTACTGGCCGGAAAACCGGGATTGGTGGCCCAGGCATTGTGGCCTATTGGGATTTTGCCCAAGGACAAGAGCAAACTACATTTCCGGCTTGCGGACCGGAGGTTCCCCACTGCTGGACTACTGTCCCTGAAGCTAAAAGCATGGAATGACTGCACCCAGTTACTACACTTAAGGAATCAGGAGCACCGCCAGGATTCAGTTTCGTCCAGTGACGGTATATGTAATAAATAATGCTAAATGCTCAGTTCAAAAATCCTTAGAACAGATGGGAGTATAAAATAAAGAAAACAACTACAAACCTGGAGCAGCCTCATTATTAAAATATAATGAGCTCATGTTCCATTCCAGAGCACGGCGAGATCTTCCCTCGTGTGATTTCCACCTTCGTAAATTGACTTTTGAACTTGTTATCCCGGATTTTAGAGCAGCTAAAATATTTACATATTTAGCTAAAAGTGTCTGTCCTCTTCTTGCTCGCCGGAGCTGCATACAGTGTAATATATTAGCATAATAACATACTGCACAAGAAATGTAAGACTAGACGGCATCTTCTGCTACATAGCGGGTGGCGTTATAGCTGTCGGAGATCTTACATACATTTAATGGGAATAGACGGTGAGTGTATGATCGCTGGGGGTCTGCGATCAGACCCTCAATAGTTTTGAGAGTAGAAGTCCTAAAATCCCAGGAATGAAGTAGCAGTGCACATACAGTTGTGCTCAAAAGTTTACATACCCCAGCAGAATTTTTGCTTTCTTGGCCTTTTTTTCAGAGAATATGAATGATAACACCAAAACATTTTCTCCACTCATGGTTAGTAGTTGGGTGAAGCCATTTATTGTCAAACTATTTTGTTTTCTCTTTTTAAATCATAGTGACAACCCAAAACATCCAAATGATCAAAAGTTCTCACACCCTGGTGAGTGTGATTTTGGCCTGATAACATGCACAGAAGTTGACACAAATGGGTTTGAATGGATCCTAAAGGTAACATCCTCACTTGTGACCTGTTTGTTGTAATCAGTGTGTGTGCATAAAAGCTGAGTGAGTTTCTGGGATCCAGACAGACTCTTGCATCTTTCATCCAGCCACTGACATTTCTGGATTGTGAGTCATGGGGAAAGCAAAAGAATTGTCAACGGATCTACGGGAAAAGGTAGTTGAACTGTATAAAACAGGAAACGTACCGGAGTTCTTCTTCCATTAGTTACTTTCTTGTGAGTAATTAGGTTAAAAAAAAAAAAGCACAACAGCTATTTCATGCTGCGACAAAGTTAATGACGGCCTCGTTATCTGGACAGGAGAAGGGCACTTATCTGCTCGGTGTCTTCTGCTCTGAATCTGTGTGTCACTTTTTATCCTGCGTGCTGTAATCCTTACTGACACGTTGGCAGTCAGAGTGGTCGGTGTGCCAATTATTATCCTATTCAGTAAGTCTGTCGTTGGCGTTGCCAGCTGATCAGACACCTGTTGACAGGATGTTATTAGATTATATACAGTATTAAGAGAATAACGCTGGAATCACAAAGCTAGAACATCTCATCATCTCCACTGTGTCCTTTATATTTCTTCCCTATTAAAAATCCCAAGTGTTTTCCTACGACAGATTGTATTTCCGCAACATAAAATGTAATTGTACCCTCAGATTCCTGCCTGTGTTTAGTGCCTGGATGTTTAATTTTGGATGGAAACTGCAAATATTCTCCAGAAATTCAAGATCTCAAATTTATGGTAATGACTTTCTTTCAAATTACACATAGGTTTTAGTTGCAATCAATTTGACCCCTGAAGAAGCCACATTTGATGGTGAAACGCATGAGATTATGTACTGTCTTCCTTTAGATACTTTTTGCTTGGGGATCTCACTTTCCCATTTTTCGTACCTTGGTAACTATAGACATGGACACTTGTCTCTTATCTCTACATGTTATATTTCTCTGAATTAAAGGTGTAATGCCAAAAAGTTAGTGTACCTCTTTGTTGTGAACTCCGTTTTCAGGCTCCCTCTTGTGGTCACAGATGGTATCGTGTGACTTTGGTTTTTGGGCTCCCCCTGGTGGTTTGGTTTATTATCCTGCGGGTCTGGCTGATCAGCTGTCTCGTTATCCACCAGGGATGCTCCTATTTAGCTTTGCTTCACTTCCACTTGTCGCCGGCTGTCAATGTATTCAGTGCTATTCTGAGTGCTCTTGTTCATCTCGGTTTCTGCCTCTTCAGGATAAGCTAAGTTCTGTTTGAATATTTTTGCTCATCTGCCTGCAATATGATTTCTATGTATGATGAGTTTAGTCCAGCTTGCTAATATTTGATTTCCTTTTTGCTGGAAAGCTCTGGGTCGGAGTTGCTTCCCCCGCACCGTTAGTTGGTGCGGGGGCTCGAGCAATCTCTGCGTGGATATTTTGAATAGGGCTTTGTATTGACCGCACAGTCCCCTTCCTATTTTCTGCTATCTAGTTTTAGCGGGCCTCGTTTGCTAAATCTAATTTCATCTCTGCGTTTGTGCCTTCCCCTTAACTAACCGTTAATATTTGTGGGGGGCTATTCTATCTCTTTGGGGTCATTTCACTGAGGCAAGCGAGGACTTTATTTCCCTCTAGGAATAGTCAGTTTCTCCGGCTGTGACGAGACGTCTAGGAATTTTTTAGGTAACGTTCCACGGCTACTTTTAGTTGGTGCGGATAGGATTAGGTTGCGGTCAATCTAGCTACCACTTCCCCAGAGCTAGTTCTCGTTAGTACTTAGCTTGTTAGTCCTGCGATCCTTGCCACTGGGATCATAACAGTACAGCCGGCCTGTAAGGTGTTAATTGCATGGCAGAAGCAGGAGAAAAGAAGCCTGGAGAAATTTTTTATTTTTTTTTCTCTCTCTTTGCTGCCATGTGTCTAGTTGCTGTGTGTCTGGCTTCTATCCTCCTCTTAATCTTGGTGTGGCTCTGAGTTCAGCTGCTGATATGGATATCCAGAGTTTAGCCTCCAGTGTAGATCATCTTGCTGCAAGGGTACAAAGTATTCAGGATTTTGTTGTGCACAGTCCTATGTCAGAGCCTAGAATACCTCCAGTTGTTTTCTGGAGATAGATCTAGGTTCCTGAATTTTAAGAACAATTGCAAATTGTTTCTTTCTTTGAAACCTCGTTCCTCTGGGGATTCTGTTCAGCAAGCAAAGATTGTTATTTCTTTCTTGCGTGGCGATCCGCAAGATTGGGCTTTCGCATTGGCTCCAGGGGATCCTGCATTGCTCAGTGTGGATGCGTTTTTTCTGGCCCTTGCATTGCTCTATGAGGAACCTAATCTTGAGAATCAGGCTGAAAAAGCATTATTGGCCCTCTCTCAGGGGCAAGATGATGCAGAGGTGTACTGCCAGAAATTTCGTAAATGGTCGGTGCTTACTCAATGGAATGAGTGTGCCCTGGCTGCAAATTTCAGAAAAGGTCTTTCTGAAGCCATTAAGAATGTCATGGTGGGGTTCCCTACGCCTGCAGGTCTGAATGAGTCAATGACTCTGGCCATTCAGATTGATCGGCGTTTGCGGGAGCGCAAACCTGCGCACCATTTGGCGGTGTCTTCTGAACAGACACCTGAGTCTATGCAATGTGATAGAATTCTGACCAGAAGTGAACGGCAAAATTATAGACGGCAAAATGGGTTGTGCTTTTACTGTGGTGACTCAGCTCATGTTATCTCAGCATGCTCTAAACGCACAAACAGGATTGATAAATCGGTCACCATCGGTACTTTACAGCCTAAGTTTATTTTGTCTGTTACCCTGATTTGTTCTCTGTCATCTTACCCGGTTATGGCTTTTGTGGATTCAGGTGCTGCCCTGAGTCTGATGGATTTGTCATTTGCCAGGCGCTGTGGTTTTGTTTTGGAGCCTTTAAAATTCCCTATCCCACTAAGGGGAATTGATGCTACACCATTGGCTACGAATAAACCTCAGTACTGGACACAAGTGACCATGTGCATGACTCCGGCTCATCAGGAGGTGATTCGTTTTCTTGTATTGCATAACTTGCATGATGTTGTCGTGTTGGGCCTGCCATGGTTGCAGACTCATAATCCAGTCCTGGATTGGAAAGCTATGTTTGTGGCAAGTTGGGGTTGTCAGGGAATTCATGGCGACGCTCCTGTGGTGTCAATTGCTTCATCCACTCCTTCTGAGGTCCCTGCGTTTTTGTCAGAGTACCAGGATGTATTTGATGAGCCCAAACTCAGTTCTCTACCTCCTCATAGGGATTGTGATTGTGCTATAAATTTGATTCCTAGTAGTAAATTTCCTAAGGGACAACTTTTCAATTTGTCAGTGCCGGAGCATGCTGCTATGCGGAGTTATATAAAGGAGTCTTTGGAGAAAGGACTTATTCGCCCCTCCTCCTCCCCTCTTGGTGCGGGGTTCTTTTTTGTGGCTAAGAAGGATGGTTCCCTGAGACCTTGTATTGATTATCGCCTTCTAAATAAAATCACGGTCAAATTTCAGTATCCTTTGCCATTGTTATCTGATCTGTTTGCTCGCATTAGGGGGGCTAGTTGGTTCACCAAGATAGATCTTCGAGGTGCGTATAACCTTGTACGTATTAAGCAGGGTGATGAATGGAAAACTGCATTTAATACGTCCGAAGGCCATTTTGAGTACTTGGTGATGCCTTTTGGACTTTCTAACGCTCCTTCTGTCTTTCAGTCCTTTATGCACGACATCTTCCGGGAATATCTGGATAAATTTATGATTTTGTATCTGGATGATATTCTGTTTTTTTTCGGATGATTGGGAGTCCCATGTTGAGCAGGTCAGGATGGTGTTTCGGGTCCTGCGTGCCAATGCGTTATTTGTGAAGGGCTCAAAATGTCTTTTTGGAGTCCAGAAGGTTTCTTTTTTGGGTTTCATTTTTTCTCCTTCTGCTATTGAGATGGACCCAGTCAAGGTTCAGGCTATTCATGACTGGACTCAGCCTACATCTGTTAAGAGTCTTCAGAAGTTCTTGGGTTTTGCTAACTTTTACCGTCGCTTCATCGCTAATTTTTCTGGTGTTGTTAAGCCATTGACGGATTTGACCAAGAAGGGCTCCGATGTTACTAATTGGTCTCCTGCGGCTGTGGAGGCCTTTCGGGAGCTGAAGCGTCGGTTTTCTTCAGCTCCGGTCTTATGTCAGCCAGACGTCTCCCTTCCCTTCCAGGTTGAGGTTGATGCTTCTGAGATTGGAGCGGGGGATGTTTTGTCACAGAGAAGCTCTGATAGCTCTGTGATGAAGCCATGTGCTTTCTTTTCAAGAAAGCTTTCGCCTGCCGAGCGGAATTATGATGTTGGTAATCGGGAGTTGTTGGCTATGAAGTGGGCATTTGAGGAGTGGCGACATTGGCTCGAGGGAGCTAAGCATCGTGTGGTGGTTTTGATTGATCACAAAAATCTGATTTATCTCGAGTCAGCCAAGCGCCTGAATCCTAGACAGGCTCGTTGGTCGTTGTTTTTCTCCCGTTTCGATTTTGTGGTTTCGTACCTGCCTGGTTCGAAGAATGTGAAGGCTGATGCTCTTTCTAGGAGCTTCATGCCTGACTCTCCGGGAGATTCAGAGCCGGCTGGTATTCTCAAAGAGGGAGTGATTTTGTCTGCCATTTCCCCAGATTTGCGACGTGCGCTGCAGAAATTTCAGGCGGATAGACCTGACCGTTGCCCACCAGAGAGACTGTTTGTCCCAGATAGATGGACCAGCAGAGTTATTTCCGAGGTTCATTCTTCGGTGTTGGCAGGCCATCCTGGGATTTTTGGTACCAGAGATTTGGTGGCTAGGTCATTTTGGTGGCCGTCCTTGTCGCGGGATGTGCGTTCCTTTGTGCAGTCTTGTGGAATTTGTGTTCGGGCTAAGCCTTGCTGTTCTCGTGCCAGTGGCTTGTTGTTGCCTTTGCCTGTCCCGAAGAGGCCTTGGACGCACATTTCCATGGATTTTATTTCGGATCTCCCTGTCTCTCAGAAAATGTCTGTTATTTGGGTGGTGTGTGATCGTTTTTCTAAGATGGTCCATTTGGTGCCCTTGCCTAAGTTGCCTTCCTCCTCCGAGTTGGTTCCTTTGTTTTTTCAAAATGTGGTTCATTTGCACGGGATCCCTGAGAATATTGTTTCCGACAGAGGATCCCAGTTTGTGTCTAGATTTTGGCGGACCTTTTGTGCTAAGATGGGCATTAATTTGTCTTTTTCGTCGGCCTTCCATCCTCAGACGAATGGCCAAACCGAGTGTACTAATCAGACTTTGGAAACCTATTTAAGATGTTTTGTTTCTGCTGATCAGGACGACTGGGTGACTTTTTTGCCATTGGCCGAGTTTGCCCTTAATAATCGGGCTAGTTCTGCTACTTTGGTTTCGCCTTTTTTTTGTAATTCAGGGTTTCATCCTCGTTTTTCCTCGGGTCAGGTGGAGCCTTCTGACTGTCCTGGAGTGGATGTTGTGTTGGATAGGTTGCATCAGATTTGGAATCATGTGGTGGACAATTTGAAGCTGTCACAAGACAAGGCTCAGCGCTTTGCCAACCGCCTTCGCTGTGTGGGCCCCCGACTTCGTGTTGGGGACTTGGTGTGGTTGTCTTCTCGCTTTGTTCCTATGAAGGTCTCCTCTCCTAAGTTTAAGCCTCGGTTTATCGGTCCTTATAAGATTTTGGAAGTCCTTAACCCTGTGTCTTTTCGTTTGGACCTCCCGGCATCGTTTGCTATTCATAATGTGTTCCATCGGTCGTTGTTGCGGAGGTATGTGGTGCCTGTGGTTCCTTCGGTTGAGCCTCCTGTCCCTGTGCTGGTTGAGGGAGAATTGGAATACGTGGTGGAGAAGTTCTTGGATTCTCGTATTTCTAGACGGAGGCTTCAGTATTTGGTTAAGTGGAAAGGCTATGGTCAGGAGGATAATTCCTGGGTTGTCGCCTCTGATGTTCATGCAGCCGATTTGGTTCGTGCCTTCCATGCGGCTCACCCTGATCGCCCTGGGGGTTTTGTTGAGGGTTCGGTGACCCCTCCTCAAGGGGGGGGTACTGTTGTGAACTCCGTTTTCAGGCTCCCTCTTGTGGTCACAGATGGTATCGTGTGACTTTGGTTTTTGGGCTCCCCCTGGTGGTTTGGTTTATTATCCTGCGGGTCTGGCTGATCAGCTGTCTCGTTATCCACCAGGGAGGCTCCTATTTAGCTTTGCTTCACTTCCACTTGTCGCCGGCTGTCAATGTATTCAGTGCTATTCTGAGTGCTCTTGTTCATCTCGGTTTCTGCCTCTTCAGGATAAGCTAAGTTCTGTTTGAATATTTTTGCTCATCTGCCTGCAATATGATTTCTATGTATGATGAGTTTAGTCCAGCTTGCTAATATTTGATTTCCTTTTTGCTGGAAAGCTCTGGGTCGGAGTTGCTTCCCCCGCACCGTTAGTTGGTGCGGGGGCTCGAGCAATCTCTGCGTGGATATTTTGAATAGGGTTTTGTATTGACCGCACAGTCCCCTTCCTATTTTCTGCTATCTAGTTTTAGCGGGCCTCGTTTGCTAAATCTAATTTCATCTCTGCGTTTGTGCCTTCCCCTTAACTAACCGTTAATATTTGTGGGGGGCTATTCTATCTCTTTGGGGTCATTTCACTGAGGCAAGCGAGGACTTTATTTCCCTCTAGGAATAGTCAGTTTCTCCGGCTGTGACGAGACGTCTAGGAATTTTTTAGGTAACGTTCCACGGCTACTTTTAGTTGGTGCGGATAGGATTAGGTTGTGGTCAATCTAGCTACCACTTCCCCAGAGCTAGTTCTCGTTAGTACTTAGCCTGTTAGTCCTGCGATCCTTGCCACTGGGATCATAACACCTCTTATTGAGTATTTTGTCTGGATCCCAACCGTTATAAGGGGAAACTGCAATCTGCAGTGGTATTTTTTTAAATTTTATTATGTTACATCGGTTAGATTGGTCAGAAATCTGACCAATCAGAGTGATCTTAGAATTCCTGAATGTGGTCTGAACCTTTACACCCCAAGATATTTTGTTGGGATCATCTGTTATGGTCGTCCTAAAATGTCTTCGATATCTTTGAGATGTAGTTTTAGTTCAGCAATCATTGTAGTTGTCACATGAATTTTCTCCTACGTCAGGTCAGTTTTCTGGCAGATGAGACAGATTTCAATCAGATCTGTTGGCCATTTGCACACATCATTTTAAATTGATATTGGTCTGATATCTGAACGTGTAAAAGTCGTAAAGGGTAACTATTTTTTTTTTACTTCTGGTCACACTTTGCACAGTTATGAATCTTTGTAATATTCTTCCAAACGTCATTTTGCTTCTTTCTCTTCCAAACATCATGCTGAAAGTCCTGTTTTAACTTCCTAATTCATTGTTCTTTACAAGATGCTTTGAACTGCTGCTCTCACAAGAATCGTACTGGAATGCTATATGCAAACACTCTCTCTGTGTGAGCTTCTCTTTTCCCCTCTCCCGTGCTCACATAGTGAGACTGTCTGAGTACATATTCTTGATGGAGCAGCAGTTCAAAGCAGCTTCTAAAAAAGCATGAATTAGGCAGTTATAATTGCAATTTCAGCACAGTGTTTGAGAGAGAATGAAGCAAAATAAAGTAATGGCTTATATTAGAAAGATTCATAACTTTATAAAGGCTGATAAATAGTTAAACAAATAATCTTTCATTAAATGACAAAATCAGTTCTGAATGCGCTACTGAATATGGTATTATACCGTTACTTCTTCCAAGGGAAGAGACGGGGAGAGAGTTCTGATCTGAGCTGACAGACGGAGCCGGGCCGCCGCACTTACTCTGTCTCCGCAGACCTGGTATTAAGAATGCGTTGAGTGAATGTAGACATAGAGTAAAATCTGTGCAGACTCGGCGCATCGGCGAAAAGTGTTCACGCGGCGTTCTCCGCGGCTTGCTCATGTATTGATGTCTTGTTAAATATATTTTCATTAACAAAGTGCGGTGTAAACACAAGCGACACATGTCCTGGGAGCTTTATTACAAGCCTGGTTCATTTTACGGCTATGCAGCGGTGAGATTGGCGCCGGTGTAGCTGGCCGGTGGGTACCTGGAAGCGGAGTATCTATTGCAGGTGCGATGATGGGAAATACTTGTGACAGTCAAATAGATGGGACCTGCCTGAGAGCAGAGTGACTATTCAGATACGGGATCCACCGGCTACAGCAATTATCTATCCCTAAATATACAGGAGGAAAAGACCTCCAGCGGGTCTGTACTGTAGACATAGCTGCCGACACATGACAGTCCAAGTGCGCAGAAGAAGGAAGAGTTACCAAATGTTCTTAGAACATTTTCTTCTTCTCGGGAGAGGATCCAAGAATAATAATCATTTTTATTTTTATAGCGCCAACATATTTCTCAGTGCTCTACAAATGATTCAAAAAGAAGTATGAGAGAGTGAACAGACCGACATAGAGGCCGATTCATCAAGACTGGCGCAGTGCACACTCAACACGGCGCAGAATTAATTAAGAGGCGCACGACACGTAATGAATCGGGTCAACTCTTCGGTAGCATGCGCGAGAAATGCTATTAATCAGGGACCAGAGTGGTATTTTTGGTGTACAAACCGCCGTCACCAGACAAATCTGACGAGGGGAACGAGGCCATGTCCCATCCCGCCAAGCTCTATGATCTGCTTCTCTGCTTCGGGAAAGCGACATCATTCCTTTGGGCGGCGCATGTGAAGTAAGGTCCTGATGACATTGCCAGAGCTAGACCATCGATCTGGACATGCACCACCCCTGGGACTGATGGCACCTGTGAAAGTCTTGGGTGGGGGTGCAGGTCACAGAGAAGAGTGATTTGTCACTGACAGGAGGCCGGCGGAGGGAGGACAAAGAAGGCGAGAGGCCCGAGTGCTGTGAGTGCAGGACCACCACCCTACACTCACGAGCTAATTTCCATAAATATTCGCTGATTGATTTCTAGACAATGAAGAAACAGACTTATAATACAGGGTGATTCGTTTGCTACTTTACTTGTTAGAATTGCTGTAACCTCTAAAAGAGATGGTCAACCGTACTGAAATTTGGACTGTACATATTTTGGTTCATAAGAAGTGAGAGTGCAATGAACCTCAGAGACGAGAAACATCCTTTGATCTAGACGACTCCACCAACTTGTCGCTCCTCTAGTCGCCTCCACTACGAGATAGACTTGCTGCACTCCTTTCTACATGTCGGCAGTTTGTGTTGTGCTTGCATTTCACTCCTGACGAATTCCTTCTTCATGTGTTAACAGTGTTTGGAGAAGCATGTTTTCAATGTGAAAACTTATTGGAAGACTAAGTCCTTAAAGAGGTGCCAAAGTGAGTTTCTAAAGAAGTTTGGAGGTCAAAAACCACTGTCATTGGTGAATAAGCTGGAACATACAGGAACATTGCGATGTGAAACAGTGACTTCTGGCATGTCCACGTGATTCGTTGCACAGGCTTTCCCGGGAGACAGGCATGTCGTATTCCACATGTCAACGAGCGGCCAAGAAATGTCGTGTTCGACCATACAGAGTCACTGTCTTTCAGGAATTGAAAAGACCCGATCAAGAGAAAAGAACTTGTTATTGACTGATATTTTCCTTTGTAGCCATTTGAAGGGTCAGATGTACAGTAACAAGCCACGAACTGTCATGACCCAGACCGGGTTTTGAGTCCTGTCTCCCCTTTTCCCGGTGTGTTCATGTCAGGAGTTAACTTTTCTCAGCCTCAGACTGGTTTCAGGTTTTGCTATTTATCTCTGCTACATCCTTCAGGCGGTGTCAGTTATAGTTCTGCCTACGGAGTGTGTAGCTGACTCTGGTATATCCTGATTTAGCTACCTGAACCCATGTCTCTGTTTTCCCCTATCCCCTTCTTGACTCAGTGTTTCCCTTTTATGTGTTTACTCCCTGGTTTTGACTTGGCTTGTATCCTGACCTGCTTCTGTCTCTGGCTTATCCGCTCCTGGCGGTTGCTGACCTTTTGGCTTGTCTCTGACTCTGTTTTCTGTCTTTTCCTTTGGTACTTCGCTACCGACTATATCGACCTGGCTTGTTTGACTTTCCTGCTGCCACCTCGCTGCTGCACGATGGACCTGCTTTGTCTAGGTGCAGCCCTCCTTCCACTCTACAGCTATCTAGTGGGGCTTGCACCTTCCTGCATTGCAGCAGCGTGACACAAACATTACAGGCACTCCGAGAGAACATACAGCGAGAAATTCAGGCTATGACCCCAGACGTTTTGTGAAATACATTCAACATGGAACTGCGCATGCAGGCGTGCTTGGATGTGAACCTTGGACATTTTCAACCCCTTCTTTAAAACATCAGTTTCTCGTGAACCAAGGTGTGTACAGTCCAATTTCTTGTCTGTTTTAGAAGTTACAGCAATTATTTTAGGTAAAGTAGAGTGAATCAGCCTGTGCAAAAGTATAGATGTCATCAACATTTCAGATGCTGTACACAGATGCGGTTAATTTAGTGTCATCGGTTCCCTTTAAAGGACATGGAGCGCTCCATGTTGGTAAATTGGTGGCTGACGCTAAAGAATTCTCTGACTGTAACAGAATGTATAGATAAGTAGCGTATCGCCCATCTGCTGGCGTTTATCGCTATAATGCCCCACTATGTCTGAGAGCTTGTCAGATCCTTTGTTAGAAGATCCTAAGTGTTTCATTATATTACCCCTATATACAGTACAGTAACCACCGTGATCACCGATCCGGAGCCCGACCTCTCAGCCTGGAAGTTCTATCATAAAACAACCGCCACAATGATTCATAGCCCATTTCCTCTTTCTTCTCCCCTCGGCTCCCGCTGCTATTTGTCATTGACTGCTAGAATTATTCTTAGAGGATGTACTGTTATTTTTAGCTTTTTATTCCATGGAACACATCAGTAATATACAATCATGTTACTATAGCCTTCTGCGGATGATCATCTGCCCTCAGGTTGGCATTCATGGAAATTTACCTGTAGTTGGGCAGCTACATATAGACAGACTTAGCGGTAAGTAATCATATAATACTGTATATAAGGAGTATATAAATATACTGAAGCATGAAGATGGATAGATGGATATAAAGATAGATTGATAGACAATAGATAGATGATAGATAGATATATAGATAGATACAGTACATAATACATAGGTATAATAGAAAATAGATAGGTAATAGATAGATAATAGACATAATAGATAGACATAGATACCGTAGATAGGTAAGATATTAGATAGACTGATAGAGAGAGATGGATAGATACAGTAGATGGATAGACCTTGATAGAGATTAATAAATATGTATACATGAGATGGATAAATAGCTGAACAGAGAAAGGGAAAGACCTTGGAAGTAACGGAAATGTTTATTTTTCCATGATGGCAGGTAACTTGCTAATAGTCACAGCTGAGAGTTGTAATTACGGCATCTGAGAGCTCTTATGTGCAGTGACCCTGAGCCGCTCCTGAATATACGGCTTCAACACAAGAATGATATTGATCCTAATACAAACATCAATACCTTCTTGGACCTTCAGAATAAATATCATGCTTGGCTTCCACTGATACCAACTTAACAGGAGAAAAGAGATAACAAATTCTGAGGTCTGTAAAGTCACTGTAAAGCCTTGAGCACATTACATGAATGAATGGTGGAAAGGTGCAAAATTGTTCCATGCTGGTTCCAACCGGTTATCATGGGATCCTCTAGGGCCACATTCACCAATGATCCTCCAGGGGCCCACTGACCAAGGATCCTCCAGGAGTCCACTGACCAAGGATCCTCCAGGAGTCCACTGACCAAGGATCCTCCAGGAGTCCACTGACCAATGATCCTCCAGGAGTCCACTGACCAAGGATCCTCCAGGAGTCCACTGACCAAGGATCCTCCAGGAGTCCACTGACCAAGGATCCTCCTGTGACGCTCTGACCAAAGATCCTCCAGGGGCCCAATGCCCAAGGATCCTTCTGGCGCCCACCAATCAAGGATCCTCAAGGGGCCCACCAGTTAAGGATTTTCCAAGGGTCCAACAATCAAGGATCCTTCAGGGGCCCACAGATCAAGGAATCTTCAGAGTATCACTGAGACAGGCTCCATGTCATACTCACAATCCATGTTCTGTGAGTGCTAACAAGAGACTTCACTGTCAGTGTGCTTTGTAAGACGAATACCCAGCAAGCAAAGACCAGTGCTGCCCCCGCAAGTGATGTCGCTTGTCAATAGGTGGTGCTGGAGATTACGCCCGTTTTCTCTCTGAAGAGGCTATTTGCATATTTGAAGTCCCAGAGGAGCACTTGATGGCCTTTAAGTCTCCTTACATATGGAACTGACACCCTACCAAAATTACAAATGGCACATAGTACATGTGGACCCCATTATAGATTTGGGACCCAATAACTTTAAGCCACATGAATGGGGATCATTTTTTTAGTAAGGTCATCTAGTTTGGTGTATGGATGTATTTATGTGATCTTCATAGACATACATTTATCCCACACTTTTAACCGAGAGCTGAATCGAAATGTTAATAGACAGTATTAGACTCCTATCAACTCCTAGGCTTTTTTTTAAAGAATAGAAAAGTCTAAAACTATTGAAAAAGATCATTAGACTGTATTCATCAAATGATATTGTTAGGAAAATATCTTTAGTAACTCTATTTTTTTTGTTTGATGTTGTGTTTTTCAGCAAGGCATAAAGTAATTTAGCCGTCGAATGCTTTTCTTTCCCTAATTTTACCACCTTAATGCTTTTGTGTACAAACAGTCACAGCGACCGCAAATGTATTACTGCGAAGCCGAGCGAGAAATAAAATAACAGAAATCCTCATAAGCACCGAGCTAAACATCATGTTTTATTTTCACGCCGGCCGAGGTATTGTTATTTCATCAGTCTCATTTTTCTCTCTGCGGAAAATGTACTGTAGATGCAAAGCAAACCTGGCTTTAATCAGAGCGGGAATCAAATCACTAGTGGAAAATACACACAGCCATTCATCTGGAAACAAGATATCTGCTCCGTCGGTGAATGGACTGCCTGGTCAAATAGAGATCTCAGACATTGGTCTGGTCGTAGGAGTCTCATCATGGCCGCAGCACGAGCTGATTACAGTGTTTTTTAAAACTTGACCTACCGGTTAATTAAGGATGATTTTTAGAGGTTGAAGACATCAAGAAATTGGTCTCATTGTCCCATAAGAACGTCGTTAGAAAATAACATCAAATCTCTTATATATATATATATATATATATATATATATATATATATTTATACAAAATAAGAATTTGCTGTCGTTTCTTTATTTATTGGGACTATGTACATTTAAAGATGCTTGAAATATCCCACTTTCCATGAAGGCCAACAGATCGGTCACTATAGAGTATAGCGTAACACATTTTGTTTTCTGTAGCTCACTTGTCAACTTTGCCGTGCAGATTAGGACAGTATGAGCAGAGTCACCTAATATTAAGCTAGTGGGTGAATTAATGATAGCTCTGATGTATTACTGGAAGTCTAGATAAGGCAAGATGGTTCTTTCAGATTGCAGTGAAGAAGTTGTAAACCACTGCAGAGTAAAGTGAGTTGGATGCAGTAAGCCTCTGGTCCAGGTGGGCATATGAAACCCCTGGCGTTGTTGCAGTTTCTAAAAGACATTGTGGGGACTAGAACTAATTGGAAACTCAGGAGCAGACAGACAGATGGAGTGAAACCGAGCAGGAATAAATGACACAGTAGTATATATAACACAGCATACCAAACACAAGTCTCAATCCCAAGACACAAGTGTCTGCGACAATGCGTCTTAAACAGGTCTAGGGAAATAAAGTCATTAATCCACACCGGGTGGCCTGCAAAAGCGGATGTGGAGCACAGCAGAGGGCAGCGGAACAAGGAGAAGGGAGTGGAGCTTGGTATATCCAGAACAGGCGTGTAACACATAGCAGCTAAATTGCCCATTATAAAATATATTTACCGTATACATACTTACCTCACAGAACTCAGATGTCACCACTTTGACTCCAAACACTTTGTCAGCGGCTGTTGTTTGGCTGCAAACTTTCAGTATTAGGTCAGGGTGAAGGTCCACTCTATCGGAATAGTAAAGGCTGTTTTTGTTTGTTTCTTTTTTTTTTTAATGTAATAGTTGTCAATTTAGCTGGCAAGCCCAAATTTAACACATTAAATGATCCCCCTAAAGGGGTACTTGTATATCTGAAATTTATAGCTGAATGGGACCCTGTCTCACACAACTGTAAATGGAGGGTCTGCTGTGCATTCTCACTTCTGAGTTCCAAAACTTCATGCTTGGCCACTTCTCCTTACCCATCTGCTCCAGACTGGAGGACATTCCAGAGGTCCACAAAGAAAACCTACAAAGAATTCTTATATATCTATAAAGCTATATAAATGTATATCTGTCACATGCAGGTACTGGTTATCTGCTGGGTGCGTACTGCCCCTGACCCTTTTTGTTTTCTGAAGCTCACATGTTTGCTTTGCCGTATAGCCTGGGACAATATGAGCAGATGATTAGATGGTGGGTGGGGCAAGGATGGCTTGTACTAGTGAAGGTGTAGATACGGCAGGATTGTTCTTTCAGTTTATATTAACCCAAATTAAGTTTATGAGATCATTCTTTTAAAGGAATATTCCAAGCTGTGAAAATTATGGCTGAATAAGGAGGTCCTCGTCTAACACAGTTGTAAACGGACAGGTGGCCAAACATTCATGTGTGGCCTCTAATGCAGGATCGGAAAACTTATAAGAGAAGTGGCCAGAAGCGCGTCAGATATCGCATTTTCGCAAAAAAAAATGGGAAAGCGAGGTATACAGATGTTTTGTGGCAGAAAAGGGGTCTGGCTAAGCTGTTGAAATGAGTAGTCAGTCGGCCTCTCTTCGGCTATGTTCGCACATTGAGTATTTGCAGCAGATTTTGTAGCAGCAAAAAAACAGACTGTTGGCATGAAAATCTATTCACATTTTTTACATGATTATGCCTGCATTTTTAATGCTTTTTATTTGTTTGTTTTTTAATCATTCATTTGAATGGGTGAAAAAATGCGGCAAAAGTCCTGAAATATTTGACAGAATTGAAAAAATGTTTTGATGGTTTAAATCTGCAGGGAAAAATTAAGCTGCGTGTTCAGGAGATTTCAGAAATCTCATTCATTTTGCTGGTATTGTAAAATGCTGGGGTTTTTTTTACTCTGAAAAACTGCAGCATGTGAACAAGCCCTTACACAGCTTTAGTCGTGCGTCCAAGGAGGGAATGTTTTCCTGTGCTGGACACAAACCAGTTGAGGACATTGCTGGGTTCCGGATTTTGTAGCTGAAGACTTGTATATTAATAAATTGCATAATTTTATAAAATAAACATATATGTTTTTAAACCTGGCCACTAAGCCACTAGAAATCCATGGACAATGTATTTTGTTCCAAAGAAAACAATTTGTCCACTCGCACGTCGAAAAAGAAAAGCGACAATGCCCAAAATTGTAAAGATGGAAAGTGCAGCAAGAGGTCTGTCGATACAAATAAACATTTACTTTCTTATCCTTGAGAACAAAAATAATGTAAAAGACTTTTTTTCCCAATTTTCATTAAGCTACAGAATGTGTTCCGTACATGAAATCTCCAGCGCAGCATTCAGATCTGGCGGCCATGTGAACACGTCCTATAATTTGTGCAGTAATACAGTTTATACCTTCCGGGCCATCGCACAATACACTTATAATGTATCATTTGCTTTTAAGCACCATTGGGTTTATGTCCCGGCGCCTGTCGACAGCTCACCAGCTTGTCTTGTTTCTTTTGTGGTCTGGTCTTAAATCATCACACCCCGGATGTAGGAATTGCAGAACTCCCCATCTTCATTAATAGATGCAGCTCAGTATCGCTCAGTGGATAGCCGCGCTCCCATCTTGGACCTATTTGTTTAATTGCTTCAGGCTAAGTTTCATAATTGGATATTAATCGAAGAAATGACAGTACAATAGGACGTCCGTAGACTTGTGGGAAGCCGCTTCTGGCTGTACATTTCCACTTCTGCCGCAGATCTAATATTACATGGCAGACATTCGTATAAATTGATTACATGCAATGCTTACCGGAATGGGAGCCATAACGGAGCACCAAGCTCTTGGCCAAGCCAAGGGTGTACCGAAGCTTCCTCATTTACGTGTGAATTTAAAGTAATTTTCTTAGGCACTGTACCAGTCCCCTACAACACTGTATAGCCCGTTAAAATGCATTTTTGGAGGGTGACGGACTCCCGTTACAAAAAAAACCCCCAAACCCCTGTGCTTTAGTCTCTGTCCTTGGGACCAACACTGAGTCTCCACCACTGCATCTTACTGTCTGCAGAGCTGATGTTGTAGCCAATCACCGAGTTGGCCGCTGAGCCCATTGTTTGGCTGCAGCGCTGTCAAGATGACAATAACAGCCCATTGGAGCAGCGGCGGAGACTCAGAGCTGTTCCTAGGAAAGATTTTTTGAAACTAATTGTAACCACAGGATTGGGGTCTTCGAAAACATGAAAACCCCTTTAAATAGAAACATTTTGACTTCACCGGTGAGTTTATGTCAGGACCCTTTACACGGGGTGATGATCGCCTAAATCATCCTTCATCAGAATAATCGTTCCTGAACATTCAAATTGAGTGCTCGAATGATTAACAATACTTGTCTCGATGTTCGCTGATATTGTCTTCTATGCCCCACCGCTGGGCAGTACATTTACTCATGTAAATAGGGGGGATATTCTGCCCACAATAATGTGATGAGTTTCATACCAACGATAGCGTGAATAGTAAAACACATCAGTGTTACTAACGAGAGACGATCGATTTCCCTGATCTTTGATCTCTGCTCATTGTAAGTTATCAGCCCATATAGAAAAAAACTCTCGAACAAGCTCTTTTAATTGGCGTGATAATGCGCGATAATAGCCTAAAATGTGAATAACAATGGAAGCTAATAAAGCAGCTGAGAGTATTGATCTGTTCATGGTGTAAGAAGCCGCTCTCTTTCCAGTGTTTTACATCGAGTAACAAAGTATCGAGCGATGATCACGAACATTCCAAACACATCAATTCCTGAATGTGATCTCCTCTTCTTCTCCTCAGGCCTGGAAATATAACCACCAGGGTGGGATTGGTGAAGCCTGAAGTCAACCACATGTAAGTCTTCTCTTCAGTCTTTTCCTTGTTTTCCTGTTTATTCGATTCTGAACCGATGCCCAGGACTCCCGCAAGGGAGAGTTTACAGGTCTGACACCCTTGTAGATGATAAAGGGACTAGTTGCTTTTTAAATCCCCTTTTTGTCGCAAGGGCCGCAGGTTATCCAGTTGGTGAGACCCCTACTGATCATCTGTGACATGCGGGGGAGTACGGCAGCAAGTGTTTAGATTTTCTGCAGCGCCGCCACAGGGCAAATAAGGAATTACATTAAAAAGAATGAACTGTCTTTGTAATGCACAGGCATATTGGGTCTTCTATGGAGAGAGACCATCCTAGTAGTTACTTTCTTCTTTGAAAAAAATTGAAGAGTGTGAACAAGGAGCTTCTCTCAGTTTCTACCCCTTAAAGTGTGGCAACAAAAAAAAAGAAGAGAAATAGTATATGCTCACTTTCTCCACTTCACTTCACTCCTCCATCCCACTGGCTATGTCCTCCACCAGTTTCTTCTCCCCTTCTTGCTGCAGCCACTGATTGACTACAGTGGTGACATGCTGGAAGAGAAGGAGAGGAGACTGGAAGAGAACATTATCAATGATTGGCTGCATTGTTCACATTCTGGAAGAGGAGACTGGAAGGAGACATTGCCGGCGAGACGAAGGATCAATGGGGGGATCGGAAGATGATTTTTTTTTACCACACTGGGGCCACATGTAAAGAAAGAGATAGAAAACCCCTTTTAGTGCTGAATAACCTACTGTATCAATGTTCTAAACTGGATATTCTAGATTTTTCTTCACCCTTTGGAAAAAAAATATACATTTTCTACCTTATGAATCTCTTAGCTTTTTTTTTCTGGGGTTACAGAAACAGCCTGATTCATCATTTGTGTTTTGTTTTAAAGTAATTTTTCTTTTTTATTTTGTGGACTTAGTTGCCATTTTTGGAGATAAATTCATCAAAATGTTGCACGCTATTCATTAATTTGGCGCAAAGTAACAAAAATTGGCTTTACATTTGTGTTGAATTATTTTTTCACCTTTTGGCGCCAAAAATTCACAAAACTTTTTGCCAAAAAACTGGCTACTTGAAAATACACTAGGTGAAATTGGAGTGAAATCGTAAATTTGGTAACTTTTTTTTAAAAAGTCGCAGACACTGTGGTTCTCCTCTCCATAACAGCTAGCAGTGGGATTGATTGCAATGCTCTCATGCCGTAGTTCTTGAGACACCCTCGTACAGAAGTGGAGGCAGTGAGTAACAAGAAATAAAGAGAGAAAGGAAGGAAGAAAGAAAAAAAGAGAAAGGAATAAAAAAAGAGAAAGACAAAGAGAGAGAAAAAATTAAAGAGATAGAAAAAGAGAAAGAAAGCGATAAGGGAAGAAACAATGAAAGAGATAGAAAGAAAGAGAGAAAGGGAGAAAGAATGAAAACAAGAGAGAGAAAGTAAGGAAGGAAAGAAAGAAAGATAGAAAAGAAAGTGAGAGAAAGCAAGAGAGAGAGAGAAAGAGAGAAAAATGAAAGAGATATAAAAAGAGAGAAAGATAGAGAAAGAAAGAATGAAAAAGAGAAAGGGAGAAAGAAAGAAAGCGCAAGAGAGAGAAAGAAAAAGGAATGAGGAAAGAAGGAAGGAATGATGTATGGATGTCCTGGATGTTTTTTTTATTCTGGTTACTTTGTATTGTGCAGGAGAAGTACCCAAGGAATGTGCTTCCCATTAGCTGTCACAATGGAGCCTGTCGTTACGTGGATCTTAGTAGGGTGCAGCACTCTTGTAAAGTTATTTTATGAGGCTCACAATGGTACAGAAAAGAACAGCTTTTGTTTTACAAGACAACGGTGAACTGGAGGAATAGAATTGTTGGCGCACTCGGGGAACCGCCATCTATGTACTGCTTGGTTTAACTATTTCAATGCCAGTCTATACAATGAAGCCTCTTTTAAGTCTCCCATCTTAAAAGTGGACTTCTTAAAAAAGATGTGCCGTTACGCATAGTATATGGTGAACCTCCCAAAATTTGTTTTCAGGCAGATTAGATTCGGTTCTATTCGAATCAAAATGTGCTCAATTATCATTTATTACACCCTGAAGTCTCTCCAGAACCCAAAACAAAATTGACAGAAGGGAGGTAAGGGGCCAAATATAATAAAACACGTCATACTCACCAGTCCTATGCCCTTACCCGTCCTTGTGCTGCCTCGTCCACCTCCACATCTCACTGCTCCTCCACTCCAATCTTTGGTTCCTCAGGGTCTGATGTCAGTCATTGAAGGCAAAGGAAGCGGTGTCGTGAGGACAGTTGAGGGCCCGGGACAGGTGAGTATAATGTGTATTATTATTTTATTCCATTCTCAGTCCTCTGAAGACTCAACCAAAATGGCAACCGGCTGTCCACTATTCTGCTGGATTTGTGGGAATCAAGTCCCAAAAATTTTTCAGAGTCTCCGGAATCCAAAGTTTTGGGAAAATTCTTAATGAATTTGATTTGTTATGGATCATTTCACTCATCTCTAAATGAGGAACTAAAAATCGGTGTCACCTGAATTCTGTTTTGGATAAAGAGGTGATCTTCTAAAAGCGGTGGTCTTCTAAAAGCAGTGGTCTTCTATACTTCACTATAAACTGTATTGTATATTTTCTACTTTGGAGCAATGTGATGCTCGCTGATACAGTGCCTACAAGTAGTATTCAACCCCCTGCAGATTTAGCAGGTTTAATAAGATGCAAATAAGTTAGAGCCTTCAAACTTCAAACAAGAGCAGGATTTATTAACAGATGCATAAATCTTACAAACCAAAAAGTTTTGTTGCTCAGTTAAATTTTTATAAATTTTAAACATAAAAGTGTGGGTCAATTATTATTCAACCCCTAGTTTTAATATTTTGTGGAATAACCTTTGTTTGCAATTACAGCTAATAATCGTCTTTTATAAGACCTGATCAGGCCGGCACAGGTCTCTGGAGTTATCTTGGCCCACTCCTCCATGCAGATCTTCTCCAAGTTATCTAGGTTCTTTGGGTGTCTCATGTGGACTTTAATCTTGAGCTCCTTCCACAAGTTTTCAATTGGGTTAAGGTCAGGAGACTGACTAGGCCACTGCAACACCTTGATTTTTTGCCTCTTGAACCAGGCCTTGGTTTTCTTGGCTGTGTGCTTTGGGTCGTTGTCTTGTTGGAAGATGAAATGACGACCCATCTTAAGATCCTTGATGGAGGAGCGGAGGTTCTTGGCCAAAATCTCCAGGTAGGCCGTGCTATCCATCTTCCCATGGATGCGGACCAGATGGCCAGGCCCCTTGGCTGAGAAACAGCCCCACAGCATAATGCTGCCACCACCATGCTTGACTGTAGGGATGGTATTCTTGGGGTCGTATGCAGTGCCATCCAGTCTCCAAACGTCACGTGTGTGGTTGGCACCAAAGATCTCGATCTTGGTCTCATCAGACCAGAGAACCTTGAACCAGTCAGTCTCAGAGTCCTCCAAGTGATCATGAGCAAACTGTAGACGAGCCTTGACATGACGCTTTGAAAGTAAAGGTACCTTACGGGCTCGTCTGGAATGGAGACCATTGCGGCGGAGTACGTTACTTATGGTATTGACTGAAACCAATGTCCCCACTGCCATGAGATCTTCCCGGAGCTCCTTCCTTGTTGTCCTTGGGTTAGCCTTGACTCTTCGGACAAGCCTGGCCTCGGCACGGGAGGAAACTTTCAAAGGCTGTCCAGGCCGTGGAAGGCTAACAGTAGTTCCATAAGCCTTCCACTTCCGGATGATGCTCCCAACAGTGGAGACAGGTAGGCCCAACTCCTTGGAAAGGGTTTTGTACCCCTTGCCAGCCTTGTGACCCTCCACGATCTTGTCTCTGATGGCCTTGGAATGCTCCTTTGTCTTTCCCATGTTGACCATGTATGAGTGCTGTTCACAAGTTTGGGGAGGGTCTTAAATAGTCAGAAAAGGCTGGAAAAAGAGATAATTAATCCAAACATGTGAAGCTCATTGTTCTTTGTGCCTGAACTACTTCTTAATACTTTAGGGGAACCAAACAGAATTCTGGTGGGTTGAGGGGTTGAATAATAAATGACCCTCTGAAAAAACTTTTCCCAATTTAAAAAAAAAAAATAAACAAAGAAATAACATTCTTTTTTGCTGCAGTGCATTTCACACTTCCAGGCTGATCTACAGTCCAAATGTCACAATGCCAAGTTAATTCCAAATGTGTAAACCTGCTAAATCTGCAGGGGGGTGAACACTACTTGTAGGCACTGTACATCTTTTCCCACCTTAAGAAATATGCGAGTTGAAAGTAAAGTAAATTCGGCCCAGAAGACAAAAGATTTCATCAGCCCCATAATATAAATGAAACTCTATCCCCTCCATTCACACAGAGGACTTTGGAACCCTTGGTCTCAGGATTGCTGGAGACCCCAGCAGATGGATGCCATTTCTTTTTTTTTTTATTTCTTATGCAAATATCCTCTTCCCAGACATACAAAACAAGGTCCGGTGTCATCTATTAAAAATAGAAGTCCTGTAAGTCAATATCAACCCTTTAAAGAGCTATGCCATGTAACGTAAAATATAAATCCAAACCAGAATCTCCATTTGCAGGCAGTTGTTTCAGGGCCTCTTGCTCGTCATCAGCGCAAAGTAGGAGACTTGTTGGCTGGTTGAGAAGCCTTTGATGGGTGGTTTAACAGGTAAAGTTGCTCCTCAACTCATTTACGCTGCCTATTAACGTTACTTTTTGGCCAAGGACCCACCTCAGTTATGATAAGACTCACTTACCTTTAATGTTTCTGAAAGTTTCCAAAAAGTTCCTTAGCACTTACGATTTTGAGAAATTTGAATCTAAGTGTCAGACTGAAGTGTGATATAATCAGTTATAGTTGCCTAATCTGGTAAAGTAACATATGTGGGGGGTTCGCCCATGTAAGATCTTCCCTTCTTAGAGTGGAGGACCACTGTAAAGTGTGACTCTTTAGGAGGCGACACATCCATGGGAACCGTTGTTTCATGGATTCATTTTAGATTTTAGAAGGACAAATTACCTAAAGAGCTATTGTTCCCTTACCACAAAGTCCTAGGTAAGTTGGATTGTCGTGAATTACCATAGTTATATTTATGATATTTAGATTTATTAGTTATATTTTTTACTTTTTTGTTTTTTCTTGTTTTGTAGAATTCCTGCACAGAACAATTACACGACCAACATGTTCTGCAGAGACATCCTGGATCGCCTCTTGTCAGTGTCCCTGAGGAAAAGGTACTTTATCATGTCTCTGCAATGAGAACTTAAAGCCTCGGTCATCAAAATGTAGATAAAAAGAGAATGTGTTACCTAACTAATCAAAGTTCAGCTTCCATTGCCTAAACTGAAAAATAAGACTGGATTGGTTGCAGTGAGCAACACGACATCATGCTTCTACGAAAAATTCCCCTTCAACTGTTTTGTGCGCCTACGCCTTGATGGGACCCTAAGTGGAGATGTGAAGGTCTGCACTTGAGACCCCATAATAAACAAGTTGTCCTTCTTTCGACAATCCTTTTTATTATAAGTGTGCCTTGAAAATAAAATAATTGTCCTGTGACTCTTAAGCTGGCCGTACGGTACGTATGAGATCACTTTCAAACAAATAGGTATTTCTGCCAACTCTACCCATACACACAAGCGCTCGTCCGACTATTCATGTATTTTTAGTGGGGAGATAAGAGAAAGGGTCGGCCATTAAAATTCCAATTCCTGATTTTTTTTCTCATCTCTGATGTCTTTTCTGGGTGAAGGGTTGGAATCCCCCCATATTCATCAGATAATTAATTTGTCCCTCTGAAATTAGCAGGTTTATAATGCCTGGATGTGCTAGGTCCTACAGCCAAAAAATCTTTCTTTGTCTAGTTCTACTTAACTAAAGGGGTTATCAAGAACTATTTATTTTTTTCCTACAGGCCTAAGAACTTACAGGCAGGAAATTGCTAACTGCCTGCCTGTTGTGCCCGGCGATATCAGCGTAGCAGATTCACTTTTGTTCTGTTCTTTTGAAGGGGTGTGATGGCCGTCATCATGATTGACAGTCAGGTTCCCAATGCCTAACTGTGGGAAGCCGATGTCGGCAGTCACACCCGCCAACAAAGCAGCCCGCAAGAGGAAGAGCTGGTCTGTTGATCTGCAGCAGATGAAACACCACCATTAGTGGTCGTTGACTGCTCTGAGCTGGCACCAGATAGAACAGGCAGGTAGTTATCTCTGTTACCAACTACCTGCCTGATAGTTTTTAGGCCCCTAGAAATAAAAAAAATACAATAGTTCTGGACAACCCCTTTAATAGAACTTCTGCAGATTGAGTCCTCTGTACTACGTCAGAAGTTAGTTAGTTAATTAAAGACGACCAGACACTGTGTCGAAAGTGACTAGTTTTTGCTTTTGTTTTATTCCCACTGATCCCCTTATTATTCATTTTTTTCTTTCTTTTATATCCACCATACAGTTCCTGAGATATGGGCCTTTATATTTAGTGCTAGTTTCCCAAGGGGGCGTTGCTCTCAGGGTAATTATGTAAAGCAGCCTAAAGACACGCCCCAGAGGATCGGTGAGCCACTCCCCTTTAGTTACAAAAAGTCCTAACATTTAGCACTAAATAAAAAGGCCAATATCTCTGGAACCTTATGACTCATTTATAAGAATAAAAAAGTGGAATACTCAATGGAACAGCGGGAATAAAATAAGAGAAGAAACATGGCCACTTCTGTACTGACAGATCCTCCTTAAAAATTAGTAAAGCATGCACAAACTACACAGCTATTCCTCGTTTTATATCGGAAACCTTTTTTTTTTTTGTCGTTTGATCAAAGTGCCTACAAAAAGCAGAACAAGAAGACGTAAGCTAATATTGTAAATAGCCCGGCACATACTCGTTAGTTATAATGTAATTACCAGCAAAACAGATGTGACCCATAATCACTTTATTACATAACCCCTGGCAAAATGGCCCGACCCCGTCACTACCAGGAACCTTCAGCAGGTCCTGTTTCCTCAATATAAAGGTTCCCTGATCCCTTAGGTTCTTGACATCAATTTGAGCTTTCCTTTTTTTCTGTCATTCCCGTAGGTTTTCTAGGAAGAGTTGTAAATCTCACGGAGTAGATGATTCCTTCCTCGATCTATAAGCAATTTGATTATGCTGTGATAAATGCATACGGGGTTACTATAAATAGGGAAGGCTCGCTGGGGAGCCCAACTGCCTGGAAAACACACTCCGAATGATGTAGACGTCTTCTAATCCTCTTGTCTGAGCTTTATTTCCAGCTTTGGTATTGCAGCAGAGCCACTGGCACGTTAATGAAGCTAGCCTGCAATACCACAAACAGCCTGTAGACAAGAGTGGCGCTATTATTTTAGAACAAAGCACATTATATACCGTGTTTCCCCGATAGTAAGACAGCGTCCTACATTCTTTTACCACTCAAAAGTCCCACTATGTCTTACTTTCGGGGGGTGTCTTACATTAGCCGACCCCGCTAAAACCCCCACCTATACATACATACCCTATGGGAGGCTGTATGGGATACTGTATGGGGCTGTTACCCTATGGGAGGCTGTATGGGATACATAGGGGTAACAGGTGCATTTTACGGTATGAATTGCTTACTTGGTACCGTAATGGCGATCGGGTCAAATCCTCTGCGGTGCTGGATAGAGGTGTGGCTTCTTCCTCATGCAGGAGCCGCTGGGCCAATCAGAGGGGCCACCAGCGGCTGCACATGAGGGCACTGAGGCTGTGTGTTTTTGTATGTTGTCCTGATGGACCACGGACAACATTACAGCCCCATACCCTATGGGAGGCTGCTCCCGCGGCCTCCACATCCCTCCGCTCCAGATCTGTCCGTCTAAGGGCTCCTTCTCACTTGCAAAGAAATACGGCCGAGGTTAAAACCCAGCGCTGGCGCCGGCACTTGGGAGCGGAGCGTGCAGCTCCATGTAATGCTGTGCGGCCGTACGCTCCGCTCTGGAGTGCCGGTGCTCTGAGGTCTGGTACCGGCACTCCAGAGCGGAGCGTGCGGCCGCACGGCATTACATGGAGCTGCACGCTCCGCTCCCAAGTGCCGGCGCCAGCGCTGGGTTTTAACCTGCAAGCCTCGGCTGTATTGCTTGCAAGTGAGAAGGAGCCCTAACCGTCCGCATCATGCAGTTATTGCAGCCAAAGGTACCGGTACACTATGGCTTATATTTTCCCAACAGACGGTACAGTTTACTACCGTACGTCTTACTTTCGGGGGTGCGTCTTACATTAGCCGACCCTGCTAAAACCCCCACTACGTCTTACTATCGTGGGTGTCTTACTATCGGGGAAACACGGTATATTTAGTCTATAACTATTGTATCAACCTAAACTCCCAAATACAATGACAATTATCACCTTTGTTTCCCATTAAGTCCTATGGTGCTCGCACTTACCGATGTAACTTTGCAGCACAGTTATGAAGGGAGCTCAGGAGCTGAGCTCATGTGTTCACTTCCTGCGGCTAGTTGTATTACACAGCAATAACAAAGTGAACGTGGAGTCTTTGTGTTGACTTTTTGAAGCTGCAAGGAGCTTTGAGATTTGGAGGAGGATCTCAAGAGTTGCGCTCAATGGTTATGTGCCAGCCGGTGTTTTCGCGCCATTGGCGTCTCTTCGTTATATCTTCTTGGTGGAATCCGACTGAAAAAACCATCATGCGCACATAGAGTTTCCACTCCAAAAGCTCTTTAAAAATCTCCTTGTGTACATAGCCTTAGGTTATGTATTTAAGGTATTTCAGGTATTTAAGGAGGATTTTTTTGGGGGTGGATCAGTCAAAACATCAACTAAGGGTGCAAAAAATATGCCCTCATCCAGCCGAGATCCTGAATAATAAAAGTGTTATGGGAGTTGGAAAATGGCGACAAAACGTTTTCTGTCTGTTTTTTTTTTTAAATTTCCCCCAAATTTTACACTACTAAAATAACAGAAAAAACTATGCATCTTTGGTATCTGCGTAATCATACTGACCTGGAGAATCATATTGCAAGGCCAGCTTTACCGTATTGTGAACATGGTAAATTTAAAAAAATAGAATACAATTTTTCACTTGAACTTTTGTTAGCTATTTAAGCGCACTTGGATTTTTTTCCCCCTTCCTAGTGCATCACATGATAAAATTAATGATGTCATTCAAAAGTACAAATAGTCCCACAAAAAAATCAAGCCGCCTACGGCTATGTGAATGGAAAAATAAAACACTTATGGCGCTTGGAAGGAGGGGGAGGAAAAAAACGGAAAAACGGAATATCACCTGGGGGGCAAGGGGTTAAGGTTCTTAGCCAAGAGGCAACAAAATGTGAATGGCCAAGAAAACCTTAGTGATTTGTTCATGGAGAGATAATCCTCAGGATCTGCATTTGGAGCCACATGAGCCCCAAGGACTAATTCCACCTGCTCAGACTTTCAGCACTGAAGGAATTTACTTTAGTTGCCCGTTGGGCTCGTGCAGACAACTGTAAAAATCGGTCAAGTGCTATCCGTCGTTTTGAAGGCTAGCACTCGTCCCCGTTTTATTCTATGGGGTTGGAGTCGGTCTGAGGAATAGATCGTAGCATGCACAAGTTGCAGATTCTTGTCTATGGGTCTCTGGAAAAAATCGGTTGACTTCTTTATGGACTGACAGAATGGAGGAGATGGAGGAACATTTTTTTTTTGCTTCTCTACATCTGAGAATATCGGATCACAGTCTGATCAAAGACCATTAACATAATCAGATCGATTTTCTCAGATGAGAGAATATCGGTGGTGTGACCCTAGTCTTTGGTCCACTAATGACGGTAGCTTAGCTGATGTGTGGTCTCGCTGATTCATCGTTTTGGCAGCCATTAGTTATGCACAGATGCTCCCGCCATCTTCGTTTAAGTACGGCACCGTATAATCCACAGCTCTGTCTGGCGACATTATAGTGAGGTTTGGGCAGGTTATTATACTGCAGTATTACATTACGTCTAATCTTGTAGTAAACCATTTACTGGATCAGTGATGTGAAGCGTCATCGATCAGCGGACTGACCACATTGATTGCCGAGGTTCATTAGAGACGTTCTCTGGATGCGATGCTATACGCGGGAAGTCAGTTAGATTATATAGATTTTCTGTGTTGGTCTCAGTGATATCTTGTAGGTAAACGATATGGATGTTTTTGGTGGTTGATGTAGAAATAAGCAGAATGCAAGGCTTTAAGGTGAAAGGGATTGTGTGCTTCCAGACATTCTGATGGTCCATGCGCCGCTCCTTTGCTCTGAGCTTTGGGTCCCTTGGCGTTTTTGTGACATAAATAAGTTGATCAGAGTTGATCAGAGCTTGATTCAATTTTCTCGGAGATGGGGGGAAAAAAATGGTTTCTCTATTTTCTCCGTGTAGTCAATCTGTGAAAATCGTATCACACTCGGGTGTCATCCGAGTGCAGTCCACAATTTTTTTCACTGACCCGTAGAGTTGAGTGGACGAGTGCCATCTGATTTTCCCAGGCAAATTGTGCATACTGAATGAGGAAGGTCCAAGGAAATAATCAAGACATGAGCCCCATAAACTAACATGGGTACAAGTGCTATCCGTGAAAACTACAGATAGCACTCGTCCAGTCGTGTGCACAAGACCTTAAGCAAACTCAATTGAATATACAATCATGAAGGTGCCATTGATGTCCAAGGCTTCATTCTCTCATTCCCGTGCTATCTCTATCTCTCTGACTTCACATGGTACCATATAGTTTCCTTGATCCCTACACTCATCAGTTTTAGAAACGGATCAGAGACTCCAGTCTGTGAGATTCACAGCAGGACCTTTTCTCATCCATTTTATGGATCCGACTTGGACATTAAAATCTATGGAGCGCAGTATAAAACGGATGAAAAATGGAAAGAGTTTGTACTTCAGAGCTTCCATTTGAGTTCCATCCGTGTCATGATTCTCAATGGCGAGAGAACATAGCCCAGCATATATGAGAACTAGCTCTTGGAAGATGGAAACTATACTGACCATGAACTAAACCTGCCGCACAACTAGAAGTGGCCGGGTAGCATGCCTACGTTTTTTTATCCCTAGATGCCCAGCGCCAGCCGGAGAACTACCTAATCCTAGCAGAGGAAAAGACAGTCCTGGCTCACCTCTAGAGAAATTTTCCCAAAAGGCAGACAGAGGCCCCCACATATATTGGCGGTGATTTAAGATGAAATGACAAACGTAGTATGAAAATAGGTTTAGCAAAATCGAGGTCCGCTTACTAGATAGCATGAAGACAGAAAGGGCACTTTCATGGTCAGCAGAAAACCCTATCAAAACACCATCCAGAAATTACTTTAAGACTCTAGCATTAACTCATAACACCAGAGTGGCAATTTCCGCTCACAAGAGCTTTCCAGACACAGTAACGAAACAGCAGCTGTGAACAGGAACAAAATGCAAAAACACACAAGGACAAAAGTCCAACTTAGCTGGGAGTTGTCTAGTAGCAGGAACATGCACAGAAAGGCTACTGATTACATTGTTGACCGGCATGAAACTGACAGAGGAGCAAGGTTATATAGCGACTCCCACATCCTGATAGGAGCAGGTGAACAGAGGGGATGATGCACACAAGTTAAATTCCACAAGTGGCCACCGGGGGAGCCCAGAATCCAATTTCACAACAGTACCCCCCCCTCAAGGAGGGGGCACCGAACCCTCACCAGAACCACCAGGGCGATCAGGATGAGCCCTATGAAAGGCACGGACAAGATCGGAGGCATGAACATCAGAGGCAGTGACCCAAGAATTATCCTCCTGACCGTATCCCTTCCATTTGACCAGATACTGGAGTTTCCGTCTGGAAACACGAGAGTCCAAGATCTTTTCCACAACGTACTCCAACTCACCCTCAACCAACACCGGAGCAGGAGGCTCAACGGAAGGCACAGCTGGTACCTCATACCTGCGCAACAATGACCGATGAAAAACATTATGAATCGAAAAGGATGCAGGGAGGTCCAAACGGAAGGACACAGGGTTAAGAATCTCCAATATCTTGTACGGGCCGATGAACCGAGGCTTAAACTTAGGAGAAGAAACCCTCATAGGGACAAAACGAGAAGACAACCACACCAAGTCCCCAACACAAAGCCGAGGACCAACACGACGACGGCGGTTGGCAAAAAGCTGAGTCTTCTCCTGGGACAACTTCAAATTGTCCACCACCTGCCCCCAAATCTGATGCAACCTCTCCACCACAGCATCCACTCCAGGACAATCCGAAGATTCCACTTGACCGGAGGAAAATCGAGGATGAAACCCCGAATTACAGAAAAACGGGGACACCAAGGTGGCAGAGCTGGCCCGATTATTGAGGGCGAACTCCGCCAAAGGCAAAAAAGCAACCCAATCATCCTGATCCGCAGACACAAAACACCTCAAATATGTCTCCAAGGTCTGATTAGTCCGCTCGGTCTGGCCATTAGTCTGAGGATGGAAAGCAGACGAAAAAGACAAATCTATGCCCATCCTAGCACAGAATGCCCGCCAAAATCTAGACACGAATTGGGTCCCTCTGTCAGAAACGATATTCTCCGGAATACCATGCAAACGAACAACATTTTGAAAAAACAGAGGAACCAACTCGGAAGAAGAAGGCAACTTAGGCAAGGGAACCAGATGGACCATCTTAGAGAAACGGTCACACACCACCCAGATGACAGACATCTTCTGAGAAACAGGCAGATCCGAAATAAAATCCATCGAGATGTGCGTCCAAGGCCTCTTCGGGATAGGCAAGGGTAACAACAATCCACTAGCCCGAGAACAACAAGGCTTGGCCCGAGCACAAACGTCACAAGACTGCACAAAGCCTCGCACATCTCGTGACAGGGAAGGCCACCAGAAGGACCTTGCCACCAAATCCCTGGTACCAAAGATTCCAGGATGACCTGCCAACGCAGAAGAATGAACCTCAGAGATGACTCTACTGGTCCAATCATCAGGAACAAACAGTCTACCAGGTGGGCAACGATCAGGTCTATCCGCCTGAAACTCCTGCAAGGCCCGCCGCAGGTCTGGAGAAACGGCAGACAATATCACTCCATCTTTAAGGATACCTGTGGGCTCAGAATTACCAGGGGAGTCAGGCTCAAAACTCCTAGAAAGGGCATCCGCCTTAACATTCTTAGAACCCGGTAGGTAAGACACCACAAAATTAAACCGAGAGAAAAACAACGACCAGCGCGCTTGTCTAGGATTCAGGCGCCTGGCAGACTCAAGGTAAATTAAATTTTTGTGGTCAGTCAATACCACCACCTGATGTCTGGCCCCCTCAAGCCAGTGACGCCACTCCTCAAAAGCCCACTTCATGGCCAAAAGCTCCCGATTCCCAATATCATAATTCCGCTCGGCGGGCGAAAATTTACGGGAAAAAAAAGCACAAGGTCTCATCACGGAGCAGTCGGAACTTCTCTGCGACAACACCGCCCCAGCTCCGATTTCAGAAGCGTCGACCTCAACCTGAAAAGGAAGAGCAACATCAGGCTGACGCAACACTGGGGCGGAAGAAAAGCGGCGCTTGAGCTCCCGAAAGGCCTCCACAGCATCAGGGGACCAATCAGCAACATCAGCACCCTTCTTAGTCAAATCAGTCAATGGTTTTACAACATCAGAAAAACCAGCAATAAATCGACGATAAAAGTTAGCAAAGCCCAAAAATTTCTGAAGACTCTTAAGAGAAGAGGGTTGCGTCCAATCACCAATAGCCTGAACCTTGACAGGATCCATCTCGATGGAAGAGGGGGAAAAAATGTATCCCAAGAAGGAAATCTTCTGAACCCCAAAAACACACTTAGAACCCTTCACACACAAGGAATTAGACCGCAAAACCTGAAAAACCCTCCTGACCTGCTGGACATGAGAGTCCCAGTCATCCGAAAAAATCAGAATATCATCCAGATACACAATCATAAATTTATCCAAATAATCGCGGAAAATGTCATGCATAAAGGACTGGAAGACTGAAGGGGCATTTGAAAGACCAAAAGGCATCACCAAATACTCAAAATGGCCCTCGGGCGTATTAAATGCGGTTTTCCACTCATCCCCCTGCTTGATTCGCACCAAATTATACGCCCCACGGAGATCAATCTTAGAGAACCACTTGGCCCCCTTTATGCGAGCAAACAAATCAGTAAGCAGTGGTAACGGATATTGATATTTAACCGTGATTTGATTCAAAAGTCGATAATCAATACACGGCCTCAAAGAGCCGTCTTTCTTAGACACAAAGAAAAAACCGGCTCCTAAGGGAGATGACGAAGGACGAATATGTCCCTTTTCCAAGGACTCCTTTATATATTCTCGCATAGCAGCGTGTTCAGGCACAGACAGATTAAATAAACGACCCTTAGGGTATTTACTACCCGGGATCAAGTCTATGGCACAATCGCACTCCCGGTGCGGAGGTAGTGAACCAACCTTGGGTTCTTCAAAAACGTCACGAAAGTCAGACAAGAATTCAGGAATCTCAGAGGGAATAGATGATGAAATGGAAACCAAAGGTACGTCCCCATGAGTTCCTTTACATCCCCAGCTTAACACAGACATAGCTCTCCAGTCGAGGACTGGGTTATGAGATTGCAGCCATGGCAATCCCAGCACCAAAACATCATGTAGATTATACAGCACCAGAAAGCGAATAACCTCCTGGTGATCCGGATTAACACGCATAGTCACTTGTGTCCAGTATTGTGGTTTATTACTAGCCAATGGGGTGGAGTCAATCCCTTTCAGAGGTATCGGAGCCTCCAATGGCTCCAAATCATACCCACAGTGTTTGGCAAAGGACCAATCCATAAGACTCAAAGCAGCGCCAGAGTCGACATAGGCGTCCGCGGTAATAGATGACAAAGAACAAATCAGGGTCACAGATAGAATAAACTTAGACTGTAAAGTGCTAATTGAAACAGACTTGTCAGGCTTCTTAGTACGCTTAAAGCATGCTGATATAACATGAGTTGAATCACCACAATAGAAGCACAACCCATTTTTTCGTCTAAAATTCTGCCGCTCGCTTCTGGACAGAATTCTATCACATTGCATATTTTCTGGCGTTTTCTCAGTAGACACCGCCAAATGGTGCACAGGTTTGCGCTCCCGCAGACGCCTATCGATCTGAATAGCCATCGTCATGGACTCATTCAGACTCGCAGGCACAGGGAACCCCACCATAACATCCTTAATGGCATCAGAGAGACCTTCTCTGAAAATCGCCGCCAGGGCGCACTCATTCCACTGAGTAAGCACAGACCATTTGCGGAATTTTTGGCAGTATATTTCAGCTTCATCTTGCCCCTGAGACAAGGACATCAAGGCCTTTTCCGCCTGAAGCTCTAAATGAGGTTCCTCATAAAGCAACCCCAAGGCCAGAAAAAACGCATCCACATTGAGCAACGCAGGATCCCCTGGTGCCAATGCAAAAGCCCAGTCTTGAGGGTCGCCCCGGAGCAAGGAAATTACAATCCTGACCTGCTGTGCAGGGTCTCCGGCAGAGCGAGACTTCAGGGACAAAAACAATTTGCAATTATTTTTAAAATTTTGAAAGTGAGATCTATTCCCCGAGAAGAATTCAGGCAAAGGAATTCTAGGCTCAGACATAGGTGCATGAACAACAAAATCTTGCAAATTTTGTACCTTTGTGGCGAGATTATTCAAACCTGTAGCTACACTCTGAAGATCCATTTGAAACAGGTGAACACAGAGCCATTCAAGGATTAGAAGGAGAGGAAGAGAGGAAGGCTGCAGTATAGGCAGACTAGCAAGTGATTCAATTAAGAGCACACTCAGAACTAGAGGGAAAAAAAAAAAAAAAATTGTAGCAGACTTCTTTTTTCTCTCCTTTCTCAGCCAGTAATTTAACCCTTTTTTGGGCCGGTCAAACTGTCATGATTCTCAATGGCGAGAGAACATAGCCCAGCATATATGAGAACTAGCTCTTGGAAGATGGAAACTATACTGACCATGAACTAAACCTGCCGCACAACTAGAAGTGGCCGGGTAGCATTCCTACGTTTTTTTATCCCTAGATGCCCAGCGCCAGCCGGAGAACTACCTAATCCTAGCAGAGGAAAAGACAGTCCTGGCTCACCTCTAGAGAAATTTTCCCAAAAGGCAGACAGAGGCCCCCACATATATTGGCGGTGATTTAAGATGAAATGACAAACGTAGTATGAAAATAGGTTTAGCAAAATCGAGGTCCGCTTACTAGATAGCATGAAGACAGAAAGGGCACTTTCATGGTCAGCAGAAAACCCTATCAAAACACCATCCAGAAATTACTTTAAGACTCTAGCATTAACTCATAACACCAGAGTGGCAATTTCCGCTCACAAGAGCTTTCCAGACACAGTAACGAAACAGCAGCTGTGAACAGGAACAAAATGCAAAAACACACAAGGACAAAAGTCCAACTTAGCTGGGAGTTGTCTAGTAGCAGGAACATGCACAGAAAGGCTACTGATTACATTGTTGACCGGCATGAAACTGACAGAGGAGCAAGGTTATATAGCGACTCCCACATCCTGATAGGAGCAGGTGAACAGAGGGGATGATGCACACAAGTTAAATTCCACAAGTGGCCACCGGGGGAGCCCAGAATCCAATTTCACAACACATCCGTCTTTTAACTGATCCATTGCTACGAATCAATGGTTAAAAAAAAAGTTCACACAATCTACCTGCTTCAGTGAAAATAAACTGGATGAGAAAGAAATGGATGACACTTCAAAAAATCATTAATCTGTTTTTGATGGATGTTGGCACTCACATTGTTAGTAGGGACACAGAAAGGCAAAAATCCAGTGAACAAAAAACTTGGATCGCTGAATAGTGGAAAAACATTGCTCGATCAAATTAATCTAGATTTTTGTCTCCCCATGCGGATGGGAGGGTCAGAATTTGGCACGAGCAGCATAAATCGATGCCAGGTGTAACAGTCCAGGCTGGTTTAGGTGGAGAAATAGTGGAGAGCAATTTCTTGGCCCATCTTGAGTCCTTTGATACCTCTGGATGGATGTGTAGACAGTAAGTCTTACCTAAGCGTTGTGTCCAAGTTCATCCCTTCATGTCAGCTGTTTGCCCAATGGGTCAGAAAGTCATGGATTAGTTCCAGGAACCTGACAGAGTTTTTCTTGTTTCTGTGGTTGTCCCAGTGCCCAGATATAAACCGTACAGAGCAACTTTGGAATGAGGAAGAATGGGCTGTTCAGATCTTGTCAATACTTCTATTTAATTTGTGGTAAGACCTCAGGAGCTCCTACAAGCTACTAGATGGGTTTATGGGTGTCACTAATAAGGGAGCCATTCAGTGAAATATATATGTATATGTTTAAATCCTTTTAAAGAAGAAAAATATCTAAGGGAATACAAGGGTAAATATTGTGAAATAATGCCGTCTGATCTCTGTTCCTACAGATACTCAGAAGACTGCTACATCCAGGCAGTAAATGAAGTCCAGAACTGTACCTGGCAGAAAAAGCCACAGGAATATAGTAGATTCAGGTACAGTGACATATCTGTGCTCAGAACATGAAATTGGTCATCAAGTAGTAAATCGGAAATCAGAATTGGTTGCAATGCTATATTAGTGCTGCTGTCAACTTTTTGCCAAACATACGCCATGTACAAAACATCTTACAAGTTATTATACACACACTGGAAATATTGGAGTACTACAAGTCCTAACATAACCTAGAAATAAATATGTACACAATGGAAAAACACCTTGGGGCTGGTGATGGGGTGTGCAGGAAGACCTCAGGAGTCCCTTGCTGAGAATTTCTTGGCACTCCTGATGATGAAGCTGCGGTATGTGTGGCCATCTTTCTTCCGACACACCACTGCTGATGTGACCGTGTACAGTAAGGGAGGACACTGTATGTAAGGTGGTGCAACCAGGTACTGGGGTGGAGGTCAGACACTACTGAGGATCGTGTGGAGGAGTCTGGTGAAAAGTAATTTGCCTATGAAATTAATATTGCAGTTGAATAATTATTACTTACGCCCACCGCCCGCTCCTAATTCCAGCTCTACCTTCCTTGTTAATCTGACTTTTTTTTGCAGATTTTATTTATCATCCTGCTGCAATGCCGTCAACAACTTCATAGTGTCGCAGAACAATACCTCGCTAGGAAGTAACATCACTTATGAAGTGGAAAGTAAAAAGAACATTTTAATTGCAGAGGACATTCACCGAATGCTGCCGAAGGTCAGAAGCCTAAAATGGGATTAGCTTGTGTGTTAGGATATTAATTATAATGTATCAACAATAATGTAAATGTGATGTCGACTGCTTAGAAGCTGAGAAGTCTGCGAAGAAAAGTCTGTTATTCGTAGGCTGTGCTTTCCATGTTTAAGGAATTCTCTTCTGGTAGGGCCTCATTCAGACGTCAGTGCTTCACGGATAGAGCTCATACTTATTATAGTATATGGAGCTGTTCACATTACGTGAATTTTTGAGGACTGAGTGATCCAAACATCATCACAGGGACTTTGCCAATATTGGTCTGAGTTTTGGATCAAACTCACTAACTCAAGTCTGTGAGTCTGCAAAATAATTGGAAACCACTTGGATGCAATCAATGTGCCGTATCATTTTCCAGTTTGCTTGATAGGAGATAGTTTGAAAAACTTATTGTATGCAAAAAAACAATGGTTAAAACTGAGACAAACCAAGATGAGCTCTGATCCAAAACACTGATGAAAATCTGATTCAAAAACACTGATGAAAATCTGATCTAAAAAAGCACTGATGAAATTTGATCTAAAAACACTGATGAAAACTGATTTAAAAACACTGAATATATCTAATAAAAAAACACTGAAGAAAATTTGATCCAGAAACACTGATGAAAATCTGATATAAAAACACTGAGGAAATTCAGTCCATTTTTGCATACCAAAAAAATCTTTGAAGTCTGAATAAGACATTTGTTTAAAAAAAAAGTCTATAGTTACGTATATGCTCATGATGATTAGTGATGGTTAATGCTGATTGCAGTGCTGACTAAAGAAAAGAGCTGAGGCCGAGACCAGTACACTTGTCTTTACAGCGCATGTTCTGGAGCAGGGATGTCAGGGGCTATTAGTGATGTCTGACTCTCAGTGACAAGTCAAATATTCCTCATGGGCTGGACTACAGCCCGGGCAGGGTGACTATTCGTAGGAATAGCCCTTGTAGAAAACTACCAATCAGCATACTGCAAGTGCCACATTATCTTTTCTGAACGTTAATATAAGAGCACATCTTCTATGCTGTTAAACGCAGGAGTAACCTGGTGGATCCTGTTAAAGCATCAATCTGTAGTCCAGATCTTAGGATATTGGCTGAAACTTCAGTCATGGTGAATTGTTACTCCTGTTTTTTTTCTCTTTGTCAAAATTGAAGTAACAGTCATTAACTCACCAGTAAATGAGACGCAATGGAATATACTGAACCTCAAATGAGTTGTCCAATAAGTAATATTAATAGGGGTTGCCAACCCCTGATTAAATTTTTGGTAAGCGCTACAGCTTGTGGAATTCTTACGGTGTGTAATTTGCACACTGTTAGGATTTGTCTCCACTTGCCAGTTCCAGCGATCATCACTTGACCCCATGTATGCAGTTTGTATATTTGTTGTCACGTGCCGACTAGACTCTCAACCGCATCTTGCAATGTTGTATTAAAAGACTCGACTGAGAGTCTAGTTGGCATGTGACCACCAATAGACAAACTTCTGCTGTAACCAGGGAGTGGAGCAGAATCCTAACAGTGTGCACATTACATGCTTGCTGAAGATTTCAGCACGTGTGGACAACACCTCCAACTACCTATCAACAGAATAAATAATAAAATTCTAATTTCTAAGATCCCCCTATTGATTCAAAGTCTATTTTGGGAATGAAAAAGGTTGTGAGCATATCTGACCACCAATCTTTTAGATAGTGAATGAAGAGGTGGTGACACATGCAGGTCCCCAATCTTATCACCAGACAAGGTCTCAGCAGTCAGACCCCAAAGCATCATACATTTGTCACCTGTCCCGTGGATAAGTGATAGGTTATTTATGAGACAACCTCTTTACAGGCAAAGCTGGAACCAATATAAAGAAAACAGATTCCAGGAACAACTATGATGGAGAAAGAGCGGGTAGATAAACTTGCTCTACATGTGCCAAACTGAGGATACGATAGCCAGGGGCCCATTACGTCACGCTGTTGCCCACATTTTGTGGTCTGCTCTTGGCATTGTTTATTGAATCTGTACACTTATTTCCTGCTTAATTCCAGTAGAAAGACATTAAATTAATGTGCTATGACTATAAATTAGTAGGCACTCTTTCACCATTTCGCTGATAGTAATATTAATTGGGTGGAACGGACGATGTTGGCACTGTGCCTCTCACCACTTTCCCTCTGTAAAATGAGCACACCGTGTTGGATGTAATCCCCTTTCAGCGCTTTCAACCTACGTTTTTTCCCACCATAGCTCGTCATAACTCCAGAGAACACGAAGCCCACATATTTCTCCAAACCGACTCTCAGCGATCATCATTTTAATGCACCGCACTAGCTGTATCGATGTGAATTTTGCAGTTGAGATACTTAGAGTGCTGGTTCCTGACAGGTATTTTGTGGGATTTTTGGTTGTGTATACCTCTAGTGCATACTTGCCAACTTTGAGCAATGTCTTAATGGTAGAACAGTGATCATGGCACGCCTGTTCACTTCTTTCTGCCAACTCTGAATGTGTGTTTGGACCCTTGGGTTCATCATCAGACCGAGTATCCAGGAGGTTTCCAACTTTTGCTAACTCTTCCTGGAGTCCTGTAGGTCTCTTCTTTTTTCGGGGAACCTCTCCGTGTACAGGAGGGAAAGTTACAAAAGTATAGTCTACTAGTAGACTGGACTTTTAGTGGACTCCATTGTAGTGTGATTAACCAGTTTACAAGCCACACAGCTGCTGACTTTGCTGGTGACCCTAGACCAGGAATACTGTTATAAACATCTACCACCAGAAACATCTCCTCTACCTTAGCTCATCTCTCCTCTTCCTTGATTGACTACTCTACCTTTACCGGAGACAGAGTGTCACTGAAAAGACACCAAAGAGATCACATAGATTCCATCTCTGCCACCAATTTGTCCGGGAGACGCAACTCCGCTTCCTCCAATCATCAGGACAATTACGCAATTGACTGACGATTGATGGATGTGCTGCAGCTGTTTCCACTACTAGGCCGGTTATTGGGGAACGCACAGTGGTACATAGTATGTACACCTCCGATTCCAAGACATAGAATATATATATATATATATATATATATATATATATATATATATATATATATATATATATATATATATATATATATATATATATATTAGGGTGCCAAGGAAAGGTAAGTCTTACCCCTCAAATTTGTTCCTTCTGGCTTAAGGATTCACCATGTAAAATATGTTGACATTAAATTTAGATTTACCACTTGCTCAAGGCATGTGAATTATTCCATGTTTCTCATTTTCCACAATATTGAACACACAATATCCGCTCAGTTTGTCATCATATCTTTAACTGGACATAGTATTTATACTTCAAAAAACATAGAATGGCAATAAGCATTCCATTACAGTAAAATATGCATACACAATTATGTACATTGTACGTGTATCAGAACTTAGTAGCAGTGTAGCAGTCAGTTCAGTTTTATATATACATTCAATTTGATCGGTAAACGACATAACATACCATACATAACGCGGGAAATGCATGACGATAAATACTAAACAAACATTTAAAACTGCAATATGATGTGCCATTGAGCAACCAGTAAATGATAACTAATCTTAAAAAAAGAAAATTATAAAATATCTATGACCAAAAAGGAGCAAAATTAGGAGGTAAGACCTTCAAAAACTTGCTACTTAATTTTTACCATGCATTTCCTTGGCACCCTAATATATATCCCGGTACGGTCACTGCCAACTCCACAATAACAAAAGAAACTACTAGCTGCCATCGCTAATCATTAATACAGGCCAATTGGACACCTGTTACAGGCAGCATATGGCTTCAGGGGTGCGGTTTTAGGAGGAAGAGGAATGAAGCTATTACATGTTCTATATTTAGTCCGGAAAGGTAGGCAGTGTTTATAAAAAATAGACAAAGGTGTTACAATATAGGAATAAAACAATACCGTAAATTTAAGCACATGGCATAAAAGGTATAACAAAAGAAAAAGTACTAAACCTGTGTTACGGAAATGACTCAGAGCTTAGCAGTGGGAGGTACTACTTACAAAAATGGACAGAACTACAGCAAGCTATACCATCCAGGACTGACAAACTCTGATTTTTATTAGATGAAGGTTACGCCCACATACCTCCCCTTGGTGAGCTCATATGGGGGCTGGTCGTGGGATGTGCTAGGTCTTTTAGAAGTTTTTGAGAGCCCCAACGTTGAGGATGTTTTCACCCCTAGGGGTTCCAGGTGGGAGATATCGTGGTCATGTTTCCTATCACAATTTCTATGGCGCTGAAACACGGCATGGAAAGCATCATCCATCTGTCCGATATTAAGTTGGAGGACTTTGGCCGAACTTTTGATGATGTGAGTGAATGTGTTAAGTTGCGTCACTACAACAACAAAAATCTCCCTTAAATATTGGATCATTGTAAACCCCAATATTCATCACTAGCTCCGAAGCGTCTGAGATAACTCCTTTGAACAGAGCAATCTAATTCCTTTGAAAATAGGAAGCCCCTGTTCTTCTCTGCTTCTGAGTACACGTATTCTAGGCTTGTTGACGGGTTCTCATCAAATCTCCCTGTGGTAATTACCTGTTCATGGCAGGGGTTCCTACTTCAATAGAAGTTGAAGTGTCAGCTCTTTCTCACTTCCCTAGTTATAATTAATCCTGTATGTTGAATGTGAGGGTGATATGTCCCCTCTCCGGAGATGTCTTTATGGATTTTACATTTTTTCTCTACGACACAGAGAAGGACAGATATAGATGGATTACAAGAATCTGGGAAGGTGCCCAGAACTGATCCCCAGGTCTAGGATGCACCAAGCGACTGTGCTTGGTTTTAGCAGTAATTTTGTGTTGACACACTTCCTTTAATGTTAAACATTTCTGATTATTAGGATCCTTTCTTTTTTTACACCTACACTGATTGATTTTAAGACAAACTGTTGTGTTGTAGATGGTCTATGGTGCCTGAGATATAAAAAAAAGGGATGCGGTAGGAGATATTTTCTGTTGTTTTGTTATCAGTTTGTTTTTTTTCAACTTTGGAAAAACTGTACAGAAAGACAAAACTATTACTGTCCAACATATTGCATTATATTTTGTTCCATAGTCATCCAGCTGATCAAAATTATGGACAAAATCGTTCACATTGCTTAAAAATGATAAAAAACGTAAGGATCCACTATGCGTCCCTTTAGATGTCTGCTTTCTGGTTCAGTCCTCACCATACCTGAAATGAGCAGTTATGCCCACTCAGCCAATCACTGGTTGAGGCGGCTCATTGTGGTGGCCAGTGATGGTCATTTCTGGTGTATCGAGGATGTGACCAAGAATCAGAGGCCATTGGGGACCAGTTAAGCCCTGGTGGAATTGCTTAGGGTGAGTATAATTTATGACTATTTTTTAGCTGTCTGAGCCTTTTTAAGCATATTTTTAATTGGCTTGAATATCTCTGTATTGGTATAAAAGCATTCCTCCGTGCCACTACTTGGCTTATTAGGCTGTAGATGAAGGTATCAGAAAAGACATGTTAATGACACATTATGCTTTGTATTTCAGTCACAACCCTTTGAAGGAATTCCCTTCAAGCAATGTGCTGTAGTTGGAAATGGCGGAATATTAACTAATAGCAGCTGCGGTGCTGAAATCGATCAGTCAGATTTTGTCTTTCGGTAAGAAATTGTCATTGATCATATATCAGTTTATTTCAATATAGAATGAAATCTATATATAAGAGGCATCGTGATTACTCGCTAATCCCGCCCCCTGCACAGTAGCTCCGCCCCCCACCACTTCACCACACACAATCCTGCCCCCCCACCACATTACCATACATAATCCCGCCCCCCACCACCACATTACCACACATAATCCCGCCCCCCACCACATTACCACACATAATCCCGCCCCCCACCACATTACCACACACAATCCCGCCCCCCCACCACATCACCACACACAATCACGCCCCCCACAAATCTCGCCCCCCACCACATCACCACACATAATCCCGCCCCCACACCACTTCACCACACATAATCCCACCCCCAACACATCACCACACATAATCCTGCCCCCCCACCCCATTACCTTACATAATCCCGCCCCTCCACCACATCACCACACATAATCCCGCCCCCCACCACATCACCACACATAATCCCGCCCCCCACCACATCACCACACATAATCCCGCCCCTCCACCACATCACCACACATAATCCCGCCCCCACCACATTACCACAGATAATCCCGCCCCCACCACATTACCACACACAATCCCACCCCCCACCACATTACCACACATAATCCCGCCCCTCCACCACATCACCACACATAATCCCGCCCCCCCACCACATCACCACACATAATCCCGCCCCTCCACCACATCACCACACATAATCCCGCCCCCCACCACATTACCACACACAATCCCGCCCCCCAGCACATCACCACACATAATCCCGCCCCCCACCCCATTACCACACATAATCCCGCCCCCCCACCCCATTACCACACATAATCCCGCCCCCCACCCCATTACCACACATAATCCCGCCCCCCACCACAGTACCACACATAATCCCGCCCCCCCACCACATTACCACACATAATCCCGCCCCCCACCACATTACCACACTTAATCCCGCCCCCCCACCACATTACCACACATAATCCCGCCCCCCACCACATTACCACACATAATCTCGCCCCCCCACCACATTACTACAGATAATCCCGCCCCCCACCACATTACCACACATAATCCCGCCCCCCCACCACATTACCACACATAAAACATTACCACACATAATCCTCCCCCACCACATTACCACACATAATAAAGCCCCCCACCACATTACCACACATAATAAAGCCCCCCCACCACATTACCACACATAATAAAGCCCCCCCACCACATTACCACACATAATCCCACCCCCCACCATATCACCACACATAATCCTGCCCCCACCACATTACCCCACATAATCCCGCCCCCCACCACATTACCACACATAATCCCCCCACCACATCACCACACATAATAATTTACCACACATCAATGATATTTCCATTCTTAGTATTTAAAGAATATACACAGGACATGCCATAAATACCTGAGATGTGCATTCCCTCCCCTGCGGAGTCTCACCTATCAGGTTAATAGTTTACCAAAATAAAGTTTAAAGTTCTCAAAATGTTGCCCCTTCTTTTACATCACTTCCTCCTCTGCAGCTATTGGCTGACACTACACCCCAAAGACTTCCTGCATTACTGCCCACTTGTATATATATATATATCTGTGCATGTATTTCTTTTATTTCTTTTCTTTGTCTTTTATTTTTAATTGTTTTTCATTGTAACTTTTACCCCAAATATATATATTTTTTTTTAATAAATACAGGTTTCCATATCAAATATTACTTTATGAGCTTCTAGTATATAGAGAACCTTGGAAACTTCCATTTGAGGGTCTAGAGTGAAAGAATGTGATTTGACCTTTTTAACCTTCATTTTATTAGCTCTACAAATTTGCCCAGTTTCATTTTAAAAATACACAAAAAATCCTCTTAAAAAAGTCACATATAAATGATTTGAGGACTTTCTGTTCTCTCCGTAAATCTGATTTAAGGATAAGAACTCATCACTGTTCATTCTGCAGTTGGCCAAATGTTAACTAAAACAAGAAGATGTAGGATCCTTTATTAGGAGTAATAAATGAGGGCAGTAAAAGTAGCAGCTCAGTTGTTTTTTCTGGAGCTGCTGTGTAAGCATCCGTATTTACGAGCCATATTAATTTTTGTAATGTCCTCTTCTGGATGTGGTGCTCATCTGCAGACCACGATTTAGCGACATAAAATAATCTGATTAATTTCCGATGGCTGTTATTCCTCTTGTTGTAAATCTTTACGTATTAATGATCTGTGAGATTGAAAACACTGAAGATGTAAAGAACATTAATTCATTGTCCTTAGCTTTGTTCTTGAAGAACTAACATGTTTACGATTCATCTCCGTTACGGGAGCGATTTATGATATATTAACTAGAGATGAGTCTCGTTTATCCCATGAGATGTGAAAATCCCCCCTTTAAATCATGGCGGTGAGAGATCGCGGACACGCCGCTAATGTAGACTGAGGACAAGGGATAAATACACAACACGTTAATTAGAGTTATCTCTGCTTCTGGAATCTGCTTGGAAACCTTGTTATGTAGCTTTGAAATTATAGTAAGTACAAAAGAATGGGGGTTGTGGACTTACTGGTTTGTATGGCGGCTAAATAGTCACTTTCTGATAACTTGGTCTCAGAGGATAGTTCATATGACAAATAGAAAATTTGAAAATCACTTTATTTAAAAATTATTTTTTGTTACCACTAGGTGTCTGTAATAAGCCTCTGTCTGCAGAGACACCAGGACAAATTGCAGGAAATGGGGCAGGACTTTGTCTGTCTACAGGAAATGGGGCAGGACTTTGTCTACAGGAAATGGGGCAGGACTTTGTCTGTCTACAGGAAATGGGGCAGGACTTTGTCTACAGGAAATGACTTTGTCTGTCTACAGGAAATGGGGCAGGACTTTGTCTGTCTACAGGAAATGGGACAGGACTTTGTCTGTCTACAGGAAATGCGGCAGGACTTTGTCTACAGGAAATGGGGCAGGACTTTGTCTACAGGAAATGAATTTGTCTGTCTACAGGAAATACACCAAAAAAGGAAAAATTCAAGAAAACACACCAAAAACAGGCAGAGATGCTTACCTGTCTAAATGGGCCTCAATACAATTGCACAGACAGGGTGCAGTGGACCAAAATAAAATGGAAAATGCACAGTGCAATACCTTAATGAAACAGCCAGCCGTCAATCAGGGATTGGCCGTGTGGCACACCAATGCACTAAGATACATACTGTGTATGTGGCGTGTTCACACAAGGAATGCAGAGCATCTGGCTCCAGCCTATTACTAATGCCCTATGGCTGGCTGCCCAGTGCTACAATGCATCCTGTGTGAACAGAGGCCACAGTATACAGAACCATTTGGGCCCAACTGCACCCTGCTAAAAAATACAACGTGCAAAACAAAACATATAAATATATGTAAGGTATTGGTTGATATTCTGGCCATAATATGTAAGCCGGCAACCCGCGTCAAGGGTCCTTACGTTTGCCGGCCCTACTCTAATATGAAAAAACACCAAAAAAGGAAAAATTCAAGAAAACACACCAAGAACAGGCAGAGATGCTTACCTGTCTAAATGGGCCTCAATACAATTGCACAGACAAGACCCAAATAAAATGGCAAATGCACAGGTGCAATACCTAATGAAACAGCCAGCCTGTTTTGTTTTGCACGTTGTATTTTTTGCAGGGTGCAGTTGGGCCCAAATGGTTCTGTATACTGTGGCCTCTGTTCACACAGGATGCATTGTAGCACTGGGCAGCCCGCCATAGGGCGTTAGTAATAGGCTGGAGCCAGATGCCTGCATTCCTTGTGTGAACATGCCACATACACAGTATGTATCTTAGTGCATTGGTGTGCCACACAGCCAATCCCTGATTGAAGGCTGGCTGTTTCATTAGGTATTGCACCTGTGCATTTGCCATTTTATTTGGGTCCACTGCACCTTGTCTGTGCAATTGTATTGAGGCCCATTTAGACAGGTAAGCATCTCTGCCTGTTTTTGGTGTGTTGTCTACAGGAAATGTGGCAGGACTTTGTCTACAGGAAATGTGGCAGAAATTTGTCTACAGGAAATGGGGCAGGACTTTGTCTGCAGGAAATGGGGCAGAAATTTGTCTACAGGAAATGCGAGCGGGTTTACGTCTCTCTTCAGAAAGGAGGGGCAGGTCTTTGTCTCCCTATAGGAAGTGATAGTGGGTCTTTGTCTTCAGGAAGTGGGGGTAGGACATTGTCTACAGGAAGTGGGGGCAGGTTTTTGTCTGCAGGAAATGGAGGTTGATCTTTGTCCCTCTTCAAAGGTAATTACTTTGATTTATTATTTGGCCACCACAATAGGAATGTAGGGTTATTTACAGGTACAGTAGTGAGACTTCGGGATGCATTAGCAGAAGAAGTTGCCATGGGCGACACAATTATAGATTGTTATAAGAATTAAGGTAAAGGAGTACGAGGCGGTAACCTTGGCTTGGTCCCTGAATGAAACAGTATACCTGTTACATGTTATTTATGCATTGTATGATGATTTTGATTGTGAACTTTTTATACTTTTATTGGGACAGTGTATGTTGTCTAGTATTGTTTGAACAACTATTCTTGTACTGTCTAAAATCTTTTAATTTGTGTATTTTATTGTAACAATTTCTTCATTTCTTACTTCCTTTCAAATTTTCAATGTAATTTATTTTAGCAAATTCTCTTTATTTAATTTACTATAGCAAATTCTCTTTCTTGTCTCTTTTCTTCCTTCCTTCCTCTCTTCTTCCCTTCTTCTCTTCTTCCCTTCTTCTCTTCCTCCTACTCTTCCATCTTCAATTCCTTTTTCTCATTCTTTCTTTTTCCATTGATTTATAGCTGTTCTCTGTTTTATAGATGTAACCTCCCGCCTATCTGGGGAAATTCTGTTGTTGATGTTGGAAATAAGACAGACCTGGTCACAGTCAACCCAAGTATCATTGCTCTGAAGTAAGTGTTGGTATCTTATTGATTACTTTTCCCTTTCTGTTATTTTTCCCAAGATAGCTGTGAATGGGGGGGATGGAATCTGTATGAGCTTTTGTTACTACCGACATTACGGCTGTCCAAAAGAAAAATTCAGTTCACCAGAAAGAGATGGTCTTCCCAACAACTACCTAACTGCCTATTTCTTTAACCACTCCTTCCTACCTTGTCCTGCCCCTGCCTACATTGTCCATCCCATGCCTACATTGTCCCACCCCCTGCCTACATTGTTCCACCCTTGCCTACATTTTTCCACCCCGGCCTTCATTGTCCCACCCACTTCCTACATTGCCCCACCCCCTGCCTACATTGTCCCACCCCCTGCCTACATTGTTCCACCCCTCCCTACATTGTCCCACCCCTGCCTACATCGTCCCACCCCCTTCCTACATTGTCCCACCGCTGCTTACATTGTCCTACCCCTGCCTAGATTGTCCCACCCCCTGCCTACATTGTTCCACCCCTGCCTACATTTTCATACCCCTGCCTATTGTCCCACCTATTCCTACATTGCCCCACCTCTCCCTACATTTTTCCACCCCTGCTTACATTTTTCCACCCCGACCTACATTGTCCCACCCCCTGCCTACATTGTCCCACCCACTTCCTACATTGTCCCTCCCCTGCCTACATTGTTCCACTCCTGCCTACATTTTTCCACCCCCTGCCTACATTGTCCCACCCCTGCCTACATTTTCCTACCCCTTCCTACATTGTCCAACCCCCTGCCTACATTGGCCCACCCATGCTTACATTTTCCTACCGCTGCCTACATTGTCCCACCGATGCCTACATTGTCCCGCCCCCTGCTTACATTGTCCTACCCCTGCCTACATTGTCCCACCCATGCCTACATTGTCCCACCTCCTGCCTATATTGTCTAACCCCTGCTTACCTTGCCTTACCCTACGAATCCGTCAGATCAATGTTTTAATTTTGATAGAGGCTCGTGGAGAATTATGCTGGGATCTGATTCATTGTTATGTTTCCATTTCCTATCAAGGAGGCCCATCATCTCTATGATTTGGATTATTAGAAAAGTTCTACTATGCCAGTTCTAACTAGTCTTAAGAGTTTCCAGATTATCCAGCTATTCAAATAAGCGCCACACTAGTTACTTTTCGGGATATCAAATGTCATGTTAGAGTATTTCTAATATTAAACACATTTTGTTCATGCATTTTTGCTCTAAATTTTGCAATTTTTTTTGCAGATATGGAAAACTTAATGAAATGAAAGCAGCCTTCCTGAGAAACCTGACAAGTTATGGCTACTCATTCCTCCTATTACCTGCGTTTTCATACAGCAGTAACACGGCCATCTCTTTTGAGGTTCATCATTTATTGCAGAAATACCAGGCCAAGCAGAGAGCTATTTTTTTCCATCCCAATTATCTTAAAAGCCTGGCTCAGTTTTGGAGGGGGAGGGGTGTAAGGGCCTATCGGCTCTCTACTGGATTCATGATAACCAGTGCCGCCATAGAGCTCTGTGAGGACGTCAAACTCTATGGATTCTGGCCTTTCTCCAAGAACCTGAACGGGAAACCAATTAGCCATCACTACTATGACAACCAGCTGCCAAAGCCTGGTTTTCATGCAATGCCCAAAGAATTTTACCAAGTCCTGCAACTCCATTACAAAGGGGTCCTCAAATTACAGATAGGAGCCTGCCAGAAGAGGTGAGGAACGTGCACGTATCACTCTGATTGGACATACCATTAAGATCCTAAAATTCGGATTTTCAGATGACGCGCTCTCCTGAGAAAGATATTTTAATGAAGTCGTAAAAGGATTACGGCATGTGGGTTCTGCGCCACATCACCAAAGCGGGCTGCTGCTTTTCTTACCGCATGCAGAGGACTAAACAAAAAGTTTGATTTACATATCACGTATCACTGTATCAGGAGTATTGTGTTCCTGAATGATAGGCTCATGCCAACTTAGCAATCAGCAATGTGCCATTTTCATTTATAATTTCCATGCAGTGCCATCAATGGGCAAATAAATCATTACTGTCACAGTGTCTGGGGACGATGGGCGCTTACCTGATCCCTGAAACTAGAAGGCGCTCTAGTCTATTCCTGTACCCCTGATGGTGGAGATGCCAGGGTTTCGTTCCTTGCTATGCTCCTATCATAGCCCTTATCTGTTCCCTCCCCCACCCAGGGAGGTGTGAGGCCAAAGTGTATAGGATTGCACTAACCAGACAGACAGGGATAAGAGAAAACCACAATCATACAAATACACTCACAAAGCAGAGTTGAACACAGGGGAGGGATAGGTAGGAGAAACCAAATAGGTGAAGATAAGGATAAGCACTCAAACCAACTCCACGCAGCAATCTCCAGAACAACTCTCTAAATTCCTACTCCAAACGCAAACTATTCCTCCAACACCAAACCAGGGAGAATGAACTAACACTGGTAAGGTCAGAAACAGGGAGGAGGGTTCTTATACCTGACGGAAGTAATGAACTCAGAACATTTGATACCACCCAAGACAGAGAACGCCAGGCGTCCAACTAAGCAGTTTAACCCTTGCAGCGCTCTAGCAAAGTTAGCCTGAACTGCTAATAAGATGGTGAAACTGTTCTAACTGCCGCAGGCGTATGTATCACTGACCCCACTGTTGTGGTATCCCCGTAACACAGCGACCAGTGCATTGGGATGTGTGTAACACAGGACAGGCCCCAAAAAAGAGAGATGCTATTTGTAAACTCTAGAGAAAAGGATCCTGAAAGAAATAACACCTTTTGACTCTGTAGTCCTTTAAGGGAAAAAAAAAACCTTAATTATTTTCACCGGCACATACCCATTCCCTTTGGTTACATGCTGGTATCTGTGCTAAAACTTCAGCATCGTGCAACACCCACATACCTTCTAAGAATCATTCTCTTGTTATAATGTCTTCAGTGCCCACCAAGATTCAAGCACCTAGGCAGACACTGGATCCCATTGGCCTCTTATCTAGTTAAGCCCTTCCCCTTGCACTAACAGTCCCACCCCCGCGGTATATATAGATGGACTTAATAGCAGGGACAAGGCTAGAGGAGATTGTTAGGGCATGTGCACCAACAAGTCACCCTGTGTTGTTAGGTTATTTTTTTTTAGGTAATGTTTTTGTCCAAAGAATCCAAGAAATTAGATTTGGACCAAATAAATTCATCATGAATCGAAAGTGCCCTGAAAGGACTCTACAGATTCCAAAGCATAATAAACAGGGAGGTGGAAAAGGTTTAAAACAAAAAACATTATACTCACCTGTCCTGCCACCGAAACTCCCTACATGGTTATCTGCACCATGCTTTGAATCTTCCGTCATCCGGTGCTGACTAAGCCTCAGGTGGGGACTTGCCCTTAAAATAATCTAGCCAATTGTTGGCCAGATGGCTGCCATTTTGCTGGATATATGCAAATCAGATCCCGTAAAAATGTGGATCCTGGTGAAGCCAAATTTCATGTGAAAAATTTGTGCCAAATTAATTTGTCTTATTTAAGGTACACTCTTTTAACCAGATGTGAACGAAAACCTAGCTCGAAGAAGACCACAGTGCAGAGAGGAGGCAATGTAGAATGTAGGGCACCTCCCAAAATAGTCCAAATGTAATCCCAAAATGTCCTCATGTAAACAGAATGTCCCTGCAACAGGGTCCTGGTAGTGTAAGAGATAAGCCTACTCTTCCAAGAGTCTGGGAGCCTCCTGGCCGCTCCTCGGGGGTGGGCTACATCTAACTACCAAGCAAAACCATGCACAATAGATACAGCCATACATCAATAGAGAGGACTGTGCTTGCTCTTCCCCACCATTGATAGAGGCGCGTAATGGGGCCCCGTTTTGTTAGTGATGAGACCTGCATCTTTTAAACATGTGGGTGGTTCATAAATGTAGAGAGGACCACCCCTTTAAGGATATCGGAAAGGTTCTTATGGTGATTGAGGAGATGGCATTCTGCTTTTACACTGATTCTCATTTCTAACCTATGATGAGATATATTTATTTATTGACGTGCCAAACAAGCTCAGGAACTCGGAGGAGGAATTTTACGAATGAAATTGTTTACATTTTTTATGCCCTTAAAGAGACATGAACTGTATTTTTCTTAGCAAATGAACATGTAAATAAAAAAATAAATCAAAATGTAAATGAATAATGGACCTATATGTATATAAATGAATGAGATGACATGAACTTTTTTATATGCAGTGAACTCCCTAATGTCATGTAAGAGGCTTGTATGTGTTTTGTATATAGAATTGCTTTATTAATATTTCACTGTTCACAATACTAGAAAGTTCTGTATGTGTTTTATGTGTTACTCAGATTGGGTCAAGTCATGGCTGAAAACAAATCCAACCGTAGGCACTTACATATAATATATGGCCACCATATCATCAGTCAGTAAACCTCTGCTCCCAGTGACCAATACTTCACTTGGCAATATGTATACAGCAGTGATGGGGTCTAAGATTGGAGGAGAGTCCATGTTCTCAGAGTGCATAAACACGCCCCCACTGCACTCACAGGCTAATCTATATTGTGGGTGTGTCTATATTCTCAGTGCATGAACACGCCCCACTGTACTTCCAGGCTAATCTATATTGTGGGTGTGTATACTTACTCAGTGCATGAACACACCCCACTGCACTTCCAGGCTAATCTATATTGTGGATGTGTTAACATACTCAGAGCATGAACACGCCCCACTGCACTTCCAGGTTAATCTGTATTGTCGGTGTGTCCATTTTCTCAGTGCGTGAACACACCCCACTGCACTTCCAGACTACCGGTAATCTATATTGTGGGTGTCTCCATATGCTCTATGCATGAACACGCCCCACTGCACTTCCAGGCTAATCTATATTGTGGGTGTGTCCTTGTTCTCAGTGCATGAACACGCCCCACTGCACTTCCTTTCTAATCTGTATTGTGGGTGTGTCTATAAATATTCAGTGTATGAAAATGGCCCCACTGCACTTCCAGGCTAATCTATAATTTGGGTGTTTTCATATACTCTATGCATGAACATGCCTCACTGCACTTCCAGGCTAATCTGTTTTGTGTGTGTGTCCATATTCTCAGTGCATGAACACACCTCCACTGCACTTACAGGCTAATCTATATTGTGGATGTGTTAATATACTCCATGCATGAACACGCCCCACTGCACTTCCTTTCTAAACTGTATTGTGGGTGTGTCTATATACTCAGTGCATGAACACGCCCCACTGCACTTCCTTTCTAAACTGTATTGTGGGTGTGTCTATATACTCAGTGCATGAACACGCCCCACTGCACTTCCTTTCTAAACTGTATTGTGGGTGTGTCTATATACTCAGTGCATGAACACGCCCCACTGCACTTCCTTTCTAAACTGTATTGTGGGTGTGTCTATATACTCAGTGCATGAACACGCCCCACTGCACTTCCAGGTAGATCTGTATTGTGGGTGTGTCAATATTTTCAATCCGTGAACACGCGCCACTGCACTTCCAGGCTAATTTATATTGTGGATGTGTCCATATACTCTATGCATGAACACGCCCCACTGCACTTCTAGGCTGATCTGTATTGTCGGTGTGTCCATATGTTCAGTGCATGAACACATCCTCACTGCACTTCCAGGCTATTCTGCATTTAGTCTCAAAGCTGGATTTTTTAGGATTGGTGCATCAGATTATTTCAAGCCAGGTATCATTTTTTTTGTTGTACAATAAGCTATACAGCTATGTATGTCATTAGTAAAATCATCCTAACTGCTAATTAATATACAAAACTAATATACCACACCTCAGAAAGGCCTGATCATCAGTTTCATGCTCCGCTCCTTTATCCTGACTGGTCGTCTTTTGGTTTGTGTCAGACACAGGACATCGTCTCCTATGTCTACACATGACTAGAGCTGTATGTGAAGGGGGCTGGCTGACTGATCATTTCAATAGCTAAGATAGCCCCCTTTTCTATAGAATGGGCGCCGATAGATCATAAATTACATAGTTCCATAGGTTGAAAAAAGACCTCTAGATCCATCAAGTTCAACCTTTACCATGCCAAGGAAAATGTTGGCCCTGAGACGGTTGCTCTGAGTGTTGGGTATCATACCTGAGTCTTTTGCTGAATTCTGAACACACAACTTACTTTTCTTGATTTTTTACCATGTGAGAGTACAAGGGTCACCTGTTGGTCAGCTGTGGCATGACGGTGCCGTGATCCCCCGTTGCCGCATTGCCCATGTATGAGGATCATCTGCATTGTATCTCAGATTTACAGATCCAGTAGGTAGGAAGGGACATGTTTTATAAGAGAGTGGTGTGAATTGTGCCAAGAACAAGCGCACCCAATCAGCCGCTATTCTGTACCCACTCAGTGCCAGCTGGTTATCACTTTACTGCCAACTCTGCAGACAAGTGGAAGCTGTCAGTGATTACACCCCGAGGGTTGTTACATATTTATTAGATCATTTACAACAAATCTGTTTTATATTGAAAATGCACCAAAGAGAATGAATGAAATTCATGTTATTTTATGATGAATTTAGAAATCCAGTCCGGACCTGAGAAGAGCAACCGCCACTCTCCAAAGCCAGCGATCGTCCGAGGTCCTGGGACGTGTAGTTTTTCCGCAGCTGGAGAGACACTGATTGGGGATCATGCTGTCATTTCTTGTCTTATACACTAGCATTCAACATTTCCAGCCTATAACCAGACACTGTCTGTCCATGATCTAGAATACATAGGAACTAAATAAAGATGCGTTAAAGGTCATTACAAGATGTGGAGAAATGAAAAACGTAATGGGTTTAATGGCTATGAATATATTATTGTACTGGGAGCCAGTGTATGAATATGTCATTGTACAGGGAGTCAGTCTATGAATATATCATTGTACTGGGAGTCAGTCTATGAATATATCATTGTAATGGGAGCCAGAGTATAAATATATCATTGTACTGGGAGCCAGTGTATGAATATATCATTATACTGGGAGCCAGTGTATGAATATATCGTTGTACTGGGAGTCAGTGTATGAATATATCATTGTACTGGGAGTCATTCTATGAATATGTCATTGTACTGGGAGCCAGAGTATAAATATATCATTGTACTGGGAGCCAGTGTATGAATATATCATTATACTGGGAGCCAGTGTATGAATATATCATTATACTGGGAGCCAGTGTATGAATATATCGTTGTACTGGGAGTCAGTCTATAAATATATCGTTGTACTGGGAGCCACTGTATGAATATATCATTGTACTGGGAGTCAGTGTATGAATATATAATTGTACTGGGAGCCATTCTATGAATATGTCATTGTACTGGGAGCCAGAGTATAAATATATCATTGTACTGGGAGCCAGTGTATGAATATATCATTATACTGGGAGCCAGTGTATGAATATATCATTATACTAGGAGCCAGTGTATGAATATATCGTTGTACTGGGAGTCAGTCTATAAATATATCGTTGTACTGGGAGCCACTGTATGAATATATCATTGTACTGGGAGTCAGTGTATGAATATGTCATTGTACTGGGAGTCAGTGTATGAATATATAATTGTACTGGGAGTCATTCTATGAATATGTCATTGTACTGGGAGCCAAAGTATAAATATATCATTGTACTGGGAGTCAGTGTATGAATATATCATTGTACTGGGAGCCATTCTATGAATATGTCATTGTACTGGGAGCCAGAGTATAAATATATCATTGTACTGGGAGCCAGTGTATGAATATGTCATTATACTGGGAGTCAGTGTATGAATATATCATTATACTGGGAGCCAGTGTATGAATATATCGTTTTACTTGGAGTCAGTCTATAAATATATTGTTGTACTGGGAGCCAGTGTATGAATATATCATTTTACTAGGAGTCAGTGTATGAATATATCATTGTACTGGGAGCCATTCTATGAATATGTCATTGTACTGGGAGCCAGTGTATGAATATATCATTGTACTGGGAGCCCGTGTATGAATATATAATTTGTCATGATCCAGTCCAGAGTTTGTTTTCTGCTATCCGCTCTCTGGACTGGTCATGCGGGGGTTACCCCCTCTGCCTCGTTTTGGAGCTGGCTGGTCTTTTTCAGTCCTCTGCAGTCTGCTGACCAGCGTCAGTGATAGTTCATGCTTCCAGGCTAGAGCAGCTGACCGGTATACCCTGGTGATCCTTCTGCCTCTAACTTCCCGCATTTGTGTGAGACCCGTTCGATATCCCTGACTTAGTGTCCATCTGGTGGTTTTCCTTAGAGTGTAAGACTCGGCCTGATCTCTGTACCCCGCCTCTTGCTTTCCGTCTCTGATACTTCGTTCCCTGACCGGCTCTGACTTCTGGCTTGTACCCCGACTTCATCTTATGTCTCACATTTTGGATACCACATTCCCATTTGGCTCTGACTTCTGGCTTGTCTCTGACTACGTGCATTGCTGTGACCTCAAGTACGTCTTCTCCTGACAGTTTCTGACTGCTCGTCTGACCACTCTTTCGCTACCTGTGACACCTGTGCGGCTGCTCAGTGTTCCTACGCAGTGTGTAAGGAACCTCTCTTCCCTCACTAGCACCCCCTGGTGGAGGTTGTGCTAAACTGCATTGCAGCCGTATCACATCATTGTACTGAGAGTCAGTGTATGAATATATCATTGCAGTGGGAGTCAGTGTATGAATATATTATTGTACTTGGAGTCAGTGTATGAATATATCATTGTACTGAGAGCCAGTGTATGAATATATCATTGTACTGGGAGTCAGCATATGATTATATCATTGTACTGGGAGCCAGCGTATGAATATATCATTGTACTGGGAGCCAGCGTATGAATATATTATTGTACTGGGAGCCAGCGTATGAATATATCATTGTACTTGGAGTCAGTGTATGAATATTCATTGTACTTGGAGTCAGTGTATGAATATATCATTGTACTGGGAGTCAGTGTATGAATATATCCTGACATACAAGGGGTTGGACAAAATAATGGAAACACCTAACATTTTGGTATCATAATCTTCGAGCATGATATAAACATGCAAACCGTGACATATGGTAATGTTTTGTAGTTGATTATTTGTGTTATGTGATGTGTATGTAAATTAACTGTTTGTTTTGCATAATTGTAAGAACATTTATGAGAACCTGATACCAATGGCCGACCTCTCGGATTTTCAAAGCGGCCAAATTGTTGGTGCTTTGTATGGCAGGCGCTAGTGTAACAGAAAGTGCCTGAATGCTTGGCTTGTCAAGAGGTACTGTCTCCAAAGTAATGACTGCGTTTGAAAGAGAAGGAAAAATGTCAGCAGCAAAGCACAAGTCCGGCCGAAAGTCGAAGTCGACTGAGAGATACCGTCGGACTCTAAAGCGAATTGTGAGAGAGGATCGCAAGACCGCGGCTCCCAAAATCACTGCTGAGCTCAATGAACACCTATAGAACCCAGTTTCCATGAAAACTGATCGTCGGGAGCTGCACAAATCTGCATTCCATGGAAGAGCTGCAATTAGAAAACTGCTGCTCTCAATGACAAATGTTTCCAAGCATTTAGAGTGGTGTAGAAACCTCCAGAATTGGTCCCTCGAGCAGTGGAAACATTTGATATTCTCAGACAAATCATAGTTTACCCTATTTCCAACCTCCGGCCGAGTGTACGTTTGGAGACAGCCGAAAGAAGCATTCCATCCAGACTGCCTTCTCGCAACCGTAAAACATGGCGGAGGGGAACGCCATCTTTCTGGATGATAATGCACCAATTCATACAGCTAGAATCGTTAAGGCATGGCACGAGGAACATTCTAATGAAGTTGAGCATCTCATCTGGCACAATCCCCAGACCTCAACATTATTGAGGATTTATGGACGATTTTAGAGATTCAAGTTAGATTGGAGGGTTTTTTCTAACTGCAGAATGGGCTAAAATTCCTTTGGAAACAATTCACACCTTGTATGAATCCATACCTCGGAGAATTGAGGCTGTAGTCGCCGCAAAAGGTGGACCTACACCATATTAAACTAACTTTTGTTGATGTTTCCAGGTGTTTCCATTATTTTTTCCAACCCCTGTATGTGATAAAATAATGTTGAGCTCACCTTTGAAAGATACTTAGCGGGTTCCATATAACAGAGCACAGGATCCTGTCTCTATCAGACGTAGAAGCAAGTTGCACATGTAGAAGTGAAGATCCACCTCCGTTAAAAAATTCAAGACTTTATTAGCGTGTTTAAAACAATGGCACCATATAGGCGTAGTTGGAGGTTTGGAAGGTGCAGTGGTATATGAAACACCGAACGCATTTCGAACACTATTCAATGGAACAATTGAAGATGACCCTCTACCCACCCTTCGTTCAAGCCGACCTGACAAAGTCTCTTCAGAGGAAATGTGCCGTAAAGTGGAGGCTATGATTTTGGAAGATCGTCAGGTCAGAGTCAGTACCATAACTCATACATTAACACGGTTTCAGTTGACATGGTTTCCAGTATCATTCTTGATGTTTTGATGTCACAGGTCAGTACCTGGTGGGTGCTACGAATGCTGACCCCTGCGCAAAAAACTTGTAGCCAGAAATTTAGCCTTGAGAAGTTAGACGTGCTTAGACAAAATACAGGAGACTTCTACTCTCAAATTATGGGTGATGAAACATGGGTCCACAAGATCCTGAAACCATACAAGAGTCCATGCAATGGAAGCACAATTGGTCATCAACTCCAAAGAAATTTCATGTCCAGCAGACAGCTGGAGAGACCATGCCATACAATTACTGGAGACACCTATGCTTCAACAATGAAGGCATTACACAAGGCAATCAAAGGGCTAGGTTTAGTGAACAGCTGAAGAGTGGATGGGAGGCTTTTCCACAGGAAGGGATCCAGAGGATAAATACACAGCCTTCTGGCTCATTCAGTGTTGGGTGTGCCTGGAGATGGGCGCTCCAGAGCTGTGTTTGAGGATAAGGAAAGTTGAACCTTTTTTTATGTTTGTTTTCTGATTGGGGGAACCCCACAGCAATATGGACTGTGCCATTTGTTTTGTTTACCCTTTAGGCCAGGAAGGCCATGTTTATGTTGCTAATCCTGCCCTGGTTTATGCTGTACCTCAATAAACCAGTGGAAAATTTAAAGAGACAGCATTCCTGTGTATACCTCAATGAGCAGTCGAGTGAACGATCTACCACAGTGGGCAACAATTTCCAAATGATAATGCAGACAAAATGGGCAGTAGCAGGGTTCTTGCAGCAGCAATAAGTCTCCTTATATCCTGTGGACATCTGATCACAGGTGAAGTACAATAAGTGTGTTGAAGTCAAGGAGATTACACTGAAAATTAGTAAGTTAAATTTTCTCAGAAAATAGATTATTAGGTAGATTATTAAACACTAGTGATGAGCGAGTATACTCGTTGCTCGGGTTTTCCTGAGCACGCTTGGATGGTCTCCGAGTATTTGTGACTGCTCGGAGATTTAGTTTTTGTGGACGCAGCTGCATGATTTACGGCTGCTAGCCAGGCTGAGTACATGTGGGGGTTGCCTGGTTGCTAGGGAATCCCCAAAAGTGTTCAAGCTGTGTAGTAGTCGCAAATCATCCAGCTGTGTCAACAAAAACTAAATCTCCGAGCAGTCACAAATACTCAGAGACCACCCGAGCAACGAGTCTACTCGCTGTCATCACTATTAAACACCCCTCATATAAAGGATTGGGTCCTCAACCCTGACTACCCTTCTCTGGATTACACTGAAAGGAAGCAGGGGCTAACAACTCAGCCCCGAGGATAGCGCCTCTCCCCGGATGCTACGATGAAATTGGGTAGCAGGCTGCTTACTCCCACCCATGTAGCCATATACCCCAAGCCAGGGCCGGACTGGCCATCGGGCAGTTCTGGCAAATGCCAGAACGGCCGGTCCCTGTAGTGGGCCGCTTGATCTTTTGCCCCCCTTCATGCTGTCACCTCCTGCTGTCAGAAGCAATCGAGCTGCTGTATTACAATCACTGCCGCCACACAGGATGAAGTTTGCGGTGGCCCTCTGATGTCCTGGTCACAAGCAGCAGTGAGGTAACTGAGACAGGCAGGGGGAGGGGGGGGGCGCTCCGCTCTTCTGTGCAGCTCCGACTCTGCCACTTGCACTTGCTGCTGTTTGTTATCAGGAGGACATCAGACCGCCCACTTCCTCCTGTCCAGCGCGGTGGCAGGGACAGAAAAGATTTAGGAGCTGCTGATCAACGAGTGTCCTGAGCAGAAGTACAGAAAGCCCCGGAGTTTTACCTAGGAGAAAAGAAGCTGTTGAAAGGCAAGCATTAATAGAATTAAGAAGAAAAAAAAAGCTGTGTCCATCCTGCTCCCATACCACTAAGGCTATGTTTCCACGGTCGGTATTAGCAGCGCTTTGGACGCAGCTGCGTCCTAAGCGCTGCCGGCTTCTGTACGTGCGGTGATTCCGCATGTGTTCATAGAACCGTGCGGAATCACAGCATCCTATACATTGGACTGCGCTATTTATCTTGCAGAGACTGAGCTGCTCCGCAAGATAAATAGACATGCTGCGGTCAGGAAAGAAGCCCCGCATGTCCATTTACATAGGGAGGCAGGAGGCATCTTTGTACACATAGTGGAGATGAGATTTCATAAAATCCCCTCCACTATGGTGTAACATCTGGACACAGCGTCCATTCCACAGAGTTTACTGACCGTGGAAACGTACCCAAACTCAAAAGAAAATCACCACTCCTGTGGTGAACTATAACTCCCAGCATGCCATAGGAGCTTCTGTATACGCTGGGAGTTATAGTTCTCTTCAAAGGGATAAGGATAATAGTCAAACATATAATAATCGCCAGTTAGGACTTCCGGCCGCTGTCCCCAAATCTCATAAGGCAGTACGGCAGTGTCACTCTGGCCTGGGCCCAACACCCTACACTGCAGTCCCCACTCACCTCACAGCCTTCTCCTCCGCCACCAGCTCGGATACGGAGCTGCGACACCTCTCGTCAGCCTCCTAGTGAAGCTAACTCGGTCCAGCGGGGGAGGGGGACAAGCATCGACTCTTCTGCCCCGACCTGGCAATCACTCCGCCTCCTCCCCCCTCAGCCACACTGAAAGTCCCAGCCTCAAGATCAGTCCAGAATGTCCCGCGCTCCGCCAGCGGAACCAAGCGCCTCTGATGTCACAGGTCCCAGAACGTAACAGTCCCTCCTTTAGCTGAAGTTCTGTCTATGACTCCTCTGCTTCCAGGCAGGACACAAAACCAAAATACTAGCAGGGCAAAATATGGCTGACAAGGGCCCAGCGAGATCCCACGAGAGGATGCTGTGCTGAAGAGACTGTCTCAGTGCTGTGCTGCCGCCTGTGCAAGTGACATATACATCTCCGCTATTCCCACTGTGTTGTTACTACTTATGCTCGGGAATAGCGGTGACGTGTATGGCACTTGCGCAGGTGCAGTTCATGGCCGCAAGGCCACAAACTGCGCCTGCACAAAAATGCAGAGGGATGATATAAAACAGATATGTTGGAAAGCGCAAACGGTGTGAGACATGTCCGCTGCTCCTGTCAGCACCACTAAGCATCCACAGATGTTAATTTCACCGCACTCCCAATGCCATAGCACCTATGGAATCTTAAAGGGAATCTGATGGCTGATCCATGCTGCTGGTTCCACAGGCCGCATGTATCAGACATTGGCTGTATGATTCCAGAAAGGTATGTTTGACTCTGAAATGCTGCGTTGCAGGGAAAAACATACTGTAAAAGCCACCAAGGACCAAGGCCACACGGGTGACTAGTCAGACAGGCGGGTCCCTGGTGGCTTCTCCCCATCCGCTCCCACTGAGCGACAAGTTTCTTCCTGCGTGCGAGTACAGAAACACACCAGTCATTGGCAGCCGGAGGGAAGAAGTCAGACATGTTTTTCTCTGTGATGCCGCAGCGTTTCAGAGACAAACATACCTGGCTTAGATCGTACAGCCAGTGCCGGACACATGCTGCCCATGGGTCACACAGCAGATATCAACGGTCAGGTTCACTTTAAGGGTATGTGTAAACATTCAGTATTAGGCAGTGCATGTCCGCTGTGTCCAAAACGCTGACGGCTTCTGAGCGCAGATGAATCCGCATGTATTCACTGAACTGTGAAAAAATACAAACTTCTGCTGCGCTGGCGTCTATTATTGTCTGCATCTCTGGCATCACGTCAGTAGTGCTACAGAGGATTAGCTGCAGAGCTCCCTGATTGGCTGCAGCACTATTGACGTGACATCAGAACTGTAGACACTGGATCTGCGGAGTGTGAATAAAGTGCAGTTTGTTTGGGGCATAGTACTATGTGATATTTTATCGTATAGCACTTGGCTCAGTGTTATTCTATGGGGCAGAGCAGTTCAGCGATTATTTTCTCATACTGAATCGGCATGAGAGAACAATGACAGCATACTGCGATTGGTAGCGCACAAATATATATTCACCATGCGACAAGTGGGCCTGTGTAACTTCAAATGCCAGGGCTGAATTTTAGTCCCAGTCCGGCCCTGCCCCAAACACTATACACAATCAGCACAGTAGTATCTATATCTTCACTGTCTACATAAAAGTAGTATATAAGCTAATAATATATATAATAACAATCTGCCTCCAGCAAAGCCATGTTATGACTCTGAGTAGATAATCAGAAAGACAAATAGATATATGCTCACATTATTCCTATAGACATACATACAAACAGAAACAAGCACACTTTACACAAACATGCACATGCATACACAAAAACATGCACACATAGATCCATACACATGCATACATGCAGGAATAAACAGACATAGCTAAACACATTAACACATGCATACACAGAAACATGTTCGCCTAGTGTGGTAGATCGGCTAACTCGGCTGTACAGAGTTAGATACGGGAACACTGTCTCTTTAAGAACATTGTTGGTTTATTATATACAGCATAAACTAAGCTGAAGCAAAAAGTAAACATACCCCTCTGGGCAAAAAATGGTTAGCAAGACACATGGTTCAGGTTTTAGCCCAAACACAAAAAAAAACACTTCTCTGGAGTTAGACTGTCCAGGCACTGCACTCTGAACACCTCAGGAGGCCTTCTATTTAAACCACAGACCACAACCTGGGGTAGAGATAAGGTGGACAAGGTGGACAACCTCCCACCCGCTCTATGGTTGTCCACAAAAACTCAGCCCTTAAAATGACTAGTTAGCCACTCGCATCACTTAACGTGCTGGAGGAAACTTCTGGGTTCACATCACTGAAGCTAATAGCCTCCTTGAAACATATCTCTCCTCCAGCACTTTGCCAGTGACTTTGTCACACTAGATACACACACAAAAACATGCACACAGATAAACACATACATGCGCACATATACACACACATACAGACACATGCATACACAGAAATATGCACACAGATAAACACATGCACACATATACACATAGAAACACATATACAGAACAGAAACGTGCACACAGAAATACGCACGTAAACTTGACTGATGAGACAGAAATGCACCAAAAGAACAACATTCCCATGAATAAATAACACACACATAAATAATCATAAAACTGTTCTTTTAATGGATGGAGGTCAGTCACACTCACAGCATAAAGAGGAATAGCAACGATAAAACACTTTTGGCTGGTATAACATTTGCTGCAAAGCGTTAAGTGACCAGCCAGACTCCCGGCACAAGTCAGCCTTCATACGGGAAAAAACACCAGAATTGTACATTTGACTGCTGATGTGACTTAATAAACAACAAATATGAATGATAACATAATCGATAACAAAGGAGGGACAAAAGCCTCCAGGTCCCACGCAGTGAGGAGAGATCGGAAGAGGCAGGGATAGGACTCATATAGGGAGATAGGATGAAAGGAGAGCAGGAAAAACAGGAACTATTGGCCAGGAGGAAGGGGCGACATTGGAACTTAAAACATTAACCCCTTATAACGAGGCACATCAGTCAGGGGCATCCAACTGAATATTGGAATGTCTCAAAAATATACAGACAGAAACATGCACACATTGATACACTCACTGTTAAATATACTTATTTTGTATACTTATTTATTCAGGACTTCTTACCAGATGCCATACTTCAGATAAAATGTCACAATAATTCTTATTAAAAATGTAATGGTTTATTGGATTATCCTCCAAAAAGAATCATTGCAGTAAAACATAAAATGGCTGAAATAGTTACGAAGAGATTGCCCATTTGTCCATAATTAACTCATTAGCTGAAGTTCGTCTATCTTTTCCTGGATTCTGAATGGTAGTTTGCGTCTATCTGTGTCAATATCATGGCTGAAGATGTTGCAGGAATAGGAGCACGTGTGTCAGGCCTTCATCCATGAGTGAATGTTCAAGTTCCAATCCCAGGAGGAGCTCGTCTCAGCTGCTGCAGGAAGACCCTTCTAATGAATGAAGTGAGTGAAGATCCCCCCACTGTGTGTCATGTGGTTTATATATATGTGTCACATAGCACCTGTTTCTATTCACGGCCCTACCATCTACCCTAAGCTAAGTGCATAGAAAGAACACATGCAATGTCAGATAAACCTTCCAGGAGGGTGCAGCAATGTTCCAATACAGATTTGAGAGTAAAAATGAATACCCATAATAAATCTTTAACACACACATAAACAAATGCATATACCGAAACATGCACATATAGATACACACATACACAAAAACATGCACATATAGATACACACATACACAAAATCAAACCATGCACAAATGCATGCATCATGCATAGATACACACATACACAGAAATATGCACATGCATACACACAGAAAAAAATGCACACATAGATACACACATACTATATATATACATATAGTACATACAATGAAACACACACACATGCATAATCAAAAACATACAGAAACATGCACACAATAAACATAAAAACACATACTCGCATGTAGACACAAAAAGTATACACATTAGCTCCACAAATTTTAAAAGTTACGTTTCTACCTTTGACCACAATTCTGTCTACTTCCATGCAGACTCACTATTGAAAATGTGAAGGAAACCCTGTCGCACTCTGTGCCATCCTCAAATGGCTGTGCCAATTTCGCACTTAAGTAAACATGTTCCCTAAGGTCTTCCCTAGGAAAGCGCCAGCCTCTAAATTATTTAATTCCAGCTGAGAAACATCTAAAAAGCCTCCAGAACCTGTTTGTACTGTTTACATAAGATTTGAGTTCTCTGAGACTATACAGGAGCGGCCCTTTACATGTCGATCAGTGGCCCCTAAGCCCGGCCAGGAGACACACACAGTATGACCTTAGTTTACCGGGGTACATGGGGCAAGGAGGAGCACTTCAGGTGAAGGTCTGCATGCGACTTATATAAATTATTTGGGGTTTTTGAGGTTGTCGTGTCTGGAGTTGGTGTTGGGTGGGTGTCTGGTCTATCAGGAGAACACAGCGCCTGTATAGTGTATGTGGTATTCTGGGTAAACACCAACATTATTTGAGGAACATGTTGGACACAAACTCTGCTCTCAGTGATGCGGAGGCAGCAAAACTTTTAATTATGGGGAAGAGAGAGCGAACTGCACTGATTTGTGAAGGCCCTTGCACACATAAAATAAAAGTCTGTAGAAATTGTTAATTTTGACCATAGCGAATGATCATCAGCCATTTTGTCTGATGCCCCAATAACCATTATCATTCATAATACTGATCGTCATAAATCATCGGCCATAAAAATCCAACACACATGATGCGGTCTGAAACGTTTTTTTTTTCCAATGATGACTGATCATTTGTTGGCCCATTTTTGTCTATTGTCTCCATCAGTGATGTGTTAGTGGTGGTTAGGTGGTCAGTGATGTGGACCTTCAAATAAATTATAGGTGTACCTGGCGCACTTGGTGGTAGAGTTATTCCTCACTCGGTGGGGAAATGGAGGAGTACACAGAGGACAGTACAACAACGTTGCACCCTGGGGGCAATGAACTTGATGGTTCCAAAACAGAGGTAGACAACGGTGGGATATCACGTCCAACACATTACGGTTTCTTGTGATAGCCTGCTGGCAATCTTTTCAGCAGCACTTTAGTCACGCAGCAATAGCATTTGCTTCACTATACAGCTAAGTACACATTCACAATGCTTTTCACGGTCCCTCTCACGGTCACCTCTCCCGGAGGCATTCTTCTGCAGTAGCTTGTCTGATACTTGCCCATGCATGACCGTCCCTCACACAGAGGCGCCAGTTTCTTAGTCGCCTCTACCATGTTACGTCAAAGTAAGAGAGGAGCACTGAGACTCCTCAAGATTAACTACTCCTTGATACCTTTAGCGCAGTGCTCCCCAACTCCGGTCCTCAAGAGCCACCAACAGGTCAGGTATTTAGGATCTCCTTAGCATTGCACAGGTGATGGAATTCTTGCCTTTCCAGGTAATGCAATTGACACCAGGGCAATGCTAAGGAAATCCTGAAAACGTGACCTGTTGGTGGCTCTTGAGGACCGGAGTTGGGAAACACTGCTCTAGAGTCTAGACTAATCCCTTGCCAAGCTGGAGGATGTACTTTTCACAGCCACCATTAAATTACACTCTGCTGTGCCTATTCTTGTCTTCGTCTAATGGAGGTGCCTTCATGGAGTTGTGATGCTGTTTGCTCCCCTATGATTAACTACACCCATTGCGGTTAAGACTAGAGCTTCTTAAATGTTTCTCTGTGTCCCTCACTATGACCAGTTGTCCAAGACTAAGACCTACCATAAGGATAGGATAGCAATATCAGATCATTTGGGATCGGACAGCTGATAACAGAAGGTGTAGCCAATGGCAGTTCACCAGTATATGGAGGGATTAGCATTGCTCCATATATTGCTTAGTGGTCACTTTTAGGTACTGCAGTTCAGCCCCCATTAAAAGGCAACCTGTCATCAGGTTTCCCATTATTAAACTATTGCCATAACATTATCTCCCTCCTTTTCAGGATCCTAACGATCACTGTACTATTCCAGCATACAGGTAAAAATTGTTCATTGCTCTCCTATTTGGTGCTTCGTGCCTAGCGACCAGATGGGTATACGCAGATTAACCTGTTGTTCACTCGCTAACTGGGCCCTATCAATCAAAGGCAAAGGGGCTGAGATCACAAGCTCAATGCAAGCGTGGATGTTGCTCCATAAAAGGCCATCATTCTGCTCGGTGCCATGGTACCACATAGGAGAGCAATGAAAAAAGATAATTTTTAGTGGTATGTTAATAAGGATATTATTTGCTGGCAGCAGTTTAATAACGGGAAATCTGATAACAGGTTCTCTATAAACTGGGGCATATCTTCCAAATACTCATTATTACATTTGGAACAAATTGGTCTGTACAGTTTTGGATGTGTTGTGTCACACGGGGCAATGGGATCTGCTGTTGCTCATCATGTACCTTATGGTCAATCATGGTGCCTGGGAGAAATCATCCATGTGTGGCAAGGTTGAAGGAGCGTCTTTCTATCCCTCAGGCCATATTTGTAAGACAGGAAAAAACGGATTTATTTTCATAAGTGTTAAGTCAATGCTTTCGTTTTGATCACTAGTGATTTTCTGGTATGGCAAAAATGATTGCAAACCTTTTCTTACAATGTTAAAACCGGACGGCACATGGAATGTTCAACGATGCCAAAAGTGATTTTCAAGATCCATAGACTTGTGAGGATAGTTTTAATACGTGACTCAGATAAAAAACAGACATGTCTCCATTAATTTTTTGAGACCTGCAATAAACCACAGGCATGTGAACAGTTATATAGAATATTATGGGTACATGTTCTAGTCGTAAAAACACTCAACGGTTTCTGGATCCTGAAGCAATTAAAAGAAGTGACAAAAGGATGAACATGTGCACAGCAATGAGGTTTTTCAGCACATGTTCATTCTTTTCAATGGTTTTTGACAGGTTTTCAGGCTTTTGAAGAGTTTTTCTTCTGAACTGTTTTGCAGCTTTCTGATTGGACAGTGACATTTTGGAGACGTTTTAAAATAACTTTTTGCTCCAAATGTTGTTTTAAAACCTAAAGAGGTAAAAAGAAAACTCTCAAAACAATGATCATATGGTGGTTTTTACAATGGTATTTTGTCAAACATCCTTAAGCGATTTGTCAGGTGTTTTTTTTTGGAGCGGCCCCGCATCAAACACTTGTAAAAAACAAAAAAACCTCCAAATACATATAATCTAATTTGCAAGCCCCTGTGCAATTGTGAAAGGAGCCTGGAAAGGGTCTTGTGAAAAGATCACACTGCAAACTAAAGGTTTACGCTTCTTCAATATTTCAAACACAAGATTCCCGGGAGGAATACATTTATACGCTTTAAAAAAATAATCTAATTATTTCCAATTACTTTACTGCCACCTCCTGGGCAAAAAATGGAAATACACAGGAGTTATCGAGTTTTATTTGAGAGAATCCTCTCAAAAACTGCTGCAAACACTCTTAGAAAACTCTTCCTACTCAATACTATGGGGAATAAATTTTGCAGTTCGTATGAGGAATTTTTTTTAGCTTTTTTTCTGATGAGGTTTTGAAAAATGCCTGAAAAAAAAAGAAAGTGCACGTCACTTCTTTGAAGAGGATCCTAAAGGAAACCTTTCTAAACCAGGCATTGTCCAATCAAAAAACTGCTAAGAGCGGTTAAGGAGAAAAAAGCTCCTCCAAAATTGTTTAAAATGTCTTCACTTCTTCAAGAAACACTTAGCTTTCGAACTCTTCAAAAAACTGGAAGTTCTGCTAAGGGCCCCACAGATTATTCCACAGCAGAACGACGACCCCCAATCATAGAGGCAATGTTATTAAGAACTCTCTTCAGGGTAAAGAAGAAAAAGGAGTTTTTGACTTGATGATCCGGACCCCACAGAGCCCTGATGTCAGCATCCATAGAAGATCTGTGGTTAATTCTCCAAGATGTTTGGAATAACCTCCCTTTCTGCATCAGTTATAGCACCACTCCAGTGTTTTGTTTTTTATTATTTCAACCCCAGAGTGATATCACTAATGATGTTCCCTGCCCCTAGTAATATACTTACCAATCGCTGTCTTCTGTTGTTCTTGTAGCTGCTAAGGTCCTGTTCTGCTGACTGAGACCTGCTGGTTGTCTTTACCGTTTAATGAGCGGACTGGACTGGAGGTCATTACTAAATGTAAGTCTATGAGAACCAGAATTGGGCCAGAAGGAGGCACTCATAGACTTACACTGAGAGCCTGTGTCAATTACCTCTGACTTACGGTCAGTCAGGAGCTTTGGTCACAAGATGGCAGAAAGGGACTGAGTGTTGCCAGGAACAGCTGAAGATGGTGGCCGGTAAGTAACAAAACACACTAGAACGGAGCTTTAATGACTGTGCTTCAACCTACATATGAAAATGATCTTTATCTCCTGTTTGGTATGATTGGTCACTCACACACCTGACTATTGTCCTACAAAATCCTTGACTTTATGCAGGTTCCCCCCACCACAAATCTTTCTTTCTTTCTTTCTTTCTTTCTTTCTCTCAGAAACTACCTGCCGATAGGTGCTTAGCCCCATAGTGAACAGTGGGGGATGGTAACAGAGAGATTGCACGGAATCCCACCGCTGCTGCCACTTGTGAAGGATGACACCAGAAAGATTACGCAGAATCTCTCCGATGCCACCACATGTGATGAACCGGCACCTCGTCACGCAGCCCGATGTCACAAGTGCATCAGCAAGATCACATGGTATGATCTCCTCACTTGCAGCCTTGATGTTCCACACCCCCTGGGGATACATGAGGTCAGCTTGGCGCAGTTTTACAGGGAGGTATGGAGAGTGAGAGGATGTAGCCCACGCAGTCACTGGCGTGCCACCACATTTGCTCACTAGCACCAGTGAAACTGCACCTGATCAGCCAAGTAGGACTGCCACCAGTTCCTCGTTAGATATAAACCATGTCCGTTAATGGGATTATATTGGGCCAGAAACCAGCCTCGGTAGCATGGAAAGTGAAACCAAGAAACAGTTTGGATTCATGGACTGAGATAAAAGAGCAGCCCAAGGTTAAATGATATATTTAATCACCTTAAGAGCACACTAGACAATACACTATATACATGATGGTTACACATATACAATGGTGAGCGCTGCATATATTCTTACTGTTGGTCACTCACATGTTAAACATCTTCATACCCAAGCACCAGTCTCTTAGCCATCTATGGTGTTGCACTTCTCTTCCCACTCAGGTATCAGCATCCAGTTAACTCTAGCTACTTCTCAACCCTTACAGGAGACATCTTCACACCTCCTTTCTATCAAGAATAAAACTCTGCTCTTCTTGGCTGTTGCATATCTAGTTCTCTAAGAATGACTCTTGTACCTGTGTCTTTGCCACTTATAATAAATCTTGCACACTAAAGCTCAGGCTTCTTCTTTGTGTTCCTGTCTAGGACCTAGGATGGCTCACCATATTAACAAGTGCTTACGTCCCCCATTACCTAATGTTGTTGGTGTTTACCCTGGTGTTACAGCTCTGTTGTCTGATATCCCGGGGGCTAGGGGCTCCTTCACTATCCCTAAAGCTAGAGGCGCCCTGGCTATCCCTGCTCCCTGGATTACTTCAGCCTTGCTGAACTCCTAGATCAGCCTTAAATTGTCCCTTCCCCCACCCATGGAAATGCGAAGTAGTAGCATATAAGAGTACACAACCCAGACATACAAGGGAATACTGTACGTACAGGGATAATGGCAAACATCAATCATACGAATATGCATTCACAAACAACAGAGAGGAACACCAGGAAGTAAAGCAAGGAAAAAACAAATAGGAGAAGATGAGGATATGCACACAGACAAAACACCAACCAACAGTCTTTAGAACAACACTTCAAATGCCTCCTCAAACAGCAAACTCCTCCACGCTCCTGAACCAGAGTGGAATGAACCTAACACTGGCCATCCTGATTGCCAGAGGACAGTATACAAAGGAGAGGGGAGTGGCCAATACTGAACAGCTGAGGCCATCAAAGCTGGAAGGCTCCAGAGACTATAAGCTGAACAGTTTAACCCCTGCACTGCTAACAAAAACCTGTACCATTTAATATGATGGTGAAGTTCTTCTAATCCGTGCAGGAGTATGTGAAATCAGACACTGAGGTTTTCTGTCCACTTTCTGTCGCAGTAAACCTGTGACACCTTTATAATCTTCTCTGATGCCTTTCGCCACTGTCCATAAATCTATCTTCTATGCCTACTGCAGTTACCCCACAGTGCCTTATAACCAACCTTCTAATCTGCAGCTCAGTGCATGTCTAAGAAAGACCATTGCCTAACTCAGATGAAAGCTTAGAATTTTCAATCACTGGGGAGCAACATGTCACATCCTGCTCTTCATGAGTTGTTTCTTGATCCACGAGTGTATCTCCCTGCTAACTCCAGTCTTAATATCTTGAGGGCTGTCAGCACCGGAGGCGCCAAAAAACCAGACCAGAACTGTGAAGATGAAGACATGTGAAAAGAAAACTGGATCGGAACTGGGAGGACGGGGAACTGTGTGGCGAAGATGAAGGCTGGGGACAGATGAGTATAATTTTTTTTTATTTTAGTTTATTACATTCTAGGGTTTGGAGAGACTGGAGAACATAATAAGGCATAATCTATACAAGTCAATTTTCCCATCTGAATTTAAGAGATTCTGCTGAATTCACATTTCTGTATATTTTGGGGATAAAACCTCGTATACCTCCCCCCATGTGTCTTTAGATTTTAGTAATTCCCCATATATGTTGTGAACATTATCAGTCCCAAATTAACCCCATCCCTTTGATAATATTCTGTAGAATTATTTCAATGATATCACGGTGACGTAAGCAATATGCAAGATTTAGATTTTGCCCCTTTCCATTTCCGAAAAAACGCACCATGTGATCTGCAGACTATGGATATGACAGGAGTGTGGCGTAATGATAACTACAGAGAAATAGTTTTTATTCTGGATTCTCAGCTACGTAATCAGTCTGATTTGCTGAGAAACTCAAACCTGGTGATCGATAGAATGATCTCAAGCGTAGCAGCAAAATCCGAAAAGCTTGGGGCATAAAAGCTTTGCGTAGAATAATGATTTCACTGCAGTAGATTGGAGACCGCCCTAGATCAGGCTTTATGGGCCACACAAGTATACACGTCCTCAAGTGATGTAATGAGGCCAGACGATATATTGCAATGTGTAAAGATAAAATACAAATCTTTATTTAGTTTATAAAAAACATGATTTATTATTTATTTTTTATATATTTTTTATAAACTAAATAAAGATTTGTATTTTATCTTTACACATTGCAATATATCGTCTGGCCTCATTACATCACTTGAGGACGTGTGTGCATATGTTGTAGAAATAGACGTTTTTGCCTTGAAAATTTTATGACTGCTTTAATTTATGGGCCACATGCAAGATATAGTACTTTGAATTTTTTTTTTTTTTTGCTTAAATAAAAGGATTTGGCCATTTTTTCTTTTATTTTAACTTAAATGCATATATTTTGGACTAAAAATAATTTTTGATATTGAGTCTCATTAAAAATTGAGCACCACTTTGTATGAGTTTGAAGATTTTTAGATGTGAGGCAAATCTCAGTTTAAGATTATTTTCTCGTCTTGAAGCAGTGGAATAAACTTGGGCAAAAAGGTTGCAACTTTTTTAAAAGTCACATGTTATTATACACACTGCAAAAATATTACTTAACAATGCTCCTGATCACATATTACCCCATAAGTTTTCATAATAGAGTTTTTTTTTTTTTAAATGTATTCATGTTCTGGAGCTTTTAAGATGGTAAAACAGAAGATTGTAATACTCAACTTCTACCATTTGGTGGCAGCAGCATTTCACTCATATTCTTTTTTTTATTAGTACCTTATGGCAATGCATAAGCAGACCATAAATATTTATAAGCATTAGGAGTCAGATGATGGTGGCCATACCAAGGGGATGCAGCGGCTAGCTGGCCATGTATGTGCATGGCCCACTACATTATAGTCTTTGGGACTTCTAGTAAGCCTGTGTTGATTGTCATGATCTCCATGGCCAGAGAACTAGCATAAGCCTCTATAGGAACAAGCTCTTGGAAGATGTAACTGTACTGACCATGAACTAAACCTACCGCATCATCTAGAAGTAGCCAGGTAGCATGTCCTACTTTTTATCCCTATATGCCCAGCGCCGGCCGGAGAACTAAATAATGCTAGCAGAGGGAAATATAAGACCTGACTCACCTCTAGAGAAATGCCCAAAAGGAGACAGAAGCCCCCCACATATATTGGCGGTGATATGAGATGAAACAACAAACGCAGCAGGAAAATAGTTTTAGCAAATTTGAGGTCCGCTTTCTAGATAGCAGAAGACAGAAAGCATACTTTCATGGTCAGTAGAAAACCCTAACAAAACACATCCAGAAATTACTTTAGGACTCTGGCATTAACTCATAATACCAGAGTGGCAATTCCTGATCAAAAAGAGCTTTCCAGACACAGTAACGAAACTGCAGCTGTGAACTGGAACCAAAATACAAAAACAAAACATGGACGAATGTCCAACTTATCTAGTAGATGTCTGGGAGCAGGAACAAGCACAGAGAGGCTTCTGATAACATTGTTGACCGGCAAGCATCTAACAGAGAAGCCAGGTTATATAGCGACACCCAGATCTAATCAGAACAGGTGAACAGGGAAGATGATGTCACAAGTTCAATTCCACCAGTAGCCACCGGGGGAGCCCAGAATCCAAATTCACAACAGTACCCCCCCCTCAAGGAGGGGGCACCGAACCCTCACCAGAACCACCAGGGCGATCAGGATGGGCCCTATGAAAGGCACGAACCAGATCAGAGGCATGAACATCAGATGCAGTGACCCAAGAATTATCCTCCTGGCCGTATCCCTTCCACTTGACCAGATACTGGAGTCTCCGTCTGGAAACACGGGAGTCTAGGATTTTTTCCACAACGTACTCCAACTCACCCTCAACCAACACCGGAGCAGGAGGCTCAACGGAAGGCACAACCGGTGCCTCATACCTGCGCAATAACGACCGATGAAAAACGTTATGAATAGAAAAGGATGCAGGGAGGTCCAAACGGAAGGAAACAGGGTTAAGAATCTCCAATATTTTATACGGACCGATGAACCGAGGCTTAAACTTAGGAGATGAGACCCTCATAGGGACAAAACGAGAAGACAACCACACCAAATCTCCAACACAAAGCCGAGGACCAACACGACGGTGACGGTTGGCAAAAAGCTGAGTCTTCTCCTGGGACAACTTTAAATTGTCCATCACCTGCCCCCAGATATGATGCAATCTCTCCACCACCGCATCCACTCCAGGACAATCCGAGGATTCCATCTGACCGGAGGAAAATCGAGGATGGAACCCCGAATTACAGAAAAACGGGGAAACCAAGGTGGCAGAGCTGGCCCGATTATTGAGGGCGAACTCCGCCAATGGCAAAAAAGCAACCCAATCATCCTGGTCAGCAGACACAAAACACCTCAGATATGTCTCCAGGGTCTGATTAGTCCGCTCGGTCTGGCCATTAGTCTGAGGGTGAAAAGCAGACGAAAAAGACAAATCTATGCCCATCCTAGCACAAAATGCCCGCCAAAATCTAGACACAAATTGGGTTCCTCTGTCAGAAACGATATTCTCAGGAATACCATGCAAACGAACAACATTTTGAAAAAACAGGGGCACCAACTCGGAAGAAGAAGGCAATTTGGGCAGGGGAACCAAATGAACCATCTTAGAAAAACGGTCACACACCACCCAGATGACAGACATCTTCTGAGAAACAGGCAGATCTGAAATAAAATCCATCGAGATGTGTGTCCAAGGCCTCTTAGGAATAGGCAAGGGCAACAATAATCCACTAGCCCGAGAACAACAAGGCTTGGCCCGAGCACAAACGTCACAAGACTGCACAAAGCCTCGCACATCTCGTGACAGGGAAGGCCACCAGAAGGATCTTGCCACCAAATCCCTGGTACCAAAAATTCCAGGATGACCTGCCAACGCAGAAGAATGCACCTCAGAGATGACTTTACTGGTCCAATCATCAGGAACAAACAGCCTATCAGGCGGACAACGATCCGGTCTATCCGCCTGAAACTCCTGCAAGGCCCGCCGCAGGTCTGGAGAAACAGCTGACAAGATAACTCCCTCCTTAAGAATACCTGTGGGGTCAGAGTTGCCAGGTGAATCAGGCTCAAAACTCCTAGAAAGGGCATCCGCCTTAACATTCTTAGAACCTGGTAGGTACGATACCACAAAATTAAACCGAGAAAAAAATAATGACCAGCGCGCCTGTCTAGGATTCAGGCGCCTGGCGGTCTCAAGATAAATCAAATTTTTGTGGTCAGTCAATACCACCACCTGATGTCTGGCCCCCTCGAGCCAATGGCGCCACTCCTCAAACGCCCACTTCATGGCCAAAAGCTCCCGATTCCCAACATCATAATTCCGCTCAGCGGGCGAAAATTTACGGGAAAAGAAGGCACAAGGCCTCATCACGGCGCAGTCAGAACTTTTCTGCGACAACACTGCCCCAGCTCCGATCTCAGAAGCGTCGACCTCAACCTGAAAAGGAAGAGTCACATCAGGCTGACGCAACACAGGGGCAGAAGAAAAACGGCGCTTAAGCTCCTGAAAGGCCTCCACAGCATCAGGGGACCAATTAGCAACATCAGCACCCTGTCTAGTCAAATCGGTCAATGGCTTAACGACATCCGAAAAACCAGAAATAAATCGACGATAAAAGTTGGCAAAGCCCAAAAATTTCTGAAGACTTTTAAGAGAAGAGGGCTGCGTCCAATCACAAATAGCTTGAACCTTGACAGGATCCATCTCAATGGAAGAGGGAGAAAAAATATATCCCAAAAAGGAAATTCTCTGAACCCCAAAAACGCACTTAGAACCCTTGACACACAGAGAATTAGACCGCAAAACCTGAAAAAACCTCTTAACTTGCCGGACATGAGAGTCCCAGTCATCCGAAAAAATCAGAATATCATCCAGATACACTATCATAAATTTATCCAAAAAATCGCGGAAAATATCATGCATAAAGGACTGGAAGACTGAAGGGGCATTAGAAAGACCAAAAGGCATCACCAAATACTCAAAGTGGCCCTCGGGCGTATTAAATGCGGTTTTCCACTCATCCCCCTGCCTGATCCGCACCAAATTATACGCCCCACGGAGATCAATCTTAGAGAACCACTTGGCCCCCTTTATGCGAGCAAACAAATCAGTCAGCAACGGCAATGGGTATTGATATTTAACCGTGATTTTATTCAAAAGCCGATAATCAATACATGGTCTCAAAGAGCCGTCTTTTTTTGACACAAAGAAAAAACCGGCTCCTAAGGGAGATGACGATGGACGAATATGTCCCTTTTCCAAGGACTCCTTTATATATTCTCGCATAGCAGTATGTTCAGGCACAGACAGATTAAATAAACGACCCTTTGGGTATTTACTACCCGGAATTAAATCTATAGCACAATCGCACTCACGGTGCGGAGGTAGTGAACCCAGCTTGGGTTCTTCAAAGACGTCACGATAATCAGACAGGAACTCAGGGATTTCAGAGGGAATAGATGATGAAATGGACACCAAAGGTACGTCCCCATGAGTCCCCTTACATCCCCAGCTCAACACAGACATAGCTCTCCAGTCAAGGACTGGGTTGTGAGACTGCAGCCATGGCAATCCCAGCACCAAATCCTCATGTAGATTATACAGCACTAGAAAACGAATAGTCTCCTGGTGATCCGGATTAATACACATAGTCACTTGTGTCCAGTATTGTGGTTTATTATTAGCCAATGGGGTGGAGTCAATCCCCTTCAGAGGAATAAGAGTTTCCAAAGGCTCTAAATCATACCCACAACGATTGGCAAAGGACCAATCCATAAGACTCAAAGCGGCGCCAGAGTCGATATAGGCGTCAGTAGTAATAGATGACAAAGAGCAAATCAGGGTCACAGACAAAATAAATTTAGACTGTAAAGTGCCAATGGAAACGGATTTATCAAGCTTTTTAGTACGCTTAGAGCACGCTGATATAACATGAGTAGAATCCCCACAATAGAAACACAACCCATTTTTCCGTCTAAAATTCTGCCGCTCGCTTCTGGACAGAATTCTATCACACTGCATGCTTTCTGGCGTCTTCTCAGTGGACACCGCCAGATGGTGCACAGGTTTGCGCTCCCGCAGACGCCTATCGATCTGAATGGCCATTGTCATGGACTCATTCAGACCCGCAGGCACAGGGAACCCCACCATAACATCCTTAATGGCATCAGAGAGACCCTCTCTGAAAGTAGCCGCCAAGGCGCACTCATTCCACTGAGTAAGCACAGACCATTTACGGAATCTTTGGCAGTAAATTTCAGCTTCATCTTGCCCCTGCGATAGGGACATCAAAGTTTTTTCTGCCTGAAGTTCCAAATGAGGTTCCTCATACAGCAAGCCCAAGGCCAAAAAAAACGCATCCACATTGCGCAACGCAGGATCCCCTGGTGCCAATGCAAAAGCCCAGTCTTGAGGGTCGCCGCGGAGCAAGGAAATCACAATCCCAACCTGCTGTGCAGAGTCTCCAGCAGAACGAGATTTCAGGGACAAAAATAGCTTACAATTATTTCTAAAATTCTGAAAGCTAGATCTATTCCCTGAGAAGAATTCCGGCAAAGGAATTCTCGGCTCAGATACCGGAGCATGAATAATAAAATCTTGCAAATTTTGCACTTTCGTGGTGAGATTATTCAAACCTGCAGTTACACTCTGAAGATCCATTATTAACAGGTGAACACAAAGCCATTCAAAGATTATAAGGAGAGAGAAAAAAAAGAAAGACTGCAGCATAGACAGACTGGCAAGTGATCCAATTAAGAGCACAGAGGAAAAAAAAAAAAAAAAAACTCTCAGCAGACTTCTTATTTCTCTCCTTTCTCAGCCAAGGATTTTAACCCTTTAGTGGGCCGGTCAAACTGTCATGATCTCCATGGCCAGAGAACTAGCATAAGCCTCTATAGGAACAAGCTCTTGGAAGATGTAACTGTACTGACCATGAACTAAACCTACCGCATCATCTAGAAGTAGCCAGGTAGCATGTCCTACTTTTTATCCCTATATGCCCAGCGCCGGCCGGAGAACTAAATAATGCTAGCAGAGGGAAATATAAGACCTGACTCACCTCTAGAGAAATGCCCAAAAGGAGACAGAAGCCCCCCACATATATTGGCGGTGATATGAGATGAAACAACAAACGCAGCAGGAAAATAGTTTTAGCAAATTTGAGGTCCGCTTTCTAGATAGCAGAAGACAGAAAGCATACTTTCATGGTCAGTAGAAAACCCTAACAAAACACATCCAGAAATTACTTTAGGACTCTGGCATTAACTCATAATACCAGAGTGGCAATTCCTGATCAAAAAGAGCTTTCCAGACACAGTAACGAAACTGCAGCTGTGAACTGGAACCAAAATACAAAAACAAAACATGGACGAATGTCCAACTTATCTAGTAGATGTCTGGGAGCAGGAACAAGCACAGAGAGGCTTCTGATAACATTGTTGACCGGCAAGCATCTAACAGAGAAGCCAGGTTATATAGCGACACCCAGATCTAATCAGAACAGGTGAACAGGGAAGATGATGTCACAAGTTCAATTCCACCAGTAGCCACCGGGGGAGCCCAGAATCCAAATTCACAACAGTTGATATTACTATATGACGGTACACCATATAGCGGTGCTAATAAAAGGTACCATATGAGGACCAAGCAATCAAATTCTGGATCTGGTTGATGCAATAGTCTCTATAAAACCAACCCTTTTGCAATCTGTATAGGCTACGTCCTACATGGTAACTATTGTATTATTAGCCCTATACACCTGAAATAAACAATGAAGCAACTTTATGAATAGTCTTGATTAAAAATCTAATGTTTCATGTCTACAGATCTCATACAGACCTATGTGGCTCCATGGTAACAGTCTTCAAGCAGCCCCTGTATAGTGTGACCTTTGTTGCGGCCGCTTAATTTATATGTTCTGGTACTACTGAACTTAGTAAAAATGGAACTGTGTATGATCGCTGGGTCAGAGTTATGTCTCACACACGGAGGTGGATCCTCACAACCCTTGTGCTGGATGAACAGTTATTGTACGGCACGGACTGACGACGTTGGTGCGGCAGAGTAGGGAAGCTGAACCCAAGGAGTTGCGTAGTAGCCCACTAGGAAACGTGAGACTCCGCGTAGAGAGACGCAGAGTAGCAGAGTAGACTCAATGTCCCATGAAGAAGGGGTAGTTAGTAGAGTAGAGCCCAGTTATGTAGCAGAGCTCGGTGTCTCAGGAGGCTCAATGGAAAGAAAATCAGGAACATTGAGTATTATAGCAGAGCTAAGCAATGCATCAGTGCATCAAGAGGCTCAATGAAGGTATGTTCATCTAATTGAATGATGTAGCAGAGCCCAGAAATATAGTAGATATGAGTAGGTCAGGAGACTCACTGTGGTGATGTAGCAGAGCTTAGTGATGTAGTGGTGTTGAGTAGGTCAGGTGAATTATTGCGGTGATGTAGCAGAGCTCGGTGTGCCAGCAGGCTCAATGGAAAGCAAATCAGGAGCGTTGGGTATTAGCAGAGCTGTGCAATGCATCAGTGCATCAAGAGGCTCAAAAAAGGTATGTTCATCAAATTGAATGATGTAGCAGAGCCCAGAAATATAATATATATGAGTATGTCAGGAGACTCACTTTGGTGAAGTAGCAGAGCTCAGTAATGTAGTGGCATTGAGTAGGTCAGGTGAATCATTGTGGTGATGTAGCAGAGATAAATAAGTCAGGAGACTTACTATGGCTATGTAGCAGAGCCAAGCATTGTAACAGAGTTGAGTAGGTCAGGAGACTTACTGTAAGGGGTAGCAGTGTACAGTGTCTCGTTCAACTCATTTTCTGTATTAGTATTGTACATATGGAAAAGACTTTTCTGCTGCTATTTTACTGTTTACATTGAAATGTTGTAGGGAAAGCCACTAGATTTAGCCACTAGATGGGGGTAAAGAGATCATTACACTGTAGAAGGAATATGTAACAGTTAACGTAGGAGGGGCACGGTGGATAAGGCAGGAAAGACTTCCTGATAAAGTCAGTTGGGCCAGGGTGCCCGTTTAGCTTGGTTGGGCTGGTTAGCCCCGGGCGACACCATGCCAAGCAACGATGACACGCACAAAGGCTCATCTGGTATTGGTAGCCAGTACAGCATCAGAGGAAGCAGCAGCAAACGTACTAGCAGTGCAGCTTTAGTGGGAACTGCAGTTGCTAGGGAAGACTAAGCAGTACGGGCAGGTTGCTCATCATGTGGCAGCTTATTGCGTGGAACAATGCCCTCAGAACAGGCGCGAAATGGTCGAGGGAGTCCCAAAATTAAGTAAATCTGCACAGGGTGGACGCTGAAGAACCAAAAGGTACGGTCCGTCCCGTAAGCAAGCTTATAGACACAGAGAGGAGGACAGGGACAGAGGAAGAGTTGCATGATGTGAAAGCTGATGCTGATGTTGGAACGAATGTTGATGAGCTGTGTACAAAGATCAGTAAAGTTGTTTATTTAAAAATTGATTTGGACTGTGGCTCATTTGGTGGAAAACCGGACCGAGGAAGCCCCCAGAAACGTACAGAGGGACCGGACAGTGCAGGTGAGGTAGCCATAGATACGCAGAACTCTGGACAGCGCATGTATGTGAAAGGAGGTCAGGGGGCGCTAATGCAAATGCTCTCAGCCACGACTACCACCCTGGCCCTCCCTCACCTTACTAGGACTATGTAGCAGAACACAGCATTGTGACGGAGTTGAGTAAGTCAGGAGACTTACTATGGAGATGTAGTAGAGCCCAGCATTGTAGCAGAGTTGAGTAAGTCAGGAGACATATTATGAAGATGCAGTAGAGCCCAGCATTGTAGCAGAGTGGTAGCAGTGGAAAGTAATAGCATCAACGCCAACTACCTGAATATCCAATTGCCAGTGCAGAAGAACCAATGGCGCCGGGCAAGAAAGGAGGGATACTAAGAGCCTAGTACCAGAACTTTTGGAGATGAGCAACACTCAGACTACATAGAGTTTGTTTGTTGTCTGTTACCACGGAAACATATAGAAAGCTGGATCGCAAAACATTAGGACATCTTTATTTGATCTTCCCAACATGGATGTAACTATGTTGGAGCTGGGGGGTGCCCAGGTGCTGTGCGGTCTATAGAATGCCTCCGGAGCATGTGGGCAACTGTTCCATAGGGGAATTAGATTGTGGAGATATGTTTTGTTGCCCATAGCAATCAATTAGATTTTTTTTATTTTCTTTTTTGGAAAATGAAAGCCGTGCTGTGATTAGTTGCTATGGGTAACAAAAGAACATTTTCAATTAGACAGGATTTTATATTGGCCCCAATTTCACAAAAAAACACTTAAGCTTCTCTTCTGCTCTCATGTAGCAGGATCATTACTTCCAAAAGGTCCAAAAAGCTCCTTCAGAAACGTACAATAAGTGATAATTGATGGAGCTGGAAATGTACATGGAGGCCAGTTCTACAGATCTTACACAGAAATTGTGCTTACATCATGGTCCTGGCTGGGAAATGATCAGACGGGCGACGTTGATCCTTCAACTTAAGAAACTAAACGCAAAGATAAGCAGCGTAGACGTGGCGGAAGGTTCTGGAGGCTTGCCACATGCTTTTTATCATCCTGTCACAGATGGCGGATGGCATAGCGATGAATTCTTGGCACAGAAAATAGTAAATAAGGGAAATAGTTTTTCGCCTCAACACATTACTTGTAGCATTAAACCATTATATAAAAGACGGGGAAACTTAAAGCGCCTGCACCTAGGTCCCCTGTGCGAAATCTGTACCAGTGCCCCCCACCTGCCATGTGCCAGTTATATTAGTGGACCCAAGAGCGATTGCCACCACTATGTAACCTCTGTAGCTTCATCCCTGGCTTTATGCAATAATCTAGTCTTAACGTTACTGTGATATGGACTTGACCACGGACCCCCGATCACTAATCAAAAACATGTGGTGGTCAAACAAAAGAAATACTTTATCAATAAGGGGGTGGTTCAGTAAAAATGAGACAACTAATTCAGGATAGGTGATAACTTGCTGATTGGCAGGTGTCCAACTGTTTACCGCATCAATCAGTAGAATTTTCAACGCCAATTTCAAAATGGCACAGAGGTTGGACGCTTGACCACTACTCCATTCATTCTCCATGGAGCTGAGAGCAGTGCTCGACATCCCCATAAGGAATGAATGGAGCGGTAGTCTATCATGCACACTGCCATTCCATTTTAATGCACCAATCGACAAGTGTTATGCATCTGGGTTTGATCCCTTGAGCCTGAGCTTCTCTGTTCACCGAGCCACAGCAGATACTCCTTTTCTCCAGGTGTTTAGTTTCTGTTATCCTTGTCTTTTTAGGCTAACAGATTTTTTTTATTTACTCATTTGTATGCCCTATCACCTTTTGGGTGCGGCTTTATATTATTTCCCCCAGCTGGTATTTCCTGCTGGTGATATTCTCATTTGGGTGTCCAGTCATACTGCTGTAGTTTAATCCAGACAGTAAAAGACCAGCTAGGGTTTATCTCTTTGTTGTTTATGCTTTTTACCCTACACCTATGTTCTGTTTCTTTTTAGGAATTAGGTGACATATTCTCTAACAGTACATACTTAATCCTTTATTTTCAATCTCGTGGTTTGTTTTACTCACACTGGGATTTCTTTCTATTTCAGCACACTTTCCTTTCTGTAGGTAATTTGCACTCTGCTCAGCCCTCCGTTTCTTTAGGAGGAACGTGAAGCGCTTGACGGCCTTTCAGGCAGGTTAGGTCTGAGTTGCCATTGTCTAGTCTGTGGTCAGGACTATCTCAACCACTAAGGACTGCGGGGTCAGGATCTTTAGTCTCTACAGTAAACGGCAGGGTCAGCTGCAGTTTTTAGTGTGTTATTTCCCCAAGTGAGTTGCTACACTATTATAACAACAAGTTATCGTCTATCCTGGGATAACTCGTTTTCACTGGACAACCCTTAAAAAGGGTTTTAAAAAAATTATTGTAACCTGTTGGGTTTAAAAAATGATAAACCTTTTTAAATATTCCTCTGTTCCTCATGTGTGGTCTCTGCTCATCCTAGGTACTTGCTCGGTCTTTGAAGGGCCTCATAAAAGTAATGTTATTCACTCCAGTAACAGGAGGATGCCATGACATTTTCATTTATAGGAATGTAAGTCTAGTGGACACATGATGCCAAAAGAAGAAGATCTTAAAAGTCCAAGAAGTCCGTTCAGGATAAGTCCATATGTGTCAGGAAAAAAAACTGTGGAGGATTTCAGCAAAAATTTGCAACTAAATATACGTGTGTGACATTTTCTGTCACCGGCCGGGACATTGCCTGCAGCTCACACTCCTGAAGATAACGCCAAGCCTTCACCTGAGTTTATCCCTCCTGGACTACATGAATGGACTTATTAACAGAAGTATACATCGAATAAAGACAGCCATACCAGCGGTCCGAGTTCCTGGTTCCTGCTCCCATCACCAGGTGATTATATAAATTTTCTACACACTAGTGTTCGCAGCAGTTCAATTTAATTTATTTATTTATTTTTTTCTTAATATATGGTTCCCTTAATTTTGATTCCAGCGCAGATAGTTTCTTTCTCCTTTTAATATTCTGTAGTTGTCTGGTGGTTTCTGACTACAAACCATTTCGTCTGTAGTCAGGTCCTGTTACTAAAAGATCCCATTAGGCCATGTTCAGGTATGGTTAATTTTGCCGCTACTGTCTACCACACACCGATCCCAAACATTCAAGAATTTCACTTTGAGCAACCAGCCAGGGGCCATCTCGTGCACTAAGTTTACAACCAAAAACAACACACACAATATAAGGGCACAGCACAATAAATGTATCGTAAAGAATAAAAGGAGCAACACGGTCAACAAGGGTCAACACCAGCTTAGCCGAACAAAGATATGTATTCCCGTAAAGTTCGATCCAGACCAACACAAGAGTCCATCTACAGCCTCTCACATATGGACACGTTTAGGCTTCCGGCTGAATCCGACATGTAGACTGCTCTTTATCATGATTGTTCCTGTAGCTGTATCTTCTCTCAGATGTTGCACATTCGGCTACAGTAACTGAGAAGAATCATTTTGGCAGCAGCAGGAAGAAAGAGAAGACGAAGGAAAGAATGCAGTCTACAGTAGTGAAAATGGGTAGGAAGAAGTGGCTTCCATAGTGTACGAGAACAAGACCTTAAACCACAAGGCGGGGAGAGTTTCCACTATAATGTGACTAATTGCATTTGTCTTCCTGGCAGTTGATACTGCAAGCAGAATAAGACCTTGGCATGAGTAACTCTTACACTTCATCAAGGGCATTTAGCTGTTTAATATGACACTACGGTTGCTTTTTTATGACTACACTATGGCTGGGACTTTTACATGAGCAAAAAAACTGGAAATATTGTAACGGCACTATGGCTGGCACTGAGCGATTATGGCTGACACTGAGCAATTATGGCTGGCACTGTTATATTGGCGGCACAGTTGGTACTTTTTTATTGACTCTATGACTCTATGACAAATAGCATGATTGGGACTACGTAGCAGACTCCATTGCCTCATTATTGTGTGTGCTGCATAGCTGGTGTTATTATAACAAAGTTATTACTTCTGTTACGGTCATTATATCAGGACTGAGAGAATGATCTCAAGATTTCAGTGCTTTTACATAAAACATCTCACACTCCAGAACTAGAAAGAAGACGAATATGAAATCTTCAGCATCTTCATCATTATCGTCATCATCGTCAGACTTCTGGAACCAGGAAAGTCTGGATACCTCATTTACTGACATATTCAACCACGAGCCAAAGCCAGAAAAATCTTCATCAACATTCATCCTAAAGGATTTGTTCTCATCTTCTTCAGGAGCGAACCACGCCCTTGGCTCCCGACTTCCTGCTTTTTGGGGGGGCAGGACTCTCCTGCTTGATCAGTTCAGACCAAAAACAGCTGCACCCAACATGTAGGCTCCATGATATATAATATAGAATTGGAGGAGCGCATGAGTTAGCACAAAGACCAAGGTAAGCCTAAACGAGCTGAAGAGTTCCCAAGCAGAGACTGAAGTATCTGTCCTTACGACTACAATAAGCCGTACAATCCATAGAGGTGGCCTTTATATAAGAGTTGGCAGAAGAAAGCCTTTACCTGCACCCAAAAATTGTAATTGAGTTTGCCAGTAGACATGTGGGAGATTCGCCAAATGTGTGGAGGAAGGTGCTGTGGTCAGATGAGACCAAAATTTAACTTTTTGGCCACCAAGGTAAACACTATGTTTGGTGCCAAACCAACACAGATCATCACCCTAAGAACACCATCCCCACAGTGAAACATGGTGGTAGCAGCATCATGTTGTGGGGATGCAGCAGAGACAGGGAAAATGGTCCAAGTCAAGGGGAAGGTGGTTGGTGCAAAATACAGGGATATTCTTGACCAAAACCTGTTTCAGTTTGTCAGTGATTTGAGACTGGGACGAAGGTTCACCTTCCAACAAGACAATGACCCAAAGCATACAGCTAAAGCAACACTCGAGTGGTTTAAGGGGAAACGTGTCAATGTTTTGGAGTGGCCTAGTCAAAGCCCAGACCTTCATCCAATTGAGAATCTGTGGTCAGACTTGAAGATCGCTGTTCACCAGAGGAAACCAACTAACTTGAAGTAGTTGGAGCAGTTTTGCCTTGAGGAATGGGCAAAAATCCCAGTGGCAAAAGAAGGAAACCTCTTAGAGAGTTATCCAAAGACTTGCAGCTGTAATTGCCGCAAAAGGAGGCTCTACAAAGTACTGACTTTAGGGGGTGAATAGTTATGCACACTGACGTTTTCAGTTATTTTATTGTATTTGGTCTTTGTTTCACAATAAAAAGAAAAACAAATCTTCATAGTTGTAGGTATGCTCTTTACATGAACTGATGCAGGTCATTTAATAGCACTGGAGAGGGCTGGGTAGAAGTATTTCCCCATCATAAAGAGTCAGGAAAAGTCAGTGAAAGTCATTGTAGAGATCACCGACAGGAAAAGGATCTGGAAGAAATCAGGAGTGAATAATTGTGCCAGTCCATGATGAATTACTGTTAATGGAGAAGAAGAAAGCTTGATCTGCTATAGTCCCTAAATTGTGGAGAACTGTACTGAGAGCCAAAGTCTCGCAGCTGCAAATAGGTTGTAGGGGACATCCAAGAGGAGGGTGTATGACTGGGGCACTGGTAGGAGACAGGGGTCCAGGAGAGAATTGCCCTACGATGAAGCATAGGTGGGCACGGACCTGGGGATGGCTGTCACTAGATTTAGATAAGTGTGAGGACCCAGAGAGTTATTTATTGTTTGCAGCGCTAATGTCACATTGACACTACTGCAGCCAATCAGTGAGCTCAGCAGCAGCTCATACCGTCAACTTGGGCAGAGCTGCTGAGCTCACTGATTGGCTGCAGCGTCAGCACTGCAGATACAAAGAGCAGAGACTTTATGCGGGACCTCGGAAGGAGGAGAAAATAGTTTTTTTTTCTTTGAAAACAAAAAATAGGAAGACCTGTAAGTAAACAAGGTTATTTTTAAGAATCCTGTGTTGGTGGATTGTCATGTCAGGGAGCCGATTAATCTCCGAGACTACAGGGGGAGCAGAAATCTCACTGGTTCCCCTCCCAAAATATGTAAAGGAGAAGTGTTTTGTAGTTTCCATCAGCCACAGTATTTCTGATTTTTATATGGGAGCATTTGTTTTATCTGTTTTAATTATCTCACTATTTGTCTTTTATATTATTATTTTTCTTTTTTTTTTGTGACAGTTTAGAACCAAGTAGTAGTTTTCCGTAGAGTTACTATCTCAGGTTACAATAGTTAATCTGGAACCAATTAATATTGTAACTTGAAGGTCCGCTGCTCTGCATTCTTCAGAAAGTACTTCCATATTAGCACAATGATTTCTTATGAGAAAATCTTGACTGTAACAAAATGGACATCTTGTCTTGTTGTCATGTGGACTCCTTAGATCTTCAAGGTCTTATCTCCCCTTTAGCTTGTAGCAACACATATGATGTACATAAAGAAGCTTGTGCAGGATATCGGACCACATAAATGACATCATTGACATAAAGCATAAAATATGTTAGCGCTATATAAAAATAAAGATTATTTATTTATTTATTTAAAGCAATGAGGTCCGATTCATCATTTCCGAGTTTCTTTAAGTAATTTTTCTTTATTGGCTTGTGGTTTTCGCCATTGTTTATTACTCCAAATTCATCAAAAACACCACACACGATTGATACATTTTGAGTAAAAACCTTTTTTATTCTTGATTTTAACTACACATGTTTTGCAAAATGTCGCGGTCATCACATATAAATCTGCTAAAATAACTGCAATACATTAAATCACTCCAAGACTGGAGTAGAGATGCCCAAAATTTTGCTACTTAAAAAAAAAAAAATCGCCTAAAATTGTCTAAAACATCATTGACGTAAAAATCTGAAAATGAACTGAACCGCAGAAGACAACTTGAAAAAAGGCGCAAATCGTTTGATGAATTTGTTGCAAAAAACTGTTGGAAATGCAATGATGAATTGGGCTCGTAGGCTGTTATTCCAGAAAATATCCCCGAATGGAATGATGTCTGTGCGGTTACATCACTAAAATAACACAACCTGCCATGGAAAGACCCTGGGAAGGACAATCTGCCCTTGTCATGTAGAGGGGTGCTGGTTAATGTGATGGGACATCATCGTTTCCTGGACAGGATCCAATCGTATCTCGTTTTATTTAGTTTAGGTTGACTAAAGACACAGGTCCATCAAGTTCCACCATTTTCCACCAGTTCTACATTCTCAATGGTCTGTATACTGGTGATGTCCAGGCTCCAAGGCATGATGAAAATTATAGCTTTGCCACAGCTGTATATCCTCACAATCTGTATAATACACCATTATATAACATCTGGTAACACACGACTCTCCGTACACAGGACTGGAACCCATTACCCATACACATATTTTCATGCTTTCATAAGTGCAGATTGTTTTCATTAGGAAAATATATAGAAACCAGGGAAAGTCTAGAAAACTATTTTAACTAAACTATGGTGTCAAATTACAGAATATTCCGCCGGGAAGTCAACTGTGGAGCGTGATTTCATGCAAATGGAACATCTAACTTCTGTCTCGTTGAAAATTAGTTAGCGTAGGGTCACACGATAATTTTCTCTGCCTCCGAGAAAAACGGTTCAATTATTCTTCATTCTGTCAGTCCGTGAAAATGTCATCCGATTTTTCACTGACCCAAAGACTTGTATTGCCGATTTTGATCCAACACTCAGATCACAATCCGACATGTATCCAATTTTTTCCATGGATCATTTTGTCCAAGGAAAAAATTGGAGAAGTACATAGCCCAATGGAAAACCACAGACAGCACTCGTCCGAGAACATCAGTCGTGTGCACCAGCCCTTAAACTATCAGGACTTTGTTGTGTCTTCGTCATTGTTTGCCGGGCTCAGAAAACTGTATTTCATGGACTACGGTATGTAGACACAACAATGCCTGGACCAACCTCAGGTTTCTCCACAGCTTTTTGAGGTTGTTAGTTCGGGTTAAGAGAGTCGCAGTCATTCCAAACATTCCCAGCCTTCAGAAGAAATCCCAGAGGCTACAAAAGACAGGCCATCAAGATTTCTTCATAAGACCGAGAGCCCAAAAGTTACATTGAAAAAATGATAATTTCATCAAGTATTTCATCCACGGTGAAACAAAAGTGGAGAAAAATCACCAATTCTATTCTTATTTTTTGCTTATTTTTTTATTCTTTTGACCATGTGATGTGATGTTATTTTTTGTCCAGATTGTTATGATTATTGCAATACTACATTTGTATATTTTATATGTATTAATACTTATAGACAGTAAAAGCCTTTTTAAAGAACAAATTGTTATATTATTTTCTTGGAAGACATATTTAAAAAAAAAATACTTAAAGGTTTTGTCCACTACTAGACAAACCTTGCTTAATCAATTCACGACACTAATTAAAGAAGCTCTCCTCCTCCCATTAACATTTTTATCATCTTAATATATTGCAATCATCATATTATATAGCACTGTGTACTTACAATTGCTCATTTTGCCTTTCTACCCGGCTAATTCTTCTCTTTTCTCTGTTCTATATAGAAACAGGAAGTCTCTTGTCCCAGAATGAATCATTCCCCTTCTTCAACTCCTGACCTAGCTTCTGCCTCCTCCCTTCCGCCAGCTACTTTTGCAATGATTCATAACTGATGCAGAGAAAATTGACCTCCTGTTTCTACATAGAGGTAAGGATTCAGCTAGTCAGTTTTTAATCATGTGATGTCATAGACCTAATGGAAAAGAGAAGAATTAGCTGGGTAGAAGGGCAAAATGAACAATTGTAAGTACACAGTGCTCTATAATATGATGATTGCAATATAATAAGAGGAAAAAACTTTAATGGGAGGAGGAGGGCTTTTTTAAAATACTTGTGTCTTGAGTCGTCATTTGTCAGCTGCTGCCTTTATTATTTTATTACAGCAGATGTCCATCCTGACCTAATATTAAAGATCTCATTGGCTGCAGCCGGTACATGACACAACAAGTCACGTCAATCTCCGGAAACAGCATCACCAACATCTCTGGCACTGCGTCATTGCGGGAAGTGAGTATAGATTATTTTTATTTTAACTAGGGTCCTGAATTGATTAATATAAGTTTGTCTGGTCGTAGACAACTCTTTAAATTAACATGGGACCTGTAACCTCTTGAAGACATGTATTCCCAAGACCCAGGTCCTGCTGCCATATCGAGATTCTTTGACATACCAAAAGACTTTTTGCCTGTTCAGCTACAATTTGCCAGGATTCTGCTAATTAAAAAATTAAGTGAACTCCACTTTTTCACAACAGCCATGTCACATCGAGGTCACCATAACTTTTAGACTGTGATTTTCTTTCAAAGTTACAGTATTAAGAGACAATGGAGCCAATATCTGTCATTAGTTGTTAGCACTTTTTGTATTTATTTTTTGTATTGGTCAATAGATCTGATGAATGTTTCTTTCCCAGCGCCCACATCATTGCTCCAAGTGAAGAAGAATGCCAAGGTTCCCTGCAGCCATAAGGGCCCCCATGCAGGTTACATAGCTGTCGGCCGGACTCCTCTGGCAGAACTTGTCTCCAGTAGAACAAAAAAGACTGGACATTGGAAGTCCAACATGTTGGATTCTTCTCTCCTCCATCACCATCTGTCGGTGAAGAGAATCAGAAGGCCTCCAAACATATTAGACTGTTGGTGATCTCGCCGATATCAGTAGGCTTGGTCATCATTAATGTAAAGTTTATGGTGGAACCTAATGGACTCCTTTAAAGCTGGTCACAAAGCTACAATAAGTTTTGAAAACTGACCCAGTAAATGTAAACGGCACTGAATATGGTCGTAAGAGCCTACGAACCATTTCTCCTGAAGGCTCCTGGAAAAAACGAAGACCTCCCAGACCCCTAGAAGAGATGGCGGATCTCCAGTGCTCAACTGATACCAGAAGGTTTCTTGTGTTAGATGGAGCCTGACATCCAATTGCACATTTTGGGCACTTGGTTTTAAGGCATCAATGAAGCAGGGAATGGGCATAAAGGGGTGTTGCCTCTAAAATGAGCATAGCTGAAGACCCTCAAACACTTATATAGCTGTTGGCTGAATCATGGTTCCACCATTGGTTTCTTGCTTATCTCCCATCCAAAGGAGCATTTACTAAGGCAGCGGCTTTTCTCTTAGAGAAGCAAAGGATCGGCCGTCCAAAATCGGACATGCCAGATCTTTACGTCCCCCGAATCATCTGTTCAGGGCCCTCATATATTGTGCTGTTGTCTGAACCCATCGATATCAGTATTAGTCTAGGAAAAGGCCATAGGACGGATCGGCAAAGCAAGAGTGTGACTGTAATAGGGGTCCAGTGTTAGGGCTCATGCAGACGTCCATGCCAATGGGTCCAAGAGCGGACTGCTAATGTACGGCCGCGGCTCTCCCAACCCAACCGTGACAGCTTCGAATGTTTCTATGAGGCTGGCCAGTCCATATATTGCTGTCCAAGATCAGAACGAAATCCACTGACGTCTGCAGGAGCCCTTAGGGGGTCCGACTCATCCCAGACATTCCCCTGCAGACCACTAATTTACCATTATCATATAATTCAGGGTTACACAATACAAGATGAAGAATTGAGATACGACGCAGATCATATTTCTAAAGATTTATTTAAAGCACTGACAGGTTGCCTGGAAGTAAAAAGCTTTTTTTCTTGGGAATTGTATAAACAGTATTGCAGCACAAGATATTGCTATTAAGTTTTCTTTGTAAACTAGACTGAAGTGAAACCACCGTCGTTCACAAGTAAGACGTCACTCTGCAAAACCCCCAAAAGACTAATCCCCCTCTACAGCAGGCTCAGGCAACCTATAGTTCTCCAGCTGCGAAGGAACTAGAAATCCCAGCATGCCCTAACAGTTGGACAGCTACATGTTGCCACCTCCGCTTCTGAAGGAAGTCTATCCTCCCGCTCTTGAAGTAACAGCAAAAGGCACTTGAAAGCTGGTTTTCTTCAAAATGTGAACACAGGGGACAATATTATTTTGCTGGAATATCAGGAATACGTTCAGGTTTTAGTCCTCATAGTCATCATGGTGCTGGGAACTTTCATTAATGACCTATGAAAAGAAAATATCATTCAGGTTAAGTTGTATTGCACTCCAGAGCTGTATTCATAATTCTGCTGGTTGCTGTAAACAAGCACGCAAAGCACCAGCTGCCCACTGAGGGTAAAGCACATTAATTGTACAAACTGTGCAAAAAGAAAACCTTATAAACCTGATAGGTTTATACTAACACTATAACTTCCCTTCTATGTCAGGATTAAAGGGAATATGTCAGCAGATTTTGCTATGTAATCTAAGAGCAGTATGATGTATTGGCAGAGATGAGACTCTGATTCCAGGGATGTGTCACTTACTGGGCTGTGCTGTTGTTTTAGTAAAATCAGTTTTTTTTCAGCATGAGATTATCACTAGATAACTCTGCCCGCCTATGCACAGTGTACTCAAAAACTGCCAATCAGTGGTGTGGGCGGGGTTATACACAGCTCAGCATTCAGAGAACTGCAAGATCTGCTGCAGAGAAAACTGGGATTTTAGCACAACTGCACCAAGCAGCCCAGTAGGGGATACATCACTGGAATAAGGCTCTCTTGCCTTTTTTTATGCTTCTTTCTGATTACACAGCGAAGACCTGCTCACAGATTCCCCTTTATGGGAGAAGAAACTTTTCTAGTACAGTAAAGACCTGGATACGTTTCCAAAATTTTTTAGCTGAAATTAACCCTGATGATTTACCTATACTTAAACACTGCTTCCAGGTATACCTATTCAATGGAAGCACCAATTTATGAACCCCACTGAACTCACTGTCAGACATGGGGTCATTGTATACTGCACCACCATTGCACCTTTGCAATTTCCTATAAACCACTGGATTTAGTTATTAGAAAATCCATATTGGCACACCCCAAAACACTAGCGTCCCACATTGATATCGCTCTGGGTGCATAATATAAGTCTCCAGGGTATACAAAATTTACAGCATACACCTACCTGACCATCTCTGGTCTCCACAGTCTTGATCAAGAGTGTTCTTTTAGAGTGGGATTCTGACGCTGGGTGGGAGTCCAGGTTACTTTCTGCAAAACAAATGTATTTTCGTATATGTCAGGAGAAAGGTTATAATAACAGTGGAAATAAACAAAAGTACAACTAGAAAATACTGCTACTGAAAACAATAAACTGCATAGTTGTTCAATACAGTTGTACAGTCTGTACTTGTAAAACTTCTGTACAGCTAGAAAAAAATCTGTAGAACGGGACTGTGGGGAGGTATAGTACAGGACTGGGGGGGAGATATAGCATATGACTGTGGAGAGAGATATAGTACAGGACTGCGGGGAGGTATAGTACAGGACTGCGGGGAGGTATAGTACAGGACTGTGGGGAGGTATAGTACAGGACTGGGGGGGAGATATAGCACATGACTGTGGAGAGAGATATAGTACAGGACTGCGGGGAGGTATAGTACAGGACTGGGCGGAGATATAGCACATGACTGTGGAGAGAGATATAGTACAGGACTGCGGGGAGGTATAGTACATGACTGCGGGGAGGTATAATACAGGACTGTGGGGAGGTATAGTACAGGACTGGGGGGGAGATATAGCACATGACTGTGGAGAGAGATAGAGTACAGGACTGCGGGGAGGTATAGTACAGGACTGGGCGGAGATATAGCACATGACTGGAGAGAGATATAGTACAGGACTGCGGGGAGGTATAGTACATGACTGCGGGGAGGTATAATACAGGACTGTGGGGAGGTATAGTACAGGACTGGGGGGGAGATATAGCACATGACTGTGGAGAGAGATATAGTACAGGACTGCGGGGAGGTATAGTACAGGACTGCGGGGAGGTATAGTACAGGACTGCGGGGAGCTATAGTACAGGACTGTGGGGAGATATAGTACAGGACTGTGGGGATGTATAGTACAGGACTGCGGGGAGGTATAGTACAGGACTGCGGGGAGGTATAGTACAGGACTGCGGGGAGGTATAGTACAGGACTGCGGGGAGGTATAGTACAGGACTGTGGGGAGGGGCAGCACGGTGGCGCAGTGGTTAGCACTGCAGCCTTGCAGCGCTGGAGTCCCCACTAAGGACAACATCTGCAAAGAGTTTGTATGTTCTCTCCGTGTTTGCGTGGGTTTCCTCCGGGTACTCCGGTTTCCTCCCACATTCCAAAGATATACTGATAGGGAATTTAGATTGTGAGCCCCAACAGGGATAGCGATGATAATGTGTGCAAACTGTAAAGTGCTGCGGAATATGTTAGCGCTATATAAAAATAAAGATTATTATTATTATTAGATATAGTACAGGACTGCGCTGATGTATAGTACAGGACTGCGGGGATGTATAGTACAGGACTGCAGGGAGGTATAGTACAGGACTGCAGGGAGGTATAGTACAGGACTGCCGGGAGATATAGTACAGGGCTGTGGGATGTATAATACAGGACTGCAGGGAGGTATAGTACAGGACTGTGGGGAGGTATAGTACAGCATTGTTGGGAGATATAATACAGGACTGCAGGGAGATATAGTACAAGACTGTGGGGAGGTATAGTACAAGAATTTGAGGATGAATAGTACAGGACTGTGGGGAGGTATAGTACAGGACTCCAGGGAGGTATAGTACGGTACCATGGGGAGGTAAAGTACAGGACTGCGGGGAGATATAGTACAGGAGTGTGGGGAGATATAGTACAGGACTGTGGGGAGGTATAGTACAGCATTGTTGGGAGATATAGTACAGGACTGTGGGGAGGTATACTACAAGACTGTGGGGAGGTATAGTACAGGAATTTGGGGAGGTATAGTACAGGACTGCTGGAAAATGTAGTACAGGACTGTGGGGAGATATAGTACAGGACTGTGGGGAGGTATAGTACAGGACTGCGGGGAGATGTAGTACAGAACTGTGGGGAGATATAGTACAGGACTGTGGGGAGGCATAGTACAGGACTATGAGGAGGTGTAGTACAGGACTATGGGGAGGTGTAGTACAGGACTGCGGGGAGATGTAGTACAGAACTGTGGGGAGATATAGTACAGAACTGTGGGGAGATATAGTACAGGACTATGGGAGGTATAGTACAGGACTGCGGGGAGGTACAGTACAGGACTCTGGGGGGATATAGTACAGGACTGCAGGAATGTATAGTACAGGACTGTGGGGAGATATAGTACAGGACTGTGGGGAGATATAGTGTTGTGATCCTAATGGCAGAGGATCTCAGGGTCTTCAGCAAAGTCTGCAAACATAAAAACTAGCTCTTAGGGAGGTGGTAACTGAGCTGACCACATACCTGATCCTAGCCCACAACTAATAGCAGCCGGGGAACGTACCTACGTTGGTTCTAGACGTCTCGCGCCAGCCGGAGATCTAACTAACCCTTTCAGAGAAAATACAGACCTCACTTGCCTCCAGAGAAAGGTACCCCAAAGTAGATACAGGCCCCCAACAAATAATAACGGTGAGTTAAGAGGAAAGGACAAACGTAAGTATGAACTAGATTCAGCAAAGAGAGGCCCACTAAATAATAGCAGAAATATAGAAAGCGGACTTATGTGGTCAGCGAAAAACCCTACAAAAATATCCACGCTGAATATCCAAGAACCCCCGTACCGACTAACGGTATGGGGGGAGAATATCAGCCCCCTTAGAGCTTCCAGCAAAATCAGGAATCACATTATGAACAAGCTGGACAAAAAACAGAATAATACAAATAAACAAAAAACAAGAAAGCAGGACTTAGCTTATGTTGCAAAAATCAGGACCAGTAGACAAGAGCAACCAGACAAGGACTGATTACATGGATGCCAGGCAATGGACTAAGACTCCAGGAAGTTTAAATAGGAACACCCAGAGTCTTAACGAACCAGGTGACTACCAACCTGGGGAAAGAGTATCCAAGAGCCATACCACGAGTGACCACCAGAGGGAGCCAAAAAATATAGTTCATAACAGTATAGTACAGGACTGTGGGGAAGAATAGTACAGGACTGTGGGGAAGAATAGTACAGGACTGTGGGGAGATATAGTACAGGACTGTGGGGAGATATAGTACAGGACTGTGGGGAGATATAGTACAGAACCGTGGGGAGGTATAGTACAGGATTGTGGGGAGATGTAGTACAGGACTGTGGGGAGGTATAGTACAGCACTGTGGGGAGGTATAGTACAAAATTGTTGGGAGATATAGTACAGGACTGTGGGGAGGTATAGTACAAGACTGTGGGGAGGTATATTACAGGAATTTGGGGAGGTATAGTACAGGACTGTTGGGAGGTATAGTACAGGAATGTGGGGAGGTATAGTACAGGACTGTTGGGAGCTATAGTACAGGAATGTGTGGAGGTATAGTACAGGACTGTGGGGAGATATAGTACAGGACTGTGATGAGGTATAGTACAGGACTCCAGGGAGGTATAGTACAGGTGTGTGAGGCGGTATAGTGCAGGACCACGGGGAGGTATAGTACAGGACAGTTGGGAGGCATAGTTCAGGACAGTGGGGAGGCATAGTACAGATCTGTGGAGAGGTATAGTAAAGGACTGTGGGGAGGTATAGTGCAGGACTATGGGGAGGTATAGTGCAGGACCATGGGGAGCTATAGTAAAGGACTGTGGGGATTTATAGTGCAGGGCTATGGGAGGTATAGTGCAGCAGGACTGTGGGGAGGTATAGTACAGGACTGTGGGGAGGTATAGTACAGGGATATGAGAAATATAATACAGGACCATGGGGAGGTATAGTACAGGACCATGGTGAGGTAGAGTATAGGACTGTGGGGAGGTATAGAACAGGATGGTGAGGAGTTATATTACAGGACTGTGGGAAGGTATAGTACAGGGCTATGTGGGAAGGTATAGTACAGGGCTATGGGGAGGTATAGTACAGGACTGTGGGGAGGTATAGTAAAGGGCTACATAAGGTATAGTACAGGACCATGGGAAGGTATAGTACAGGACTGCAGGGAGATATAGCACAGGACTGAAGTGGTATGCTGGTATGAATCTACTGTAGAAAAGTGAAAATTGTCCTGTCAACACTGCAGTTATCAGCCCACAATATACTGTTTATTTCCATGAATGGAGAGGACCATCTACCAGACACCTCCAGCATTGCTCCTCTATAATAAAAATGGAAGATCATCTAAAACATCTTCCCACATCACATAAACATATCCTCCCTCATAATGGAACCGCATATACCCAAGTGACAGAAACTTCCACAAAATGCATTATCACTTTTGAACTTTTATAGAAAATAATATTTACCTCTCAAGCTCATGCTGGAGAAAGAATGGACTGGAATAGTAATTCTGCAAAAAAAAAATAATAATAATAATAATAATGAGTCCGATTTGTACAGTACATAATAAAGATATGTGTGATCCAGATGCCACTACAGATCTCCTGTTACCTGCTCTCCTCTCCTTCCAGCAGTTTTCTGTAAGTTGCAATTTCAATATCGAGCGCCATCTTCACGTTCAGCAGATCCTGGTACTCGCGCAGGTGGCGAGCCATCTCCTCCTTCATGTTGTGAATCTCCTCTTGCAGACGGTTAATAGTGTCCTGGTAGTTAGCAGCTTCGAGGGCGAAGTTCTCTTCCATTTCACGCATTTGGCGGTCGTAGGATTCATTCTGGAACACAACAACAATTCACTGAATGACCGTGATAACAGAATATTAGACAATTGTTGTTCATTTCACAATAACTTTTTTTTTTTGTCTTTTGCAGGACGAGTTGTAGTTTTGTATGGTACTATTTAGTCTAAATAATGTACTGAAAATTGGTAAGAAAATTCCAATGTTTGATGAAATGGTGAAAAAAATGCAATTCTCCATTTTGGGTGGGAAATTTGCCTTTACAGCTGAGCAGTGGGGATCTTTAGCAGACCCCCGGATGTCATTGTAACCCATCAGTAGCCAGCGATCACTTAGTGGGAGCAGACAGTAGGCGATGCGCTAGGACACTGGTGCTTGTTCCATTTAAACCTTGCTGTCAGAGATTGACAGTGGCATGTAAATGGTTAACAGCAGCAACCAGAATGGCAGCGACTTTCAGTGACAGATGCTGGCTATTTAGTATAGTCAGTACCTGCCGTGTGTGGTGGAAAGTCAACTCCTGAGCCCCCTCCATAAGTGAGGACCCCTTCCCAGGACGCGAATAACACGTCCATGTGCGAGAAGGGGTTAAGATTGCTTGCAAGGTTACTTTATTTTGCACTTCAGTGGCGATGGAACAGTAAAAATGGTTTCATGCAATAGATATAATGCATTATATTACTTACAGATCCTTTCATTGCATCAATCTCACAGGTCAGGGCCTGGATCTGTCTGCGGTAGTCATTAGTCTCCTGCTTAGCTTGACGCAAGGCATCATTGTTGCGGTTAGCAGCTTCAGACAGGTCAGCAAACTGCAGAAATAAAAAAGTTTAGTAATTTAAAGCCTAGCTGTCATTTCAGGCAACAGTTCACAATAGGGTGTTGTGTGTGTCTTGAAGAATTATACTATTTTTGGGCCATTATGTTACTTGTATCCTGTTTTCCCACAGACTCCATCTTTAATATTCAGTTGTCTCTGAGCTGGTGGGTGCAGACTAACTGCTATAATGTCACTCATACACTGACATGATGCATTCTTGCACTCCCTGATATGTAGCTGTGGCATGGAAAGGACATTATACAGTAGTACTGAACAGTGTAGCTGTAAATCCAGCTCTTAAGTGAAATGAACACCGCACTGCTACATAGGTCTGTCTGTGTCTGTGCCTCTCTTTCAGCCTTTTTCTCACTCTGCTCCCTCCTTCCTCTACAAATCGCTCCTCTTCATAGTCCTCAATAGGCAACTGTAATCTGATCCCTCAGTGAACTGGAAGTCCATCTTGTACTGGCCAATATGGATTTTAGTTATTTTTTTTAAAGTTAATGATGAGTTCAGGAGGCAAAGGGAAGAAGTGGCTCATAAGTGGAGAAAGAGGCACATTTCTCTGCTATGATATTTTACAAGTTTCTCATATTCACTTGTACTATAAACTTATGCCAAGTTTGTTGAAGCGACATTGACTATTTACGATAAAAAGTCAATGACAGCTACACGCTGTCATGCAATTAATGAAGTTTTGTACTATTAGTGCACATGGATATCATAGGACTGATCTTATGGTCTGTACCCTCTGAATAAGTGAGTGCAGATGTCTTTGGACCCTTCATATATTACCGTACATAGGAAATCTCATCTCATGTATTTCGTAACTCGTGTATTTCCCCTCTTACCTTGGACTTGTACCATTCTTCTGCGTCTTGCAGGTTCTTAGAGGCAACATTCTCATACTGCTGGCGGACATCGCGCAGAGCGGATGTGAGGTCTGGTTTGGCGACATCCATTTCGATTTGGACATGTTGTTCCTGGAGTTGAGCTTGAAGTTCTCGGATTTCCTGAGGAAAACAATAAAGAAGTGTTAGAAATTCAATAAATGTATATGATATCCCGAGTGGGTTGACATAGCTTTGGGTTTCCTTGATGGAACCAGTGAAGTCACCATATCTGAGATGACATCATTTAGTCTCCACAGCTACTCTCCATTAGTTGGTAGAGTTGAGCAAAACAATTTGCAGGACCCTGGTCTAGCAGTCACTTTGGTAGGCCCATGGCCACCAGACCAATGCCCTGTGAACCTTCTCCTACCTGTTAGTACCGTTTCTGATTAGTAAGCCTGTGCGATGTCGTGCATATATCATGCCACAATTATGACAGCAGGCCGGGCCTACTAATTAGATGAGACACCAAGGAACGTAACAAACAGGACGAGGTTTGCAAGGCTTTGGTCTGGAGGCCAATTGTTGCTCAACTCCTAAAAACAGAAGATCAGGTATGGTAATACTCCACACTCTGATAATTATTTCATCAAACATCGACATTGGGAGAAGGTTTGGACACCACCATATCCATTAGATGATTGGCCGGTTTACCCAAAATTGGCATTCATCTAATGTGTTTGGTCACCGATGGAAAGTATCACTTAGGTTCGGAGGTGTTAATAATCCGAGAGACCTGGAAATTTAGCTATGATCATTTTGATGATATCTGAGGACCACAAGGTGAAAAAAAGACCTGATGAGGACCACACCGTAAAATAGACAGCAGAGAAAAATGAGTGGAATATTAAAGAAATAACAGCTATGGATATGCCACAAGCTGTAAGACTGTAAAAGGGACAGTAGTCTTCACGGAAGTCCATTCTAGACCAAAGAAACCTACTTTTGTCTCCTTGCCACAAGACCACGGATAACTTTTTGTATTCTCAGTAGAAATATACTTTTTTACTTTGAATGGTCCAATATATCACAGATTACATCACATTTATCCTGCAGATGCCTAACGTAAAGTACGGTCCATGCCTCTTGAAGATTTTTTTGGATGGGACTTACCTCATCGTGTAACTTCTTCAGGAAAATGATTTCTTCTTGGAGAGATTCCAGTTTGCGTTCCAAGTCGATACGAGCCAGACTTGCATTGTCTACATCCTGCAAGGAAGAAATAAAAAGTTGGCTTTACAGACTTCAGATATTTATAGGTTTGATTGAGGTCTTCTTCATCAAGGTACAACTCTGGGGTGAAGACTCCACCCTCGGCAATCACTAGTAGTCAGTCTGGTTTATCTCTTCATTTTGGTCAACTAGATGGGGCGGTGGCAGAGTGCAGCAATATTATGAGACTTTGAAGACCTTTTAGGGCACCTGTTTCTTCTCCCAACATGTCTGTTAAGTAAATAATTGCATTTCCCAATAAATAACAAATCTGGAACATCTTTTCTACTATTCTTCCTGTCACTCCTGGAAATGTATGTGTAAAGTGGATTTGACCAATACCCTTGTCAACGGGATGTATCAGCACTTATTGGACGCTGTCAGAATTTTTATAGACCCATCTCATTGACGAGGGCGATTGTAACAAAAAGGGGGCTAATTTATTTATTATTTTGAAGGAGGAAGCAAAGGATCAAAAAGGTGAAAAATAAATCCAACCTATAGTCAGAGGAAGGCGCTCATATAAATGGGATTCCCCACTAAAAAGGTCTAATGGTTTATGGCAGGTGGAAGCAACCTCTGACGCCCCAGCCATGGTGACAATTCAACTCCTGGCATGCTGGTAGTTGTAGTTTCTCAACAGCTGGAGGGCGCAGGTTGCTGTCTTGGACTGCTGCCAGATTGTAGAGAAGGGTTCTCCCAGTGCTCCTCCAACGTCACCATAACTTAAGGTAACGTAACCAAGAACATAAACCATCATCTTCCTGAGAAGAAGACATTGCTGCTTTCTGGAGATTTCTATACAAATATTCTGCAAATATGACCAGTATCTACATCTTCAAATGCATCTTCAAAGGATGGAGAGCGACGCATTATCTGTTATGTGCAAATTTCAGCCATTACCTTCTGAACATAAATACAGAGCGATGGCTTTATAGCTTTCAATGAATAGTCACTAACTATGTGCTGTCTCTATGAGACCCCCACACCAATGTGTTACTGGCTTTACTCATGTCAATAAGTCTTTATGAAAGACCACAACTCAAAGACCCCCAGTGTGTGGACAACTGCTATGGCAACCAAATGTATCACTGACTAATCTCCCATTGTATTACTGACCGCTCCTCAAATAATGGAGCTCTGTGCTACGGCTATGGCTGTTATCACTGTGTAAGAGGGTGGACAAGGAGTCCTGTCCCACTCATGAAGACGTTGTGGCAGTTGTGCTGAAAGTTATTTTGTGTGGTAATGTTTGTTCACATTATAAAAATGATTTTTATCCTTACGACTGTTGTGTGTGTCAAGGTCCTGCAGGGTTAACTGCAAGGCTGTCCCCTGGGAGTGGCGGAAGGTGGACCTATAGGGGAACCAGTGCGAAGGCCCCACTCCCAGAGGACGTCCTTACAGTTAACTCTGCCAAGATGTCTTCATGAGGAGGACAGGACTCATTGTCCACCCTCTTACAACTAGATAGATAGATAGATAGATAGATAGATAGATAGAAGACAGATAGATAATAGATAGAAGATAGATAGATAGATGATAGTGATAGATAGATAGATAGATAGATAGATAGATAGATAGATAGATAGATAGATAGATAGATAGATAGATAGATAATAGAGCTTTTTGTAATCCCCTTACATTTTAGTGAGATCTCATTTCTATTGCGGTTTTACATCAGAAGGATTTCCTCACCGCTATATTAGAAAAGTCTGTTTGGGGTAAGTAGATAGTGGATGTGTGTAAAGTATGTCACACTGCCCCTCCATAAGGGTCTGACTGGACAGCCTCAAGCCCAGCAGGACGCAGAATGGACTGATGGTTACGCGCGCTCTCTATCATAAGGCTAGAACCCGCGACCTCCTCCAGAGGATCCTAGTTTTCTTTATTGGACCGCACCAGTCCCATCTGCCTCTATCCAGACCATCTCTGCATATGTTCAAGGCCAGACAAGGGGACAGGAAATAAGTAGTCCAGGCTTGGGTGATGCAAAAAAAACCTTTTATTCTGCCATAAAAGATGCAATGCTTCGACCATCTGCAGTCTTATAAGGTAAGATAGGGGGGGACCGGAGTCCCGATGGTGCTCTCTCGAATATCTATATTGTTGTTTGCACCACTTTGCATCCTGAAAAAGACCCATATTAGGCCAAAACGTTGCATCCCGTATGGCAGAATGGAAGTTGTTTTTTTGTAATCACCCAAACCCGGATGCTGTCTACTACTTTCTAGTTTTACATATTTCGAAGTGACCTCCTTGAGATTTGGGGTAAAAATACCCAGTTTCTTACTAATCCAAGATGAGTGCTGGGGGCAAAGTTTTCTTACTCTTGATCTCATAGGAAACGTCAGAGCTCCTTCTTTACATCTCCATGATGTACATTAGTTTCTGGGATGCTAGGAGTTCTAGTCACACGGCCACGTTTTCCATTTACAGTGAAAAAAAAAAAAAATTCTGCTTTGAATTGAAAAAGGGTTAAGCGCTGCTGTGGGTGGGACGCGTTGGCACATCAGCTATCTCCGGATTGCACAACTTTATTTTTATTTTTTTTCACCCGCGTGATCATTAGCTGCTTAACAGGAAAGTTATGTAATGCACAAGGACTACTTCCTGCACAAAAATCATATGATACAAACAATATATGTATATATTTTTTTTTCATGGCCGTCTAATCAAATGAATAGAAGAATTTCCTTTGCATCCCACACATAATAAAATGCTGCGAGCAACAAAACCCTACAATAATCCCACAGAGCGAGCTTTTCTTCCAGGCTATTGGTCTGGTTCCCACATTCCTTGATGAAGGCGTGAGAAAGCAGCAGCGCTCGTCAGGAAAGGAAACAGATGGGCCCTTTGCTCTATGGCTGCAGTGTAAAACACTTTTGTGCCGGGCCATGCCGAGGGGACGCCTCTTTGTGTAAAGGAATGGGCGATGGGAGTTAAGACACAGACTGAGGACCCTTGGATCACACAAGTGGTGGCCATTGTGTGCAGTCCTCTAGGAACTGAATGCTTAGGGCTCGTGAATCCTGCGGCGGGGCAACTTCAGACCATGGAAGACTAAACTAGACTTGTTAGACTATCTGATAGAGTTATGAGCCTCTTAATGAATGGCTCCCATAGAGGGGAGGACTGTCACGCCCTCTCTATGAGCCCGAGCCGCTCAGTATTAGTGGACCACGTGGAATTGACTCATCCTTATATTACATGGAAAAGATAAAATGTCCAGATCCACAGTAATCACTTCAATGAGGGGACTGTATCATTCATAAAAAGGTTTTTCATGATGAATAAATAATTTGCTTAAATATGTTTGTTTTTTTTCAATCTGGTATAAACGCCGCTGTTCTCCTGAATCCGGCGATGTTTTCCTTGTGTTTCTGCGCCTCTCCGTTCCTGAGATATGGCCCTTTCTCCTGTGTATATAAAACTAGTCTTGTTAATCAAGTGGGTGTGGTCCTCCACTCATCTGTGGGCGTTTTCTCGAGGACCACACCCACTTGACTAACAAGACTAGTTTCGTATTCAAGGAAGAGAGAGCCGTATCTCAGGAACAGAGAGGCGCAGGAACACAAGAAAAACATCACCGGATTCAGGAGAACAGTAGCATTTACATCAGATAAAGCATTACATATTTATGACAATTTTTTTTTTTTACCATAAAGACATTTTTATGAATGAAACAGGCATTGGGGTAATTACTGTGGATCTGGATTCTAAATTTGCAACCTCTGTTACGTGTGATGTTACATTTTACCTTTTCCAGGTCCTTTTGTTAAGGAGCAAAACAGGAAAATTCAATGACGGGCCTGAAGAGGCGGAGCTTGATAGGCATTCTCTCATTGGTGTGTATGGAATCCTTGTGACATGCCCCGCCCACTAAAGAATAGTCTCTCTATATATATACATATAATTTTTCACTTTTGACAGGAGTGTAAAGGGAACATATCACTGCCATAGGGGGCTTGTATTCAGATCTATCAGTTCGTGGGTGTGACAGCCGAGATCTCAGAGTCCTGCTGCAAGTTTCATGCAGAACTAAGCATTTATTTGAATGGGGTTATTTTGAGGGGCGCACACATGGATTTTTCCAAGCCCCATTCACATGATTTCTGCAATGCGGGAATTTGCTGTTATACAAAATTTCTATTCTTTTATGCAAAATTGGCAAAAAAAGGGAAAAAAAAATTGTAATTTGACATCACGCTGGCTTTTTTCATTTCTACAAAAAAACTTATTAAAGTTACATTAATCATCAACTAAATATTTGACAGTAGAGTTGAACACAAGCTATTGTTCTCTATTATCGGCGACTCATGATATGCTTCTAAAAAGTGTAAAAAATAAATAAATAAATAAATCCCTTCTCCCCGGGTTTCTTTAAACTGTATCTCCAGTGTTAAGAAGCACCGGAAATATTATACATGGGCGACTAATATTAGCGGCATTTTGTATAAGCCGACGACTAGCGTTACGTCTCCTTTAAATATTTAATTGATACAGTTGGCCACTAGGGGGCACAGGAGAGAAAAGCCTCATGGTGCCAACAGGAAAGAAGGGGGCGTCAGTCAGCGTTTCCTGGGGGTTGTTTTTGAGTATCGCATCTGCAAAGCCACAAACCTGTCGGAATGACTGAAGATTGCTCTCGGCTTCTTCTTTCTGAATCATTTCATCTTGCAGCCTACAAGCAAAAAAAAAGATAATAAATGTAATCCTATAAAAATAAAATAAGAGACCCGCCACCATAAAAGAATATAGTGTAACCAAATTGATCATTTTTATCCTATAAGGAATGAAAGAAGATACCCCCCCAATCAAAATAAGAATATTTCCTAAAAAGAGGTTAAGTCAGCTACCAGAAAGTCACATCTAAAAGTTATAAAGACTCATAATCCTACAGATCTAGCAGAGTTGACTTAGTTAATGTTGACTTTGTCATCCTGGAATGTGTTTTACATAGGGCTGCAACTACATTTTGCATAGTAATATCTAATAATGTCTCCAGAACATTGCACCTAATGAAATTAATTCTAATAATTATCTTATAGGATATTAATTAATAATTGTGTTACCCCGTATATATAAAACTTTCCCCGTTCCCACCACCATGCTGCAAGCTAGGCCCCTATCCCAATTCTGACCTGCCACACCCATCCAGCCGTGGACCCACAGACCAGACTCTTTTGTAGCCAAGATCTCGCTCTCTTTTTCGCTTGCCTCGGGCACCGCCACTAGGATCCCAGACCTAATATTATCCTGCATGGCTGGAGTTTTTCATCTTTTTTTGTTTGGACCAGCAATCTAAACACTGATGGATAAAGTGCCCCCTTGTTCCAAGCCAAAAAAAACATTAACCCTAACGGTCAACGCCGGCCTGACCTACATACTTCAACAACTTCTCTTGGCAAGAAACTTTTTCTCTTTTTTGAAGGCCACATGTTTAAGAAAACGAGTCATTCTGAAAACTTGGTGAAGCAAATTTAGGAAGAAAAAAGAACCCCAATCATACTGGAGAAAGTAACCATTGAGTGGTGAAGCAAGGAACTTACACAACAGATTGGGGAAAGTTTAAGCTTCAAGAATAAACTTTAGACCTGACTATTCACTCTAAGCAACGATCATCGAGCTACGACTTGCCGACTTTGGACGCATCAAACCAAGAGAGCAATCACCGGAGAAGGACATCATGGTCGGAAGAATGGGAGGAACGAGGAGAAGGAAGAATAGAAAGAACAAGTCGAAGGAAGAATAGGAGGAATAAGGTGAAGGTAGATCGGTAACCTGATGGCTTGATACTGTCAAGATAATGGTGGAGAAGACCCTGGTGGACCTATCTAGGCTTGCACATAATCAATCTTCCTACTTATAGTTTATCCACCATCAAGTCGCCGTGGCTCAAGATTGAGACGAAGGCTGTTAAATAAATACATTTAGACAAAGGATGTTTTCAATGTTGCATAATTCAATGGCAAGAAACTTACTTTTCTCTGAGTCTTTGCAGATCATCTCCCAGGTTGTCTCTGTCCACTTCCACCCTGGCTTTCTCGTTAGTGAGAAGATCCACTTGCCTCCTGAGGTCCCTCATTTCTTCTTCGTACAGGTCGCCCACCCTGGAGGTCCCCTTTCCTTTCAGTTGTTCTAATTCAGCCAAAAGTATCTTGTTCTGCTGCTCCAGGAACCGAACTTTGTCAATGAAGTTGGCAAACCTGTCATTGAGCTCCTGCATCTCAGCCTTCTCGTTGGTCCTGTTGGCTTTGAACTCCAAGTTGATGGCATCTGCCAGGGAGAAGTCTACACTATCTGTTAGCCTGGCTGGAGGAAGGCTGCTCCTCAGCCTGACAGAGGAAGACTTGGTTAGAGTAGCTGGGGAAGAAGAGGTTGTGTAGACCACTCTGCTGGTGAGACCACCACCACTGCTGTATCCAGGGCGGTAGGCATTGCCCAGGGTGTACCTGTTGCTGGAGGTGGCATAACGGCTTCCAGAAGAGCTGGATCTGGGGTTCCCCCCAAAGAGCCTCTTGTATGAAGACTTGGTACTCATGGTGAGCAGATATTCCTTGGTATGAGGTGGCAATGCAGGCTGCAGTGGTCCCCTGTGCAGACCAGTCAGTGCTTCAGCAGGAGACAGAACTGGCATGTAGACTGGCATTTATAGTGCAGATAACGGCACAGGGGTGAGGAGTGATGCCACAGGCGACCAATCAGCTGGGCCTCACGGGGACCTTCACTAATCCACAGCCAATAGAAGCTCGCAGGGCTGGACCTCAGAGCTGGAGCATCGTTATTTGTCTCCTGCCAGTGAGATCTCAACTTCTGCCAAACTTTTTTTTTTTTTAACTTCTAAAAGTTTTCAGAAGTTTCTTCCAACTTCTGCGTGCTATAAAGAAAAGCGCAGAAACCTTCTAAAAACAGGCTAGGGGCAATGGGACACAAAGAATATTTATTTCTGACACTGTAGAATGCAATAATGCCAGGGCATGCTGGCATTTGTAGTACTACAACAGCATCACTTTGGACTAATAGCTCAAGGATATTGCGGCAGGGTTGGCACCATAATTGACACTTAAGACTAATGGCACATGCTGAGATTTGTAGTTCCACAGCATTAAGCTTCATGATATGCAATATAAGTAACTGTTTCTAGAATGGTTTGTATATCTGTGGTTCAATTTGATGGGCATGCTGGCATTTGTAGTGCTACAACAGCATCACTTTGGACAAATAGTTCAAGGATGTTATACCAGGTATATGCAGGGTTGGCAGCTGCAGCTCCACCATAATTGATGCATAAGACTAATGGCACATGCTGGGATTTGTAGTTCCACAGCATTAAGCCTCATGATATGCAATACAAGTAACTGTTTCTAGAATGGATTATCTGTCGTTCAATTTGCTGGGCATGCTGGTATTTGTAGTGCACTGCAGCTGTTAGGAAGGCTACTTGACTAAGCTTGCCTCACCCCATTGTAAAATGGTGATGTCATATCCAGTCCCAAGTGTGTTCTTCGCCATAGCAACCCAGTATAACATGACAAAAAGTTTCCTCTTTTGAGATGAGTCCACCCCCCAACACTGGGGCTCCTGCCCCAGTAATGGGTTTTATCAGTCATCCCAATATGTAGATTTCAGTAACCACTGGGGGATGGATTTATTTTTTTGCAGGATGTGAAATTTAGGAACACAGGCAAATGCTGCTCTGCAGACAAAGGATCCCAGGCAAACCTAGCCCAGTGTGGGGATGGGTGGGAGCTGGGGGGATTCAGCAGCAGCAGAGTCCAGCCCCTGTCTGCCTCCATCCACAACCCATCCTCCCTACACATGAGAATTTCATTAGCCACATCCAGATGTAGCAGAGCTCAATCTCATTTAACTCTTTGGGAACCGAAGATTTTTGAGCAAAAAGATTTTCTTTCTGTGTTAATTCTATTATGTACATGGATGTGCCATGAAAGTGTCATTTTCTCGTATGTGGAAAAATTAAAAAGAAAAAATTCTCCACCTTCTGCATTCTGTCAGTCTCAGAAAATCGAACTGCACTCGGATGTCATCCAAGTGCAGTCCGAGTTTTTTCATGGGCCCATTTACTTGTATTGCTGATTTTGATCCGACCCTCAGATCAAAATCGGACATATCTTTGCGGTTTTCCAAGGACCGAGATCACGGATATGGCATTGGCCCCATAGACTATCACAGTTACGAGCAATATACGTGAAAATCACGGATAACGCTCATATAAAAAATTGAATGTCTGAATGAAGCTCAATAATGAAAAAGAATGGCTAAGATTACTCACATTATTTTTCATATTTTTTCTCAGTTTTTTAAGTAAAAACAATATAGCATGTCTGTAGTTTATATTGTCGGCTTTTGGTATTTTTTTGCACTTTTTTTCCTAGGTCAGTGCTATTTTGAGGTAAGATGTTTTCCTTTTGGCTTCTCCATAGATCTGAAAAAGAAATGCATGTATGTCATGTGACAAAAGAAAAAGCCAGAAAAATAACTACAAAAAATTCAACTAATGCAGACCAGGGAATATTTGGTCCAAGCGCGATTCGACAAAACATCGGATCGCCCTCGGACCAATGTTATTCTATGGGGCCGTGCACATGTCCGATTTTTTTTCCTCGGACCGAGCCTGTCCAAGGAAAAATTGCAGCAAGCAGGAATTGCATCCTTAATCCTTATCTCCGTGGCTTTTTTTTTTCCAGTGTGAAAAAGAAAGAAAAAAAAAAAGATAAAGCTATGATTGTTTTTGATCCGAGTCAAGAATTAAATTTACCCCTTTGAAATCAATGGGGTCTGTGAAAAAAAAAAAAGAAAAACAGCACATGGAAGCCATCTGTGTGTCTTTTACTGATTAGGGGTTGGAGAAGTTTGTTTTTTTTTTTTTGCATATGAGACATTGATAGTAAAAATGGACATGCAGACCAAAAATGGATGAAAATCGGATCCAGCGCATTTAGGAAAAAACAACCCATTATTTGTCAAATACGAAAAAAGCAGATGTCTGAATGAGGCCTAAATCACATAAAAAAAGATTCTCTACTGTAAGTTTATCGGCAAAACACAAATGATACTTTGTAACGCCATTGGATGTGTAAATGACAAACTTAGCTCTGCCGTTCCCTCGTTTATTTGTGACAAACTCCGCTCTGCTGTACCTCTAGCCATTTTTTTTCAACATCAGAAAAAGCAGCAGACGTAGCGATTTCTTGGTAAAACCGTTACACAGACTGATTCGTGCTTTCAATGGTTAAGCCGGACGTTTCTGCATCTGGGTGACTTGACTTGAGGCGCGGCAGTCTTTTCTTGTGGGGACAGCCCTTCTCAGTCATTTCCTTCCTCCATTGTAGCGCGGGAAATCTAGGGAGGGTTTCCAAAAAGAAAAAACGACTTCTAAAATGTGCATCCAATACTTGCAGAGATTACTCCTTCCTCCCACAAGGTTTTATGGTCCAAGTCTGAGGCTAGAAATTTCCATGACTAATGAAGAGTAAGAATCCGGAGAGATGTAGCGGAGGAGAAAGAATCCGAATTCTGCATTTAATAGCTGACCTTTAGTAATTGGCTCAGTGAAAGCAAATCAAGTCAATTCACGCCAAGAAGCGGTGATAAATGCTAAGGAGATGAGAATGAAATGACTCCGCCATTAGGCTATGTGCACACGTCTTTTTCTGCCTGCAAAAGTGTCCCATAAAATGAACATAGTGCACAGCAATGTCAAAACGACCCTGCTGTGCGCGTGTTCCGTCTTATGTCACTTCTTTTAACACTTCAGGGTTCAGCATGTTCATTCTTCAGACGCCTTCCCCTTGGAAGCCACCGACTCTCTATACTTCATACTTTAGAGCCACCACAAGAACAACGGCAAGACCGCTTTAGGAAAATGACTTCTGGCGCCTTCACTTGGGAAAACCTGCTGGCTGCGCCAAGGTCTAAAAGACACCATGTGCACATAGCCTAAGAGCAGCACACTAGAGCTGGTGGAGGTCGGAAGGGCACCAAGGGGCACAGATTTGGAAGTAGCATTTGTTCTCTGGATCTGGTGCCAGATGGGAACCAAAGTGTTATCTGTCAAATGGACAGCTCTGGTGCTGCATATCGAATCCCATTCACTTCAATACGAGCTGAGCCACTGTACCCAAGAACAGCCAGTACACAGTGAATGGAGCTGTGCTGTTCAGGTTCTACACATTGTACAATTTGTGATCTGTAATCATGTGGGTGTCGTGTTGAACCCCTACCAATCTGATATTTATGACTAATCCTAAGGTGTCGTACTTACTCCTCTACAGGTTTGGGGCATTTACACATTATAGAGGGAGGTTCTTGCTGTACAGGACCTGGCCAGTCCTTCTGTTACATGGTCATCGGAATAAAAGGCATCCAGTGGAATGTAAGCCCAGCTCCAGTTTCTGAAGCCAAATCCATAATGAGCTTTTATCTTGATTTGCAATAGACTTGGCTAGTGGGTGACCGGGGAATATATTGCAATGGTCCTTTCTGTGTTGTAGCCATTGTGACAAAGTGCTGGAGGGGAGATACGTCTCACTGAGGCTATGAGCTTCAGTGATTTGAAACCTAGGAGTTTGCTCCAGCACACTATGTGTTGAGAGGGGTTAATCGGGCATTTTAAGGGCTGGGTTTTTGTGGACAATCATAGGTTGCCCACCTTATCTCCGCCCAAGGGTGTAGTCTGGGGTTTAAATAGAAGGCCTCCTGAGGCAGTCAGTGTTCAGTGTGTCCGGAGAGGCTAACTCCAGAGACGTGTTTGTTCTAACCTTAACCATGTGTTTTTGTTAACCCTGGGCAGGCAGATCCCCTCTATCACAAGGACTGTGCTTTGTGTTACCCACTTTGTTTTTCATGTGTTAGCCGAAAGGGCCATGTTTATTTTAACTTCTCCACGGTTTATGCCGCAATTATAATAAACCAGTGAAGATCTTAAAGAGCCAGTGTTCCCATGCCTACCTCCGGGCACAGCTGAGTGAGCCGATCTACCACACCATGTTGCGTTGGCTTCATATTATATCTCTTGATTTTGGGAGATGGTCAGAGCTGAGCAAATCTCCGGAGCTTTATCTCAGTCCCAGCATGTCCTCAGTGATGGTGACAATACAGCTCCTTGTTCTCCTCACAACTGTCACAAGGATCTCATTAGTTCCTGTTGGGGAGCTGACCTCTTTTTTTTTGTGGAGAATTTGCAAATAGATGAAGATCTAGGTTTGTCTTTCTATTGCTATAAAAAAAATCCAAAAATATTTGTGAACATTGTCAGGATGCGGCCATGATCCTGCAGCCGCTGCACACATAATTACAATAAGGGCATTCTGGACTACTACACACGGGGCCAAGGCTCCGGGAAGGAGAGTGCATGGTCAGATCACTTGCAATATAGTGATGCAAAGAGTAAGGGATGGATTCCTGCAGCTCTGCTACCTGCCCATTACAATTTGTATTAAGGACGCAGATTTAATTACATGCTTCAGAAAGCCACCCACAGTCATCTGCCCGGCACCATCTTTGAGATACAGGTGGTTCCATGTCATTGTGCCACATATGTCATTCAGCAGGATCCCTCCCAGAAGAGGCCTATGGCGCTCACAGAAGTGGTACCACATCAAATAATCATTTTGTTTCTTATTTGTTTGGCGCAATTAATTTGATTAAAAAAGTGCAAGCGCAAGTGCAAGCACAATGGGTGAGAAAGTGAAGAGGGGGCACATTGAATAACAAACTGTGGGGGGCCCACATTGACTGACAACCTGTGGAGGGCACAGTGGGTAGTGACTTTATATTTTTAAAAGGGGGTACACAGTGGATAACTTATATTTTTATTGGTCAGGGAAGAGTAGTCTATGGATTTGTAGTTAATAGGGGATGTGCATAATGTTGGTTTTATCATTTCTATTTTCAATGGAGGTGCACAGTGGTGAATTATTTATTAGTGCTGCAGGGCATATTTATCATGTTTGCACTCAGGGGTGAGAGTGGGGTGTCATATACAGTATATGAAACCTTTTATTTTAAGGGCATGGAGAGCTGCTGAAAGAGCATGGAGAAGCCGACTTCCGTGCATCAAACTCTGCAAAGGCAAGAAGTCATGGCTGGAAGAAAAATCAGCATAAAGGACCTACCAGATGGAGAAGAAAATAAAGGAAACGACTCTAATCAGATAAGTCATTGCATGTGAATATTCATTTTGTATCTGTACTGTATTGCCTGCAAAGAAATGATGGGAGTAATAGTTTTCTTTGTAAAACAACCTCCCTTATTACCGTAAGTCAAGTGGCATCTAATTACATAGCTGCATATATTTTACATAGTGTCTTCTCTTGTTATGCATAGCGCTGTCCATTATTATATAGTATACATCATCCATTAATATGTATAACAGTGTCCATCATTATATGTGTTCTCTTATTTTGTAGTGCAGCATCAATTATTACACAATTTACTCCCTTATTATGTACTGCATAGTGCCATCCATTATTACATAGTAACATCCATTATTATGTATAGTGTCAAATGTTAGTTCATATTGTCCTCCCTTATTATGTAGTGCCATCTGTTATTACAGTGTCCTCTCTTATTATGTAAAGTGTCATATGTTATCAGTGTTCTCCTTTGTTTTGTATAGCATCATCCATTATTAAACAATTCTCTCCCATATTATGTATAGTGTCATCCATTATTAATTTCCTTATCATGTATAGTGTCATCCATTATTACATAATTTCCGCCCTTATACATAGTGTTATACATTACTACATAGTCTACTCCCTTATTATATATAGTGTCATCCATTACTACATAGTGACCTGCCTTATTACGTAGTGTCATCCATTATTAGTGACCTCCCTTATTATGTATAGCAGTGTCCGTTATTATACCACAGTGTCCTCCCTTCTTATGTAAGGTGTCATCCATTAATAATTACATAATTTCCTCCCTTATTATGTATAGTGTCATTCATTATTACATAGTGTCTTCCCTTATTTTGCATAATGGCATCCATTATTATACTATAGTGTCCTCCTTTATTTTGTATAACAGCATCCATTATTAAACAAATCTCTCCCATATTATGTATAGTGTCATTTATTATTAACTAGATGGCGGCCCGATTCTAATGCATCGGGTATTCTAGAATATGCATGTCCACGTAGTATATTGCCCAGTGACGTAGTATATTGCCCAGCCACATAGTATATTGCCCAGCCACATAGCATATTGCCCAGCCACATAGTATATTGCCCAGTCACGTAGTATATTGCCCAGTGACGTAGTATATTGCCCAGTGACGTAGTATATTGCCCAGCCACGTATTATATTGCCCAGTGATGTAGTATATTGCCCAGTGACGTAGTATATTGCCCAGCCACGTAGTATATTGCCCAGTGACGTAGTATATTGCCCAGTCATGTAGTATATTGCCCAGTGACGTAGTATATTGCCCAGTTACGTAGTATATTGCCCAGTGACGTAGTATATTGCCCAGCCACGTAGTATATTGCCCAGTTACATAGTATATTGCCCAGTCACGTAGTATATTGCCCAGTGACGTAGTATATTGCCCAGTCATGTAGTATATTGCCCAGTGACGTAGTATACTGCCCAGTTACGTAGTATATTGCCCAGTGACGTAGTATACAGCAGAGAGCCACGTAGTATATTGCCCAGCCACGTAGTATATTGACCAGTCACGTAGTATATTGCCCAGCTACGTAGTATATTGCCCAGCCACGTATGTCACAGGTTAAAAAATAAAAAATAAACATATACTCACCTTCCGAGGGCCCCTTGTAGTTCTGTCGCCTGTGTGCGGTGCAGGCGGCAGCTTCCGGTCCCAGGGTGTGATGACGTCGCGGTCACATGACCGTGACGTTATGGCAGGTCCTTCTCACAGACCATCCTTGCTACCGGAACCTGCCGCTTGCATGGAGTGGTCACCGGAGCGTCGCGAGGAGCGGGAAAGGCGGCGGAAGGCGAGTATATAATGATTTTTTTTTTTTTCTATTATTTTTAACATTAGATGTTTTTACTATTGACGCTGCATAGGCAGCATCAATAGTAAAAACTTGGTCACACAGGGTTAATTGCGGCGGTAACGGAGTGAGTTACCCGTGGCATAACGCGATCCGTTACCGCTGGCATTAACCCTGTGTGAGCGGTGACTGCGGGGAGTATGGAGCGGGCGCCGGGCACTGACTGCAGGGGAGTAGGGAGGGACTAATCGGACTGTGGCCGTTGCTGATTGGTCGCGGCAGCCATGACAGGCAGCTGGCGAGACCAATCAGCGACTTGGATTCCATGACAGAGGCCGTGACCAATGAATATCCGTGACAGACAGACAGACAGGACGACAGACGGAAGTGACCCTTAGACAATTATCATGTATAGTGTCATCCATTATTACATAATTTCCGCCCTTATGCATAGTGTTATACATTATTACATAGTCTACTCCCTTATTATATATAGTGTCATCCATTATTACATAGTGACCTGCCTTATTATGAACAGTGTAATCCATTATTAGTGACCTCCCTTATTATATATAGCAGTGTCCATTATTATACCAGTGTCCTCCCTTATGTAAAGTGTCCATTATTAATTACATAATTTCCTCCCTTATTATGTATAATGTCATTCATTATTACATAGTGTCTTCCCTTATTTTGTATAATGGCATCCATTATTATACTACAGTGTCCTCCTTTATTATGTATAGTGATGTACATTACTACATAGTGTACTTACATATACAGTGAAGGATACCTTTGTATGAGATTTGTATTAGTGTGTAGGGTGTGGTTTGTATTCATTTTGAGGATTCACAAGCAGCAGCCAGGGCAATACACTCGTCTGATGTCTTGTACATCTGTGTATTTATACATTTCCCATCAAATGACCCAAGATTTGTCTCCTTTCCCTCCCCACACGTCAGATGACCCACTTTGAACAGCCGGAGGCACCTTTAATCTGCACAATACCATGCGTTCACCATTAGTGGCCCAGCAGGAGACCTAATCTTGCATTTTTTAAGTGTCTTGCATTTATCAGGGAGTTGAGCACAATTAGAAAAACATGGCTAGTCTTTCCGTGTGTTGTGTCTGGTATTGCAGCCCAGCTCCGTTGAAGTAAATGGGGCTGAACAGTATTAACACATTAAATCTGTAGACAAGAATGGTGCTGTTTCTGAGAGCAGCCATGTTTTCTAATCATCGGCAACCTGGTTAACAGATTCAGATCCAGAATATTTTCTGCCTCCAGGACCAGACACAGTTTTACCATTTTTTATGACCAATGCAAGTTTTTGGCCAGTCGTGCATGTATCTTTGCAGGTGAGTGACGTAATCGGTTCCGCTCACCTCTGATGCGCCGGTGATTGCCAACAGATAATTCCTTTAAGACCACCTTCAATCAGCTAAAGTAGAGTCACTATAAAAAGTGGCTCTTGCCCTGTATGACTGATGGCAACTGGTGATGAGTGAATGTGCTCGGTTAAGGTGTTATCTAAGCATGCTCGGGTGCTAATAGACTTTTTACATCCACTTTGTTTCTATTACCATGTACACATTTGTATAAAAAGCAATATAAAACAGTATAAACTACATATACGATAGTAAAGCCACTGACATGTTCAGTACAATGTCTAGAGTTATTTTGGTGGCGAGCATAACTTCATACTTTCTGATTACTGCATGTTTGCAATCTTATATCTTGGCAAGCCCGGATAATGTGGAATCATGGAAAGAAACAGCTTCCAAGAAAAATAATTTGTTGAAACTGCAGTGTATGTACACCATATATGGATACAAATAGGTCCGCAGATCAGAGCGCATATATTTTATGGGTTATATTCTGTAGTGTAGACTTCTTTTTCGACTCATTAAATATCCACTTTAGTTTACGAACATGTTTTATCCATGTTTTTTTTAATGGATAGTTCAGTAACCCATTATCGCCTATGGGGCTGTTCACGTTACTCTGCATTTTGTGGATCGAGTGTCCATGAAAAAAAACAGACATGGTCGATTTTGAGTCATAAAACAAACTAGCCAATTCTAATCAATGAGTCCATGAAAAAACAGAAATTGTCAGAAATGTACTCCAGCCCCCGGACTGGAGTAAGATAGAAGAGATTTGTACGCCAGCCCCCCGAAGTGGAGTAAGATACATGGAAGTTGTAGGCCAGCCTTCTGGAGTGAGGTAAGATACAAGGAAGTTGTACACCAGCCCCCGGAGTGGGGTAAGATACAAGGAAGTTGTACGCCAGCCCCCCGAAGTGGAGGAAGATACAAGGGATTTGTACGCCAGCCTCCTGGAGTGGAGTAAGATACATGGAAGTTGTATGCCAGCCTTCTGGAGTGGAGTAAGATACATGGAAGTTGTACACCAGCCCCCGGAGTGGGGTAAGATACAAGGAAGTTGTACGCCAGCCCCCGGAGTGGGGTAAGATACAAGGAAGTTGTACGCCAGCCCCCCGAAGTGGAGTAAGATACAAGGGATTTGTACGCCAGCCTTCTGGAGTGGAGTAAGATACAAGGAAGTTGTATGCCAGCCTTCTGGAGTGGGGTAAGATACAAGGAAGTTGTACACCAGCCTCCTGGAGTGGAGTAAGATACAAGGAAGTTGTACGCCAGGCCCCCGAAGTGGAGTAAGATACAAGGAAATTGTATGCCAGCCTTCTGGAGTGGGGTAAGATACATGGAAGTTGTACGCCAGCCCCCGGAGTGGAGTAAGATACAAGGGATTTGTACGCCAGCCCCCCGAAGTGGAGTAAGATACATGGAAGTTGTACACCAGCCTTCTGGAGTGGGGTAAGATACAAGGAAGTTGTAGGCCAGCCTCCTGGAGTGGAGTAAGATACATGGAAGTTGTACGCCAGCCTCCTGGAGTGGGGTACGATACAAGGAAGTTTTATCCCAGTAAGATACAAGGTGTCAGATCTTTAGGAACTCCTAAAGTGAACCTGCAGAACCACGACAATGAACCTCCCAAGGGTGAGCTGGCCTGGTGGACCACCCCCAATACAAGGAGCGTTAGGGGCAGGCCAGAGGAAGACTATTGCCGCAGAAGCTGATACCCGGGGACAGGAAGTAGGAGCGGAAAAGACGCAGAACTGGCTATAACGGAGACACAGGACAGACTGGCAATGACTGAGACTAAGAATAGGCAGGATGTGGCGGACGCCCTGGACAGACTGGATATGGCGGGAACACAGGACAGACTGGATATGGCGGGAACACAGGACAGACTGGATATGGCGGGAACACAGGACAGGCAGGGTATGGCGGAAACACAGGACAGGCAGGTTATGGCGGAAACACAGGACAGGCAGGGTATGACAGATGCACAGGACAGAGCATGGTATGGCGGACGCACAGGACAGAGCAAGGCACAGAGGGACCTGGGTCAAATGGGGACAAATGACAATCAGGCATGGAGCAGAGGAAGGAGTTACCTTAAAGAGACCGAGTGCTGCAGAACTTCAAAATCCTCCAGAATCATAGAGTGGAGGAACGGAGCGTCTGCAGACCAGAGAGAGGAAGTGCGCGTGCGCAGTGAGAGGCGCGCACGCGCACCCGACGAGAGCCAGGGACCGGTGGCGAGTCAGGAGAAGGGACCGGAAGGCGCGCGAACACAGCTGGAGCGTGACAGGACGGGTAAGTATGCGGGCACGCAGAGAGAGCAGCAGGCGCGGCGGCAGGTGGTGCCGTGACACAAGGAAGTTGTATACCAGCCTCCTGGAGTGGAGTAAGATACAAGGAAGTTGTACGCCAGGCCCCTGGAGTGGAGTAAGATACAAGGAAGTTGTACGCCAGCCTCCTGGAGTGGAGTAAGATACAAGGAATTTCTGGTAGAAGCACCTTGATGAATCACCCCCAATGCCTTAATCCATAAAAGCCATATTAATTGGTTCAACACCTTTTGAGTGTGTTCACACAGTCGTTTTGCTGTTTTTTGGAGTTGAAACTGAGTAGAAACTCCAGGTTTTTGAGCATTTGGGGTATATGCACATGATGTCTTTTCAGGCGGATTTAACCTGGAATCTGACTGAAAAAGTGCTGCAAAGAACAGTTTAAAAAATGAAACTAATGTACATCAATGTATAAACAACATTGCTGTGCACGTGTTGCTCCTTTTGTTACCTTTTTCAACCGCCTCAGGATTTAGAACCCATAGAAGTAGTATGTTCAGTTATTGGCTACATACACATGACATGACGTATTTTAAACTCAGGAGAACCTGACGAGTAGGGTTGGGCGAAACGGGTCGTTCATTTTCAAAAGTCGCCGACTTTTGGCAAAGTCGGGTTTCATGAAACCCGATCCGACCCCTGTGCGGGGTCGGCCATGCAGTACGCGACTTTCGCGCCAAAGTCGCGTTTCATATGACACGTTCAGCGCCATTTCTCAGCCAATGAAGGTGGACGCAGAGTGTGGGCAGCGTGATGACATAGATCTCAGTCCCCACCATCTTAGAGAAGGGCATTGCAGTGATTGGCTTGCTGTCTGCGGCGTCACAGGGGCTATAAAGGGGCGTTCCCGCCGACCGCCATCTCACTGCTGCTGATCTGAGCTTAGGGAGAGGTTGCTGCCGCTTCGTCAGAAGCAGGGAGAGCGTTAGGCAGGGTCCATTAACCACCAAACCGCTTGTGCTGTAGCGATTTCCACTGTCCAACACCACCTTCGGTGTGCAGGGACAGTGGAAGCTACATTTTTTTATTTTTTTTCCTCAGCGCTATAGCTCATTGGGCTGCCCTAGAAGGCTCCCTGATAGCTGCATTGCTGTGTGTACGCCACTGTGCAAACCAACTGCTTTTTTCAAAGCACAAATCCTCTTGTTCCTTCCTTTCTGCACAGCTATCTTTTTTGTTTGTCCACACTTTTTATTTAATTTGTGCATCAGTCCACTCCTTATTGCTGCCTGCCATACCTGGCTGAGATTACTGCAGGGAGATAGTAATTGTAGGACAGTCCCTGTTTTTTTTTTTTTTTTTGTGGGAGATTAAGATTGGCATTTCTGCTAGAGTGCCATCCCTGTGTGTGCCATCTCTCACTCAGTGGGCCATAGAAAGCCTATTTATTTTTTTGCTTGATTTGGGTTCTAAAATCTACCTGAAAAAAAATCACTACATCAATCAGTGGGAGAAAAATATTGGCCTCAGGGCTTGTGTGCCACTCCTGACTCCTGTGTGTGCCATCTCTCACTCAGTGGGCCATAGAAAGCCTATTTATTTTTTGGCTTGATTTGGGTTCTAAATTGTCCCTGAAAAAATCATTTTATCTTATTTGGTTTCTAAAGTCTCCCTGTAAAAATCATTTTATCTTATTTGGTTTCTAAAGTCTCCCTGAAAAAAAAAAAATAGGTGGGAGATTAATATTGACATTAGTGCTTGAGTGACAGTCCTGCGTGTGTGGCATCTCTGTGATTTGGTGCCACAGAAAACAGAGTGTGTAACATTGTGCCTGATTTTCCTTGTGGTCTCACCAACCTGTAAAGGGATATTGAAATCATACTGAAGTTATAGCTCACCGTGTAAGTTGTTTGACAGCAACAAATAAAGTTACTTTGGTTAAGTTTTTAAAACAATGAGGAAGTCTGGTGCAAGAGGTCGTGGCCGTGGGCGTTCATTGTCAGCTGGTAATGATGGTAGTGGTAGTGGAGCATCAGGTGGTCGTGGGGATAAAAATATTCCACCTAAGTCTGGAGCTGTGGAGCCAGTTTCGTCGTCAGGCTACACAAGGCCTCGAACGCTCTCTTTTCTGGGAGTAGGAAAACCGCTTTTAAAGCCGGAGCAGCAACAGCAAGTTTTGGCTTACCTTGCAGACTCAGCCTCTAGCTCTTTTGCCTCCTCTTCTGAAACTGGTAAATGTAAAAACAGCGCGTCGCTTGTGGACGTTCACGGTCAGGGACAAGTCGCTTCCTTGTCCTCTTCAGCAAAAACAACAAGAGAGAAGGATGCAGCAGGCGACACAACGGGTTACTCCATGGAGCTCTTTACACATACCGTCCCTGGCTTAGAAAGTGAAACACTTAACAGGCCATGCCCATTACAAGTAGATTCTGACATGGAGTGCACTGATGCACAGCCACAGCCAGAGTACTATGCTGCTCCTTTGACTCAGACCACAACATTGCCCTCTCAGGGTACTGATCCACAATCAGACCCTGATGAGACTATGTTGCCCCGCCACGAACGCTATACCACCGACCGACACGGTGACACAGACGAAGTTGCACACGAGCTCGAAGAGGAGGTAATAGATGACCCAGTTGTTGACCCCGATTGGCAGCCATTGGGGGAACAGGGTGCAGGCGGCAGTAGTTCAGAAGCGGAGGTGGAGGAGGGGCCGCAGCAGGCATCAACATCGCAACAGGTTCCATCTGCCGGTCCCGTATCTGGGCCAAAACGCGTGTCAAAGCCAAAACCTGTTGGAGGACAGCGTGGCCATCCGGTTAAAGCTCAGTCTGCAATCCCTGAAAAGGGATCCGATGCTAGGAAGAGTGCAGTCTGGCATTTTTTTAAACAACATCCAATTGATCAGCGCAAAGTCATCTGTCAAAAATGTTCAACTAGCTTAAGCAGAGGTCAGAATCTGAAAAGTCTCAATACTAGTTGCATGCATAGACACTTAACCACCATGCATTTTCAAGCCTGGACTAACTACCAAACGTCCCTTAAGGTTGTAGCACCCTCGGCCAATGAAGCTAGTCAGCAACGCAACATCCCTTCCGTCACTGTAAGGCCACCATTTTCCGCACCACCGGCAGTATCTGTGCAGGTTTCTTTGCCAGCCAAAAGCAGTCAGGGTCAGGGAATCACCAGTTTTGTAGGAGGAAATATTGCATCTAGGGCACCGGTGGAAACAATACCGTCTCCAACCGTCTCTCAGTCTGCCATGTCCACCGGCACACCCGAAAGTTCCACGATCTCCAGCTCTCCAGTCCAGCTCACCCTACATGAGACTCTGGTTAGAAAAAGGAAGTACTTATCCTCGCATCCGCGTACACAGGGTTTTAACGCCCACATAGCTAGACTAATCTCATTAGAGATGATGCCCTACCGGTTAGTTGAAAGCGAAGCTTTCAAAGCCCTGATGGAGTACGCTGAACCACGATACGAACTACCCAGTCGACACTTTTTTTCCAGAAAAGCCATCCCAGCCCTGCACCAGCATGTTAAACAGCGCATCGTCCATGCACTCAGGCAATCTGTGAGTACAAAGGTGCACCTGACTATAGATGCATGGACCAGTAGGCATGGCCAGGGACGTTATGTGTCCATCACGGCACACTGGGTGAATGTGGTGGATGCAGGGTCCACAGGGGACATCAATTTCGGGACAGTTGTGCCTAGCCCACGGTCTAGGAAACAGTTGGCTGTAGGCGTTCGCACCCCCTCCTCCTCCTGCAGAAGCGACAGCTCTTCCACAGACCGCAGTCGGCCAACCACTCCATCGGCAGATGACACTGTTGCACACCAGTGGTCCCATTATGGGCCAGCTACTGGCAAGCTGTTGTGGATTCTGTTTGTGGGCTCCCTCTGGTGGTTACTGCTGGTACTGGGTGACTTTGGTGGGTTGCGGCCTTTGGTTTCCACCTGTCCATCAGAGGCTGGGTGTTTCCTATTTTACCTGGCCTTTCTGTCATTCCCTTGCCGGCTATCAATGTATTCAGATGTGCTCTGTTTGGTTCCTGCCTACCTGCTCCCAGATCTTTCAGGATAAGCTAAGTGCTGATTTTCAGTTGTTGGTTTTTTTGTCCAGCTTGCTTATTATGTCTCTATGCTAGCTGGTAGCTCTAGTGGACTGAGGTTCTCCCCATGTGCCATGAGTTGGCACATGGGTTCTTGTAATCTCAGGATGGTTTTTTGATTAGGGTTTTTTGCTGACCGCTCAGACCCCTTTTGTATCGTTCTGCTTTCTAGTTTACAGCGGGCCTCAATTTGCTGAACCTATATATATCATCTCTATGTGTGTGCCTTCCTCTCATTTCACCGTCAATACATGTGGGGGGCAACTATACCTTTTGGGGTTCATTCCTCTGGAGGCAGGTGAGGTCTTTATTTTCTCTGCAGTACTAGTTAGCTCTTAGGCTGGTGCGTGGCGTCTAGAACCAACGTAGGCACGCTCCCTGGCTATCTCTAGTTGCGTTTGTCAGGCGTAGGGCAGCGGTCAGCCCAGGTTCCATCACCCTAGAGCTCGTCCGATATTTTGTATTACTTTGCTTGTCCCTTGCTATCCCTAGCCATTGGGATTCATGACAGTATAGCCGGCCAGCAAAGTGTTAATTGTTTGGGCTGAAGTAGGAGAAAAAGAAGTGTTTAAGGGAAATTTATTTTTTTATTTTTTATTTTTTTATTTATTTTTTTTCCTTCAGAGTTTTGCTGCCTAGCCCTTAATTGCTGTCTAGCTGCTTCTTACCTCCTCTTAACCCTAGAATGGCTCTGATATTAGCTGTTTAACATGGATGTCCAGAGTTTGGCTTCCAGCCTGAGTAATCTCGCGGCAAAAGTTCAAAACATACAGGATTTTGTTGTTCACACTCCCATGTCTGAACCTAGAATTCCTATTCCAGAGTTCTTTTCTGGAGATAGATCTACCTTCCTGAATTTCAGGAACAATTGTAAATTGTTTCTTTCTTTAAAATCTCGCTCCTCTGGAGACCCTGCTCAACAGGTCAAGATTGTAATATCTTTCCTGCGAGGCGACCCTCAGAATTGGGCATTTGCATTGGCACCAGGGGATCCTGCATTGCTCAATGTGGATGCGTTTTTTCTGGCATTGGGATTGCTCTATGAGGAACCCAACCTGGAGATTCAGGCTGAAAAGGCTTTATTAGCCCTCTCTCAGGGGTATGATGAAGCGGAAATATATTGTCAAAAATTTCGGAAATGGTCGGTGCTTACTCAGTGGAATGAGTGTGCCCTGGCTGCAAACTTCAGAAATGGTCTTTCCGAGGCCATTAAGGATATTATGGTGGGGTTCCCTACGCCTACAGGTCTGAATGAGTCGATGGCTATGGCCATTCAGATTGATCGGCGTTTACGGGAGCGCAAACCCGTGCACCAGTTGGCGGTGTCTTTTGAACAGGCACCTGAGACTATGCAATGTGATAGAATTCAGTCCAGAAGTGAACGGCAAAATTATAGGCGGAAAAATGGATTGTGTTTTTATTGTGGTGATTCAGCTCATGTTATATCAGCATGCTCTAAACGCACAAAAAGGGTTGATAAATCTTTTGCCATTGGTACTCTGCAGCCTAAGTTCATTTTGTCTGTGACTCTGATTTTTTCACTGTCTTCCATTTCCGTCGATGCCTATGTGGATTCGGGCGCTGCCCTGAGTCTTATGGATTGGTCATTTGCTAAACGCTGCGGTTTTAGTCTGGAACCTCTGGAAGTTCCTATTCCTCTGAAGGGAATTGACTCTACACCATTGGCTATGAATAAACCGCAGTATTGGACACAAGTGACCATGCGCATGACTCCCGTTCATCAGGAGGTGATTCGCTTCCTTGTACTGTATAATTTACATGATGTACTAGTGCTTGGTCTGCCATGGTTACAAACTCATAATCCTGTCCTGGACTGGAAAACAATGTCTGTGTTAAGCTGGGGATGTCAGGGGGTTCATGATTATGCACCTCCGATTTCAATCGCTTCATCTACTCCTTCTGAGATCCCTGCGTTTTTGTCTGACTATAGGGATGTTTTTGAGGAGCCTAAGCTCAATTCGCTCCCTCCGCATAGAGATTGTGACTGTGCTATAGAATTGATTCCTGGCAGTAAGTTCCCTAAGGGTCGTTTATTTAATCTGTCACTGCCAGAGCATACTGCTATGCGGAATTATATTAAGGAGTCCTTGGAAAAGGGACATATTCGTCCATCTTCGTCCCCTCTGGGAGCAGGTTTTTTTTTCGTGGCAAAAAAAGATGGTTCCCTGAGGCCTTGTATAGATTATCGCCTTCTGAATAAGATTACAGTCAAGTATCAGTATCCATTGCCATTATTGACTGATTTGTTTGCTCGCATTAAGGGGGCTAGGTGGTTCACTAAGATAGATCTTCGCGGTGCGTATAATCTGGTGCGGATAAAACAGGGTGATGAGTGGAAAACTGCATTTAATACGCCTGAGGGCCATTTTGAGTATTTGGTAATGCCTTTTGGACTCTCCAATGCTCCGTCAGTCTTTCAGTCCTTTATGCACAATATTTTCCGTGAATATCTGGATAAGTTTATGATTGTGTATTTGGATGATATTTTGGTGTTTTCTGATGACTGGGAGTCTCATGTTCTACAGGTCAGGAAGGTGTTTCAGGTTCTGCGGGCCAATTCTCTGTTTGTGAAGGGCTCAAAGTGTCTCTTCGGAGTCCAGAAGATTTCTTTTTTGGGGTACATTTTTTCTCCTTCTACTATTGAGATGGATCCCGTCAAGGTTCAGGCGATTTGTGACTGGACACAACCTACATCTGTTAAGAGCCTTCAGAAGTTCTTGGGGTTTGCTAATTTTTATCGTCGGTTCATTGCTAATTTTTCCAGTATTGTTAAACCTTTGACTGATTTGACTAAAAAGGGTGCTGATGTTGCTGATTGGTCTCCTGCGGCCGTGGAGGCCTTTCAGGAACTTAAGCGCCGGTTTTCTTCTGCTCCTGTGTTGTGTCAACCAGATGTTTCACTTCCTTTTCAGGTTGAGGTTGATGCTTCCGAGATTGGAGCGGGGGCGGTTTTGTCACAGAGAAGTTCTAATGGCTCGGTGATGAAGCCATGTGCATTTTTCTCTAGAAAATTCTCGCCCGCCGAGCGCAATTATGATGTGGGTAAATGGGAGCTTTTGGCCATGAAGTGGGCATTTGAGGAGTGGCGTCATTGGCTTGAGGGTGCTAAACATCGTGTGGTGGTCTTGACTGATCACAAGAATCTCATTTACCTTGAGTCTGCCAGGCGTTTGAATCCTAGACAGGCTCGTTGGTCGTTGTTTTTTTCTCGTTTCAATTTCGTGGTTTCATACCTGCCAGGTTCAAAGAATGTGAAGGCAGATGCTCTTTCCAGGAGTTTTGTGCCTGACTCTCCTGGAGACTCTGGGCCTACTGGTATCCTTAGGGATGGGGTAATATTGTCCGCCGTATCCCCAGACTTGCGACGTGCATTGCAGGAGTTTCAGGTGGATAAACCGGATCGTTGTCCACCAGAAAGACTGTTTGTTCCGGATGATTGGACCAGTAGAGTCATCTCCGAGGTCCATTCTTCTGTGTTGGCTGGTCATCCTGGAATATTTGGTACTAGAGACTTGGTGGCCAGGTCTTTTTGGTGGCCTTCCTTGTCTAGGGATGTGCGTACCTTTGTGCAGTCTTGTGAAGTGTGTGCTCGAGCTAAGCCTTGCTGTTCTCGGGCCAGTGGGTTGTTGTTATCCTTGCCCATCCCGAAGAGGCCTTGGACGCACATTTCCATGGATTTTATTTCTGATCTCCCGGTTTCACAGAAAATGTCCGTTATCTGGGTTGTGTGTGACCGCTTTTCTAAGATGGTTCATTTGGTGCCCTTGCCTAAGTTGCCTTCCTCCTCTGAGTTGGTCCCTTTATTTTTTCAGAACGTGGTTCGTTTGCATGGGATTCCGGAGAATATCGTTTCTGACAGGGGATCCCAGTTTGTGTCTAGATTTTGGCGGACGTTTTGTGCCAAGATGGGCATTGATTTGTCTTTCTCGTCTGCATTCCATCCTCAGATGAATGGCCAGACGGAGCGAACTAATCAGACCTTGGAAACTTATTTGAGGTGTTTTGTTTCTGCTGATCAAGATGACTGGGTTGCTTTTTTGCCACTGGCCGAATTTGCTCTTAATAATCGGGCTAGTTCTGCCACGTTGGTCTCTCCTTTTTTTTTGTAATTCGGGGTTTCATCCTCGTTTTTCCTCTGGTCAGGTGGAGTCTTCGGATTGTCCTGGAGTGGACGTGGTGGTGGACAGGCTGCATCAGATTTGGAACCAGGTGGTGGACAATTTGAAGTTATCTCAGGAGAAGACTCAGCAGTTTGCTAATCGCCGTCGCCGCGTGGGTCCCCGACTTCTTGTTGGGGATTTGGTGTGGTTGTCTTCTCGTTTTGTCCCTATGAAGGTCTCTTCTCTTAAGTTCAAGCCTCGGTTCATCGGTCCTTATAGGATCTCGGAGATTCTTAACCCTGTATCTTTTCGTTTGGATCTCCCAGCATCGTTTGCTATTCATAATGTGTTCAATCGGTCGTTGTTGCGGAGGTATGAGGTGCCCGTTGTTCCTTCGGTTGAGCCTCCTGCTCCGGTGCTGGTGGAGGGAGAATTGGAGTATGTTGTTGAGAAGATCTTGGATTCTCGTGTTTCCAGACGCAAACTCCAGTATTTGGTTAAGTGGAAGGGTTATGGTCAGGAGGATAATTCCTGGGTGGTCGCCTCCGATGTTCATGCGACTGATTTGGTCCGCGCCTTCCATAGAGCTCACCCTGATCGCCCTGGGGGTTCTCGTGAGGGTTCGGTGACCCCTCCTCAAGGGGGGGGTACTGTTGTGGATTCTGTTTGTGGGCTCCCTCTGGTGGTTACTGCTGGTACTGGGTGACTTTGGTGGGTTGCGGCCTTTGGTTTCCACCTGTCCATCAGAGGCTGGGTGTTTCCTATTTTACCTGGCCTTTCTGTCATTCCCTTGCCGGCTATCAATGTATTCAGATGTGCTCTGTTTGGTTCCTGCCTACCTGCTCCCAGATCTTTCAGGATAAGCTAAGTGCTGATTTTCAGTTGTTGGTTTTTTTGTCCAGCTTGCTTATTATGTCTCTATGCTAGCTGGTAGCTCTAGTGGACTGAGGTTCTCCCCATGTGCCATGAGTTGGCACATGGGTTCTTGTAATCTCAGGATGGTTTTTTGATTAGGGTTTTTTGCTGACCGCTCAGACCCCTTTTGTATCGTTCTGCTTTCTAGTTTACAGCGGGCCTCAATTTGCTGAACCTATATATATCATCTCTATGTGTGTGCCTTCCTCTCATTTCACCGTCAATACATGTGGGGGGCAACTATACCTTTTGGGGTTCATTCCTCTGGAGGCAGGTGAGGTCTTTATTTTCTCTGCAGTACTAGTTAGCTCTTAGGCTGGTGCGTGGCGTCTAGAACCAACGTAGGCACGCTCCCTGGCTATCTCTAGTTGCGTTTGTCAGGCGTAGGGCAGCGGTCAGCCCAGGTTCCATCACCCTAGAGCTCGTCCGATATTTTGTATTACTTTGCTTGTCCCTTGCTATCCCTAGCCATTGGGATTCATGACAGCAAGCGTCAGCAGGCTGTATTGGCTATGAAGTGTTTGGGCGACAACAGACACACCGCGGAAGTTCTGTCCGAGTTCTTGCAACAAGAAACGCAGTCGTGGCTGGGCACAGTAGATCTTGAGGCAGGCAAGGTAGTGAGTGATAACGGAAGGAATTTCATGGCTGCCATCTCCCTTTCCCAACTGAAACACATTCCTTGCCTGGCTCACACCTTAAACCTGGTGGTGCAGTGCTTATTGAAAACTTATCCTGGGTTCTCCGACCTGCTCCTCAAAGTGCGTGGACTTTGCTCACATATCCGACGTTCGCCTGTACACTCCAGCCGTATGCAGACCTATCAGCGGTCTTTGAACCTTCCCCAGCATCGCCTAATCATAGACGTTGCAACAAGGTGGAACTCAACACTGCACATGCTTCAGAGACTGTGCCAACAGAGGCGGGCTGGTATGTTTTTGTGGGAGGATACACATACACGGGCAGGCAGTAGGATGGCAGACATGGAGTTGTCTGGTGTGCAGTGGTCGAAGATACAAGACATGTGTCAAATCCTTCAGTGTTTTGAGGAATGCACACGGCTGGTTAGTGCAGACAACACCATAATAAGCATGAGCATCCCCCTAATATGTCTGCTGATGCAAAGTTTGACGCACAAGAGGAAGAGGAAAGCCTTGATGACAGTCAGCCATTGTCTGGTCAGGGCAGTGTACAGGACGAGGTAGCGGGCGAAGAGGAGGTGGAGGACGAGGAGGATGATGGGGATGAGTATATTTTTAATGAGGAAGCTTTCCCGGGGGCACTGGAAATTGGTTGCGTGGCAAGGCCGGGTTCTGTTTTTTTGAGGGACACAAGGGACGTAGATTTGCCTGAAACTGCCCCTCAACCAATCACAAACGGAGATTTGACAACTGGAACTTTGGCCCACATGGCGGATTATGCCTTACGTATCCTAAAAAGGGACACACGCATTACGAAAATGATGAACGATGACGATTACTGGTTGGCCTGCCTCCTTGATCCACGCTATAAAGGCAAATTGCAAAATATTATGCCACATGAGAACTTGGAACTAATATTAGCAACCAAACAATCAACTCTTGTTGACCGTTTGCTTCAGGCATTCCCAGCACACAGCGCACGTGATCGTTCTCACACGAGCTCCAGGGGCCAGCAGACTAGGAGTGTTAGGGGTGCAAACATCAGAAGTGGCGTTGGACAGAGGGGTTTTCTGACCAGGTTGTGGAGTGATTTTGCTATGACCGCAGACAGGACAGGTACTGCTGCATCAATTGAAAGTGACAGGAGACAACATTTGTCCAGTATGGTTACTAACTATTTTTCATCCCTTATCGATGTTCTCCCTCAACCGTCATTCCCATTTGATTACTGGGCATCAAAATTAGACACCTGGCCAGAATTGGCAGAATATGCATTGCAGGAGCTTGCTTGCCCGGCAGCTAGTGTCCTATCAGAAAGAGTATTCAGTGCTGCAGGTTCAATATTAACCGAAAAAAGGACTCGTCTGGCTACCCAAAATGTTGATGATCTAACATTCATTAAAATGAACCACAACTGGATTTTGAAATCTTTTGCCCCACCTTGCCCGGCCGACACCTAGCTTTCCTATGAAAAGCTCTTGCCTGTGGACTACTGTGAATTACTTTTCTAATGACTAATTTGCTGCAGCTGATTGTCCAGCATACGACATGTTTACACCTCCCTAAATGGCCAAACTCCCCACACGGAGCCGTGGTATTGCGACTTGGCGCAAGCACCCGTGAGACTGCTGTTTGTCTGAAGAGGTGGGTGTGCTCGCTTTTGGTCGACGGCATTGCTACTGGGTCCCTCATAGTACAATAAAGTGTCTCTGGCGGTGGTGGTGCGCACCCAACGTCAGACACACTGTTGTAACATGAGGGGCCCTGGGCCTGTACCGCCGGCCACAAGAGAGTTCACCCACCCCCAGGTCAAACATTGCTCTACCACTTCCACAGTTATCTCTCACACTTCCACCAATGTTTAGTCTATGCGCTGACATCCTTCCATACCTGCCACTGACAATACCATTGTGTTGACATGTATGATGGTACTTAACATAGTCAGGGGCAGTGTCCTCTATTTACCACAGTAAATACTTTGCGCTAAATTAGTAGGTCTGAAACAACGCAGAGGATCCCACCCCTGAACCTAATGATTGCACCCTTTAGTGTTTTTGTTTTGTTTTAATGCGAGACATTCACATTTATTTGTTGTTTTGGACTACTAACTGGCAGACACTCATTACAATCGGCCTCCGTTGACCAGACCACTGCTGCCCGTGTACCCCTGGAACCAATTATAAAGTGCCTACAGCCAGCCCATTTTATTATGTTAGGCCTTGGAAGCCTGTCTGCGGTCCCTCCTTCCACTAGGCCTCCACTGACCAGACCACTGCTGCCCGTGTACCCCTGGAACCTATTTTACAGTGCATATAGCCTGCCCATTTTATTATGTTAGGCCTTCGAAGCCTGTCTGCGGTCCCTCCTTCCACTAGGCCTCCACTGACCAGACCACTGCTGCCCGTGTACCCCTGGAACCAATTATAGTGCATAGAGCCTGCCCATTTTATTATGTTAGGCCTTCGAAGCCTGTCTGCGGTCCCTCCTTCCACTAGGCCTCCACTGACCAGACCACTGCTGCCCGTGTACCCCTGGAACCTATTTTACAGTGCATAGAGCCTGCCCATTTTATTATGTTAGGCCTTCGAAGCCTGTCTGCGGTCCCTCCTTCCACTAGGCCTCCACTGACCAGACCACTGCTGCCCGTGTACCCCTGGAACCAATTATAAAGTGCATAGAGCCTGCCCATTTTATTATGTTAGGCCTTCGAAGCCTGTCTGCGGTCCCTCCTTCCACTAGGCCTCCACTGACCAGACCACTGCTGCCCGTGTACCCCTGGAACCTATTTTACAGTGGATAGAGCCTGCCCATTTTATTATGTTAGGCCTTCGAAGCCTGTCTGCGGTCCCTCCATCCACTAGGCCTCCACTGACCAGACCACTGCTGCCCGTGTACCCCTGGAACCTATTTTACAGTGCATAGAGCCTGCCCATTTTATTATGTTAGGCCTTCGAAGCCTGTCTGCGGTCCCTCCTTCCACTAGGCCTCCACTGACCAGACCACTGCTGCCCGTGTACCCCTGGAACCTATTTTACAGTGCATAGAGCCTGCCCATTTTATTATGTTAGGCCTTCGAAGCCTGTCTGCGGTCCCTCCTTCCACTAGGCCTCCACTGACCAGACCACTGCTGCCCGTGTACCCCTGGAACCTATTTTACAGTGCATAGAGCCTATTTTTTTATTTTATTTAATATTAATAAAGCCATGATGGACTACGCTGTACCACGCTATGAGCTACCCAGTTGACAATTCTTTTGCGAGAAAAGCCATCCCACCCCTCCACCAGCATGTTAAAGACCACATTGTCCTTGCATTCTGTCAATCTGTGAGTCCCAAGGTACACCTGACAACAGACACATGGACCTGTAGGCATGGCCACGAAAGGTTACGTGTCCTTTGTGGAGCAATGGGTTAATGTATTGGATGCATGGTCCACACAGGGGACAGCCTGGTAAGTCTGTCTGCAGTCCCTAATTCAAGTTGTCCTCAAATGAATAAATCTGAGCTTCAACCTTCTGGCTCTCATTAAGTGCTGTTGTTTAAAAAAAAATTGGTGTTTAGGGCCTACTAACGGTGTCTGCCCCTGCCTGGTGTTTGTCCTCAACTGAATACAGCTGAGCTTCAACCTTCTGGCTTTGGGCCTATAGTATCAGATATTAAACTGCATTTGGCCTTCAACATTGGTTACGGCCTACTAACGGTGTCTGCCCCTGCCTGGTGTTTTTCCTCAACTGAATAAAGCTGAGCTTCTACCTTCTGGCTCTCATTAAGTGCTGTTTTTTTAAAAATTGGTGGTTCCGGCCTACTAACGGTGTCTGCCCCTCCCTGGTGTTGTCCTCAACTGAATAAAGCTGAGCTTCAACCTTCTGGCTTTGGGCCTATAGTATCAGATATTAAACTGCATTTGGCCTACTAGTGTGGTTGGGCCCTTAAAACAGTGTCTGCTGCTCCTGGGTTTGCTACTCCACTGAACAAAGCAGTGCCGCCTGTTTAGTCCTGTCCTGTTACCAATTTTGAACTGCATTTAGCCTACTTTATTCTTTGGCCCTATATCTGTTTCCTCCTCATCCTGCCCATTGCCCAGCCACTGCTAGATGAGTCTGCTGGTACATTGACCTAGACCACTACATTCCCCTTGCACTCTACACAGCCAGAATCTGACCCTGCTGAAAGTAAGGTTCCCCTTCCCGCATGTTATACCACCTTACACAGGGACAGAGAGGAAGGTGCAGTTGAAAGTGCAGGTTCCTTCATCAGGTGGGGGGGGGGGCATACTCGTTGGCGATGTCACTGGCACAGGGCCCCTCAGAGTACGCAAAAGTGTCGCTGCTGGTGGGAGGCGCCCCCGCCGTGCAAACACACCGCTGTACTTTGAGGGGCCCTGTGCCAGTGCCAATGCGAACAAGTGTGCCCCCCTGCTTGCTCAGGATCACAGCACTTGCAACGTTGAAATACTTTCCTCTCCCTGCTCCACCGCCGTGACGTAGTCCACGATTCCTGGGCCCACTAAAACCTTGAACCAGCCCTACCCCCCACAAATTTGCCAAATGACCCCCAAGTTCCATTGAACAACTATTATAAAGTTAATTAAGATTGACAAGCTTCAGAAACAAGAATGGATGTTTTTGGCATTAAAATGGGCACTGTAGGTGTTTTCCTGGCCTCCACTCACTGTCGACTATGCTTCCCCATTGACTTGCATTGGGTTTCGTGTTTCGGTCGATCCCCGACTTTTAGCGATAATCGGCCGACTGCACTCGACTCGACTCTGGACAAAGTCGGGTTTCACAAAACCCGACTCGACCTTAAAAAAATGAAAGTCGCTCAACCCTACTGACGAGTTTTTCAAGCAGAAGACACTTCAGGAAACTTTTTTTCCCAAAGCATTTTTTAACCAAAAATGATGACATAACGCTAAAAAAAACGTCAGGGCATCTCTTGAGCTCTTTCATTGAGTTGTATTGTAAAGTAGAGTGTCTTCCATGCGGGAAAAAAGCCAGAAGAACAGACATGTCATTTTTTTACCACTTGGTATTTTTAGAACCATAGTAATGTCTATGGATGTAGAATGGGAGGTCGGAGAAGCTCCTGTAGGTGTTATATGGAGGGGGCACATACTTTTCTCCATACATTCTATATCTGCCACTTATCCTCTGCCTTCATTAATAAACGTATGCAAATTTCAGCCCACGTAATAGTAAAAAACAGATATGCTGAGAATATATTGGTTTTCTTGATATTCTTCCAGACGAGGTCATGCAGTGAAGAGAGAGCTGCAATGCCAAAAATGATCAACACCCAACGAAGATACACATGTGCGGAGAAGATAAAACTCACATCCAATGTGCAATACCCAACACTAATGGCTGCAGACTAAACGAAGAAAAACACTCATGCAAACAAAGGGATTGTTTTTTGGGGGAAGACATTACATGGCAGCTGACCTGCATATGTGCAAGTAGTAGGTCATATGGAAAGGGGTCATCGTCAGGAGTCAAATACTTTAGGCTCCAATTTTTAACCATAGAAGTGTTGTTTTGGTTATTTTCTGCAAGGTTTGCTCAAAGTCTGGAGAGAAAGGAGGGAACATGGAGCAGGTGACACTGGAGGGAGAGGAGGGCACCTGGAACAGGGGGCACTGGAGGGAGAGAAGAGTACATGGAACAGGGGGCATGGAGGGAGAGGAGGGCACCTAGAGCAGGGGGCACTGGAGGGAGAGGGCACCTGGAGCAGAGAGCACTGGAGGGAGAGCACATAGAGAAGGGGGGCACTGGAGGGAGTGGAGAGCACATGGAGAAGGGGGCACTGGAGAGGGAACCTGGAGCAGGGGGCACTGGAGGGAGAGGAGAGAACCTGGAGCAGAGGGCACTGGAGGGAGAGGGCACCTGGAGCAGAGAGCACTGGAGGGAGAACACATCGAGTAGGGGGGCACTGGAGGGAAAGGAGGTCACCTGGAACAGAGGGCACTGGAGGGAAAGGAGAGCACATGGAGCAGGGGGCACTGGAGGGAAAGGAGGGCACCTTTAGCAGGGGGCACTGGAGAGGACACCTGGAGCAGAGAGCACTGGAGGGAGAGCAAATGGAGAAGGGGTGCACTGGATGGAACCTTGAGCAGGGGGTACTGGAGGGAGAGGAGAGCACCTGGAATAGAGGCACCGGAGAGGGCACCTGGAACAGGGGACACTGAAGAAAGAGGGCACATGGGGCAGGGGGCACTGGAGGGAGAGAAGAGTACATGGAACAGGGGGCATGGAGGGAGAGGAGGGCACCTAGAGCAGGGGGCACTGGAGGGAGAGGGCACCTGGAGCAGAGAGCACTGGAGGGAGAGCACATAGTGAAGGGGGGCACTGGAGGGAGTGGAGAGCACATGGAGAAGGGGGCACTGGAGAGGGAACCTGGAGCAGGGGGCACTGGAGGGAGAGGAGAGAACCTGGAGCAGAGGGCACTGGAGGGAGAGGGCACCTGGAGCAGAGAGCACTGGAGGGAGAACACATCGAGTAAGGGGGCACTGGAGGGAAAGGAGGTCACCTGGAACAGAGGGCACTGGAGGGAGAGGAGAGCACATGGAGCAGGGGGCACTGGAGGGAAAGGAGGGCACCTTTAGCAGGGGGCACTGGAGGGAGAGGACACCTGGAGCAGAGAGCACTGGAGGGAGAGCACATGGAGAAGGGGTGCACTGGAGGGAACCTTGAGCAGGGGGTACTGGAGGGAGAGGAGAGCACCTGGAATAGAGGCACCGGAGAGGGCACCTGGAACAGGGGACACTGAAGAAAGAGGAGGGCACATGGGGCAGGGGACACTGGAGGGAGAGGTGGACTGTTTTATGTAATCTGTATACATGTGCATATACAGGTCCTTCTCAAAAAATTAGCATATAGTGTTAAATTTCATTATTTACCATAATGTAATGATTACAATTAAACTTTCATATATTATAGATTCATTATCCACCAACTGAAATTTGTCAGGTCTTTTATTGTTTTAATACTGATGATTTTGGCCTACAACTCCTGATAACCCAAAAAACCTGTCTCAATAAATTAGCATATCAAGAAAAGGTTCTCTAAACGACCTATTACCCTAATCTTCTGAATCAACTAATTAACTCTAAACACATGCAAAAGATACCTGAGGCTTTTAAAAACTCCCTGCCTGGTTCATTACTCAAAACCCCCATCATGGGTAAGACTAGCGACCTGACAGATGTCAAGAAGGCCATCATTGACACCCTCAAGCAAGAGGGTAAGACCCAGAAAGAAATTTCTCAACAAATAGGCTGTTCCCAGAGTGCTGTATCAAGGCACCTCAATGGTAAGTCTGTTGGAAGGAAACAATGTGGCAGAAAACGCTGTACAACGAGAAGAGGTGACCGGACCCTGAGGAAGATTGTGGAGAAGGACCGATTCCAGACCTTGGGGAACCTGAGGAAGCAGTGGACTGAGTCTGGTGTGGAAACATCCAGAGCCACCGTGCACAGGCGTGTGCAGGAAATGGGCTACAGGTGCCGCATTCCCCAGGTAAAGCCACTTTTGAACCATACACAGCGGCAGAAGCGCCTGACCTGGGCTACAGAGAAGCAGCACTGGACTGTTGCTAAGTGGTCCCAAGTACTTTTTTCTGATGAAAGCAAATTTTGCATGTCATTCGGAAATCAAGGTGCCAGAGTCTGGAGGAAGACTGGGGAGAAGGAAATGCCAAAATGCCTGAAGTCCAGTGTCAAGTACCCACAGTCAGTGGTGTGGGGTGCCATGTCAGCTGCTGGTGTTGGTCCACTGTGTTTCATCAAGGGCAGGGTCAATGCAGCTAGCTATCAGGAGATTTTGGAGCACTTCATGCTTCCTGGCACCTGCTCACAGTGCCAAAACCACTGGTAAATGGTTTACTGACCATGGTATTACTGTGCTCAATTGGCCTGCCAACTCTCCTGACCTGAACCCCATAGAGAATCTGTGGGATATTGTGAAGAGAAAGTTGAGAGACGCAAGACCCAACACTCTGGATGAGCTTAAGGCCGCTATTTAAGCATCCTGGGCCTCCATAACATCTCAGCAGTGTCACAGGCTGATTGCCTCCATGCCACGCCGCATTGAAGCAGTCATTTCTGCCAAAGGATTCCCGACCAAGTATTGAGTGCATAACTGAACATTATTATTTGATGGTTTTTTTGTTTGTTATTAAAAAACACTTTTATTTGATTGGACGGGTGAAATATGCTAATTTATTGAGACAGGTTTTTTGGGTTATCAGGAGTTGTATGCCAAAATCATCAGTATTAAAACAATAAAAGACCTGACAAATTTCAGTTGGTGGATAATGAATCTATAATATATGAAAGTTTAATTGTAATCATTACATTATGGTAAATAATGAAATTTAACACTATATGCTAATTTTTTGAGAAGGACCTGTATGTATTTTGCTATATACCAAGGACTTGGTTTTATTATACATGTGGGAAAAACTCCTCCAATGAGTCTAGGGATATACAGTAGATATGGATTAGATAGATGTCCCAGACTTTAAAAAATGACTTATCTGTAGGCTACGTCATCAATATCAGAGCAGGGGATGGTCTCACAGTGGACCCACCCCTGAGGACTGTTGTTTTGGTTTTGGCTCCATATATTATTTGCTTTCAGCTTCTGCAGAACTTGCCAGCTACTAATCATGGGGACGGGGATCATACAGTATGTTGGACCCCCACTTATCTGGCATTGATGACCTATCATAAAGGCAGATCATCAGTATTGCGGTCCTGGACAAGCCCGTTAATGATCATTTTTCACTGACCAATAGGGCTGCACTGCCACTTACTAACACAGGATCACTGCAAAATATCCGACCCTGTTGAATTGTTGGTTGCAGGTTGCTCGCGCCTTTGATCAGTCACTTCATTGTGAGTCACATGTGATTGGGATCTCATGTAAACTTTTTTCTGTAGCAAAATAGCAGGTCTAACACACACACACACCACAGCAAGGCGCACTAATATTTTTGGTTGTGCTGCCTAAATATGGCCTCATTTGGATGGCAGTAATGGAGGCACAATACAGTGTTTATATTACAGCCGGCCTGACCGTAGCTATAACCCGGCACAAAGTGGGTCCGTGCACTACCCAAGTAGTCCCCATTACCGCCTGTTTGTCCATTTTCACGGTTTGAGGTCCTAGAAGACCCTTCTGCTTAGAGTTGGTGAGGATCGATTCGCAGGATCTGCTCCAGGTCAGTAGTCTGTGGCTCTAGGGATGGGATCCATGAGAATTGCCGCTTACCTCCTTGTACCTGCGGCTCTTCTTTTGACATCACATGTGCATCATGGTGCAACAATTTGCACCAACTCTACTCCTGGTGCCTTCTGCTCCTAACCCTACTGTCAAAGATAAGGCCTGGAAATGACCACATCTATATAGTCTTCGTCCGTAACCTTTACTTATACTTACTCTGCATTGCTTGGGTAGCAATGGCCGGCTCGGGCTTCTTATGTGGTCAACATGAGGGCGCAGTAGCGGAAAAGGAAGTGAACTTCTTGGAGGGGGATATAGGGGTATGTGTCCACGTTCAGGTTTGCTTCAGGCTTTGGTCAGGATTTTATGCAGGTAAAATCCTGACTAAAAATGCACCTGAGGTCACTGGCAGTTCACCTGCGGTGTTCCTACGTGTTTTGCTCATTGTAGCAACATGCTGCGTTCTCAAAAAACGCACCGCATGTGCGTTTTTGCGGGGAAAATGCATGCGTTTTTAATGCACAGTGGAGACAGGATTTCATTAAATCCCCTCCACTATGCTGTAACATCTGGACGCTGCGTTTTTGACGCTGCGGCTCAGCGCTGCGTCAAAAACGCAGCGTTTCCTGAACGTGGACACATACCCATAGACACCAAAACTCCAGGCAAATTTCCTTATTATGTTGCGATAAGGTTTAACAACCTGGTCTACAAAATAAAAAAACAGGATAGGTCATAAACATTTAGTCGCACCCCATCGATCACTGGGAAAGGGGGTCATAGGATCCCAAAGGAGCGATGGTGAAGTATTTATGCTTTGACTCCTACTCAATGTCCATGGGGCCGACAGAACCAATCCTGGCTAATTTAGGAATGTCCCGTTAGGGTAAAGGGCAATGCTAACATAAAAACCCCACCCAAAATTAGATGCTCCTGAACAGTTTGGGGTGCAAACCAGACATAGACATCCAAGCCCAGAGGTGCTGGTCAGTTTGCTCATGGAGCAGTTTTCGTGTAATGTCCTTGGGGCTTAGTAATCCTGAAAGATTCTGAACCTGCTCCACTCAAGACCGTGGTCTTACATCCACATGGGGGTTAATGTTAAGGGGCACGAGAGCACATAATACATCACCAGTGCAGCGACAAGCGTAAAACATTGGGAATGCCCTCAGAAAACTAGCACAAAATCCCTGAAGTTCGCACATTCTTTCTAATTTTTCACATTATTTCCAGTGTGATGAAAACCTTGACCTGTAGACGGACATTTTCTATTTAATTTTCATATGCTGGTCTGAGGTAAAAAGGAACTTCTCCGTTTTTTAATTAGGTTTATTACAAAGATTCCCCGAGGGAAAGGAGGACACCTGGAGAAGGGGGCACCGGAAGTAGAGGAGGCAACCTGGAACAGGGGGTACCGGAGGGAGAGGAGGGCACCTGGAGAAGGGGGCACCGGAAGTAGAGGAGGGTACCTGGAACAGGGGGTACCGGAGGGAGAGGAGGGCACCTGGAGAAGGGGGCACCGGAAGTAGAGGAGGGTACCTGGAACAGGGGGTACCGGAGGGAGAGGAGGGCACCTGGAGAAGGGGGCACCGGAAGTAGAGGAGGGTACCTGGAACAGGGGGCATTGATGGGAGAGGAGGGCTCCTGGGACAAGGGGCACCAGAGTGGGGAGAAGGGCATTGGGAACAGGGGGCACCGGAGTGAGAGGAGGGGAGAGCACATGGAACAGGGATCACCTAAGTGAGAGGACACCTGGAACAGGGGTCACCGGAGGGGGAAGAGGGCACCTGGAACAGGGCGCACTGGTGAGGGAGGAGGGCACCTGGAGCATGGTGCGCCGGAGGGAGATGAGGGCACCTGGAACAGGGGGCACCAGAGGGAGAGGAGGGCACCTGGAACAGGGGGCACCAGAGGGAGAGGAGGGCACCTGGAGCACCGGAGGGAGAGGAGGGCACCTGGAGCATGGGGCAACGGAGGGAGAGGAGGGCACCTGGAGCATGGGGCAACGGAGGGAGAGAAGGGCACCTGGAGCAAGGGGCATACATGCTGCACACAGAGGTATGTACAGTAAGGATGGCACCTGGAGCAGGAGGCACTGGAGGGAGAGGAGGGCACCTGGAGCAGTGGGCAGCGGAGGGAGAGGAGGGCACCTGGAGCCGGGGGCACCGGAGGGAGAGGAAGGCACCTGGAGCCGGGGGCTCCGGAGGGAGGAGGGCACCTGGAGCCGGGGGCACCGGAGGGAGAGGAGGGCACCTGGAGCAAGGGGCACCGGAGGGAGAGGAGGGCACCTGGAGCCGGGGGCACCGGAGTGAGAGGAGGGCACCTGGAGCAGGGGGCACCGGAGGGAGAGGAGGGCCCCTGGAGCCGGGGGCACCGGAGGGAGGAGGGCACCTGGAGCAAGGCGCATACATGCTGCACACACAGGTATATACAGAGTACAGTAAGGAGGGCACCTGGAGCAGGAGGCACTGGAGGGAGAGGAGGGCACCTGGAGCAAGGGGCATACATGCTGCACCCACAGATATATATATATGCAGAGTACAGTAGAGACTCGGTAACGATCGCGCACATCCGCCTCCGGCAGAGCTGAGCCCCGGGAAGCGGTACAGGTTCCGGCATCCTCACACGGAAGTGTCCGGGCTGTGGAGCCGGAGGAGGCCCCGTGCAGGCCGCAGACAGCCGGGACCAGGGATGACGCCGCTGCGGGTGCTGGAGCTGTACAGCGGCATCGGGGGCATGCATTGCGGCCTCACAGGTACCGGAAACGGGGGCTACGTAGACTCGTGACCCGGAAACCTGTGTATAGTGGTATATAGTGATCCTTTACCTGTGTAGAGCAGTATATAGTGATACTATACCTGTATATAGCGGTATATAGTGATACTGGTCCTGTGTATAGCGGTATATGGTGATCATGGACCTGTGTATAGCTGTATATACTGATCCCGGACCTGTATATAGCGGTATATAGTGATCCTGGACCCGTATATAGTGATCCTGGAGTTGTATATAGCGGTATATACTGATCCTGGACCTGTGTATAGCGGTATATAGTGATCCTGAACCTGTGTATAGCGGTATATAGTGATCCTGGATCTGTGTATAGCGGTATATAGTGATCCTGGACCTGTGTATAGTGGTATATAGTGATCCTGGACCTGTATATAGCTGGATATACTGATTCTGGACCTGTGGATAGCGGTATATAGTGATCCTGGACCTGTATCTGTATATAGCGGTATATAGTGATCCTGGACCTGTATATAATGGTATATAGTGATCCTGGACCTGTGTATAGCGGTATACAGTGATTCTGGACCTGTATATAATGGTATATAGTGATCCTGGAGCTGTGTATAGCGGTATATAGTGATCCTGGACCTGTGTATAGCGGTATATAGTGATCCTGGACCTGTGTATAGCGGTATATAGTGATCCTGGAGCTGTGTATAGCGGTATATAGTGATCCTGGACCTGTGTATAGTGGTATATAGTGATCCTGGAGCTGTGTATAGCAGTATATAGTGATCCTGGACCTGTATATAGCGGTATATAGTGATCCTGGACCTGTATATAATGGTATATAGTGATCCTGGACCTGTATATAGCGGTATACAGTGATCCTGGACCTGTATATAATGGTATATAGTGATCCTGGACCTGTGTATAGCGGTATACAGTGATTCTGGACCTGTATATAATGGTATATAGTGATCCTGGAGCTGTGTATAGCGGTATATAGTGATCCTGGACCTGTGTATAGTGGTATATAGTGATCCTGGACCTGTGTATAGTGGTATATAGTGATCCTGGACCTGTGTATAGCAGTATATAGTGATCCTGGAGCTGTGTATACTGGTATATAGTGATCCTGGACCTGTGTATAGCGGTATATAGTGATCCTGGACCTGTGTATAGTGGTATATAGTGATCCTGGAGCTGTATATAGCTGTATGTATTCTCATTTTACACTGGATTCCTAACTGCAGTAGATCCAGGCTGAGTTCCGGTCTCTCTGTCGCCCCCTGTACCTCAGTCTGTGCAGTGCAGGAGATTGAAGTCCCACAGATGGGACCTGGACCAGTTATTGTTTTCTGTGGGTGTAAATGTAGAATGGGAGATCCCTTTTAACGCCATGTGTTGCCCTTAAAGAGTTGTCCACCTATGGGGAGAATTTTTCTTTTACATACTTAGAGCTAAAAAAAGCCAAACATTTTTGCTATTAAAAACCTAATAGCATATTTTGCACCGTTCAGCTCTTTCATGTGTTTTGTTTCTCGGCTCATTCAACCTTAACGTGTTCTGTGCTCATGTATCAACTGAGAGGAGCTCAGAAAAAGACAGATAAGGGTTACAAACTCTCTGCCACACTGGCATAAGAGCTCGCTGGCAGATTCTCAGTTAACTCTGAGACATCTGAGCTCCTGGAGCAGAGTGACCATGCTTCATAACCGTTTACCTCCGGACAGTAGGGGGGCATTGTAATGGTAAATAGTGTTCCTATACCGCCATACTGCGCTGCTCTCGTCTTCACTAATAGCTGCATTCTGTGACTTAACCCCTTACTACACGAGGGTCACACGGACGCTTCTCCTCGTGTGCGGGGCACATTCTCGGCACAGCTGTCCAGTGCATTTTCCTGGCTACACCTGGGAAATACATTATGATCGCCATAGATGGCTGCGGGTCACTCTTATGTCTGTTGACCCCAGTTTTTGTCTTTGAAGCACAAGACAAATGACTGCAGTATTTCCCAAAAAATCAAGCTATCCCCTGTCCATAGGATCCCATCTCAGCAGTCGGACCTGGAGAGATCTCGAGATCTAGGCTTTTACACCCCAAGAACTGAACTCTACACCCCTGTCCTGAGTGAAGCGGAGGTGCACATGCTCGGCCTCCCTTCCATTTATTGCCAGAAAAAACTGAGGCTGAGCATGTGCAGTTCCATGTAGGACCCACTACAGAGCCCCATTCTCAAGCTGCGAAAGCTTCAAAGGGTCCCCAGCTGTCTGACTTTCAGCGATCAGCAATTTATCACCGATCCTATAAAAAGAGGATACCTTGATTTTTTTTGGGGGGATAACCCTTTAAACAGGCTTCTCTCAACCTTGCAGTCTCATTCTATATTGAAAAAGACCATTGGGTGATCAGCTGATTGTTCCCCCTGAGCCAGAGAGAGGTTTTCCCCACACTTTAGGATGGGTCCTAAGCACCCCAACAATTTGGTTTTGACAAACCTTTTAGTAGTAGTCCAGCGCCAAACAGAAGTGTTCAACTTCAACCACTGTTCACACTGAACAGGCTGCAGCTCCAACAAACAGACTGCTGAGCTTTCCTAGCTGACCCATGCAGTCTCCATTCAGAGAGAGACTTTGGGTTGTCTTCCAGCTCCAGCTCACATTTTGTCTGTTCACTCACCAGCTTCAACACATTCGATGTTGCTCAATACCCAGAAGACTGACCTCTCACCCCAAGTGGTTATTAGTTCAAGCAACTAATCAAGATCTGCAGTGTTCGTTTTTAACCCAGTACTACCTGGCTATACTACATTATACACTGCTCAAAAAAATAAAGGGAACACTAAAATCCCACATCCTAGATATCTCTGAATGAAATATTCCAGTTGTAAATCTTTATACATTACAGCAGAATGTGTTGAGAACAATAAAACCTAAAAAAGATCAACGTAAATCACAACTTATATCCCACGGAGGTCTGGAGTTGGAATGATGCTCAAAATCAAAGTGGAAAATGAAGTTACAGGCTGATCCAACTTCAGTGGAAATGCCTCAAGACAAGGAAATTATGCTCAGTAGTGTGTGTGGCCTCCACGTGCCTGTATGACCTCCCTACAACGCCTGGGCATGCTCCTGATGAGGCGGCGGATGGTCTCCTGAGGGATCTCCTCCCAGACCTGGACTAAAGCATCCGCCAACTCCTTGACAATCCCTGGTGCAACGTGACGTTGGTGGATGGAGCGAGACATGGTGTCTCAGATGTGTTCAATCGGATTCAGGTCTGGGGAATGGGCAGGCCAGTCCATAGCTTCAATGCCTTCATCTTGCAGGAACTGCTGACACACTCCAGCCACATGAGGTTTGGCATTGTCCTGCATTAGGAGGAACCCAGGGCCAACAGCACCAGCATATGGTCTCACAAGGGGTCTGAGGATCTCATCTCGGTACCTAATGGCAGTCAGGCTACCTCTGTCGAGCACATGGAGGGCTGTGCGGCCCTCCAAAGAAATGCCACCCCACACCATTACTGACCGACTGCCAAACCGGTCATGCTGAAGGATGTTGCAGGCAGCAGATTGCTCTCCAGGGCATCTCCAGACTCTGTCACGTCTGTCACATGTGCTCAGTGTGAACCTGCTTTCATCTGTGAAGAGCACAGGGCACCAGTGGTGAATTGGCCAATCCTGGTGTTCTGTGGCAAATGCCAAGCGTCCTGCACGGTGTTGGGCTGTGAGCACAACCCCCATCTGTGGACGTCGGGCACTCAGACCATCCTCATAAAATCTGTTTCTAAACGTTACTTTGTGCAGACACATGCACATTTGTGGCCTGCTGGAGGTCATTTTGCAGGGCTCTGGCAGTGCTCCTCCTGTTCCTCCTTGCACAAAGGCTGAGATAGCGGTCCTGCTGCTGGGTTGTTGCCCTCCTACGGCCCCGTCCACGTCTACTGGTGTACTGGCCTGTCTCCTGGTAGCGCCTCCAGCCTCTGGACGCTACGCTGACAGACACAGCAAACCTTCTTGCCACAGCTCGCATTGATGTGCCATCCTGGATGAGCTGCACTACCTGAGCCACTTGTGTGGGTTGTAGCGTCCGTCTCATGCTACCACGAGTGTGAAAGCTCAACCAACATTCAAAAGTGACCAAAACATCAGCCAGAAAGCATTGGTACTGAGATGTGGTCTGTGGTCCCCACCTGCAGAACCACTCCTTTACTGAGCGTGTCTTGATAATTGCCAATAATTTCCATCTGTTGTCGATTCCATTTGCACAACAGCATGTGTAATTGATTGTCAATCAGTGTTGCTTCCTAAGTGGGCAGTTTGATTTCACAGAAGTTTGATTTACCGTACTTGGAGTTAGATTCTGTTGTTTAAGCAGTTTTTTTTTTGAGCAGTGTATATCTATTTGGAGGCACTGGTGTAAAAACATAAAAAGTCACCAAATTTTTGTGTAATTACAAGATGGTAAGAGTTTGACTCTGCCCCGTTACTGTTTCTGATCATCCCGCAGCCTTATCCATAGGGCAGAACTTCTATAGGCGCCAATGACTAATCTGATTACCGGATCCGCTCTCTCAGGAAAGAAGGGGCCTCCGCAGCTCCAGATTGTCCCTTTGTTTTTTTTGGCTTCACGACATTAAGTGATGATGAAAAAAGCTCAGGAATACTGAGAACTCTGCTTTCCCTAAATATTTGTACACCCCGCTATGTAACACCCTGACAACAGGCAGAGTTTCCTGGTCGCGTTCCTAATTAGGAGTCACCAGTGTGGGGGTCTCGTCCATTAGTTCAGGTACACAGAAGGAGGTTTTCCACTGGGTAATGGGAACTTTCTAAGACCACACATGGACAACGTCTGGAAAGGAGCAAAACCGACTGGCTGGTCAGTGACCGGACCTCAGATTTCTCTCGGTCTCTCTCCAATGTAAAAGGCTCGATAATAATGAGGTGAAGGCTGGAACTGTTTGAAGTTTTGGGATAATGAAGAAGGCAAAAATATGGTCAAACTCTTACCAGGAATGAAATCCTCTTAAAGGGGTTGTCTCAAGTGATTTTGGATACAAGTAACTTTACAAACTCTTACTAACAATGTTCCATGTTCTCAAGAACAAAGGGTTTCTTAATGTTTTAAGTTTACAGCATATTGCTTTAGTTATTGGCCACCTCTGTAGTCTTATCAGCGGTGGCCCGTCTCCTAGGCAAGAAGTTTTCCATGCTCTCCTCCTTTAAGAATGAGTTAGTTTTTTTTTTCTCCTGGAGATAAACCGCTGACATATCCCATAGAGCGCACAAGAGCGCTGGGACCTCCTGTGTACAGGGGACTCGGGAAAAATGTCTGTTGCCCGATCAATCACCCGAACAATTGATCAAGACAAAGGCTACAGCATCTATTGTGTATGGGAGGTTTACGTGACATTTTTGGTCACGTGCTGCTCCATCTGCGGCCATCTCGTATTGGTTCCATCGATGTATCACTTCATTTACTGGGTGTAGGAGTAGTGCCTGAATCATAGTTTTTTCTCCCGCAGAGCTCTGAATGCTGAGCTCTGTATAACCCCGCCCACACCACTGATTGGCTGCTTTCTGTGTACACTGTGCATCAGTGTAAGGGTAGGACTAGGGGGCACAAGGCCGCTTGTCCTGGAGTGATAATCTCCTGCTGATAAAATACTGATTTTATTGAAATAGCAACACACAACCTAATAAGTGACACATTTCTGGAATCAGGCTCTCTGCCCCTACATCATGCTGCTCTCCGAATACATAGCAAAAACCTTCTGACATTCCTTTTAAATCAGAGACGTGAGAGTTCATGATAACTAGCAACATAATCACAGGAAAAAGGTATATTCCCCTTTTAGCCGTGGATGCCCCGTTCTGGCGGTCAGTGGGGGTCTAGACGGTATCCCCTTTCTTGTGGATGATGGACCAGAATGCCCCTTTAATATCAAGGTGGAGGTGTGTAGTTTGTGAAATCCATCAGTAATATACGTGGATATGCGCCAACGTCCCAATTTTTCTATCTCCGTAATAATGAGGATCGGGACAATTTTCTGGCCGAGCGCACTGCGGCTCCCACCATTGTAGGACTTCTTTATATAAGAAAAACCATATTGTTAGAAATGTTCATTTCTCATCCTCCCACCTGCCCGAGTCCTCTACACTCCAGCCCCCAACTTCAATATTAAGCTAACTGGTATGTGATGGCCCAGCGTCCTCCCCCATAGCTGCAGAGACTGACTTTTCCCTAATTGCTGAGGTCATGGAGTGTGCGGTGCCTCAGTGCCTCCATTGTGGGAGTGCGGGCACGGAGATTAGACTCTGTGACTCACTGACACTGGTATGCGAGCCTTTCAGCGGTTAATAGTGGGGGCATCTGCTATTTTGGGACACTGATATTCAATGAAACCACAAGAAAATATAGAGCATGTAACGTGTCCTAAACCCTAGTGACACCCAGTGCAGTAGTATGCCCTCTATGTGCATGTTATGGGGTCTGCAGGGCCACTGGCACTTACATACTGATGGCCTCTGCTCTCCATCTGGCCTGGACCATCAGGACACATATTTCTCTGCCTTGGGTGCCTCTTCATGGTGTGATTGTGGATATCCCGACCCTCTCTGGTAACCCAAGATGCCGCGCTCTGGCAGCACACACATAAATATAAGAGCTGCCACTGTGCCCCTATTAGACTGGCCCTATATAATATTCTGTCTAATAAAGAAGTTTGCTATGGTGCCACCTTTTCTGAAGCTTGCTATGGTGCCCCCATAATGAGGATTGCTATGCTGCCCCCGTAATGAAGCTTGCCATGGTGCCCCAATAATGAAGCTTGCTATGGCACCCCCGTAATGAAGCTCGCTATGGTGCCCCCATAATGAAGCTTGCCGTGGTGCCCTCAAAATGAAGCTTGCCATGGTGCCCCAATAATGAAGCTTGCTATGGCACCCCCGTAATGAAGCTCGCTATGGTGCCCCCATAATGAAGCTTGCTGTGGTGCCCCCATAATGAAGCTTGCCATGGTGCCCCAATCATGAAGCTTGCTATGGTGCCTCCATAATGAAGCTCGTTATGGTGCCCCCATAATGAAGCTCGCTATGGTGCCCTCGAAATGAAGCTTGCAATGGTGCCCCCGAAATGAAGCTCGCTATGGTGCCCCCATAATGAAGCTTGCTGTGGTGCCCCCATAATGAAGCTTGCCATGGTGCCCCAATAATGAAGCTTGCTATGGTGCCTCCATAATGAAGCTCGTTATGGTGCCCCCATAATGAAGCTCTCTATGGTGCCCTCGAAATGAAGCTTGCAATAGTGCCCCCATAATGAAGCTCGTTATGGTGCCCCCATAATGAAGCTCGCTATTGTGCCCTCGAAATGAAGCTTGCTATGGTGCCCCCATAATGAAGCTTGCTGTGGTGCCCCAATAATGAAGCTTGCTATGGTGCCCCTATAATGACGCTTGCTATGGTGCCCCCATAATGAAGCTTGCCATGGTGCCCCAATAATGAAGCTCGCTATGGTGCCCCCATAATGACGCTTGCTATGGTGCCCCCATAATGAAGCTTGCTGTGGTGCCCTTTTACTGAAGCTTGCTATGGTGTCCCCATAACGACGCTTGCTATAGTGCCCCCATAATGAAGCTTGCTATGGTGCCCCGGTAATGCAGCTTGTTGTTCCCCCATTATGAAGTCTGTTATGCTGACCCTGTTTGCATATCATGTTAGGCTGACCACATAGCAGAGTCATGTAGGTACAGGAGCGTGAAGAGCTCGCACACTAGATGTCAGCGCTCCCTCACCTGTGCAGGTGGCCACATCCCATGACTACTTACCATGAGGACCGGTTACCCTGCTACCCAAAATGCACATTAAAAGGCAGAACTTTAGTATTCAGGTCATTTGTGAGCAAAACACAAGAATGTATGAGAATGGGAATTGTACCCGGTAACTAATTATTTTATTTTCTAATGTTATAAAAGAGTACTCATGGTAAAATCTAGAACCCAACTACCTGATGGAGGGGACCTTTTAATGTAGCAAGAACAACATACACGTGACCGGTGCTGTGGGGGGAGAGGTGGGACTTCTCTCGGACCTCTTTGTTTTTAGATTACACCTTTGTGCAATTCCCTAATACTTAAGAAAAACCCAAAGGGCAAATGAAAGGCAATTACTAATGTCTTTCTCTGTGACTGTTCCAGAAAGCGGAGTATCTGCTGAGGTGGTGGCAGCCGTGGACGTGAACACCACCGCCAATGAAGTGTACAAGCACAACTTTCCTAACACCCCATTATGGCCCAAGTCCATAGAGGTACGTGTGTATTTATGGGCATGCTCGTGTATGTGCAACCAACCAACTTGAGCCTATATTCGGCCTGACGTGGCGCCACTTATATTCACTTGTATAGCGCCACCGTCGCACGATGGCTTGTACAGTCAAAGTGGCCAAGTAGCCCCAACCTTCAGGTCTTATAGGTGCAGGTCTGAGATGTTAAACTCACATCTGTCTCGAGACCGGGCGCCTGCCTTGCACCACCAGGAAAGGCAAGGTGGCCACTATTCACTTCTATGGGGTTCCCGAATATGAGCAAGCATGCTTGGCAATTTTCGGAACTCCCATAAAAATGAATGGAGAGAACCACACATGCGAGAGCAACTCTACTTTACTAGTGGCACTTGACAAGGTGTGGGCCCTCCATGTATTAGACCTTTTTGGCATATTTTGTGGATTAATAGTCTGAATTATGCCTTCGTTGGGGTTGTCCACCATCAATTTCACATGGCTCGTTATATAGTGATACCAACGGACCCGTGTGTCATGGAGACCACTCTCTCCTAAGCAGGGGAGATACATGGAGATACAGAATATTTGGGAACTGGTCATTCTTCCGAAGAGTCCTCATCTCTCTTTAAACCTGAAATGGTAAATGTTAATAGTCCGCTGACCTTCAGGAACCATGTACAGCGCACATTGACTGGCCCCGTAGGACTTTTACGTAATGTCAACAACTGCTCTCGCCTCATCAGACAAATGTAGTTCTGCTGTGATGTCCCTATTTCATGAATGTTGCTCCAAGGATGGACCAGCCATAGAGTTCGCATACCAGAAACATCACTGGGACATCCCATCCCTCTGTGATCAATCTGACCTCTGGTACTGTGACTGATCCTAAGAAAAGAACACTTGGCCCAGTGGCGTAACTTTAAGTTCTTGAGCACCAATGCAAAAGCTCCAAGAGGGCCCAAAATATTCACAGGTCTTTAAGTCTTTGAGCGCAACCTTAAAATACAGGATTTGGGTGCGGCTGCAGCCCCTTCACCTCATCTAGTTGCGCCGCTGGCTGGGGCCCTTGCTGTGTTTCCCCTGCACCTATTCTAGTTACGCCCCTGGCTTGGTCCCTTTCTGTGTTTCCCCTGCATCTATTCTAGTTACGCCCATGGCTGAGTCCCTTTCTGTGTTTCCCCTGCTCCTATTCTAGTTACGCCCATGGCTGGGCCCCTTTCTGTGTTTCTCCTGCACCTATTCTAGTTACGCCCCTGGCTGGGCCCCTTTCTGTGTTTCTCCTGCACCTATTCTAGTTCCGCCCCTGGCTGAGTCCCTTTCTGTGTTTCCCCTGCTCCTATTCTAGTTACGCCCCTGGCTGAGTCCCTTTCTGTGTTTCCCCTGCACCTATTCTATTTATGCCCCTGGCTCGGTCCCTTTCTGTGTTTCCCCTGCTCCTATTCTAGTTACGCCCCTGGCTGGGTCTCTTTCTGTGTTTCCCCTGCTCCTATTCTAGTTACGCCCATGGCTGGGCCCCTTTCTGTGTTTCTCCTGCACCTATTCTAGTTACGCCCCTGGCTGGGCCCCTTTCTGTGTTTCTCCTGCACCTATTCTAGTTCCGCCCCTGGCTGAGTCCCTTTCTGTGTTTCCCCTGCGCCTATTCTAGTTACGCCCCTGGCTTGGTCCCTTTCTGTGTTTCCCTTACACCTATTCTAGTTACGCCCCTGGCTGGGTCTCTTTCTGTGTTTCTCCTGCACCTATTCTAGTTACGCCCCTGGCTTGGTCCCTTTCTGTGTTTCCCTTACACCTATTCGAGTTACGCCCCTGGCTGGTCCCCTTTCTGTGTTTCCCTTACACCTATTCTAGTTACGCCCCTGGCTTGGTCCCTTTCTGTGTTTCCCCTGCTCCTATTCTAGTTATGCTCCTGGCTTGTTCTGTTTCTGTGTTTTCCCAGCACACTGGAGATCCATTTTGCCGATTGTGTAGTAATTTGTAGTATTACCTGTTCGGTGCCGGATGCACCACTGTGCAAGGAAAACCGGAAATGGTGATGCAGCTGTAAACCTGCACTGCATCCTTTTTATTCCCAGAGGTCAGACCCGCCCTAGTGATAAAATAATGGCATATCCCAGTGATATTCAATAGCAAAAACCACTTCAAAGGGTTTGTGCAGTTTGGAGATTTCCTTTCCTTCTGCCCCATGGGGGAACATAGCCTTTGTAGTTGGGGCTTGGCCCCATTATTCTCCATGATACCCATGTAATGATGTATGACTGCACCACTCCTCGGAGGCCATACGTGGCCTTCCCTGACGGGATCAGCTGATGTCTGGTGTTAGAGAGGCACAGGGTAATAATGTGATCAGCGATTGTAAGCACTGTGCAAAGGTCCGCAGATAAGCAGGTCCATATATCACTGCACTCATTATCAGTGCAGGTCACAGTGATCCCAACAGGCTACAGCCCAGGCAATATTGCATCCTCGTTATCTGTACTGTTCCATTCTTACTTAATGCAAGGAGAGGGCCGCAGATCCAGCTGAGACTGGGCTATAAGACCTGGCGGTACCCAATATAACTTATACAATGCATGGTCTGTACACTAAACCTCTCCATGAATGGTAGAAGGTGAATATACATTTTAGATCTTGTGCACTTTTGCAACCAAAATTATTCAGATTTATCTAAAACTAGCTGAAGAGCCCGGCGTTGCCTGGGCATAGTAAATATCTGTGGTTAGTTATAGCACCTCACTTCTCTTATTTTCCCATCACGCCTCTCATTTTCCCCCTCACATCTTTTCATTTTCTCCTCACATCTCTCATTTTCCCCCTCACTCCTCTTATTTTCCCCCTCACTCCTCTCATTCCCCCCTAACACTTGTCATTTCGACCTCACATCTGTCATTTTCCGATCACTCCACTATTTTCCCTCACTCCTCTCATTTTGCACTCACACCTTTTCATTTTCACCTCACACCTCTCATTTTCACCTCAGTATATACATGTTTGTCATCTCCCTTATATATAGTATACACCTGTATGTCATCTCCTGTATATAGTATATACCTGTATGTCATCTCCCCTGTATATAGTATATACCTGCTGTGTGTCATCTCCCCTGTATATAGTATATACCTGTATGTCATCTCCTCCTATATATAGTATATACCTGTATGTAATCTCCTCCTGTATATAGTATATACCTGTGTGTCATCTCACCTATATATAGTATATATCTGTGTGTCATCTCCTCCTGTATATAGTATATACCTGTATGTCATCTCCTCCTATACATAGCATATACCTGTATGTCATCTCCTCCTGTATATACTATATACCTGTAGGTAATCTGCTCCTGTATATAGTATATACCTGTGTGTCATCTCCTCCTGTATATAGTATATACCTGTATGTCATCTCCTCCTGTATGTAGTATGTACCTGTATGTCATCTCCTCCTCTATATAGTATATACCTGTGTGTCATCTCTCCTGTATATAGTATATATCTGTGTGTCATCTCCCCTGTAAATAGTATATACCTGTGTGTCATCTCCTCCTGTATATAGTATATATCTGTATGTCATCTTCTCCTGTATTAGACCTCGTTCACACGTTATTTGGTCAGTATTTTTACCTCAGTATTTGTAAGCTAAATTGGCAGCCTGATAAATCCCCAGCCAACAGTAAGCCCACCCCCTGGCAGTATATATTAGCTCACACATACACATAATAGACTGGTCATGTGACTGACAGCTGCCGTATTTCCTATATGGTACATTTGTTGCTCTTGTAGTTTGTCTGCTTATTAATCAGATTTTTATTTTTGAAGGATAATACCAGACTTGTGTGTGTTTTAGGGCGAGTTTCGTGTGTCAAGTTGTGTGTGTTGAGTTGCGTGTGGCGACATGCATGTAGCGACTTTTGTGAGATGAGTTTTGTGTGGCGACATGCGTGTAGCAACTTTTTGTGTGTCGAGTTGCATGTGACAGGTTAGTGTAGCAAGTTGTGTGCAGCAAGTTTTGCGCATGGCGAGTTTTGCACGTGGCGAGTTTTATGTGTGGTGCCTTTTGAGTATGTGCAAGTTTTGTGTGAGGCAACTTTTGCATGTGTTGCAACTTTTGTGCATGTGGCAATTTTTCCGCGTGTGCAAGTTTTGCGTGTGGCGAGTTTTCCATGAGGTGAGTTTTGCACGTGTGGCGAGTTTTGCATGTGGAGAGTTTTGCGCGTGGCGAGTTTTGAGCGGCGACTTTTGTGTTGCGGCTTTTATGTGGCGAGGTTGGTGTATGTGTGGTGAAATGTGCGCTGAGGGTGGTATATGTGTTCGAGCACGTGGTAGTGTGTGGCGCATTTTGTGTGTGTGTTCATATCCCCGTGGTGGTGTGGTGATTATCCCATGTCGGGGCCCCACCTTAGCAACTGTACAGTATATACTCTTTGGCGCCATCGCTCTCATTCTTTAAGTCCCCCTTGTTCACATCTGGCAGCTGTCAATTTGCCTCCAACACTTTTCCTTTCATTTTTCCCCCATTATGTAGATAGGGGCAAAATTGTTTGGTGAATTGGAAAGCGCGGGGTTAAAATTTCACCTCACAACATAGCCTATGATGCTCTCGGGGTCCAGACGTGTGACTGTGCCAAATTTTGTGGCTGTAGCTGCGACGGTTCAGATGCCAATCCCGGACATACACACACACATACATACATACATACATACACACATTCAGCTTTATATATTAGATGTATCTGCCGTCTTGTGCATACAGCTCATCTACAGATCCTTGCATCATAAAGATGGGTACGTGTTAGGCTGCGTTCACATGTCCAACTTTTTTGCCAAGGATTGCTGCCGCCTCTGTTGTAACTGATCACTACTGGACATGTGAATATCGCCTTACTGCCAGAAAAGACCCCCTAAGCCTGTGTGATAATCTAATGGACAGCTCTTTCCTAAAACGCTTGATACTTACCTTCCGGTGTGGTGCCGTTCCAGTGATGTCGAGGCTGCAATTCCCGGTGGTCATGTGACCTCATGTCCACTGTGGACAAAATAGTGAAGGCTCTAGCCGGTTAGTCACCACTGATTGGCAGCAGCGGTCACAGGACACATAATATTGTGTGACTGCCATGAATCACAAGTGCCAACATAAGTGGATTGGCTCCACTCCGGGAGGTAAGTATTGAGAGTTTTATGATGGGCACTGGTTCAATTTATGAAGTTGTCCAGTGTAGACATTCCCTTTAAGTAGCCAGTGCTACAGGGCTGATATTCCCAGATTGGTAACTGCATAGTAAGTCATGGGGTGTGTGGAGGTGCAAGGAAAGAATCAGCTCCACCCCTGATGTAGCGGCTTGTGTCTCTCCTCCGCCTGTATGAAATCTCCATTGACTACTATGAGAGTGTTATGGACATGCTCTGTGATCTGTGTTGACATCCTTGTGTAGGAAGGGGAAGGAGGTGAGCTGTGAATACTGGATAATGTGCTGTCTATACATAGGTGACCTTGTAATCCTGCTTATGATGACGAAATGACTGCGGGGAAGGGATCTCTACAGGACAGGATCTCTACAGAAGAGGATCTTTACAGAAGAGGATCTCTACATGACAGGCTCTCTACAGGACAGGCTCTCTACAGGACAGGCTATCTACAGGACAGGTTCTCTACGGAAGAGGGTCTCTATGGAACAGGATCTCTACAGAACAGGCTCTCTACAGGACAGGCTCTCTACAGGACAGGCTCTCTACAGGACAGGCTATCTACAGGACAGGTTCTCTACGGAAGAGGGTCTCTATGGAACAGGATCTCTACAGAACAGGCTCTCTACAGGACAGGCTCTCTACAGGACAGGTTCTCTACGGAAGAGGGTCTCTATGGAACAGGATCTCTATGGAACAGGATCTCGACAGAAGAGGCTCTCTACAGAACAGGATTTCTACAGAACAGGATCTCCACAGAAGAGGCTCTCTACGGAACAGGATCTCTACGGAACAGGATCTCTACGGAACAGGATCTCTACAAAAGAGGATCTATCAGTATCTTAAAAGACTCAATGAAAGCTGCAAGATTTCAGGATTTTTTTTTAATAAAATGTATAAAAAAATGTTAAAAATAATCACTAATACATAAAATTCTTTAAGATAGAAGCTTTGTCATTTTCTGCTGACCCTTTCCCTTTACTGTTGATGCGCCGCCTATACTGGTGACTCGTTAGCTGTCCATTTGTGGTTCGCACAAGGTGACCATGGTGGTCTTGCGATTTGCCATCTATTTAGAGAGCAGGTAAGGGTCAGCAGTGGGATCTCTACCTGGATTGGGGTAAAAGAAGTTTGCAAACCACCTTTTTATGGTAATTAATGTGATAACAATGATAACTTTATTGGTAGTAAAAAAGCAATCACTGGGGACGAGATACAATTCTAATCCTATTTCCCTGATGAAAGGCTCATACGGCCACATAAGAGTGTGTGACCCGCTGTACAATGCGCCGTCTGAGCAGGTTCGTTACTGCAACCTCGTCTATTACATTATCTTATCCAGACGGGATTATCGCTTCTTACCTTTCACTATTTACAGTGCGACCTGTGGACATAACTGTGGATAATTCAGAGCAGTGCAGCGGGTTTATAATTCAGTGTGAGCACTGTATATGCCGGCCAAGATCCTAACCGGCACACCGTCCGCTTCGCACATTTCTTATAGGCACCATCCTGTCCATTTTAGATTTGGTTCCTGGACTTAGGACCCCCCACTAGTAATACCGAATTCCCTAATAGGGTAGATGAAAAGGAGTTTGCTACAACAGACATCCCCTTTAATTAGACCCAAGAAGAATCGTTTCTCCTTGCGGAGAGTGACATGATAAGCATGTCGAGGTGAGGAGACTTAAAGCCGCAATGCTCCTCTGGGAAATATGCAAATTGTCTCTTCAAGAGACCTTTAATTAGACATAACCCAAGGAAGAAAAATAAAATAATAAAAAAAGAGCATGTACCCTACTAAAGCTAGTAAAGAAGAGCCCAGTCATAGAACATGTCCTGCTTTCTCCGGATTGATCCACATGTGGAGCCGCTGCTTCATTCCGATTTCAGAGTCCAATTCTCAGCCACGATCGGACCCCCGCCGATCAAAGCGCTATCGCCCCTCCTGTAGATAAATATGAGGGCAGTTTTCTCATGGAGATTATTCCTTTATTGTCCCAGGGAATATCGCAGGAAGAGCTGGACTCCTTGGCATTTGATATGATCCTGATGAGTCCTCCCTGCCAGCCTTTCACAAGGTACGGAAATAATGTGCTGACTATGAACGGTTACGTTATCCGCAAGTTTATTTTTGTGTGTATTAATAGATGTGGCGAGAATTAGGCTACTTTCACACATCGGGTTTTCGCTGTCAGGCTCAATCCGGCTAAATAAAAAAAAAAACCCGGATCAGGCGAATGTTGATGAACTGTTTGGTAGAAACAAAACTTGTCGTGTTTGGAGGAGACGGAATGCTGAGTTGCATCCAAAGAACACCATACCTACGGTGTGCATATTTCCAGCCCGATGGCCGGAAGCGCACGTTAAATGCCACGGTCAGAGTTTGACAGCAGCATTTAACTAGTTAATAGCCACGGGTGGATCGCGATTCCACCCGAGGCTATTGCGGGCACATGTCAGCTGTTCAAAACAGCTGCCATGTCCCGGGAAAGATGTGTGCTCAGCGCCGGAGCCCACATCAAAAGGAGGGAAGCTACCTCCGCAGTGCTAGTACGGACGGAGGTCGTGAAGGGGTTAAGGAGGACTTTCACAAGTATGAGCATGTTAGACAGGCCACATCATGGGGAGCTGAGTAAACTTAGTTTTAATGTCTTAGTTTTTGAAGGAGCTCAGCAGGGAGGTTGTTCTCTACATAACCCTGATCTCACATCACCCAATCAGTCTGGAGAGACCAGAGGATTTGCACAAGCGACATCCACAGAAGATCTGTGGTTACTTCTCCAAGATGTTTGGAACAACCTCCTGCCGAAACCGTGCACAACTGTACCCAGAAGGACTGATGTGATTTAGATTTCTGTTTCATTCTCTTTGCAGCTTTTGTTATTTGAGAAAAATAAACCATTAACACTTAATTTTTTTAAAATATATTTTGCAGCTTTATACTTCTGCACACCCGCCTACAATGTATACATATTATGATACGTTTTGCTGTTGTAATGTCTATAAGAATATCCTGTATTCTTCCTGTCTGACTCTTTACGCCTTCTGTTTCCTATCAGGATCGGCTTACAAGGGGATGTGTCTGACCCGAGGGCAAAGAGTTTCATGTACATTTTGGAAATCCTTCCCAGGTGCGGTGTCTGGTTTTTGATAGTGACGAGTCTCATGTTACTTCTGGACCGAGCACCATTAGTTTATTAAGTGCGTAAACTCAGCATCATGAATGTGCGGTGCTTCGTATAGTCTGTATTGATATTAGGTCTGTGTTCTCTGAGGAACTGTATATACGGCATCCTTTCCCGGCCAGGCACGGCGTCCGTGTGCCGCCCCATGCGTTTTTCCGCATCACGTAGAGCACATATATATAACTAGATGGTGGCCCGATTCTAACGCATCGGGTATTCTAGAATATGCATGTCCACGTAGTATATTGCCCAGTCACGTAGTATAATGCTCCATGCAGTAATGGCCCCATAGATGCCCCATATAAAGCTCCATGCAGTTATGGCCCCATAGATGCCCCATATAATGCTCCATGCAGTTATGGCCCCATAGATGCCCCATATAATGCTCCATGCAGTTATGGCCCCATAGATGCCCCATATAATGCTCCATGCAGTTATGGCCCCATAGATGCCCCATATAAAGCTCCATGCAGTTATGGCCCCATAGATGCCCCATATAATGCTCCATGCAGTTATGGCCCCATAGATGCCCCATATAATGCTCCATGCAGTTATGGCCCCATAGATGCCCCATATAATGCTCCATGCTGTTATGGCCCCATAGATGCCCCATATAATGCTCCATGCAGTTATGGCCCCATAGATGCCCCATATAATGCTCCATGCAGTTATGGCCCCATAGATGCCCATATAATGCTCCATGCAGTTATTCCCCATAGATGCCCCATATAATGCTCCATGCAGTTATGGCCCCATATAAAGCTCCATGCAGTTATGGCCCCATAGATGCCCCATATAATGCTCCATGCAGTTATGGCCCCATATAAAGCTCCATGCAGTTATGGCCCCATAGATGCCCATATAATGCTCCATGCAGTTATTCCCCATAGATGCCCCATATAATGCTCCATGCAGTTATGGCCCCATAGATGCTCCATATAATGCTCCATGCAGTTATGGCCCCATAGATGCCCCATATAATGCTCCATGCAGTTATTCCCCATAGATGCCCCATATAATGCTCCATGCATTTATGGCCCCATAGACGCTCCATACAGCATTGTGCCACATGTAATGCTGCTGCAATTAAAAAAAAAAAAAAATCACATACTCACCTCTCGTTGCTGCTGCTCAGCGTCCCGTCTCTCCGCACTGACTCTTCAGGCAGAGGGCGGCGCGCACACTCATACGTCATCGCGCCCTCTGACCTGCACAGTCACTGCAAGAGGACGGGAACACGGAGCGGCGCCCGGCGGATGGAACGCGGACAGGTGAATATGAAATACTCACCTGCTCCTGGCGCTCCTGACGCTGTCCCTGCCTGTCTCATGGTAATGCAGCTTCTTCGCGCCTGCGCGAGAAGGACCTGCCATGACGTCACGGTCACATGACCGTGACGTCATGGCAGGTCCTTCGCGCATACCATCCTTGCCACCGAAACCTACCGGCGGAAGGTGAGTATATAATGATTTTTTTTTATTATTATTATTTTTAAACATTAGATGTTTTTACTATTGACGCTGCATAGGCAGCGTCAATAGTATAAACTTGGTCACACAAGGTTAATAGCGGCGGTAGTGAGTTACCCGCGGCATAACGCCGTCCGTTACCGCTGGCATTAACCCTGTGTGAGCCGTGACTGTGGGGAGTATGGAGCGGGTGCCGGGCACTGACTGCAGGGGAGTAGGGAGGGACTAATCGGACTGTGGCCGTCGCTGATTGGTCGCGGCAGCAATTGACAGGCAGCTGGCGAGACCAATCAGCGACTTGGATTCCATGACAGACAGAGGCCGCGACCAATGAATATCCGTGACAGACAGTAGGACAGAAAGACGGAAGTGACCCTTAGACAATTATATAGTAGATACACAGCCCCCCGAAGAAGCACATCACGCGAAACGCGCGTCGGGGCCTCTTGCTGGATACTGACCACACAAGAACACACATGGGTAAGCCCAATAGATGTTATAGCATTTAATTACTATTGCACTTTATGGGCATTGTTGCAATACTAGGGAGATTTAGGAGGGATTGGGATAGGCACAGTATACGCCATTTGCTGTTACTTTCTCTAGATATCCTTGTCTTTCCTCGGTTCCCCTCCCATTTACACCCAGCAGTATACTTTGCTGCTTGGGTGACATAAATTGCCTGGGCTGTTGACATATAAAACCCTTACTATATTATGTGTATGTTCCTATGTGGTTGGTTGTCCTTCTGAGTCATTCACCTTGTCCTCATCATTTTTGTTATTATATGTATTAAATATTTATGTATGTCATTTACAAAATAAATTTACACTTGTTTAGCAATGAGTGTCATGTGTTTATATGGGGCATCAGGCTCTTGGTAGTTGATAGGATTTCCAATTATATAGTATAAGTCTACTCTTCGGCTCCCCCTGATGGAGACTTTTATATATCATCTTTACAACACTCACAGTTCTGTTTCACATTCGCAGACTACAGAAACCTCCTCGTTATATTCTTCTGGAGAACGTGAAGGGATTTGAAACCTCCGAGGCGAGGTAATTGTATATCCCATAACCTGAAAATATTACATGACTATCAGACAGAGAAGGATTGTCACTGCTGGGGACCACAGCCATCAGCTGTTATATTTGGGGGAAGCACTGCATAAGGAATTGGTTCCCCACATTACCACTGAGGAAGTTAATGGAAGGTCCACAGCATAGCACAGAGGTCTCTTATGGTGACTAAAGGTACCTTCACACTGAACAACTTCACAACGATATCGCTAGCGATCCGTGACGTTGCAGCGTCCTGGATAGTGATATCATTGTGTTTGACACGCAGCAGCGATCAGGATCCTGCTGTGCCATCATTGGTCGGAGCTAGAAGGCCAGCACCTTATTTCGTCGCTGGATCACCCGCTGACATCGCTGGATCGGTGTGTGTGACGCCGATCCAGCGATGTCTTCACTGGTAACCAGGGTAAACATCGGGTTACTAAGCGCAGGGCCGCGCTTAGTAACCCGATGTTTACCCTGGTTACCAGTGTAAATGTAAAAAAACCCAAACACTACATACTTACATTCCGATGTCTGTCGCGTCCCCCGGCGTCCGCTTCCCTGCACTGTGTCAGCGCCAGCCGGCCGTAAAGCAGAGCACAGCGGTGACGTCACCGCTCTGCTTTACGGCCGGCGCTTACAGTGCAGGGAAGCAGAACGCCGGGGGACGCGACAGACACCGGAATGTAAGTATGTAGTGTTTGGTTTTTTTTACATTTACACTGGTAACCAGGGTAAACATCGGGTTACTAAGCGCGGCCCTGCGCTTAGTAACCCGATGTTTACCCTGGTTACCCGGGGACTTCGGCATCGTTGGTCGCTGGAGAGCTGTCTGTGTGACAGCTCTCCAGCGACCACAGAGCGACGCTGCAGCGATCGGCATCGTTGTCTAGATCGCTGCAGCGTCGCTAAATGTGACGGTACCTTAAGGTGGTCCCAGCATCCAGACCGCCATCAATGCTATCTTCTTTTATATCTTCAACATGGCAGAAGATTGCACGCCAGTAGAGAACAGCAAATGGACGACTCTGGAGAGGTGGGAAATCTATAAAAGTTGGACTTGACGATGGATACATTCCCATACAGATTCGCCCTTCCTTACCTTTCCTGATGCCTTTGATACATCCAGAAATAATTGATGCCAGATGAGCAGCTTTATAAAAAAAAATGATTTTGTGATACTCTGTTAGGAGAGGTGCTCTATTGTGCTCTATGTCTGCTTGTGTCCACCTAGTGGTTGTAATGTGAAATGCAGCCTGTGAAGGTATTTGTTCTCATGTAGCAATAATGTATTGTTTATGATTTGGCGATCCGGCCAGCTTCAGAGCAGCACTTACAATCTCTATAGCAAAGAGCTTGCATGCGCTGCACTCCTTGCCTAGGAAAGCGGCTACCGCTGATATACTGCAGAGGTGGCCGATAACTTAGGGAATGAGCTACAAACTGACATTTTTTTTCCATTCTTGACAGCAGAGAGGGTTTTCTACAAGAAGTAAATTTCAATGTTGCTTGTTTTCACAAGGACCTATCAAATCTCCCCATTTATGATCATGAGAAAACATTAGTAGCGTATGCCATCATTTCCACTTTTGTTAATTGTGGGTGTCCTAGAAGTCAGACCCTACAGACCATCCTATTACATCATACCCTAGAGATATGTCATAACAGGTCAATTTGGAATGCAGCCTATCAGAAATTGTATGTTCATTTCGATTTTTGGATTTTTTGTTTCCTTTTTCAATTTTTGCAGAGACGCACTCATCAGAACATTAGAGAGCTGCGGATACATTTATCAAGAGTTCCTGCTATCACCACCTTGTGTAAGTAGACTTCTCCCATCTACCATGTGGCACTTTTAAAAAAAAAAAATATTTAGAAGCTTTTGATTTTATTTTATTTTTTTTTTTTTTTTAGAAGCTTTTGATTATTTTTTTTTATCTATTATGTTTTCCACTAAAGATATTAAATTTTTAATATTTTTTTAATTTTTTTTATAAGAAACAGTAATCTATCTTATCAGAGAAATCTGCTTCCTTCTCTACTTTACCACCACTTCTTCCTCTCTTCCCTGCCTCCTCAACTTATCATTCACTCTGAAAAAAAACAAAAAACATTTCAGTGCATTCAGGCTCACTCCAGATGGACATGCCAGCACAGGGACGTTTCAGGTTACACCTGCTATTATAAGCTAAGGAGACTGGGAGTGAGGAGCAGGGTGAGAAAACAAGCAGAGGGAGATACAGAAGGAAAGTGCTGAGCTTTCAAACAACTTTTTTTACACTAGAGCTGGATTCACATCTACACTGCTCAGTAATACATTTTCTTTATGCTGCTGTAGCTTCTGTGTGTTAACTAAGAAATGAAGAGCAGTAATGCCTCTATGAGCTGTGTATGGGAGACATCATTGGAGAGAGTCTCCACCGACCGCCTCAGAGTCGGTTGGAAATGACTACAGCCTAAAGAGGGAAAATAGTTGAAAATGCAGGATATCATAATGGCCAGAAATGGTGTTATTTCTCATGTACACAAAACAGCTTATCCTGAAATGTTACTTGAAGTCTTTTACACTACCCCAGAGCTGGATTCACATCTACACTGCTCAATGCTGCCATTTCCTCCATGCTGCTGCAGCTTTTTTCTGTGTGTTAACTAAGAAATGAAGAGCAGTAATGCCTCTGGGACCTGTGTATGGGAGACATCATTGCATTGGTTCTCTACCCACCACCTCAGTGTCAATGGTAAATTAATAATAGAGCCTAAAGAGGAAACATTGATGAAAATGCAGGATAACATAATGGCCATAAATGGTGTTATTCCTCATGTACACACAGAACAGCTAATCCCGAAAACTTACTTGAAAATACAATTACCCTTTAAGTATATTTGAAAAAAAAAAAAGTTGTTCCTTACACTTTTACTAGTTGTAAGACGAGACTGCCAAGTTTTATAGTAAGGTTCTCATTAAATCTTTCACTATTTTAACTTTTTACAAGCTTGGAATCCCAAATTCAAGGCTGCGATACTTTCTCATTGCAAAGCTTCAAGAGGAACAGTTTGCTTTCCAGACCACCAATAAAGTAAGTAGCCAACTGTTTGCTTTTATTTTTTTTCTTTTATTTTTCGTTTTTAAGGTGCCATTATTATTATTATTATTATTATTTATTATTATAGTGCCATTTATTCCATGGCGCTTTACATCTGAGGAGGGGTATACATAATAAAAACAAGTACAATAATCTTGAACAATAGAAGTCATAACTGGTACAGTAGGAGAGAGGACCCTGCCCGCGAGGGCTCACAATCTACAAGGGATGGGTGAGAATACAGTAGGTGAGGATAGAGCTGGTCATGCAGCGGTTTGGTCGATCGGTGGTTACTGCAGGCTGTAGGCTTGTCGGAAGAGGTGGGTCTTCAGGTTCTTTTTGAAGGTTTCGATGGTAGGCGAGAGTCTGATGTGTTGTGATAGAGGGTTCCAGAGTAGGGGGGATGCGCGAGAGAAATCATCACAATGCCATCAGGCCTATAGATTGGGCCTTGTGTTCCTCTTCATGCTTAAAGCAGATTTATCATTTCTTCAGTCTTGAAAATTTAAGGAACATTTTCTCCCATAGGAGTAAAAAATGGGTAGAAAAATAATTGTTTGCAATCTACTTTATTATTTTTTATTCCCTTGTGGTCTAGGGTACAAGAGTAAAAAAAAAATCCTTCTTGCACTCTAGACCACCAGGGAATAAAAAAATAATTCCCTGGTGGTCTAGAGTGCAAGAAGGATTATTTTTTTATTCCCTGGTGGTCTAGGGTACAAGAAGGATTATTTTTATTCCCTGGTGGTCTAGAGTGCAAGTAGGATTATTTTTTTATTCCCTGGTGGTCTAGGGTACAAGAAGGAATTCTTTTTATTCCCTGGTGGTCTAGAGTGCAAGTAGGATTATTTTTTTTTAATCCCTTGTGGTCTAGGGTAGAAGAAGGGTGGTGTAGGATAGAAAATAGGTTACTTTTTATCAACTAGTAGTCAAGGGGAGAACAAAGATTTTTTTTTCTAATGGAATGGTTAATATTTTATCCGTTTTGGTCTAGGGCAATTGTTATTTGTTTTATTCCCTGGTAATCTAGGGTAGAAGAGTGGATATTTTTTGTATTTTTGGGGTGTTGGGGGCAGGTGGTCTATAGTATAAAATATTTTATTCCCTGGTGGTCTAGGGTTAGGGTAGAAGAGGGGTTGATATTTTTTCCCTGGTGGTCTAGTTTTGAAGAAATGTTAAAATGAATTTCAAATGGTTGAGGGTAAAGTCTCCTTCCTTGATGGTCTAGGGAAAAGAGGTGATACTATTTTATTCCCTGGTGGTTTAGGGTAGAATACTTTTTATTCACTAGTAGTCTAGGGAAAAAGAAATATTTTCATTTTTTTATTGTTTGGTGGGCTAGAGTTGAAGAGGAGTTTGTATTTTTTTTCCTATTGACCTAAGGTAAAAGAAGGGGTTAATATTTTATCCATATTGGTCTAGAGTACCGGTAATTGTGCAATTATTTTATTTATTCCATGGTAATGTAGGGTAGAAGAGTGATTGATTTTTTTATTTATTGTTCCGGGGGGTCTAGAGTAGAACATATTTTATTCCCTGGTGGTCTAGATTTGAAGGAGTGTTAAAATCGATGGCAAATGGTCTAACGTAAAGCCCCTTCCTTTATTGTCTGGGGAAAAGAGGTAATGATATTTTCTTCCCTGGTGGTCTAGGGAAGAAGTGGTTAGTAATAATTGATAATGGTCAAAGGTTAAGCTCCCATCCATGATGGTGTAGGAATAAGAGCTATTCATGTTTTATTTCCTGTGGTCTAAGGTTAGATAGGGGATAATATTAATAGTTACTGGTATAAAGTAGAAGAGGAGGAGTTGATATATTATGTTCCCTGGTAGTCTAGGGTGAGGCGTCCTTCCTTGGTGGTCTAGGGAAAGTTACTAATGTCTTTTGTGAATGTCTTTTGTTCTCCGTTTAGATCCTTGAGGAGTTTCCTCGCTGTGATACATCGGAGCCGTCCTGTCCCAGCAGCGCTGTCGGCCCGCAAAGAAACTTACAGACGGATGAGGAAAGTCTGCGCCACAAGCAATGGCCACAAGGAGCCTTTCTGTACAAACTGGAGACTGCTGAGCAGCTGGAGAGAAAACGGAGTCAGGACGCTGACTGCTCCGTACAAACCCTGCAAGACTTTCTGGAAGACAATGTGGAGATCGGCCCGCACCTTCTGCCCCCAAAGGCTTTACTCAGATATGCGCTCATTCTGGATATTGTTACACCAGCGTGTAGGAGATCAACGTGCTTTACAAAAGGGTGAGCGAGTCCGCAGGTGTATATGTATGTGCAAGGGGAGGCCCTGCTACTCCATATATTAGTACCTCTACAGCGTGTCCTGGGGTAAAATAGATAATGTACATAGAGGTTGGGAACACTGTATACACAATGTAATTATCTCATACTGATCCCGAGTTACATCCTGTATTATACTCCGGAGCTGCACTCACTATTCTGCTGGTGCAGTCACTGTGTACATACATTACTGATCCTGAGTTACATCCTGTATTATACTTCAGAGCTGCACTCACTATTCTGCTGGTGCAGTCACTGTGTACATACATTACATTACTGATCCTGAGTTACATCCTGTATTATACTTCAGAGCTGCACTCACTATTCTGCTGGTGCAGTCACTGTGTACATACATTACATTACTGATCCTGAGTTACATCCTGTATTATACTCCAGAGCTGCACTCACTATTCTGCTAGTGCAGTCACTGTGTACATACATTACATTACTGATCCTGAGTTACATCCTGTATTATACCCCAGAGCTGCACTCACTATTCTGCTGGTGCAGTCACTGAGTACATACATTATATTACTGATCCTGAGTGACATCCTGTATTATACCCCAGAGCTGCACTCACTATTCTGCTGGTGCAGTCACTCTGTACATACATTACATTACTGATCCTGAGTTACTTCCTGTATTACACCCCAGAGCTGCACTCACTATTCTGCTGGTGCAGTCTCTGTGTACATACATTACATTACTGATCCTGAGTTACATCCTTTATTATACTCCAGAGCTGCACTCACTATTCTGCTGGTGCAGTCTCTGTGTACATACATTACATTACTGATCCTGAGTTACATCCTTTATTATACTCCAGAGCTGCACTCACTATTCTGCTGGTGCAGTCACTGTGTACATACATTACATTACTGATCCTGAGTTACATCCTGTATTATACTCCAGAGCTGCACTCACTATTCTGCTGGTGCAGTCACTGTGTACATACATTACATTACTGATCCTGAGTTACATCCTGTATTATACTCCAGAGCTGCACTCACTATTCTGCTGGTGGAGTCACTGTGTACATTCATTACATTACTGATCCTGAGTTACATCCTGTATTATACCCCAGAGCTGCACTCACTATTCTGCTGGTGGAGTCACTGTGTACATTCATTACATTACTGATCCTGAGTTACATCCTGTATTATACCCCAGAGCTGCACTCACTATTCTGCTGGTGCACTCACTGTGTACATACATTACATTACTGATCCTGAGTTACATCCTGTATTATACCCCAGAGCTGCACTCACTATTCTGCTGGTGCAGTCACTGTGTACATTCATTACATTACTGATCCTGAGTTACATCCTGTATTATACCCCAGAGCTGCACTCACTATTCTGCTGGTGCACTCACTGTGTACATACATTACATTACTGATCCTGAGTTACATCCTGTATTATACCCCAGAGCTGCACTCACTATTCTGCTGGTGCAGTCACTGTGTACATTCATTACATTACTGATCCTGAGTTACATCCTGTATTATACCCCAGAGCTGCACTCACTATTCTGCTGGTGCAGTCTCTGTGTACATACATTACATTACTGATCCTGAGTTACATCCTGTATTATACCCCAGAGCTGCACTCACTATTCTGCTGGTGCAGTCATTGTGTACATACATTACATTACTGATCCTGAGTTACATCCTGTATTATACCCCAGAGCTGCACTCACTATTCTGCTGGTGCACTCACTGTGTACATACATTACATTACTGATCCTGAGTTACATCCTGTATTATACCCCAGAGCTGCACTCACTATTCTGCTGGTGCAGTCACTGTGTACATTCATTACATTACTGATCCTGAGTTACATCCTGTATTATACCCCAGAGCTGCACTCACTATTCTGCTGGTGCAGTCTCTGTGTACATACATTACATTACTGATCCTGAGTTACATCCTGTATTATACCCCAGAGCTGCACTCACTATTCTGCTGGTGCAGTCACTGTGTACATACATTACATTACTGATCCTGAGTTACATCCTGTATTATACCCCAGAGCTGCACTCACTATTCTGCTGCTGCAGTCACTGTGTACATACATTACATTACTGATCCTGAGTTACATCCTGTATTATACTCCAGAGCTGCATTCACTATTCTGCTGGTGCAGTCACTGTGTACATACATTACATTACTGATCCTGAGTTACATCCTGTATTATACTCCAGAGCTGCACTCACTATTCTGCTGGTGCAGTCTCTGTGTACATACATTACATTACTGATCCTGAGTTACATCCTGTATTATACCCCAGAGCTGCACTCACTATTCTGCTGGTGCAGTCACTGTGTACATACATTACTGATCCTGAGTTACATCCTGTATTATACTCCAGAGCTGCACTCACTATTCTGCTGGTGCAGTCTCTGTGTACATACATTACATTACTGATCCTGAGTTACATCCTGTATTATACCCCAGAGCTGCACTCACTATCTGCTGGTGCAGTCACTGTGTACATACATTACATTACTGATCCTGAGTTACATCCTGTATTATACCCCAGAGCTGCACTCACTATTCTGCTGGTGCAGTCACTGTGTACATACATTACTGATCCTGAGTTACATCCTGTATTATACCCCAGAGCTGCACTCACTATTCTGCTGCTGCAGTCACTGTGTACATACATTACATTACTGATCCTGAGTTACATCCTGTATTATACTCCAGAGCTGCATTCACTATTCTGCTGGTGCAGTCACTGTGTACATACATTACATTACTGATCCTGAGTTACATCCTGTATTATACTCCAGAGCTGCACTCACTATTCTGCTGGTGCAGTCTCTGTGTACATACATTACATTACTGATCCTGAGTTACATCCTGTATTATACCCCAGAGCTGCACTCACTATTCTGCTGGTGCAGTCACTGTGTACATTCATTACATTACTGATCCTGAGTTACATCCTGTATTATACCCCAGAGCTGCACTCACTATTCTGCTGGTGCACTCACTGTGTACATACATTACATTACTGATCCTGAGTTACATCCTGTATTATACCCCAGAGCTGCACTCACTATTCTGCTGGTGCAGTCACTGTGTACATTCATTACATTACTGATCCTGAGTTACATCCTGTATTATACCCCAGAGCTGCACTCACTATTCTGCTGGTGCACTCACTGTGTACATACATTACATTACTGATCCTGAGTTACATCCTGTATTATACCCCAGAGCTGCACTCACTATTCTGCTGGTACAGTCACTGTGTACATTCATTACATTACTGATCCTGAGTTACATCCTGTATTATACCCCAGAGCTGCACTCACTATTCTGCTGGTGCAGTCTCTGTGTACATACATTACATTACTGATCCTGAGTTACATCCTGTATTATACCCCAGAGCTGCACTCACTATTCTGCTGGTGCAGTCACTGTGTACATACATTACATTACTGATCCTGAGTTACATCCTGTATTATACCCCAGAGCTGCACTCACTATTCTGCTGGTGCAGTCACTGTGTACATACATTACATTACTGATCCTGAGTTACATCCTGTATTATACTCTAGAGCTGCGCTCACTATTCTGCTGGTGCAGTCACTGTGTACATACATTACTGATCCTGAGTTACATCCTGTATTATACCCCAGAGCTGCACTCACTATTCTGCTGGTGCAGTCACTGTGTACATACATTACAATACTGATCCTGAGTTACATCCTGTATTATACACCAGAGCTGCACTCACTATTCTGCTGGTGCAGTCACTGTGTACATACATTACTGATCCTGAGTTACATCCTGTATTATACCCCAGAGCTGCACTCACTATTCTGCTGGTGCAGTCACTGTGTACATACATTACATTACTGATCCTGAGTTACATCCTGTATTATACCCCAGAGCTGCACTCACTATTCTGCTGGTGCAGTCACTGTGTACATACATTACATTACTGATCCTGAGTTACATCCTGTATTATACCCCAGAGCTGCACTCACTATTCTGCTGGTGCAGTCACTGTGTACATACATTACATTACTGATTCTGAGCTACATCCTGTATTATACTCCAGAGCTGCACTCACTATTCTGCTGGTGCAGTCACAGTGCACATACATTACATTACTGATTCTGAGTTACATTCTGTATTATACCCCAGAGCTGCACTCACTATTCTGCTGGTGCAGTCACTGTGTACATACATTACATTACTGATTCTGAGTTACATCCTGTATTATACCCCAGAGCTGCACTCACTATTCTGCTGGTGCACTCACTGTGTACATACATTACATTACTGATCCTGAGTTACATCCTGTATTATACCCCAGAGCTGCACTCACTATTCTGCTGGTGCACTCACTGTGTACATACATTACATTACTGATCCTGAGTTACATCCTGTATTATACCCCAGAGCTGCACTCACTATTCTGCTGGTGCAGTCACTGTGTACATTCATTACATTACTGATCCTGAGTTACATCCTGTATTATACCCCAGAGCTGCACTCACTATTCTGCTGGTGCAGTCTCTGTGTACATACATTACATTACTGATCCTGAGTTACATCCTGTATTATACCCCAGAGCTGCACTCACTATTCTGCTGGTGCAGTCACTGTGTACATACATTACATTACTGATCCTGAGTTACATCCTGTATTATACCCCAGAGCTGCACTCACTATTCTGCTGGTGCAGTCACTGTGTACATACATTACATTACTGATCCTGAGTTACATCCTGTATTATACTCCAGAGCTGCACTCACTATTCTGCTGGTGCAGTCACTGTGTACATACATTACATTACTGATCCTGAGTTACATCCTGTATTATACTCCAGAGCTGCACTCACTATTCTGCTGGTGCAGTCACTGTGTACATACATTGCATTACTGAACCTGAGTTACATCCTGTATTATACTCCAGAGCTGCACTCACTATTCTGCTGGTGCAGTCACTGTATACATACATTACATTACTGATCCTGAGTTACATCCTGTATTATACTCTAGAGCTGCGCTCACTATTCTGCTGGTGCAGTCACTGTGTACATACATTACTGATCCTGAGTTACATCCTGTATTATACCCCAGAGCTGCACTCACTATTCTGCTGGTGCAGTCACTGTGTACATACATTACATTACTGATCCTGAGTTACATCCTGTATTATACTCTAGAGCTGCGCTCACTATTCTGCTGGTGCAGTCACTGTGTACATACATTACTGATCCTGAGTTACATCCTGTATTATACCCCAGAGCTGCACTCACTATTCTGCTGGTGCAGTCACTGTGTACATACATTACAATACTGATCCTGAGTTACATCCTGTATTATACACCAGAGCTGAACTCACTATTCTGCTGGTGCAGTCACTGTGTACATACATTACCGATCCTGAGTTACATCCTGTATTATACCCCAGAGCTGCACTCACTATTCTGCTGGTGCAGTCACTGTGTACATACATTACATTACTGATTCTGAGTTACATCCTGTATTATACCCCAGAGCTGCACTCACTATTCTGCTGGTGCAGTCACTGTGTACATACATTACATTACTGACCCTGAGTTACATCCTGTATTATACCCCAGAGCTGCACTCACTATTCTGCTGGTGCAGTCACTGTGTACATACATTACATTACTGATTCTGAGCTACATCCTGTATTATACTCCAGAGCTGCACTCACTATTCTGCTGGTGCAGTCACAGTGCACATACATTACATTACTGATTCTGAGTTACATCCTGTATTATACCCCAGAGCTGCACTCACTATTCTGCTGGTGCAGTCACTGTGTACATACATTACATTACTGACCCTGAGTTACATCCTGTATTATACGCCAGAGCTGCACTCACTATTCTGCTGGTGCAGTCACTGTGTACATACATTACATTACTGATCCCGAGTTACCTCCTGTATTATACCCCAGAGCTGCACTCACTATTCTGCTGGTGGAATCACTGTGTACACACATTACATTACTGATCCTGAGTTACATCCTGTATTATACCCCAGAGCTGCACTCACTATTCTGCTGGTGCAGTCACTGTGTACATACATTACATTACTGATCCTGAGTTACATCCTGTATTATACTCCAGAGCTGCACTCACTATTCTGCTGGTGCAGTCACTGTGTACATACATTACATTACTGATCCTGAGTTACATCCTGTATTATACTCCAGAGCTGCACTCACTATTCTGCTGGTTGAACCACTGTGTGTATACATACATAAGACTTGATTACTTATTGTTTGCTGAATGACTCTTGTACTGATAATGATTCTGAGTTACATTTTTTTTTTACTTCAGAGCTGCACTCATTATTTTGCTGGTTGCTTTTGGTGTCAATCAACAAATTACGCAGCAGAGCTCCTATAATAAAAGGCGGCTGATGGGAATCTACACTTTGCAGAAATATTGGTTGACTGTTACCTGTAGCGAGCAGCACAATAGTGCATGCGCTCTGAGATTTTCGAGACTCTGTGGATGATCCTGGCATGCAGATATCTCATTGTTAGCTCTATAGTACTTTGATCTGGTTTTAAAGCAGACCGCTCATCAGATTAGACAATATAAATTTCTTACATTATTAAACAAATCTGTCAAACCTGATGTTGTTGGTATTATTACATTAAAAATCCATGTCAAAATGTCTGTATAAGACTTTTTTAAATCTCTCCGCCCACCTGCCCCAAACGACAGCTCCTCAGTGTCCCTCCTCCCTGCTGCTGTTGAGATCTCACACTGCTCAGTACAAGCTGCAGCTGTCCGGCTGGGTGTGCGGAGACTGAATACACCTGGATTCATCATTAGCTACATCACTCTATAGCTGGACTATACAGACAGTCTTTACATGGATTTTCAAAGGAAATACATCAGCCCCATCAAGTATAAGCAGCCAAATTAAAAATATATTCAGTTTTTCATGTGAGATCCGATGACTGAGCTGCTTTATGAAGTGATAAATGACAGTCTGCTGGGATTTGTTGTTTTTTTTTTTTTTTATAGGTATGGACATTACATGGAGGGAACCGGTTCGATTCTTCAGGCAGCGACCGATGTCGAGGTTTGAGTCTTCTTCTTTCTTCATATGAAAAGTTGTACTTTGGGGGATTTTTTTAAATTATTTTATTATTTTTTTTCTTACCCCTAATGTACTGATGACATTTTTTACAAAATATGTATATATAATTTGTTATAAAAGTTCATAAAAGGGGAAAATATATATTTTGTCATCTGTGGGAGCCCCAGTTACAGAGGCAAACAGCCGCCTACATTGACAGAAGTTTCTGGCAGAACAGTCTGGGCCTGCAGACACTCGGCAATCATCTGATCGCCAGGTCTGCGGAAGCATCGGCAATACCGATGTCTTATATTCAATGCATTGCGCTCAGTGAACACTATGTATTCAGCAAAACCAAAAGCAAGCGGTAGTAAACCGTATCTGACAGTCGAAAACTGGACCTGCTCCTGCAGGAGCTTTAAACCCCCACCCACCGTACATGTACAATCGCACAGAATTAAAGCCCAGGACCAAACTCCGTAAATTTCTGATTATAATCAGATTATTTTTATTATTTAGTTATATTTGTCTTATTGCGTTATTATTTTGCCCTCTTCATTCCGAACATTCTTTTTTTTTTTTTTTTTTTTTTACACATACTTTTATTACAAATGTCCGATCTTCCGGAATGTCTCACGTATCGACGTTTATAAGGTCCAGATCACAGAAATGCTTCAGTCTGTCCATATAAGACAGTGTGCCCCTCCGGGAGAGATCATATAGTATAATGACACAAACAGCTTTAGCAAATGTGAAATGCTGCATTATTCCTACTGTCCGGAGAGCTGGCAGCCGGGGCCGCCTGTCTCTGCACGCTTTATTGCTTCTGGACAATGGCGCTCTCATCAACTGCATGAGTAAAATGTTCAGCCAAGTGGGCAAAAAATGTCTCTGTGCCGTCCACAAACACTGCGCCAGCTCGTAGGGCGGGGGACATTTATTAGGGATGTGTTGACAGATGAATCTGCCTGGTCACTGTGAAATCATTGAGGGACCAGTACATACTGGGGTCTATCACAGGTACAGTGCCTTGCGAAAGTATTCACCCCCTTGGCTTTTTACCTAGTTTGTTACATTACAACCTGTGTTTAAATATTTTTGTGATCTGATTTGTGTGTGACGCGTCAGCACTAAATAGTCTAAATTGGTGAAGTGAGAAAAATATAGGCATAAATTAAATTTATGGCATCAAATATAAATTGGCATGTGCATATGTATTCACCCCTTTTGCTATGAAGTCTCTAAAAATTTATGTTGCCATCAATTGCCTTCATAAGTCCCATGCTTAGTGACAGGACGTCCCCCTGTGCGCAATGTAAGTGTCACATGTCTGTCAGTATATACACTTTACCTTTTCTGAAAGGCCACAGAGGCTGCAACACCATTAACAAGAGGCACCACTAACCAAACACCGTGATCGAAGAGGTACCACTAACCAAAACCGTGATGGAAGAGGCACCACTAACCAAACACCATGATGGAAGATTCACCACTAACCAAACACCATGATGGAAGAGGCACCACTAACCAAACACCGTGATGGAAGAGGCACCACTAACCAAACCCGTGATGGAAGAGGCACCACTGACCAAACACCATGATGGAAGAGGCACCACTAACCAAACACCATGATGGAAGAGGCACCACTAACCCAACACCATGATGGAAGAGGCACCACTGACCAAACACCATGATGGAAGAGGCACCACTAACCAAACACCATGATGGAAGAGGCACCACTAACCCAACACCATGATGGAAGAGGCACCACTGACCAAACACCATGATGGAAGAGGCACCACTAACCAAACACCGTGATGGAAGAGGCACCACTAACCAAACACCAAGAACTCCAAGGAGATCTCCAAAGTCAGGGACAAAGTTGTTGAGAAGCACAAGTCAGGGTTGGGTTATGCAAAAATATCCCAATTTTTGATGATCCCCGGAGCACCATCACATCCATTATCATCAAATGGAAAGAACATGGTACCACAACAAACCTGCCAAGAGAGGGCACCACCAAAACTCTCAGCCTGGGCAATGAGGGCATTAATCAGACAGGCAGCGCAGAGACCAAAGGTAACCCTGAAGGAGCTGCAGAGTTCCTGAGCAGAGACTGGAGTATCTGTCAATACGACCAGAATAAGCCATACATGTCATGGATTTGACCTTCATGGAATAGTGGCCAGAATAAAGTGTTTACTTACATGCAAAAATTTTAAGAATTGTTTTGATTTTGCCAAAAAGACATACGGGGGACTCCCCAAATGTATGGAGGAAGGTGCTGTGATCAGATGAGACCAAAATTTAACTTTTTGGCCATCAAGGTAAACGCTATATCTGGCGCCAAACCAACACAACTCATCACTCCAAGAACACCATCCCCACAGTGATATATGGTGGTAGCAGCATCATGCTGTGGAGATGTTTTTTGGCAGCAAGGACAGTGAAAATGGTCATAATCGAGGGAAAGATGGTTGGTGCGAAATACAGGAATATTCTTGAGCAAAACCTGTTTCAGTCTGTCAGTGATTTGAGACTGGGATGGAGATTCACCTTCCAACAATACAATGACCCAAAGTATACTGCTAAAGAAACACTCGAGTGGTTTAAGGTGAAATGTGTAAATGTTTTGGAGTGGCCTAATCAAAGCCCAGACCTAAATCCAGGTGAGAATCTGTGGTCAGACTTGAAGATTGTTGTTCACCAGAGGAAACCATCTAACTTGAAGGAGCTGGAGCAGTTTTCCCTTGGGGAATGGGCAAAAATCTCAGTGTCAAGAGATGGAAAGCTCATGGAGATTTATCCAAAGTCACTTGCAATTATAATATTCGCAAAAGGAGGCTCTGCAAACTACTGACTTTAGGAAGGTGAATAGTTATACACACTGAAGTTTTCAGTTATTTTGTCCTATTTGTTGTTTGCTGCACTATAAAAAGAAAAGGATATGTTCACAGTCGTAGGCATGTTCTTTACATGAACTGATACAAACTCTCAAAAAGAACAGTGGAATTCCAGGTTGTGAGGTATCAAAACACAAAAGAAATGCCAAGGGGGTGAATACTTTAGCAAGCCACTGTACTGCGGTTATGTCTGTTATATACAGACCTGTGAAGGTTTCAGCTTCTTTCTCATTTTCACACAGATTAGTTCAGCGTATAAATCACTGGAGACCTTGTCTGACGAGGAGAAACTCGCTAAACTGTCCACACTGAAATTGAGATATTTCACGCCAAGAGAAATTGCAAATCTTCACGGATTCCCAGCGCAGTTCGGTATGTGGAGAGCGGGACATGTAAGAGTCATTGATATGAACAGCTCCTTAAGGGGCAGAGTAATGCTGGACTATCTTCTGATGTGTTTATTCCTCTGTTATTCCTCCTGAAAATGTATTATTACTGTTCCTTTGTAAACGGAGCGTTTCCTAACACAATCTGACATTGTCAAATCAGTGTTCTCAGTTTTGAAGAGATGAATTGCTGCACTTCACCTTTAAAATCATTGGTCTGTTGTTCTGTATGATGCATGGAAGTGCCAAGTCTTCCCGGTGGGAGGCTCTTTGTGACCCATAGAGTGGTCAGGATAACTGAGTCTTCTCTTTTACAAGCACATGGAAGATAGTTGTCTAGGATTGATATCTGCTTTAAATGAGTTCTATATACGCAATATTTGGGACAAAGGGTCACCCAATGACAACCCCACCTTACTAACAAGAGAGAAGAACCGCTACAAAGACTGACTACCTCTAAAGCCCCCGTCTCACATAGCGAGATCGCTAGCGAGATCGCTGCTGAGTCACAAGTTTTGTGACGCAACAGCGACCTCAGTAGCGATCTCGCTATGTGTGACACGTACCAGCGATCAGGCCCCTGCTGTGAGATCGCTGGTCGTGTCGGAATGGCCTGGACCTTTTTTTGGTCGTTGAGGTCCCGCTGACATCGCTGAATCGGTGTGTGTGACACCGATCCAGCGATGTCTTCACTAGTAACCAGGGTAAACATCGGGTTACTAAGCGCAGGGCCGCGCTTAGTAACCCGATGTTTACCCTGGTTACCATCGTAAATGTAAAAAAAAAAAAAACAGTACATACTCACATTCCGGTGTCCGTCAGGTCCCTTGCCGTCTGCTTCCTGCACTGACTGAGCGCCGGCCGTAAAGTGAGAGCACAGCACAGCGGTGACGTCACCGCTCTGCTGTTAGGGCCGGCACTCAGTCAGTGCAGGAAGCGGACGCCGGGGGACGCGAAGGTGAGTATGTACTGTTTGTTATTTTACATTTTACACTGGTAACCAGGGTAAACATCGGGTTACTAAGTGCGGCCCTGCGCTTAGTAACCCGATGTTTACCCTGGTTACCCGGGGACCTCGGCATGGTTGGTCGCTGGAGAGCGGTCTGTGTGACAACTCTCCAGCGACCACACAGCGACTAAACAGCGACGCTGCAGCGATCGGCATCGTTGTCTGTATCGCTGCAGCGTCGCTGTGTGTGACGGGGCCTTTAGGAAGACTTGACTAATTCATTTGATTAACTTCATGCTTGTCATCCACATCGGAGGAGAACTTCCTTACAAATTAGAGAGGTCCTTTCGACTCTCCGGACATGTTTATTTAATTAAATACTTGTATTCCTTTAAGAAATGAGACCTCTGTAGCATCTTTCCTTCGAAATTGATTTCTCGTTCCTCTGTTACTCCTCTTGGAAATATATGAATAAATTGACAATGGGGTGGTACAAGTTGGGCATGTGTTCCTAGACAGACTGACTTCATCTGTCAGCATCATAGAGACACATCTCTTTGCTGGTACGTTTGGTGTTGCTCAGTTTTTAATTTATTCAGGAGGAATAACAGGTACAGCAAAATGAAGACTTGAAAGAAAAAGATGCTATACACTTGTTTATTCATAGCAAAAGCAAATATTGAGTAAAATAGACATACGGTATGAGGAGAGGTGACAGGTCGTCTTTAGGTAAGCTTCCTGCGTGCATATAAGATGGCTTTGTTTCTGCTGTATCAGAGTTGAGCTGAAGTTGGCTCAGTTCATCTATCCAGTCAGCTTCAAAGCAGCACTTAAAAACCTTACTGGAAAGAGCCTGTAAGCGCTGCACTCCTTGTCAAAGAGATCGGCCACTGCTGATAGACTGCAGATATACAGCGGGTACGGAAAGTATTCAGACCCCTTTAAATTGTTCACTCTTTGTTTCATTGCAGCCATTTGGTTAATTCAAAAAAGTTCATTTTCCTCTCATTAATGATCACTCTGCACCCCATCTTGAATGAAAAAAAACAGAAATGTAGTAATTTTTGCAAATTTATTAAAAAAGAAAAACTGAAATCTCACATGGACATAAGTCTTCAGACCCTTTGCTCAGTATTGAGTAGAAGCCCCTTTTGAGCTAGTACAGCCATGAGTCTTCTTGGGAATGATGGAACAAGTTTTTCACCCCTGGATTTGGGGATCCTGTTGTGAATTTACTTTTTGCTCCCTCTAGTGGTTACTAGTTTTTTGACTCTGGTTTTTCTGTCATTCCTTTTATCCGCACCTGGGTCGTTAGTTAGGGGTGTTGCTATATAAGCTCCCTGGACCTTCAGTTCAATGCCTGGCAACGTAGTTATCAGAGCTAGTCTGCTGTGCTCTTGTCTACTGATCCTGGTTCCAGTTATATCAGCTAAGTCTGCCTTTTGCTTTTTGCTATTTGTTTTGGTTTTGTATTTTTGTCCAGCTTGTTCCAAATCTATATCCTGACCTTTGCTGGAAGCTCTAGGGGGCTGGTGTTCTCCCCCCGGACTGTTAGACGGTTCGGGGGTTCTTGAATTTCCAGTGTGGATTTTGATAGGGTTTTTGTTGACCATATAAGTTACCTTTCTTTATTCTGCTATCAGTAAGCGGGCCTCTCTGTGCTAAACCTGATTCATTTCTGTGTTTGTCATTTCCTCTTACCTCACCGTCATTATTTGTGGGGGGCTTCTATCCAGCTTTGGGGTCCCCTTCTCTGGAGGCAAGAAAGGTCTTTGTTTTCCTCTACTAGGGGTAGCTAGATTCTCCGGCTGGCGCGTGTCATCTAGAATCAACGTAGGAATGATCCCCGGCTACTTCTAGTGTTGGCGTTAGGAGTAGATATATGGTCAACCCAGTTACCACTGCCCTATGAGCTGGATTTTTGTATTCTGCAGACTTCCACGTTCCTCTGAGACCCTCGCCATTGGGGTCATAACAGGATCCTCTGCCATTCTTCCTTGCAGATCCTCTCCAGTTCCATCAGGTTGGATGGTGAACGTTGGTGGACGCCATTTTCAGGTCTCTCCAGAGATGCTCAGCTTGGTTTAGGTCAGGGCTCTGGTTGGGCCAGTCAAGAATGGTCACAGAGTTGTTCTGAAGCCGCTCCTTTGCTATTTTAGGCTACGTTCACATTAGCGTTAAGCTAATGTGCGTCGGATTTGCGTCGGCGACGCAGCGGCGACGCATGCGTCATGCGCCCCCTATACTTAACATGGGGGACGCATGCGTTTTTTTTTGTTGCGTTGTGCCACACATGCGTCTTTTTTGCCGCAAGCGTCGGACCAAGAAAACGCAACAAGTTGCATTTTTCTTGCGTCCGATTTTCGGCAAAACCGACGCATGCGTCGCAAAACGCAGCGTTTTTGCGTGCGTTTTGCCGCGTTTTTGCGTGCGTTGTGCGTTGCGTCGCCGACGCAGCGGCGCACAACGCTAGTGTGAACGTAGCCTTAGCTGTGTGCTTAGGGTCATTGTCTTGTTGGAAGGTGAATCTTCGGCCAAGTCTGAGGCCCAGAGCACTCTGGAAGAGGTTTTCATCCAGGATATCTCTGTACTTGACCGCATTCATATTTCCTTCAATGGCAACCAGCCGTCCTGTCCCTGCAGCTGAAAAACACCCTCAGAGCATGATGCTGCCACCACCATGTTTCACTGTTGGGATTGTATTGGGCAGGTGATGAGCAGTGCCGGGTTTTCTCCACACATTCCGCTTAGAATTATCACCTAAAAGGTCTTAGTCTCATCAGACCAGATAATCTTATTTCTCATAGTCTGGGAGTCCTTCATGTGTTTTTTTAGCAAACTCTATGCGGGCTTTAATATGTCTTGCACTAAGGAGAGGCTTCCATCGGGCCACTGTGCCATAAAGGCCTGACTGGTGGAGGGCTGCAGTGATAGTTGACTTTGTGGAACTTTCTCCCATCTCCCTACTGCATCTCTGGAGCTCAGCCACAGTGATCTTGGGGTTCTTCTTTACCTCTCTCACCAAGGCTCTTCTCCCACGATTCCTCAGTTTGGCTGGACAGCCAGGTCTAGGAAGACTTCTGGTGGTCCCAAACTTCTTCCATTTATGGATTATGGAGGCCACTGTGCTCTTAGGAACCTTGAGTACTGCAGAAATTCTTTTGTAACCTTGGCCAGATCTGTGCCTTGCCACAATTCTGTCTCTGAGCTCCTTGGCCCGTTCCTTTGACCTCATGATTCTCATTTGGTCTGACATGCACTATGAGCTGCGAGGTCTTATATAGACAGGTGTGCGCCTTTCCAAATCAAGTCCTATCAGTTTAATTAAACACTGCTGGACTCCAATGAAGGAGTAGAACCATCTCAAGGAGGATCAAAAGGAAATGGACAGCATGTGACTTAAATATAAGTGTCTGAGCAAAGGGTCTGAATACTTATGACCATCTGATATTTCAGTTTTTCTTTTTTACTAAATTTGCAAAAATTTCTACATTTCTGTTTTTTTTTTCAGTCAAGATGGTATGCAGAGTGTACATTAATGAGAAAAAAAATGAACTTTTTTTGAATTTACCAAATGGCTGCAATGAAACAAAAAGTGAAAAAATTTAAAGGGGTCTGAATACTTTCCGTACCCACTGTAACTGGTAACCTCTGCAGTAAAATATAGAATCGAAAATTCTCCATTTTTGAGAACATAGAGGATTTTTTTAATACAGGTAGATTACACAGTTACTAGTTTTTGCTGTCACTTTGCAGTGTTGCACATTTCTGATGATAATATAAGTAATGTATTACAATGTATATGTGTCTGGTATAAAGATTAGGCTGTAATTATCTGTCGTCTCCTTACTTTTCAGATTTTCCTGATAAGATAAGAACCAAACAGCGATATCGTCTCCTGGGGAACAGTCTGAACGTGCACATCGTGGCCAAGCTGATATCTCTTCTGCTGCAGAACACAATGTAACGGCGTCGCCTCAAGGATCTCTGTACAGAATACACCGCGATATCTAATAAATTATGCAATAAAGTTTTTGTATTTTTACAGTTTACGATGAGCGTTTTTCATGCACAATAAAAGGGGTCTTTTTTGCATCAATGCCATAAAAAAAAATTTCCAGCTGTTTCTCTGTGTTTTAAAGGTTTTTTTTCTGAATGAGATATTTATTGTTAATCCATAGGACATACTAAATATCTCAATGGGTCTCACAGCCAGGACTTGCATCCGGAAAACAGGGCTCCATCGCGTGCAACTATCAGTGGACGCGCATTAAGCAATTTTTGGAACTCCCGTAGAAATGTACAGGCATCATATGCGGCCAGTAGAAATTACCCAAAATATTTGCAGGACCCTGGGCCATGGGCCAGATGAATAGTCTGTGACATAGTCCTGCAAACCCTTTATTTCCTGCTAAATTCCCGATGCCTCTTTTCAGTACAAGAAGGGGGATTCAGGATCCAGTATTGATAAGCTTGCTTTGTTATAGCATCACTAATACAGAAGCTGCAGCAATGCTTTGACCCCCGGTTTAGATCCAGGGATGTCAGCAGGTAGGAGAAGGTTTCCAGGGCTCTCGGCCAGTAACCATGGACCACCATTGTGACCGATGGACCAAGATCTTGCAAATCTTTATGATGTTCTCTACCATCCACCTCTGACAGCAGAGCTCAACTGGGCCCATTCTCCAAGGGATAGGACCAACATCTATCGAATATTGACGCAATATCCAATGTACATTTCATAAATGTTCAGGTTTGTGCAACCCCATTTATGACTTTCCTCAATTTATGCAGAACCATGGCTGTACAATGGCTGCTCGGTATGTTTTTCGCTATGTTTCAGGGAGAGAGCTGATGATTTTCTCCGCACCGCCCTTTGTGATTGACAGGTCTCTGTGTACATACATGATAGAGACCTGTCAGTCCACTGGAGCGGTGCAGGGAGAATCCGGCCGGCTCTTCAAACTACCGTATGTTTTCTCTGAAATGCTGCATTTCGGACAAAGACATACCTGGCTGCAGTCTTGAAGTCGTGCTCTGATTCACGCTGCCCGAACCAGAGCAAAAGTCAGGGCCCATATGTTAAGTGTTTCCTAATTCATGATTCCCATGGGGCCCTGCCATCGGGGCAATAGTGGTCACTCTGTTGTACTAAAATCTACCCGATAATGCAAATGTTCCCTGTTTTGTGCAATCGTGAAGAATATTTTTGTTATATGAGATTTTGCATGTCATTTCCTGATTGGAACCGATGGGGAAATGCAGCGCTGAAAGAATTTCATAAGAAATCTCTATTCCTCCTGAGAAATCTTTTCAAAACCATTCTGACTGTTTGCGTTATTTCTTTTTTATAAAATATACATGAGCATTTTTAGCTCCATTAGTATGGTTCCTATTTTGGAGCAATGATCCTTAGAATTTTTCTTTTAGTTTTGCAAGTAGAGAGCAATAGTTTTTTTTTATTATTATTTTAAAAAGCTTTCTCCCAATATACGGTAGCTGTATGAGTGCTTGTTTGTTTTTTTGCAGGATAGCACCATTTTCTGATACATCATTTGATGATGGAAGGGATAGTCCTTGTACATTTATGGCACATCTACGGGATGGCTTTTTCAAGCCTCCCGTGGTCCTGGCAGCATGAATCTAATGTCAGGTTCTTTTTAAAAGTGATTCATTATCTAATCTTCAGAAAATAGAATTTTTAAACTCCACATACAATCCTCTTGTGATACAAAACTGTTCAAAATAATGTCATTTTTTTACTTTAATGTGTAAGCTCCATAATACAATGTTTTGCATGCCGGTACAAGAAAATCAGCAGAATTCTGATTTTTTTTTTCAGGCAATAGAGAATAAATATATCCTGTAAGTAGGAAATAGTACACCCCCTGTTCACTAGAATGGGAGCTCCATGCGCTCGTTTTTCAAAAATGTGGTTAGTAGTGATGAGCAAATGTGCTTGGATAACGTCTTATCTGGGCATGCTCGGGTGTTATCCCATCATCTGGGCGTGCCCGTGTATTATGTTCGAGTCCCCGCGGCTGCATGTTTTGTGACTGTTGGACAGACTCAATGCATGTGGCGATTGCCTGTTTCTTAGGGAATCCCCATGTGTTGACGATGTCTAACAGCTGCCATGCCATGCAGCTGCAGAGACTCGAACATAATATACGAGCACGCCCAGATACTGGGATAACACCCGAGCATGCTCAGAAAAGATGTTATCCGAGCACGTTAGCTCATCACTGGTGGTTAGAGATTGAATGCAGCTGTCACATTTGGGTTAGCCCCTTTAATAGGTTCACGTGGTGAGGTAGATTCACGAAGCGACAGGGCAGGGTGGTCACGCAGACCCAGGGTGTTGGTATGGATGGCTGGCAGGCGGGCATGTGGAGGAGTGAGGATTTGGACACCCTGGAACTGTAGGAACAGGAGGGCAGACAAAAAGGGAAATGGCAAGTCGGCAGAAGCACACGGAACTAGCGGTATATTGCACAATATGAACAGAGTCAAATAATAGCGGGTTAATCAGCAGGAAATGGGAGCATTGAAACATGACTGAGAACGGATGTTGGAGCACTACAAAGAAACTAAAGTCTCAATACTAAGACGTGTGTATCTTAACTGGCCTTAAGGAGATGATTTCTGTTGTGAACTCTGTTTTTGGGCTCCCTCTTGTGGTCACGAGTGGTACTGTGTGAGTGCTATCTTTGGGCTCCCTCTGGTGGCTCTTTTTGTCATTCTGCGGGTCTGTGGCTGGGATCAGCTGTCTCGTTATCTGCTGGTTGGTTTCCTATTTAGCTCACCTGGACTTTCAGTTGTTGCCTGCTGTCAATGTATTCAGTGCTATTTTGATCTCTCCTGACTACCTGCGTTATCAGTCTCTCCAAGAGAAGCTAAGTTTCTGTTTGTTCATTTTTTGATCAGTGTTCAATATGTTTCTTGGTTTATTATCGGTTCTTGTCCAGCTTGCTAATATGTGATTTCCTCGCTTGCTGGTAGCTCTAGGGGGCTGAGTTTCTCCCCTCACACCGTTAGTTGGTGTGGGGGTTCTTGAATTCTCAGCGTGGATATTTTGTATAGGGTTTTTTACTGACCGCACAGTTTCCTATCTGTCTTCTGCTATCTAGTATTAGCGGGCCTCATTTGCTGAATCTGTTTCATTTCTATGTTTGTATTTTCCCCTTACCTCACCGTTATTATTTGTTGGGGGCTTTCTATATCTTTGGGGGTATTTCTCTGAGGCAAGTGAGGTCTACTTTCTTTCTCTCTAAGGGTAGCTAGTTTCTCAGGCTGCGTCGAGACGTCTAGGAATTCAGGCACGTTCACCGGCTACCTTTAGTGTGTTCGGTTAGGATCAGGATTGCGGTCAGTCCAGTTACCACCTCCCTAGAGCTCGTTCTATGTTCAGTAACTTAGCTAGTCAGTTCTGTGATCCTCAGCCACTAAGGATCATAACAGTACAGCAGGCCAAAAAGTGTTTAATGCATCGCAGAAGTGGGATAAGAGAAGTCCTGAGTGCAATTTTTTTTTTTTCTCCCTTTGCTGCAGTCTGCCCAGCTTCTCTCATCCCCTTAATCTCTGGGTGGCTTTGAGTTCAGCTGCAGACATGGATATTCAGAGTCTGACTTCTAGTGTGGATCATCTTGCTGCAAGAGTGCAAAGCATTCAGGATTTTGTTGTTCACAGTCCTATGTCAGAGCCAAAAATACCTATTCCTGAGTTGTGTTCTGGAGATAGATCTAGGTTTCTGAATTTTAAGAATAATTGTAAATTATTTCTTTCCTTGAGACCTCGTTCCTCTGGTGATTCCGCTCAGCAAGTTAAAATTGTTATCTCCTTGTTACGTGGCGACCCTCAAGATTGGGCTTTCTTCCTGGCGCCAGGAGATCCTGCATTGCTGAATGTGGATGCGTTTTTTCTGGCGCTTGGACTGCTTTATGAGGAACCTAATCTTGAGAACCAGGCAGAAAAGGCTTTGCTGGCCCTCTGTCAGGGACAGGATGAAGCAGAGGTGTATTGTCAAAAATTTAGGAAATGGTCGGTGCTTACTCAATGGAATGAGTGTGCCCTGGCTGCAAATTTCAGAGAAGGTCTTTCTGAAGCCATTAAGAATGTTATGGTGGGGTTCCCCACGCCTGTTAGTCTGAATGACTCAATGGCTTTGGCCATTCAGATTGATCGGCGTTTGCGGGAGCGCAAATCTGCGCACCATCTAGCGGTGTTTTCTGAACAGAGACCTGAGTCTATGCAATGTGACAGAATTCTGACCAGAACTGAGCGGCAAAGTCATAGACGTCAAAATGGGTTGTGCTTTTACTGTGGTGATTCTACTCATGTTATCTCAGCATGCTCTAAGCGCTTAAAAAAAATCGCTAAACCTGTCACCATTGGTACTATACAGCCTAAATTCATTTTGTCTGTTACTTTAATTTGTTCTCTGTCATCCTACTCGGTTATGGCTTTTGTGGATTCAGGTGCTGCCCTGAATCTGATGGATTTGTCGTTTGCCAGGTGCTGTGGTTTGGTCCTGGAGTCTTTAAAATTCCCTATTCCACTGAGGGGAATTGATGCTACACCATTGGCTGAGAATAAGCCTCAGTATTGGACTCAAGTGACCATGTGCATGACTCCTGTACATCAGGAGGTGATTCGCTTTCTTGTGCTGCATAATTTGCATGATGTTGTCGTTTTGGGTCTGCCATGGCTGCAGGCCCATAATCCAGTTCTGGATTGGAAAGCTATGTCTGTGTCAAGTTGGGGTTGCCAGGGGATTCATGGCGATGCTCCTTTGGTGTCAGTTGCTTCTTCCACTCCTTCTGAGGTCCCTGAGTTTTTGTCGGACTACCAGGATGTATTTGATGAGCCCAGATCCGGTGCCCTACCTCCTCATAGGGATTGTGATTGTGCTATAAATTTGATTCCTGGTAGTAAGTTCCCTAAGGGACGACTTTTTAATTTGTCTGTACCAGAACATGCCGCTATGCGGAGTTATATAAAGGAGTCTTTGGAGAAGGGACATATTCGGCCGTCCTCATCCCCTCTTGGTGCAGGATTCTTTTTTGTGGCCAAGAAGGATGGTTCTCTGAGACCTTGTATAGATTATCGTCTTCTAAATAAAATCACGGTCAAATTTCAGTATCCTTTGCCATTATTGTCTGATCTGTTTGCTCGGATTAAGGGGTCCAGATGGTTCACCAAGATAGATCTTCGTGGTGCGTATAACCTTGTGCGTATTAAGCAGGGGGATGAATGGAAAACAGCATTTAATACGCCCGAAGGCCATTTTGAGTACTTGGTGATGCCTTTTGGACTCTCTAATGCTCCTTCTGTGTTTCAGTCCTTCATGCATGACATCTTCCGAGAATATCTGGATAAATTTATGATTGTGTATCTGGATGACATTTTGGTCTTTTCTGAGGATTCGGAGTCCCATGTGAAGCAGGTCAGGATGGTATTTCAGGTCCTGCGTGCTAATGCCTTATTTGTGAAGGGCTCAAAATGTCTCTTCGGAGTACAGAAGGTTTCCTTTTTGGGTTTTATTTTTTCTCCTTCTACTATTGAGATGGACCCAGTCAAGGTCCAGGCTATTCATGACTGGACTCGGCCTACATCTGTTAAGAGTCTTCAGAAGTTCTTGGGTTTTGCTAATTTTTACCGTCGCTTCATTGCTAATTTTTCTGGCGTGGTTAAACCCTTGACGGATTTGACCAAGAAGGGTTCTGATGTGACTAATTGGTCTCCTGCGGCCGTGGAAGCCTTTCAGGAGCTGGAGCGCCGGTTTTCTTCAGCTCCAGTTTTATGTCAGCCTGATATCTCTCTTCCTTTTCAGGTCGAGGTTGATGCTTCTGAGATTGGAGCAGGGGCTGTTTTGTCGCAGAGAAGCTCTGATTGCTCTGTGAGGAAGCCTTGTGCTTTCTTTTCAAGAAAGTTTTCGCCTGCCGAGCGGAATTATGATGTTGGTAATCGGGAGTTGTTGGCTATGAAGTGGGCATTTGAGGAGTGGTGACATTGGCTCGAGGGAGCTAATCATCGTGTGGTGGTCTTGACTGATCACAAAAATCTGATTTATCTCGAGTCTGCTAAGCGGCTGAATCCTAGACAGGCTCGTTGGTCGTTGTTTTTCTCCCGTTTCGATTTTGTGGTCTCGTACCTGCCTGGTTCGAAGAACGTGAAGGCTGATGCTCTTTCTAGGAGTTTTGTGCCTGACTCTCCGGGAGTTTCAGAGCCGGCTGGTATCCTCAGAGAGGGAGTGATTTTGTCTGCCATTTCCCCAGATTTGCGACGAGTGCTGCAGGAATTTCAGGCGGATAGACCTGACCGTTGCCCACCAGAGAGACTGTTTGTCCCAGATAGATGGACCAGCAGAGTTATTTCCGAGGTTCATTCTTCGGTGTTGGCAGGTCATCCTGGGATTTTTGGTACCAGAGATTTGGTGGCTAGATCCTTCTGGTGGCCTTCCTTGTCACGGGATGTGCGTTCCTTTGTGCAGTCCTGTGGGATTTGTGCTCGGGCTAAGCCTTGCTGTTCTCGTGCCAGCGGTTTGCTTTTGCCTTTGCCTGTCCCGAAGAGGCCTTGGACGCACATTTCCATTAATTTTATTTCGGATCTTCCAGTCTCTCAGAGAATGTCTGTCATCTGGGTGGTGTGTGATCGTTTTTCTAAAATGGTCCATTTGGTGCCCTTGCCTAAGTTGCCTTCCTCCTCTGATTTGGTTCCTCTATTTTTTCAGAATGTGGTTCGCTTGCACGGCATCCCTGAAAATATTGTGTCTGACAGAGGATCCCAGTTTGTGTCCAGATTTTGGCGGATCTTTTGTGCTAAGATGGGCATTGATTTGTCTTTTTCGTCTGCCTTCCATCCTCAGACGAATGGCCAAACCGAGCAAACTAATCAGACCTTGGAAACTTATTTAAGATGTTTTGTTTCTGCTGATCAGGATGATTGGGTTACTTTTTTACCATTGGCCGAGTTTGCCCTTAATAATCGGGCTAGTTCTGCTACTTTGGTTTCGCCTTTTTTTTGTAATTCTGGCTTTCATCCTCGTTTTTCCTCGGGTCAGGTGGAGCCGTCTGACTGTCCTGGGGTGGATTCTGTGGTGGATAGGTTGCAGCAGATTTGGAACCATGTGGTGGACAATTTGAAGTTGTCACAGGAGAAGGCTCAGCGCTTTGCCAACCGCCGTCGCGGTGTGGGTCCCCGACTTCGTGTTGGGGATTTGGTATGGCTGTCTTCTCGGTATGTTCCTATGAAGGTCTCCTCTCCTAAATTCAAGCCTCGCTTCATCGGTCCTTATTAGTGTTGAGCATTCCGATACCGCAAGTATCGGGTATCGGCCGATACTTGCGGTATCGGAATTCCGATACCGGGATTCCGATACTTGCCGCGTATCGGATACCGGAATCGGAAGTTCTAAGATTCAAAAAGCAGAAATTCAGCCAATGAGATTGATTCCAAGTGTGGGCACATCCTGTTTAGCATGGAGGGCATGAAACTACTGGCAAGGCTGTGATTGGCTGGTGTAATGATGTCATGATGCAGTTTAAAAGTCGCTGGCGCCATTTTGCGATCACTCTGCTGTGAATTCAGTTAGTGACAGGACGCTGTTTGCTGACTGAGGGACAGTTTAGAGATAGCGATTTGCTTCTTTGTGCTTTCCAAAGGCTAATTTAGCAACCGCTGTGTTCACCTACTATTCACCTTGCTTTTGCCTTGTAGCGCTGTTTTCACAGCGATCTGCAGGGTCTGTGTGTGTGTGTGTGTGAGTGCAGCCCAGTCTCCAGTCTGAGTGCAGCCACATAGGCCATCCATAGTTGGTTGTATTCAGTTCAGGGAGGGTGGTTCATTGCCTCATACTGTTCCTTTTTTTTTTTTTTTTCCCAAGTAGTGTAGTCTGCTGCTAATTTATTCAAAAAAATCCTATTAGTGTCTTTCCACCCGTCTCCAGCTAATTTGTGGAAAAACACTACATAGGATAAAGTAGAGGAGGGTTTTTGGGCCTTGCAGCGCCGTTTACGGCTGTCTGCACGGTCTCCGTGTGACTGCAGCTCGCCCTGTAATCTGTGAGCAGCTGTAGCCTGGTTGTCTCCAGCTCAGGGTTTTTCACTGCGTCATACCGCCAAATCAATTTTCTTTTTTTTCAAAGTAGTGTAGTCTGCTGCTAATTAATTTAAAAAAATCCTATTAGTGTCTTTCCACCCGTCTCCAGCTAATTTGTGGAAAAACACTACATAGGATAAAGTAGAGGAGGGTTTTTGGGCCTTGCAGCGCCGTTTACGGCTGTCTGCACGGTCTCCGTGTGACTGCAGCTCGCCCTGTAATCTGTGAGCAGCTGTAGCCTGGTTGTCTCCAGCTCAGGGTTTTTCACTGCGTCATACCGCCAAATCAATTTTCTTTTTTTTCAAAGTAGTGTAGTCTGCTGCTAATTAATTTAAAAAAATCCTATTAGTGTCTTTCCACCCGTCTCCAGCTAATTTGTGGAAAAACACTACATAGGATAAAGTAGAGGAGGGTTTTTGGGCCTTGCAGCGCCGTTTACGGCTGTCTGCACGGTCTCCGTGTGACTGCAGCTCGCCCTGTAATCTGTGAGCAGCTATAGCCTGGTTGTCTCCAGCTCAGGGTTTTTCACTGCGTCATACCGCCAAATCAATTTTCTTTTTTTTCAAAGTAGTGTAGTCTGCTGCTAATTAATTTAAAAAAATCCTATTAGTGTCTTTCCACCCGTCTCCAGCTAATTTGTGGAAAAACACTACATAGGATAAAGTAGAGGAGGGTTTTTGGGCCTTGCAGCGCCGTTTACGGCTGTCTGCACGGTCTCCGTGTGACTGCAGCTCGCCCTGTAATCTGTGAGCAGCTATAGCCTGGTTGTCTCCAGCTCAGGGTTTTTCACTGCGTCATACCGCCAAATCAATTTTCTTTTTTTTCAAAATAGTGTAGTCTGCTGCTAATTTATTCAAAAAAATCCTATTAGTGTCTTTCCACCCGTCTCCAGCTAATTTGTGGAAAAACACTACATAGGATAAAGTAGAGGAGGGTTTTTGGGCCTTGTAGCGCCGTTTACGTCTGTCTGCACGGTCTCCGTGTGACTGCAGCTCTATCTGTTGTCAGTTCAGCCCCCAAAAAATAAATAAATAATAAAGTTCACCAAACACACCAGTTACACCACTTTACATTTCTGTAGGCCACATTAGCTCATATTTGTGTCTAGTCCACACTTTAGATAATTAGTGCTTCTTATACCTGTTAGGAGGAGTTGCTCAGGAATAAGCACACAAATCCGTTAGTACTTTTCTGCTTATCTTTATCAGTCAACCAAGATGAAGAAGGCAGTGAGTAAGGCACGGGGGCGTGGGAGCCGTCGCGGAGCAGGGAGGGGACGTGGGGATTCTGTGCCTGCTGCGGGCACCGGTGACTCATCAGCACCCACTTTCACCAGGCAACAGTCGTTCATGCGAAGCTTTGTGTCCGAGCGCCGTACACCGCTGCTGCGTGAAGAACAAATTGAAGCTGTTGTCGGATGGATGGCAGCTAATGCATCAACTTCCATTAGTGCCACATCCTCTCAGACACAGAGCACTGGAGAGCAGCCATCTGTCTCTTCACCACCTGCCAAATTGCCCAGGCAGACAGAGAGCCCAGGACAGGAGCCGTCTCTACTTCTGTTCTCTGAATCTCTTGGCTTGGAAACGGGGGGCCAGCCAAGCAGCATTGGAGAAATGGAAGAAGAGGCAGGGTGCAGTGATGCCCAACAGCTTTTTCTGTCTTCCTCTGAAGAGGCGGGTGGGCCAGTGGCTCCGGTCACCACATCGCAGGCCGCATCAGCTGATGATGACACTCAGGTGCCACTTACTGGTGCGTGCTCTGCTGCTGAGACTACCCAGGAGGAGCAGTTGGGGGCAGAGGGTAGTGTAGATGATGAGGTCCTCGACCCATCTTGGCGTGAGGGACAGGAAGGTGGTGGGAGCAGCTCTGAGGAAGAGATTCCCCGTACGGCCCAAAGAGGGAGAGGGAGGGGGAAGACTGCGGATCCTGCAGCCTCCGCTTTGGCACCCGTTAGGAGCATGTCTCTTCCAAAAGCCAAAAAGGGCGCTCCCAAGACTTGCAGTGCCTGGTCCTTTTTTGACACAGTTGCAGATGACATTTGCTATGTCAGATGCAACGTGTGTCATCAAAAAGTCAAAAGAGGTCGAAATGTCAGCAACCTCAATACCTCCAACATGTGGAAACATGTGCGCAACAGGCACCCGGCGGAGTTAGAAAAACACACTGAAGAGGTAGGCCAACCAACAGCGGCAGCTACCACCTCTTCAGCTCGTGTTGCCTCTTCCTCTACCTCACACGCAGCTGGTTCGGCGTCCTCCCAGGATCGCCGTGGAAGAACCTCTGCCCCTGTTGTCCAGAGACCCGCTGTAATTCCACCCGCAGCGCCACTTTCCCAGTCATCCACACACTCCCAGCCCAGTCTACAGCCATCGGTAGTACAGGCATGGGAGAAAAGGCGGCCTTTCTCGTCAAACCACCCACGAGCACAGGCTCTGACTGCAGGCATTGCCAAACTTCTGTCACTGGAAATGCTGTCATTCAGGCTGGTGGAGACTGACAGCTTCCGTGACTTCATGTCATTGGCAGTCCCACAGTACAAAGTGCCCAGCCGCTTTTACTTCAGCAGGCAAGCCGTCCCTGCCCTGCAGAAGCATGTGGAGGGACACATAAAACACGCGCTACTGAACGCCGTCAGTAGCAAGGTCCACCTCACCACCGATGCGTGGACCAGTCAACATGGACAGGGGCGATACCTTTCCCTCACTGCCCATTGGGTTAATGTCGTTGAGCCGGGTACAGACCGTGCGAGTGGCGCAGGACGTGTCCTGCCCACTCCAAGGATTGCAGGAATCCATTCTGTACGCATTGACTCCTCCTCTTACACCAGTTCCTCAGAATCATCGCTGCAGGAGCCGTCACAGTCCACCTCCACATGGACCCGTGATGAACGTGTACCTGTTACGACCGACATGAGCACAGCCGTGGCCAAACGTCAACAGGCCGTCTTGAAATTAATTTTCTTGGGGAATCGTAGCCACACAGCGCAGGAGCTCTGGAATGCCATCAAGCAGGAGAGCGATGTGTGGTTTGTGCCAGCGAATCTCCAGCCAGGCATGGTAGTGTGTGATAATGGCCGAAATCTGGTGGCAGCTCTGGGCCTCGGCAACCTCACTCACATCCCATGTCTGGCACATGTGCTCAATTTGGTCGTGCAGAGCTTTTTGAGGGACTATCCGGATCTTGATGCACTGCTGCACAAGGTCCGCCTAGAGTGTGCTCACTTGCGGCGTTCCAGCACGGCAAAAGCGCGCATTGCGGCTCTGCAGCGCCGACACCGCCTGCCGGAACATCGCATCATATGTGACCTACCTACCAGGTGGAATTCCACGTTACATATGTTGGAGCGGTTGTGTGAGCAGCAGCAAGCTGTAATGGAGTACCAGCTGCTTCAGGCGCAAAAAAGTCGCAGTCAGCGCCGTACAGACTTCACAACCACAGAGTGGGCCACTATGAATGACGTCTGCCAGGTTTTGCGTCCCTTTGATTATTCCACGCGGATGGCGAGTGCAGATGATGCACTAGTCAGCATGACTGTCCCCCTTATCTGCCTGCTTGAAAAATCACTGCAAGCGCTAAGGGATGATGTTGTGGAAGAGGTGGAGGATGAGGATTCACCATTTCCATCATCTTCTGGACAGTCAGCGCCACGTGGTTCCTCACAAACGCGTAGGCAGGGGACAGTTTGTGAGGAGGATGAGGAGGAGTCAATGGAGGAGGAAGACATCCGTCCAGAGGAGGGAGTTACACAATTGTCCAGTACTCAGTGTGTACAGCGAGGGTGGGGTGATGACGAGCGGGCAGAGATCACGCCTCCAGCAGGGGACAGCGTTTCTTGGGCAGTTGGCAGTCTGCAGCACATGGTGGATTACATGCTGCAGTGCCTGAGAAACGACCGCCGCATCGCCCACATTCTCAACATGTCTGATTATTGGGTGTTCACCCTCCTCGATCCTCGCTACCGGGACAACGTAGAAAGCCTCATCACACCGTTGAACCGGGAGCGAAAAATGCGGGAGTACCAAGACACACTGGTCAATTCCATCATCTTCTCCATTCCAACTGAGAGAAGTGCTGCTAGTGCATTCCAAAGCAGCTCAGTGCGTCCAGGCCGTGGTGGAGGCTCTGCACAAAGAGGGAGCAGAAGCAGTGCCTCTGCCCAAGGCAAGACCAGTATGGCCGAACTGTGGCACAGTTTTCTGTGCCCGCCACAAAAGTCTACACCATCACAGACGGCTCCAGTCAGCAGGAGGCAACGGTTCCGTCAGATGGTGACAGACTACATGTCTTGCCCTCTTGCTGTACTCCCAGACGGCTCTTCCCCTTTCAAGTTTTGGGTCTCAAAGCTGGATACATGGCCAGAGCTAAGCCAGTATGCATTGGAGGTGCTGTCTTGCCCTGCGGCCAGTGTATTATCGGAACGTGTCTTTAGTGCTGCAGGTGGTGTACTAACTGACCGTCGCATGCGACTATCCTCCGATAACGTTGACCGGCTTACTTTCCTGAAAATGAACAAGGCCTGGATCTCGCCGGAATTTGCCACTCCTCCTCCTGATTGAATAATTAGGTCACTGTATACGTTATCCAGGTCTCCTGTTGTGTTCATCTTTCTACCACCTGAACTTAAATTCCTGGGCTCCAACACCGCCAGTTGAGGCTCAGACGTGCCGTCTGCACAGTCAAAACATACGACCCAGTGTTATTGGGTTTCAGTAATGTCAGCTGATCCCCAGCTGTGTAGCCGGCAATGTGTCATGCGACCGCCACGCTGACACAACAACTGAAATGTAAGGGAATCTGTCCCCCCCCCCCCAAGGCGTTTGTTACTGAAAGAGCCACCTTGTGCAGCAGTAATGCTGCCCAAGGAAAAGGTAGCTATTTTTGTTTAGCTCCTTGCACACGCAGAACTTAACACTTATAAAATGTGTCCACTGATACCGTAAAACCGTCCCGGAGGTGGGACTTTACTTCGTAATGTGACGCAGCCCAGCCGTCATTCCTACCCCCCCGGCGCCGCGCACCGGCTCCTCAGCGTTGTTTTATTCCGTCCTGGAGCCTGCGCTGTTATGTTATCCCGTGGCCAGGCACACTTAGCGCTGCCCGTCTTCTGGCATCATTTGGTGTCTGGATGGCTGCGCCTGTGCGGCCGCGCTGGCAGAGAGCCCGCCTCGCAGTGTCTTCTGATTTAATCCCACTGGGGGCCTGGGATCCATGGACATGCGCAGTGCATATCTGAACCTCCACCTCTCACTCATTTCCCTATGGCTTCTTCAGACTGTTCGGTGTCAGCTGGTCCCTAACAGCATGCCACGGCCGTGACACCGCACAGTCTGAAGAAGCCATAGGGAGATGAGTGAGAGGTGGAGGTTCAGATATGCACTGCGCATGTCCATGGATCCCAGGCCCCCAGTGGGATTAAATCAGAAGACACTGCGAGGCGGGCTCTCTGCCAGCGCGGCCGCACAGGCGCAGCCATCCAGACACCAAATGATGCCAGAAGACGGGCAGCGCTAAGTGTGCCTGGCCACGGGATAACATAACAGCGCAGGCTCCTTGACGGAATAAAACAACGCTGAGGAGCCGGTGCGCGGCGCCGGGGGGGTAGGAATGACGGCTGGGCTGCGTCACATTACGAAGGAAAGTCCCACCTCCGGGACGGTTTTACGGTTGCAGGGGACACATTTTATAAGTGTTTAGTTCTGTGTTTGCAAGGAGCATGATGAAAAGAGCCACCTTTTCCTTTTGCATCTTTTGTGCTGCACAAGCTGGCTCTTTCAGCTACAAACGCCTTGGGGGGGGGTTAAAGGTTCCCTTTCGACTTTCTCAGGCTTCGGCCTACATTGTGTTCCTCTGCTTTTCCACCTGTCCCTGGGCTCCAACACCGCCAGTTGCCGTCCAGAAGTGCTGTACGCACAGTCAACAGTCCCTCCTCTGTTATTGGGGTTCAGTAACGTCAGCTGTTCCCCTGCTGTGTGTGTGGCAATCCCTCCTACCTCCTCCAACCTCCTCCTCCTCCACCCGTCCCTGGGCTCCAACACCGCCAGTTGCCGTCCAGAAGTGCTGTACGCACAGTCAACAGTCCCTCCTCTGTTATTGGGGTTCAGTAACGTCAGCTGTTCCCCTGCTGTGTGTGTGGCAATCCCTCCTACCTCCTCCAACCTCCTCCTCCTCCACCTGCCCCTGGGCTCCAACACCGCCAGTTGCCGTCCAGAAGTGCTGTACGCACAGTCAACAGTCCCTCCTCTGTTATTGGGGTTCAGTAACGTCAGCTGTTCCCCTGCTGTGTGTGTGGCAATCCCTCCTACCTCCTCCAACCTCCTCCTCCTCCACCCGTCCCTGGGCTCCAACACCGCCAGTTGCCGTCCAGAAGTGCTGTACGCACAGTCAACAGTCCCTCCTCTGTTATTGGGGTTCAGTAACGTCAGCTGTTCCCCTGCTGTGTGTGTGGCAATCCCTCCTACCTCCTCCAACCTCCTCCTCCTCCACCCGTCCCTGGGCTCCAACACCGCCAGTTGCCGTCCAGAAGTGCTGTACGCACAGTCAACAGTCCCTCCTCTGTTATTGGGGTTCAGTAACGTCAGCTGTTCCCCTGCTGTGTGTGTGGCAATCCCTCCTACCTCCTCCAACCTCCTCCTCCTCCACCCGTCCCTGGGCTCCAACACCGCCAGTTGCCGTCCAGAAGTGCTGTACGCACAGTCAACAGTCCCTCCTCTGTTATTGGGGTTCAGTAACGTCAGCTGTTCCCCTGCTGTGTGTGTGGCAATCCCTCCTACCTCCTCCTACCTCCTCCAACCTCCTCCTCCTCCACCTGCCCCTGGGCTCCAACACCGCCAGTTGCCGTCCAGAAGTGCTGTACGCACAGTCAACAGTCCCTCCTCTGTTATTGGGGTTCAGTAACGTCAGCTGTTCCCCTGCTGTGTGTGTGGCAATCCCTCCTACCTCCTCCAACCTCCTCCTCCTCCACCCGTCCCTGGGCTCCAACACCGCCAGTTGCCGTCCAGAAGTGCTGTACGCACAGTCAACAGTCCCTCCTCTGTTATTGGGGTTCAGTAACGTCAGCTGTTCCCCTGCTGTGTGTGTGGCAATCCCTCCTACCTCCTCCAACCTCCTCCTCCTCCACCCGTCCCTGGGCTCCAACACCGCCAGTTGCCGTCCAGAAGTGCTGTACGCACAGTCAACAGTCCCTCCTCTGTTATTGGGGTTCAGTAACGTCAGCTGTTCCCCTGCTGTGTGTGTGGCAATCCCTCCTACCTCCTCCAACCTCCTCCTCCTCCACCCGTCCCTGGGCTCCAACACCGCCAGTTGCCGTCCAGAAGTGCTGTACGCACAGTCAACAGTCCCTCCTCTGTTATTGGGGTTCAGTAACGTCAGCTGTTCCCCTGCTGTGTGTGTGGCAATCCCTCCTACCTCCTCCAACCTCCTCCTCCTCCACCCGTCCCTGGGCTCCAACACCGCCAGTTGCCGTCCAGAAGTGCTGTACGCACAGTCAACAGTCCCTCCTCTGTTATTGGGGTTCAGTAACGTCAGCTGTTCCCCTGCTGTGTGTGTGGCAATCCCTCCTACCTCCTCCTACCTCCTCCAACCTCCTCCTCCTCCACCTGCCCCTGGGCTCCAACACCGCCAGTTGCCGTCCAGAAGTGCTGTACGCACAGTCAACAGTCCCTCCTCTGTTATTGGGGTTCAGTAACGTCAGCTGTTCCCCTGCTGTGTGTGTGGCAATCCCTCCTACCTCCTCCAACCTCCTCCTCCTCCACCCGTCCCTGGGCTCCAACACCGCCAGTTGCCGTCCAGAAGTGCTGTACGCACAGTCAACAGTCCCTCCTCTGTTATTGGGGTTCAGTAATGTCAGCTGTTCCCCTGCTGTGTGTGTGGCAATCCCTCCTACCTCCTCCAACCTCCTCCTCCTCCACCCGTCCCTGGGCTCCAACACCGCCAGTTGCCGTCCAGAAGTGCTGTACGCACAGTCAACAGTCCCTCCTCTGTTATTGGGGTTCAGTAACGTCAGCTGTTCCCCTGCTGTGTGTGTGGCAATCCCTCCTACCTCCTCCTACCTCCTCCAACCTCCTCCTCCTCCACCTGCCCCTGGGCTCCAACACCGCCAGTTGCCGTCCAGAAGTGCTGTACGCACAGTCAACAGTCCCTCCTCTGTTATTGGGGTTCAGTAACGTCAGCTGTTCCCCTGCTGTGTGTGTGGCAATCCCTCCTACCTCCTCCTACCTCCTCCAACCTCCTCCTCCTCCACCCGTCCCTGGGCTCCAACACCGCCAGTTGCCGTCCAGAAGTGCTGTACGCACAGTCAACAGTCCCTCCTCTGTTATTGGGGTTCAGTAACGTCAGCTGTTCCCCTGCTGTGTGTGTGGCAATCCCTCCTACCTCCTCCAACCTCCTCCTCCTCCACCCGTCCCTGGGCTCCAACACCGCCAGTTGCCGTCCAGAAGTGCTGTACGCACAGAGCCAAACACCTCGCCAATGTGTTAGTGGGGTTCAGCACCGCCAGCTGTTCCCCTGCTGTGTATACGGCAACGTGTACTGCGACCGCCACGCAGGCACAACAAGTTAAATTTAAGGGAACCTGTCCCCCCCCCCCCCAGGCGTTTGTTACTGAAGGAGCCACCTTGTGCAGCAGTAATGATGCAAAGGGAAAAAGTGCCTCTTTTCGTGATGCTCCTTGCACATGCTGAACCAAACACTTATGAAATGTGTCCCCACACAGCGTTAAACCGTCCGGTAGGTGGAACTTTCCTTTGTCGTGTGACGCAGCACAGCCATCATTTTTACCCCCTTGGCGCCGTGCGCCGCCTCCTCAGCGTTGTTTTAATCTGTCCCGGAGCCTGCGCTGTTAGGTTAGCCCTTGGCCATGCACACATGTTGCGCTGCCCGTCTTCTGACCTCATTTGGTGTCAGGCTGGCTGCGCCTGTGCGGGTGCGCTGGCCGAGATCCCGCCTCGCAGTGTCGTCTAATGTAATCCCACCGCGGGCCTGTGATCCGTGCCCGTGCGCAGTGCATATCCTCTCCTCTCACTCCCCTCCCTACGGCTTCTTCAGACTGTGCGATGTCAGCTGGTCCCTAATAGCATGCCACGGCCGTGACACCGCACAGTCTGAAAAAGCCGTAGGGAGGGGAGTGAGAGGAGAGGATATGCACTGCGCACGGGCACGGATCACAGGCCCGCGGTGGGATTACATTAGACGACACTGCGAGGCGGGATCTCGGCCAGCGCACCCGCACAGGCGCAGCCAGCCTGACACCAAATGATGTCAGAAGACGGGCAGCGCAAAATGTGTGCATGGCCAAGGGCTAACCTAACAGCGCAGGCTCCGGGACAGATTAAAACAACGCTGAGGAGGCGGCGCACGGCGCCAAGGGGGTAAAAATGATGGCTGTGCTGCGTCACACGACAAAGGAAAGTTCCACCTACCGGACGGTTTAACGCTGTGAGGGGACACATTTCATAACTGTTAGGTTCCGCATGTGCAAGGACCATAATTAAAAGAGCTAAGTTTACCTTTTCCAGCATTAGTGCTGTACACAATGGCTCTTTCAGCTACAAACGCCTGGGGGGGGGGGGTTAAAGGTTTCCTTTCAACTTGCTCGAGTGCAGGCTTCGGCCTACACTCCGCTCCCCCTGCTCCTCCTGCTGACCCTGGGCTCCAACACCGCCAGTTGGGGCCCGGTACTGCTAGCTGCACAGAGAAAAACACCTCGCCAATGTGTCAGTGGGGTCCAGCACCGCCAGCTGTTCCCCTGCTGTGTAGCCGGCAACGTGTCCTGCAAAAGTCACGCAGACACAAGAACTGAAATTGAAGGGAACCTGTCCCCCCTCCCCCAGGCGTTTTTACGTTATCCAGCCACCTTGTACAGCGGTAATGCTGCATGTGTGCAAGGTGGCTCAGAAACGTATTCTCCTCGCACATGTGGAACTGAAAACACGTCTGCAATGTGTCCTCTGTGTGACCATTTAACCGTCCCGGTGGTGTGACTTTCCTTTGTAATGACACGCTGCAACCCCCTTGGTAGCGCTGCCCGTCTTCTGGCATCATGGTTTGGCTGCCTGCGCCTCTGCGGCCGCCCTGACCCACACAACGCCCCTCGGTGTCTTATTTATTGGGACTGCGAGGGTGTGATTGATGGGCAGGATCAGTGCATCAGTTCGCCTGTCCCTCCTCTCCTTCCGCCTTCTTCGGACTGTGCGGCTTCATGGCCGTGGCATGCGATAAGGGATCAGATGACGCCGCACAGTCTGAAGCGGGTGTAAGGACCCGAGTGTGAGAGGCGAACATATGTGCTGCGCCAGGCCCTGAATCCCAGCCCCGCAGTGTTTTAACAATGTTAAGACACTGCGGGGCTGGGATTCATGGGCATCGCGAACCGCACCGGCCGACATTACATGATGCCAGAAGATGGGCAGCGCTAACGGCGCTAGGCCAGGGGATAACACGACAGCGCAGACTCCTGTACAGCAAATAACAACGCTCGGGAGGCTGCACCCAGCACCAAGGTGGGATTCTTGACACCTGTGCTGCGTCTCATTACAAAGGGAACTCTCGCCTCCATTACACAGTTTGACTGTCTAAAGGGCTGAATGTTATACGTGTTCCATTCAGCGTGTGCAAGGAGAAAAATTACAAGAGCAACCTTTGACTTGCGCAGCACTGCTGCTGCATAAGCTGTGGCTCTTCTACTTTGTAACCCCTGAGGGGGGGTTAAAGGTGACTTTTGAAATCGGTTCAATTAGGCTTCGGCCTACACTCTGCTCCACCTGCAGAGCCCGGGCTCCAACAACGCTAGTTGCTGTCCGGAAGTGCTGGCTGCACAGAGCCAAACACCTCGCCAATGTGTCAGTGGGGTCCAGCACCGCCAGCTGTTCCCCTGCTGTGTAGCCGGCAACGTGTCCTGCAAAAGTCACGCAGACACAACACACCCAAAGCTGCCGCCTGTGCAGGCTTCGGCCTACACTCCCCTCCCCCTGCTCCTCCTCCTCCTGCTCCTCCTCCTGCTGTCCCTGGGCTCTAACACACCGCCAGTTTTTGCCCAGATGTGCTAGCTGCACAGAGAAAAACACCAGCCAATGTGTCAGTGGGGTCCAGCACCGCCAGCTGTTCCCCTGCTGTGCAGCCGGCAACGTGTCCTGCAAAAGCCACGCAGACACAAGAACTGAAATTGAAGGGAACCTGTCCCCCCTCCCCCAGGCGTTTTTACGTTATCCAGCCACCTTGTACAGCGGTAATGCTGCATGTGTGCAAGGTGGCTCAGAAACGTATTCTCCTCGCACATGTGGAACTGAAAACACGTCTGCAATGTGTCCTCTGTGTGACCATTTAACCGTCCCGGTGGTGTGACTTTCCTTTGTAATGACACGCTGCAACCCCCTTGGTAGCGCTGCCCGTCTTCTGGCATCATGGTTTGGCTGCCTGCGCCTCTGCGGCCGCCCTGACCCACACAACGCCCCTCGGTGTCTTATTTATTGGGACTGCGAGGGTGTGATTGATGGGCAGGATCAGTGCATCAGTTCGCCTGTCCCTCCTCTCCTTCCGCCTTCTTCGGACTGTGCGGCTTCATGGCCGTGGCATGCGATAAGGGATCAGATGACGCCGCACAGTCTGAAGCGGGTGTAAGGACCCGAGTGTGAGAGGCGAACATATGTGCTGCGCCAGGCCCTGAATCCCAGCCCCGCAGTGTTTTAACAATGTTAAGACACTGCGGGGCTGGGATTCATGGGCATCGCGAACCGCACCGGCCGACATTACATGATGCCAGAAGATGGGCAGCGCTAACGGCGCTAGGCCAGGGGATAACACGACAGCGCAGACTCCTGTACAGCAAATAACAACGCTCGGGAGGCTGCACCCAGCACCAAGGTGGGATTCTTGACACCTGTGCTGCGTCTCATTACAAAGGGAACTCTCGCCTCCATTACACAGTTTGACTGTCTAAAGGGCTGAATGTTATACGTGTTCCATTCAGCGTGTGCAAGGAGAAAAATTACAAGAGCAACCTTTGACTTGCGCAGCACTGCTGCTGCATAAGCTGTGGCTCTTCTACTTTGTAACCCCTGAGGGGGGGTTAAAGGTGACTTTTGAAATCGGTTCAATTAGGCTTCGGCCTACACTCTGCTCCACCTGCAGAGCCCGGGCTCCAACAACGCTAGTTGCTGTCCGGAAGTGCTGGCTGCACAGAGCCAAACACCTCGCCAATGTGTCAGTGGGGTCCAGCACCGCCAGCTGTTCCCCTGCTGTGTAGCCGGCAACGTGTCCTGCAAAAGTCACGCAGACACAACACACCCAAAGCTGCCGCCTGTGCAGGCTTCGGCCTACACTCCCCTCCCCCTGCTCCTCCTCCTCCTGCTCCTCCTCCTGCTGTCCCTGGGCTCTAACACACCGCCAGTTTTTGCCCAGATGTGCTAGCTGCACAGAGAAAAACACCAGCCAATGTGTCAGTGGGGTCCAGCACCGCCAGCTGTTCCCCTGCTGTGCAGCCGGCAACGTGTCCTGCAAAAGCCACGCAGACACAAGAACTGAAATTGAAGGGAACCTGTCCCCCCTCCCCCAGGCGTTTTTACGTTATCCAGCCACCTTGTACAGCGGTAATGCTGCATGTGTGCAAGGTGGCTCAGAAACGTATTCTCCTCGCACATGTGGAACTGAAAACACGTCTGCAATGTGTCCTCTGTGTGACCATTTAACCGTCCCGGTGGTGTGACTTTCCTTTGTAATGACACGCTGCAACCCCCTTGGTAGCGCTGCCCGTCTTCTGGCATCATGGTTTGGCTGCCTGCGCCTCTGCGGCCGCCCTGACCCACACAACGCCCCTCGGTGTCTTATTTATTGGGACTGCGAGGGTGTGATTGATGGGCAGGATCAGTGCATCAGTTCGCCTGTCCCTCCTCTCCTTCCGCCTTCTTCGGACTGTGCGGCTTCATGGCCGTGGCATGCGATAAGGGATCAGATGACGCCGCACAGTCTGAAGCGGGTGTAAGGACCCGAGTGTGAGAGGCGAACATATGTGCTGCGCCAGGCCCTGAATCCCAGCCCCGCAGTGTTTTAACAATGTTAAGACACTGCGGGGCTGGGATTCATGGGCATCGCGAACCGCACCGGCCGACATTACATGATGCCAGAAGATGGGCAGCGCTAACGGCGCTAGGCCAGGGGATAACACGACAGCGCAGACTCCTGTACAGCAAATAACAACGCTCGGGAGGCTGCACCCAGCACCAAGGTGGGATTCTTGACACCTGTGCTGCGTCTCATTACAAAGGGAACTCTCGCCTCCATTACACAGTTTGACTGTCTAAAGGGCTGAATGTTATACGTGTTCCATTCAGCGTGTGCAAGGAGAAAAATTACAAGAGCAACCTTTGACTTGCGCAGCACTGCTGCTGCATAAGCTGTGGCTCTTCTACTTTGTAACCCCTGAGGGGGGGTTAAAGGTGACTTTTGAAATCGGTTCAATTAGGCTTCGGCCTACACTCTGCTCCACCTGCAGAGCCCGGGCTCCAACAACGCTAGTTGCTGTCCGGAAGTGCTGGCTGCACAGAGCCAAACACCTCGCCAATGTGTCAGTGGGGTCCAGCACCGCCAGCTGTTCCCCTGCTGTGTAGCCGGCAACGTGTCCTGCAAAAGTCACGCAGACACAACACACCCAAAGCTGCCGCCTGTGCAGGCTTCGGCCTACACTCCCCTCCCCCTGCTCCTCCTCCTCCTGCTCCTCCTCCTGCTGTCCCTGGGCTCTAACACACCGCCAGTTTTTGCCCAGATGTGCTAGCTGCACAGAGAAAAACACCAGCCAATGTGTCAGTGGGGTCCAGCACCGCCAGCTGTTCCCCTGCTGTGCAGCCGGCAACGTGTCCTGCAAAAGCCACGCAGACACAAGAACTGAAATTGAAGGGAACCTGTCCCCCCTCCCCCAGGCGTTTTTACGTTATCCAGCCACCTTGTACAGCGGTAATGCTGCATGTGTGCAAGGTGGCTCAGAAACGTATTCTCCTCGCACATGTGGAACTGAAAACACGTCTGCAATGTGTCCTCTGTGTGACCATTTAACCGTCCCGGTGGTGTGACTTTCCTTTGTAATGACACGCTGCAACCCCCTTGGTAGCGCTGCCCGTCTTCTGGCATCATGGTTTGGCTGCCTGCGCCTCTGCGGCCGCCCTGACCCACACAACGCCCCTCGGTGTCTTATTTATTGGGACTGCGAGGGTGTGATTGATGGGCAGGATCAGTGCATCAGTTCGCCTGTCCCTCCTCTCCTTCCGCCTTCTTCGGACTGTGCGGCTTCATGGCCGTGGCATGCGATAAGGGATCAGATGACGCCGCACAGTCTGAAGCGGGTGTAAGGACCCGAGTGTGAGAGGCGAACATATGTGCTGCGCCAGGCCCTGAATCCCAGCCCCGCAGTGTTTTAACAATGTTAAGACACTGCGGGGCTGGGATTCATGGGCATCGCGAACCGCACCGGCCGACATTACATGATGCCAGAAGATGGGCAGCGCTAACGGCGCTAGGCCAGGGGATAACACGACAGCGCAGACTCCTGTACAGCAAATAACAACGCTCGGGAGGCTGCACCCAGCACCAAGGTGGGATTCTTGACATCTGTGCTGCGTCTCATTACAAAGGGAACTCGCGCCTCCAACACAGTTTGACTGTATAAAGGGCTAAATGTTATACGTGTTTCATTCAGCGTGTGCAAGGAGCGAAATTAAAAGAGCAACCTTTGACTTGTGCAGCACTACTGCTGCATAAGCTGTGGCTCTTCTACTTTCTAACCCCTGAGGGGGGGTTAAAGGTTACCTTTGAAATTGGTTCAAGTAGGCTTCGGCCTACACTCTGCTCCCCCTGCAGAGCCCGGGCTACAACACCGCTCGTTGCTGTCCGGAAGTGCTGGCTGCACAGAGCCAAACACCTCGCCAATGTGTCAGTGGGGTCCAGCACCGCCAGCTGTTCCCCTGCTGTGCAGCCGGCAACGTGTCCTGCAAAAGCCACGCAGACACTTGCTCTTGTACCTTCTGCTCCACATCCTGGTTCCAGTACCGTCAGCTGGTTCCGGGCAGAGCCTTTGGCTTAGGTGCCTCCCTCTGGGTATCCGAGTTCCACCAACGTCAGGTGGTCCTTGGTAGTGCTTTCAGGCACGGGTACCTCCTGCTTAGTAACCGGGTTCCAGTAACGTCAGCTGGTCCTCGGTAGTTCCATTGGCTCTTGGACCTTCGGCTACCCATCCGGGTTCCAGCACCGTCAGCTGGTTCTCGGCAGTGTCTTTTGCTCTTGTACCTTCTGCTCCCCATCCTGGTTCCAGTACCGTCAGCTGGTTCCGGGCAGAGCCTTTGGCTTAGGTGCCTCCCTCTGGGTATCCGAGTTCCACCAACGTCAGGTGGTCCTTGGTAGTGCTTTCAGGCACGGGTACCTCCTGCTTAGTAACCGGGTTCCAGTAACGTCAGCTGGTCCTCGGTAGTTCCATTGGCTCTTGGACCTTCGGGTAGCCATCCGAGTTCCAGTTCCATCAGCTGGTTCTCGGCATTTTCTCAGCCTTCTTGTACCTTCTGCTACATTTCCAAGTTCAAGAGACTAAACACGATGACCCGGAAGAACACCCCTAAGATGACGACGACACCAGAGACGACAACCACCGTGATGACGACGACCCTGGAGACGATGACCCTGAAGACCACCCCGATGACGACGACCCCGGAGACCACCCCGATGACGACGACCCCGGAGACGACGACCCTGGAGACGACGACGACCTGGAAGACCGAGAAGCAGAAGAACAAGAGGCTGCAGAACAAAGAGCAGAAGGACATTAAGCATAACACAAAATATCAGAGCAAAAAAATATTATGTAAATTATAAGCAGAAGAAGACTAAGCAGTGTATGGGGGTGAGTCCGTTCCTCCTCGTGGTGCCCCTGGATAAAGCCTGATGCTGCAGGCCAAACTGAACGCGGACAAATGTAACTGGTTTGTGACAGGCAGAACGGAAGGTGTAATCTTCAAACTTTTATAGATAACAACTACGGGAATGCCTGTCACAAATAAGAATATGATGAAGAAGTTGAATATGATGAAGATAATAGTAAAATAAAAAGAATATGAACAATGTAACCCAAAAAATAATAGGTAGAAGATGAAGAAGAAGATGAATAAGGTGAAGAAGTTGATGTCAAAGAAGCTGATGATGAGGATAATTAAGAAGAAAGCGTGGGAGAAGTAAAAAAGAAGGTGAAGGGCGTGGAAGTAGTGAAACATCAATATCTGACATAAAAAAAAAAAAAAATAACATAGTCAAATTCTTTCTAACGCCGAACTTCATAAAAAAAAAATAAAAATCCTGCTATTCTATTACATTGGGCTAAACCTCTGTCCCTTTAATATCTCCGCCACGTCCCCCAATACATCCTACATTATTCTTAGTTGTTTTCCTTCATGTAGAATGAACCTACAAGTTTATAAAGGGTTTATTTTAATTCCGATATTTTCGTCCCATTGACTTGCATTGGGATCGGGTATCGGTATCGGATTGGATCCGATATTTTGACGGTATCGGCCGATACTTTCCGATACCGATACTTTCCGATATCGGAAAGTATCGCTCAACACTAGTCCTTATAAGATTTTGGAAATCCTTAACCCTGTGTCATTTTGTTTGGACCTCCCAGCGTCGTTTGCCATTCATAATGTGTTCCATAGGTCTTTGTTGCGGAGGTATGTGGTGTCTGTGGTTCCTTCTGTTGAGCCCCCTGCTCCTGTGCTGGTTGAGGGTGAATTGGAGTACGTGGTGGAGAAGATCTTGGATTCTCGTATTTCTAGACGGAGGCTTCAGTATTTGGTTAAGTGGAAGGGCTATGGTCAGGAGGATAATTCCTGGGTTGTCACCTCTGATGTTCATGCGGCCGATTTGGTTCATGCCTTCCATGTTGCTCATCCTGATCGCCCTGGGGGTTTTGATGAGGGTTCGGTGACCCCTCCTCAAGGGGGGGGTACTGTTGTGAACTCTGTTTTTGGGCTCCCTCTTGTGGTCACGAGTGGTACTGTGTGAGTGCTATCTTTGGGCTCCCTCTGGTGGCTCTTTTTGTCATTCTGCGGGTCTGTGGCTGGGATCAGCTGTCTCGTTATCTGCTGGTTGGTTTCCTATTTAGCTCACCTGGACTTTCAGTTGTTGCCTGCTGTCAATGTATTCAGTGCTATTTTGATCTCTCCTGACTACCTGCGTTATCAGTCTCTCCAAGAGAAGCTAAGTTTCTGTTTGTTCATTTTTTGATCATCAGTGTTCAATATGTTTCTTGGTTTATTATCGGTTCTTGTCCAGCTTGCTAATATGTGATTTCCTCGCTTGCTGGTAGCTCTAGGGGGCTGAGTTTCTCCCCTCATACCGTTAGTTGGTGTGGGGGTTCTTGAATTCTCAGCGTGGATATTTTGTATAGGGTTTTCTACTGACCGCACAGTTTCCTATCTGTCTTCTGCTATCTAGTATTAGCGGGCCTCATTTGCTGAATCTGTTTCATTTCTACGTTTGTATTTTCCCCTTACCTCACCGTTATTATTTGTTGGGGGCTTCCTATATCTTTGGGGGTATTTCTCTGAGGCAAGTGAGGTCTACTTTCTTTCTCTCTAAGGGTAGCTAGTTTCTCAGGCTGCGTCGAGACGTCTAGGAATTCAGGCACGTTCACCGGCTACCTTTAGTGTGTTCGGTTAGGATCAGGATTGCGGTCAGTCCAGTTACCACCTCCCTAGAGCTCGTTCTATGTTCAGTAACTTAGCTAGTCAGTTCTGTGATCCTCAGCCACTAAGGATCATAACAGATTTCACAGAGAAACACCAGGCAACTTGTAAAACTCAACGTGGAACACAGAAAAGGGTGGTGGCTATAGGGAAAAGGAGCTGAGCCCGACGCAACCAGGACAGGTGTGTAACACCATTTGAAAGTGCCCAGAGCTGTGGCGCGGAGGCCCAACTATTCCGCTTCAATCAAGTTCTGACCTCTGTGAGAAATAATAGAATTACCGTTTTTTGTGAACATTCTTGTTCTTAGAAATGAAGGCTATTCCATGTGAGAAATTACCAAGAAACTGAAGATTTCCTACAACGGTGTGTACTACTCCCTTCAGAGGAGAGCACAAACAGGCTCTAACCAAAGTAGAAAGCGAAATGGGATGCCCCGCTGCACAACCGATCAACAAGACAAGTATATTAGAGTCTAGTTTGAAAAATCGAGGCCTCACAGGTCCTCAACTGGCAGCTTCATTACATAGTACACGCAAAACGCCAGTGTCAACGTCTACAGTGAAGAGGCGACTCTGGGATGCTGACCTTCAGGGCAGAGTGGCAAAGAAAAAGCAATATCTGAGACTGGCTAATAAAAGGAAAAGATTAATATTGGCAAAAGAACACAGACATTGGACAGAGGAAGATTGGAAAAAAGTGTTATGGACAGACGAATCCAAGTTTGAGGTGATTGGATCACATAGAAGAACATTTGTGAGATGCAGAACAACTGAAAAGATGCTGGAAGAGTGCCTGCTACCATCTGTCAAGCATGGTGGAGGTAATGTGATGGTCTGGGGTTGCTTTGGTACTGGTAAATTGGGAGATTTGTACAACGTAAAAGGGATTTTGAATAAGGAAGGCTATCACTCCATTTTGCAACGCTATGCCATACCCTGCGGACAGAGCTTGATTGGAGCCAATTTCATCCTACAACAGGACAATGACCCAAAGCACACCTCCAAATTATGCAAGAACTATTTATGGAAGAAGCAGGCAGCTGGTATTCTATCTGTAATGGAGTGGCCAGTGCAGTCACCAGATCTCAACCCCGTTGAGCTGTTGTGGGAGCAGCTTGACCGTGCGGTACGCAAAAAGTGCCCATCAAGCCAAACCAACTTGTGGAGGGGCTTCTGGAAGCATGGGGGGAAATTTTTCCAGAAGACCTCAGCAAATTAACTGCTAGAATGCCAAAGGTCTGCAATGCTGTAATTGCTGCAAAAGGAGCATTCTTTGACGAAAGCAAAGTTTGAAGGAGAAAATTATTTCAAATAAAAATTTTTTTAACTTTGTCAATGTCTGGACTAGATTTTCAATTCATTTGGCAACTCATTTGATTAATAAAAGTATGAGTTTTCATGGAAAACACAAAATTGTCTGGGTGACCCTAAACTTTTGAACGGTACTGTAGGTGTCCCAGTAATCAGACAATTTGGATAATTGATAAATGTAATTTATGAGAAAACCGCTTTAATGATCATTATGATTCTGATCTATGACCAAGAATTCTTCAGGAATAAAGTCATAGTAAAGGAGTGGAGACATAATGTATCGGCCTCTTGTATAGGTTCTTGGGCATTCTTCTATGAACCATTAGAAGCTTACAACGGAGAGATCATTCTGTGGTTATGATTATATCCTTGATCAAAGAGAGTCCAAGATAGTAAAAATCCTTATAGACGTCGGATTAAATAGACAAGTTTAACTGTACTCATCATAACTGTGCTCATATCACAGGACATAATATGTAATTACTATAACATTTCACACCCCTTTCCTGAAAGTCCTATAGTTTTGATGTAAATGTTCTAGCTATTCATCTTTGACATAAGAAATCCGCCCATAACGCTCACCAATCCACTTGTGTGTCTACTCACTGGGCCAAATATTAATATTGAAATCTTGAACTATTTATTTTAGTACATTAAATCTGTTACTTGTACAGGTCAAGGTAAACTTGGTCATCAAATAATCAAGAAAAAAAAGGTTATGTGGGACCGTTATGGGGGCAGGTGGTACTCCTGTCGGGCCAACAACCTGCTACACTATAGTCTTGGAGTTATGAAATTTCAAGGGTTCTGTTTAATAGATAACAATGGGCGAAACCTGGTTCCCAACATGGTGACTTTTCTTTCACATGTGCACACCTATCATCTTCATAAAGTAAATCCCACTCATCAACTAACTCACTAAAGTTATGGTATCCCCTGGAAAGGCTTAATAAATATTAGATAATTCCTTTTCAAGCCTTTCTCAGCTGTCCACCAAAAGTATCAGGGTACGAGTTAGAGGCTGATTGTAGTATGGTAGTGTGCATGGCTCTCTTAGACCATCAAGGTCAAACAGGCCGGAATCCATCAGCCTGATATAGTTTTGCTCCAAATCTTACACACTAGATGGTCAGCCTGTCCCGGAGGGATGAGGCAAAATGAAATCCATCAACCCAATCTTTTTTCTTTCTTGATATTAGCCATCAAAGGAAAAATCCTAAATTGTCATATACAATAGATGGATGGCCTGGCCCGGCAGAATTGACATATTCAGCAGACATTATTCTAAAGTTTATGGCTCTCTATAGACTATTTGGATCAGTCAAGCTTAAAACCATCAGCCCAATCCTTTTTCTCTCTAACATCTACTTTCGGGGTAAGCTATGAAATCTCTATACACATTTGATGGCCGGCAAGTCTCATTGTGTATGGTGACCTTCAGAATGTCCTCCTCCTCTTTAATAAGAGTTAAATTATTAAAAATTTTAAAAAATAACCAGTAGGGGGTTAGAGTTAGAGCTAACCAGGTGAGGTTAAGTTAAGGGCTAACCATCGGGGGTTAGGGTTAGAGCTAACCAGGGGAGGTTAAGGTTAGGGCTAACCATTGGAGGTTAGGGCTAAGCAATGGAGGCAAGGGCTAACCAGTGGTGGTTAGGGTTAACCATTGGAGGTTAGGGTTAGGGCTAACCATCGAGGGCTAGGGTTAGAGCTAACCAGTGGTGGTTAGGGTTAGGGCTAACGATTGGAGGTTAGGGTTAGGGCTTACCAGTGGAGGCAAGGGCTAACCAGAGGGGGTTAGTGCCCAATTTATTTTTATAAAACCATTTAGGAATAGCTATAGCATTACACCTTTCAGAAATAGGAGGCTACCACTCTTTCACATGACTTCTTGGTTATGTATAATTTCACATTTTGTGATTTCCTATGTATGAGTTACATATGAACTGTTGCAGCCTTATACAATGTCCTTGCAATAAATGCTGATTATTTTTTTTTTACTTTTTAAAGCAGATCATTGCATCTCCTTGGATTTTTCTTTTGTTGCAAAGGTCATGAAGCTGATGGATAACAGACATGAAGCATTCAGGTGTTTGATGTGTAACTAGTCAGCCCTTTGTCCCTTTCCATTACCCGCAGTGAAGAATTAATATGAATGAAGAGCTTGCGTCAACTATTTTCTGCAAGTTACGTGGGAATGATCAGATCCACAAGGTCAAAGTGCAGCTCTTTATAAACCTCCAAGACATCTTCTATTTTGACAGCTCTGCCTGGAGGGAGCCAGCAGCACCATGCTTTCTGCAGGCCGGATCCACAGGCACCTGATAGCGGCATTATTAATACTTTCTGGACTAATATGTCAACTGGGAGAACCTGTGAAAACAAGAGAGAAAAGAGATGTAAATACTGACCAGTAAGTGATGAAGATTGGATTCGTTTAATCTATATAGTCATTTAATCAAATCTCCTATGTGTGTAGGCTGGGCAGATTTACAACCTCTATTGTTTTCTGGTATCAGCTATTTGTGACTAGGCAGAGCATGACGTACTTTTCCTGTAAATATTCCTCCATGATCAGAGCAAGACTTCTCTTCAGGACGATTGCACATTGGAGTGATTTATATTTTAGATTTTCTTTTCTGCTTTAGGCCTCGGATGTCTTCTGAAAATGGAAATTTAATATTTTCCGTAAGCCAAGCCAAAAATATTGAATTCAAAACTAGTTCCTATGGGAAAATTAAAGTGAATGATGATGACCTGACAGAACTTCTGACCCAGGTAACATTATGATAATTTAAATGATAATTTTATTTATACAGCTCCAACATATTCCACAGCACTTTACAATTAATAATATAATGTCTACTTTATAATTAGCGGATGTGTTGGGAGCTGTATCTCATTGCAATAGAAATTTCTGTACTTTGGCTGATGCTGTAAGATGCACTGCGGCGCCCTTTATGGGGTCTTTCTCATACTTTTGGTGATTTTGTCATGATGGTGGTGTGTTTCGCTCTGGTATGGAGGTTGTTGTGAAATTGGATTTTGGGCTCCCCCGGTGGCCACTGGTGGAATTGAACTGGTGTGCATCATCCCCTCTGTTCACCTGTTTCCATCAGGATGTGGGAGTCGCTATTTAACCTTGCTCCTCTGTCACTTCCATGCCGGTCAACATTGTAATCAGAAGCCTTTCTGTGCATGTTCCTGCTTCTAGACAACTCCCAGCTAAGTTGGACTTTAGTCCTCGTTTGTTTTTGCATTTTGTTCCAGTTCACAGCTGTAGTTTCGTTTCTGTGTCTGGAAAGCTCTTGTGATCTGAAATTGCCACTCTGATGTTATGAGTTAATACTAGAGTCTTAAAGTAATTTCAGGATGGTATTTTGATAGGGTTTTCAGCTGACCATGAAAGTGCCCTTTCTGTCTTCCTGCTATCTAGTAAGCGTACCTCAATTTTGCTAAACCTATTTTCATACTACGTTTGTCATTTCATCTAAAATCACCGCCAATATATGTGGGGGCCTCTGTCTGCCTATCGGGGAAATTTCTCTAGAGGTGAGCCAGGACTATATTTTCCTCTGCCAGGATTAGTTAGTCCTCCGGCCGGCGCTGGGCGTCTAGGGATAAAAAACGTAGGCAACGCTACCCGGCTACTGTTAGTTGTGCGGCAGGTTTAGTTCATGGTCAGTTTAGTTTCCATCCTTCCAAGAGCTAGGACTTATGTTTGCTGGGCTATGTTCTCTTGCCATTGAGAACCATAACAGTTTGACCGGCCGGAAAAGGGTTAAATTAATTGACAGAGAAAGGAGAGAAAAGAGAAGTCTGCTGAAGATTTTTTTTTTTTTTTTTTTTCCTTTCCCTTCAGTTCTGAGTGTGCTTGTAATTGAATCTCTTGCAAGTCTGCCTATATTGCAGCCTTTCTCTCTCTCTCTCTCCTTCTAATCCTGGAATGGCTCTGTGTTCACCTGTTTAAAATGGATATTCAGAGTTTAGCTGCAGGTTTGAATAATCTCACCACGAAAGTTCAAAATTTACAAGATTTTGTTGTTCATGTTCCTATATCTGAACCTAGAATTCCTTTGCCTGAATTTTTCTCGGGGAATAGATCTTGCTTTCAAAATTTTAAAAATAATTGCAAGTTGTTTTTGTCCCTGAAATCTCGCTCTGTTGGAGATCCTGCTCAGCAGGTCAGGATTGTGATTTCCTTGCTCCGGGGCGACCCTCAGGATTGGGCTTTTGCATTGGCTCCAGGGGATCCTGCGTTGCTCAATGTGGATGCGTTTTTTCTGGCCTTGGGGTTGCTTTATGAGGAACCTCAGTTAGAGCTTCAGGCGGAAAAGGCCTTGATGTCCCTATCTCAGGGGCAAGACGAAGCTGAAATATACTGCCAGAAATTCCGTAAATGGGCTGTGCTTACTCAGTGGAATGAGTGCGCCCTGGCGGCGAATTTCAGAGAGGGTCTCTCTGATGCCATTAAGGATGTTATGGTGGGGTTCCCTGTGCCTGCGGGTCTGAATGAGTCCATGACAATGGCTATCCAGATCGATAGGCGCCTGCGGGAGCGCAAACCTGTGCACCATTTGGCGGTGTCTACTGAGAAGACGCCAGAGAATATGCAATGTGATAGAATTCTGTCCAGAAGTGAACGGCAGAATTTAAGACGAAAAAATGGGTTGTGCTTCTATTGCGGTGATTCAACTCATGTTATATCAGCATGCTCTAAGCGTACTAAGAAGCTTGATAAGTCTGTTTCAATTGGCACTTTACAGTCTAAGTTTATTCTATCTGTGACCCTGATTTGTTCTTTATCATCTATTACCGCGGATGCCTATGTCGACTCTGGCGCCGCTTTGAGTCTTATGGATTGGTCCTTTGCCAAACGCTGTGGGTATGATTTGGAGCCTCTTGAAACTCCTATACCCCTGAAGGGGATTGACTCCACCCCATTGGCTAGTAATAAACCACAATACTGGACACAAGTAACTATGCGGATTAATCCGGATCATCAGGAGATTATTCGCTTTCTTGTGCTGTATAACCTACATGATGTGTTGGTGCTTGGATTGCCATGGCTGCAATCTCATAACCCAGTCCTTGACTGGAAAGCTATGTCTGTGTTAAGCTGGGGATGTAGGGGGACGCATGGGGACGTACCTGTGGTTTCCATTTCGTCATCTATTCCCTCTGAGATTCCTGAATTCTTGACTGGGTTTCGTGACGTTTTTGGAGAGCCTAGGCTTGGTTCATTGCCTCCGCACCGGGAGTGCGATTGTGCCATAGATTTGATTCCGGGTAGTAAATACCCTAAGGGTCGTTTATTTAATCTGTCTGTGCCTGAACATGCTGCTATGCGAGAATATATAAAGGAGTCCTTGGAAAAGGGACATATTCGTCCTTCGTCATCTCCCTTAGGAGCCGGTTTTTTCTTTGTGGCTAAGAAAGATGGCTCTTTGAGACCGTGTATTGATTATCGGCTTTTGAATAAAATCACGGTTAAATATCAATATCCGTTGCCACTGCTGACTGATTTGTTTGCTCGCATAAAGGGGGCCAAGTGGTTCTCTAAGATAGATCTCCGTGGGGCGTATAATTTGGTGCGAATTAAGCAGGGGGATGAGTGGAAGACCGCATTTAATACGCCCGAGGGCCACTTTGAGTATTTGGTGATGCCTTTTGGTCTTTCAAATGCCCCTTCAGTCTTTCAGTCCTTTATGCATGACATTTTCCGTGATTATTTGGATAAATTTATGATTGTGTATCTGGATGATATTTTGATTTTTTCGGATGACTGGGACTCTCATGTCCAGCAGGTCAGGAGGGTTTTTCAGGTTTTGCGGTCTAATTCCTTGTGTGTGAAGGGTTCTAAGTGCGTTTTTGGGGTTCAAAAGATTTCCTTTTTGGGATATATTTTTTCCCCCTCTTCCATCGAGATGGATCCTGTCAAGGTTCAGGCTATTTGTGATTGGACGCAACCCTCTTCTCTTAAGAGTCTTCAGAAATTTTTGGGCTTTGCTAACTTTTATCGTCGATTTATTGCTGGTTTTTCTGATGTTGTTAAACCATTGACTGATTTGACTAAGAAGGGTGCTGATGTTGCTGATTGGTCCCCTGCTGCTGTGGAGGCCTTTCGGGAGCTTAAGCGCCGCTTTTCTTCCGCCCCTGTGTTGCGTCAGCCTGATGTTGCTCTTCCTTTTCAGGTTGAGGTCGACGCTTCTGAAATCGGAGCTGGGGCAGTTTTGTCGCAGAGAAGTTCCGATTGTTCCGTGATGAGACCTTGTGCCTTTTTCTCGCGTAAATTTTCGCCCGCCGAGCGGAATTATGATGTTGGGAATCGGGAGCTTTTGGCCATGAAGTGGGCTTTTGAGGAGTGGCGTCATTGGCTTGAGGGGGCTAGACATCAGGTGGTGGTATTGACTGACCACAAAAATCTAATTTATCTTGAGTCCGCCAGACGCCTGAATCCTAGACAGGCGCGCTGGTCATTGTTTTTCTCTCGGTTTAATTTTGTGGTGTCCTACCTGCCGGGTTCTAAGAATGTTAAGGCGGATGCCCTTTCTAGGAGTTTTGAGCCTGACTCACCTGGTAACTCTGAACCTACAGGTATCCTTAAGGATGGAGTGATATTGTCTGCCGTTTCTCCAGACCTGCGGCGGGCCTTGCAGGAGTTTCAGGCGGATAGACCTGATCGTTGCCCACCTGGTAGACTGTTTGTTCCTGATGATTGGACCAGTAAAGTCATTTCTGAGGTTCATTCTTCTGCGTTGACAGGTCATCCTGGAATCTTTGGTACCAGGGATTTGGTGGCAAGGTCCTTCTGGTGGCCTTCCCTGTCTCGAGATGTGCGAGGCTTTGTGCAGTCTTGTGACGTTTGTGCTCGGGCCAAGCCTTGTTGTTCTCGGGCTAGTGGATTGTTGTTGCCCTTGCCTATCCTGAAGAGGCCCTGGACGCACATCTCGATGGATTTTATTTCGGATCTTCCTGTTTCTCAGAAGATGTCTGTCATCTGGGTGGTGTGTGACCGTTTCTCTAAGATGGTCCATTTGGTTCCCCTGCCTAAGTTGCCTTCTTCTTCCGAGTTGGTTCCTCTGTTTTTTCAAAATGTGGTCCGTTTGCATGGTATTCCGGAGAATATCGTTTCTGACAGAGGAACCCAGTTCGTGTCTAGATTTTGGCGAGCATTCTGTGCTAGGATGGGCATAGATTTGTCTTTCTCGTCTGCTTTCCATCCTCAGACTAATGGCCAGACCGAGCGGACGAATCAGACCTTGGAGACATATTTGAGGTGTTTTGTGTCTGCAGATCAGGATGATTGGGTTGCTTTTTTGCCTTTAGCGGAGTTTGCCCTCAATAATCGGGCCAGCTCTGCCACCTTGGTGTCTCCTTTTTTCTGTAATTCGGGGTTTCATCCTCGATTTTCTTCTGGTCAGGTGGAATCTTCGGATTGTCCTGGAGTGGATGCTGTGGTGGAGAGGTTGCATCAGATTTGGGGGCAGGTAGTGGACAATTTGAAGTTGTCCCAGGAGAAGACTCAGCTTTTTGCCAACCGCCGGCGTCGGGTTGGTCCTCGGCTTTGTGTTGGGGACTTGGTGTGGTTGTCTTCTCGTTTTGTCCCTATGAGGGTTTCTTCTCCTAAGTTTAAGCCTCGGTTCATCGGCCCGTACAAGATATTGGAGATTCTTAACCCTGTGTCCTTCCGTTTGGACCTCCCTGCATCTTTTTCTATTCATAATGTTTTTCATCGGTCATTGTTGCGCAGGTATGAGGTACCGGTTGTGCCTTCCGTTGAGCCTCCTGCTCCGGTGTTGGTTGAGGGCGAGTTGGAGTACGTTGTGGAAAAAATCTTGGACTCCCGTGTTTCCAGACGGAAACTCCAGTATCTGGTCAAATGGAAGGGATACGGTCAGGAGGATAATTCTTGGGTGACTGCCTCTGATGTTCATGCCTCCGATCTGGTCCGTGCCTTTCATAGGGCTCATCCTGATCGCCCTGGTGGTTCTGGTGAGGGTTCGGTGCCCCCTCCTTGAGGGGGGGGTACTGTTGTGAAATTGGATTTTGGGCTCCCCCGGTGGCCACTGGTGGAATTGAACTGGTGTGCATCATCCCCTCTGTTCACCTGTTTCCATCAGGATGTGGGAGTCGCTATTTAACCTTGCTCCTCTGTCACTTCCATGCCGGTCAACATTGTAATCAGAAGCCTTTCTGTGCATGTTCCTGCTTCTAGACAACTCCCAGCTAAGTTGGACTTTAGTCCTCGTTTGTTTTTGCATTTTGTTCCAGTTCACAGCTGTAGTTTCGTTTCTGTGTCTGGAAAGCTCTTGTGATCTGAAATTGCCACTCTGATGTTATGAGTTAATACTAGAGTCTTAAAGTAATTTCAGGATGGTATTTTGATAGGGTTTTCAGCTGACCATGAAAGTGCCCTTTCTGTCTTCCTGCTATCTAGTAAGCGTACCTCAATTTTGCTAAACCTATTTTCATACTACGTTTGTCATTTCATCTAAAATCACCGCCAATATATGTGGGGGCCTCTGTCTGCCTATCGGGGAAATTTCTCTAGAGGTGAGCCAGGACTATATTTTCCTCTGCCAGGATTAGTTAGTCCTCCGGCCGGCGCTGGGCGTCTAGGGATAAAAAACGTAGGCAACGCTACCCGGCTACTGTTAGTTGTGCGGCAGGTTTAGTTCATGGTCAGTTTAGTTTCCATCCTTCCAAGAGCTAGGACTTATGTTTGCTGGGCTATGTTCTCTTGCCATTGAGAACCATAACAGGAGGTACTGTTGTTGGCTCTGTTACGGTGGTACTATGTTTCGCTCTGGTCTGGAGGTACTGTGGACGATACTGTCAGTGGGAGGCATTATTACTAGGGCACTGTGATGGGCTCTGCTGCTGGAACCCTTTGGGGGAAATCTGAATAAAGTTTTTTTCATTGTGTAATAAGAACTTATATAGTAAATATACTTTTCATATCAATTCCTGTCATTTTTTATGATCTTTGTTTGCTGTAAAAAAAAAGTATGTGATGGACACTCCGGTGGTGCTCGGCTTGTTACATTTGCGCTACTGTTGTCAGAGTCGTGTTTTGTATCACATCTCACATGTCTGATTCCAGGCTCGGACTGGCCCATAGGGTAACAGAGCAATCCCCCGGTGGGCCCCTGTACAGACCTGAGCCCCAGCCTCACTGTATGGGCAGTACTTGGCATAATTCACATGATTCACTGTGTACAGAAAAAAAACAGCATCTCATCATTAACCAAACTACCCAGTTTATTATTATATGGAGATATAGATAGATTTGTGAACGAGGGTAGTGTAATATTTGTTTGCAGGTGAAAAGTGCCCCCCAAAGTCAATATTACTGGTGGGCCCTTAGCACCCCAGTCCGACACTGTCTGATTCTTATAATCTCCAGAGCACGGTTCCAAGAATAAAAGTCTTCAGACCATAAACTGCGGACAATAAACTGCAGACCTTGGGCTCGGGGCTCTTTTACTGAACCTTTCAGTGATTAGATTAGATCATAATTTATGCAGATGATCTCTAGTAGGTTCTACATACTGTAATTATCGTTTTATAACTTTCACATGTAAACACATCGATCAGCTGGCAGCAGGTAAAGTGCCAGATGGTGTCAGCCTTATCGTTGTACTCCATATCTGTCACTAATGCTTCTATAAACAATCGCTCACTCCTGATTGTATCACTCCCCGTGACATTTACTGAGTAGTCCACAGTCTGTATTACTCAGCAGAGACATTGTAAAATGTCCTAGCCGAGTAAGCAGCTGAGGCTATGCAGGTGCAGCCGAGAGGAGTCGGCTGCCAGAAGCAGCTGGACTCCCCATAGAGAAGGCAGAGATGGTTCATTACCATGTCTGCCTTCCTGATCGATGTATACACAACACTGAATGAGCAATATGTATATAGTATAGGAAGCACTAAGGGCTCGCTCACATGAGTGGATAACTCGGATGAATGCTATGTGATGTTTTATTGGATAGCACTCGGACCAATGTTATACTATGGGACAGTGCAGATCTGGTCTATGGAAAATAATCACAGTATGCTGCAAATGGCTTCCCAGACTGCATCACACACATCCATTCAAGTCTATGGATACATGTAAAACATTGGACTGTCCGATTTACGTGGACACAGACAACGGAGAAGATGGAGAAATTAAGTTCTCCGTCTTCTCCACACCTGTGATATGATTCTCTCATCCAAGAGAATCGGATAAACTGATACTCTTATAACTATGGTCAAAATAAGCACAGAAAAGTACCAAGGCCGAGAAAGGCTGAAGCCTTGCTCCCTAAATAGATGCATATATGCAAAAGGATACATCAGCTAGTGTAATACTCCTTCAATATGACAATACCGAACACCATGGAATATGAAGAACATCAAGAGGGTAGAATAAAACCAAAAAATCATTTATTGAATCAGAAATACATACAAAAAATACTAGCCAAATAATTAAGGCATCAAAAAGAAGAGGGGAATAAGTACAAGAGACATGCTGGCACAGCAGGAGGAACAGCTAGTACGAATAATAAAATCGCCAGAGATGGGGAAAACAAACCCCAATCAGGTGGGTACATATGAAGCCATCACAACAATAGGTATGGATCAAGGGGCTACCAGTAAGTACCGTGGACTATACCCCGTAGAACAAGCCCCCAAAAAACCCACGTATCCTAGAGATTGTTTAAAGTTCACCCATAGTAGTTGGCATGAAGTGTAGGTCCTCCCGCTGAGACCCCTTGACGAGCGTTTCGCGTAGATGCTTCTTCAAGAAGGGGAATGTCATATGTTGTGTCCCAAGGGTTTAAATAGTACAGCCCCTAACTGCCAGTAGGTGGGGCGCACGTGTCCCGGAAACCGCGCACCGGAAGTCACTTCCTCTCCTCGCGGCCGTCAGGGCTGTGTGAACATGCGGACATAAGATGTGCCCAGTGATGTCAATGGGCATGCGCAAATCGCCTCGTGTGATAGCTGCAGAGAAGCGGGCGATGCACAGATTACAGTGCGTGTGCATACTCCAGCAGCCATGTTACCGGAGGCCATAACTCAGTGGGCCATGACGAAAGGACAATGCAATATGAAAGTGGGACCATCAACAAGTTGTATATTAGTGAGAGAGCCAAAAGAAGCATTATAATGTATTCCTGCAAAGATACATCATGATATGCAATATTCTCTATATGTTGGTAAACACCAACATGTGAAGTCCATCTTGGTTGTCCCAAAGTCATCAGATCGCAGTCCTGTTCAGTCGTCACATATAGTTGGTGGAAGACAGTGCGCCAATTCATGAGGCATGTAAACATACAATCACTAAAAACTAAAAAACAACACAACAGTTAGAACAATGAAGTTAAAAAATAGGGTGGGGAAACTGAACACTTAAAAATAACTGTAGAGAGCAGAGAGTCTGTAGCAAAGCGGACAAGGACAAAGAGGAACAGATGAAATCCTGATATGCAGGGACCAACAGGGCAGACCACTACAGGAAGGGGGCAAAGGAAAGCTTCTCGTTAAGTACCTTAGGGGTCATGGTGTCAAGGGTGACAATCCACCTGTAATCATGTTGTGCTAGAATTTGATTAAGGTTGCCACCCCTGATTCCACCATGGATCCTGTCAATCCCCCTCACCTACAAGCCGCTGGGATCAGATCCGTGAAAGGACCTGAAACGTCTCGGTAGTGTTTTAAGGGACGCCAAAGCCTCAGCATCCACATCATCTCTGGCGGCCATAATATCCCGCATATGCTTTTGCGTCTTGACTTTCAACTCCTTTGATGTGAGGCCAACATAAATGAGGGAACATAAGCAGGTGGCATAATAGATTATGTGAGTGGTATTGCATGAAATATAATCATGGATCTTAAACTCCCTGCTCCCGTTGGAGGATTTAAAGGTACCACATCGCAGGACATTGGGACATGCGACACAGGAACCGCAGGGGAAGCAACCAACCCTAGAGGCCCCAGAGTTAAAATAGTCTGAGGTTTCATCACATAGTGGCTTCTGATGAGGTGGTCACTCAGATTTTTCCCTCTGCGTTGTGTCATATAAGGACGCGACGGTAGGTGTGCCGAAAGGGCACCATCAGTATGTAGAACCGACCAATGTTTAGACAAGATCCCACGGATCTGCTCCCAGTGGCAATTGGAGGTGGAAATTAACCTAATTTTGTTTGATGCCTCTCGGTGCTGACTTTTGGGCACTAGAAGATCTCCTCTTCTCGTATATCTAGCTCGTCTGTATCCCCTCTTGATACACCGATGGCTACATCCCCTTTCCTTCAAGCGGTCCGCAAGGGTAGCTGACTGTCGCTCGAAGCGGGCCGCCGTCAAGCAAACCCGCCTGTTCTTCAGGAATTGACCAACTGGGATGGCTTTAATAGTCGAGTAACTATGCGGTGAGGAGACATGTAGTAAGGAATTGACTGCAGTATCCTTGCGGTATAGATCAGACTCAATATGTCCATCCTCCGCAGCGCCTAGAGTAATATCAAAAAAATAAATTTGGTGTGTATGATACTTAAATGTAAATTTTAAATTAAATGAATTGGTGTTTAGTTGTTGCATGAATTGAGATAGGCTGGTCTCGTCACCCCTCCAGATCATCAGAACGTCATCAATGTAACGAAACCAGCCAATCACTGGGTCTGCGGCGTGTGATCTGTCACCCTGAAAAACTTGCCGCTCCCAAAAACCGAGGAACAGGTTTGCATATGACGGAGCACACAGCGCACCCATGGCTGTACCCTGGGTTTGTAAATAAAACCTATCCCTAAACACAAAAAAATTGTGTGTTAGAACAAATTCCAGTAAATCCAAAATAAAGTCAGAAAAATGGCCATCCTAGTTGGTAGTCTCAAGGAAGAAGTGGGCAGCCCGAAGGCCATCGCTATGCCTAATGGAGGTGTAAAGGGACTCGATGCCGGATCAGAGTTTGAGCAGAATGTCATTACCATAAACAAAACGATTGTATCAGAAGAGAGAATCATCGCTCGATTGACTGTAGCCTCACAGTTATTTCTTTTCTGGACTCAGCAATCATGTGATCTTTGGAGCTGCTGGGTCCTAACAGACCCGGATCAGCTCTGCTGTGCAGCCAGGAGGCTGAATTTCCACTGTAACTAGGGCTAATATGACAGCCAAGTTACAGAGGAAAAAAGACAGATATATAAAAATGAATTAATGTTGAAATACCCCCCAAAAGTATTTTCATTACCTTACGAGGGAGACAAAGAGAAAAATAAATTAAAAAAGAATTAAAGAAAATAAATAGATAATAATAATTATTAATACATTTTAAAAAAATGAGAAAAAAAATCAGTAAAAAAGAAAGCCATTGCTAGTTTGAATAGCTGTTTTTAGCCGATCCAAGTTGAAAAAAAACAACATCACGTGTCTCATATATAAAGTTGATTGTTATTATAGTGTGGTCATAAGAAAGTGGAAAAACTTGTATTTCCTCTTTTTCCTGCATATTTTCCTCATTAAAAAAAGAAGCAAAATTATTTTAATATGCAAAAAAAAAAGAAAAGATTTTAGAGTTCTTAAAATTGCATGTACCAAACATTCAAAAATGCGCTTGGTCACAAAGGGCTGGAAATTGCCCAGTGTTGTACAAATTAAAATGAAGTGTCCTGCATGGATATGCTTATACTGTAAAAATGTTTAGTTCTGCAATCCTAGAGGCGAATTTATAAAAATTGATAAGAATGGTTTAGAACTATAATGGAGATACCCCCATACCATGATACCAGTAAAGCCACCAAATGCTCATTTATGGCATATTATATGGATGCTATAAAGGGTGCAGAGGTATCAGTCACGCCTGGGAACTGAGGTGACCTAAAAAGTGGCCTCTTTGACTTTCTGAATTCTTTGGATGGATGGTAATGTATGTTGTGGAAGGTGAACATCTCCCAACTTTTTGAGCATTTTGAAAAGGCAAAAATGGGATGTCCACTTCATATAATCATAAAATCCTAGAATGCTAGAGTCGGAAGGGACCTCCAGGGTCATCGGGACCTCCACGTTCTTCTTGTCCAAACCCCTGGTCAATGCAGGATTCACTAAACCATCTCAGACAGATGTCTATCAAGCCTCCTACATCTCTGGCTACGTCTTCTCTCCCGGGAAAAGGATTGGGTGTAAATCAACCTGGCATCATCTGTCCTGGAAAAGTCTGAAGGACACCATACTCAATAGATGGACATCTTAATCTATCAAAATCGGCAGGGTTGGTTGACTTTAACGTGTATGGGGCCCTTCAGTTAGCAGATACTGCAAATTTTAATGGGTACCACACCCAGTTCAGTCACAAGGGGTTCTTGGATAGTGTCCTGACATCTATGGTTGGGGAAACATGGATTGGACAATTTGGATTCTATCAGTCCTTTACTATTGTGCCCTATAAATTAGAAAAAAATGGAAAATACAAGATTCTCTATGGAATATTAGGAAACACAGGTGCTAATGGCCACAGATGGTTTGGTAGAAGGGTGAATTTATTGCAGCAATCAGCAAATAACTGGTAAAAATGAGAATTCTTTGACATCAATGCGTTTTGGGTTCCCCTTATCAAGCTAAAAAAGATAGATCTGAATTGCTTCTTGTGGAGATAAGCAGCCCCAGAGTTGTTTAGCGGCCGCTCGTCTGCTCTTCTCCATTATTTGCTTGTTCAGCAAAATTGCATAATTTATTTTTTGCTTAAATCATGGAATATATATATATTTCATTTTTTTGTTGTAAATATTGTAATAATATTCATTTTAATTCCAGATACAAAAAAATAAAGAGGAAATTGCTGTGTTAAAAGCCAGTGCTACTGGAAATAATCAGACTTTTACAAGCCAAATTGCTCAACTCAACACAAAGGTTTGTGGTTATTGATGGCGCTTTGACAGCTGATGTTAGGTAGTTAAAGGGATTTAGATGGACTGCAATATTGATGCCTGGCACATGAACAAAGAGGTTGTGGGTCTCCACTGATCGATCAGTATAATTATTCATACCTTACTTGAAGTCTTGTGACTTCAGAAATGTATTTTTGTCACGCGCTCCTGTCACCAGAGTTTGCAAAACAAAATGCAAACACGATTACATGAGTCTCTTACACCTTATGAGGTTTGTGTACTTATAATGACAATCCATGTCAGAAAGGTCATGCAATCCTTTTTGAAAATTTAGTCTTAAGCTCTACCCACCCAGTCTGATTGACAGCTTCTATAGTGTCCTTCCTCTTTACCATTCCTCCTAAATCTATATCCATCAAACCTGACTGACAGCTCCCCAGTGTCCCACCTTCCTGCTGCTGCTAAATCTATTCCCATCAAACCTGACTGACAGCTCCTCAGTGACCCTCCTCCCTGCTGCTGAATCTCTGCCCACCAAAGCTGACTGACAGCTCCTCAGTGACCCTCCTCCCTGCTGCTAAATCTCTGCCCACAAAACCTGACTGACAGCTCCTCAGTGACCCTCCTCCCTGCTGCTGATTCTCTGCCCACCAAACCTGACTGACAGCTCCTCAGTGACCCTCCTCCCTGCTGCTGAATCTCTACCCACCCAACCTGATTGACAGCTCCTCAGTGACCCTCCTCCCTGCTGCTGAATCTCTGCCCACCAAATCTGACTGACAGCCCCTCAGTGACCCTCCTCCCTGCTGCTGAATCTCTGCCCACCCAACCTGACTGACAGCTCCTCAGTGACCCTCCTCCCTGCTGCTGAATCTCTGCCCACAAAACCTGACTGACAGCTCCCCAGTGACCCTCCTCCCTGCTGCTGAATCTCTGCTCACCAAACCTGATTGGCAGCTTCTTTAGTGTCCTTCTTTTTACTGTTCTGCCTAAATCTATACCCATCAAACCTAACTGGCAGATCCCCAGTGCCCCTCCTCCCTGCTGCTGCTAAATCTATGCCCAGCAAGACTGATTTAAAGCTCTCCAGTGTCCCTCCTCCTTGCTGATACTAAATCTATGTTCATCAAGCCTGACTAACAGCTCCCCAGTGTCCCTCCTACCTGCTGCTGAAACTCTGCCCACCTAACCTGATTGACAGCTTCTTTAGTGTCCCTTCTTTTACTGTTCCGCCTAAATCTATACCAATCAAACCTAACTAGCAAATCCCCAGTGCCCCTCCTCCCTGATGCTGCTAAATCTATGCCCACCTAACCTGACTGACAGATCATCAGAGTTTCTCATTCCTGAAGCTGCTAAATCTATGCCCATCAAACCTAACTAACAGTTCCCCAGTGCCCCCCTTATCACTGCTGCTGCTAAATCTATGCCCATCAAGCCTGACTGACAGCTCCGACCAGCTGCTGCTGAATCTTTGCCCACCTAACTTGATTGACAGCTCCTCAGTTTCCCTCCTTTCTGCAGCTGAATCTCCGCACCTCTAGTATGATTGACAGCTCCTCTGTGTCCCTCCTCCCTATTGCTGAAATCTCATACCACTCAGTACAAGCTGCAGCTCTCAGTCAGACTGCTGGGGAAGCACATACTTGATACGCTTGGACTCATTAGCTCTATCCTTAGCTGTACACCAGCCTCATTAGGTCTAAGAGCTTTATTTTAAAACAAATGTAGTGAAATCTGGTGACCTATCCACTTACACAAATTTTACTTGCACTTCCACTTTTCACCATTACCGTTACCAATAATTTCCATAGACGCCAGTGCAACAGCGCCCCCAACCTTAATCTTGCAATGATCAAATGATCTTGAGTATGCACACAAGCATGGTAGGGCTTCGAACCATTATTCAGTTGTCATAGAAGTCTATGGGGCCTTCGTGTACCTCTGTTTATCTCAAAACCAAGTGACCATAACTGAGCTGCAGGACCAGACAAAGCCGTATGTGTGTTTATGTTGTTGTGATAGGCACTGAATGCATTTCTAATTTTTTTGTTTTTTGCCCTTAGTTAACAGATATTGAAAACCGAGTTCAACAGCTACAAGAGGTAAGACATGAATAAAGGCAGAGGAATAAATATAGCAAGTCACACCCGGCCCTGGAGCTTACGGAGTCCTTCATGAGAAGACTAATACTATTAAAGACTCATAAATTATAGTTGGGGGCCATGTTGGAAATGTTTCCATTGGGGCCTTTGAGCTTCAAGTTATGCTGCTGTTTATATAATGAAGTGAATAAATACATATAGTTGCCTCATCAGCAGGAATTATCATCTATATTGACAAAGCCGCTTTCCTGGTTCCTTATGTATGCTACGAACGGTGTATCCAAAATGACACATAGAAAACAAAGATTCATGATCTTACATTAATACATGACTTATTTGCCGCACAATTTGACCCTAATCTACAAATGATGGACATGCCCTTTAAGGAGCATTAGTTAGGTGCATTTTTATTTTTAATGATCAGGCCACTTTCTCATGCCTCGCCCTCTCCACTTGATCCAAGGGTCTAATAAAGGACAGCTGTACTATAAATGATGAGAGTCGAAGGACCCTTGATCCCCACATGCATGTGCTAAACTCGATTGTTTCTGTGAGGCCCATAGACATTGAATAAACTCAGCTGAGAGCCTTAATGCTGGAAAGCTTCCAGGAGCTCTCAACTGCGCAGATTAACTCTTGCACTGCTAAAACAAACCTGCACCGTTTAATATGAAGGTGAAGTCCTTCTAAACAGCGCAGGAGTAGGAGAAATCAGTAGGAGAAATAGCAGCACATACTAAAGTCTTCTTTACAAAGTTTTGAATTTTTTAAATCACTAAAATATACAAATCTATACGTATATACGTATATGTATAAGTTTAGTACCGCCATAATTATACTCACCCAGAGAATCATATTACTAGGACCTTTTATATTACGGTACATAACAAACGCTGTAAAAGCAAAACTTAGCAAAAGATAGAACAGGTTTTTTTTCCCCATTTCACTTCACTTGGAATTTTTTTCTGTTCTTTTCAGTAAATTATATGGTCAAGTGGACGGTGTCATTCAAATCTACAACTTTTCAACACTAAAATAAAAACATACAGTGTGTATGGGTACTGGAGAAGAAGAGCAAACAAAATACAAAAAAATGAAACTTGTTCCTTCCCTTGACGGGATTGACTTATGATCATTCTTCTGGAGCGCACCGCTTCCTCCGGGCTTCCTGCTTGCTGGGGGATTGGTGCACTCCAGAAGATTGACAGAAAATGGCATACGTGAGCAGAACCAGACGAGCACAGAGATACTAAAGCTGACCGGCTCTAACGATTCGGCCAGCTTCGGAGCAGAGCTTGCACTAAATCAAAGAGCTTGCAAGTGTGCGCTCTTTGCTTAGGAAACCAGCCACCGCTGAAAGACTACAGAGGTGGCCGGTAACTAGGAAATGAGCGGTAAGCTATAAAATTCAAAATCTGTCCTTTCTCGAGATTGGAGAGGATTTTTAATGATAAGTAAATTGCAAACTGGTTTGATTTTTACAAGCATGTTACATTTTTACACATTTAACAAAATGAGAATAACCTTTTAAAGGGAATGAATCAGTAGGATCAACCCCCCCAAGAATAAAATAACTTGATATCTGCGATCTGATGTCTTATTCCAGAGTAATCCACATTTTTCTTAATATGTGAATGAGCAGTAAATATAATTTAGGAACTTAATATTTAAGAAAAATGTTTTGAACAAACATTGAATACATAAGTTCCTCCCCTTAAATCTCCCCCTATTTGTGGTCAATGTAGTATATATATATATATATACACTCACCGGCCACTTTATTAGGTACACCATGCTAGTAACGGGTTGGACCCCTTTTGCCTTCAGAACTGCCTCAATTCTTCGTGGCATAGATTCAACAAGGTGCTGGAAGCATTCCTCAGAGATTTTGGTCCATATTGACATGATGGCATCACACAGTTGCCGCAGATTTGTCGGCTGCACATCCCAAAGATGCTCCATACAAGGCAGGATGGATCCATGCTTTCATGTTGTTTACGCCAAATTCTGACCCTACCATCCGAATGTCGCAGCAGAAATCGAGACTCATCAGACCAAGCAACGTTTTTCCAATCTTCTACTGTCCAATTTCGATGAGCTTGTACAAATTGTAGGCTCAGTTTCCTGTTCTTAGCTGAAAGGAGTGGTACCCGGTGTGGTCTTCTGCTGCTGTAGCCCATCTGCCTCAAAGTTCGACGCACTGTGCGTTCAGAGATGCTCTTAGGCCTACCTTGGTTGTAACGGGTGGCGATTTGAGTCACTGTTGCCTTTCTATCAGCTCGAACCAGTCTGCCCATTCTCCTCTGACCTCTGGCATCAACAAGGCATTTCCGCCCACAGAACTGCCGCTCACTGGATTTTTTTTCTTTTTCGGACCATTCTCTGTAAACCCTAGAGATGGTTGTGCGTGAAAATCCCAGTAGATCAGCAGTTTCTGAAATACTCAGACCAGCCCTTCTGGCACCAACAACCATGCCAAGTTCAAAGACACTCAAATCACCTTTCTTCCCCATACTGATGCTCGGTTTGAACTGCAGGAGATTGTCTTGACCATGTCTACATGCCTAAATGCACTGAGTTGCCGCCATGTGATTGGCTGATTAGAAATTAAGTGTAAACAAGAAGTTGGACAGGTGTACCTAATAAAGTGGCCAGTGAGTGTATATATATATATATATATATATATATATATATATATATATATATATATATATATATATATATTTTAGTTCTCCTACTGGCAGTATCAGAGAAGTCAATTTATTTTCATCTTTTTTATTTCAGAAAATCAGCCGGAATACGTGCACTACTACTCCGTGCCAGAACTCTGGAACGTGCCTCGATCTCGTAGATTCTTTCTTTTGTCTGTGCTCCAATAATTGGACGGTAAGGAACCAACCTAGTGTTTAATCACCTATTAATGTTTCACTCAGATCCACATAATCTGGCTTCTCAGCTCAGGACAAGATCTGCAATAATACTCAAACCTGGCAGGTCGACAGTTAACCAATCCCTGCAGCTTTTAAATTGGTTGTCTTGTCTACAAAACTCATAACCCAACATTCCGTCACGATGCCGACTTCTGCTGAACCGGAGGAGAACTCCAGTGGGGAGTATCCGCTCTTCTTCTCTTCTACAATGCTTCCTACCCTCTTTAATGTTTTCAACAAGAGTTCCTCCTTCCGAAGGACCTGCCCTGTCCTGCATTACACTGTCATCCCATTGGTTTAATGGGCATCATATAATGTCACTTGCCTTAAATATGCATTTTTTTAACCTGGTGTAAATGCCGTTGTTCTCCTGAATCTTGAGAAGTTTTTCTTTTCTTTCTGCGCCTCTCCGTTCCCAATATACAGTTTCCTCTTCCCTTTATATAAATCTAGTTTTATTAACCAAATGGGTGTGGTTATCAACTCTTTTCTCTGGGCGTCTTCTTCAGGGTCACTCCCTCATAACTGAACACATACAGGTTCTTCTCACAAATTTAGAATATCCTCAAAAAGTTAATATGTTTCAGTTCATCAATACAAAAAGTGAAAATCACATATTATACAGAGTCATTACACACAGAGTGCTCTATTTCAAGTGTTTGTTAATGTTGATGATTATGGTTTACTGCCAATGAAAACCCAAAAGTCATTATCTCAGTAAATTAGAATACTTTATAACACCAGCTTGAAAAATTATTTTAAAATCCGAAATGTTGGCCTACTGAAATGTATGTTCAGTAAATGCACTCAATACTTGGTCGAGGCTCCTTTTGCATCAATTACTGCATCAATGCGGCGTGGCATGGAGGCGATCAGCCTGTGGCACTGCTGAGGGGTTATGGAAGCCCAGGTTGCTTTGATAGCAGCCTTCAGCTCGTCTGCATTGTTTGGTCTGGTGTCTCTCATCTTCCTCTTGACAATACCCCATAGATTCTCTATGGGGTTAAGGTCAGGTGAGTTTGCAGCCAATCAAGCACAGTGATACTGTTGTTTTTAAACCAGGTATTGGTACTTTTGGCAGTGTGGACAGGGGCCAAGTCCTGCTAGAAAATTAAATTTCCTTCTCCAAAAAGCTTGTCGGCAAAGGGAAGCATGAAGTGCTCTAAAATTTCCTAGTAGACGGCTGCGCTGACTTTGGTCTTGATAAAACACAGTGGACCTCCACCAGCAGATGACATGGCTCCCCAAACCATCACTGATTGTGGAAACTTCACACTAGACCTTGGAAATCAAGGTCCCAGAGTCTGGAGGAAGAGTGGAGAGGCCACAATCCAAGCTGCTGGAAGTCTAGTGTGAAGTTTCCACAATCAGTGATGGTTTGGGGAGCCATGTCATCTGCTGGTGTAGGTCCACTGTGTTGTTGTGTGACATCTTTGGGAGTATTTTTAATTTTTTACTTGAAATACAAGTTTCTTTGCATTAAATTAGTTTTTTTTCAGTCCCATTTCATACAATCACTTTTGGATAAACATCTTTACATTTTTACCATAGGATTTCATTAATTATTTTCTCTTCTACATCCTCTATGTATCACATTACGTAGAAGAATGCAAAATGTGTTAAAAAAGTGAATCCTGATGACAAGGTTTACAACTCTTATCTCTATGCTCCTAAACAATTTATTTAAATTTTACTTGGTCGTAAATCAGCTTAGAAGATGGATCAGGAGAATAGAGATAAGAGTTTATAGGTCCTGCCGTCCAGTCGAGCTCACTGATGAATTCATTTATTCTGCAGTTTGCCATGTACTGTGATACACAGAGGATGTAGAATGTAAACAGAACAAAGTTGTGGTTGAATGGTTGCTTGTCTGCTGAATACAACACCTTAAATGTAGCTTTATGAGTTAATTCTTTTATTGGGTTTTCCAACATAGTGACAATCAATGATGTAATACTTTGAATAGTCCGAGTGGTAAACTTCAAGGTTCATTTCTGGGGCCATTATATAATTCATATAGAGCATTACCAGCGATGTATCTGCAGATATCACCTAGTGCCATTTACTATTGACACATGACAATAATGTGTAATGTGTAAGTAGGTAGTGCAGCAAGTTGATGGTAGTACGGCGCTAAGATCTAAAACCCAACATGGTGGAGTATTCAGATCTACTGGGCATTCAAGCTGTAACGCTAATGCCGGCGTGCCTGCATGGTTCCACTTTCCCTCCATTCAGGGACGTTGACATACCGAGTCGCCTCGGCCACACGGCGTGGTCCCCAGCATGCTCCCTGCTTCCCATGTTTGTGTGCACAGCACTTCCCGGCAACACGCCTAGTGCGCGTGCGCTCCCTTGCTCTTAAAGGGGCGGTGTGCGCACATGGTAATATGCTCCCAGCCAATATCTGGGAGGCATCTGTGTATAAAAGACACCCTCCCCATTATGGAGGAACCTGAGAAACCCCTATAGTTTCTTAGTAGTTAGTAGTGTGTGCAACTGTATGTTGCCAGGTCATCCTTTGTCCTAGTATTCTGAAGTTAGAACCTGATCCCTGGTCCTTGTGAGGCCAGGTCCTGAACCTGCTCCCTTGATTCATGTGTGGCCAGTTCCTGAACCCAAATTCCTGGTTCTTGTGTGGCCAGTGCCTGAACCTGCTCCCTTGATCCGTGTGTGGCCAGTTCCTGAACCCAAATTCCTGGTTCTTGTGTGGCCAGTGCCTGAACCTGCTCCCTTGGTCCGTGTGTGGCCAGTGCCTGAACCTGCTCCCTTGATCCGTGTGTGGCCAGTTCCTGAACCCAAATTCCTGGTTCTTGTGTGGCCAGTGCCTGAACCTGCTCCCTTGGTCCGTGTGTGGCCAGTGCCTGAACCTGCTCCCTTGATCCGTGTGTGGCCAGTTCCTGAACCCAAATTTCTGGTTCTTGTGTGGCCAGTACCTGAACCTGCTCCCTTGGTCCGTGTGTGGCCAGTGCCTGAACCTGCTCCCTTGATCCATGTGTGGCCAGTGCCTGAACCCACACCCCTGGTCCTTATGTGGCCAGTGCCTTAACCTGCTCCCTTGATCCGTGTGTGTCTAGTGCCTGAACCCACACCCCTGTACCTTGTGTGACCAATGCATTAATCTGCTCCCCTGGTTGTGTGTGGCCAGTGCCTGAATTAGTGCCCGAGACTCGTGTGTCTATCCAATACTGCTTGCATCTTTCTTTCTTTCTCAAAGAAGCAGGAGCGCTGGCTGAGCGCTGCTTCTCCAACACTAAGGATGAGTTCAAAGATTTTTAATTGATTCTGTTTTGAGTCCTCACTTTTTTTTATTTCCCTTAGTGCGTACAGTATGCATTCTCACAGCCATCTTGTAAAGCAAAATAAAGTTTATGAGGCAAAAAAAGTTAAAGGAGTTCTGATCTATGTAGAGTTTTATTATTTCTTCAATATGAAGGGTTCAACATGTGCAGAAGATGTCAATGAATGTCAGCTTTATGGCGGAACACCACTGGGTTGTCAGAATGGAGCGTTATGTGAGAACACACCTGGAAGTTACAGGCAAGTATCTATCTATCTATCTATCTATCTATCTATCTATCTATCTATCTATCTATCTATCAATCATCTATCTCATATTTGACATTTACCTGCCCATATGAATTCCCTTGGTGTCATACAGCTGCTCCTGTACTCCAGAGTGGTATGGTCCACAGTGTACCTCCAAGTATGAGGACTGTATAGCAGGGTCTGAAGAACTCTGTGTGCATGGACAATGTATAGATTTGGACAGAACACAGGAAGGCCAGGTAAGTAAATGACTTCAAGTCAACTTATATAATTTATCAAATGGATAAAACTGAAGTTAACTAAGATTTATAATGGAGTAACTCTAACATGGCATGTGACAAATTCCCCATGGTCCACAGTAAGAGTAAAGTTGGCTATACACATGAGATGGCCGGCGACACATTTGGCCCTCTACATGCGTTTTCAATGGGCATCGACCTGCACAAGGAATTTTAACTGCCCAATTCTTAAGTTCCCTGACATCATTGTAAAGAGGCCACCATATTTAACAGGTGGTCTGCAGGTCCCAACAATGTTGGTGGATTTGTTCAACTTTCAGCTAATGTGTATATGGGCTTTAAACCTGCATATCTTTCTTTCTTCCTACATATATGAAACCGTAAAAAACAATGTCTCCTTCAGCCCTAGTCTGTACCCAAATAGAAGACTTCACAGATGTACTATGAAAAGCTACAATTATTTATTCATTTAACATTACAATAAAGTTTTTTTTATACACTTTTATTTCAGTTTTAGTAATATATAATCTGTACTTTATTTTATACAAATTTGAATTTACAGTCGTATATTTTGTTTCTGATCTTTTCTATCGACCTCGCAGCCCAGATACAGCTGTGTATGTGACGCAGGATGGACAACACCGAGTGGAGCGTCTTCATGTACGGAAGACATCGATGAATGTTCTCTGCTCACTCCTCCCTGCTCTCAGAATCCTCAAGTGCAGTGTGACAACACTATCGGTTCCTTTATCTGCGGACCTTGCCCGGCAGGTATTGCCATGCATCTTAATAGAAAAAAAATGTGAATACTAGGAACTTACTGTACATTCATACATGGAAAAAATAAAAACTTAACTTAAAACGTTTACTGGTTAGCTAGTTATATACAGCTCGGAGAAACTTGTCTGACAACCCATACTGCTGTCTCTATATATGTCACAAGGGTTGTCGCTCAGTTTTTCCAAACACCGCTTTGCTCAGTTATTCTCAGGCTCCTGATTGTGCTTTGACTCTCTATAGGTTGGCAAGGAAATGGATACAGTTGTCAGGATATTGATGAGTGTCAGACAGACAATGGCGGCTGTTCTTTGGCACCCCTGGTAAAATGTATGAACACTATGGGCTCCTTTCATTGTGGCCCTTGTCCTTCAGGTATGTTACTTATACTACATGTCGCTCATAATTGACTTTGTTTTATGATATTGTGCTCTGAAAAAGTAAAAGTATTACCCTAACCAGGTTATGAAGGCGATGGACAAACCTGCAGTCAAGTGGACGCCTGTTCTGTCAATAATGGAGGCTGCCACCCATTGGCTTCATGTGCCCCACGGGAAGGTAACATTGTTGTCACAATTCCATCTATCGGTGTTTGAATGACAGTTCTGCAGCCCAATCTAGGGCAGGGGGGTTCTGAGCTATCAGTAAGGTGATGGACAGCTCAGCCGTCCAATCGGATGCTGGGGCGCGCTGAGCTGTCAGAGTCTTGAATGACATTTTAGCTGTCCAGTTAGGGTCAGGGTGTGTCGGGGTTTCCTCCATGTGTCTCCTGTTCGGAGTAATTACCTATCTATTTAGCCGACTCTATTAGATTTCTGCAAATTGTAGCTTTGCTCAAGAGGTATGTGTTTTCTCTGTGGTCCTATTCTTGTATTCTAATCTTTGCTGCTCAACGTTGGATTTCCTTGACCATCCGTTTGCCTATACCTTTTGTCGTGATCTGCCACCTTCTTGGAATTTTGACCTCGGACTGTTTCCTGACAATACCTTTGTCTCATCCCTCTGTCTATGACTTAGTCTCATGGCTTTTGACCTCGGACCTCTTGACATCCCAGCCTCACGGTTTCTCCAGGAGTAGTGACTAGCATCACAATTATAGATTTATTCATTTAATTGATTTTAGAGAAGAAAATCCATGCATCACCTGGCTAAAATTATGACTTAGTTTCCACTACTTTTTGTGTTCTCTCAGAGGGTTCCTTGCCAATCTGCGTCTGTCCGCCTCGGTACTCTGGAGATGGATATGGGGAATATGGATGTCTGCCTATCAGTGACATTTGTGAGAAGGACAATCCTTGTGTAAATGGAGTTTGCAAGGTGGGTCATTATATCATATCTGTCTTGTTCAAATACTAGAGTTATTTCATAATGACAGCTTGAAAAATATGGACAAAATGTGAAAAGTGTAAGTCTACTAGAAATGGATCAATGCTTGAATAAGCGCAGCCCTAGGAATATACAGGTCCTTCTCAAAAAATTAGCATATAGTGTTAAATTTCATTATTTACCATAATGTAATGATTACAATTAAACTTTCATATATTATAGATTCATTATCCACCAACTGAAATTTGTCAGGTCTTTTATTGTTTTAATACTGATGATTTTGGCATACAACTCCTGATAACCCAAAAAACCTGTCTCAATAAATTAGCATATTTCACCCGTCCAATCAAATAAAAGTGTTTTTTAATAACAAACAAAAAAACCATCAAATAATAATGTTCAGTTATGCACTCAATACTTGGTCGGGAATCCTTTGGCAGAAATGACTGCTTCAATGTGGCGTGGCATGGAGGCAATCAGCCTGTGACACTGCTGAGATGTTATGGAGGCCCAGGATGCTTCAATAGCGGCCTTAAGCTCATCCAGAGTGTTGGGTCTTGCGTCTCTCAACTTTCTCTTCACAATATCCCACAGATTCTCTATGGGGTTCAGGTCAGGAGAGTTGGCAGGCCAATTGAGCACAGTAATACCATGGTCAGTAAACCATTTACCAGTGGTTTTGGCACTGTGAGCAGGTGCCAGGAAGCATGAAGTGCTCCAAAATCTCCTGATAGCTAGCTGCATTGACCCTGCCCTTGATGAAACACAGTGGACCAACACCAGCAGCTGACATGGCACCCCACACCACTGACTGTGGGTACTTGACACTGGACTTCAGGCATTTTGGCATTTCCTTCTCCCCAGTCTTCCTCCAGACTCTGGCACCTTGATTTCCGAATGACATGCAAAATTTGCTTTCATCAGAAAAAAGTACTTGGGACCACTTAGAAACAGTCCAGTGCTGCTTCTCTGTAGCCCAGGTCAGGCGCTTCTGCCGCTGTTTATGGTTCAAAAGTGGCTTTACCTGGGGAATGCGGCACCTGTAGCCCATTTCCTGCACACGCCTGTGCACGGTGGCTCTGGATGTTTCCACACCAGACTCAGTCCACTGCTTCCTCAGGTTCCCCAAGGTCTGGAATCGGTCCTTCTCCACAATCTTCCTCAGGGTCCGGTCACCTCTTCTCGTTGTACAGCGTTTTCTGCCACATTGTTTCCTTCCAACAGACTTACCATTGAGGTGCCTTGATACAGCACTCTGGGAACAGCCTATTTGTTGAGAAATTTCTTTCTGGGTCTTACCCTCTTGCTTGAGGGTGTCAATGATGGCCTTCTTGACATCTGTCAGGTCGCTAGTCTTACCCATGATGGGGGTTTTGAGTAATGAACCAGGCAGGGAGTTTTTAAAAGCCTCAGGTATCTTTTGCATGTGTTTAGAGTTAATTAGTTGATTCAGAAGATTAGGGTAATAGGTCGTTTAGAGAACCTTTTCTTGATATGCTAATTTATTGAGACAGGTTTTTTGGGTTATCAGGAGTTGTAGGCCAAAATCATCAGTATTAAAACAATAAAAGACCTGACAAATTTCAGTTGGTGGATAATGAATCTATAATATATGAAAGTTTAATTGTAATCATTACATTATGGTAAATAATGAAATTTAACACTAGATGCTAATTTTTTGAGAAGGACCTGTAATATAGGTTGCATCATCATGACAATCGGTGCACTTTGGCACCCATTTATTGGTGTACAGGGATCACCGGAGTTCCATGTGCTTCTTATCAGATGGATATTCACTGTTGTTACAATACCTGACTCTTGAAGAAATGTCTTATCAATGTTGTATCTGTAATCAAAGAATTCTGAAAACTCAGCAAAAAAAGAAAAGGACAATTCACCTATCACCATACTGCCCTCTGTATAATATAGCAGTGCACATAGGAAGGAGCAATTCATGCCAACACTGTATGCTAAATGGGAAAAACTGGGTAAAACTGATATGGAAAAGGACTTAGGAATATTGGAGGAAAGTAAACTTCACTGTATCAGCCAGTGTCAGGCAGCTGCTGCCAAGGGAAATAAAATTGTAGGATGCATCAAAAGGAGCAAAGATGCTCATAGTTCTACCATTTTATGGCACATTAGTCAGACACACATAGTGCGTACAATTTTAGGCACTGGTGCTCAGGAATGGCATAGTAGAGCTAGAGCGATTCATAGGCGGGCAATTAAAGCAATAAATGGAATGGGTTAACTAAAATTAGGGGTTTTCGTTTAGAAATAAGGATCTTAGTATGTATTTATACACAAGACTGTAGCTATAACAAGAGATAAATCTACTATTTTTACAGGAAAAAGTTTCTATATCAATGTAATGTGGACTGTAAGAGCAGTTAGACATGGATTCTTTACTGTAAGAGCAAATAGACATGGATTCTTTACTGTAAGAGCAGTTAGACAAGGATTCTTTACTGTAAGAGCAAATAGACATGGATTCTTTACTGTAAGAGCAGTTAGACAAGGATTCTTTACTGTAAGAGCAGTTAAACAAGGATTCTTTACTGTAAGAGCAGGTAAACAAGGATCTTTTACTGTAAGAGCAGTTAGACAAGGATTCTTTACTGTAAGAGCAGTTAGATTAGAATTCTTTACTGTAAGAGCATTTAGACATGAATTCTTTACTGTAAGAGCAAATAGACAAGGATTCTTTACTGTAAGAGCATTTAGACATGGATTCTTTACTGTAAGAGCAGTTAGACAAGGATTCTTTACTGTAAGAGCAGTTAGACAAGGATTCTTTACTGTAAGAGCAGGTAAACAAGGATCTTTTACTGTAAGAGCAGTTAGACAAGGATTCTTTACTGTAAGAGCAGTTAGATTAGGATTCTTTACTGTAAGAGCATTTAGACATGAATTCTTTACTGTAAGAGCAAATAGACAAGGATTCTTTACTGTAAGAGCATTTAGACATGGATTCTTTACTGTAAGAGCAGTTAGACAAGGATTCTTTACTGTAAGAGCAGGTAAACAAGGATTCTTTACTGTAAGAGCAGTTAGATAAGGATTCTTTGTTGTAAGAGCAGTTAGACAAGGAATCTTTACTGTAAGAGCAGTTAGACAAGGATTACTTACAGTAATAGCAATTAGACATGGATTCTTTACTGTAAGAGCAGTTAGACATGGATTCTTTACTGTAAGAGCAGTTAGACAAAGATTCTTTACTGTAAAAGCAGTTAGACAAGGATTCTTTACTGTATGAGTAGTGAGACTATGGATTATTTACTGTAAGATCAGTTAGACAAGGATTCTTTAGTGTAAGAGCAGTTAGACAAGGATTCTTTACTGAAAGAGCAGTTAGACATGCATTCTTTGCTGTAAGAGCAGTTAGACAAAGATTCTTTACTGTAAGAGCAGTTAGACAAGGATTCTTTACTGTATGAGCAGTGAGACTATGGATTATTTACTGTAAGAGCAGTTAGACAAGGATTCTTTACTGTATGAGCAGTGAGACTATGGATTCTTTACTGTATGAGCAGTGAGACTATGGATTATTTACTGTAAGAGCAGTTAGACAAGGATTCTTTACTGTAAGAGCAGTTAGACAAGGATTATTTACAGTAAGAGCAGTTAGACATGGATTCATTACTGTAAGAGCAGTTAGACAAGGATTCTTTACTGTAAGAGCAGTTAGACATGGATTCTTTATTGTAAGAGCAATAAGACTGTAGAAATCTCTGCCAGTGAAAGTGGTCATGTTAAATACACTTAAAAAGTTCAAAACGAACCTGAATACCCTTCTTTAGAGTATTAATATTACAATTTAATATTACACTCCTGATTGAGGGTATGTAAAAAAGTGTAAAAACTGTGATTAAAATAAAAAACTTCAAACTTTAGAAATGTGAGCGGAACCGACAATTTGAAGAATTCACCAATAGCTCAGATGGGAAGTGTGAACTAACTTTACTCACTAAAAAAATCTGAATTATGCCAATGTACCAAAATGCCACATTGTCCTACCAAGGCTATATATGAATCAGATCCAAGGCCATAGCTATAGGGGGTACAGAGGGAGCAATCACACCTTGGCTCTCCATTTGGATTTCCTATGGGGAAAATGCCCCCAAAACCTTAAACTACAGCAGTTATGGTTAGGAGTAGTGATGAGCGAAACTGCTCGCCACTACTCGGTACTCACCCGAGTATCACTATGCTCGGTGTACCGAGTATTTCCGGGATTATTCGGCGGGAGCTCGGGTCTCCGCGCTGTAAATCTGGCGCTCTTTAGAGCGCCAATGACAATGCAGGGATTGTCTGCCATGCACTGTAATGCCGCAGCCATCTTTGTTGTGGTATTACAGTGAGGCCGCACAGCATCATCACGAGTATAAGAGACCAGGCGTCGCCCTGCTCGCCACATTCTGCTCCGGACTTAGCGAGTGTAGGGAGAGCTGCTGCTGAGATAGCGTCAGAATCGCCCTGTTTATAGTTAGTGTAGGTCTGCAACTGTTCAGTCCACAACTCCTGAGAAACCAACAGTTCTTTTTAGGGCTAATTCGGGGGTCCTGAGATTGCAGCGCTAGGTAGGCAGGGCACAGCATATCCACATCAGTGCAAGGCCTGCAGGCACTGTATGTGAGTACATAGCTCTCACTGCATACCTCCAAAAGCTCCACTGTCTGCTGCTCCTGCTTATTTACTATATACCTAGCTGCAGTTTTCTGTGGCATTTTTTTTTCTTCACCCTACACCTGCTTCTTTTATTCTAAAGCAATCCATAGCCCCCTTATTTCAACATTTATTTGCTTGGTCACACTGCATATTACAGCCAGGTTATTGTAATTGAAGAACGTGCAAATCTACCTTTTTTTTGTTTATTTGTCCCAGGCACCAGATGTGAGTGCACCCCCCTATTTTTTTTTTTTGTGTGTGTGTCATAGCCAACTTGTTGACACAATTTAGTTGTGCCCCCAAAAATGAAGGCCACATTTAGATCAGTCTGTTATCTGAAGCTGATGGCTGGTGTATCTGTGGTGGAAAAATCGTAGCTTTGCAGGCATAAGTTGCATAGTTCTATCTGCTAGCCTTGTTCCACTCATTTTTTTTTTCAAAGTTTCACCTAAACCCCCCCCCAAAATATGTATACAGTCTGTTAAATCAGGCTGAGGCCTGGTGTATCTGTGGTGGAAAAATTGTAGTTTCGCAGGCATACATAGCATAGTACTGTGTGCTAGACTTGTTCTACTCTTTTTTTTATTTTTTTTTAAATTCACCAAAAACCCAAACAATTTTTTATACAGTCTGTTATGTCAGGCTGAGGCCTGGTGTATCTGTTGTGGAAAAATCGTAGTTTTGCAGGCATACGTAGCATAGTTCTGTGTGTTAGTCCTTGTTCTACTCTTTTTTTATTTTTTTCAAAAATTCACCAAAACCCCCCCAAAAAATTATACAAATTATACAGTCTGTTATGTCAGGCTGAGGCCTGGTGTATCTGTGGTGGAAAAATCGTACCTTCGCAAGCATAAGTTGCATAGTTCTTTCTGCTAGCCTTGTACTAATTTTGTATTTTTTTCCAAATTTCACATACAACAGAAAAAATAATTTCACGGTCTGTTATCTGTGGCTGCGGCCTGTTGTATCTGTGGTGGAAAAATCGTAGCTTTGAAGGCATACTGATCAGATATAATTTTGCTCCAAATAAATACATTTGTGTTGAGCTTTTGAAATAGTTCAGTAGTCCATTTAAAATGGGAAAGGCTAGGGATGGGGAAGTGGACCTAATGCTGATGGTGCATGCAGAGGACGAGTCCGTGGCCAAGCTGAAAGTGGGCCACAACAAAGACCCACATCTTCTCACTCGACCTTCCTGTCCCTGTTTTTAGGGGACCGCAGCACACCACTATTGAAACCAGAGCAGTGTGAAACAGTTGTTGGTTGGGATGGGAATGTGGAAAACCACATAAAAAACGACCAAACTGGGTGCTAATACGATAACATCTTTATTGAAAATCAACACAAACAAGTAAAAAACCTACTAGGGCTCAGGACAGAAGACAGAACAAGGTGCAATAATGGTGGCAATAAACCCATAAAATGGCCACCATATCCAGAAATCGTGCGGACCAGTAACCGATGGCTACCCTCTCCAGATAAACATCAAGTCTGTATCATATATATCATTCATAACCCCATGGTCCTCTAAGACCGTACAACTCACCCTATATATGCCCAGAAAACCAGGACTAATCACCGCAATAGCGGTCGGGAGTATACCTGTAAACAGGGGGATGTTGAGAAGGAAGCCCGGACCGGTCACCGCACGAGCACCCGACGCGCGTTTCGGAGCGGAGGCTCCTTCGTCAGGGGGCGACGAAGTTGTTGGTTGGATAGTGGATAATGCTTCCAGTTACTTAGCCACCACCACCACCATGTCTTCCACACGGTCAAGTCTGAGTAGCCGTTAGTGTGGACTGGATATTCCTCACCCTGATCCTCCTTCCTCCCACCATGCCGAGTGCCCTGAGACAACTGATCCCACACTTGGACACTCCGAAGAGCTGTTCAGTTTTCCCTTTCAAGATTCCAGACTCTCGGCCAGTCATCTTGAAGTGGGGCCAGATGAGATCACATGTAGCGATGCCCAAAGCTTTGACCAGCCATGGACACATTAAGGCGATGGTGGGAAAGTGTCACAAGAGGTGGACGATGATGAGACGCAATTGCCAGAAAGTCAGGAGGAGGAGCAGGGTGCGGATGTGGAAGATGAGGTGGTGGATGACATAGTGACTGACGCAACCTGGCAGGAGGACATGCAGAGCGAGGACAGCAGCACACATGGGGAAGGAGGCATATCACCCCAACAGGCAGGAAGAAGCAGTGTGGTGGCCACAGACAGAAGGTGTGCATCCATTCCCCGTAACACTAACATGAGGGAAGTTGCCATTCCAACTGTTAGATCTTCCCGAGGCTGGTTATTATTTAAAGACTCTGCCGATAACCCCAAACAGGCCATTTGCAGCACCCGCCATGCCCCCATCAGCAGGGGTAGCAAAACTACCAGCCTGACCACCACCAGCATGATCAGGCACATGGCAGCAGAGCACCCGACTTTGTGGGCCAAACCTCAGGCTCCAGGAACACTGTCTGCAGGTGACACCACTGCTTCTTCCACTGTTTTGCGTAGAAGCCAATCCCCAGTCCACCGTGCATGTGAAGATGCCTCTACCCCTGCACCTGTTGTTGCCCACAGTCAAGCAGCACCATCATCAAGCCCTTCCACGTCCTCGTCCAGCACAACCTTCAGTTGTCTATACCCCAGTCATTGGAATGCAAGTGGAAATACCCTGCCAATGCCCCAAAAGGCCACTGTACTAAATTCTAACATTTCTCTTCTGCTTGCGCTCGAAATGTTGCCTTTTAGGCTCATTGAGACCGAAGCTTTCCGCAACCTAATGGCGGCGGCCGTCCCAAGGTACTCGGTCCCCAGTCGCCACTATTTCTCCCGGCGTGCCATACCAGCATTACACCAGCATGTTTCCCACAACATAACCCATGCCCTCAACAATGCTGTTACTGGGAAAATCCACCTAACCACGGACACATGGACAAGTTCTTGTGGGCAGGGAAGGTACATCTCACTGACGGCACACTGGATTAACATAGTGGAAGCCGGGACCCAGTCAGACCTTGGAATGGAACACATCCTCCCCACGCTAAGGATTGTGGGCCCTACATCAATCAAGGTTGCCCCCACAGTCTACAGCTCCTGCACCTCCTCCTCCTCCTCTTCAGCCTCCATCTCTGAAATCAACACATCAGTCAGAAGCTGGAAGCACTGCAGCACTGCCTCAGCCAAGCGGCAACAGGCTGTGCTGAAGCTAATCTGCATAGGTTACAAACTGCACAATGCAAAAGAGTTGTGGACAGCACTGAAAGAGCAGTCAGATATTTGGATGACACTGCTGAACCTACAGCCAGGCATGGTCGTGTGTGAGAATGGCCGTAACCTGGTGGCGGCTCTGAGACAAGGTGAGCTCACACACGTACTTTGCCTGACCCATGTGCTTAAAGGGACTCTGTCACCTGAATTTGGAGGGAACAATTTTCAGCCATAGAGGCGGGGTTTTCGGGTGTTTGATTCACCCTTTGCTTACCCACTGGCTGCATGCTGGCTGCAATATTGGATTGAAGTTCATTCTCTGTCCTCCATAGTACACGCCTGCGCAAGGCAAGATTGCCTTGTGCAGGCATGTACTACGGAGGACAGAGAATGAACTTCAATCCAATATTGCAGCCAGCATACAGCCAGCGGGTAAGGAAAGGGTGAATCAAACACCGAAAACCCCGCCTCTGTGGCTGAAAATTGTTCCCTCCAAATTTAGGTGACAGAGTCCCTTTAACCTCGTGGTTCAACATTTTCTGAAAAGCTAGTGAAAGTACGCCGTCTGTCTGCCCATTTTGGAAAGTCAGCTACAGCTTAAGCCACCCTTGCCGTGCTTCAGCAGCGTTTGCAGTTTCCGGCTCACCGACTGGGGTGTGATGTCCCCACTCCCCACGCATTGGAACTCTACACTGCATATGTTGAAAAGGATTTGTGAGCAGAAGAGGGAAGTTGTTGACTACCAACATCAACAAGGCCGTCGATATTCAATTCAGACTCCCCACATAAGACCTCAGGAGTGGACATGGATGTCAGACATATGTACCATCCTACAAAACTTTGAGGACTGCACCAAGATGGTGAGCGGTCATGATGCCATAGTTAGCATCACCATCCCACTTCTCAGCATTCTGAAAATCTTTCTGCTCACAATTAAAGAGGATGCATTGCAGGTAGAGCATGAGGACATGGAGCAAGGAACCATACAGGGGGACTACACTCCGCCCAGCCTCATGTCTTTCCATCATAGATTGGTAGGCAATGAGGAGGAGGAAGAACAGGAGCTACTTTCATGCGCTATAGACGGTACTACAAGCACAGCTGTCATACTGTCTGTTCAGTGGGGATGGCCTGAGGACAGGGAGGAGGAGGATGAGGAGGAAGAGGACAGCATGGTCAGTCATCCTGTTGGTGAGGACACAGAAGTCTTGCCTGTTAGTAGTCTGGCACGCATGGCTGACTTTATGTTGCGCTGTGTTTCACGTGACCCTCACATTATAAAAATTTTTGGTGACAGTCATTACTGGTTGGTGACACTTCTAGACCCATGCTACAAGTAGAACTTTCAATCTCTTCTGCCAGAGGCAGAGAGGTGTACTAAAATGTTGCAGTACCAGAGGGCACTTGTAGCGGAATTACTTAGAAAATTCCCATGTGAGAACGCTGGCAGCAGACGTCAGAGTTTGTTGTACAATCAAAGAGTCCAAGCGAGAGAGACAGAAGTACAATCCAGCTCAGGCAGCGGAACAATGGCAAAGTTCTGGGACAGTTTTCTCAGACCTTCCCATCGTGCCGGCACAGAGGCAAGGGGTGCTGCACAAGAAGTGCAATGTTTGGGAAGATGCTGAGGGAGTACCTTGCAGATCGTACAAAAGTCCTGCGTGATTCCTCTGTGCCTTTTAACTATTGGGTATCCAAGCTGGACACGTGGCATGAACTGGCTCTCTACACCTTGGAGGTCGTAGCCTACCCTGCTGCTAGCGTTCTGTCAGAGCGGGTTTTTAGTGCCACTGGTGGAATTATAACAAATATCATATGCCTGTCAATTGAAAATGCTGACAGGCTGACTGTTATAAAAATGACCAAGGGCTGGATTGGGCAAGATTTCTGTATACCACCAATGAAAATAGCGAAACCTAACCTCTAATACATTGTCTTTTTTGTGGAGGTGTATTGTTAGGCACCTCTCCCCAACCACACATGGGTATCCGCTTCCTGATTTGGTCTGTTTGGGGTTATCCTCCTCCTTATCCTCATCATCCACAACCAGTACAACACCAGGGTGAATGTATTCCGTGATGCAAAAGTGACTCAATTTTTGTGCAAGGGTGTTTTTCTGATGCCCGTTACTAATTAGAAACCAAAATAAACTCCCCCAGGAGGACCTGTCATCAAAAAGAGATGTATGGTTTTTTTTCCCATTTATTCTTATATATTCCAGTTTTAATATCTCTGCACCGTCCTTTTGTGACCTATTGTATTCCTCTACAATATGAGAATATTTAAATACTATTATATTTTTTTTTATATCCCTGTCTCTGAGCTGTTGCTAGGGACAAACATATCTCGTTGGACACAATCTGGCATCATATATATGAACCTGTGTTCGCCCCTCCCTTTTGTTATTTACTTTCATCGGTGGATTCACATCCTTTATTTTTTTGTTTGATTTCACAATGATTTATCACCACTAGATCACCAGGCTTAACGTCCTCTGTGCCGCTACAGGCAGTCCAGTTTTTGGCAAGGGTGTCTATGATGCCCATAGTATATTTTTTAAAAATGTATCCCCTTGGGGAAATGTTTGTCAGCCCATGCACTGCGTGTATGGGCATTACAAGTCTAAGAGACAAACTCCTTTACATTGGGCCTAGTTTTTAATGAGGCCTTCAGCAATGTCTCCTCATTCTCCACCACTAGATCACCACGCATAACGTGTTCTGTGCTGCTATAAGCAGTCCAATTTTTGGCAAGGGTGTCTATGATGCCCATAGTATATTTTAAAAAAATGTATCTCCTTTGGGGAAATGTTTGTCAGCCCATGTACTGCGTGTACGGGCATTACAAGTCTAGGAGACACACTCCTTTACATTGGGCCTAGTTTTTAATGAGGCCTTCAGCAATGTCTCCTCATTCTCCACTACTAGATCACCAGGCTTATCGTCTTCTGTGCCGCTATAGGCAGTCCAATGTTTGGCAAGGGTGTCTATGATGCCCATAGTATATTTTTAAAAAATGTTCCCCCTTGGGGAAATGTTTGTCAGCCCATGCACTTCATATATGGGCATTACAAGTCTAGGAGACACGCTCCTTTACATTGGGCCTAGTGTTATGGACCTGGTGGTTAGGAGCACCCGGAATGACCTGATGGTTAAACTGTAGAACAGGACAAGCTCTGGGAAGTGGGAGCTCTGCTGACCGCAAACCCTAATCCTATCACACACACTAGAAATAGCCGTGGAGCGTACCTAACTCTGCCTAGACGCCTCTTCTAAGCCTAAGAGCTAACTACCCCTAAAGATAGGAAATAAAGCCTTACCTTGCCTCAGAGAAATTCCCCAAAGGAAAAGGCAGCCCCCCACAAATATTGACTGTGAGTTAAGATGGAAGTCACAAACACAGGAATGAAACAGGTTTTAGCAAAGGAGGCCAGACTTCACTAAACAGACAGAGGATAGAAAAGGTATCTTTGCGATCAGCACAAAAAACTACAAAATACCACGCAGAGTGTGCAAAAAGACCCCCGCACCGACTCACGGTGCGGAGGTGCCACTCTGCATCCCAGAGCTTCCAGCTAGCAAGGTAATATCATGATAGCAAGCTGGACAAGAAAACAATGAACAACAAAATAACTAGCAGGGACTTAGCTTCTGCTGGAGTAGACAGGTCATCAGAAAGATCCAGGAGAGATCTGAACCAGTACTAAGACATTGACAGCTGGCATGAAGTAACAATCTGAGTGGAGTTAAATAGAGAAGCCAGCCTAGCCATAAACGAGGGCAGCTGAGGAAGGAATCTCAGAACCAGCAGCTCCACTCACAGCCACCAGAGGGAGTCCACGGACAGAACTCGCCGAAGTACCATTCATGACCACAGGAGGGAGTTCGAGAACGGAATTCACAACAGTACCCCCCCCTTGAGGAGGGGTCACCGAACCCTCACCAGAGCCCCCAGGCCAATTAGGACGAGCCAAATGAAAGGCACGAACTAAATCGGCAGCATGGACATCAGAGGCAACAACCCAGGAATTATCTTCCTGACCATAGCCCTTCCATTTGACCAGGTACTGAAGTTTCCGTCTCGAAATACGAGAATCTAAAATCTTCTCCACCACATACTCCAACTCCCCCTCGACCAAGACCGGAGCAGGAGGGTCAACGGAGGGAACCATAGGCGCCACATATCTCCGCAACAAAGAACTATGAAACACATTATGGATGGCAAAAGAAGCTGGAAGGGCCAAACGAAATGACACAGGATTGAGAATTTCAGAAATCTTATAGGGACCAATGAAATGAGGCTTAAACTTAGGAGAAGAAACCTTCATAGGAACATAACGAGACGACAACCAAACCAAATCCCCAACACGAAGTCGGGGACCAACTGTTATGGACCTGGTGGTTAGGTGCACCCGGAATGACCTGATAGTTAATCTCAGAATCGGGGACAAGCTCTGGGAAAGTGGGAACTCTGCTGACCACAACACTACTCCTATCACACACACTAGAAATAGCCGTGGAGCGTGCCTAACTCTGCCTAGACGCCTCTTCACAGCCTAAGAGCTAACTACCCCTAGAGATAGGAAATAAAGCCTCACCTTGCCTCAGAGAAATTCCCCAAAGGAACAGGCAGCCCCCCACATGTATTGACTGTGAGTTAAGAGGAAATCACATACACAGGAATGAAGTAGATTTTAGCAAAGGAGGCCAGTCTAACTAAACAGATTGAGGACAGAAAAGGGATCTTTGCGGTCAACACAAAAACATACAAAAACCACGCAGAGTGAGCAAAAAGACCCCCGCACCGACTCACGGTGCGGTGGTGCCACTCTGCACCCCAGAGCTTCCAGCTAGCGAGACAATTTCATAATAGCAAGCTGGACTAGAACATAGCAAGAAAACAATGAGCAATCAAGGACTAGCAGGGACTTAGCTTCTGCTGAAGTAGACAGGTCCTCAGGAAGGTCCAAGAGAGATCTGAACCAGTGCAAAGACATCAACAGCTGGCAAACACTAACGATCAGAGTGGAGTTAAATAGAGAAGTGTTATGGACCTGGTGGTTAGGAGCACTTGAAATGACCTGATAGTCAAACTGCAAAAATAGAGCGAGCTCTGGGAAGTGGGAGCTTTGCTGACTGCAACCCTGATCCTATTATCACACACACTAGAATTAGCCGTGGATCGTGCCTGACTCTGCCTAGACGACTCTTCACAGCCTGAGAGGTAACTACCCCTAAAGAGAAATATAGCCTCACCTTGCCTCAGAGAAATTCCCCAAAGGAAAAGGGCAGCCCCCCACATATATTGACTGTGAGTTAAGAGGAAGGCACAAACATAGGAATGAGACAGGTTTCAGCAAAGGAGGCCAGACTGACTAAATAGACAGAAGATAGATAAAGGGATCTTTGCGGTCAGCACAAAAAACTACAAAAAGCCACGCAGAGTGAGCAAAAAACCACCGCACCGACTCACGGTGCGGTAGGTGCCACTCTGCAACCCAGAGCTTCCAGCTAGCGAGACAATATCATAATAGCCAGCTGGACAGAACTTAGCAGGTACTCAGAAATATATTCAGCACACAAATGAACAACAAAATGAGCTTAGCAGGGACTTAGCTTCTGTTGCAGTAGACAGGTCATCAGGAGATCCAAGTGAGATCTGAACCAGTACTGATACATTGACAGCTGGCATCAAGTAACGATCTGAGCAGAGTTAAATAGAGGAACCAGCCCAGTCCTAAACGATGCAGCTGAGGAAGCCACTTCCAGACCAGCAGCTCCACTTTCAGCCACCAGAGGGAACCCACGGACAGAACTCACAGAAATACCATTCCTGACCACAGGAGGGAGTTCAAGAACAGAGTTCACAACAGAGAAGCCAGTCAAAATAAACAAGAGCAGGTGAGGAAAGAACCTCAATGGCTAGTGGCTCCACTCACAGCCACCAGAGGGAGTTCACAGACAGAACTCGCCGAAGTACCATTCATGACCACAGGAGGGAGTTCGAGAACGGAACTCACAACACCAACACAGCGACGGCGGTTAGCGAAACGTTTAGCCTTCTCCTGGGACAATGTCAAATTGTCCACTACGTGATTCCAAATTTGCTGCAACCTGTCCACCACAGAATCCACACCAGGACAGTCCGAAGGCTCAACCTGCCCCGAAGAAAAACGAGGATGGAAACCAGAATTACAGAAAAAAGGCGAAACCAAAGTAGCCGAACTGGCCCGATTATTAAGGGCGAACTCAGCCAAAGGCAAGAAGGCCACCCAATCATCCTGATCAGCAGAAACAAAGCATCTCAGATATGTTTCCAAAGTCTGATTGGTTCGTTCGGTTTGGCCATTTGTCTGAGGATGGAAAGCCGAAGAAAAAGACAAATCAATGCCCATCTTAGCACAAAAGGACCGCCAAAACCTTGAAACAAACTGGGAACCTCTGTCCGACACGATGTTCTCCGGAATGCCGTGCAAACGAACCACATGCTGGAAAAATAATGGAACCAAATCAGAGGAGGAAGGCAATTTAGGCAAGGGTACCAAATGGACCATCTTAGAGAAGCGATCACAAACCACCTAGATGACCGACATCCTTTGAGAGACAGGGAGATCTGAAATAAAATCCATGGAAACATGCGTCCAGGGCCTTTTCGGGACTGGCAAGGGCAAAAGCAACCCACTGGCACGAGAACAGCAGGGCTTATCCCGAGCACAAGTCCCACAGGACTGCACAAAGGAACGCACATCCCGTGACAAGGACGGCCACCAAAAGGACCTAGCCACCAAATCCCTGGTACCAAAGATTCCAGGATGACCAGCCAACACCGAACAATGAACCTCAGAGATAACTCTACTAGTCCATCTATCAGGGACAAACAGTTTCTCCGCTGGACAACGGTCAGGTCTATCAGCCTGAAACTCCTGTAGCACCCGCCGTAAATCAGGGGAGATGGCAGACAAAATTACCCCCTCTTTGAGAATACCAGCCGGCTCAGGAACTCCCAGAGAATCAGGCACAAAACTCCTTGAAAGGGCATCAGCCTTCACATTCTTAGAACCCGGAAGGTATGAAACCACAAAATCGAAACGGGAGAAAAACAGCGACCATCGAGCCTGTCTAGGATTCAACCGCTTGGCAGACTCGAGATAAGTCAGATTCTTGTGATCCGTCAAGACCACCACGCAATGCTTGGCTCCTTCAAGCCAATGTCGCCACTCCTCAAATGCCCACTTCATGGCCAACAACTCCCGATTGCCAACATCATAATTACGCTCAGCAGGTGAAAATTTCCTAGAAAAGAAAGCACATGGCTTCATCACAGAGCCATAAGAACTTCTTTGAGATAGAACAGCCCCTGCTCCAATCTCAGAAGCATCCACCTCGACCTGAAAAGGGAGCGAAACATCTGGCTGACACAACACAGGGGCTGAAGAGAAACAACGTTTTAACTCCTGAAAAGCCTCAACGGCCGCAGAGGACCAATTCACCACATCAGCACCTTTCTTGGTCAAATCAGTCAACGGTTTAACCACACTAGAGAAATTAGCGATGAAGCGACGGTAAAAATTAGCAAAGCCCAGGAATTTCTGAAGGCTCTTCACAGATGTAGGCTGAGTCCAATCATAAATGGCCTGAACTTTAACAGGATCCATCTCGATAGTAGAAGGGGAAAAAATGAAGCCCACAAATGAAACCTTCTGAACTCCGAAGAGACATTTAGACCCCTTCACAAACAAGGAATTAGCACGAAGGACCTGGAACACCATTCTGACCTGCTTCACATGAGACTCCCAGTCATCCGAGAAGACCAAAATATCATCCAAATATACAATCATGAATCTATCCAGGTACTTTCAGAAGATGTCATGCATAAAGGACTGAAACACAGATGGGGCATTAGAAAGCCCAAATGGCATCACCAGGTACTCAAAATGGCCCTCGGGCGTATTAAATGCTGTTTTCCATTCATCGCCTTGTTTAATACGCACAAGATTATACGCCCCTCGAAGATCTATCTTGGTGATCCAACTAGCCCCCTTAATCCGAGCAAACAAATCAGACAGTAGAGGCAAAGGGTACTGAAATTTGACCGTGATTTTATTGAGAAGGTGGTAATCTATACAAGGTCTCAGAGAACCATCCTTCTTGGCCACAAAAAAGAACCCTGCTCCCAACGGTGATGACGACGGGCGAATATGCCCTTTCTCCAAGGACTCCTTTATATAACTCCGCATAGCGGCGTGTTCTGGCACAGATAAATTAAACTGTCGGCCCTTAGGAAACTTACTACCAGGAATCAAATTAATAGCACAATCGCAATCCCTATGAGGAGGTAGGGCACTGGATTTGGGCTCATCAAATACATCCCCGTAATCCGACAAAAACTCAGGGACTTCAGAAGGAGTGGAAGAAGAAATTGACAACAATGGAACATCACCATGTACCCCTTGACAACCCCAACTGGACACAGACATTGATTTCGAATCCAATACTGGATTATGGACCTGTAGCCATGGCAAACCCAATACGACCACATCATGCAGATTATGCAACACCAAAAAGCGAATATCCTCCTGATGTGCAGGAGCCATGCACATGGTCAACTGAGTCCAGTACTGAGGCTTATTCTTGGCCAAAGGCGTAGCATCAATTCCCCTCAATGGAATAGGATACTGCAAGGGCTCCAAGAAAAAACCACAGCGCCTGGCAAACTCCAAGTCCATCAAATTCAGGGCAGCGCCTGAGTCCACAAATGCCATAACAGAATAGGACGACAAAGAGCAAATCAGAGTAACGGACAAAAGAAATTTAGGCTGTACAGTACCAATGGTGACAGACCTAGCGAACCGCTTAGTGCGCTTAGGACAATCAGAGATAGCATGAGTGGAGTCACCACAGTAAAAACACAGCCCCCCATTCTGACGTCTATGTTCTTGCCGTTCAGCTCTGGTCAAAGTCCTATCACATTGCATAGGCTCAGGCCTCTGCTCATCCTGACCCTGACACAAAGCCAGCAAGTTTTTCTCTGCCTGATCCACTGAATTCAGTTCATCATAAAGCAATCCAAGCGCCAGAAAAAAACGCATCTACATTACGCAATGCAGGGTCTCCTGGCGCCAGGGAAAATGCCCAGTCTTGAGGGTCGCCACGTAACAAAGAAATAATGATTTTTACTTGCTGAATGGGGTCACCAGAGGAGCGGGGTTTCAAAGCAAGAAACAGTCTACAATTATTTTTGAAATTAAGGAACTTAGATCTATCCCCAGAAAACAAATCAGGAATTGGAATTCTAGGCTCTAACATCGGATTCTGAACCACATAATCCTGAATGCTTTGTACCCTTGCAGTGAGTTGATCCATACAAGAGGACAGACCCTGAATGTCCATATCTGCACCTGAGTCCTGAACCACCCAGAGGTTAAGGGGAAAAGAAAGACAAAACACACTGCAGAGAAAAAAAAATAGTCTCAGAACTTCTCTTATCCCTCTATTGAGATGCATTAACACTTTGCAGGCCAGCTGTACTGTTATGGACCTGGTGGTTAGGAGCACCCGGAATGACCTGATGGTTAAACTGTAGAACAGGACAAGCTCTGGGAAGTGGGAGCTCTGCTGACCGCAAACCCTAATCCTATCACACACACTAGAAATAGCCGTGGAGCGTACCTAACTCTGCCTAGACGCCTCTTCACAGCCTAAGAGCTAACTACCCCTAAAGATAGGAAATAAAGCCTTACCTTGCCTCAGAGAAATTCCCCAAAGGAAAAGGCAGCCCCCCACAAATATTGACTGTGAGTTAAGATGGAAGTCACAAACACAGGAATGAAACAGGTTTTAGCAAAGGAGGCCAGACTTCACTAAACAGACAGAGGATAGAAAAGGTATCTTTGCGGTCAGCACAAAAAACTACAAAATACCACGCAGAGTGTGCAAAAAGACCCCCGCACCGACTCACGGTGCGGAGGTGCCACTCTGCATCCCAGAGCTTCCAGCTAGCAAGGTAATATCATGATAGCAAGCTGGACAAGAAAACAATGAACAACAAAATAACTAGCAGGGACTTAGCTTCTGCTGGAGTAGACAGGTCATCAGAAAGATCCAGGAGAGATCTGAACCAGTACTAAGACATTGACAGCTGGCATGAAGTAACGATCTGAGTGGAGTTAAATAGAGAAGCCAGCCTAGCCATAAACGAGGGCAGCTGAGGAAGGAATCTCAGAACCAGCAGCTCCACTCACAGCCACCAGAGGGAGTCCACGGACAGAACTCGCCGAAGTACCATTCATGACCACAGGAGGGAGTTCGAGAACGGAATTCACAACAGCCTAGTTTTTAATGAGGCCTTCATTAATGTTTCCTCATTCTCCACCACTAGGTCACCATGGTGAACATGTTGTATTCTGCTACAGCCATTCAATTTTTGGGCCAGGGTGTCTATGATACCCATAAATAATTTTTTGCAAATTTAACCCCCATGGGGAAATGTTTGTCAGCCCATGCACTTCATGTATGGGCATTACAAGTCTAGGAGATACGCTCCTTTACATTGGGCCAAGTTTTTAATAAGGCCTTCATCAATGTTTCCTCATTCTCCACCACTAGATCACCAGTTTAACGTGTTCTGTGTTGACACACCAGTTACCAGTTATGGTAAAAGTGTCTATATGATGGCCGTTACCAGTTTGAAACCAAAAGAAATGTTACTCCCCAGGGGAAAATTTAGTAAAAATGAGATGTACGTATCTTCTTCCCATTTATTATTATATTTTCCATTTTTCATAGCTCTGGACAGTCCTCTAATGAGGTAGTGTATACCTCTACAATATAAAATTATTCAAAGACTTTTATATCATATTTTTATTTATAGCCCTGTCGCTGAGCTGTTGCTAGGGACAAACATATCTCGTTGGACACATTCTGGCTTCATATTTATGAACCTGTGTTCGCCCCTCCCTTTTGTTATTTTCTTTCATAGGTGGAGTCACATTTTTTATTTATTTCTATTATTTCAGTATGATTTATCTTATGTCTCCTCATTCTCCAACACTAGATCACCAGGGTTAACTGGTTTTGTGCTTCTACAGCCAGTCCCAAGTTTTGCCAAGGGTGTTTATGATGCCCATAAAAGATATTTAAAAAATGTACCCCTCATGGGGAAATGTTTGGACAATTTTAGTACTCCAAATGTTTTATTTTAGTGTCATAGCCTACTTATGGACGCATTTTTGGTGGGCCAAAAAAAAAACAAGAACACATTTTGATCACTCTGTTATCTCCGTCAGATGCACGGTGTATCTGTGGTGTCCAAATCCTTGCTTTGCAAGCATACATTGCATTTTTGGGTCTGCTAGACTGCTACCCTTGGTGTATACAGTATTTTGTGTTTTTTAAAATGTTAAAAAATACATCCCACATATTAAAACAGTCAGTTATGTCAGTCACACGTCTGGTCTATGTGTGGTCTTCAAATCCTGGCTTTTCAGCCATACATTCCAGTTTTTGGTCTGATAGCCTTGGTGTATACAGTATTTTGTGGTTAGAAAATTTTTAAAAATACAGGCCACATATTCAGTCTGTTATCTCCGTCCGACGGCCATTTTATGTGTGGTCTAAAAATAGTTTTTTTTTCATGCACACATTCCAATTTTTGGTCTGTCTAATACCCTAGGTCTATACACTATCTTGGTTAAAACAAAAAATGTTTTACAGTGTGGTAGTTCCGTGACATGCCTCATATATCTGTGGGCTACAAAGTGTGCTTTTGAGGCTTCCATTATCCTTTTATTGCTGTGTGTTACCCTAGCTCAAAACAATAAACAATATATTGTCAAAAAATTTTTTTTTAATTTACCCCCATGAGGAAATGTTGGTCAGCCCATACACTTAGTGTATGGGCAGTACGAGTCTGGGAGACACGTTCCTTGGTAATGGGACAGTTTTGTTTAGATGGCCCTCCTCATGTTTCTTCCAAGGTGGGATTGGAGTGCGTGCAAATTTGGGTAAAGGCGGCCCTTGCATTGAATGCATAAGGAACCTGTATGGCAGGACCAACTGAAGACTGTGAAGTGGGTTTTCCTGTGGCCATCCAGTATATGAGTTCAAAGGCTTATTGGGGTGCATATGACTTGATAGCAGGGCAGGCCTTGCATTCAATGCAACATTTTTCCAAGTTAATGCATTTGTATTGGTTGAAAGCAATGTTAAAGTTGAAAAACGCATCAAAAACGCTGCGTGTGAACATAGCCCAAGTGGTGGAGGAACATTTTGGTCTGGGGTAAATAATTTTGCCTTATATACAAGTCATTACCCTGGAAAGGATGTTCCTTAGCAAAATCCATTTTGGTTTCGTTTTTGTATGTTTTTGGGTGCACCTGTAAAAATGGCGTAAAACTCTGACAACATTGCTTACAGCTATGACCTAGGAGTCAGGCATGCTTCCAGGAGCGATCCCCATGATGTCCCTGTGTCATTTGAGAAGTATTTCCATCATTTTCAGATGTTTATAGACCTTAAAAGGACCCCAGGGGGGATCGTGGTAAAAATACTCGGGTCTCCCATAGACTTACATTGGGCTCGTTGTTCGGGTCTAGTACCCGAGTATTCCAATTTGCTCGACCCGAGCAACGAGCACCCGAACATTTTAGTGCTCGCTCATCACTAGTTAGGAGTGAATTGCTATCTGTTTTTTTTCAATCTTTCAGCCCGACATCTCAACCTATACTTGTGAGTGTCATTTAGGGTGGAATGGTACCAACTGTACTGGAAACATTGATGAATGTGCCAGCAACCCGTGTCAGAATGGAGCAGTCTGTACGGATGGAATCAATGGTTACACATGTGACTGCTCCAGGGGATGGACTGGATTCCACTGCGAAACCGAAACACAAGGTGCAGAGCTGCTCGCTGTTACTATTTTATGTATTTGTTATTGTTGGTTACACTAACTTATTTGTAAGAATGTGTTTTTTTTTTGTTTTTCCATTATTTTGTATGTGATCAGAGTGTGCAATCGGAGTGTGTGATCGGAGTGTGTGATCGGAGTGTGTGATCAGAGTGAGTGATCATAGTGAGTGATCATAGTGAGTGATCATAGTGAGTGATCATAGTGTGTGATCATAGTGCGTGATCAGAGTGTGTGATCAGAGTTTGATCAGAGTGTGTGATCTGAGTGTGATCAGAATGTGTGATCGGAGTTTGATTAGAGTGTGTGATCAGAGCGTGTGATCAGACCATGTGATCAGAGTGTGTGATCAGAGTTTGATCAGAGTGTGTGATCAGAGCACGTGATCAGAGTGTGTGATCGGAGTTTGATCAGAGTGTGTGATCAGAGCATGATCAGAGTGTGTGATCAGAGCATGTGATCAGAGTGTGTGATCAGAGCGTGTGATCAGACCATGTGATCAGAGTGTGTGATCAGAGTGTGTGATCAGAGTGTGATTGGAGTGTCATCAGAGTGTGTCATCGGAGTGTCATCAGAGTGTGTGATCAGAGTTTGATAAGAGAGTGTGATCAGAGTGTGATCAGAGCATGATCAGAGTGTGTCATCAGAGTGTGTGATCGGAGTGTCATCAGAGTGTGTGATCGGAGTGTGATCAGAATGTGTGATCGGAGTTTGATTAGAGTGTGTGATCAGAGTGTGTGATCAGAGTTTTATTCAGAGTGTGTGATCAGAGCATGATCAGAGTGTGTGATCAGAGCACGTGATCAGAGTGTGTGTTTGGAGTTTGATCAGAGTGTGTGATCGGAGTGTGATCAGAGTGTATGTTCGGAGTGTGATTGGAGTTTGATCAGAGTGTGATCAGAGTATTTTCTGTCATCCGAGAGAATCAGAGTGTGATCCGATTCTCTTGGATGAGGAGAAGATAGCAAAAACTAATTTTTCCATCTTCTCCATTCTGTCAGTCCGTGCAAATCGGACTGCTCTCAGATGTCATCAGAATGCATTCCAATGTTATCCACCAACTATTTGACTTGCATGGCCAAGTGCAATCCGAATATCAGATCCAACTCGTGGCATGCTGTGATTTTTTTTCAAGAACCGGCTTAGTCTGAGGAAAATTTCAGACTTGTGCATTGTGTGTAGACTAACGTTGGTTCGAATGTGAACCGAGATTGGTCACATCGCACTCTGACCAAAAATACCGTCATGTTCACGATATCTTAGGATTATACTGGTCTTTTTCCATAGCACCCATTTGTGGCCAGTATTTTAAAAAAGCAGCCAGGACTAAAATCACATGATTGTGTGATTCCTAATGGCTAAGCCTCCACTTATTAGCATTAGTTATACCCCCGTCATCCTTTGCAGACATTTTTTACATTGCTCCAGTACATTGAAAATGAAAAAAATGCAGAAAATTATCTTTATTAGAACTCAGCATTTTGTGTATTAGGCTCAAATGCAAACCTACATGTTTCCATGGTAACAGACTACAAACAAAGTCTGCGTGGTCTGACATTTCTATCATCCTCCCTTTCGTAAAAATAAGTGACATTTTTATATGCAATCATTACAAACATGATTGAGTTTTTAATAGTAGAATGTTTTCCAATCGTATATACAATATAATGTGTATATAATGTATTGTGTATATGTTGTATTGTGTTAATTGTGTGGTTTATAATTTGGTCCTTCTTATTTTAAGCTAACGTTAGTTTTGTGTCTCTACTTAGAATGTGGAGGTGTTTTAACTGGTTTAAATGGGACATTGAGTTATCCTAGCAATCCAGGCTCTGAATCATATGAAGAGAATCTGAGCTGCTCCTGGGTCATAAAAACTGAGGCCAAAAAGGTGAGGACATATTACACAAATAGCAATTATATTTTCCGAATGCTTTCAAGAGAATGAAAATATCAAATTGTTTTTTGTAAGCAAGGAAGAGAGGTCCAGCTCTCTGGACCTAAAATCTTCTTTATTGGTGCATGTTAAAATTCCAAATAATATCCATTACATTGACGCGTTTCGGGAGCTTCGAGCATCTTTAGACATGACCATGACAATAGGTGCTTGACGCACCAGAAAATTCCAAATTATATCCATTACATTGACGCGTTTCGGGAGCTTCGAGCATCTTTAGACATGACCATGACAATAGGTGCTTGACGCACCAGAAACGTGTCGGTATTTTTTATTGTTCTAAGCTGATATGGATGTTATTTGGAATTTTAACAAAAAAAGATTTTTAGGTTCAAAAAGCTAGATCTTGCTCCCATGCTTCCAGTCAAGTTTGTTTTTGATAGTAACAGTATCGGTACTCCGTAACGGACTAGATTCAGGCATTACCGGTGAGCTGGAGTTTGTCACTTCATATGGTTTTCTGTGTTTGTAGTCTGATTCTTTTTTCTTACTCCACTCGGAAACCTCTTCTCCCTAATGTAGAGGCAGTAGACGAGGGGGCTAGAGGGACTCAATCAAATAGCGAATAACTGGAGTATCCGACTACACAAAGATTTGTTTGTAGTCTGTAACTATGGAGACATGTAAGTCTGCATAGGAGTTGTATATGGCTGTATACAACAAGGCTTAGCTGCACAATTTTTCTGAAATTGCCTTTTTATCAGTGCAGCGGAATTGCAAGAATTTGATTTCTCTATTTGTTTCCATAGGTTCTGCGCATTACATTCCCATATTTCAACTTGGAGGTTAGCCAGACTTGCAGTTTTGATTTTCTTCAAATCAACGATGGAGAAACAATATCAGATTACATGTTGGGAAAATTCTGCGGGAACACCGTCCCAGAACAACTTTTTAGCTCCCATAACGCGTTATACCTCTGGTTCAAGACAGATCACAAATTCAATAATGGAGGATTTCGGATTAACTGGGAATCCCAGGATCCAGGTGTGAACTTTTTCAAAGCACAACTGCAAACTCTGTATTAATAACGTTAGCAAGTCTTCAGTTTACCTGCAGCACCTCCGCAGGGAAGATGAAGCATTGCACAGTTGGTCTGCCTGATTAACACAAATTTACATTATGTTCATTCAGTAGAGTTATTTTATGGTCTCTTACATCTCCAAATAGATAATATGTTAATGGTACATAATGTTTACACTGTTTTCTATTTAGTGTGTGGAGGTGAAATCTCAGAAACTCATGGATCCATATCGTCCCCTGGTTATCCTGGCAATTATCCTCCTAATCGAGACTGTTACTGGACAATCTCTGTTGCCCCCGAACTGTACATCACCTTTTCTTTTGGCGCATTAAATCTGGAAGAACACAACAGCTGCTATTATGATTACCTGGAGGTATATACACCTACACACTTATCAGTATACTGCCTTATGTGCTCTTAGCTCCATTGGCAAGCAGTTTTTACATACAAACGTGTTTTCCCCATTTTGTACATGTTGCCATCTAATCACACTTTGTTACTATACTATATAATCATTTTTCTTCTTAGATTAAAGATGGTCTTATGTCCAGTGACCCCTCCATTGGTAAATTTTGTAGCACAAGCTCTCCGGCTCCTATCCAGACGTCAGGTCCATATGCTTGGATTCACTTTCATTCTGACAGTACGAAAACGGACAAAGGATTTCATATGACCTACATAACTACTTCATGTGAGTAACAGTAACAAATGTCACGGAGCCTAAATGGTCACTGTACATCCAGACAAATGGCAAATCATTTTAAAAATTATGTTTTCCTACTCCCAAAAAAATCAGTCTAAGATACCGGCCACTAGATGGCTCCTTTCTGAGTATCTTTTCCACCGCCTGTCATAAATGTAATGTGTCTACGTAATGTGTCTACAGCAGTAGAGACACCGAGATGGATTACTGGAAGTGAGGACAGGTCTTTGTCTCTGCAGGAAATGGAGGCGGGTCTTTGCTTCTCTACAGGAAGTGGAGGCGGGTCTTTGCTTCTCTACAGGAAGTGGAGGCGGGTCTTTGCTTCTCTACAGGAAGTGGAGGCGGGTCTTTACCTCTCTCTACAGGAAGTGGAGGCGGGTCTTTGTCTCTCTACAGGAAGTGGAGGCGGGTCTTTGTCTCTCTACATGAAGTGGAGGCGGGTCTTTGTCTCTCAACAGGAAGTGGAGGCGGGTCTTTGCCTCTCTAAAGGAAGTGGGAAGGGTTTTTATATTTCTACAAGAAGTGAGGGCGGGTCTTTGTCTCTTTTCAGAAAGTGGGGGCACGTCTTTGTCTCTCTTTAGGATGTTTGAATGGGATTTTATCTCTCTACAGGAAGCAGGGGTGAGTTTTTGTCTTTCTGCTCCTGCTCTCCTGTCTGTCAAACCGCATTCATAGCAAAATCAGTGAAGTGGGCTTTTTAATTCAGGGCAGGCAAACATTGATCAATGGCAGGAGCAAAGCATGCTGGGATGTAAGGAAAATGATATTTCAGCATCTATAATGCTGGTTTTTGTCTCTACAGAAAGAGGGTGCAGGTTTTTGTCTCTCTACAGGAAGAAGGGACGGGTTTTTTCTCTCTGCAGTAAGTGGGGGTGGCTTTGTCTCTCAACAGGAAGAAGGGTGCTGGTCTTTGACTCTTGACAGTAAATGGGACAGGGCTTTGTCCCTGTACAGGAAGTGGGGGCAAGTTTTTGTCTCTGTAAAGGAAGTGGGGAGGGGTTTTTATATCTCTAAAAGAAGTGGGGACGGGTCTTTGTCTCTCTACAGGAACATGGGGCTGGTCTTTGTCTCTCTACAGGGAGTGGGGGACAAAGATCTCTTTTCAGGAAGTGGGACAAGTCATTGTCTCTACAGGAAGTGAGTGCGTTTTGTTGTCTCTCTACAGGAAGTGTGAATGGGTTTTTATTTCTCTACAGGAAATAGGGATGAGTTTTGGTCTTTCTACTCCTTCTTTCCTGTCTGTCAAACCGCATGCATAGTGATAACAGTGAAATGGGCTTTCAGTTCAGGGCAGGCAAGACATTTAACAATGGCAGGAGCAAGGCATGCTGGGATGTAAGGGAAATGATATTTCAGCATCTATCGTGCTGCTAGATGATGATGAGGAACCTCTTACTGACAGAGTGTGGATGGCAAATTACAGGGCATGAGAATCAGGACAGTTCCTGGATATTTTAGACTGCTGTGTGCACTGAAATATTTTGGTTGTCTACAGATATTGTGCAAAAGGACAAGTATGTTTTAAATCTTCAACTACGAACCTTTGGAGATCTAATATAACCATTTATTTTTCAATAATGATTGTAAAGCATAGGGAATCTCTCTCTCTAACCAAGGGCCTCATTGTTAAACAGATGGTTATACAAAGTTAAAGTTAGTTTATGACGACCATAGTGATGGAGAGCGCATTATGGCCCTAATGCCTGGAAGGAACTGCTTAGGGCTCTTTCTCTCCTCCGGTCTACAAAACTAGCATACAAGGGAGAAGGAAACCAGATCATGGGCTTATATACAAATCTTCTACTATAAAGGACCGGAAATATATAGCGATAAGAGGGGACAGGACAAATGTGACCTCTTCTACTCTCTAATTTCCCATTCTTCGGGCAAGTCACTTACAGTACTTGTCTAGCTTCTCCAATTTTTGGAGACGGCCAACCTCCTTAAACCATTTTTATTTGTCTTTGATGTAACATTGGATCTGATTAGTTGTTGTTGATGACATCAAATAAGTTCTTTATAGCAATATTCCAATAACATCATGTTGTTTTTCTAGATGATATGTATTCAATAGTGGACACAATAATATAAAAAGCGTATTTTTTTGCCTTTGGCATAAGTTTAACTGTGTTTTATGCCTTTTTGACATAACAGCCGAACCTAATTGTGGAGGAACTTTCACCGATCCTGAAGGCTTCATTGTGTCTCCGTTATGGCCTGATGCCTACACCGGAGACAAGCAGTGCATTTATATTATCACGCAGGAATCAGATGAAAAGATCAGCCTTAAGTTCACTGTCATGGACCTGGAGAGCAGCACGGGGTGCTCCCTAACCAGTATAGAGGTAGAGTTCTACATTTTTGCTCTTAGTGCAATAAAGTGCAACCAGGCGTGAGGCCGGACAGTAGAAATGAATACAAGACTGTTCTTCATATGCTCGTTCATATTGCAAAACCCTCTTTTGGACCAGTGGTTATTGGTCCCCACTCGCTTCCATTTCATAGCTTGTGTAGCGGGACCAACTGGGTTGACCTATCGGGAACTGGGATCCTACTGTATAAAAAGGGAAGTCATGAGCAAATTCACACCTTCCATTGGAAAAGCTCATTGAAAAGGGTGCATCTTTTCTTTTGAATACAGGACCACTTGCAACCATGATTTTCAATTCCAGTACAATCTCTTTAATGACCACTTTGTTGTATGTTGTAGGTTAGAGATGGAAGTTCGGAGTGGTCGTCCCTGATTGGCAAGTACTGTGACAGCACAATCCCTGCTCCCATCACGTCAAGTTCAAACAAACTTTGGATAAAATTCAAGTCCTCTGCTTCCGCTACGGGTTCCAAATTTCGAGCCTTTTACCAAGTTGGTAAGGTCATAGCCCTTGGATTTGATGATCTCGTTACTGTATGCACGTATCCATAAAGCTGTACGCAGGGGGAATGAGCTTGAAACTTTTCAGAAAACTTTTAGGTATAAGCTTTGGTTGTTCTAAAATATCAAACTAAGTATTAGTTACCCTCCCCAGGTCCAGCGCTGAGGCTCCACTCCCGCCCCGGTGTCTTGTTTGTCTGCAGCACTAACGTTACATTAACAGCACTTCAGCCAATCAGTGAGCTTATGTCATTTACAAAGGCCGATCTGCACCCTCCTAGAGGGTAATACTCACTCTGATTTTTCGATAACTACCAAAGTTTATGCCCCAAAATTTGCTTAAATCGTGTTCTGGTCACATTGGTTTAGATAATGAAATGTAATCAGTTTAGTAAGACATCATAGACAATATAGTGGTATACGCAGAGCCTGAATGGAGGCTTTAGGAGCCTCTGTCTACTACAGAGCCGTAGGCAATATATGTGGTGCTGTATGGTGCCTTCACATAAGGACACGTTCACACGTTCAGTATTTGGCTAGTATTTGTAATCCAAAATCAGGAGTGGAACAATCAGAGGAAAAATATAATAGAAACACGTCACCACTTCTGTATTTATCACTCACTCCTGACCAAATACTGAAAGTGTGATGAAAAATTGCGGAGAAATTAGTGGGAATCTGATAGTAGGATGAGCTGTCTATTTGGGTGTGTAGGTCATAGAAAGCTGAATAAAATGATACCTTGATATCTGCGATCCGATGTCTTGCGCCAAAAAAATCCACATTCTTCTTAATATGTAAATGAGGTGTTAAGATCTCTGGGCGGGACAGAGATCTCCCAGCAAGTCTGCCACCAGAGCTATTTTAATGCTTAGCGATGCCTCTATATGTAAATTGATCCCTTTGCTGCATGTGGGACGTCAGGCTCGATTCTTGAAGGCTTGGATGTGCCGAAGATCGCAACTGACCTCGCTGCTGCGCAGTGTCATGCCCCTCTATGGAAATTGGCTTCACCGCAGGCGATACCCCACCAAGCAGCTTTTTTTTTTTTTTTTATTAAGGAAGAGTGTATTAAAAGACATTTTTGATTTTGATTTTGGATTGGACCGTCCTAAAAAAAAAAAAAACCTCCATATGACCTTGCCTTATATTATGGCATAAGTGATAGAAGTTATGGCATTAACACAGTCTGTGTTATTTTACAGCATGCGGCGGCTCATTGTCTGGAACAGGGGTCATCCGTAGCCCTCATTACCCCAATCCATACTATCGGGATCGGTCCTGTGAGTGGGTTATTACTCAGTCAGAAGGAAACGTGGTCATGTTTACGTTTGATAAATTGAATGTTTCCAGCAGCTCCGAGTGCGGCAACAATTATGTGCAGGTAAAAAAAAGTGATTTTCCCCCTTTCCCTGCTGCTCTCCTTAGCTGTGACATGAAACAAGTATTTTAGGTGCAAATGGGTAGTGGGTCATATATAGGAATCAGCGCCACCCCTGGCCATGGCTTATGTCTGGCATTTCACTGCAGCTCTAAAAAAAAGAACAACAAAGATGACAATTACTGACACCATATAAAAGTAATGTGCTTACTTATTACTTTTCATCAGCGAATTTGCCCTTGGTTGTGCAGATCACAGCATAAGTACTTTCATTAAAATAACCCTGGCTGATAATGATCACTTTATAGTCTAATATTGGAGAAGCTTACAATCTATAAGAATATACATCTCTACAGTTTTATACAGTAGAGACAATATTGTAAAAAAAAAAAGCCTAAGAACTCATTTGCAAAAAATATATTTTTACATACAGTGGGTTAGTATTTACCTTTACATAACAAGAATTGCAAGTTCCATTCTGCATTCTTCATTCAATCATTTTTACGGCCCTCTGATATGCAGCCTGATCCAAGTTTCAGATTTTTCGCTTGTCGGATTGTTTCTCCCAGTAATATAGGCTGGATGGTTTGTGGGTGTCTAGTGTTCTGCTATAAATACAGCTTCTATCCTGCACTTATTTCTTCTACATTTTATCTATAGCCTGTTTTATCTACCCTCCCTGAGACACTGCATACTTTTTATTCTCTGTGTACAACCCCTTTCCCTCACTTCTGCTATCTCTAACACTAAAGGCCCCGTCTCACATAGCGAGATCGCTGCTGAGTCACAAGTTTTGTGACGCAACAGCGACCTCCATAGCGATCTCGCTATGTGTGACACGTACCAGCGATCAGGCCCCTGCTGCGAGATCGCTGGTCGTGTCAGAATGGCCTGGACCTTTTTTTGGTCGTTGAGGCCCCGCTGACATCGCTGAATCGGTGTGTGTGACACCGATCCAGCGATGTCTTCACTGGTAACCAGGGTAAACATCGGGTTACTAAGCGCAGGGCCGCGCTTAGTAACCCGATGTTTACCCTGGTTACCAGCGTAAATGTAAAAAAAAACAAACCGTACATACTCGCCTTCTGATGTCCGTCAGGTCCCTTGCCGTCTGCTTCCTGCTCTGTCTGCCGGCCGTACAGTGAGAAGTGAGAGCACAGCAGTGACGTCACCGCTGTGATCTGCTCTCACTTTCCGGCCGGCAGTCAGAGCAGGAAGCAGACGGCAAGGGACCTGACGGACATCAGAAGGCGAGTATGTACGGTTTGTTTTTTTTGGTAACCAGGGTAAACATCGGGTTACTAAGCGCGGCCCTGCGCTTAGTAACCCGATGTTTACCCTGGTTACCCGGGTGCTGCAGGGGGACTTCGGCATCGTTGAAGACAGTTTCAACGATGCCGAAGTCGTTCCCCTGATCGTTGGTCGCTGGAGAAAGCTGTCTGTGTGACAGCTCCCCAGCGACCACACAGCGACTTACCAACGATCACGGCCAGGTCGTATCGCTGGTCGTGATCGTTGGTAAATCGCTATGTGAGACGGGGCCTTAAGAGAATGCAGTGAGGGAGCAGAAACACCTGTCAGAACCAGGAGCCATGCTTTGACAGATTTTTAACATTTTTGCAAAAGCATACAGGTAGATTGGGAAGCATGGTGGCTCAGTAATCAGCACTGTTGCTTTGCAGCGCTGGGGTCCTGGGTTCAAATCCCACCAAGGACGACATCTGCAAGTCGTATGTATACTTTCCCTTTGTTTGTGGGGTGTGGTGAAATATATATATATATATATATATATATATATATATATGTGTGTGTGTAGTGACATATGTCTAGGGTTATATGTGTGACTAGTGATAATGTAAAGGCAGGTCTCACCCAGGTGTTAATGTGTATCTTCCTGAGACAAGCAGACTTCTGTCCCCAAATCTCACCAGGGGGTCGTGCTCAGATCCAAGAAGAAAGGGAACATTTGACACCTCCTAGCTCTTGGAAGGAAGATGTTAATTACAGCCTGATAGTATCTCTGTGACAGCTGTTATACAAAGGATCTCAAGAGAAAATAATATATTCATTGGGGGCGTGGCCGTGGTCCAATCAAAAACCAAGCAATTATGATATTAACCTGAGGGGCTGTTCTAGAAACCTGACCTCCAGACCAAAGTTATAAATTAGACCTGTATACAGAGGCACGTGTTCACATGTGAGGGCAGCCGATGCTGATGTGTTCCACCAACTCAGGAGCAGAAAGCAAACTACCAAGTTAAATGAATGTCTTTTTATCATATTTTTATAACTTTTCTTACTGTAAGCACTGAACCTTTTTTGTATTAAAGTATAAAACTTTAACAAGTTGAACCTTGAATGTTCTAAAAGAATCCATAGCCTAAGGTGTGTGAGCCTTATGAGTGATAGACATTATTAGTACTAATATTTCCGGGACTCATCGCCCGTGTTATCGGTGAGTGGTGGCAGTGTGTATGAGCGGGTGTGTGGCCTGGGTCAGTGTGTGATTTATGCTCCCATTACAGCATAGGACAGAGGTTGAATGCTGGACTGAGAGAGGGGAGATAGATTAACCCTTGCAGGCACAACCCAAGTCATGTGCTGAGAGCGGGCACGTGACGAATTAGTTACACCATGGAGAAGGGATCCGTGACATGTGGGTTCTCTAGTTTCCTCCCACATGCCAAATTCATACTGATAGGGAATTTATATTGTGAGCCCCAATGGGGACAACAATGCTGACGTCCGTAATGCGCTGTGTAATTAATGGTGCTATATAAGTGAGTATTTTATCTTTGTATTTAAGAAGCAAATGAACAATTGAAAAAATATGTGCAAAAGAGTACATAGCTATGTACATATAATCTCATTAAATGTGGAAGGTTTAAATGGATTATATGATGTCCTGGGATCCGCGGATCTGTTGTAGTGTGTATAGGAACCTGGTAGCAAGAGTCTAATTTCCCTGCAGTGCCACCACTGGCCAAGTGAAGTATTACACAGCTACTATTAACATCAATGGGCAGTCCATATAACTCAGGGACGTGCTGGGTCCTCCAGAGCTAGAGACATTCTTAGTAGCCATGCTCTACTCTGAATAATAGATGAGCGTCCAGAATGGGGGATATTGCTCCATTAGGGCATCTGAAAGTGTGTTTTGTAAAGTAGACAACCCCGTTTTACTCCAAGAGAAAAGGTCACTATGTGTAAGCATGGTTTCTTATAACAAATGTGTTATTTTATTGACAGATTAGAGATGGCTCTTCTGCAGAGTCTACGCTCATTGAAAAATATTGTGGTTCAGAGGTGCCCCCCGCTATTTATTCCACTCAGAGGAGCTTGTATGTCCAGTTCGTCACTGACGTCTCCAGCACTAATCACGGTTTCATGGCTTCGTACCAGTCTGTGGTAGAAGGTAACTCTGCTACTTTACATTATTATAGTCCAGAGCTACAGTCATAATACTGCTGGCTTTTATTGATTGCAGTACTCACCACAAGCATCTTAACTAGGCTCTTAATGCTGGGGGGCAGGTAGTTTTAACAATATCAATGACTGAATACTGTACACTTACCACTAGGTAAATTACCAAGGCCTGCAGGGAATGCTGTGAGATCTCAGCTCTGAAGGTTGCAAAAGTATGAATTCAGCTCTAGACTATTATATAGGCTGTAAATTAAGATCAGTGGATCATACTGTAGGTGCAATGGAAGATTTAGGCAAGGCTCAGAATCTCCTGGCCAGATTTATGATGTCCATGTAGTATTCGGGCTTCCTGATACTACTTATACTAATTCCAATGAGATCCCTTAGTTTCCAATAATTAATGTTACCTTTTATAATAAGACACATGCTCAACCTAATTGTCTTAATTACTCTTCCCACTTACACTCTAAAATACAAATATAGAAAAGCTGTTCTGGTCAAGTGATTGTCTCACCGTGAGAACTGCTAAAAATGAAGCTGGATTTGGTTTTTGAAACCTTTAGTGATCAGCAGTGATCGCTGCTGGAAGTTACGCCGTCCATCTGTACTTCTCCCATAGAGTGGCCACTAGAGGAGAAACAAAGTATTACATGATAACTAGTTAAAAGGTTACTTCCCACCCAAAAAAACAAATTACCTCTTTTCATAGAATGGGTTATAACTTGATGATCGTTGGGAGTCTGACCACTGAGACCCTAAGCGTGATCCCGCGACAGAACTCTGGAACCTAAAATGGAGTGGAGGTGCGCATGCTCGACCTCTGCTCCAGTCATTTACTATGGGACTGTCAGAGAAAGGCACACAGTGTTATCGATCTCCTATGGATAGGGGATTACTTGTTTGTTTTTTTAGGGGAAAATAACCCACTAACTTAATTGTCATCCCTGTAATGCATGGGAGTGCAGGGTCTACCAGAAAGGAACCGGTCTTTCAGAGTAATTCTTCATTCTGGCACATAAAGGGGCGTCCCAAGTAGTGCCCCCCATCTACAACATCTCTATGCTCTAATATGACATATCAACAGGGATGTTAAACCAAAATGTAATATTATTTTTTTAATGCTGAATCTCATTTTTTTTGACAGGTTGTGGAGCAACAATGACTACCCCAGAGGGCACCATTAATAGCCCAGGTTACCCCGATAATTACCCCCACCGTCTTAATTGCATGTGGTTCATTACAGTCGCTCCTGGAAATCTAATACGTCTATCCTTTTCTGCATTCAATCTCGAGCATGATGATTCGTGTAAATACGATTATTTAGAGATATACGATAATGCAACAGACACCACGGGACAGAAAACTGGAAGGTAATCCGATGTGTCTCATCACTATCCTGTTTCACATACCGATTAGTTAATATGGGGCGAGAGGGTCCAATCCTCTTTGCTGCTACCCCTTTATTTATGTTTCTTGGGAACCTGTATAGGGCTCCTCTCTCCAAGATTGCGATGTACTAGCTCAAGGGTCATAGAAAGAAACATGGCCTAGGAAACGAACACCTAACCCTTCTTTCTTGGGTCGCCAAAAAATGGCACCATAATGGTGAGCCAATCTTAATCTTTGCCATTAGGAACCCTTTCTTCGACGCATTCAGCTGAGTGTGTTGTTAATAATTAAAGGGGTTATCCTCTCACCTACACAATGGGTACTTTTTGTAAAAAAAAATATTGTCTAGACAAACGCTTTAAAGGGATTATCTGTTAAAAACAAGTTATCATCTATCCATAAGATGAGTAATAACTTATTGATTTGTGGGGGTCCGATCACTGGGACCTGTAATGATCGACAGAAAGGGGAACTTTTATCCCAGTTTGAATCGAGTGGCAGTGTGCGTGCTCAACTGCTGCTCTATTCGTTCCCCATGAGGCTGCCGAGCGCTGCACTCTTTTTTTTTTTTCTGGTAGCCACATAGAGAATGAATGGAGCAGTGACGGGCATCCGATCCCACCTCGTATGAAAATTCCCCTTTTTGCCGTTCGATAGTGGTCCCAGTGCTCATACTTCCACCTGGACAACCCCTCTAGGTGTTATTGCAGCGCCCCAGAGTCCTGGTCGTTGCAGTACTGTGGCTCCGCCACTAAGGGGAGCTATGGTACGTCTGATGGCACTGAAGGAGTTCATCTGATCAGGTATCACAGACACCAATAGATTTCACTGCCGGGCCTCCAGGGGGAGCTAAGGGTTCTATTTACTAGGCCACTCTCCACAACACTGGTAAAACTGGGGGTCAGGCAGGAAGTTAGACAGAAAGCTGACTGGATGGGAACCAGGCAACACCCTGTGGCAGAGGGTGTTGCGGGAGAAGATTCAGTAGGGTCCCTGTCAGGGGTGGGATCCTGACAGGGGCTTGGCAACTTGAGCGAACGTAACGGGACCGTGCCTGCACAGTATAGCGGCGGTGCCCAAGAAGGGACTGGAAGCGAGATAGATTGTGCTGAGTGAGAAACGAGATCAAAGCAGAAGGAGAATACCAGTAGGGGTCGTGCTGTAAGACCGAGGCAACATCCTACTGAGGCGCAAACAACCGGTGGCCGGAACGCCGAAGGAAGTATTTCTACAGACAGCTTCAGGCAATACTTCGAACCTACGGCAGGACAGTCAGTCTCAGGCGGGCTGTCTCACCTTAATCACCTATGCAGTCTTGGGGGGCAACTTGTGGAGAGGGGCGACTCTAGGGTCCCGGAAGAGCTCCGAGCCTACCCGTCAAACGGGTGCCGTCTTGACCGCAACATCAGGGAGGGACGGAGATTAGCAGAAGATCATCTAATCGAGTTGTGAGGGAACTTAAGAAACAGACACAACAGTTGTGGGGACTTTCCGTAAGCACAGCAGGGAAGGACTACAACACATAGCGCAAGAAGGAAGGCACAGATTTCCACCTGTGAAGAGAACTCTGGAAGTGCCATTGGACCGGCCGGACTTGCGCAGCCTGGTGATCTGGATTCCGGACTGAGGACCCAGAGATCATCAGTAAAGAGGTAAAGAGACTGCAACCCGTGTCCTCGTTATTTGCTGCACTGCACCACTACATCGCATCACTACAGCCTCACCACCGCTACCACTACCTACTTCTATCATCATTACTGACTGTGCGCCCCTCGGCAGGGTCACGGGCCGGGCCTAGCCACCGTGACAACCCCAGAGCAGAAGCTCAGAGGCCCGGTACCGGGTACCCCTCGGCCCTGCGGCAGTGGGGGCGCCGCAACTTGGCGTCACGAACAGGATCTACTTAAGCCTGAAGAATCAGGTCATGTGTGCCTTGGGACTGTGATTTACTGTGCCTGGACTGTACTTTATTGAAAGGACTGTGCTGTACCATTAACCGCCAAAACCACCGCCATTGCTGCGCTGAGGAGAAGCACAGGAGAAGAAGAGGGGCGTGGAATAGGCGTAGACAAACTAAAAAGCGCGAAGAACCATGACCGCCCAGTCTAAATATTGTTGCATGCTAAGGGCGGGCCCATCGACAGGAGAGATCCGCCTCTTGATCTTCTATGGCGGGCAGAGGCCGAAGAAACGAAACTATGACTCAGATGAGGTGGAACTGGAGACCCGGGAAGGCCTGCAGAAAAGGATGGCCCTACATCGACCCCCGTCACCAGTGGATTACTCTGATATGCCCCCGCTGGAAGACTTGTACCCTTGGGAGCTGCCGATGGGGCATCCCGTACCTGGACAGTCCCCGGTTGAAATGCCTTCCACAGGAGAGGGGAGCGGCGCCGGAGGAGTTACCGCAAGTGAAGGTACCCAGCGCCGCGGCCCCTGGGAAGGCCACCTCACCCCTGCATATGGCCCGGCCACGGCTGCTATCAGTGACGCCCCGGTATCCCCACCAATTGACACCAAGGCGCTGGGGGGGCATGACCTCGGGCCCTTCCCCTGGGGGGAATACCGAAACTACCTGATCGCGGAGTTCCAGCGAGAAGTGGAGCGGGAGGCGCGCGGAGAGCTGCTGGAGGGCTCCCTGCCGAAGTGGGGCGTCGTGATTGTGTACCTGCCCCAAACGGGAAAGGGCTTCGTGCAAGAGATCGGGACAGCCTTGAGAGTCCGCATCACCCAGGATGAAGTGGAGCCTTGCCTGAGCGGGAACGACGCTAAGTCTGTCCTGAAGCCGGGGGATGTGGTCACGTACCGCCGGCACCTGAAAGGAAGCAGATGGTGAACCCGGGACATGCAGCGCTGCACCGCCGTCCTGGCGGTATCCCGCACTGAGGGGGAGGAGCTTGCCGCTGAAGCCGCCGCTGCTGCGGCCGCCGCTGCCAGCATCATCCATCGGCCCACGCAGACCCTCATTGCAGCGCACGACCTGGTCGTGCAGAAGACCCGAACCCACGGGGTACACCTGGCCGCGGGAGTAAGCTTGGAATCCAGTTTATCCGACCCGCAGAGAGCCACTTGCCAGGTAAAGCCTCGGTGGGGGCTGCCTCCTGAGTAATGACTAAGGAAGAACACTGTGAAAATGTATATAGTTCGTTTAACTGTTGTTTTCTGAATTGCTGCTGAACCCGTATAGGGTTAACTTTTAAAGGGGTCTCTTTGTTGACCTGGGATCCCTATTGTTTTGTTTGTTTTTCCACGTTTTGCAAAGGTTTCCAGAACTGCCGCGATCATGAACAGTGCATGATACAAACTTATTGTAAATAGTTTGCACCTTCTTAAAGGCGCTTCCTACTGGTTTTACTTAAAGAGAGACTCTTTGCGAAGATACCGCACCGGAGCCTTTGCTGAGTATGGACTGGTAGCCTGAGAAGATATGCTACCTCATAAAGACTTGATCCCCTCTTAAAGGGGATGTTCAGCTGTGTACTTATGAGTGATACTGCTTTAGAACAGTAAAGTGATAACGATGCTTTGAAAGAAAATGATAATGTTTACATGTAGAAGTTATGTGTATTGAACTGGTTAACTGTAAAAAGAAATGCTGATAATGTTCCTTAGAAGAAAGTGCGAGAGCTAGAAGAAAGATGCAGTAGGCCCGTAGGGGTAGACACAGTGTCCTGCATAGTTACTAGTAAGAGAGTAATGATGAAAGTTGATGTTATAAGAAAATAGTTGATAATGTTGATAGAAAATGGGGATAGAAGGTAAACCCTGAGTCCTCCGTAGAAAGTTAGTTTGTTGTAAAGAAAGAGTTAATGATGTGTTACAGAGGACAGAAAGTGAGCCCGTAGGGGTTAGTCAGTGAGTCCTCCTAGGAGCCATACGAAGATGGCTCAGTGGTCCTAAACCAAAAGTATGTTATGTTCTATACTAGGTATAGTAGTTGAAAAGACAGAAGGCTCGGGCTGAAAGGAGCGGTCCTGTAAGAAAGGAGAGGCAGTAGGTCTGGTGCCGTTAGGACAGGCGGTCCTGCAGATTTAAAGAAGGAGAATGTAAAAGTTAAATTGCCTTATAATGTGATTATAAGAAGGTCTTTAGTGGATTTAGAGTGTACGTCCTTTAAAGGCAATGTTAAATTATTGTTCCAGAAATTGTACTAAGTAGAATACCCGGTTGGGTAGGAAAAGTTATTTATAGCATGTTGCTATGTTATTTAACCATGTTTGTAACATTCAAGTGTCCTCACCTCCCATAAAGGGAAGCTCTGTTCAAGTATACTTATTGTTATTTGCACTCAACTAAATGTATGTCTTTTTGCTAACTTGTATTGTTGTTTTCTTCCCAGTCCCGGAGTACTGGATTTAACCGGGGGGGAGTGCAGCGCCCCAGAGTCCTGGTCGTTGCAGTACTGTGGCTCCGCTACTAAGGGGAGCTATGGTACGTCTGATGGCACTGAAGGAGTTCATCTGATCAGGTATCACAGACACCAATAGATTTCACCGCCGGGCCTCCAGGGGGAGCTAAGGGTTCTATTTACTAGGCCACTCTCCACACACAGGTAAAACTGGGGGTCAGGCAGGAAGTTAGACAGAAAGCTGACTGGATGGGAACCAGGCAACACCCTGTGGAAGAGGGTGTTGCGGGAGAAGATTCTGTAGGGTCCCTGTCAGGGGTGGGATCCTGACAGGGGCTTGGCAACTTGAGCGAACGTAACGGGACCGTGCCTGCACAGTATAGCGGCGGTGCCCAAGAAGGGACTGGAAGCGAGATAGATTGTGCTGAGTGAGAAACGAGATCAAAGCAGAAGGAGAATACCAGTAGGGGTCGTGCTGTAAGACCGAGGCAACATCCTACTGAGGCGCAAACAACCAGTGGCCGGAACGCCGAAGGAAGTATTTCTACAGACAGCTTCAGGCAATACTTCGAACCTACGGCAGGACAGTCAGTCTCAGGCGGGCTGTCTCACCTTAATCACCTATGCAGTCTTGGGGGGCAACTTGTGGAGAGGGGCGACTCTAGGGTCCCGGAAGAGCTCCGAGCCTACCCGTCAAACGGGTGCCGTCCTGACCGCAACATCAGGGAGGGACGGAGATTAGCAGAAGATCATCTAATCGAGTTGTGAGGGAACTTAAGAAACAGACACAACAGTTGTGGGGACTTTCCGTAAGCACAGCAGGGAAGGACTACAACACATAGCGCTAGAAGGAAGGCACAGATTTCCACCTGTTAAGAGAACTCTGGAAGTGCCATTGGACCGGCCGGACTTGCGCAGCCTGGTGATCTGGATTCCGGACTGAGGACCCAGAGATCATCAGTAAAGAGACTGCAACCCGTGTCCTCGTTATTTGCTGCACTGCACCACTACATCGCATCACTACAGCCTCACCACCGCTACCACTACCTACTTCTATCATCATTACTGACTGTGCGCCCCTCGGCAGGGTCACGGGCCGGGCCTAGCCACCGTGACAACCCCAGAGCAGAAGCTCAGAGGCCCGGTACCGGGTACCCCTCGGCCCTGCGGCAGTGGGGGCGCCGCATTATTACCCTATTTAATTTTTTGACCAAAAAGAAGGTCACTTGTGGAATTCCCACGCCACATCCATTTAAACCCCTCTATTCCCTATTTGACAAGGTTTGATTGAAAAATACCCAATAGTTTCATATCTTTATTACGCCTGCCATCTTGTTCTCTAAATACATAATCTTTGGTGGAGATCTTGGCCCAAGTTAAAAAAAAATATATCTCTTCAGCGCATTATATATTTTGTCATAAATGAGTCCAAATCGTTCAGAAGTGACGTAGGATGTGATAAACGAACAAATATGATATGAATGTGTAAACTCAAGTCACTTGTAACATTTCCTACAGATACTGCGGGAAATCCATCCCCCCAACAATAACCAGTAGTGACCGCACCATGGTCGTATTGTTCGTTACCGATTTCGTCACAGGTGCTGAAGGATTTTCAGCTAACTATGTGTCCATCAATGCATCCACGGGTAAGTTCTACTAACAACAGGTGTAATCTGTTGTTAAATCCTACCTAAGTACCTTAAATACACAGTATAATTTGATGTTAAATCTTACCTAAGTACCCTAAATACACATCACTGAAATGTTTTAAGCAATGAATCTTTCTTGTAAAGAAGAATGTGACAAGAGCTAATGCCACAATTATGGTAAAAAAAAAAGATTTTTGGGTCTAGTAAATATATAACCCGGATTCATTAGTGCATTTGTGCCTTTTTTGTCTAGTTTTTGCTGTTTTTCACTTATTTTTCATTTGCGCCTTATTCTTTTGATGGGCACATTTTTTTTTTTTTTAAGTCAAGTTGATTTTATATTTGTTCATCTGTTTTATTATGTTCATCATCGTGGGCGGGGGGTTTCCTGGAAAATTAATGAATTTTGCACAAAAGTACTGAAACACTAATGAATTTCATTAATGCGCCATTTTGTACAGTATTTGGTGCCAAAAAATTTCAACAAATACTACAAAACAAAAATAAGACTCCAAAAAAATTATGACTCAGCCCAATTAATGCAATCGCACCTGGGACTTTTAACCCTTGCATACAGTATATTATAGCTGTATTAATTCCTACTCGTACGTACTGTCCTCTGGATTTTCGGGATCTATAACAAGCAAGTATAGCGTGTCTAGAACTGCAAAAATGCAGAAATAATTCTAAAATGTCTCAGGAATTCCTCTCCTTTTCCTTGGTATAAAGAAGTCTTCTATGATCAGTCATCCCCCTCCTCCTTCTCCTATGTTCAGTTATCTGTGCATTATATGAATCTGTTACTGAGTAGGGGGTCCCCATGAAACTGCTTGCACAGGGACCCCCCAGCAATCTGGATCCATGCCTGCAGAAAACCTATGGAAGCCAGAAATATACACAAATATAAACTTTCATTGTTGACCACCATAGCAACCTATCACATCACAGCTTTAATTTTACCAATGCTGTTTAAAATATGAAAGCTGAGCTCTGATTGGTTGCTATGAGGAACAAAGACCATTTTGATAATTGAGGCCTAAAGTTTTTTTTCCTTTAATTTTGAGAGTGTAAAGCTATGTTCACACATTGCGGTTTTGCACCATTATTTTTAATGCAAATTTTAAGCTGTGTTTTACAGTACCAGAAAAGTTTATGAGATTTCAGAAATCTCATGATCACACCTTTTTTTTTTTTTTTTTTTTTTTAATCTCTGGCTGATTTGAAAAACTGCATTTTTGCAAACTGCATCATGTCACTTTTTTCAGCATTTTTTTTTTCTGCGTATTTGCAGTGTTTTTTCCTCCATACGAAACAATGGGTAAGTGCAAATGTAATAATGCAGGTATCAGTTTTTCCTGCGTTTTTGGTGCAAAAACTTAAAGGGGTATGCCCATCTCAAACATCCTATCCCAATATGTAGTAGGTGTAATAATATTAATATTACCAAGTACCTCCAATTAGAAATGTAGTGTAGTTTTTCTGATTCGCTATGTCTCTTTCCTCATGTGCAGGCATTGCAGGACCTTAGGTATCCATGGTTAGCTAGTTGCTAATGGTCGTAACCAAGAATACCATAGGTCCTGCAATGCTTGCACATGAGGAAAGAGACATAGCAAATCAGGAGAACTATACTACATTTCTCATTGGCGGTACTTGCTAATATTATTAACCCTGTAAGGAAGTTAAATCATGTTTTTGGGGCCACTAAACGTTACCAACATGCACAAGAGACAAAAACGCAGCAGAAAATCAGCAAAACCTGCAACATGTGAACATAGACGTAAAATTGTCATGTTAGTCATTAAATTTGTACTTTTGAGGGTAAATTGCCTCTTGGTCATACAAAGCTTAGAACAAAGAAAAACAGAATATTTTGTTAGAAACGTTGTGGTAGGATTGGAAGGCCGTAAACACGTCGATGAAATGCCAGGTGGATACTGTTGTGCGGCGTTTGGCATCTACATTACAATTCCTGTAATGGGCCTCCGTGCTGGATTTGTGGCAAGCCTCTGCTCTGAGTATGTGCCAGCCCTGGCCACCGGCTTCCAGGAATACGAGTGTTCCCGTTCCCTGCGGTCATGTAGTTATGAAGGATATAATATGGATTCTATTACTTTTTTTTCTTGACATCCTGCCAGGTCTTGAATATAAAAGCTATTTGTTTTACATTTCACTAAGACCCTGGAAAAAGTTCTGCAGTCGGAAAATGAGACCAAACACTCAACGGGATTTCTATATGTTTGTTGCTAGGCAACACTGCGTATTCCGGCGCACAAGGCAATGCCCTGTGTGAACGAGGCATCATATTAGCTGTATGGAGCAGATGTTACTTGCAGGATGGTCGTTTGAGATCCCAGCGTAAAGGGTTAACAGGAGTGATGGAATCAGGAGGAGGTGGATCGGCAGCCGTCCCGTTTCCCACACATGTTCTCGGGTCTTTGCAAAGATCCAAGGCTTAAAAAGCATTTGCTCAATTGGGCTAAAATGATTTTACGGCCATGTGCATGAGCCCTTAACCCCTTCCTGACATCTGACGTACTATCCCGTCGAGGTGACCTGGGCCTATCTGACCCTCGACGGGATAGTACGTCATAGCCGATCGGCCGCGCTCACGGGGGGAGCGCGGCCGATCGCGGCCGGGTGTCAGCTGCATATCGCAGCTGACATCCGGCACTATGTGCCAGGAGCGGTCACGGACCGCCCCCGGCACATTAACCCCCGGCACACCGCGATCAAACATGATCGCGGTGTACCGGCGGTATAGGGAAGCATCGCGCAGGGAGGGGGCTCCCTGCGGGCTTCCCTGAGACCCCCGGAGCAACGCAATGTGATCGCGTTGCTCTGAGGGTCTCCTACCTCCCTCCTCGCCGCAGGTCCCGGATCCAAGATGGCCGCGGCATCCGGGTCCTGCAGGGAGGGAGGTGGCTTACCGAGTGCCTGCTCAGAGCAGACACTTGGTAAGCCTGCAGCCCTGCACAGCAGATCGCAGATCTGGCAGAGTGCTGTGCACACTGCCAGATCAATGATCTGTGATGTCCCCCCCTGGGACAAAGTAAAAAAGTAAAAAAAAAAATTCCCCACATGTGTGTAAAAAAAAAATAAAAAAAATATCCTAAATAAAGAAAAAAAAAAAAAATTATTCCCATAAATACATTTCTTTAGCTAAATAAAATAAAAAAAACAATAAAAGTACACATATTTAGTATCGCCGCGTCCGTAACGACCCAACCTATAAAACTGCCCCACTAGTTAACCCCTTCAGTAAACACCGTAAGAATAAAAAAAAAAAAACGAGGCAAAAAACAACGCTTTATTACCATACCGCCGAACAAAAAGTGGAATAACACGCGATCAAAAAGACCGATATAAATAACCATGGTACCGCTGAAAACGTCATCTTGTCCCGCAAAAAAAGAGCCGCCATACAGCATCATCAGCAAAAAAATAAAAAAGTTATAGTCCTGAGAATAAAGCGATACCAAAATAATTATTTTTTTCTATAAAATAGTTTTTATCGTATAAAAGCGCCAAAACATAAAAAAATGATATAAATGAGATATCGCTGTAATCGTACTGACCCGACGAATAAAACTGCTTTATCAATTTTACCAAACCCGGAACGGTATAAACGCCTCTCCCAAAAGAAATTCATGAATAGCTGGTTTTTGATCACTCTGCCTCACAAAAATCGGAATAAAAAGCGATCAAAAAATGTCACGTGTCCGAAAATGTTACCAATAAAAACGTCAACTCGTCCCGCAAAAAACAAGATCTCACATAACTCTGTGGACTCAAATATGGAAAAATGACAGCTCTCAAAATGTGGTAACGCAAAAAATATTTTTTGCAATGAAAAGCGTCTTTCAGTGTGTGACGGCTGCCAATCATAAAAATCCGCTAAAAAACCCACTATAAAAGTAAATCAAACCCCCCTTCATCACCCCCTTAGTTAGGGAAAAATAAAAAAATTAAAAAATGTATTTCCATTTTCCCATTAGGGTTAGGGTTAGGGTTAGGGCTAGAGTTAGGACTAGAGTTAGGGCTAGGGTTAGGGTTAGGGCAAGGGTTAGGACTAGGGTTAGGGCTAGGGTTGGGGCTAGAGTTAGGACTAGAGTTAGGGCTAGGGTTAGGGTTAGGGCAAGGGTTAGGACTAGGGTTAGGGCTAGGGTTGGGGCTAGGGTTAGGGCTAGGGTTAGGGTTGGGGCTAGGGTTAGGGCTAGAGTTAGGACTAGAGTTAGGGCTAGGGTTAGGGTTAGGGCAAGGGTTAGGACTAGGGTTAGGGCTAGGGTTGGGGCTAGGGTTAGGGCTAGTGTTACGGCTAGTGTTAGGGCTAGTGATAGGGCTAGGGTTATTGCTAGGGTTATTGCTAGGGTTAGGGCTAGGGTTAGGGTTAGGGTTGGGGCTAGGGTTGGAGCTACAGTTAGGGTTGGGGCTAAAGATAGGGTTAGGGTTTGGATTACATTTACGGTTGGGAATAGGGTTGGGTGTGTCTGGGTTAGAGGAGTGGTTAGGGTTACCGTTGGGATTAGGGTTAGGGATGTGTTTGGATTAGGGTTTCAGTTATAATTGGGGGGTTTCCACTGTTTAGGCACATCAGGGGCTCTCCAAACGGGACATGGCATCCGATCTGAATTCCAGCCAATTCTGCGTTGAAAAAGGAAAACAGTGCTCCTTCCCTTCAGAGCTCTCCCGTGTGCCCAAACAGGGGTTTACCCCAACATATGGGGTATCAGCGTACTCAGGACAAATTGGACATCATCTTTTGGGGTCCAATTTCTCCTGCTACCCTTGGGAAAATACAAAACTGGGGGCCAAAAAATAAGTTTTGTGGGAAAAAAAAGATTTTTTATTTTCACGGCTCTGCGTTGTAAACTGTAGTGAAACACTTGGGGGTTCAAAGTTCTCACAACACATCTAGATAAGTTCCTTGGGGGGTCTAGTTTCCGATATGGGGTCACTTGTGGGGGGTTTGACCTGTTTGGGTACATCAGGGGCTCTGCAAATGCAACATGACGCCTGCAGACCAATCCATTTAAGTCTGCATTCCAAATGGCGCTCCTTCCCTTCCGAGCTCTGTCATGCGCCCAAACAGTGGTTCCCCCCCCACATATGGGGTATCAGCGTACTCAGGACAAATTGGACAACAAAGTTTGGGGTCCAATTTATCCTGATACCCTTGTGAAAATACAAAACTGGGGGCTAAAAATCATTTTTGTGAAAAAAAAAAAGGAATTTTTATTTTCACGGCTCTGCGTTATAAACTGTAGTGAAACACTTGGGGGTTCAAAGCTATCAAAACACATCTAGATAAGTTCCTTAGGGGGTCTACTTTCCAAAATGGAGTCACTTGTGGGGGGTTTTAATGTTTAGGCACATCAGGGGCTCTCCAAACGCAACATGGCATCCCATCTTAATTCCAGTCAATTTTGCATTGAAAAGTAAAATAGCGCTCCTTCCCTTCCGAGCTCTGCTATGCGCCCAAACAGTGGTTTATCCCCACATATGGGGTATCGTCATACTCAGGACAAATTGCACAACAACTTTTGTGGTCTAATTTCTTCTCTTACCCTTGGGGAAATAAAAAAATGGGGGCGAAAAGATCATTTTTGTGAAAAAATATGATTTTTATTTTTACGGCTCTGCATTATAAACTTCTGTGAAGCACTTGTTGGGTCAAAGTGCTCACCACACATCTAGATAAGTTCCTTAGGGGGTCTACTTTCCAAAATGGTGTCACTTGTGGGGGTTTTTAATGTTTAGGCACATCAGGGGCTCTCCAAACGCAACATGGCATCCCATCTTAATTCCAGTCAATTTTGCATTGAAAAGTAAAATAGCGCTCCTTCCCTTCCGAGCTCTGCTATGCGCCCAAACAGTGGTTTATCCCCACATATGGGGTATCAGCGTACTCAGGACAAATTGCACAACAACTTTTGTGGTCTAATTTCTTCTCTTACCCTTGGGGAAATAAAAAAATGGGGGCAAAAAGATCATTTTTGTGAAAAAATATGATTTTTATTTTTACGGCTCTGCATTATAAACTTCTGTGAAGCACTTGTTGGGTCAAAGTGCTCAACACACATCTAAATAAGATCCTTAGGGGGTCTACTTTCCAAAATGGTGTCACTTGTGGGGGGTTTCAATGTTTACGCACATCAGGGGCTCTCCAAATGCAACATGGCGTCCCATCTCAATTCCAGTCAATTTTGCATTGAAAAGTCAAATGGCGCTCCTTCCCTTCCGAGCTCTGCCCTGCGCCCAAACAATGGTTTACACCCACATATGGGGTATCAGCGTACTCAGGACGAATTGTACAACAAATTTTGGGGTCTATTTTCTCCTGTTACCCTTGGTAAAATAAAACAAATTGGAGCTGAAACAAATTTTGAGTGAAAAAAAGTTAAATGTTTATTTTTATTTAAACATTCCAAAAATTCCTGTGAAACACCTGAAGGGTTAATAAACTTCTTGAATGTGGTTTTGAGCACCTTGAGGGGTGCAGTTTTTAGAATGGTGTCACACTTGGGTATTTTCTATCATATAGACCCCTCAAAATGACTTCAAATGAGATGTGGTCCCTAAAAAAAAAATGGTGTTGTAAAAATGAGAAATTGCTGGTCAACTTTTAACCCTTATAACTCCGTCACCCAAAAAAATTTTGGTTCCAAAATTGTGCTGATGTAAAGTAGACATGTGGGAAATGTTACTTATTAAGTATTTTGCGTGACATATGTCTGTGATTTAAGGGCATAAAAATTCAAAGTTGGAAAATTGCGAAATTTTCAAAATTTTCGCCAAATATTCGTTTTTTTCACAAATAAACGCAAGTTATATCGAAGAAATTTTACCACTATCATGAAGTACAATATGTCACGAGAAAACATTGTCAGAATCGCCAAGATCCGTTGAAGCGTTCCAGAGTTATAACCTCATAAAGGGACAGTGGTCAGAATTGTAAAAATTGGCCCGGTCATTAACGTGCAAACCACCCTTGGGGGTGAAGGGGTATCATTGCAATACCAAACCTGTATAGTGTTTTGTGTTTTTTTTTAAATTTGTGGTGTAACCCTTTCACGACCTATGACATATATATATGTCATAGGTCATGCCCCGGCGTTTGAAGCAGGCTCCGCCTCAGAGCTGAATGATCAGCTGTCATGGGCTCCTAACAAACGAGGCTGTTACTATGTTAATCTCTGACAGGGGTATTTAACATGTGCACTCTGGAAGCGCGTCACAAACCTTGCCCATCGGCACCCCTGTCACATGAAGGCGGAGCTCCAATGGGTTGGCATGACAACCGGAGGTCTGCAAAAGACCCCAGTGGTTGCCATTGCAGATCTGCTATGAGCGCCATCCCATGCCTGGCGCTCAAAGCGGATGATCATTTCTGCTACGAATAGCAGGGCTTCACAAGCGATCAGGAGATCGCAGCTTTTCGTCTCCTACAGAGACTATTGAAGCAAGTAAAAAAAAAAGTTTTTAAAAACATCCTTGTATGCATGGCTCCTCATCCCCATCCTTGTCTGCATGGCTCCTTGTCTCCATCCTTGTCTACATGGCTCCTCATCCCCATCCTTGTCTGCATGACTCCTCATCCCCATCCTTGTCTGCATGGCTCCTCATCCCCATCCTTGTATGCATGGCTCCTTATCCACATCATTGTATGCGTGGCTCCTTGTCCATATCATTGTATGCATGGTTCCTCATCCCCATCCTTGTATGCATGGCTCCTCATCCTCATCCTTGTATGCATGGCTCCTCATCCCCATCCCATCCTTGTAGGAATGGCTCCTTGCCTCCATCCTTGTCTACATGGCTCCTCATCCCCATCCTTGTCTACATGGCTCCTCATCTCCATCCTTGCATACATGGCTCCTCATCCCCATCCTTGTATGCGTGGCTCCTTATCCACATCATTGCATGCATGGCTCCTCATCCCTATCCTTGCATACATGACTCCTCATCCCCATCCTTGTCTGCATGGCTCCTCATCCCCATCCTTGTATGCATGGCTCCTCATCCCCATCCTTGTATGCATGGCTCCTTATCCACATCATTTTATGCATGGCTCCTCATCCCTATCCTTGCATGCATGGCTCCTCATCCCCATCCTTGTATGCATGGCCCCATCAAAAAACGTTAAAAAAATAAACCATTATACTAACCTTCCTGCTCTCCCTCACAACGTCTTGTTCTGGTGCCAGCAGCTGCTTTATGCTTGTAAGCAGTGCGTGGCAGGAACGTCATGTGCTGCTCGCAAGCAGAGCACAGCTGCCGGATTACTCACCGCTCCCCACGCCGGGACTATGTGCATGGAGGGCAGTGAGTATTCATTGCTATAATAATAATAATCATCAAGTAACGTGCACAGTGTCAGCCACTAGGCGGTCAAGGGTGCCCGCTACTTAAAGGGAATCTGTCACCCCCAAAATAGAAGGTGAGCTAAGCCCACCGGCATCAGACGCTTATCTACAGCATTCTGTAATGCTGTAGATAAGCCCCCAATGTATCCTGAAAGATAAGAAAAAGAGGTTAGATTATACTCACCCAGGGGTGGTCTGGTCCGATGGACGTCGCAGTCCGGGGCCTCCCATCTTCTTACGATGACGTCCTCTTCTTGTCTTCACGCTGCGGCTCCGGCGCAGGCGTACATTGTCTGCCCTGTTGAGGGCAGAGCAAAGTACTGCAGTGCGCAGGCGCCGGGCCTCTCTGACCATTCCCGCCTGCGCACTGCGGTACTTTGCTCGACCCTTAACAGGGCAGACAAAGTACGCCTGCACCGGAGGCGCAGAGTGAAGACAAGAAGAGGACGTCATCCTATGAAGATGGGAGGCGCTGGACCCGGACCGCGACGCCCATCGGACCAGACCGCACCGGGACCGCCCGTGGGTGAGTATAATCTAACCTCTTTTTCTCATCTTTCAGGATACATCGGGGGCTTATCTACAGCATTACAGAATGCATTCCAGAATGCTGTAGATAAGCCCCTGATGCTGGTGGGCTTAGCTCACCTTCGATTTTGGGGGTGACAGGTTCCCTTTAAGGGAAATGAATATTCACCTCTCTCCATTCCCGCGGGAGTAGCTGCAGGAACCTGGCTTCTGCAGCTGACACTGTGCGCACTATTACAGACAAATGAATATTCACTGCCAGCGCAGTGAGTATTAATTTCTTTTTAGCAGCCGGCACAGGAGTTATCCGCAGCAGTCGGCTCCTGCCTCCTGTGACCCGCTGCTCCGCCACTGCCGCTCCCCTTCCATGCTCTGGACCTTCACTCGAGAATAAGCCGAGGAGGGCGTTTTCAGCACAAAAAAATGTACTGAGAAACTCGGCTTATACTTGAGTATATACGGTATGTAAACTTTGTATAGTCATAAGAGGTGACCCACAGAATAAAGATCACCCTTTATTTCTGCAGCAGGTGAATAGCGCAAACTTTAAAATGTCAAAAAATAGTAGAATTGTTTTTTTTATATTCCTCCCCATGCAGAGTTAAAAGGGATATTCCCATCTCCAAGATCCTATCCCAATATGTAGTAAGTGTAATAATAATAGTAATATAAGGAAATACCTCCAATTAGAAATGTAGTATAGTTCTTCTGATTCGCAATGTCTCTTTCCCCATGTGCAGGGCATTACCCGACCTTAGGTAATCTTTTCTGATTATTGTGTTTTTGCTACTTTTTTTTTTTACAGGATTTTCCCTTCATTTGATGATGTAGATTTGAAGAAGTATTTTTATGCATTTGCTAGGTAGAGAAAGTTTTGATTCTGTACTTAAAATCTCAAGTGTGTTTTTATTTTTACATGTATTTTTACATGAGTCTGATTTTTTCTGTCTTCCTATACAAGCCCATAGAAGGAAAAATCACACCCCAAAATACACACTGTTCAACTTTGCGTGGACAGTTAAATACCGCAGATTTTCTGCCTAAAAAGATGCATTGGAAAAAATGCAGTACTTACACTATGTGTGAATACGGCCTAAGATCCAAAGTTTAGGTGTAAAATCAGGCATGGTGATGGTATATTAGACTCATGCACATTTCGGCCTTGCAGCAGATTAAGCATAAAAAATCCCTGCGAAAAAATCCCTGCGAAAAAATCCCTGCGGGACATAAAGGTCATTAATAAGCCTGACACGCTGAAAATGACATGATTATGTATCTTGTAACCTTCCAGACATTACTCAATTAAATAGTTTCTGGATGTGCAATTAATGTAGCGTGACCGTGTATAATACTTGCCTAGACTTATATTCTGGACACAGATTATTTTACCAATAAGGCTGGCCCGATATAATACAGCAAGGTGGTAGTAGAAATGTGTGTAACATGAATCACAAACTTACCAGAACATAAAGGCCCCTATTCAGCAATGAGTTTACGACAATTTTCTGGTGTAAAACTGTTAGGAAAATAACAACATTTTTCCAATACTCGTAGTTTCGCAAAAATTTGCGTGTTTATGCCACTCCTGGTCAGCTACATCTATTTTTTGTCAAGAAGATGGAGCTTGCCCAGGACAGGGCATGGCCATGCTTGGCCAAAAACCAATTAAATTACCACAGATATATGCTCTTGAGTACATTGCTTTCAGTGGCACACATAAGATAACAGATACCCCAAAGTCATTAAGAATTTTTCTTTAACAAGTTGGCGCATCATGATTACACCAAAAACGAAAACTTCACTACACAAAATGCCAGACTTGATAAATCGGGGCCATAATTATTACATGTTTACCTTCTGGTGAACACATTTAATCTATTTTTACTGCTTGCTAACTCATTCTTCAGCCAGCTGTATGCCTGTAAAAGCCAAACGGTGAAACATTTTTAATTAAACCCAAATGCAAAAGCATATTTTTAACCCATAATACATGCATTTAAGTACAAACAAAAGTCTGCAAAGGTATCCAGAACCTAAGTTTCACTGACGTGACTATTTACTGTAATTAGTGATGAGCGAGTGTACTTGTTGCTCGGGTTTTCCTGAGCACACTCGGGTGACCTCCGATTATTTTTTAGTGCTCCGAGATTTAGTTTTCATCGTGGCAGCTGAATGATTTACAGCTATTAGCCAGCCTGAGTACATGTGGGGGTTGCCTAGTTGCTAGGGAATCCCCACATGTAATCAAGCAGGCTAGTAGCTGTAAATCATTCAGCTGCCGTGATGAAAACTAAATCTCCGAGCAGTCATAAATACTCGGAGGCCACCCGAGCAACGAGTACACTCGCTCATCACTAACTGTAATGTTTTCTTATTTAAGCTCCAAAATGATATCTCGGACTCCAGGGCTGAACTGGCCATCTGGCAACTTTGGCAAGTGCCAGAAGGGCCTGTCTGGTCATGGGCTGCCTTGTCTGCTACGTTGTTAACAGAATCGGTGTTCTCAAGACACCCATACTGTTAAAAGTTGTGATGGAGCACAAAGATGCTGACTTCGTCACTTACCCCAATAGCCCACGGGTATCAATAGACATATTGGTCTTGTAGAAAGTCTTCTTTTCCTCCATCCAGGGTAATATTAGTAATATATCCCTTCTGGTTCATTGGGATGGGGACAACATGGGCCTGTGTGATTTCAAATGCCAGGAATGAATTTCAGCCCCAGTCCGCACCTGCTCGGATTCTCAGGGAACCTGTAGCTGAAATAAAGCTGCTGGATAAAACACACTTAAAAGATCCCAGCGGTACAGATATATAATGTTTCTTTTTTTTGCATAATGCTTTCCCAGCGGTCTATAAAATACTTAGCTTTTCAAGGGATTGTCCATTTTTTGCTAGAGAGTATCCCCAACATAGGCGCCATCATGTGCGAAAGGCGGCACCTAATGAAATCAATATTCTGTACTTGTACTACGCTTCAGCAAAAGATATTCTTGCTAGTTTTGGATAATAGGTGCAGGTTCTACTTTGGGGGACTTCCTTGATTTCACCCTTTATTAAACTGGTTGTCCCAACTTGAGAAAGTTATTCTGAAATGCTCCACTGGAGCGGAGCAATGAGTGAGCTCTACTCTACCGTCTCCATCAGTCCATTGGAACAGAGCAATGAGTGAGCTTTACTCCACTATCTCCGGCAGTCAGGGCACGTGCCTAGGGCGGCGACATTGCGGGGGGCGGCACCTGAGCAAGGTTTTTTTTGTTTGTTTCTTTTTTAGTCCCGGGTCACAAACGCGACCGATGGCTGTGGTTGGGACATGGATATGGGTGTGACTAGTTGTGAAATGGGTGTGATCAGAGGCGTGGCCTAAAATTTGCCATGGCGCGCTACGCCGCACACTTTATACCTTCTTCCCTTCTTCAAAAGTTGGGAGGTATGGTACCGCATTTGCCAGATCATGGCAAGTGCCGCAAATCCCATAGGGAATGAATGAGGCCGAACGCAGTGTTACTGTAAGTGATCCGTTACGCGGCACATGCAGAAAAACTGACGGATCTGCTGCAAAAGGCGACTTTCACATCAGCGATTCTTGCTAAAGTCACTGCCGATAGAGTCATACTCACCAAAGGGGGAGGCAGCACTAAAAGTGCCTAGGGCAGCAGAAACTGTTATGATCTGGTGGCCTAAGAGCAGCATGGGATGTACTCTGGAGAAGGTGTTACCTGTACTGACCGCAGACCCTGAACCTAACACCGCAACTAGAAGTAGCCATGGAATGTACCTAGCGCTCCCTAGACATCTCGACACAGCCGGAGGACTAATTACCCCTAGAGATAGAAAAGGGAAAACTATCTTGCCTCAGAGAAAACCCCAAAGAACAGGCAGCCCCCCACAAATATTGACTGTGAGAGGAGAGGGAAAAAACATACACAGACTGAAATGAGAATTTAGCAAAGGAGGCCACTTCTAGCTAAATAGAAAGGACAGGACAGAGTACTATGCGGTCAGTATTAAAAAAACCTAGAAAATATCCACCACAGAAAATACAAAAACTCCACAGCTAACTAAAGATATGGAGGGTATATCTGCATCTCCAGAGATACCAGCTTGGCTAAAAAAAATCCTAATACAGACCAAGCTGGACAAGACAAACATAGAAAGGAACTGAGCAATAAGACCACAACATGTGGACAGCAAATCAAGGCCAGAACTTATCTTTGATGAAAAGAACTGCAAAGCAGAAGGAACCAGGCAGGGATGTGAATCCTCCAGGAACAATGGACAACTGGCACTGACTAAAGGGTGAAGCAAGACTAAATAGCCCTGTCCAAATTGCAAAAGGTGAAAACACCTGATAAATGCTGTGATTCAGAGACAGCAGCGCTACCACTTACAACCACCGGAGGGAGCCCAAGAGCAGAATTCACAACAGTACCCCCCCCCCTTGAGGAGGGGTCACCGAACCCTCACCAGAGCCCCCAGGCCGATCCGGACGAGCCAAATGAAAGGCACGAACCAAATCATCAGCATGAACATCGGAGGCAACAACCCAAGAATTATCCTCCTGGCCATAACCCTTCCATTTGACAAGATACTGAAGCCTCCGCCTCGAAAAACGAGAATCCAAAATCTTCTCAACCACATACTCCAACTCCCCATCAGTCGACACCGGGGCAGGAGGATCAACAGAGGGAACAACGAGCACCACATATTTCCGCAACAAAGATCTATGAAAAACATTATGGATGGAAAAAGAGGCTGGAAGGGCCAAACGAAAAGACACTGGATTGATAATCTCAGAAATCCTATAAGGGCCAATAAACCGAGGCTTAAACTTAGGGGAAGAAACCTTCATAGGGACATGACGGGAAGACAACCAGACCAAATCCCCAACCTGAAGCCGGGAACCAACACAGCGACGACGGTTAGCAAAACGCTGAGCCCCCTCCTGAGACAACACCAAATTGTCAACAACATGAGCCCAAATTTGCTGCAACCTGTCAACCACAGAGTCCACCCCAGGACAGTCAGAAGGCTCAACCTGCCCTGAAGAAAAACGAGGATGAAAACCAGAGTTACAAAAGAAGGGTGAAACCAAGGTAGCAGAACTAGCCCGATTATTAAGGGCAAACTCGGCCAATGGCAAGAAAGCCACCCAATCATCCTGATCAGCAGACACAAAGCATCTCAAATAAGTTTCCAAAGTCTGATTAGTTCGCTCGGTTTGGCCATTTGTCTGAGGATGAAATGCGGAAGAAAAAGACAAATCAATGCCCAGCCTAGCACAAAAGGCCCGCCAAAACCTAGAAACAAACTGGGAACCTCTATCGGACACAATGTTCTCCGGAATGCCATGCAAACGAACCACATGCTGAAAAAACAATGGAACCAAATCAGAAGAGGAAGGCAACTTAGGCAAAGGTACCAAATGAACCATCTTAGAAAACCGGTCACAAACCACCCAGATAACTGACATCCTCTGGGAAACCGGAAGATCCGAAATAAAATCCATAGAAATATGCGTCCAAGGCCTCTCAGGGACCGGCAAAGGCAAAAGCAACCCACTAGCGCGGGAACAGCAAGGTTTGGCCCGCGCACAAGTCCCACAGGACTGCACAAAAGAACGCACATCCCATGACAAAGAACACCAAAAGGACCTACCAACCAAATCTCTGGTACCAAAAATCCCAGGATGACCGGCCAACACAGAACAATGAACCTCCGAAATCACTTTACTAGTCCATCTGTCAGGAACAAACAATTTCCCCACTGGACAGCGGTCAGGTTTATCAGCCTGAAATTTCTGAAGAACCCGTCGTAAATCAGGGGAGATGGCAGAAAGAATCACCCCTTCTTTCAGAATACCGACCGGCTCAAGGACCCCAGGAGAATCAGGCAAAAAGCTCCTAGAAAGGGCATCAGCCTTAACATTCTTAGAACCCGGAAGATACGAGACCACAAAATCAAAACGGGAGAAAAACAGGGACCATCGGGCCTGTCTAGGATTCAGCCGTTTGGCAGACTCGAGATAAATCAGATTCTTATGATCGGTCAAGACCACAATACGGTGCTTGGCCCCCTCAAGCCAATGTCGCCACTCCTCAAATGCCCACTTCATATCCAACAACTCACGATTGCCGATATCATAATTGCATTCCGCAGGCGAAAACTTTCGAGAAAAGAAGGCACACGGTTTCATCAAGGAACCATCAGAATTCCTCTGAGACAAAACGGCCCCTGCCCCAATCTCAGAAGCGTCAACCTCAACCTGAAAAGGAAGAGAAACATCCAGCTGACGCAACACAGCGGCAGAAGTAAATCGGCGTTTAAGCTCCTGAAAGGCAGAAACAGCCGCAGAGGACCAATTAGTAACATCAGCGCCTTTCTTTGTCAAATCGATCAGGGGTTTAACCACACTGGAGAAGTTGGCGATAAAAATTAGCAAAACCCAAAAATTTCTGAATGCTCTTCACGGATGTGGGCTGGATCCAATCATGAATGGCCTGAACCTTAACCGGATCCATCTCTATAGATGAGGGAGAAAAAATGAAGCCCAAGAAAGAAATCTTCTGTACTCCAAAGAGGCACTTAGACCCCTTCACAAACAAGGCATTATCACAAAGGATCTGAAATACCATCCTAACTTGTTTCACATGAGACTCCCAATCATCTGAAAAAAATCAAAATATCATCCAAATATACAATCATGAATTTATCAAGATAATTGCGAAATATATCATGCATGAAGGACTGAAACACAGATGGAGCATTAGAGAGTCCGAATGGCATCACAAGATATTCAAAATGGCCTTCGGGCGTATTAAACGCAGTTTTCCATTCGTCCCCCTGCTTAATACGAACCAGATTATATGCCCCTCGAAGGTCAATCTTAGTAAACCAACTAGCCCCCTTAATCCTAGCAAACAGATCAGAAAGCAAAGGCAAAGGGTATTGAAATTTGACCGTGATCTTATTCAAGAGGCGATAATCAATACAGGGTCTCAAGGAGCCATCTTTTTTGGCAACAAAGAAAAAACCTGCTTCCAATGGTGAAGAAGATGGCCGAATATGCCCCTTCTCCAAGGACTCCTTCACATAGCTCCGCATGGCGGTATGTTCTGGCACAGACAGGTTGAAAAGTCGGCCTTTAGGGAACTTACAGCCTGGAATCAAGTCAATAGCACAATCACAGTCCCTATGCGGTGGAAGGGAACTGGACTTGGTCTCATCGAATACATCCTGGAAATCTGACAAAAACTCAGGAATTTCAGAAGAGGGGGAGGAGGCAATTGACATCACAGGAACGTCACCATGAACCCCCTGACAACCCCAACTAGTCACAGACATAGATTTCCAATCTAATACCGGATTATGCACCTGTAACCATGGGAAACCCAGCACAATAGCATCATGCAAATTATGCAACACCAGAAAACGACAATCTTCCTGATGGGCTGGCGCCATGCACATGGTCAGCTGTGTCCAAAACTGAGGTTTATTTTTAGTCAACGGTGTAGCATCAATGCCCCTCAAAGGAATAGGACTCTGCAAAGGCTGCAAGGGGAAACCACAACGTCTGGCAAATTCTAAGTCCATTAAATTTAGAGCGGCGCCTGAATCCACAAATGCCATGACAGAAAATGACGATAATGAGCAGATCAGGGTCACAGATAACAGAAACTTAGGTTGTACAGTACTGATGGTAACAGAACTAGCGATTTTCTTGGTACGCTTAGGGCAATCAGAAATAACATGAGCAGATACGGCGCAATAAAAATACAACCTATTCTGACGTCTGAATCGTTGTCGTTCAGCTCTAGACACAATCCTATCACACTGCATAGGCTCAGGACTCCGCTCGGAAGACAATGCCATAGTGTGCACAACTCTGCGCTCGCGCAAGCGCCGATCAATCTGAATGGCCAGAGACATAGAATCATTCAGACCAGCAGGCGTGGGGAACCACACCATAACATCTTTAACGGATTCAGAAAGACCCTTTCTGAAGATTGCCGCCAAGGCATCCTCATTCCATTTAGTCAGAACAGACCATTTTCTAAACTTCTGGCAATATGATTCTGCCGCTTCTTGACCCTGAGACTGGGCCAACAAGGTTTTCTCAGCATGATCCACAGAATTAGGTTCGTCATACAATAACCCAAGCGCCTGAAAAAAGGTGTCTACATTAAGCAACGCCGGATTCCCAGGTTCCAGGGCAAATGCCCAATCCTGGGGGTCACCACGCAGCAGAGATATAATAATTTTAACCTGCTGGATGGGATCACCAGAGGAACGGGGTTTCAGAGCAAAAAACAGTTTACAGTTATTTTTAAAGCTCAGAAATTTGGACCTATCCCCAAAAAAACAAATCAGGAGTTGGAATTCTAGGCTCCAAAACTGGAGTCTGAACGATATAATCGGAAATACCCTGTACTCTAGCAGCAAGTTGATCCACACGAGAAACCAGTCCCTGAACATCCATACCAGCGCCGAACTCTTGAGCCACCCAGAGGCAAAGAGGGAAGAGAAAAAAAAAAACACAACAGACTACAGAAAAAAAATGGCTCAGCACTTTCCTTCCCTTCTTCTGAGATGCGGTTAACTCATTGTTGGCCAGTTGTACTGTTATGATCTGGTGGCCTAAGAGCAGCATGGGACGTACTCTGGAGAAGGTGGTACCTGTACTGACAGCAGACCCTGAACCTAACACCACAACTAGAAGTAGCCGTGGAATGTACCTAGCGCTCCCTAGACATCTCGACACAGCCGGAGGACTAATTACCCCTAGAGATAGAAAAGGGAAAACTATCTTGCCTCAGAGAAAACCCCAAAGAACAGGCAGCCCCCCACAAATATTGACTGTGAGAGGAGAGGGAAAAAACATACACAGACTGAAATGAGAATTTAGCAAAGGAGGCCACTTCTAGCTAAATAGAAAGGACAGGACAGAGTACTATGCGGTCAGTATTAAAAAAACTAGAAAATATCCACCACAGAAAATACAAAAACTCCACAGCTAACTAAAGATATGGAGGGTATATCTGCATCTCCAGAGATACCAGCTTGGCTAAAAAAAATCCTAATACAGACCAAGCTGGACAAGACAAAACATAGAAAGGAACTGAGCAATAAGACCACAACATGTGGACAGCAAATCAAGGCCAGAACTTATCTTTGATGAAAAGAACTGCAAAGCAGAAGGAACCAGGCAGGGATGTGAATCCTCCAGGAACAATGGACAACTGGCACTGACTAAAGGGTGAAGCAAGACTAAATAGCCCTGTCCAAATTGCAAAAGGTGAAAACACCTGATAAATGCTGTGATTCAGAGACAGCAGCGCTACCACTTACAACCACCGGAGGGAGCCCAAGAGCAGAATTCACAACAAGAAACCCTAAATACGGCCCTGCCGGCAGTCCATTGGTACCAACCAATGGGTGAGCTCTACTCCACTGTCTCTGACAGTCCATTGGAACAGAGGAATGAGTCAGGTCTACTCCACTGTCTCTGGAAATCCATTGGAACATAACAATGAGTGAGGTCTACTCCACTGTCTCTGGCAGTCCATTGGGACAGAGCAGTGAGTGAGCTCTACTCCACATTTTAGCAGGGCATTTCAGAGCCTTGTTCTCAGAATCGGTGGGCATCTCAGCAGTTGGTACCCCATCGACCAGTAAGTTATCACCTATTCTTGCAGTAATTTTGGTAAGGTTCCCCCAATATCTTGTCCTGTCCTATGTAGTCCCTCATGTTATAATACATTTGCAGTCCTGCTGTATTATTATACAACGTATAATATTATGTTAAAAAAATGATGTAAAAAAAATTGAATGCGATCATTTTTTTTTCTTTACTAAAACAGCCTGCGATGCGACGTACACAGAAGCCACTGGTGTCTTCTCTTCTCCAAACTATCCTAATAATTACCCCACTAACAAGGAATGTGTATACAGCATCAATGTCGAATTCAACATGCAGATTAAGCTGAACTTCACAAGCTTCAGTCTGGAATCATCACCAAGTTGTGCTAATGATTATGTGGAAATCAGGCAAGTAAAGATTCATTACTGGTGTAAAGACACGAATGATGTCATAAGTGTAAGATCAAATTTTCTCAGACATCATAAGGTCAGGGAATTCCAAGATAGCTTAAGACCACAATGCGTAATCCTATCTCATTCTCCATATGGGCAGGGTGTCACCCGATTGTAGCCGCTGTGTTTCCCAATGCTGCAATTTGCCCCCACGGACAAGTTGCGATTCGTCAGTACGAAGAACAAGTCATCAACAAAATAACATGTCATCGGCCAATCGTTTTACAGGCATGTCCTCAATCCTTTTGTTTAGGCCACGTACTCCAAAATGCTCCACAACATAACGTCCAAGTAGCGAAAGTGACCACTTTATTAGGCCCTGTCTTATCAAAAGTAACTTTGGGGATATGTTCACTGGGTCGATCACCTGGTCACCAGGGACCAGGCAGGAAGTGTCTTAATATATGGTGAAAATGTCCAAGTAGTGAAAGTGACCACATTATTAAGCCCTACAATTAGCGGCTTCGTCTTCAAAGACAGCCATTTTCGGGATGCATTAACTGGGATAATCATCTGATTTTGGCTTCCCTGGCAAACTACAGATTTTGCCTGGGCCAGTTGGAAATTGTAGTATTACTTAGGATGATTGACTATCCATACAGTACATGACGATTGGATTCCACCAGAGCCACGTACATAGCGGCTCTCGATTGTAGCACATAGAGGGGTCCCAAGCAAAGGCATATGGGCAAGAGTGGTCCTTTACAAGACAACCACTGTAAACCTAAAAAAAATATTTCAGAATTCAAAAATCCTTCTTCAAATAACATGTTGGTTGTGTACCTTAATTATATTATCATATTTAACACAACTATGAATAGAGTAACAATTTGAGGTTTGAAAGCCAGCCCACGCGGAACCTTTCTAATACTTCAATAGGCATGATCGATTGTAGAGATCTTACACTAATAATTTTCTTTACGGTGAAACATTTAATTGAATGAGGTTCCTATATAAATTGCAATGTATTTATTTTTTTCAGAGATGGCGGTTATGAAACTTCTCCATTACTTGGACGCTTTTGTGATGAAAGTCCCCCATTAATTATTTCCCATAGTAATAACCTATGGGTAAAATTCAGAAGTAATCCTGCTTCTACATATAATGGATTTGAAGCTCATTGGGAAATCGCTGCCACAGGTAAGGTTATATAGTTTATTTCACAGGTGTTGATGATGCAAGGTTTATATACCTTATGTATGTAATAATGCAAGTTTATTTTTTTATAAAAGAAATAACATACCATTAATCATGTTAGATGGGGCGTATTGAGCCCTTAAGAATGCAGTCAATGTTTTTTTTTTTTCGAGTTGAATTTTTTATGCTTACATATACTGTTGAGATACAATTATATACATTTTTGCAGTAAGATTGCAAAATATATTTCAAAAAAATCTTTTTCCTAATGTGCTACGAATGCAAACTACCGGAAAGTTATGACGTCATTACTAATTACTGACTCATTAGGGTATTTAGGTGGATTGTTGTCATCTATGAGAGAATATTGTGGTCCAGGAAGATGGCGGCTTGCTATTGTTTTTAGCTGTATTCGAGGCATGATTTCATGAGAACCCACATGTCACAGGGTTACCGCGGCAGAGAGGAGTCAGAAGACCACAGCATCTGATTACTCCTGTTCCTGTGCTGAATAGAAGCACTTCACCTTCTTTTTAAACGGTGTAAATTTCTTTTGGCAGTACAGGGGTTGATTGGCCATGTTGAGAGCCCTGGGACCTAGGGCTCTCAGCTGAGCACAGTTAGCCACTCCTATCCCCTATATAATCTGGGTCCTGACTGACACACATTGTCAGAGATAGCTTATGCTGCATGGCTGGGAGGCTAGTATTTGGTGGTTGTATGAATAGGTGTTTGGTGGATTTATCTGTGACTGTTGCTTGGTTTTCCGAGTGTGATAATTCCCTTTCTTCTCCCACTTTGGTTTAACCCCATCCTCCACTTCCCGGTGCATTCCTCTGTTATATATATTTGTATGCCTGGTATTTTCCGTTTCCCCTGTTCATGTTACCTTGTTCGTCTGGTTGGTGTATTACGGTGCACAACTATTCCCCTCTTCCCTGGTTGGGGCAAGGGTACAGATGGAAGGTGGATTCAGGAGATAAGGAAAGGTACATGGCCCCGGCATCTTCACCTTCAGAAGTAACCTGGGGAACAGGGCGAGCTAGGTCGCCCCCTATCTTTAGGGACAGGGAAGGAGCCCCTTTTCCCGGGTTACCCAATAACAGAGTCGTGACACCACGGCTGCCATTATGATCTTATCAACCATGCCATACGACTGATGATGGGATTATAAAGGGAGCCTCTTCCTTTTTTGATGCCCTGATCAGCATTGGCTTCACAGGGGTTGAACAATGCCGGCAGTTGCCGCAGGGTGCTACTTGCCTTTAATACCCACTATCCTTCTACCAATCTCACTGGGTGCAGTACATGTCTTATGTGTGGTTTATTACATCCCTTGTCTTTATGAGACCTGACTACTACAGAGATTTCTTTTTGTTTCTGTCTTGCAGGATGTGGGGCAACCTTGACTGCACTATCTGGTGCTTTCGCATCTCCAAACTACCCCATGCCGTATTACCAAAATTCTGAATGTAACTGGCAGCTGAAATCTTCCAGTGGTAATCTACTTGAGATTGACTTCCAACACTTTGATTTGGCGGAACGTTTTGGTTGTGAAGATTACCTTGCTGTAAGTATCACATATTGAAAGCATTAAGAGGGACAGATAACAATTTTTTTCATTAATGCCCCCAATTCCTGCATTTTCACCAGTTTTTACCAGCACACACAGAAATTATGGATTCAGGTTCCTCTATCTCTACTTAGCTCATATCCAGAACAGCAGCAGCATGGGAGAACTTGTTACTGTAGCACTGAGCAGTCTCGCTGTGAATCCAGCTCTGGAGTGAGATCAAATACTACAACGATAAAATACTTACTACGAAGCAGAATAAACTTCTGCATATATTTCTCTCTTTCTCTCACTTAATTCCTTACTCAATCTCCTACCCTTTCACAGACAATAAAAATAGGCAGCTGTAATCTGATCCCTCAGTTTTTGTTGTTTTTTTTTCTTCAAAGACAGATTTTCATGGTTGTTTCATGTGTACAGTATGGAGAGGGGAGGAGAAGTGAGAAGTAAAGAAAAAAGCAGATTTCTCTTAACATAAACCTTTTAATATATCTTATATCTTCTCGTGCTAATGCTCTGTGCAAACATGGTTAAACTTCCAGTGAATATATAAAGATGAATCAACCAACCCTAAAATTGTTTCCCATGAATCAGTAGTAAATGTGAATACACAATTGTTTGCAATGTATGTTATGCCAGTAGGCTCTCTGTAATGCATACGTTTTTTGAAGCACTGCTGATTGATTTAAACTACAGGCTACAGCAGCAATCTATATAAATACATTGAACTGTACATAATCTTGTGGACTGCAGCTTTCATTTATTAAAATCAATCATTAATACTAGCAAAAGTCACTATGTAGGCTTAAAGGGAACCTGTCATGACCCCGAATGCTGTTAACCTGCAGATATGGGGTGAATGTTGAGTGTGTAGGTCAATAGAGTGCTAAAGCTGTGCAGCCGCAATGCTGAAAGCCCTCCGGGTGGAAAAAAAGGTCCTAACGGTATCTGCATTTTTAATGCGGCATAAGATACTTGTACTCAAGGCGAGGTGCACATATAAAATTATTATTTGGGGTTATATAAGTGTCACGTAAAAGGAGAATACCATCACCACCAAATGTGCACCACCAGACAGATACAAAGGACAAATTGGAAATTTAAATAACCAACAAAGTAAGAAAAACCAAAAGGCATGTCCAATAATTCAATATATGAAAGGATTTATTAGGGAATATACAACAAAATGAGGTGGGGTGGGGGACAAATACCAGAAAAAAGGGGCACAACACAAGGGACAAAATTGATTGCAAATTAATATAGCAATAAGGCGGTAGGGTAATAGATATTGGATATATATTATAAAACCACACTGGTCAAAAATTGCCAAATGTATATACTGCCAGATGGAAGTAAAATAGCAATCAAAAACAGTATTATTATTATTTATTTATATAGCACCATTAGTTCCATGGTGCTGTACATGAGAAAGGGGTTATGTACAGGGCTATAGATAACATTTACAGTAAACAAATTTACAATGACAGACTTGTACAGAGGGGAGAGGACCCTTACATTCTACGGGATAATGGGGAGGAGACAGAAGGTCGGGGGAGCGGCAGCTCTGGCGGTGGTGAGGCGCCAGCTCCGGCTGTTGGTGACGTGGCAGCTCCGGCGGTTGGTGACGCGGCAGCTCCGGCTGTTGGTGACGTGGCAGCTCCGGCGGTTGGTGACGCGGCAGCTCAGGTGGTGAGGCGGCAGAGCAGGCTGTAGGCTTTCCTGAAGAGATAGGTTTTCAGGTTCCGTCTGAAGGATCCGAGGGTGGTGGATAATCGGACATTTTGAGGTGTGGAGTTCCAAAGGATGGAGGATATTCGGGAGAAATCTTGGAGGCGGTTGTGTGAGGAACGAATAAGTGTGGAGAAGAGTAGGAGGTCTTTGGAGGGAAGATATTGGGAGACTAGTTCAGAGATATAGGGAGGGGACAGTATAGCAATGTGCAAATGTAAGGCATCATATGAAGGATAAAGTGCAGGTACAAATAAATATAGGGGGCAAAGTCAAGGCAGCTACATAGAATTAATGTAAACAGCAGAGAATAGCATATATAAGTGCTGCTGACTTAAATAAGTCCAATGAATTGCCATCCAAACTATTTACCTTAAGCACATGTAAAGAGTCCCCAGGCTGCGCCCTGCCCCTACGCGCGTTTCAGCATCTGCCTTCGACGATGTTGTAGTGTAAGGGACGGAATATGATAGTATGCTTAGCACATTATTATTGGTGGATCATTTATTGATAAATATCCATAAATATACATAAATAATAACCTGATTTTGCTCTTGACAACAATCCAAATTTTCCAGGAATAGTCCCACAGATTGATCAGTGACAAAATGCAGGAGTCTATGCTTACCCTGCGCAAACACAACCCTCAAAATGGGTCTTCCAAGCAATTTCAGGATCAGGGCTTTCAATTTTTTGCACTAAAACTTTGAGGAACCTGACTAATTGGAAGTTACTTTTCCCTTTGGAGCCATGTTTCCCAAACTCCAGTCGTTACTGCCCCCCCACAGGTCATGTTTTCAGGATTTCCTTAGTATTGCAGAAGCAAGAGAATTCTTGATGCCTTGGTGATACTTCCACCACCTGTGAGATACTAAGGAAATCCTGAATACAACTTTTTATTAAATTGCTGATGAAGCCATCTCAAGGATTGACCATATGTGATTTGTAGGTGGAACTATGTTTGGAGATTTGTAATATTGTTATTAGACCGCTAATTTTACTATCGTTTTGAAGGTTTACGATGGCAACAGTACAATGTCTAACTCGCTGGGAAAACTCTGTGGAGTGAAACTTCCAGCTCCAATTCGTTCCACCTCCAATGCTATGTATGTAAAGCTGGTTACAGGTAGCTCCACGTCAAAGAGCGGATTTCTGGCTAATTACAGACAAGGTGAGAGGCAGTCATTTTGGGGTTCTCTCTATTCAGATGTGTACACCATCACCTTTTCTTGATTTTGGCAAGGACTATAATTTCTTACGATATAATTATAACAACATACAATCAAAACCCTCAACAGGCTACAAATCCACATCACAACCAATGGGTGGCCACATATAGACATACATAACGTAAACATCTCCAAACAGAGTATCATGATGAAATCATGATTTTTTTCTATTTTTTTTATTTAAAGTTGGCCATCCCCATACTCATATCTCAGGATATGTTGAGCCAAGGATAAAGTTGATGAAGGACATATCTATACCGTATCTCTTCAAGGAATAATCCTTATTTTCTCCTTCTTATGATTAGTATGTGAAGGAGTCGTGCTAAGTAACCAGAGCCGAGGAATCTTGGAGAGTTTAAACTACCCAGACCCATACCCGAATAACAAGCACTGCAACTGGACGATACAGACCACCACTGGGAATACGATCAGCTACTCGTTCAGGACCTTCCAAGTAGGAGGCCACGACTGCTTTAATGATTCTGTCAAGGTATGGTGACTGTTTATCCAATAGTCGAGATATCCATAGTCATTTGCGTTTTTGCGTATGCTGACACTGCTTGATACGGGATATTTTATATTCCAGCCCTATTGCTATTGTATGGTACTTCCGACATGACAGTGTATCGCAGAGAGGAGGAACTTCAAAATGGTTCTTTTTGGCTTTCTGTAGCTAGCACTTTCAGAGGTTTTCACAGGATAGGTGATCATTGTATGATAAATGGCCATCTGACCCCTGGGTCCTCAACTAATGCCTACAGCACAAAGTGCCAATGTGTCCACCACTGCACCCACTACTATGGGACCGTTATCTCTTATCCAATTTGGTTCTTTTATTGGATTGACCCCCATTTTACTGGAATCATCCCCCAACCTTAACATTTAACTTTTTGCAAGGCAGACGAGTTGAAGGGTTTTTTTGTTTTTTTTTTATCCCCAGTTTGGATCCCCTTTAATTCGAAAAATTGGATAATGACGTACTTTCTTTCTTCAGATACATTTCTTCTGCACAGTGTGCCATGTACAGTGTAGGGGACTGCAGCCTAGGATGATTGGGGTCCCTGCCCGGTAGATAACTAGCAGTATCTCTTCAACGAAAAATCTGTGATAAAGATACAAATCCTTCATTCTAGAGAATTCATTTTTGGTCTTCAGCAGGTTTGTTAACCAGCCATAAATTTCAAGAAATAATGGCACTTGCCTTGGTTCATACATCGGGGCTACGACCCATACAATTTATAAAACAGAGGAACAGGAACAGAAGAACATGGCTAAGTTTGCCTATCCTTAAAGAGGTTGTCCACTACTCAGACAACTCCTTCTGAATCCCTATGTTTCCCCCCAGTGAAATAATAACATCTATACTCCCCTCCGGTGGCAGCATTGTTCAAGCAGGATCGGCACTGGCTCTCCCAGGGATCACATGATATTATGTCATGCGATCCCTGAGGTCAATCAGTGCTATCTTCTCTCTCCTCTGCTATGGACAAATCAAGACATTGGGACAAAGTGAGAGAGCAGCCACAGCTCCCACTCCCTCAGGGATCACGTGACATAACAATGGCATGACACATAATACCCGAGAGAGCCAGTGCCCGCACTGCTGGAACTGCGTCTGTATTGGAGGTGAGTATAGGAGGGAAACAGAGGGATTCAGACGGGGTTGTCCAAGAAATGGACAACCCCTTTAAAGACTGATGATTGAGTCAACAGAAAGCTTGCGGGCCAGATTCATCAAGGTGGTTTCGTAACTATTAGCGTTTTTACGTCACTCCCGGCCAGCTTTGCCAACTTTTAGAAAATTGAATGGTGCTGGGGTGGGATAGGACATGCCCAAGTGCACATGAAGAATTCCTAAAACTATATATCACTAAAGTGCCATACATTACGCCAGAATTGTACTCCAGTATCTTCTGGCGATGTTACATGGCAGTTGAAGGATGTGTCAAATTACTGACTTTTCATGAATTTGGTGCACACGTACAAACTGCCAGGCCTGATGAATCAGGCCCCAAGCGTCTGAACCAAGCAAACAAGAAGAGAAAGTTCTCAGCTGAGTACTTGGGCCCCTGTGGTGTTTTGTGAAACGTTATCATCAGTGGGAAAATAGCATATATAACTATCAGTAACAGGAAACCCATCAACATTTCCCCTTCGGAGCAGCGCTCCCAGGCAAACATCGCACCATTTGAGTAAAAACAGCTAGTTTAATTTCCTGCACATTTGATGGCCACAAGTGACACAGGACAGGGAAAATGATGGGCCGGCATCGATTGACTAGGTTTAAAAATGTCTCCAATTTGTTTTTTACATTTTGAAATAAGACACTCTTTTAAGAGACGGAGTTCTGCAGTCTTCCCTGGCTAATAACGGAGACCCAATAGCTTATTGGCAATGCAGAAGACCTTTATCATTCATTCCTCCATGGAACTCGGCACAGTTACATTTGCCCCATCATTCTTTAGTAGGACACGTGTGATTAGTGAAGTGATACAACTGCTGATGTCTGGATGAGGAAACTGAGTCATTGTGGTCACATCGGCAGGATGTACACATTTACCAGCCTCGAAACCTCAGCAAATTTGGGCTACAGTCCAGAGAATAAAAAGCAAGTGTCCTCAGTTTGCAAGCGGCATTCCACTACTATTCTCGTCACTAATATGCACAATGATACTTCTGTCTAGAACTAATTGAAATGTTGAGGGCTAAAGAAAGATCTGTCAAGAGACAGGGCACTTCTGATGCCACAAAATCATTTTGGTCTGTATTTTCCATCAGTATTTGTAAGCCAAAACTATGGGACGTCTATGAGAGGATGTTGTGGGCCTGCTCTGTGATCTGTGCAGACAACACTGCGCAGAGAGGTGGGAGGAGTGAGGTGTCACCATTACCTTTTGTGAATGAGGGATTCTGTGTTATCTATATATAGGTGATACCTATCAGTAATGATAAAGAGATGATTGCTGTTCTAAAGAACAATAAGTATGTGATAATTATGGGGCTTAGTGTCAAAAGTGACATTTTCACGAGGTAATTTCCTTTCCTTCTAATTTCCTGTTATCTACCTAGCACCCAATGAAAAAAAACCTTCAGCACAAAATCATGAAAATGGTGATAAACTTGAATTTATTCCACCGACCCGTGTAAAGCAGAGTACATTCCATCGTTTCGGCCCTTCAGGCCTTTATCAGGGAAATCTGCCAAGTTCTCCGTCGGCCTACATAGCACCAACATATTTTGCAGTGCTGTACCGATTCATCATTCACAGCAGTCCGTGTCCCCAGTGGGGCTTATAATATAAACCCCTAGACACACTTATTGGGGACAATTTCATTGGAAAAAAATGAAAAGTTGTCCCAAATCACAATTTATAATTGGTCTTCATAGGTGATAAATGTCCGATTACTTGATATCCCACCGATCATGAGAACAACTGTCCTGTGTCTCTAGATTGAGTGGATGGGCGGATGGATGTGTGCTGCCACTACAGTCGTTGTCTATGGTTCTGACAGCAATAGCCAAATACACCACTCATGATTGATGGGGGTCCCAGAGGTGGGATTTCCAGTGATCCAGTATGTTTTTTGGTGTGTCAGCGGAAACTAGGAAGTCCACAATTCCCGTAAAGGCGGGAACTCTTTAAACCGCTCCCATGAAAGTGCTCAAAAGTAGTGTCGATCAGTGGATCCTGATCAGCGTGAATCTAATGGCTAATGTGATGAATGGGTCATGGAAGTCCATGGTTGGAAAATCCCACCTAATTAAGTGACTAGATAGTAATGGAAAATGTAGCACCATGCAGTTTTCCAAGACAGAATGACTCACCATCTACCAAGTTATATTTAATATTTTGGCGACTAAGTTTGCGGCCACATCCAAAATTGTCCCTCTTGGGTAGGCAAACAGGAAAAGCCCGGGCAATAGGTGGCAAGTGAGGTGACAATGAGCTCCCAGAACTACTGGAAAGAAGTGCGTGCTTTTCTATAGTAGTAGAAGCGCTAAGATTTTTTTTTTTCCTGAATTTCCGCCATCTGTTTCTGCAGCAAAACCAACACAAATCCTTGACAAAATGGACATTTTGTATTAGTAAATTAATGGTGGGACACACTTTAGTTATAGCTGTTGCCAACTGTTCCAAAAATTGTTTGCCAATTAAAAAAGTACATACTGTACCAAGGCAGAAAAAAATGTATATTCCAGTTATTAGTACATTAATCACCCTCTGTTGGACTTTGGAGGTGTATATATTTCGTACTGCAGAAAAAGACTACGGTAATTTACAATTATAAATTTACTAAGTAACTAGAAGATGCAGGGATTGTCTTGAATGTTTCATTAAAGTGCTTGTTTCCTCTTCTTAACTGGATGAAGTTACAAAGCTAATGTAAAAACCGCAAGTTTGCTGTTTACTTCTTTTTAAAAATCCGATTTATTTACAAGAAGACAGTAAATTTTTATTTGTTATTTTAGAGCTCATTGCCCCGGTGACCGGCCACCACTTCAGTCCATCAGAGGTGGCCAGTCTCCTAGGCACGGAGCAAGCTTGTAAGCTGTTTTCTATAATGCCTTGAAGATTGGCCACAGCACATCAGTCCCCCTGCCAGTGGCATATCTAGTGTCCCATGCACCCTGGTGCAAAATTTGGACCTGATCCCTAACCTCCATGTTGATCAGGTGTATCATTCTAGATCCTATAAAGACATATGTGTTCACCCTCCATGTAATGATGTCCTCATCCAGACATCTTCCTGTAATAATGTCCAAATCTTGGCCTCTTTCTGTAATAATGTCCCTCATCATGGCCTTCAGCTTTATCCCTGGTCCCTTCCTGGTATAATTTCCCCTATCCTTTGCCATTTCCTGCTATAATGACCCCCCCATCCTGGGCCCCTTACTTGTATAATGACCCCCATCCTGCTATAATGACCCCCCCATCCTGGGCCCTTTACTTGTATAATGACCCCCATCCTGGTATAATGAAATACCATCCTGGGCCCTTTACTTGTATAATGACCCCCATCCTGGTATAATGAGCCACCATCCTGGGCCCCTTACTTGTATAATGAGCCCCATCCTGGGCCCCTTACTTGTATAATGACCCCCATCCTGGTATATAATGACCCCCATCCTGGGCCCCTTACTTGTATAATGATCCCCATCCTGGTATAATGAAATACCATCCTGGGCCCCTTACTTGTATAATGAGCCCCATCCTGGGCCCCTTACTTGTATAATGACCCCCATCCTGGTATATAATGACCCCCATCCTGGGCCCCTTACTTGTATAATGACCCCCATCCTGGTATAATGAAATACCATCCTGGGCCCTTTACTTGTATAATGACCCCCATCCTGGTATAATGAGCCACCATCCTGGGCCCCTTACTTGTATAATGACCCCCATCCTGGTATATAATGACCCCCATCCTGGGCCCCTTACTTGTATAATGATCCCCATCCTGGTATTATGTCCATTCTGCCATTTTTTTCCAATATACTAAAAAAACAACTATTCTTCTTACCTTCCTATGTTCCCCCGATGTGTGGCGTCCTCATCTATAGCCTACAGCGGACTTCATCATGCCTGCGACGGACCGGGCATGAAGTTAGTGCCATGCACCGCTTGTGATGGGCATGCCGATGTGAGTTGCAGGCCTTTTATTGGCACATCCAGTATGTTCTCTGATGCATATTCATCTGAAATAGGTGCTGACGTACCTATTTCAGTCGTGATCTCATCATCTATGAGTAGTGGTCGCACCATCTGTGAGTAGTGGTCGCACCATCTGTGAGTAGTGGTCGCACCATCTGCGATTGCAGTCGTAAAACCCCTGCCCTGTCATTACATGCTGTAGAGGCAAATATCTCACAAATAGCAGAATTCCAGTGCGCACAGTTCAGGCCAGTGGCTCAACCCAGCTGTCAATCTTTAGGACTGCACTACCCGCAGAAGGCAAACAGTCAGGATGCTGTGGAGCTGTGCGCTCTTCAATAAAGAACATTAGACAACCCCTTTATTTACATCAGTAACAAGTCTATAATGTCGGAGGCCAGTTCATATGCCTGTCCTAACCAGAAGGCTGCTGAAGTAGGATGCACCAAAATTATGAAGAGACGCCCTGCTCTTAATAAATGTGGTTCATGTAGGGCGGCTTGTGTTCATCACATGCTTGCCAGCTTTTCTGTAATGTCCAACATACCATAAAATAGGAGACCTACTGGACTTTTGGAAAAGTTGGCAGGTATCGCAGAAGACACTCAGAAAGCAGAAAGTTTTCTGTGCATGGTGCTTTAATATCGTGTTATCAAACTCAGCCGTGGGGTCAGAGGGAGAAAATGGGGCATGTCCCACCGTCAAAAGAGCATCCACGGACCACGGATTTCACCAGTACTGGTTTTTCCAGTACAGGAATCACCAGGACGTGCGAAGGAGGCCTTAGGCTGTAAAAACTTTCACCGTGCCACAATCCTGATTTTCCTGGAGGAGGATTCCTAAAAGTTCATTATCAATGGAAAATGTATACAATATATAAGATAAATAGAAAGAACAACATAATGGGGGCATATTGTGAGGGCACCATCACAACGGTGAAAAATGTGCTAGAAGTTGGTGCAAAGCGTCACATTTAGCTTTAGACCTACTGTTTGTAGGTAACATGAAAGGAGTTTGGCTTTAGCAGCTAAATTTGTGGTTAAATTTAGACAAAAGATGCATCAACTTTAACATCTGGAATGAGCCTCTGTGATAAATTTAGAAGTTAGAGTTAGTTCAAAGGCGGCAACTAGATTGGTACAAGGGACGGAGGCCTCTCATATGGTGAGGGGTTGGAAAAGTTGGACTTGTTTAGCTTAGAAAAAAGACGTCTCAGAGGTGATCTCATTTATAACTACATGACCACAACACAAGGTACTGGCACATGACTTATTCCTTCCAAAGACCATACTGAAGATCAGGGGGCGCTCATTACTGGTGGAAGAAAGGCTGGCAGCTAAGTAGGAAAGGGTTCTTTACAGTTAGAGCAGTCAGACGGTGGAATGGTCTACTACAAGAGGCAGTAATGGCCGACACTATAACAGCTGTTATAAAAGGGCTTGATGAGTTCCACAATACACATAACATTGCGGGTTATAGCTAATTTAGTGACAAAAAATGTATATGTAGCGGCCCCCACTGCCGCAGGGCCGAGGGGTACCCGGTACCAGGCCTCTGAGTCTCTGCTCTGGGGTTGTCACGGTGGCTAGACCCGGTCCGTGACCCTGCTGAGGGGCGTACAGTAATAGATGTGATGGATGATGGTGGTGGTGCGGTGCAGTAAATAACGAGGACACCAGCTTGCAGTCTCTTTACCTCTTTACTGAAGATCTCTGGGTCCTCAATCCGGAATACGGTTAACCAGGCTGCGCAAGTCCGGCCGGTCCAATGGCACCTCCAGAGTTCTCTTTGCAGGTGGAAATCTGTGCCTTCCTGCTAGCGCTATGTGTTGTGGTCCTTCCCTGCCGTGCTTACGGAAAGTCCCCACAACTGTTGTGTCTGTTTCTTAAGTTCCCTCACAACTCGATTAGATGGTGTTCTGCTAATCTTCCGTCCCTCCCTGATGTTACGGTTAGGACGGCACCCGTATGACGGGTAGGCTCGGAGCTCTTCCGGGACCCTAGAGTCGCCCCTCTCCACAAGTTGCCCCCTATGTCTTCGTAGGTGATTTAGGTGAGACAGCCCGCCTATGACTGACTGTCCTGCCCTTGGTTTGAAGTATTGCTTGAAGCAAGATGTGTGAATACTTCCTCGGCCTTCCGGCCGCCAGTTGGGCGCCTCAGTAGGATGTTGCCTCGGTCTCACAGCACGACTCCTACTGGTATTCTCCTTGTTGCTTTGATCTCGGTTTTCACTCAGCACAATCTATCTCGCTTCTAATCCTTCCTTGGGCACCGCCGCTATGCTGAGCAGGCACGGTCCCGTAACGTTCTCTCAAGTTGCCAGGCCTCTGTCAGGATCCCACCCCTGACAGGGACCCTACCGAATCTTCCCCTGCAACACCCTCTGCCACAAGGTGTTGCCTGGTTCCAACCCAGTCAGCTTTCTGTCTAACTTCCTGCCTGACCCCCAGTTTTACCAGTATGTGAGGAGTGGCCTAATGAATAGAACCCTTAGCTCCCCCTGGAGGCCCGACTGTGAAATGTATTGGTGTCTGTGATACCTGGTCAGATGAACTCCTTCAGTGCCATCAGACGTACCATAGCTCCCCTTAGTGGCGGAGCCACAGTACTGCAACAACCAGGACTCTGGGGCGCTGCACTCCCCCCCGGTTAAATCCAGTACTCCTGGACTGGGAAGAAAACAACAATACAGGTTAGCAAAAAGACATACAATTTTGAAAATGCAATAACAATAAGTAAGCTTGAACAGAGCTTCCCTTTATGGGAGGTGAGGACTCTTGAACGTTACAAACATGGTTAAACATTATAAATTACAGGCTATAAATAACTCCTGTTACCCAACCGGGTATTCTACTCAGTGCAAACTCTGGAATAACAAGTTGACATTGCCTTTAAGGACGTATACTCCCTATCCACTAAAGGCTTTACTTATTAAACATTATAATATTAATTAACTCTTTTTCTTTCATTCTCCTTCGTTAAATCTGCAGGACCGCCTGTCCTAACTGCTCCAGGCCTACTGCCTCTCCTTTCTTTACAGGACCGCCCCTTTCAGCCCGGGCCTTCTGCCTTTTCAACTACTATACACAGTATAGAACATAACATTTACTTTCAGTTTGAAATCACTGAGCCATCCCCATATGGCTCCAAAGAGGACTCGCTGACTAACCCCGTACGGGTTCACTCTCTGTCCTCATTTTTCTATCAACATTATCAATCATTTCTTACAATCAACTAGTTGGATACATATAACTTTTACATGTAAGCATCATCATCAATTTCTTTTTGTCAAGACATCATTGCTATCTATCTGTCTTAAAGCAATACCATTCTTTAAGTGCAACAAGTGAACATCCCCTTTAAGAGGGGACCAAGTCTTTATGAGGTAGCACATCTTCTCAAGCTACCAGTCCATACTCAGCAAAGGCTCCGGTGCGGTATCTTCACAAAGAGTCCTTCTTTAAGTAAAACCAGTAGGGAGCACCTTTAAGAAGGTGCAAACTATTTACAAGCAGTTTGTATCATGCACTGTTCATGATTGCGGCAGTTCTTGATAACAAAGAAGAGAATAGAAATAACCAAAAAGCAGTAGGGATCCCGGGTCAACAAAGGGATCCCTTTAAGAGTTAACCCTAAACGGGTTTGGCAGCAAAACAGTAGAACAGTAACTATTTACATTTGCAGAGCATTAATATCTTACTCATTACTCAGGAGGCAGCCCCCACCGAGGCTTTACCTGGCAGGTGGCCTTCTGCGGCCCGGATAGGCTGAACTCCAAGTCCACTCCCGCGGCCAGGTGTACCCCGTGGGTTTGGGTCTTCTGCACGATCAGGTCGTGCGCTGCAATGAGGGTCTGTGTGGGTCGATGGATGATACTGGCAGCAGCGGCGGCGGCAGCAGCGGCTTCAGCGGCGAGCTCCTCCCCCTCGGTTCGGGATACCGCCAGAACGGCGGTGCAGCGCTGCATATCCCGGGCCCACCAGCTGCTCCCCTTTAGGTGCCGGCGGTATGTGACCACATCCCCCGGCTTCAGGAAGGACTTGGCGCCGTCTCCACACAGGCAGGGCTCCACTTCATCCCGGGTGATGCGGACTCTCAGGGCTGTCCCGATCTCCTGCACGAAGCCCTTTCCTGTCTGGGGCTCACCACGCGCCTCCCGCTCCACTTCCCGCTGGAACTCTGCAACCAGGTGATTCCTGTACTCTCCCCAAGGGAAGGGCCCCATGTCTGGTCCTCTCGGTTCCTTGGGATCCAGCGGCGGGAATGCTGGGGCACCGGTGGCCACAGCAGCGGCCGGGCCTGGTGCAGAGGTGAGGCGGTCCCCCTGGGGGTTGCGGCACTCAGTACCCCTACCTGGGGTAACCCCTCCAGCGTCACTCCTTTCTCCAGGGGGAGGCACATGGGCTGGGGACCGCGCAGGCAAAGGATGCCCCATCGACAGCTCCCACGGATCCAGATCCTCCAGCGGGGGCATATCAGAGTAATCTTCCGGTGACGGGGGTCGATGCGGGGCCATCCTTTTCTGCAGGCCTTCTCTAGTCTCCAGTCCCACCTCCTCTGGGTCATAGTTTCGTTTCTTCGGTCTCCGCCCGCCATAGAAGACCAGGAGGCGGATCTCCCCTTTTGACGGGCCCGCCCTTAAGATGCAACAATATTTAGACTGGGCGGCCATTGTCTTTCGCGCTCTTCAGCTTGTTCACGCCCACTTCACGCCCCTCTTCTTCTCCTGCGCTCTCCTCAGCGCTGTAATGGCGGCGGATTTTGGCGGTAAATGGCGCGGCACAGTCTTTGCAATAAATCACAGTCCAAATATAATAAATCACAGTTCCAAGGCACACATGACCTGATTCTTCAGGCTTAAGTAGATCCTGTTCGTGACGCCAAAATGTAGCGCCCCCACTGCCGCAGGGCCGAGGGGTACCCGGTACTGGGCCTCTGAGTCTCTGCTCTGGGGTTGTCACGGTGGCTAGGCCCGGTCTGTGACCCTGCTGAGGGGCGTACAGTAATAGATGTGATGGATGATGGTGGTGGTGCGGTGCAGTAAATAACGAGGACACCAGGTTGCAGTCTCTTTACCTCTTTACTGAAGATCTCTGGGTCCTCAATCCGGAATACGGTTAACCAGGCTGCGCAAGTCCGGCCGGTCCAATGGCACCTCCAGAGTTCTCTTTGCAGGTGGAAATCTGTGCCTTCCTGCTAGCGCTATGTGTTGTGGTCCTTCCCTGCTGTGCTTACGGAAAGTCCCCACAACTGTTGTGTCTGTTTCTTAAGTTCCCTCACAACTCGATTAGATGGTGTTCTGCTAATCTTCCGTCCCTCCCTGATGTTACGGTTAGGACGGCACCCGTATGACGGGTAGGCTCGGAGCTCTTCCGGGACCCTAGAGTCGCCCCTCTCCACAAGTTGCTCCCTATGTCTTCGTAGGTGATTTAGGTGAGACAGCCCGCCTATGACTGACTGTCCTGCCGTTGGTTTGAAGTATTGCTTGACGCTAGATGTGTGAATACTTCCTCGGCGTTCCGGCCGCCGGTTGTGCGCCTCAGTAGGATGTTGCCTCGGTCTCACAGCACGACTCCTACTGGTATTCTCCTTGTTGCTTTGATCTCGGTTTTCACTCAGCACAATCTATCTCGCTTCTAATCCTTCCTTGGGCACCGCCGCTATGCTGAGCAGGCACGGTCCCGTAACGTTCTCTCAAGTTGCCAGGCCTCTGTCAGGATCCCACCCCTGACAGGGACCCTACCGAATCTTCCCCTGCAACACCCTCTGTCACAAGGTGTTGCCTGGTTCCAACCCAGTCAGCTTTCTGTCTAACTTCCTGCCTGACCCCCAGTTTTACCAGTATGTGAGGAGTGGCCTAATGAATAGAACCCTTAGCTCCCCCTGGAGGCCCGACTGTGAAATGTATTGGTGTCTGTGATACCTGGTCAGATGAACTCCTTCAGTGCCATCAGACGTACCATAGCTCCCCTTAGTGGCGGAGCCACAGTACTGCAACAACCAGGACTCGGGCGCTGCATATAATTGGTGGAGAAAGGTAGAACTTGATGGACCAAGGTCTTTTTTTTAACCTATGTAATTATGTAAATGTAGAGCGTTTTATAACTGTCGAGTCTATGGGCAGAATTCATTATTGCATTTGAACTTCATTTTGTCTAGTTTTGAATGTTTTTCACCTGTTTTCGCGTGCACTTTACTCTTTTTTTTCATTTGTGCCTTTTAACTGTGTTCACCTGTTTGTTTTTATGTTCACCATTATGGGCGCGGTTTGGGTCTCCAGATATTTTCAGCTGATTCATCAATTGCAACTTTTGCAAAGTCAGAAAATTCTTGCTCAAATGTATTCCAATCCCCTCCCTGGAGTGATTTTATGTAGGCCCGATTTTTTTCTTTTAAACCAAATTTTGCATCCTTTTTGCAAAACACTCTAAAATCCACTAAACGTGTCAGAAAAAAAGGTTAAAGCCAAAAATAAAGAACATTTTTGATTTCGGTCAAAACTCATGAACCACAAACGCCATTTGGTGCAAAAGACGACCATGAATACCAAAAGAGAAAAAAAAATGAAAAGGGACTTAAGTGATGAATCGGGCCCTAAGTTTGCAACTATTGCACAGGACTAGTAAATCGGCACCAAAATCTGCATCACATCAGTGTCCTCTAGGAGCAGACAGAGCGGACCCATAATATTGTTTGCAAGTTTCTTTCCTGCAGATGGATCAGCAGACTACAGTTACTATTTATGTGATCTGCTATCCCCCCGATCCACTGCCAAACCAATAGTTAATAGCCACGACTAACTAGCGGCCAAGGAAGTGCAGCGCCCCCACGCGTAAGGGCAATGGGGTACTCGGTACCTGGTCAATCTCTCTCTCTCTGTTCTGGGGATGTCACGGTGGCCCGACCCGGTCCGTGGCCCTTTGAGGGGCGCCCAAATTAAAGGTGTAGTTTGTCTGGTGTTTGTGACGCCACCTGTGGTACTCGGTCAGGGTGACCGACGCTGCTTAGGGGTCCGCTGGGGTGATAGAATGGCAGCTAGATGGTATACCTTCCCACAGGTGAAGTATGTCCCCAGGGCTTCCCAGATGTGTAGGTGATGATGGTGGACGCTGTAAGGCGCGGTGAATAACGAGGACACAGGGTTGCAGTCTCTTTACCTTTTTATTGAAGACTTCGGCGTCCACAGTCCAGAGTACCGTTCACAGGGCAGGCAGAGTCCGGCCGGTCCGAAGGCACATCCAGAGTTCCCTTAATCAGGTGGAAATCAGTAGCCTTCCTACTAGCGCCTGTGTGTTGTAGTACCTCCCTGCTGAGCACCACGAGATAGTCCTCACAACTTTAATGGATGTTTCTGATCTTCTCTCTCTGTCCCCCAGTTGGTATGGATAGGACGACCCGTATGACGGGGTAGGCCTGGAGCTTATTTATAGGGACCCTAGCGTCGCCCCTCTCCCACAATTTGCCTCCGTGTCTTCTTAGGTATTAAGGTCAGGCAGCCAACTTGGAATTAACTGTCCTGCCGATTTCTGAAGTAATACGTAGAGTCAATTACTCCCTCGGTGTTCCGGTCACTGGCTACGCGCCTCAGAAGGAGGCTGCCGATCTTGGGGCAGACCCTCCTCCCGGTATTGTCTCCTTGTGCTGTGACTTCGTTTCTCACTCTCCACAATACACTTCGCTTCGTGTCCTTTCTTAGGATGCTGCCGCAATCGGTGCAGGCGCAGCTCCGTAACGTTCTATCTCGTGCTTGGCCTCTGTCAGGATCCCACCCCTGACAGGGACCCTCTGTCTGCAGCTTAGATGTTCCTCCTTCTCCCCCTGTCTGCCTGACAGGTCCTCTCTGGGCCGAACCCAGGTAGCTTCTGCCTCACTTCCTATCCAACCCACCAGTTTTACCCGTGTGTGAGGAGTGGCCTAATAGATAGAAGCAAGGCTTCCCCTGGTGGACTGGAGTGTGAAGTGTAGTGTGTGACTGTGATACCTGGTCAGATGAACTCCTTTAGTACCATCAGACGTACCATCACTCCCCCTGGTGGGAGAGCGACAATACTGCAACGACCAGGACTCTGGGGCGCTGCAGAAGCTTTTCCATCTATTACTTTACACAGCGGCTTTGATCTTGTGTGTAATTTGAAGTTTCTGCGTGCAAATGAAGTCCTGATCCTTACGAGAGCGGAGCATGCCATATGTTAAAAATAAAATCACAAAATATTCAGATTTGCAATGGTTTTCATTCAGACATGCAACGCGGGTAATGAATGACTCATTTCTTCTAGATTTTTTTTTCTTGTGTTCTCAAAAAAAAAAAAAATCTGCGGCTGACCCCACCCTGCCAGCTCAGAGCAATGTGACTGTTAGCAATTTAGAATTAAAGCCTGTTTTGTACTTGACCCGCAGCTCGATCACAATGATACGCATGGATAAAATCATAGGCAAGACAATGTAGAGAGGGAACTGCCTGCGCAGTAGAGACATCACATGTAGGATAACCTCGATATAGCCCCAGATTAGTCTACCGAGTTCTCAGGAATGGCCTTGATATTGCCCCGAGGTCTCTGGGATGGCCTTGATATAGCCCCAGATTAGTCTACCGAGGTCTCAGGGATGGCCTTGATATAGCCCCAGATTAGTCTACCGAGGTCTCAGGGATGGCCTTGATATAGCCCCAGATTAGTCTACCGAGGTCTCAGGGATGGCCTTGACATAGCCCCAGATTAGTCTACCGAGGTCTCAGGGATGGCCTTGACATAGCCCCAGATTAGTCTACCGAGGTCTCAGGGATGGCCTTGATATAGCCCCAGATTAGTCTACCGAGTTCTCAGGAATGGCCTTGATATAGCCCCAGATTAGTCTACCGAGGTCTCAGGGATGGCCTTGACATAGCCCCAGATTAGTCTACTACCGAGATCTCAGGAGACCATACAAATCAAATGATTGAGAGCTTATACCGGTTACATAAAGGTGACTGCTGATATCCTTATAAATTATGGTGTGTTGTATTTAATTTTGGAATTAGATATTAATGGCCTATCGTTTGGATAGGTCATCAATATCAGGTCTGTGGAGGTACTACACCCGTCACTCCCTTGACTAGCTGATTTCAGACGCCAGGTACAAAGTGTATGAAGATGCTTCATTACAGCTCTGTACACCATGTAGTGGCCATTCTCAGGTACTGCACCTCAGCTTTTATTGAAGTGAATGGGGTGCCGGGTGTTGGATGGACCTCCAATAATCTGATTAACTGTCCTTAAGAATAGGCGATCACTGTTGATGTCCACTTAAATCCTTATAGTACACACCTTAACTGCTGCAGAACCTCATTTACAAGCAAGAGTATAACTATCAGGGGGTGCAGGTGTTGCAACCTCAGCCAGGTCGTGGAGCCTAGGAGGAGTCCAAAGTTCCTTTTGGTGAGTATGAGATGACCAATACTATAAAAGACACATGACAGTTTGGGGCCACGTTGGAGTTTTTGGGTCCCATAAGCTTCAAGTTAGGCCACTGTTTATAAGCCAGGTTGTTGGAGAAAGGATGTTGGAGAAAGAAAGACCTCGCAGACTTGTGGAAGAGTCGGCAAATCTTTTGGGAGCTCGAAGAATCTTGCATAAACCGACGGTGAAGCAGAGGTTGGATGGGGCCTGGATGAGGCGCAGAGGGGGTATGGAAAGGTTTCAAAAATGACTTGTGGCTATGGTAAAAAAAATGTTTCCAGTGTTGCGCTTCACGGACCGCAACCTCCTAAAAGGCGTTGGCATAAATGATTATAACACATAATGCAGCTGCTGCAGAACCTCTTTTAATGAGAAACTGAGCATCTCATGTCAGTAAAACAGTGGTTTAAAAAGGAAATGAAACTTCCAGAAAAAGTGATGTGTGGCAGGCCACTTCTGCAGCAGGAAATATGCGGCATCTGCGCCGCACCGCCCTCTCTGGAGAATCGCCAGGTCTCGATATCAGAATCTGATTTTAATGGTTTTGCACGTGTCTTTGGGAAATGTCGTTGCAAAACTTATGATACAAGTATAGAACAGGTGGGGTATGTTTAGGGAACCTGCAAAATTCAGCATCATACTGGGAGTGGGCACCCATCTTGAATTTTGCAGTTTTTCTGGAGATAAGAGTCCTAAAATTTACCATCCTATTGCAGCAAGGACTAACCAAGGTTGGGGTTCCTCTCTCTTAGGGCCCCTTAATCTGCCTCTATAGAAGCTCCTCCATTGGACTAAGCTGCACGTTGAAGGTTTCCTGTTACTTTAAGTATGTGTTACTAAATCTTGTGACATAGGAACTCGCTCTCCCCGTGGGGAGTGATGACTGTGTGTCAGACGTTTCTACAGAGATGAGGATTTGTATACCAGCACACATGGTCAGGAGGAAATGGAGTAGATGGTGTACGCGGAGCACGAGAGTGAATATACTGTTTTTGTGGTTGTCGCTAGGAAGCAAAATGTAAATACAGATATTTTTTTTTCTTCTTTTTCAGAGATTTGTGAAGTTACAATTTCTTTGAATCCGGTCTTGATAGGCCTATAGGAATATCAGACGGATATTATAAAATTAGATTAAATATTATTTTGAAGATGATTCTAGAAATCAGTAATTTCCATTGTTTAACGGGGTTGTTGACTACTTTAACGGAATCTGTCAAGAGAGCCTGATTCTAAGGATCGCTTACTGTGCTGTGTGTTGTAGTTTCAATACAACCAGTGTTTTATCAGCAGGGGGTTATCGCTACAGGACTAGGTCTCACGTGCACAGTAGTCCAGCTAATCTGTGTAATCCCGCCCCTACCCCTGATTGGCAGTATACACAGAAAGCTGCCAATCAGTGGTGTGGGCGGGGTTACGCACAGCTCAGCATTTTCACCAATGCTACATATACAGCAGAGAAAACAGGTCTTCTATATAAACTACACCAAACAGTCTACTAAGTGACACATCGCTGGAATAAGACTCTCTTGCCCTATATCGTGTTACTCTCTGATTACATAGCAAAAACCTGCTGACATTTCCTTTAATGGTAGAAAAGGCTAAAAAATGTTAATCCATACTCGCCTACAGTAACTCCGCACTGCACACTGTGTCCCCAGTTGGTCTCCCGACTTCCTTTTCCAGCGGGTGACCACTGATTGGCTACATCAGTCACCTGACACCCCCCCCCCCATCCAGAAGTCAGGAGACCAGAAGAGGGCATAGTGAAGAGTACCAAGGTCCAATAGGTAAGTATTGATTTTATTTTATTTTTTTGCACCCCCTTGGCCCATACTTTAATCAGGAGTCATAAAGTTGCGAATAACACCTTTAAATTACCATATAAATAAAAATAAACAATCTAACATACAATAAACTGGCTGGTGTGCACTGAACAACCCCTTTTTATTAGAATAGACAATAAACTGATTACATGATGGATCCCGCAAACACTGCAACCCGGAGGCGAGCGGTCACATTCTCTTCAGTATTCTCTTCAGTGCCCCCAGAGGGGAAATGAAGTATTACATGTAGACTTCTTCATACAATGAGTGGCCTGTGAAATACCAATACATGCCCGGTCCTCCAGAGCTGGAGGCGCTCTAAAACCACATTATGTGAACTTTTTGCTGCAGATTTTCACCCTTTGGCTGTGTCCTCAAATGTTCTAGAAAAAATACAAAAATTCCTCTGCTCTTGACTTTGGTGGGAGTTCACTACTATAGAAATTCATGGTTATATCAATATTATGACCAGGACACATTTCTTTTCAGCTTTACGATGGACCGAATGACCAAGCCAGTCTGATCGAGACACACTGTGGGAGCGAATTGCCTCCGGATGGCACTACCAATGGTACAAGCCTTCATGTTGTCTTCCAATCAAGCAGTGCGGCAGCGTATCAAGGATTTCAGCTATCATGGAGCATTAATGGTAAGGAAAGTTTAGGAAGATATTTTTTATTATATATCCAGTACCCATCTCACCTTGTAGGTTTTATTGGATTCTCAGTGTACTCTGTCGGTCATCATTTCTGGACAAATATGCCTACTGGAGGCGAGCAGCAAGACATAGTTGCTGCCCATCTCAACTAGGCGAACATGGCCGAAAATGATGTCTGAAAAGGCACACCGTGACTCCATCTCCATCATTATAGTCAATGGCCCTGTTAGCTCTTATGCCTGAATCCCATTTGCTGGGAATTCAGATGAAAGCCCCAACAGAGCCACTGAACATAGTGGTAAACGCTATGTGAACCCAGCCTGACTATTACATAAAGACTTAGAGCGTACCTATTATATCAGGTGACTGCTCTGAATAAGCTCAAATAAATAAGGCAGCACTCTGTAGCGCCAAAACTTGCAAATATGAAAATTGAATTGCATTACTGCACTAGAAATTTGAAAAATTTAGAAAGTTTAGCGCATAAATTAGCCAATTCATGTGTACCTGGTAGCCACGATAAGGCATTTCTCGTTTACCAGGACCTAACAATGCCAATCCTCTAAATAAGCTGTCCTGTTTGTGAACACAAGGAATAACACTATTTCTGGCCATTATAGGATTTGTATCCTGCATTTTTCATTGGTTTTCGTCTTTGTAACCTACATTACACATTTTCAGTTGACTCTGAGCTGGTGTGTAAAGATTAGCCGGTATGATGTCTCCGATACAGAGTACACACAGATATGAGGAATTACTGCTCTCCTCCTCTGTGCAGCACATGTTCAGAAGCAGCAGCATAGAGGACATTATACAATATTACTGAGCAGTGTAACTGTGAATCCAGCACTGACGGTGAGATGAATACTTACTTGAAAGCAGCACCACCATCTCTGTATACCTTTCTGATTCTATCTTTCGCTTTTCACTACCACCTATTTTTTCAACTTTATTTTTTTAAATGCTGATTTTTTTATTTTCTATTTAAGGTTTGAATAGATTGGTAGAACAATGGTGACTGATAAAAATAAATTGTGCTAGACACAGAATTAGGGCCAAAAAAAGTCATACACAGAAATGCAAAAAAAAAAAGCAGCACCAAAATAAGAATACAATGGAAAGATAACAGATTGATAGACAGATGCTTTTACTTAAAAAAAAAAAAAAGAATGGAAAAGGCGAAAGCAGCTGTTTCTTCTATCTCCAGTCACTGCGTATTCCGGATTCTACAGACAGGAATTCCTTGTGTGTAAAACTTCCGGATTTCTATCTAAATACAGGGATTTCAGTCCAGCTGGTGTCATTTCACGCACCAGACAAAGGAAATGTAGGTCAGTTGTCTGTTTTAGGCCGTGTTCACACGTTGCAGTCACATAGCATTTTTTGTTTTGCCACAATCGCAGTAAAATAATAGCTTTTTTGCCACAATTTTCGAAAATCGCAGGAAAGCCACATCACTGCCCCAATGTGTGAACTCAGCTTTAAGGATCATGCTGGTGTACAAAATTGTATAATTAAGGGAAAAAATTACAATTATCACTAATCAGCACAAGTATACTGACAAAAAATGAAATCCATAATGACTTTCGCAATAATATATTTCTTTAAATATTCTATTATTATTTTATCATTTTTTATTTTTAAGTTCTACGTAATGATGCAATAATTTCTCGTGTGACTTTTAAAATCTTAAAATCGACAATCAATGTGGCCTATAAAAGAGAGTATAAGGTAGCATGTTTGGGTGCTGGGGATGTCGTAATCTGATTCGAGAAACAAAATATTCAAGTATTCTTTGTAACACTAATGCCTGTGCCCCTCCCCATCCATGCAGGGATGCCGACATACTCACCCCAACCACCCCGGCCGTGGGGTGGCCTACCTGTCTTGTGGCTTGTCTCCTGCACCATGCTTCTTGTGTATGCCGCATGGTCTCCTGGTGGCACACCTAGTGCGCACGCTCCAATGTTCTTAAAGGGGCAGCACTCGCACCTTAAAAATGCCCCCAGCCAATAACTAGGAGGCATCTAGTATAAAAGGCACCTTCCCCAGTTGGGAGGTGCCTGAGCAACCCCTGTAGTTTCCCTAAATCTCTTGTGTATACAACTGTATGTTGTCAGGTGAGCCATCCTAATCTAGTGAAGGTAGTTCGTTATCCTGAACCAGTTCCTGTATTCCTGTATGGTGTGTGCGTATTAATCAAACGAGTGCAATCCGATACAAAATTCAAATCCAATGTTATTCAATGAGGCAGTGTTCATCTACAATTTTTTTCTCAGCTGGAATCGGGATGAGAAAAAAATCGCAGCATGATATGAGTGGCTGCGTATATCGGATGAGACTCGCCAATGCAAGTCAATGGGTGTGAGAAAAAAATCGCATGGCACACCGACCATGCACGTGCAATTTTTACACACATCTCAAAGGAAACCTGACATTTTATCAGCCAAGTACAGTAAATTCTCATCTCGAACCATCAGAATAAAATAGATAGATAGAAATATGTGAGTGAGATATTTAATCAGTGCTTTGCGTGTATAGTTTTCTGTACTTGTATTTAGCTAATTTAGCTAATATATAATTGAAAAGAACTATGTGGGGTCTCACCTATTTTTAGTAACCAGCTAGGGGAAAACAGACAGCTGTTAGCTGGTCTTATTAGACTGAGAAGGGGCTAATATCCATGGAGTTTCCCAGTCTATTAATATGAGCTCACAGCTGTCTGCTTTGCCATTACTGATTACTTAAAAGGCATGACATGGGGATCCCCCTATTTTTAATACACAGCAAAGGCTAAGTGGATAGCTGCGGGCTGATATTAAAAGGCTGGGAAGGTCTATGGATATTGGCACTCAAAGTAATGGTTTTGGGATTGATGTCATCTGTGTAATGTTCTCTGGCATCAAGCCCAGAGGTTAGTAATGGAGAGGTGTCTATTGGACACCCCCATTACTAACCCCTTAGTCCAAAGAAACATGCACACACACAAATCCTTTATTTGTAAAAATTACTCCCCGACAATTTCCCTCTTTCACCTATTTATTACCATTAAAAAAATCCACAAGCTCTGTCCTAATCAAAATGAAGATCCCACGACGATCCCCTCCTTCTTCATCCAGTGTATGGAGAACGCAGCTCCACAGACTGGAGCAGCAGCCACTGTCGGGTCATACCCTGCCCAGCGCAAGAACCTGGTTACGATGATGTCAGTAAGGTTACCACAGTTCAGTGCAGTTCAAACCCAAAACCATTACTCCGTTTGCCACCGCACTAGGGCAATTGGGAAGAGCCGAGGCTAAGCCTATTAATATGAGCCTGCAGCTGTCTGCTTAGCCTTTGCTGGTTATTAAAATTAGGGGGAACACCATGTCATTTTTTCTAGGGTCCCCCCTTTTTAATAACCAGTAAAGGCAAAGCAGACAGCTGTGAGCTGATGTTAATAGGATGGGAAGCTTCATGGTTATTGGCCTTATCCAAGAATAATAGGGAGCAAACACGATCCTAAGATGTATAAAAAGAAAGAGCGTATTGTTACCCCTTTCTAAATCACTGGTGAGGCCACATCTAGAATATGAGATCCAGTTTTGGGCTACACATTTGAAAAAGGATATTCAGAAGTTAGAATCAGTTGAAAGGCAGGCAACTAGATTATGACAAGGCCTGGTAGGCCTCTCATATGATGAGAGGTTAGGCTTGTTTAGCTTGGAAAAAAGAAGCATCAGAGGAGATCTCATATGTATAAATATATGCATGGCCAGTACAAAGGGCTGGCCCATGACTTATTCCTTCTAAAGACCTACTTAGGACCAGTGGGCACTCATTACGAGTGGAAGAAAGGCGATTCCGGCAGCTAAATAGAAAGGCTTCTTTACAGTTAGACTGTGGAATTCCCTACCACAAGAGGTTGTAAAGGCAGACACTCTAGCAGCTTTTTAAAAAAGGGCGTAACATTGTGGGTTATAGTTAAATTTGTGACAAAATGTACAATTGATGGAGGAAGGTTGAATTTGATGGACCTGGGTCTTTTTTCAACCTATGTACGACCAGCTCACTGCTGTCTGGTTTCTCTTAGCTGGTTAATAAAAAAAAATGGTAACCCCACTCCATTTTTTTACATTTATTCCTAAAATGCTGCTGGATAAGCTCCACAGAGTTTATTAAATATATGACATCTCTCTCTCTCTCTCTCTCTATGTGTCTGTATCTATATTAACATCAGCCCCCTGCCATGGGCCTTGCATCAACTGGTTATGAAAATTACGGGGGAGCCCAAGTAATTTTTTTAATCTATTTTTTTTAATAGATTCAAGTGCAAAATATAAGCTAGCAAAACACTGATTAGAAATCACACTGACATATTTGTATCTATCTATTATCTATCTATCTATCTATCTATCTATCTATCTATCTATCTAACTAACTATCTATCTATCTATCTATCTAATTATCTATCTCTGTATATAAGATTGCTTTATTAGTTAGAAAACTAGATTTAAATTCCATAGAGCTTACAGTATATAAAAGTTGATAAAAAGTGCATTGTATACAGATGTAATGCGGATGCTATGTGAGAAAAACCGCACTGTACTCACATGACACTCGTCCTACTATTCTGGATCAACATCAGAGCGATTTTTTTTTACAGAGATGTGAGCGAGGCCTTACCCTGAATCTGCTCCAGCGGTACCTGAACTCTGATGCCGCTCAGGCGGTACCTGAACCCTGAAGCCGCTCAGGCGGTACCTGAACCCTGAAGCCGCTCCGGCGGTACCTGAACCCTGAAGCCGCTCCGGCGGTACTTAAACCCTGAAACCGCTCTGGTGGTACCCGAACCCTGCAGACGCACCTGTCTGATGATTCTGAATCGTACTATCTGAGTAGGTTCTGAATCCAGTCCTTCCTGTGACTCCGAGTCCGTGTTAGCGAACCTGGCCCTGGTGTCAGCAGCTGTGGTACTGGGAACTGGCTAGGAGAGGTACCTGGCGGCTACCTGCATGTCAAGCCTGACTCCATCATCAGGAGCTCCAGTGAAAACCAAGTAGCTGCTTAGCCATGCCCCTCCTAGGTAATCCCGGCCCCTTGGCACAGTGGGACCAGGATCCACGTGCGCCACCCGCATGCGTGACAATCTTTATTGGTCGTCTCTATACAGTTTTCTGCTTCTTGTGTTGGGCAATAATGGAAACATATCAGGTTATGAAACTTTTTGGATAATTGGATTAAAGGAATATTACTGTGTGCAAGTGAACATGTATATATGTACACATCCCAACATTTGAACTACTGTCTTCTTCTAGAAACATAAAAAAAGCCCACTTTGGGACACATTGCCATAAACTTAGGGACAATTTTCCACTATAATACAGTGGAAAATGCGACAGTTAGGCGATATTATATACATGTTAGGCGATATATACATGACTACCAACATACCGTATAAGAGCATCAATCTGAAACTGTCACAATGTGACGGACTGGAGTAAGGATGAGTGACCTTAAACTGTCCCTGGAACTGGGACCCTAACTATCCCTGTACCAGGGGTACTCTTGAAGGTAGAGAGGCCTGGGTTTCCAACCTTACTATGTTCTAATCTGTGCCCTCCTTCACCCCATGAGGCATGGGACAGAAAAGTAAGGGAAACAAGACACAAAGTCAGACAGGGGAAACTGTAAACCTCTATCATACAAAACACTCACCAAAAATAGGGAGGGAGGGAGGGAAAGGGAGGAATAAACAAACCAAATAGGAATAAGGACAAAGGGATAAACTCTCACAAACCTACTGCACATGGAACTCTCCAATAACTACTATAAACTCCAACTACACAGCTCAACGCTTTTCAGGAAGAAGATTCTTTCACGATCAAGGAAGAAAAGCTCAGAACCAGTATATGTAGGAATAGTAAATGATAAGCAGTTTCAGCTGAGAACAACCAAGCTTTATGTTCTGAGCCAGCATGGAAAGAGTCCTTAACCCTTTCAGCACTGATGGAAAGGAAATCCATTTAAAATAGGACATGAATCACACCTTCTCTAAAGAGGACCTATGATTCATTGCCCAGTTCACCTTCTAACTCAAGGTCTTCCAGGGGGACATGACACCATCATGACAGAAACAATAATTTGTAACTAGAGACACTCCTCTAACCGAGAACACCAAAGAACAAAAGTAGGTGCATATAGCCTCTTAAAATGTAGTATTTATTACATTTCAATAATTAAAAACAATTACATCCTAACAGAGTAATCGAATGGAGGAACACATTAGATATATTTACATGAATACATGTGTTATCACTACTATATTAACATATCATAACTATATTGTCTTTACTTGTCCAAATACATATGCAAGACTCTCTAGTCCATATCAGTAAAATTGAAACACTAGCGGCAAAACGTGTTCAAAAATGAGGGAACACTTACATGTCTGTCAAACTAATGTAGCATGTGGTCCTGGTGCCCCAGTGCATGTTTCACCCTTGCTTCATCAAGGGATGTATTAGAAAAGGAGTAAAAAGGTGGGTATATATAGGTAAGTGTGTATGCTAATTAACCTAATTAGCTAATTGCAACTTGACTGTTTGATATATGTGTGATGCATAAACCAATTAAAGGAAATATGTATGTGATTTTCATCCTACATCAGCCAATACCATCATATGTATTATTTGGGTTAATCAATGTACCGTATTTTCTGGACCATAAAACGCACTTTTTCCCAAAATTTGTTTTGGGGGAAATGAGGTGTGTCTTATGGTAGGAATGTACTTACAAATCCTGTGGCGGCGGTCCTGATGCAGCCTCCCTTCCTAGGATGGTGCTGCTGTGGTGCGGCGATGACGGGGCTCTGTGGTGGTGGCGGGGCTCCACCAGCATGTTGTTAAAGCCTGGAGGCCCCCACACATCCATTGCTGCAATGCGGTGCGGTTGCCTCCGGCAAAATGGCCGCCGGGGGACGGCGCATGCTCAGATTCAGATCTCGGCAACGAAATCCCAGGACGAGATCTCATTGCCGAGATCTGAATCTGAGCATGCACCGCCCCCGGTGGCCATTTTTCCGGAGCCACCACATCCCAGCAACGGAGCTGCAGGGGCTTCCAGGCTTTGACGAAATGCCGGCGGAGCCCCGCCACCACCACCACCCCACAGAGCCCAGGCACCCCACAGAACCCAGGCACCCCACGGAACCCAGGCACCCCACAGAGCCCAGCCACCTCTCAGAGCCCCGCTGCAACACAGAGCACCACCACAACACAGAGCACCGCCGCAACACAGAGCACCACCACCGCACCAGCCTGGAATGGTATTTCCTGGAGGCCACCACACCAGTCTGGACCACCGAACGACCCCTATGACCACTCCTCCACCTGTGCTGATCCCTTCCCTGGTAAGCTAAATACGGACTGTAAGACGGACTCCCATTTGACACACTTTTTTTCCCCTATTTTCCTTCTGAAAATTTGGGGTGCGTCTTATGGTCTGGTGCATCTTATAGTCCGAAAAATATGGTAGTCTATGAGGAGGTCTTTAATACAAATGTAGTGGGTACACTCCCCATAAGTGTGGCACTATTTATCTGCCTATCCTTTGCTCTATCTCAAATATGTACGAATGTGCTTTCTATAATATGTTCTGTGACTGTGGAACTCCTGCCATCCACTGGAGGCCGCGCTGTGTAAGGACATAGGAGCCCCTCCTCGCATTCAAAACAAAGCAGTGCATCATGCTGTGTAATGCCGCATCATACAAATGAGAATCCATATAGCGGAGCATGCGCAGACAGTGTCCTACCCGGCCAGGATACACGACTTCCTCAACAGTCTGTAGGGCATAGAGCAGATTCTACGACATGGGCCGTTACAAAAGGAGGGCTAGAAAAGGCTACCGATGTCTGCCCATATATGCGAGGAGCAGGAGAACTACAAAATGACATCAAGTGACTGCTTGCATGCATGTATCTGACTAAACTATGAAGATCAGACTACATGAGGGTTGTATGACGGCCCAACGTCCTGTATTGGAACCTATGCTCACAGTCCGGCACCATGCATAGCAATTGGCATTCACGAGAAAGCACCAGAATTAGTAGTTCCACTACTGGAACCGCATTCTCTTCACAGATGACATTGAGCACATGTTTCAGTCATGAAAGAGTCTGGAAATGCCATGGTGAATGTTATGCTGCCTACAACATCATCCAGCATGACCAGTGGGTCATGATGTTCTGGGGAGGCACATATTTGGAGGATCGCATAAACTCCCACATAAAAGCCAATTGTGCCCTGACTGCTATTCGGACCCAGGATGAAATCCTGAGAGGCATTGTCAGTCCTTATGTTGGTACAGTGGCAATGGGTTCCTCCTGGTACAGGACAATACCCAGACTCATGTGGCCACATTGTGCAGGGAGATCATGGATGATGAAGGCTTTGGCGCCACTGACTTTCTCTCACATTCCCCAGACCTGAATACAATTGAGAAACTCTGGGACAGTATGTATCAGTGATTTCACAGAGAGTAAAAATAATCCATAAATATTCTTCAACTACATAAACAGTATAAAATTCAAAAATGATAGTGTTGGCCCCCTCAAAAATAATCTGGCAAAAATGGTGGAAAAGGATGAGGAAAAGGACAATCTGCTAAAGGTTTTTTCTCTGCAGTTTTTACTAGAGAAAATTCCATAACAGAAGACATGATCAGGGATAAAATAAATTCTCAATTACCATATATACTCGATAATAAGCCGACCCGAGTATAAGCGGAGGCACCTAATTTTACCACAAACAACTGGGAAAACTTATTGACTCAAGTATAAGCTGGGTATACATTGTCCACTCATCCCCATCCTGGTATGCATAGCCCCCTCATCCCTATCCTGGTATGCATTGTCCCTTCATCCCAGTCCTGGTATGCATGGCCTCCTCATCCCTATTCTTGAATAAATGCCACCCTCATCCCGATCCTGGCATGCATGTCTCCTCATCCCTATCCTGGTATGCATAGCCCCCTCATCCCCATCCTTGTATGCATTGTCCCTTCATCCCAGTCCTGGTATGCATGGCCTCCTCATCCCTATTCTTGAATAAATGCCACCCTCATCCCGATCCTGGCATGCATGTCTCCTCATCCCTATCCTGGTATGCATAGCCTCCTCATCCCCATCCTTGTATGCATTGCCCCCTCATCTCTATCCTGGTATGCATGGCTCCTCATTCCTATCCTGCAATGCATGGCTCCTCATCCCAATCCTTGTATGCATGGCTCCTCATTCCTATCCTGGTATGCATGGCTCTTCATCCCTGTCCTGGTATGCATGGCCCCTTCATCAATATCCTTGTATGCATGGAACCTCATTCCTATCCTTGTATGCATGGCTCCTCATCTCAATCCTGGTATGCATGGCTCATCATCCCTATCCTGGAATGCATGGCTCCTCATCCCTATCATATGCATGGCTCCTCAACCCTATCCTGGTATGCATGGCTCCTCATCCCTATCCTGGTATGCATGGCTCCTCATCCCTATCCTGGTATGCATGGCTCCTCATACCTATCCTGGTATGCATGGCTCTTCTTCCCTATCCTGGTATGCATGGCTCCTCATGCCAATCCTGTTATGCATGGCTGCTCATCCCCATCCTTGTATGCATGGCTTCCTTCAGAAAAATATATACCGTATATACTCGAGTATAAGCCGAGATTTTCAGCCCATTTTTTTGGGCTGAAAGTCCCCCTCTCGGCTTATACTCGAGTCATACCCAGGGGTCGGCAGGGGAGGGGGAGCGGGGGCTGTCTAATTATACTCACCTACTCCTGGCGCGGTCCCTGCACGTCACTGCTTCCAGCGCTGCAGCTTCTTCCTGTACTGAGTGGTCACATGGTACCGCTCATTACAGTAATGAATATGCGGCACCACCCCTATCAGAAGGTGGAGCCGCATATTCATTACTGTATTGAGCGGTAACGGTGACCGCTCAGTACAGCAAGAAGATTCAGCACCGGGAGAAGCAGGGACTGCACCGCGCCAGGGGCAGGTGAGTATACGGGGAGGGGGAGCGCTGCGCTGCACGATATTCACCTCTCCTCGTTCCGGTGCGGCTCCGTCTTCAGCATCCTCTGGCTGTGACGCTCAGGTCAGAGGATGCGGTGACGTGGTCAGTGCGCGCCCTCTGATTGAACGTCAGTGCTGAAGACAGAGCCGCACTGGAACGAGGACCGGTGAATATTGAAAGTGCCTGGGGTCCTGAGCTAGGAGAGGTGAGTATGTGATTTTTTTTTTTTATCGCAGCCGCAGCATATGGGGCAAGTGACTGTATGGAGCATCTTATAAGGCCATAACGTTTGTGCAGCACTATATGGGGCATGTGACTATATGGAGCATCTTATGGGGCCATAAGGTTTGTGCAGCATTATATGGGGCATGTGACTGTATGGAGCATCTTATGGGGCCATAACGTTTGTGCAGCACTATAAGGGGCAAGTGACTGCATGGAGCATCTTATGGGGCCATAACGTTTGTGCAGCATTATATGGGGCATGTGACTGTATGGAGCATCTTATGGGGCCATAACGTTTGTGCAGCACTATAAGGGGCAAGTGACTGTATGGAGCATCTTATGGGGCCATAACGTTTGTGCAGCATTATATGGGGCATGTGACTGTATGGAGCATCTTATGGGGCCATAACGTTTGTGCAGCACTATAAGGGGCAAGTGACTGTATGGAGCATCTTATGGGGCCACATAACGTTTGTGCAGGACTATAAGGGGCAAGTGACTGTATGGAGCATCTTATGGGGCCATAACGTTTGTGCAGCATTATATGGGGCATGTGACTGTATGGAGCATCTTATGGGGCCATAACGTTTGTGCAGCACTATAAGGGGCAAATGACTGTATGGAGCATCTTATGGGGCCATAACGTTTGTGCAGCACTATAAGGGGCAAGTGACTGTATGGAGCATTTTATGGGGCCACATAACGTTTGTGCAGGACTATAAGGGGCAAGTGACTGTACGGAGCATCTTATGGGGTCATAACGTTTGTGCAGCATTATATTGGGCAAATATCTCTATGGAGCATCTTATGGGGCCCTTATTACCCTTTATGCAGGATTATATGGGGTATATTTTAATATGGAGCATTTAATGGGGCCCATCAAACTTTATGGAGCATTATATGGGGCTCCTGTTTCAATATGGATATTCAAAAACACTTAACCTACTGATGTGTCAATTAATTTTACTTTTATTGGTATCTATTTTTACTTTTGAAATTTACCGGCAGCTGCTGCATTTTCCACCCTAGGCTTATACTCGAGTCATTAAGTTTTCCCAGTTTTTTGTGGCAAAATTAGGGGGGTCGGCTTATACTCGGGTCGGCTTATACTCGAGTATATACGGTATATAAAAAATAAGCCATCCTACTTACCATCCCTGCTCTCCCTCGCAGTGTCTTGTTCCGGTGCCAGCAGCTGCAGAGGCGGGGCAATCATGTGTGCAAGCTACTTAAGAGAATGAATATTCAATGCCCTCCACGCATATGGTAGCGGGCACACATGATCGCCCGGCCGCTGCGGAAGTCCAGAAGTCGGCAGCTGTGACTACTGTGCCCGCTCTTACAGAGAAATGAATATTCACTGCCAGCACAGTGAATATTAATTTCTCTGTAGCACAGGCTTTAGCCGCAGCAGCCGGCTGTTGTCTCCTGTGACCTGCTGCTCCCCCTCTGTCTTCTGGGACCCTAACTCGAGTATAAGCCAAGGGGGGCTTTTTTAGCACAAAAAAAAGTGCTGAAAATCCCAGCTTATACTCAAGCATATACGGTAAATGTCACCTGCTTAACCCAGCAGGACGTAGAGCACCGACTCAGAAGCACTAAAATAGAGAAATCTCCAAGCCCGGATGGGATGCACCCCGAGTACTGCAGACATTAAGTACAGTGACAGATAAATAGCGATGAGTGAATAATGAAATGTTCGAATTTGGGAAAATCGGCACTAATAATTTCTAATATCCGTGTATTCGAATAACGAATCCAATACAAGTCAATGGGAAAGCTGAATATTTTTCTGCTGAACCCAAGAAACAGGTCTGGGGGCATGGGAAAAAAGATGAAATAGATGGGAAAGAGCTAAAACTAAATGGGAAAAGCATGGAGAGGATGCCTGCATGCCTTTCTGACTACATATGGTATCTGGAAATAATGTTGTAAGACTATTGCGACGTTTGTACAGATTTGTAAAAAGACCTACCAAACTTATTTTTTTTTTTAAAGGGAAAAATGCTAAGAAACATTTTTTCAATAAATATAAAAAAAAAATTATGCCTCCCCTTTAGCATATGATCACACAGAGCGTTTTGGCTTCAGTTTTTCCTTTAACATTTGTGAGGGCTCTCACTCCTCCATTTGGGAGGTCCCTCCCTCATTCCAAATTGTTAGCCAGATAGTGGAATACATATTCTTCGTCCCTTTACAATGCCATTTCAAACATGCCCATTTGAATTTTGGGCTTCGCCCGACACCACCACCACGTCCACCACCATGACATTATGCGGCTCTCGCTTCACATTTTCAGAGGGCCAGCAGGTGCTGTGAAACCTGCGTTTTGTAAAAATCCACAGTTCATTTTTGCCACCGGATCCCAATGGAGCCACCATCATAGTGGGTGAAGCCGCTGTAATGTGAATATAATACAGGAGTTGGGGGAGCTGTATGTTCAACGGCAGGAAAGTGGATTCTACCAGACACCAAAAGCATTAGAATTAAATTCTGAATATGCAAGCGAGGGCCTGTATTATGCTCAGTCTATCAGGCCCGAAACCCATGTCAGGAACATGTACAAGCCTCATTTTACTTGGAAGCAGCCTCCGCAAGGGAAAGAGACAAGAATACCATTGACCAATCTGCACAAGTATATGCACTTCTTCTGGAAACTACCCAACCAGGCAGAATGTATCTTTTGCATGGTTTTGAGCAACAATGGAGTAATTACAGGATATGCCCCAGAGAGTGTCGAGGTCTGTCGAGTGTATTACTCAGGTGACAGGTGGTGTTACAACAGAGCTCAGTTAAAGGCCTTAGCGTGGCAATGACCATGTTCCAATATGTGTAAGACTGTGGCCTGAATAGGTCAGTGGTGCGTATTAACCCTGTCTCTTAGATGTGCTTAAAATGTACATAAACTGGCCAATACCCCACCACCATTTTTTTGTAAGGACTAGTGTTGAGCGATACCGTCTGATACTTGAAAGTATCGGTATCGGAAAGTATCGGCCGATACCGGCAAAGTATCGGATCCAATCCGATACCGATACCCGATACCAATACAAGTCAATGGGACTCAAGTATCGGACGGTATCCCTGATGGTTCCCAGGGTCTGAAGGAGAGGAAACTCTCCTTCAGGCCCTGGGATCCATATTAATGTGTAAAAGAAAGAATTAAAATAAAAAATATTGCTATACTCACCTCACCGAGGGAACCGGCAGCGTTGTTTGCTTAAAATTCGCGCGTTTACTTCCTTACGTGAAGTCCCGGCTTGTGATTGGTCGCGTGCCGCCCATGTGGCCACGACGCGACCAATCACAGCAAGCCGTGACGTAATTTCAGGTCCTTCAGGATTTTAAAATTACGTTCTGGCTTGTGATTGGTCGCGTCGCGGTCACATGGGCGACGCGACCAATCACAAGCCGTGACGTCACGGGAGGCTGGACACGCGCGCATTTTAAAATGATCCACATCCCTTAACGTCACCCTTTCTCATATTGAATGCATTATGCTTATGAAAAAAAAAATACTGGCTTTATTTTTCACAAGTACCCTCACAAAGGTCTTATGTACAAATTCACTGTATCTAGCAATGTGTGGCTATTTATTTCCAGATTTCAGCTTTATTATACATGGCAACAGCAGACTGACATAAATTACAGGTAAATGGTCACGTTTGCGTATCTCTGCAGGCTTTGCACCAGTCGCACAACTGCTAGATAAAGATACACTATTTATTAAACCAATAGAAAATTATGATTTTTTTATATTGCCTTACTGACACACTGCAACAGCGACTAATAAAAATTATTGCCACTGCTAAATTGTCAAGTTTGATTATCTCTGCCCGTCGCACAACTGCAAGATAAAGATATGCTATTTATTAAATCAATAGAAAATTATGATTTTTTTAGATTGCCTTGCTGACACACTGCAACAGGGGAGTAATGAAAATTATTGCCACTGCTAAATTGTCTTGTTTAGTTATCTCTACCAGGATTGCGCCAGTCACACAACTGCTTGATAAAGATTCTCTGTTTATTAAACCACTAGAAAATTATAATTATCTTTGGATTGCCTTGCTGATACACTAACAGCGGACTAATGAAAATTATTGCCACTGCTAAATTGTCACATTTGATTATCTCTACCAGGATTGCGCCAGTTGCACAACTGCTAGATAAAGATGTTATTTATTAAACCAATAGAAAATTATGATTTTTTTATATTGCCTTGCTGACACATTTCAAAAGCATACTAATGAAAATTATTTCCACTGCTAAATTGTGACGTTTGATTATCTCTGCCTAGATTGCAGCAGTCGCACAACTGCTAGATAAAAATACGCTATTTGTTTAACCAATAGAAATTTTTGGGGACTTTTTTACATCGCCTTTATGAGACACGACAGCAGCAGACTCAAGGAAATTAATGGTAACTAGTGACGTTTCCATAGCAGAACAGGTTTTGCACCAGTCGCACAACTGCTAGAGAAATATTAGATATTTAAGCAATAGAGGAGGAATATTATTGAGCAATTAGCTTTTAAAATGGATGTTACTAGATGCTGGCACTGAGGAATATTATTTTGCGGTAAAAAAAAAATGTTATAGGCTGCTGCACAGGAATATTATGTAGCTCCAAAAAAATGGTTTTGTACATGCTGATACTACCTAATATTATTTGCCTCTAAAAATAGCTGATTTGTATATTTTGGCAGTGGATGAAATCCTCCCTATTTTACCATAATCCCACAGTGTGTTCCTAATACTAACCTATACAACACAATGAAAACTGGCAGAGATCGGCAGCATGTACATGCAATGATGAGAACACCCAGGTGCTTGACTTTCACTCTCCCTCCTATTAAATCTCTCCGTACGCTATCCCCACCTAACAAAGAACTACTCTTCACAATCTTCAGCTCTTAAAATAGCTTTTTGGAATAAATAATGCTCCCTATATGCTCCTATCACTTTCCCTAAGCTCTCACTATGCTGTTTCCAGCTGCAATGTGTGCAACATGGTGTCGGCAGCCTTTAAATATCCCCTATGATGCTGTCAGGCCAGCCAATCACAGTAATGCCACACCAAAGATGGCATCGGCATTACTATGATTGGCAAGCCAGCCCAGCATGTTCATTATCTGCAAATAAAGCGCGAAACATGCTGGACGGGTCACTCAAATATACCGAGGCAAATACCTAATTACTCGCCGAGTAACGAATAGCCCGAAAACTGTACTGTTCGTGCGAGTAATGAATAGTGCCGAATGTATTCACTCATTACTATAAATAAACCATTATTTCTAAAATTTAATGATTCCATAATAACAGGGTCTGTACTTTAAGACTGGTGCGTGGCAAATGTGGTGCCATTATTCAAATGGCACAAATTGGGAATCTGGAATTTATAGGTCAGTAAATTTAATCTCTGCTGTGGGTAAAGTCCTTGAGGGTTTCCTAAGAGACACTATCCTGGAGTATCTCAATAAGAATAACCTCATGACCCAGCATCAACATGGTTTTATGAGGGATCGGTCCTGTCAGACTAATATGATCAGCTTCTATTAGGAGCTATTCCAGAAAGGACAAGGATAACGCCATGAATGATGTCTATCTGGAATTTTCAAAGCCATTTGATACGGTGCCACATAAAAGTTTGTACATAAAATGAGAGAATAGACCTAGACGAAAATATGTGTAATTGGGTTAACGACTAGATCCATGATAGGAAACAAAGGGTGGCTACTAATGGAACACACTCTGATTGGGTCACAGTTAGTAGTTGGGTATGACAAGGGCCAGTATTGGGCCATCTTCTTTTTAACATATTTGTTAATAACCTTGTAGAGAACAAACAGAGTATTATTTTAATTTGCAGGGTAATCAACACATAGGAGGATAATTTAATATTACAGAGGGGTTTAGGTAAACTCAAGGCAATTGAAGTTTAATGTAGATAAATGTAAGGTCATACACTAAATGTAGAATTATGTACTAAATTGTAGAACATTAGCTAAAACTGTCACCGAAAACGACTTGGGAGTATGGGTGGGGACCGTGCACACTACTGAGTTGCAATATGAGTTGTGGTGATAAAATCCACATTGGATCTGCCTGTGAGTTCAATTTTTTACTTCGATTTTTCTGGGTGATTTGGAATCCAGACCTCGATTGGTTCATTATTTTGGTTTTCAATCATTGATCCGTCATTTTACACAATTTATACCAGTGAAGATTTCCAACTTGAATTGTTCGTGCACCCCGATCCGATGTGTGATTTTCGTATTCCCTTCCTTGTTTTGAGCAGTGTGTATATAGTTACCCTGTCTGCCGCTGTTAAAGAGAAGCACATGCCATTCACTGCCATTATGAATCACTTGTCCACGTCGCCTGATATAACTGCCGTGAATAACCTAGTAATCAAATCTTTACTACTTGCTGCCAAATCGTACCTACCGCCGAGTCGCAAACTACTTATTATTGTGATTTACTGATTTACTAAAAACTATACTTTGCCCGAGAGCCCACATGAAATAAGAGCTCGTTGTGACTCAGACTTGTACAATCCGTGGTGATTGCTGACATTACCAAGAAAAACTAAAGTACTACACAGACTTCTGGAAATGATCTATTTATTGTCTGGTAGCTAAGCAACAAGTTCTGGGCCAGACTCTTTGGTGTAAAATCCCCTGGGGATCACCTAAATTCTTCTGAGAGGGTTTTCATGAACATAATTAGGAGGGGAACACACGAGGAGGCTCTTCTGCCGTTTCTAGCTGTAGTTCTGGTTTGTGGTTTCCAATTAGGAAGTGATTGGATTAAAAATAAAATTGTGAGTTAATTTATGTTGCCGATCTGTCCAGGATTAATATTGGCCAGTTTTGTTAACTTTTTTGACAATGCATAAAATTCTAGTTAAGACCACCCAGTTTCTGAGTCCTAAAACCAAAAAAAATCTCCCCCTTTCACTAGTCAATAACTCTGGCGGAAATGTAATTTCGGAGAAGTAATCAGTGATTTTCGTGGCAGTTGTACAAGGTTGTATACGTCACTGTGACCGAGGGAGATCTTATTTTTGTTTTGGGGTGGTCTGGTATTGTTTGAGTCTGGGGTTTTCCCCCCCAAAAAAAGTTATCCCCAATTCATTGAATAGTAGTAGTAAATTGATGTAGAACTCGGCACTCAGAAGGACTTTGCAGAAAAGAAGAATTTTATTTACAATTCAAAAATGCAGAATAAATTTTCAAAAATCCCGAATTATTTAACGTTTCGGTTCTATACCTGGACCTTCATCAGAAAGGGGAGGATTGTGTAGAAGACAGTGGAAATGTGGGAGCGGTGTGTAGAGTGCGACATCCATCACTGTAAGTAGTGCGCCCTGGTCGATGGTAGTGACAAACACCATCTTCATCCCCTCTCTTATTCCTGACCTACGAAATGCAGAAGTCACAATTGATAGCGGCATCTTAAAGGTTAAACTGTTGCGCTCGGAGCTCGCTGGATGTTTTACTGCATGTTGTTGAATACCTTTTAGTAGCTCCTTAGAATGTATTACTTGTTGTATCTGCTGTGTTCCAACATAAATAGGGTAATACGTGTGGAATATACACCTCACATACAGAAATAGCGGAATCAGTGCTGCAAATGTGGAATGTGGGAAATCTGTGACATTTTGAGCGGGCGTCTTGGAGTTTTCTTAAGGAAATAGAATGCATGAAGCCTTAACTTTCCATAGTCCTGTTCCAGCTGAGTCATAAAGTAATTCGGCTGAAAACATCTTATACACCAGTCTCCATTTCAATGTGGGCACCACAAGAATTTGGGAATGACTCACACCGGACAATACGTTTTTTGTGCTAAAGGGACATGACTTGTATAACTTAGAGCCAAAAATCAAACTGGAAATAACGAAAACATATTAACCCCATAATTCCAAGTTTCCCTGAGAAGTATAAGCAGCTGAACAACTCTAAAATGGGTGTTAAAGAAGTAACTTTTATAACTATAGTGTCCCTATCGTCCAGTCCTGGGTTTATCTGCTCCACCGCTGTATCGGACCATGACCAGGGCTGTATGTGAAGGGGGCAGGCTAACTCCTCATTTTAATATCCGAGCCAGTCCCTTTTTGGATTGCAGGGTCATGGGTATTTCACAATAGGGACACTTGGCGTAATTGACCTACACTAGTAAGTTATATAGCTTGTCTTCTAAGAATTCTGTACTTTTTTACTTGCCAGGATTATTTTATCTTATGAGTACTTTCTTTTTTTTTTCTTTTTTTTTGCTCCATTGTACTCAAAATAGAGAAAAAAAATGAAGAAACATTGCAAAAATAAGTCACAACTAAACATACTGAAACGTTGTGTGTATGCAACACGTATGCAGAGCTATGTGTTCCATGGCTGCAGACAACAGCCATTCTGTTCCTTACTCCTGATAGTTATCAAAAGTATACTGTCACGACTCTATTGTCTGATATCCTGGGGTCAAGTGCTCCTACCCTGTCCCTAGCTCTAGGGGCCCCCTAGCTATCTATGCTCTGCGGATTACTTCTAATGGTGAAGACGCCAGGAATCTGCCCTAAGTCTGTTTCCTCCCCCCACCCAGGGAAGAGGGGAGTAGTTGTGTATGGAACTACACCAACCAGACTACCAAGGGAATACATACAGGGATAAAGGAAAATACCATACATGCAAAAATGCTTTCACAAACAACAGAGAGGAACACTGGGGAGTGAAGGAAGGGAAAAAACAAAATAGGAGAAGAAGAGGATATGCATGCATCCAAAACCAAGCAACAGTGTTTAGATAAATCAACCAAATGTCTCCTCAAACAACAAAACTCCTCCATCTCCTGAACCATGCAGCATGAGGCTAACTCTGGCAATGCCTGCTTACCAGAGGTCAGTATATATAGGAGGGGGGTGACCAACACTGAACAGCTGAAAGCATCAACACAGGTAAGCTTCCTGGAGCTCTCAACTGAACAGATTTACCCCTGCACTGCTAGAAGAAACCTGCAATGTTTCATATGAAGATGAACTGCTTATAATCAGTGCTGGAGTAGGAGGAATATGCAATTTTCTGGCTCCACTCTGTCATGGTAAACCTGTTTCAGTACCCCACTTTCTACAAGGTACGTCTGGATCCTCAGGGCCGGGTTTATCATGGTATGCTGCATGAAAAGACCGGATCAACCTGACTGCAGGGACATCAGATGCTGGTACCAGATACTGAAGAGACCGACAAACCAAGCAAAAATGAACGGTCATAGCAATCTGAAATTCCAAAATTCCAATAACAAATGACCTGAGATGGAGGTGGTGATGGTACAGAGGGTGCAACATATTTTTTGAGCAGAGACCGGTGAAATAAATTATGAATCCTAAAGGTGGGCGGCAAAGTAAAGCGGAATGCCACATGATTGACTATGGCCACAATCTTGTAAGGACCAGTGATCCTAGGTTTTCAAGAAGTAACCATCAACTTAATATTCTTTGAGGACAACCACACCAAATCACCAACACACAGGTCCGGACCCACGAAGCATCTTCGATCAGCCATACACTTGTATTTGAACCCCATCTTCAAATTATTCAAAACCCCTTGGCACACAGATGTAATAGATGATGATACTGTTCATCTTCAGGTAACCCTGAAGACTGAGCTCTATTAAAAGAGCAAAACTGAGAATGAAATCCATACGCCTCGATGAACAGGGACTTACCAGTAGACTCATGACAACTGTTATTCATCACATATTCAGCTAGAGGTAAGTATTTTTTTTGACTATAAGACGCATTTTTTCACAAAACGTTTTTGGGGAAAATGGGGGTGCATCTTATATTCTGAATGTACTTACCAAGAAGTGGCGGCAGCAGGAGTTGGGCGATTCTGCTAGCCCTGGGCTGGAAAGAGGGGGTGTTCGGTGGTCCGATGCTGCAGGGCAATGATCCCATCCCAGGCTGGTGTAGCAGGTTCAGCACTGCTCAGTGTTGTGGGGGCTCCAACGACATTTTCTAAAAGCCCGGAGCCCCCCGCACTTCCATTGCTGCACCGGAGGCGGCGCATGTGCAGACTGAGATCTCAGCAACAGGATCTAGTCCCGAGATCTTGGGGTCGAGATCTCAATCTGTGCATGCGCCGCCTCCAGCGTTCATTTTCCCGTAGGCCACCGACTGCACCAATAGATGTTCGGGAACTCCGGTTTTTCAAAAAATGTTGGCGGAGCCCGTGCAAAACCAAACCTGCCGCACCAGCCTGGGATGGAAGTCAGATCATCGCCGGACCACCGAACACCTACTGTGACCCTGCTCCACTGGCGCTGCCAATCTTCCCCCCGGTAAGCTGAATTCAGACTATAAGACGGACCCCCATTTGACACATTAATTTTTTTCCCTATTTTCCTTCTGAAAAGTTGGGGTGCCTCTTATGATCTGATGCGTTTTATAGTCCGAAAAATATGGTAAGTAACCCAAACCTCCTAATTCTCAGATACAAAACACCTATGGTAAGTCTCAAGGTTCTTGTTAACACGTTCAGTTTGTCCATTGGACTATGGATGAAAAGGTGAAGGAAACAACAGATGGATCCCCAAACAAGCACTAAATGCTTTCCAAAATTTGGAAATAAATTGCACCCCCCGATCAGAAACAAAATCAATAGAAATCCCATGTAATTTAACTATCTATTTGATGAAAATTTTCGCCAAGGTCTTGGCCTTAGGTAAAGCAGGAAGAGCAATGAAATGTGACATTTTGCTCAATCTGTCCAACACCAAAATTACAATATTATCTGCTGACACAGGTAAATCAGTGATGAAGTCTAGGGATAAATGAGTCCCAGGTCTACTTGGAATCTCCAACGGTTGAAAAGAAACAGATGGATGAGCATGAGGGATCTTAGAATGTGTGCGCATATACACTATAGGCAGTTGCATACTCCTGAACATCCTTCTGTACCCCTGACCACCTAAAACGCTGAGTAAGGAGATATGTAGTGGCTTTACTACCAGGATGTCCAGCCAAGACTGAATCATTATGCTCACTTAAATCTTTTAGATGGAGATTCACAGGTACAAACAGTTTATGTAATGGAGAGGCAGTAGAGGCATCCCCCTGAGCTTCTACAACCTCTTTCTCAAGATTGGAGCATACAGATACATTGACCACCCCTTTTTTTGTAGCATAGGAATCAGTTCACAATTGTCTCCACCCCCAGGAAAACGAGATAAGGCATCCGCCTTAATGTTCTTATTTCCCATCCTATATGTAACAAAAAAGTTACATCTGGTGAAGAACAACGCTCATCTTGCCTTTCTAGTCGTTAGACATTTTGCAGATTCGAAATGTACAAGATTTTTCTGATCTCTGATTACCATCACCAGATGAACTGCTCCCTCCAGAAAATGACACCACTCTTCAAAAGCCCACTTAATTGCCAAGAGTTCTCTGTTAACATTGCCATAGTTTTCCTCAGCAGATGACAGTTTCTTAGATAAATATGCACACGGACGCCATTTACCAGGAGATGCACCATGCGACAATACAGGTTCCACCCCCACTTCATACTCATCAACTTCTACAATAAATGGCTGAGTAACGTCAGGCTGTAAGAGAATCGGCACAGATGCAAAACACTCTTTCAAGGTATCAAATGCCTCCCTGGCCGGATTGGATCATTTGGAAAAGTCTGTCCCTTTCCTGGTCATATTCGTTAGAGATTTGGCCACTACCGAAAAGTTTTGATGAACTTATGGTAGTAGTTGGCGAAATCCAAGAACCTTTGTAACTCCTTTAAGTCCTCAGGATGATCCCAATCTGGCAGTTGTTTATGGTGGGGTAAGGAAGGACAAGTAGTCGAAAAATTACCCAAAACTACAGTTGGAGTAATAGAACAAGATTCCCCACTGAAATGTATGGGTTCCTCAGTGGATTCAAACCAAGGTTCCCTTGACCCCAGACCCCCCCCGCAAAATGGAGTGTCTCTTTATGTCTCTGGCGAAGATAACGATCCATGCAAAGGCATCCTTTACCCTTACATATAGCCCTTGACAGAACTGGCTACGGAGTGCGAGGTCATTCCATTTAGTATCTGTGGACCACTGTTGTGAATTAGACTTTTTGGCTCCCTCTTGTGGTTACTAGTGATATGACTCTGGGATTTTCTTCCCTCAGTTTGCACCCACCTGGGTCGTTAGTCCAGGGGTGTTGCTATATAAAACTTCTGGATCCTTAGTCCAGTGCCTGGCATCGTTGTAATCAGATCCTTTCTGTTTGCTCCTATCTGTTGGTCCTGGTTCGTGCTAAATTAAGCTAAGTCCTGCTTCTTTGTTTTTTGGGTTATTTGCTTGCTCTCATTTTTGTCCAGCTTGTACTAAATGTGATTCCTGACCTTGCTGGAAGCTCTAGGGGGCTGGTGTTCTCCCCCCGGGCCGTTAGACGGTTCGGGGGTTCTTGAATTTCCAGCGTGGATATTTTTGATAGGGTTTTTGCTGACCATATAAGTTATCTTACTATATTCTGCTATTAGCTTGTGGGCCTCTCTTTGCTAAATACCTAGCTCATTCTTACGTTTGTCTTTTCCTCTTACCTCACCGTTATTATTTGTTGGGGGCTTGTATCCAACTTTTGGGGTCTTTTCTCTGGAGGCAAGAAAGGTCTTTCTTTTCCCTTCTAGGGCTAGTTAGTTCTCCGGCTGGCGCGAGACGTCTAGAATCAACGTAGGTACGTTCCCCGGCTGCTGTTATTTGTGGTGCTAGGATTAGATATATGGTCAGCCCAGTTACCACTGCCCTATGAGCTGGTTTTTGTGTTTGCAGACTTAGTAAATATTTCTGAGACCCTCTGCCATTGGGGTCATAACAGTATGCCAGGCCAACATTGAATGTTTAATGCATTGTAGAAGTGGGATAATAAGAAAGGAAATTCTGAGGTTTTTTTTTTGTTTTTTTTTTCCTCTCTTTCTCCCCTTTACCTTTGAGTGGCTTGTGCTTGCTGCAGACATGAATGTCCAGACCTTGATTACAAGTGTAGACCAGCTGGCTGCTCGTGTGCAGGGCATACAAAATTTTGTTACCAGTAGCCCTATGTCTGAACCTAAAATACCTATTCCTGAACTGTTTTCTGGAGACCGATTTAGGTTTAGGAATTTCAAGAATAATTGTAAATTGTTTCTTTCTCTGAGACCCCGTTCATCTGGAGATTCTGCTCAGCAAGTTAAAATTGTTATTTCTTTTTTACGGGGCGACCCTCAGGATTGGGCTTTCTCGCTAGCGCCAGGAGATCCGGCATTGGCAAATATTGATGCGTTTTTTCTGGCGCTCGGATTGCTTTACGAGGAACCCAATCTTGAAGTTCAGGCAGAAAAAGCTTTGCTGGCTATTTCTCAGGGCCAGGATGAAGCTGAAGTGTATTGCCCAAAATTTCGGAAATGGTCCGTGCTTACTCAGTGGAATGAGTGTGCTCTGGCCACAAATTTCAGAAATGGCCTTTCTGAAGCCATTAAGAATGTGATGGTGGGTTTCCCCATTCCTACAAGTCTGAATGATTCCATGGCTATTCAAATTGACCGGCGTTTGCGGGAGCGTAAAACCGCTAATTCTCTGGTGGTGCTGTCTGAACAAACACCTGATTTAATGCAATGTGATAGAATTCAGACTAGAAATGAGCGGAAAAATCATAGACGTCAGAATGGGTTGTGTTTTTACTGTGGTGATTCTACACATGTTATATCAGCATGCTCTAAACGCCTAACAAGGGTTGTTAGTCCTGTCGCCATTGGTAATTTGCAACCTAAATTTATTTTGTCTGTGACTTTAATTTGCTCATTGTCTTCTTACCCTGTTATGGCGTTTGTGGATTCAGGTGCTGCCCTGAGTCTTATGGATCTGTCATTTGCCAAGCGCTGTGGTTTTGTTCTTGAGCCGTTGGTAAATCCTATTCCTCTTAGAGGTATTGATGCTACGCCATTGGCGGAAAATAAACCGCAGTTTTGGACGCAAGTAACCATGTGCATGACTCCTGAACATCGGGAGGTGATTCGTTTTCTTGTTCTACATAAAATGCATGATTTGGTCGTTTTGGGTCTGCCATGGTTACAGACCCACAATCCAGTCTTGGATTGGAAGGCAATGTCTGTGTCAAGTTGGGGCTGTCAGGGAATTCATGCTGATTCCCCGCCGGTGTCTATTGCTTCCTCTACTCCTTCGGAAGTCCCTGAGTATTTGTCTGATTATCAGGATGTATTCAGCGAGTCCAGATCCAGTGCTCTGCCTCCTCATAGGGACTGTGACTGCGCCATAGATTTGATTCCAGGTAGTAAATTTCCTAACGGAAGATTATTTAATCTGTCTGTACCTGAGCATGCCGCAATGCGTTCGTATATCAAGGAGTCTCTGGAGAAGGGGCATATCCGTCCATCCTCTTCCCCTCTTGGTGCGGGATTCTTTTTTGTGGCCAAGAAGGACGGATCTTTGAGACCTTGTATTGACTATCGGCTTCTGAATAAAATCACTGTTAAATTTCAGTATCCTTTGCCTCTGTTGTTGGACTTGTTTGCCCGGATTAAAGGTGCCAAGTGGTTCACCAAGATAGATCTTCGTGGTGCGTACAACCTTGTGCGCATTAAGCAAGGAGATGAATGGAAGACTGCATTTAATACGCCGGAAGGTCATTTTGAGTACTTGGTGATGCCTTTTGGGCTCTCTAATGCTCCCTCAGTGTTTCAGTCCTTTATGCATGATATTTTCCGGAAGTATCTGGATAAATTTATGATTGTTTATCTGGATGATATTCTGGTTTTCTCTGAAGATTGGGACTCACATGTGGAGCAGGTCAGGATGGTGTTTCAGGTTTTGCGTGAGAATGCTTTGTTTGTTAAGGGCTCAAAGTGTCTCTTTGGAGTACAGAAGGTTCCCTTTTTGGGGTTTATTTTTTCCCCTTCTGCTGTGGAGATGGACCCAGTCAAGGTCCGAGCTATTCATGAGTGGACTCAACCCACGTCAGTTAAGAGTCTTCAGAAGTTCTTGGGTTTTGCTAACTTCTACCGTCGTTTTATCGCTAATTTTTCTAGTGTTGTTAAACCTTTGACGGATATGACCAAGAAGGGTTCTGATGTGGCTAACTGGGCTCCTGCAGCCGTGGAGGCGTTCCAAGAGTTGAAACGCCGGTTTACTTCGGCGCCTGTTTTGTGCCAGCCTGATGTCTCACTTCCCTTTCAGGTCGAAGTGGATGCTTCTGAGATTGGGGCAGGGGCCGTTTTGTCACAGAGAGGCCCTGGTTGCTCGGTAATGAGACCATGTGCTTTCTTCTCTAGGAAGTTTTCGCCTGCTGAGCGGAATTATGATGTTGGCAATCGGGAGTTGCTGGCCATGAAGTGGGCATTTGAGGAGTGGCGTCATTGGCTCGAGGGTGCTAAGCATCGTGTGGTGGTCTTGACTGATCACAAAAATCTGATGTATCTCGAGTCTGCTAAACGCCTGAATCCTAGACAGGCCCGCTGGTCATTGTTTTTCTCCCGTTTTGACTTTGTGGTCTCGTATTTACCAGGTTCAAAGAATGTGAAGGCTGATGCTCTTTCAAGGAGCTTTGTGCCTGACTCTCCTGGAGTCGCAGAACCGGTTGGTATTCTTAAAGAGGGAGTTATCTTGTCAGCCATTTCTCCTGATTTGCGACGCGTGTTGCAGAGATTTCAGGCTGGTAGACCTGACTCTTGTCCACCTGACAGACTGTTTGTTCCTGATAAGTGGACCAGCAGAGTCATTTCCGAGGTTCATTCCTCGGTGTTGGCAGGTCATCCGGGAATTTTTGGCACCAGAGATCTGGTGGCTAGGTCCTTTTGGTGGCCTTCCTTGTCACGGCATGTGCGGTCATTTGTGCAGTCCTGTGGGACTTGTGCTCGAGCTAAGCCTTGCTGTTCTCGTGCCAGCGGGTTGCTCTTGCCCTTGCCTGTCCCGAAGAGGCCTTGGACACACATTTCCATGGATTTCATTTCTGATCTCCCGGTGTCTAAGGGTATGTCTGTCATCTGGGTGGTATGTGATCGCTTTTCAAAAATGGTCCATTTGGTGCCTTTGCCTAAGCTGCCTTCCTCTTCTGATCTGGTTCCTGTGTTCTTTCAGAATGTGGTTCGTTTACACGGCATTCCTGAGAATATTGTGTCTGACAGAGGATCCCAGTTTGTTTCCAGGTTCTGGCGATCCTTTTGTGCTAGGATGGGCATTGATTTGTCGTTCTCGTCTGCCTTTCATCCTCAGACTAATGGACAAACGGAGCGAACTAATCAGACTCTGGAGGCTTATTTGAGGTGTTTTGTTTCGGCAGATCAGGATGATTGGGTGACCTTCTTGCCGTTGGCTGAGTTTGCCCTTAATAATCGGGCTAGTTCCGCTACTTTGGTTTCGCCATTTTTCTGCAACTCTGGTTTCCATCCTCGTTTTTCCTCGGGACATGTGGAGCCTTCTGACTGTCCTGGGGTAGATTCTGTGGTGGATAGGTTGCAGCAGATCTGGAATCATGTGGTGGACAACTTAAAACTGTCACAGGAGGAGGCTCAGCGTTTTGCCAACCGCCGCCGCGGTGTGGGTCCCCGACTTCGTGTTGGGGATTTGGTGTGGCTGTCTTCTCGATTTGTTCCTATGAAGGTCTCCTCTCCTAAATTTAAGCCTCGCTTCATCGGTCCTTACAAGATATTGGAAATCCTTAATCCAGTGTCCTTTCGCTTGGATCTTCCTGTGTCGTTTGCCATTCACAACGTGTTCCATAGGTCTTTGTTGCGACGCTACGTTGTGCCCGTGGTTCCTTCTGCTGAGCCTCCTGCTCCGGTGTTGGTTGAGGGCGAGTTGGAGTACATGGTGGAGAAGATCTTGGATTCTCGTCTCTCCAGACGGAGGCTTCAGTATTTGGTCAAGTGGAAGGGCTACGGTCAGGAGGATAATTCCTGGGTTGTTGCCTCTGATGTGCATGCGGCCGATTTAGTTCGTGCCTTTCACGCTGCTCATCCTGATCGCCCTGGTGGTCTTGGTGAGGGTTCGGTGACCCCTCCTTAAGGGGGGGTACTGTTGTGAATTAGACTTTTTGGCTCCCTCTTGTGGTTACTAGTGATATGACTCTGGGATTTTCTTCCCTCAGTTTGCACCCACCTGGGTCGTTAGTCCAGGGGTGTTGCTATATAAACCTTCTGGATCCTTAGTCCAGTGCCTGGCATCGTTGTAATCAGATCCTTTCTGTTTGCTCCTATCTGTTGGTCCTGGTTCGTGCTAAATTAAGCTAAGTCCTGCTTCTTTGTTTTTTGGGTTATTTGCTTGCTCTCATTTTTGTCCAGCTTGTACTAAATGTGATTCCTGACCTTGCTGGAAGCTCTAGGGGGCTGGTGTTCTCCCCCCGAGCCGTTAGACGGTTCGGGGGTTCTTGAATTTCCAGCGTGGATATTTTTGATAGGGTTTTTGCTGACCATATAAGTTATCTTACTATATTCTGCTATTAGCTAGTGGGCCTCTCTTTGCTAAATACCTAGCTCATTCTAACGTTTGTCTTTTCCTCTTACCTCACCGTTATTATTTGTTGGGGGCTTGTATCCAACTTTTGGGGTCTTTTCTCTGGAGGCAAGAAAGGTCTTTCTTTTCCCTTCTAGGGCTAGTTAGTTCTCCGGCTGGCGCGAGACGTCTAGAATCAACGTAGGTACGTTCCCCGGCTGCTGTTATTTGTGGTGCTAGGATTAGATATATGGTCAGCCCAATTACCACTGCCCTATGAGCTGGTTTTTGTGTTTGCAGACTTAGTAAATATTTCTGAGACCCTCTGCCATTGGGGTCATAACAGACCACCTCTGAAAGTATGAGCAATACTCCTCAGCTGGCCGGTCTCCCTTCTGAAGCTGACGTAGCGTGGACTCGGCCATGGAGACGTGGTTGAGGTCATCGTATATATGACCTAGTGCCTAAAAAAATCCTCAACCGTCTGTAGCGACTGAGAGTTAGCCCTGAGAGAAAATGCCCAGGCTTGGGGGTTATGGAGCGCCCGCCAGGGCCGTGGGGTACTCAGTACCAGGTCCGGTACTTAAAGGGATGTGTCATTGTGACGGTGACCTGGTCTGTGGCCCTGGGCACCCATATTAAAGGAAAAGTCATTAAAGGGGTTTTTAAAATAAGAAATGTTCGTGACGCCACCTGTGGTATTTGGTCAGGGATGACCGACGCTGCTTAAAGGGGTCCGCTGGGGTGATGTTATGGCAGCTGGGATGGTATGGCTTCCCACGGGTGAAGCTGGGTCCCCAGGGCTCCCGGTGTAGTTGGGACAGGTGGTAGGTGGTGTAGAAAGAAACGGAGGACACAGGGTTACAGTCTGTTTACCTCTTTACTGATGAATTCAGGCAGCCACAGTCCAGGGTACCGAATCACAGGTACAGGTATGGTCCGGCCGGCTTGGAAGCGAATCTGGAATCCCGTTTAACCAGGTGGGGTTGGAAGCTTTCCTACTAGCGCTGCATTGTAGTCCCTTGCTGCCTTAGGCCTCACAAAAGGTCCTCACATTTCCTCTCTGTCTCCCTTGTTGGTAGGACACTACCCATACCTCAGGTAACTCGAGCCTTTTTACAGGATCTCTATCATGACCCGGGCTCTATCTGCTACTGTGTCCTCGGGTGTCAATGCTGGACAGGTAACTTGCAATCTGCTGTCCGAGGGTTTCTGCCGTGGGGCATAGAGTTACCTCCACAACCTCGATCTTCTGACTACCAGTTTCTGCACTCAGCGTGGAGGAAGCCCAGTCGCAGCTTCTCTCCCACCCTTCACTCTCCTTTGCTCCTTTTCCTCCTTCACGCTCTCTACAACTTATTCCGCCCCTTTCTCTCCTTTCCAGGAGCTGCAGAACTCGATCTACACGGCCCCTGCTTTCCTCACAGGAGCTGCAGATCCTCTCGTCTGCACGGCCCCTTTCCTCTGTCTCTCTCACAGACTGACTGCCTGTGACAGGCTACTCTGCTCTGTCCCTCTGACAGACTGACTACTTTCCCTCCAGCCAGAATATATATAGGGGAGTAAGAACATTTTGCATGTTTGTGGATACCTGATAAAAGGAATCCTTCCTCGCTTCCAAGCGTGACACCACTCTCCTTGTGAGGAAAGCAATGCCACTGTAACAACCAGGAACCTGGGGTGTTACAGTTGCCCTGAAGGAGGGAAATTACAATCCCCACCCATTGCTTATTGGTTCCTGAGGAGTGAGGATGTATCTTAAAGTAAGCTTACAGGCCTCCCTGAAAACAAAAACTTGTCTCGTCCCCAAAGAACTTGTCAAGCAAAGCGATCTTGGGCTCCACTAGGGGTTGCTTGGGAGTCGCGGTCCCCAAACCTGATGGGTTAGGGTGCTGCAAAACTGCAGTGCGTAGCTCTGTCACCTCCAGGCTGAGTTGCTGCCAAAGCAGTAACAAGATCCATGCTGGTTAAAAAAAAGGTATGGGGCAGAGTTAATGATACGACTGTTGTTGGATATCCCAGAGCCAGGGGTTCCTTCCTTGTCCCTAGCACTAGGGGCCCCCTAGCTATCCCGCCTCCCTGGATTACTTCTATTGATGCAGACACCAGGGCCATGTACCTTGCTGAGCACCTGAATATTCCCTAAGTCTGTTCCATACCCCCACCCAGAAAGAGGGGAGTAGTAATGTATGGAAATAGACCAACCAGACTACCAAAGGAATACGTACTGGGATGAAGGAAAATACCGATCATATATATATGCTCTCACAAACAACAGAGGGGACCACTAGGGAGTAAATGAAGGGAAAAAATAAAGTAGGAGAAGAGAATTTGCATACAGCCAAAACCTCGCAACAGTCTTTAGTTAAATCAGCCAAACACCTCCTCAAGCAACAAAACTCCCCCAACTCCTGAACCATGCAGTATGAGGCTAACTCTGGCAATGCCTGCTTACCAGAAGCCAGTATCTATATAGGAGAGGGGAGTGGAAAACATTGTACAATTGAGAGCATCAACGCGGGTAAGCTTGCAGTAGCTTTCAACTGAGCAGATTAACCCCCGCACTGTTAGAAGAAATCGGCACTGTTTAATATGAAGGTGAAGCGCTTCTAATCAGTGTAGGAGTAGGAGGAAATGGACGCTGCGATCTTCTGGCTCCTCTCTGTTGCAGTAAACCAGTGACACATACCGATAGTTTAACCCCTTCCCGACCTTTGACGCCACGTAGGCGTCATGAAAACCCGTGCCAATCCGACCCATGACGCCTATGTGGCGTCATGGAATGATCGCGTCCCTGCAGATCGGGTGAAAGGGTTATCTCCAATTTCACCCGATCTGCAGGGACAGGGGGAGTGGTGCTTCAGCCCAGGGGGGGTGGCTTCACCCCCCCGTGGCTACGATCGCTCTGATTGGCTGTTGAAAGTGAAACTGCCAATCAGAGCGATTTGTAATCTTTCACCTAAAAAACTGGTGAAATATTACAATCAAGCCACGGCCGATGCTGCAATATCATCGGCCATGGCTGGAAACACTGATGTGAGCCCCCCCACCCCACCGATCGCCCCCCCAAGCCACCGATCTATCCCGTAGTCCCCTCCGTCCTGTGCTCCGCTCCCCCATCCTCCTGTCCGCTCCCCCCGTGCTCCTATGTCACCCCCCCATGCTCCGACGCCCCCCCCATGCCCCGATCTCCCCCCCTTATACTTACCGAGGCTCCCGGTGCCCGTCCGTCTTCTCCATGGGCGCCGCCATCTTCCAAAATGCGGCCGGCAGATTCATTACAAGTACATTTTGATCGCTTTGGTAGGTTCTATCACAGCGATCAAAATTAAAAAAATAATAAATAAACCCCCCCCTTTATCACCCCCATAGGTAGGGACAATAATAAAATAAAGAAAATATTTTTTTTTTCTTTTTCCACTAGGGTTAGGGTTAGAACTAGTGTTAGAACTAGGGGTAGGGTTAGGGGTAGGGTTAGGGTTAGGGTTAGGGTTATGGCATGTGCACACAGTGCGGATTTGTCTGCGGATCCGCAGCGGATTGGCCGCGGATCCGCAGCGGATTGGCCGCTGCGAATTCGTAGCAGTTTTCCATCAGGTTTACAGTACCATGTACACCTATGGAAAACCAAATCCGCTGTGCTCATGGTGCGGAAAATTCCGTGCAGAAACGCTGCGTTGTATTTTCCGCAGCATGTCAATTCTTTGTGCGGATTCCGCAGCGTTTTACACCTGTTCCTCAATAGGAATCCGCAGGTGAAATCCGCACAAAAAAACACTGGAAATCTGCTGTAAATCCGCAGGTAAAACGCAGTGCCTTTTACCTGCAGATTTTTCAAAAATCGTGCGGAAAAATCTCACACGAATCTGCAACGTGGGCACATAGCCTTAGAGTTAGGGTTGCAATTAGGGCTAGGGTTGGAAATAGGGTTAAGATTAGGCTTGTGGTTAGGGTTACGGATAGGGTTAGGGGTGTGTTGGGGTTACAGTTGTGGTTAGGGTTGGGATTAGGGTTAGGATTAGGGTTAGGGTTGGAATTAGGGTTACGGGTGTGTTGGGGTTAGGGTTGTGGTTAGGGGTGTGTTGGGGTTAGGGTTGTGATTAGGGTTATGGCTACAGTTGGGATTAGGATTAGGGGTGTGTTGGGGTTAGTGTTGAAGTTAGAATTGAGGGGTTTCTACTGTTTAGGAACATCAGGGGTCTCCAAACGCGACATGGCGCCACCATTGATTCCAGCCAATCTTGCGTTCAAAAAGTCAAATGGTGCTCCCTCCCTTCCAAGCCCCGACGTGCGCCCAAACAGTGGTGTACCCCCACATTTGAGGTACCAGCATACTCAGGACAAACTGGGCAACAACTGTTGGGGTCCAATTTTTCCTGTTACCCTTGCAAAAATAAAAAATTACTTGCTAAAACATAATTTTTGAAGAAAGAACAATTATTTTTTATTTTCACGGCTCTGCGTTATAAACTTCTGTGAAGCACTTGGGGGTTGAAAGTGCTCACCACACATCTAGATAAGTTCCTTCGGGGGTCTAGTTTCCAAAATGGGGTCACTTGTGTGGTGTTTCTACTGTTTAGGCACATCAGGGGCTCTGCAAATGCAACGTGATGCCCGCAGACCATTCCATCAAAGTCTGCATTTCAAATGTCACTACTTCCCTTCCGAGCCCTGACGTGCGCCCAAACAGTGGTTTACCCCCACATATGGGGTACCAGCACACTCACAACAAACTGGGCAACAACTATTGGGGCCCAATTTCTCCTGTTACCCTTGTGAAAATAAAAAATTGCTTGCTAAAACATCTTTTTTGAGGAAAGAAAAATGATTTTTTATTTTCACGGCTCTGCGTTGTAAACTTCTGTGAAGCACTTGGGAGTTGAACGTGCTCATCACACATCTAGATAAGTTCCTTGGGGGGTCTAGTTTCCAAAATGGGGTCACTTGTGGGGTGTTTCTACTGTTTAGGCACATCAGGGGCTCTGCAAATGCAATGTGACGCCCGCAGACCATTCCATCAAAGTCTGCATTTCAAATGTCACTACTTCCCATCCGAGCCCTGACGTGTGCCTAAACAGTGGTTTACCCCCACATATGGGGTATCAGCGTACTCAGGAGAAACTGGACAACAACTTTTGGGGTCAAATTTCTCCTGTTACCCTTGCAAAAATAAAAAATTCTGGGCTAAAAAAATATTTTTGAGGAAAGGAAACACATTTATTATTTTCACGGCTCTGCGTTATAAACTTCTGTGAAGCACTTGGGGGTTCAAAGTGCTCACCACACATCTAGATAAGTTCCCTTGGGGGTCTAGTTTCCAAAATGGAGTCACTTGTGGGGAGTTCCTACTGTTTAGGCACATCAGGGGCTCTGCAAACGCAACCTGACGCCCGCAGAGCATTCCATCAAAGTCTGCATTTCAAAACGTCACTACTTCCCTTCTGAACCCCGACGTGTGCCAAAACAGTGGTTTACCCCCACATATGGGGTATCAGCGTACTCAGGAGAAACTGGACAACAACTTTTGGGGTCCAATTTCTCCTGTTACCCTTGGGAAAATAAAAAATTGTGGGCTAAAAAATCATTTTTGAGAAAAGAAAAAATATTTTTTATTTTCATGGCTCTGCGTTATAAACTTCTGTGAAGCACTTGGGGGTTCAAAGTGCTCACCACACATCTAGATTAGTTCCTTGGGAGGTCTAGTTTCCAAAATGGGGTCACTTGTGCGGGAGCTCCAATGTTTAGGCACACAGGGGCTCTCCAAACGCGACATGGTGTCCGCTAATGATTGGAGCTAATTTTCCATTCAAAAAGCCAAATGGCATGCCTTCACTTCCGAGCCCTGCCGTGTGCCCCAACAGTGGTATACCCCCACATATGGGGTATCATCGTACTCAGGACAAACTGGACAACAACATTTGGGGTCCAATTTCTCCTATTACCCTTGGGAAAATAAAAAATTCTGGGCTAAAAACCATTTTTGAGGAAAGAAAAATTATTTTTTATTTTCACGGCTCTGCGTTATAAACTTCTGTGAAGCACCTGGGGGTTATAAGTGCTCACTATGCATCTAGATAAGTTCCTTGGGGGGTCTAGTTTCCAAAATGGGGTTACTTGTAGGGGAGCTCCAATGTTTAGGCACACAGGGGCTCTCCAAACGCGACATGGTGTCCGCTAAAGATTGGAGCTAATTTTCCATTCAAAAAGTCAAATGGCACGCCTCCCCTTCCGAGCCTTGCCGTGCACCCAAACAGTGGTTTACCCCCACATATGAGGTATCGGCGTACTCAGGAGAAATTGCCCAACAAATTTTAGGATCCATTTTATCCTGTTGCCCATGTGAAAATGAAAAAATTGAGGCTAAACGAAATTGTGTGTGAAAAAAAAGTACTTTTTCATTTTTACGGATCAATTTGTGAAGCACCTGAGGGTTTAAAGTGCTTACTATGCTTCTAGATAAGTTCCTTGGGGGGTCTAGTTTCCAAAATGGGGTCACTTGTGGGGAGCTCCAATGTTTAGGCACACAGGGGCTCTCCAAACGTGACATGGTGTCCGCTAGCGATGGAGATAATTTTTCATTCAAAAAGTCAAATGGCGCTCCTTCCCTTCCGAGCCTTACCATGTGCCCAAACAGTGGTTTACCCCCACATGTGAGGTATCGGTGTACTCAGGAGAAATTGTCCAACAAATTTTAGGATCCATTTTACCCTGTTGCCCATGTGAAAATGAAAAAATTGAGGCTAAAATAATTGTTTTGTGAAAAAAAAGTACTGTTTCATTTTTACGGATCAATTTGTGAAGCACCTGGGGGTTTAAAGTGCTCACTATGCTTCTAGATAAGTTCCTTGGGGGGTCTAGTTTCCAAAATGGGGTCACTTGTGGGGGAGCTCCAATGTTTAGGCACACGGGGGCTCTCCAAACGCGACATGGTGTCCGCTAAAGATTGGAGCCAATTTTTCATTGAAAAAGTCAAATGGCACTCCTTCCCTTCCGAGCCCTGCCGTGCGCCCAAACAGTGGTTTACCCCCACATATGAGGTATCAGCGTACTCAGGACAAATTGGACAACAACGTTCATGGTCCAGTTTCTCCTTTTACCCTTGGGAAAATAAAAAAAATTTCGCTAAAATATCATTTTTGTGACTAAAAAGTTAAATGTTCATTTTTTACTTCCATGTTGCTTCTGCTGCTGTGAAACACCTGAAGGGTTAATAAACTTCTTGAATGTGGTTTTGAGCACCTTGAGGGGTGCAGTTTTTAGAATGGTGTCACTTTTGGGTATTTTCAGCCATATAGAACCCTGAAACTGACTTCAAATGTGAGGTGGTCCCTAAAAAAAATGGTTTTGTAAATTTTGTTGTAAAAATGAGAAATCACTGGTCAAATTTTAACCCTTATAACTTCCTAGCAAAAAAAAAATTGTTTACAAAATTGTGCTGATGTAAAGTAGACATGTGGGAAATGTTATTTATTAACTATTTTGTGTCACATAACTCTCTGGTTTAACCGAATAAAAATTCAAAATGTGAAAATTGCGAAATTTTCTAAATTTTTGCCAAATTTCCGTTTTTTTCACAAATAAACTCAGAAATTATCGACCTAAATTTACCACTAACATGAAGCCCAATATGTCACAAAAAAACAATCTCAGAATCGCTAGGATCCGTTGAAGCGTTCCTGAGTTATTACCTCATAAAGGGACACTGGTCAGAATTTCAAAAAACGGCAAGGTCATTAAGGCCAAAATAGGCTGGGTCATGAAGGGGTTAAAGAGATCCGGTCAGTACATATTACATGTGGAAGAAGTCGCATGGCTGTATAGGGTCTTGCCCCAATATAAAAATTATCATTTTTTGTAGAGATCTGATGTGACAAGCATGAGAAATCTAGTGTAGAAGCCATATGCAAATTAGGATGTGGTTGTGTCAGTGCACTTGGCCTGCTTCATCCAAGTGCACTGACACCCCCAATGCACTTCCTGCCTGATTTCCATATGTCTTCTTCACTAGATTTCTCATGGCTGGCACATCATATTTATACAAAAAATATATTGTTTTTATTGAGAGACAAATGCCTATCCAACAATACCTTTACTTAAATATGTAAAGATTTCGTTTAATAAAGAATATTCCAGAACTAAAAACCTTCACTAAAATCATTTTTTTTTTTAAATAACGTAACTGCATTTTTTGATGGTGATACTCTTGATGTCTTTAGAAGGGTGTTGTTCTGATTTGGTTGCGACACTATTAGTGAGTATTCCGATTGCTCACTGGAAGGCGGCGGGGATGAGATGAGATCACACAGCAGTCAGATGATGAAGCATGGCTTTGCTCATGATAGAATTTCCACTAATTTAGCCGAGAAGTAACAGTTCCTACGTGGCAAACCTGCTATATTCTACACAGTGGACTCTAACCTCAGCAGCTTCAGTATGTTGAAAGTTTTGCAAATGCTGGAGAGCCATTGGTAAGAGACCAGTGATATGCAGAAGTAAAGGTGAATGACAAGTACTAAGGAATAAACCCCTTACATAGTTTTCCCATCTTTAGAGATGGATATTGTAGGATAGCGCCCCTAAAAGCAAGGACTTTTGCAATTTACTGTTTTCAGCCATTTTAAAGATATTAACTCTTTTCTTTTGTTTACAGTTTGTTGCCTTGGAGACCGACCATCACTACTATATTGCCCTGCTTCAAAACGGTGCTTACAAGCGCAATAGAAAAGAGCTTGTAAGCACTCCGCATGTATGGCCACCACTGCAAGACAGCAGCAGTGGTCGGTCACCTACAGAAGGATATTAAACAAAAGAAATATGTTGATATCTCAAGAATAGAGAAAAATTTTAATGAAAAGCAAATTACAAAAGTGCTTGTACAAGCACTATCCAACAATATCCATCTGTAAAGATGGGAATTACCTTGTCATGGGTTATTCCCTAGATAATAGTCCTCTTCCTGGGATAGGGGATAACTTACTAATTGCTGGGGATCCAACAACTGGGACACCCAATGATTCTGGAAATGGGGCTCTAAAATCGAGGATTCTGCAGTGATCCATCTTGAAGGGAGCCGAGATGTGCATGCTCAACCTCCACTCCATTCCAGAACAAGTACAGTGCGTAGCAGTTAATGGAAAAGTCCTAAGTAGAGATAAGCTTTGGGTTGGTTCCGGACAGTTAGTGTCCGATGCTACACACTGGACATTGACTTCTCCCGGCAGTCCGTTGCAATGTTCGGTGTTTCGGTGGCAGTCCAAGAGAGAGATAGAGGGTAGAGGGAGGGATTTTTTTCCAGCCCAAAAGTTTGGGTCCCCATTTTTTTTAATGGAGTTTGCTTTCTGGTTCAAGTTCTGATATCTGAAGCGAACTTTTGAATATAGTTGGGGTCGTGTACCAGAACTCGAACTTCAACGAGTCTGCTCATCTCTAGCCCTAAGTGGTCTGATAGGGTAGTGCCTCCCTGTCTGGTGCAAGAGATAGTCTTGTATCGATGCAACAGAGTTTGTCCCATCTGTCCAGTGACTTCTAGGTCCCTTTCCAGGGCTGGCCACCATCTCAGACCCACTGAGGACTGCAAGTGAAAAACTTACCTCTCCCACCTAGAAATATTCATAGCCGTGACTGCTACATATGCCCTGCCTGGCCGTCTGACAGATTCTGGTCCCCCACAAATCCGAGATGCCCACTCCTGCGGCCATATAAGTGCACACCTACTACCACTCACAAGCTGGCCGCTAATCTTGGATGAACACGATGGGTGGACGTTAATGCTTGACCCCCACTATGCCCAATGCAGTTGCGTCCTAAAAGTAGTTCCAGCCCAGGACCTTATGCTATGTGATACAAGAATATTTTTCCTAATGTACAATATAGCATAAAAAGTGCAACACATAGTAAACCATACAGTACAATAAAAAAACAGCAAAATAGTATCCAAATCCCATAATATCCAAAACTATAAGGGATGCAAAAGTGGCACTCACTCCCAGGACCTGATGCCTAAAAGAACTCAAAGTCCCTTAATCCAAATTAGAAGATACCGGGAGTTTACATGGAAGGTTACAGATTTTACATTAGCTTTATGTTACCTTTAGCTTTTACAGACAATTATAACTAAAACCTCAAAGACAAGTACAAAGAACATGCAAATTTCATCTACAATTATAAACGGTAAATGATTTATGCACATTAGACGTATTATTATGTATCCGGTGTGTAGACCTAGACAGTGATGTAACGTGGACTGTATCCGTATAACTGCAGCACGTGGCACACAATGTTCTGCTATTACACTGACACTTGATAAACCACGAGATAAGCATGTGACGGTCTCCTGACATCTGAATAATATTTATGAAACTGCTGATATCATTTTATTCTAGGTTTTCTCCTATTACGATTTTATTCTTCTACAGTTTTTCTATAAAATTCTTCCCAAATCCAAATAGAGAACACATCACTGAAAAAGAGGGCTGTACTTAGGTTCTGTGCACACAACGTCTTTTACAGGCGGATTCTGCCAGGAATTCGCCTGAAAAAGCGCCGTAAATTGCTAAACTCATTCTTCAGAAGCTGTTCGCACTCTATACTTCAGAGCATAGAGTAAAAGACGCCGTTGGCGGAGCCGCCTCAACAACAATGGCAAAAGCGCCGGCAAAGCAGCTTCAGGAAAATGACCGCCAGAGTTTTCCTGTAGTGATTCTTCCTGGGAAAACTCAACAGCCGCGCCAGTGTCTTTAATTCTTAGGCGGGTTTCACACATCCGTGTTTCGCAGTCCGCATGCATCGGCTGTAGGTTTTCTGACTTGAACTCAGCAGCCTCGTATATTTGCTTAGGAGACTTTCAATTTTGGATCAGGAGACCCGTAACCAGTCTGTGCATATCCAGATCACGAAAGACGTGGACAACCGCTTTAAAGGGCATGTGTCAGACCAAACCTGCAGTATAAAATAAGCACATAGTCATGCGGCTGAAGTATCCCCAATAAAAATAGCATTTAGTGATCTAGTAGCTTCCTTCATTCTGCGGAAACTGTTATAATTAAATATGCTAATTAGGGTGCTCCCTTGATGTGGCGAAGAGGCTCTGTGCTCTGCTTCGCCCACTGGTTTCGCATGTCTCCCCCTCCCTCTCTGGTGATTGACAGCACTTGCTTGCCTGAGCTTTCTCTACAGACAGTGCTCACTCCAGGCAGGCCAGTGCTGACAATCACCTGTGAGGGAGATGGGGACATGCGAAACCAGTGGGCGAAACAGTGCACTGGGCCTCTTGGCCACATGTCTGACATGTCAAAATTGACTAATAACATAAGAAATATTAAACAAAAGCCAGAACAAAAAAAGTTTGTAAAAAATGGGTAAAATCGTTCAAAATTCTGCAAAAAAGGATATAAAATACTAACAGATGTAATTACATCCAAAGAAAAAGTCTTATGTGTTCATAGATAAACTTTTTCTTTGGATGTATTTTCAGCCTTCACCATTTTTTTTTTTTTTTTGGAGAAGCAGCACCCATATTTCCCCTTTTTATTCTTAGTCTGACTTATCCTTTGAAAGAGGAATATGTCTTCATTGTGATAAATTATATCTTTTATTACCTGACTGTGTCCCTGAATGATTCTCACAGGATGTGGCGCAGATCTGTCCGGTCCCAATGGAACCTTTACCAGTCCTGACTATCCTAGGAAGTATCCAAATAACCGTGAATGTATCTGGCATATAACCACGTCCCCTGGAAGCAGCATTCAAATCAGCATTGTGGATTTCGATATAGAATACCATACAACATGTAACTATGATGTGCTGGAGGTAAGGTCTCGCTAATGAAGCTGTATGTGATAGTCCTGTATTAATAGAATATATTTGTCACGCTGGGTGAGGGAGATGCAGGGTGCACCACAACGGGAGAGGGAGGGGAAGCCCAAACACTAGGGGAGGGGGGAGAGGAGACCCCTAGGCATATTTAACAACACTCTCTCTGCCCTAAACATCCCTAAATAGGTTTTGCATCTATCGCCGAGCAGGAACCTAATCCCTGCCTGACCCTAACGATAGGCCGTGAGGTAGGCACTAGTTTGCCCCCACTACAACTAAAGACAGAGAGGGTGAACAAACGAGGAGATACAATTAGCTTGAGAAGACCACTGAGATACACGCCAGCAATCCTCCAAGAGTTCTCCAAGAAGACACTAGCCGACTGCTAGTACTTCCAACCAGACAGACGGAAATTGAGCTAACACAGCACCTTGCTGAAGAGACTGAAGGTATTTAAATCTTCAGCAAGGATGTTCTCCTAGAGGGAGAAGGATATCACTCCATAAGAGAGATGCAAAAATCAAGAAGGTGGTTGTAGAGCTAATCGCAATGACCTTCTACAGCCGGATCTAGGACGACTGTCTGTCACACCTGACACACCCGTGACAATATTCTCATGTGATTGATCAGTAATCTTTCCTCTGGTAATACCTAAGTGTAGCTCCAAAAAATCGTCACTAGATGAGTTTTTACAATATGTCACTTATGTGAATAACCACTCTTGAAGTTGGCCACAGTGACTACAAAGATGGTTTCTTGGTTCGGAGGACCTGTCTTGTCCTTTATTACACAGGAGAAAAGTAATCTATCTCACCCTCATCAGATGTCCTTGTAGTTCGGAGAACAGGAGACATCTTTGCCTGAAGATAATAATATCAGTGCAGAAAATGAATACTCCGGCTTCACATCTACTGGTTTCAAGTGCATTGCACCATTAGTCACGACCAAGGGTGGGATGCACTCGGAACCCATAGATAACCTAGCTCTGCTATTCATGATGTTTTAACCATTTATCTGACTTTTTAATGAATATCTTGGACTTTGCATTTATCCACAAATCAAGTTGGAGAAGCTGGAGTATCCATTTTCTGCCTGAAGATTACACAGATAAACCATGAGCCAGGCTCCCTTGCCCCTCTGTTGGCAATGTAGGGAATTTGTAAACCCTTGGCTTACCCTGTTATCACAGCTGATCGCTGAGGTTGGAGACTTTGTGACCAGCTCATTAATCGACAAACCCTTCCAACAAGTGCAAGTGTGGCGCCCCAGGGGCCTGGTAATCACAGTGGCATTGCTTTCCTCTCAGGAAGAGTGATGCTACGTTTGGAGGCAAGGAAGGATAACTGCATCCAGGTACCACAAGCATGCAACATATTCACCCTCCAGGCCACCAGGGGGAGCTTTTGATCCTATTTACTAGGTGACTCCCCATATATATATATAACTGGTAGTCTGTAGGAAAAGTTAGTTAGTTCCAGACATCCGTCTGAGGAGGACAGAGGGTCCACGGAGCTGTGCATGCCCTAAGAGCTGCAGCTCCCAGAAGGAAACATTTCAGAAAGCAAAATACGTTGCAGTGAGTGTGCAGGAAAGCAAAGCACAGGAGAGGATACCAGAAGGGGACCAGCCCCGAGCAGGCTGCCTCCTTCTGAGGCGCGGATAACCGGTAGCCGGAACACCGAGGTAGTAAGGACCTCTGCGCCTTACTTCAGAGACCGGCAGGACAGCTAATTGCATGTTACCTGTCTGCACATACACCCAGGAGGCACGGTGGCACCCCTCAGAGGCTGGGGACTGCTAGAGTCCCTATAAACCACCTCAAGCCACCAGTCATACGGGTTTTGTCCAATCCAACTACGGGGGACAGAGAGAGAAACACCACATCTGTGAGGACCTTATGAGAAGCTTATGCAGTAAGGGACTACACCACTACAGCGCAAGGGAAGGCTATTGATTTCCACCTGGACAAAGGGGACTCTGGACTTGCCTCCAAACCGTCCGGACTCTACCTGCCCTGTGATCTGGTGCCCTGGACTGTGGCTGCTGAAACCAACAGTAAACAAGGTAAAGAGACTGCAACCTTGTGTCCTCATTCTTCACTGCACCTCTCACCATTCACCATCTACACACTGGGAAGCCCTAGGGATATACTTCACCTGTGGGAAGGTATACCATCTAGCTGCCATAACATCACCCCAGAGGATCCCTTAAAGCAGCGTTGGTCACCCTGACCGAATGCCACAGGTGCCGTCACAAACACAAACTTTATTCCCTTTAAAGACCTTTCTCCTTTATACGGACGTCCCAGGGCCACGGACCGGGTCAGCCACCGTGACATCCCCCTGTGAACTGCAGGATCCGGTACCAAGTAACCCCCTTGCCCTGACGGGGCGCTCCACAAACTATATAACCCCTTTAATTCAGCAGCAGAATAAAGATGTGTCCTTCCTTACGTGTCCGCTTGGATTGACATATTCCAAGATGTTGCAAGATAACCGGACGATACTCTGTCGGGAGATGTTTAAGTTATATGTGGCTTTAGGGTTTTGCTTTCATGATCCCATAATGTGTATTGAGAGACGTGCACGGAAAGGTAAGGGTGAACAAAAATCTGTATAAAGCCCCCCATACACACTAATGATCCTCCCGCTGACAACTATCCATCCCGACTCATCCATATACAGTATTGCACGGCCAAACGCTCCCGTCTTCTCTATGAGAGTGCCGCTATCAGATTCCTCTGTCGGCCGCTTAAACAAAAGGATCCGCCACTGAAAATCCAATAGGTCAGATCCTTCTCTCCCCCCGATTAGACTATCGGCCTCGTCACCTGATATTGGCCAACTTTAATCTAGTGTGTATGGTGGGTGGGGGGGTCTTTACTAATCTTACTGCATTTGTCTGGATGATGGACCCTGTAGGAGGGGTAACTTAAGTAATAATACAGCCATCAGCTGCTTTATTCTGACATATCTGCAGAGAAGGTCCCCCTGAATTGTAAAGGGTCAAATCCTTTGCCGGTTGCTATTATCCAGCAGCGGAGGCCGTCCTGAGCTGATATAATACTGCGCTGCGCTCCATAAATCGCGCCTCCATTGCTCAGAACTTTGGAATGCTGACCGAAATCCATCAGTAAATGGAGCTAACAAGGCAGAAGAAAATGCTGCAAACAGCTTAAACCATCAGCCCCACTGACTATACAGCGAGGTCCAGCCGAAAACACAAACTCTGCATGCAGCGCACACCGCCCCCTCTGTGTGCACGGACATCCAGCCTACTCTTTTTAGGGGGCTTTGCTTCATTAGCTTATTTTTATTTTTCATGCAAAAGTTAAGAACTTTTGCTATAAAAGGATGTGTATGTTATAGAATCCATGCCGCCCCCGATCCATTGGCAGCATGTATCACAGACAGGCTCTATGATTCACCACCGTACGCTGCGGCGTTTCAGAGAAAAACATACATTAAAAGCCGCACAGGAGACAAGTCAGATAGGCGGGTCCCCAATGGCTTCACCCCACCCGCTTCCCTGAAGTGACTGGTCTCTCCCTTTACATGCATGCGGGGAGAGACCTGTCACTCAAGTGGAATGGGTGGGGAGAAGCTGGCAGGAACCCGCCTCTCTGACTAGTCTCCTGTGCGGCTTTTCTGAAACGCTGCTGCGATTCACAAACATACCGGATTGCATTCTTACAGGGTCTGCTTTGGGCAGACTCACCGCCCTCAACTGTATTTTCATGACACCAAAAAAGGAGAAACATAGGAGTCTATTGTAAAAAAAACTTGTAACAAATCTTTATTAACACAATCAGACTTATATTGACAAAGTTTAAAAGATGTGATAAAAAGGACACCAATACCAGCAGCCCTCAGTACAATATTAAATACCAGTCCCAAAGGACGCAATCAGAATATGTAGTAGGTAACCTAGAGAGAGGACAGTGATAATTATGGCCCAGTGGTTAATGCACCATTATATTTGGAAATCCATCTCCCATGCTGCCACCTGGGTACAAGTAATCAATAGCATCACTATATTTTCAATTGAATGGGGGATACTCTTAACCGTACTGAGGCACACCTCTGGACGCACCCCGACGCGCGTTTCGCCGCTCCACAGCCTTGCTTTCCAGCAGGTTGTGATTGATGAGGGAGTGACCTAAGCCCCACCTATCATGACAATATGGAGGTTCCAGCGCTGGTTTTAGTTGCATTTGTTGTAGATTTCAGCTTTCTGCACAATCATCAGCTTGGGGTACACAACGCTGATATAAAGGAAAGAGGTCAGAGTACAGTATAGTTGCCTTAAACTGTCCCTCCAGCTTAGCTGCAGCTATTGCTATAGGCACATACCATCTCCTATACTGTTCTTTTCCGGCCACTTGCTGTGCAGAGCTGCATTATGGTCCTATGTAAGTCAATGGAGCTGCCTGCAGTTTTCTGAATGGCAAACGCTATGCTCCTTTCATTCTCAGGATCAATAGGGGGTAACACCGGGGACAAAGAGATATCACGTCTTAGTGATGATCGGAGGATATCCCAGCTGTGGGACCCCCAGCAATCATACTTTTATTGTGTATCCTGGGGATAGGTGATAAATAAAAATGAGTGAATCCTCCAAAATTCATTTCAGGCAGATTCACTTGAATCTGGATTTAGATTCAATTCCATCAGAAAAAATGTGTTTTGAATTAAATTTGTCACCAGACCCCAATTCATAATAAACAATGGACTGGGAAGGGGTAAAGAAAATGTATACATAGATTATATATCCTTGTCTTAGGGCCCTCCTCACCTGTCCTACGGCCACTGCTCACCAATCCAAGGGCCACTCCTCATAGGTTCAAAGGGCTGCTCCTCACCTGTCCTATGGATGCTCCTCAGCTGTTGTAGGTCCACTCCTCTTCTGTCCTATGGATGTTCCTCAGCTGTCCTATAGATGCCCCTCTCCTGTCCTAGGGCCACTCCTCTTCTGTCCTATGGATGTTCCTCAGCTGTCCTATAGATGCCCCTCTCCTGTCCTAGGGCCACTCCTCTTCTGTCCCATGGTTGTTCCTCAGCTGTCCTATGGAGGCCCCTCTCCTGTCCTAGGGCCACTCCTCTTCTGTCCCATGGTTGTTCCTCAGCTGTCCTATAGATGCTCCTCTCCTGTCCTAGGGCCACTCTTCTCCTGTCCTATGGATGTTCCTCAGCTGTCCTAGGGCCGCTCCCCATCTGTCCTAGGGCCACTTCCCATCTGTCCTAGCGCCATTCCTCACCTTTCCTATGGACGCTCCTCACCTGTCCTAGAACCATTCCTCACCTGTCCTATGGATGCTCTTCAGCTGTCCTAGAGCTCCTCACCTGTCCTAGGAGTTCTCCCCACCTGTCCTAGGAGTTCTCGTCACCTGTCCTTGGGCCGCTCCCCACCTGTCCTAAGGTCGCAGCTCACCTATCCTATGACTGCTCCTCACCTGTCGTAGGTTCGATCCTCACCTGTCCTTGAGCCGCTCCTCACCTGACTAACCGCAGCAGCTCCCCAACTGCTCCTCCACTTGTTTCGGATTAGTCTTCACTCCAATTCAATTAGGCCTTAAATAATTTTAGGTGGGGCGTGAGGTACATCATGGACGTATATGACATGTATTGCACTCCACATGACCATGTGAGACCTGGGCAATACTGGAAAATCTGGATCAAAGAGAAGGCCGACCCGAAGCGAGTGAAGGAGCAGGCCGGGAGCGGAAGTTTTTTTTTAACTACTTCCAGCAAATTGGCATTCCAATCTGATGAATCTGCAATTTGGGGGATTTTTTTTTTATCTACTTTGATTTGTTCTAAATCATAAAAGTATTTAGTGGTAAAACCCATTTGTAAAAAAAAAAAAAAAAAAAAAAAAAAAAAAAAAAAATAAGAAGAAAACTTTTAAAATAGTTCTTTTCCTTTGGCTAAAAAAAAAAAACAGTACATGTGCTATGTTATATATACTGGGCCTCATACACATATATAAATGCAAGTGTATATATATCCTATATAAACTCATTACCACAGTCGTGGATTTTTTCCCATGACTAATATTTCCTGCCTCTGGTCCCCAGAGACGTGCACATGAGATATACTTTCCCATTACTATATTATGATTGAAAATCTTTTAGTACGTAATAAAATTGCAGCTTTGTTTCAGAGCTGTAAACATTGTGCAGAGAGACATTAAAACATAGCACAATGACTGCAGTACCTCCAACTATCACTAGAGGGAGTATAGGAGCTAACTGGTCATATGCACTGACCTCAATAATAACCCAGTATGCAGTAAGCTCTCAAGCTCCCCCTAGTGGTGACTGCAGGCAGCCAGAATCTTAGCATTAAATGGCTATTTCACTTAGTACCCTTTATGATCAGTGAAGGTCCTTCCTCTGGAAACCCATCATTCTGAGTATGAAGAGGATAGTTCTGTGTCTCTTTAATTTATTTGTTACTGCACAGTGCCCCCTTCTCCATCTGTTTATACAGGGAACTACTATGTGGTTCCATTAAAGCAAAAAAAAAAAAAAAAAGTGTCCCTAATGTGTGAGTGAAAAATACCGCCGGATTTAGGAGAACAGCGGCATTTACACTAGGTAAAAAAAATACATATTTATGGCAAGTAACAGGTCCCTTTTAAGTGCCAGATCCTTGCCAGGATCCCACAGTCTATGGCACCTTTGTATAATCCTCTCTTCTTCATGGTTGTATGAGTGAAAGGGACCCAAATAAATTACAAACATGGAGGTACAACATACCAAAACACTAATTATACTATTACTATTTCACTGTTGCAGAAGAGTCTAAATTGTCCCAAAATCTATTATTATTACGGTATTAAAATCTGACAATCCAGCATTTGTCCGAACCACTAATCTAATTTTTATTTAATTCCTTTTTTTTTTGCATTTTTGCAGTTTTTTTTATATCTTGTTCTTTGTGGGGGGGTTTTAAATTTGCAGCAGTGATTTTATTAGACTAGCACATATATATTAATATTATTATATCCAAAGACATAGTCAAAAGAATAGTGGAATTCATTTATTATACAATGGCTATTGTACTTTTGAAAAAATTGCATAAAATGTTTCCTATTTTACGTATTTTCTATTGTCTCAGTGGTGCAAGAATATTTTAAATTAGTGAAAGAGATGTGTAATAATATATATTTCAGATTTACGGTGGTCCTGAAGTGTCCTCTCCGAGGCTGGCTCAGCTCTGTACGTCCAGAGCCCGGGGGAATCCTCTGCAGGTCTCCAGCACTGGGAATGCCGTTACTGTTCGGTTCAAGACTGATGTCAATGTGAACGGAAAAGGGTTTAGTGCTGCCTGGCGGGAAGTGCCTGGAGGTACAGGGAGCTTTACTACTTGTCACTTTTATATCTTTAGAAATTGTGGTGGTATAAAAAAAAGAGAAAGTCCCTTAGGTCTCATTCAGACGTCCATCTTCATGTGCGAGTGGTGCTCGTGGTTTTCATGGATCGCACTCGTACCTGTGACGTTCTTTGGGGGTACTCACATGACCGTCAGACAGATCCGCGAGAAATCACAGATTCATGTCCGATTTGAATTCGAGGGTCGGATTAAAATCGACAATGCAAGTCAATGAATAAAGAAAAAATCCGACTGCACTTGGATGACATTCGAATGAGGTCCAATTTTCATGGACTGTCAGAAAAGAGAAGGAGGGAAACCTTTTTTTTTTGTCTACGTATGACACTCGGACCAAACTCTGATCAGAATGATCGGATCGTTTTTCTCATACGTTGAAAAAAAAAATCAGATGTGTGAATGGGCGCGGCTTAATTTTTGGTGTGCTTTTGACGCAGCCTATTTTTGGTACGCGCAAAGTGGATGGGATTTATAGAAATCTCATGCCCACTGTCCTTTTTTTTTGTCCTTTTTTTTTGACGCAATGTAAATTGACCTGTGTTATTTTTTTTCTTTTTCTTTTTTTTTTAAATCTACCAATATCAATGAGTCCCATGTGTGTATTTTCCGCATGGAATTGCATTAGATGCGAACAAGAGCTGTACATACATTTGCAATCATTTTATTAATCCAGTTCTTCTGAAACAATTAACAAAGCAATTTTGCAAAAAGACTTAATTCAAAATGTCCTACAACTACAGCTCCTATACATTGAATAAGAATGCAGTCTTTGACTACAAAAAGTTTGTTTGTAGTCTGTAACCATGGAGATGCATTTCTCTACTTAGGAGCTGCTGAAACAAAATATTTTTTTTTCAATCAAGACAAAGCTCGTTTGCTTTTTTTTTTTTATAAAGAGTAACACCTTACTGATTATATTGGATGGGCAGATATGGTCTAAGTTAATCCATACCAGCTAAAATTTTGAGAATAAACCGAAACTTAACCAAACATTTTTTTTTTAAGTAGAATTGTCACTGGAGATGTTTGTATTCAGGACACTTGTAATTTTATTTTTCTATTTTTCAGGTTGCGGAGGAGTTTTTCAAGCACCCAATGGAGAAATCCATTCTCCAAATTACCCAAGACCCTACGATGACAACACAGAGTGCTCATGGCTGATCAGAGTTGACCCCGGACACAGAGTCTTCCTCAACTTTACAGACTTTGACCTCGAGCCTCACTTTTTGTTTTCACTCTGCAGATATGACAGTGTCAGAGTAAGTGAAGTCTAGTATTACTTATGATGGTAATATTTAATTAAGGCTATGTTCACATTTGCGTTGTGCGCCGCAGCGTCGGCGCCGCAACGCACAACGCAAACAAAAACGCAGCAAAACGCATGCACAACGCTGCGTTTTGCGCCGCATGCGTCCTTTTTTCTATTGATTTTGGACGCAGCAAAAATGCAACTTGCTGCGTCCTCTGCGCCTAGACGCGGGCGCCGCAGGGATGCATGCGGCGCAAAACGCAAGTGCGACGCATGTCCATGCGCCCCCATGTTAAATATAGGGGCGCATGACGCATGCGGCGCCGCTGCGGCGCCCGACGCTGCGGCGCGGACCGCAAATGTGAACGTAGCCTTAGCTATATGACCATAAACATGAAATCCAGCAGTACAAATAAGAATGTGTCCGGCCAACATCCCTATCTATTCACTTACCCATAAACATGAAAGCTGATCGGCTGAGCATGCATGTTTATTTTTACATATTTAGGGGTTGTTTTGTGAGTCCATTTTTTATTACGAAATGGTCAGACTGGGTTCCCGCACCCTTTCCAATATTGCCCAGTTCCCCTCCAGTCTCTTTCACCTACATTGATGACGTCCCAACAAAGCAACACAGGGACAAGCGGACTAATCACTGGCTGCTGTGGATCACCGTTGAGGCCGGTGATTGGCTTCAGTGGTCATATGTCCTTGTGATGGAACATCATCTACGCAGCAGAAAGTAGAGACCGGCTGGGGACTGACAGCATCGGAACGGGAGCGGTGGCCAATTGGTGACGTGAGTATGCTCTTTAGACTTTTTTTGTATAATGAAAAATTAATCCTGTAAAAACTATTTAAAATTGAAAATATTAGTCACAGGTTACCATACACAGTTTGAAAAAAAAAGTCTTTACTGGTTTTCATGGTGATCAAAATTCAGTTTAGTTGTACATCACTGGATCCAGATATTGCAGCCATAACACAGACCCTACTATACGGGCTCTACCACCATTCATGACTGGTCGGACAAGAGGAATATTATATTCTAGACCGGAGGGGTTGGAGACATTGATCCCTCTGGTATGTAAAGACCCCAGAGAATGACATCTCTTTCTGTCAATGAACTAGAGAAAATGACACCCCGTGACCTTCTCTGTCATGTCTGAAATCTCCAAACAGTACTCAGTTTGTGTTTTCTGCGTGTTTGTGGACAAGAGGGAGCAAAAGAACCTGCCAAGCTTAAGTAGTCTAACGGCACCAATTAATCTTCATTAATCATCAGATCTCTGATGTAAACATGAGCGTGGAGCTCTTCTAACAATGCTTCCTTTGGAAACCATAAGTTATTTAGAAGCTGGAAGATGAACAATGGGAAAAGTGAATGTTCTGCTGCTACTCAGAGTCTGGTCTTGATCTGGTATTACATATGAAGAGCCGTGTTACCATAAGATGGTCAGGAAGACTACCGCAAGAGGAAGTCCAACTATTATCATATCAATAAGATTGTAGAACGTAGACAATTGGGGGTTCAGACCACTGGGACCACCTCCTTTGATTCCTAGGACAGTTGTCCAATGCCCCCTAATGTATATGCCAGAGGGGAAAGGAGGGAAGAGCATAGATGAGGCCATGTGTGCTCATGCGTTCTCCAGTATATACATATATACCATCAGCCAAGACCTCTACAATTGCCAGCTTGATGCTCCAGTGGTAGCCACTCTCCACCGTCATCCTCAGTGCCCCAAGTGACAATGACCCAAAGTGTCCTCTACCACCTTCTTTGACAGCTATAAAGTTCCTACTTTTTCAAGTATGATGTGTATCTATTGTTACCCAAAGCCCCCTCCTATTATCTGCCAAAACCGCCAAGAGGGAGACCGAATGTCGTCCCAACCTCTAAAAACCTCATTGCCAACCAGAATGTCTCCTCAATGTCAGGCAGATTTCTCTGTCAGCTAAAGCCTCTTCCAGTTGCCAACCAGAATGCCATACAAGTGACAGCCGTGAGCACAATGGTTTCATCCTTCCTCCCCAGTCCAATCCTGTCAATACTGAGAGAAGGACAAGAGCGAAGTGCTGAAACAGATTGCTCAGTGAGACAGATGATAGGTGCCTATTCCAAATAGAAGTCTCCCTCTATTAGGTCAGCATATGTCATATACGATCTATAAAGGCTATGGACACTTTGGACATGGCAAAATGATTTTTACATATGTTAGTGGTTACCTTTAGTTAATAAAATTGCACTGTAATCTTCATATAATTCAGAAGCCTTGTATACCCAAGTTTGCAGCCTGATCCTAGTTTCTCTTGTGGGAGCTTCTTTCCCGGTAATATTATTATTTATAGCGCCGTTTATTACATGTGAAAAGGGTATACATAATAAAAAACAAGTACAATAATCTTGATCAAAACGAGTCACCGACTTGTACAGGAGGGCAGAGGATCTTGCCTGCAATATGCTAGATTTGAGGTCAGTGTGTATCCAGGGTGCTGATGTCTTTAGTAGCTCATTGCTCAGCTTCTATCCCGTACTAATTTACTCTACACATGCTTTCCTCTTTGCAGTGTGTTTTCTCTGCCCTCTCTGAGGATGTAGATACTTTCTCCCCAATTTAGAATGTAGAGTTCAGTATACAAATGGTTTTTCCCCCATCTCCCAACGCATTTCCTGCTGTTATCTCTAATGGCTTGTATACATGACTGTATAATTCAGATCCTTGTTTTTGACAGATAGCGCTCGTACCCATGTTATTCTATACGTCCGAATTTTTTCTTGGACTGAGTGTTCTGAGGGGGAACAAAATCACAGAATGCAAGATTTGCCTCCGAGAATTGAATGTCACTCGCTCATTCATGTTTTTGGGTCTGTGAAAAAAATTGGACAGCACTCACATGTAATCCGTTTCATGGACTGACTGTATGGACAAAGAGGAGAGACTTTTTTTTTCCTCTTCACAAAATCGAATTCCACTCTGATCAACTCTGATCAGAGTCTGATAAGTATATTTGGACCGATTTTCTCAGATGGAGAGAATGTTGTCATCTGCATCTACCCTAAGGGCAAAGTCACATAGTCGTATAAATTGGATCTAGATCGGAACACAGTGCACGGACTGGCTGGCGGCTCTCCCGACCCTAGCGCCAGCTGTCACGATTGTGTCAGGAGAGCTGCCGGCCAGTCCGTGCGCTCTGATCTTGGTCCGATTTATACGGCCGTCTGACTGCGCCTTTACACTGAGGGAAGGGAGGAGGAGAGATCAGAGAGACCTGCCGGAATAGGAAGCAGAAGCTTGACAGACACACTGCAGCAGCAACATTTTTAACAAAAACTATTTAGAAAGTTTCTTAACTTTGCATTTAAGGATCAAATGAACAATTAAATAAAAAATACTTGCGGAACAGTACGTAACCCTTAACCGTTTAGCGACCTCCAATATGCCTTTTTATTGACGCCAGTGTGAGTGTATAAAAGTCATTATCTCAGCACAGCAGTATTGTTAAGACAGTTTTGACAAATGAGGCCTAAGTGCAACATATGAGGCATGATTTTCCACTGTAAAACCAATAATTCTAGGGAAGAATACTTTCATAATGTGACAAACACTAAAGAATGCAATAATATCTTTTCTCACAGATAATGTGATAAAGTACAGAGACCGGGGGATATCTATGTACAGTGGGCGTCCATGGTATATAATAGGGAACCAAATGATATTGACCCATATTTCTAAAGTTTTATAAGGCCGAATTGCGTATTTTACAATCCGTATATAGACTGCAATACTCAGACTTATAGCCGGTCTCTAGACTTAGACTTACAATCTCATAGACACAAATGAGAACTTTAGTTTCGTCAGGAGACCCGCCGTCAGCCCGGGCCTTGCAGTCCGTATATTGATCGGAACAATGATATGAGTGTAACATCTGGGCTCACCTGCGGTACAGCACAACAGTTTACAATCTTACAATCAATTACAGCTGTTCCCCAACCAAACATCAGTCTTTATTGTTTATAAAATTATTTAACAAACGCAAATCTGGTTTCTCCAGCCAGTCATAGACACTAACCATATGGAGTTCTGCGGCACAATACCGTGTTTTTCACAGAGCTGTAATTTTGCACCCATAGCATTATATGGCCGCTGTCTCCATTTGCCTCTGATTCCGTGCAGAGCCTGAAGGAGATTTTTATACAGAACTACAATTAGTAACACACCACATATGAGCTCCACAAGTCAGGTGCATGTTCTGAGAGTACGGGACCCCAGGAGTCAAAAAGAAGAAAGGAAAAGTTCCAGCAATGCTGCATTCTTGTAAAAGTATGAATAACTTTCCATCCATACAGGAACATGTGCAAAACACCTGTCTATAGCTATTCCTCATAGCCAAGATCAAACACTAGAACTGAAAACATCCTAATAAGTCATCCAGTCAGGACGAGAAACTAGAAAGTGTGCAAAACTGTGACCCGTGAAACGTTACGATGTTGGGGATCATTCAGACATCAGTTTTTCTCGTACAAATTCTATCTGTGTTTTTTTACAGTTTGCACTCGTACCTATACTGTCTATGAGGTGGTTCACATGTCCGATTTTTTCCTCAGACCGAGTGGTCTGAACAATATCACGGAGGCTTGTCCGATATTGATCCGAGTATCAGCTCAAACTCACCAAAGCAAGTCTATGGGTCTGTGAAAAAGATTGGACAGCACTCAGATACTATTCGCGTGCTGTCAGTTTTTCACGGACAGTTTGATAGAAGGAACTTGAGAAACCTCCATCAGGTTTTGTTTTGTTTTGTTTTTTTATTTGAGAAAAACTGATCAAACTTTAACCAAACTCTAATGACTAAACTTAGATGACCCTCAGGTCAAAAACACAGATGAAGCTCAGATAGTTTTTGTGTACGAGAAAAATAACATATGTTTGTAAGAGACCATACTCAGAAGGTGAAATATTTCCAAGGCACCGGGGTAGTTGTTTTGTTCCTTTATTGTCCAAAGTGCATCAAAAAGCTGAAGAGCACATTGCCTTTCTTTGGTCAGTGTGTTGTCCCTGTGCGGAACGTTGTGCATACTGACAAGAACACTGACCAAAGATACATATATCTAAGTGTGTCCTAAATCCAAATTTTCAGATTTTGGAATCTATTCGTTCTCTTCCAAATCTCCTTTCCTTTTTACATTTTGTCTGGTAGGTTTACGATGGTGAAAACAGTAATGCTCAATTGCTTGAAACTCTGTGTGGAAGCCAAATTCCCAGTGCAATTACATCTACCCAAAACTCCATGTTTGTCCACCTGCAATCCGACAGCAGCAGAAGTCACAGAGGCTTCAGTGCCCACTTTAAGGAAGGTAAGCTCTTGTCTGTTTTCTTCAAAACCCAGTGGCAAATCTTGTCTGGTCGTCTACTAATACTATACTATGAGAACATTACAAATATTAATAATTACCTTTAATGTGTACAGTAGGTTAGCTGTTATGGACCTGGTGGTTAGGTGCACCAGGAATGACCTGATAGTTAAACACGGAATCGGGACGAGCTCTGGGGAAATGGGAACTCTGCTGACCGCAAACCCTACTCCTATCAACACAACTAGAAATAGCCGTGGAGCGTGCCTGACTCTGCCTAGACGCCTCTTCACAGCCTAAGAGCTAACTACCCCTAAAGAAAGGAAACAAAGCCTCACTTGCCTCAGAGAAATTTCCCCAAAGGTAAAAGCAGCCCCCACAAGTATTGACTGTGAGTTAAGAGGAAATCACAAACACAGGATGAAATAGGCTTTAGCAAAGGGAGGCCAGTCTAACTAAACAGATTGAGGATAGAAAAGGGATCTTTGCGGTCAACACAAAAAACTACAAAACCACGCAGAGTGTGCAAAAAATACCCCCGCACCGACTCACGGTGCGGTGGTGCCACTCTGCACCCCCAGAGCTTCCAGCTAGCCAGGCAGTTTCATGATAGCAAGCTGGACTAGAACTTAGCAAGAAAAACCATATGTAACAAATGAACAAGCAGGAACTTAGCTTCGCTGGAGTAGACAGGTCCTCAGAAAGATCCAGGAGAGATCTGAACCAGTATTAGAACATTGACAGCTGGCATGGAGTAACGATCTGAGTGGAGTTAAATAGAGAATCCAGCCTAGCCCTAAACGAGGGCAGGTGGGGAAGGAATCTCAGAACCAGCAGCTCCACTCACAGCCACCAGAGGGAGTCCACGGACAGAACTCACCGAACTACCATTCATGACCACAGAGGGAGTTCGAGAACGGAATTCACAACAGTACCCCCCCCTTGAGGAGGGGTCACCGAACCCTTACCAGAGCCCCCAGGCCGATCAGGACGAGCCAAATGAAAGGCACAAACTAAATCGGCAGCATGGACATCAGAGGCAACAACCCAGGAATTATCCTCCTGACCATAGCCCTTCCATTTGACCAAGTACTGAAGTTTTCGTCTCGAAATACGAGAATCCAAAATCTTCTCCACCACATACTTCAACTCACCCTCGACCAACACCGGAGCAGGAGGATCAACGGAGGGAACTATAGGCGCCACATATCTCTGCAGCAACGACCTATGGAACACATTATGGATAGCAAAAGAAGCAGGAAGGGCCAAACGAAATGATACAGGATTAAGAATTTCAGAAATTTTATAAGGACCAATGAAACAAGGCTTAAACTTAGGAGAAGAAACCTTCATAGGAACATAACGAGATGATAACCAAACCAAATCCCCAACACGAAGTCGGGGACCAACACGGCGACGGCGGTTAGCGAAACGTTGAGCCTTCTCTTGGGACAAGGTCAAATTGTCCACCACATGAGTCCAAATTTGCTGCAACCTGTCCACCACAGAATCCACACCAGGACAGTCCGAAGGCTTAACCTGCCCTGAAGAAACACGAGGATGAAAACCAGAATTACAAAAAAAAGGCGAAACCAAAGTAGCCGAACTGGCCCGATTATTAAGGGCGAACTCAGCCAATGGCAAGAAGGTCACCCAATCATCCTGATCCGCAGAAACAAAGCATCTCAGATAGGTTTCCAAAGTCTGATTGGTTCGTTCGGTTTGGCCATTTGTCTGAGGATGGAAAGCCGAAGAAAAAGACAAATCAATGCCCATCTTAGCACAAAAGGACCGCCAAAACCTTGAAACAAACAGGGAACCTCTGTCAGACACGATGTTCTCCGGAATGCCATGCAAACGAACCACAGGTTGGAAAAATAATGGAACCAAATCAGAGGAAGAAGGCAATTTAGGCAAGGGTACCAAATGGACCATTTTAGAGAAGCGATCACAAACCACCCAGATGACCGACATCCTTTGAGAAACAGAAAGATCTGAAATAAAATCCATGGAAACATGCGTCCAGGGCCTTTTCGGGACCGGCAAGGGCAAAAGTAACCCACTGGCACGAGAACAGCAGGGCTTAGCCCGAGCACAAGTCCCACAAGACTGCACAAAAGAACGCACATCCCGCGACAAAGAAGGCCACCAAAAGGACCTAGCCACCAAATCTCTGGTACCAAAAATCCCAGGATGACCAGCCAACACCGAACAATGAACCTCAGAGATAACTCTATTAGTCCATCTATCAGGGACAAACAGTTTCTCCGCTGGACAACGGTCAGGTCTATCAGCCTGGAACTCCTGCAGCACCCGCCGCAAATCAGGGGAGATGGCAGACAGAACTTCCCCCTCTCTGAGAATACCAGCTGGCTCAGGAACCCCAGGAGAATCAGGCACAAAACTCCTTGAAAGGGCATCAGCCTTCACATTCTTAGAACCCGGAAGGTACGAAACCACAAAATTGAAACGGGAGAAAAACAGCGACCAACGAGCCTGTCTAGGATTCAACCGCTTGGCAGACTCGAGATAAGTCAGATTCTTGTGATCTGTCAAGACCATCACGCGATGCTTGGCTCCTTCAAGCCAATGTCGCCACTCCTCGAATGCCCACTTCATAGCCAACAACTCCCGATTGCCAACATCATAATTACGCTCAGCAGGCGAAAACTTTCTTGAAAAGAAAGCGCATGGCTTCATTACAGAGCAATCAGAACTTCTCTGAGACAAAACAGCCCCTGCTCCAATTTCAGAAGCATCAACCTCGACCTGAAAAGGGAGCGAAACATCTGGCTGACACAACACAGGAGCCGAAGAGAAACGACGTTTCAACTCCTGAAAAGCCTCAACGGCCGCAGAGGACCAATTCACCACATCAGCACCCTTCTTGGTCAAATCAGTCAACGGTTTAACAACACTAGAAAAATTAGCGATGAAGCGACGGTAAAAATTGGCAAAGCCCAGAAATTTCTGAAGGCTCTTCACAGATGTAGGCCGAGTCCAATCATAAATAGCTTGGACTTTAACAGGATCGATCTCGATAGTAGAAGGGGAAAAAATGAAACCCAAAAAGGAAACCTTCTGTACTCCAAAGAGACACTTAGATCCCTTCACAAACAAGGAATTAGCACGAAGGACCTGGAACACCATTCTGACCTGCTTCACATGGGACTCCCAATCATCCGAAAAGACCAAAATATCATCCAAATATACGATCATGAATCTATCCAGATACTTTCGGAAGATGTCATGCATAAAGGACTGAAACACAGAGGGAGCATTAGAAAGGCCGAATGGCATCACCAGGTACTCAAAATGGCCCTCGGGCGTATTAAATGCTGTTTTCCATTCATCGCCCTGTTTAATACGCACGAGATTATACGCCCCTCGAAGGTCTATCTTGGTGAACCAACTAGCCCCCTTAATCCGAGCAAATAAATCAGACAGTAGAGGCAAAGGGTACTGAAATTTGACCGTGATTTTATTAAGAAGGCGGTAATCTATACAAGGTCTCAGAGAACCATCCTTCTTGGCCACAAAAAAGAACCCTGCTCCCAATGGTGATGACGACGGGCGAATATGCCCGTTCTCCAAGGACTCCTTTATATAACTCCGCATAGCGGCGTGTTCTGGCACAGACAAATTGAAAAGTCGTCCCTTAGGGAACTTGCTACCAGGAATCAAATTAATATCACAATCCCTATGAGGAGGTAGGGTACTAGACTTGGGCTCATCAAATACATCCCGGTAATCCGACAAAAACTCAGGGACTTCAGAAGGAGTGGAGGAAGAAATTGACAACAATGAAACATCCCCATGTACCCCTTGACAACCCCAACTGGACACCGACATTGATTTCCAATCCAATACTGGATTATGGACCTGCAGCCATGGCAAACCCAACACGACCACATCATGCAGATTATGCAACACCAAAAAGCGAATATCCTCCTGATGCGCAGGAGCCATGCACATGGTCAACTGGGTCCAGTACTGAGGCTTATTCTTGGCCAAAGGCGTAGCATCAATTCCCCTCAAAGGAATGGGATGCTGCAAGGGCTCCAAGAAAAACCACAGCGCCTGGCAAACTCTAAGTCCATCAAATTCAGGGCAGCGCCTGAATCCGCAAATGCCATAACAGAATAGGATGACAAAGAGCAAATCAGAGTAACGGACAAAAGAAATTTAGGCTGTACAGTACCCATGGTGACGGACCTAGCGAACCGCTTAGTGCGCTTAGGACAATCAGAGATAGCATGAGTGGAGTCACCACAGTAAAAACACAGCCCATTCTGACGTCTATGTTCTTGCCGTTCAGCTCTGGTCAAAGTCCTATCACATTGCATAGGCTCAGGCCTCTGCTCAGAGGATACCGCCAAATGGTGCACAGTTTTGCGCTCACGTAAGCGCCGATCGATCTGTATGGCCAAGGACATTGATTCATTCAGACCAGCAGGCGTGGGGAACCCCACCATAACATCCTTAAGGGCTTCAGAAAGACCCTTTCTGAAAATTGCTGCCAGGGCACACTCATTCCACTGAGTAAGCACAGACCACTTTCTGAACTTCTGGCAATATACCTCCGCTTCATCCTGACCCTGACACAAAGCCAGCAAAATTTTCTCAGCCTGATCCACAGAATTCGGTTCATCATAAAGCAATCCCAGCGCCAGAAAAAACGCATCTACATTACACAATGCAGGATCTCCTGGCGCCAGGGCGAATGCCCAGTCTTGAGGGTCGCCACGCAACAAAGAAATAATGATTCTTACTTTCTGAATAGGGTCACCAGAAGAGCGGGGTTTCAGAGCAAGAAACAGTTTACAATTGTTTTTGAAATTCAGAAATTTAGATCTATCCCCAGAAAACAAATCAGGAGTTGGAATTCTAGGCTCCAACATAGGATTCTGAACTACATAATCTTGAATGTTTTGTACCTTTGCAGCGAGTTGATCTACACTAGAGGACAGACCTTGAATGTCCATATCCACACCTGAGTTCTGAACCACCCAGAGTTTAAGGGGAAAAGAAAGGCAAAACACACTGCAGAGAAAAAAAAAATGGTCTCAGAACTTCTCTTTTCCCTCTATTGAGATGCATTAACACTTTGTGGGCCAGCTGTACTGTTATGGACCTGGTGGTTAGGTGCACCAGGAATGACCTGATAGTTAAACACGGAATCGGGACGAGCTCTGGGGAAATGGGAACTCTGCTGACCGCAAACCCTACTCCTATCAACACAACTAGAAATAGCCGTGGAGCGTGCCTGACTCTGCCTAGACGCCTCTTCACAGCCTAAGAGCTAACTACCCCTAAAGAAAGGAAACAAAGCCTCACTTGCCTCAGAGAAATTTCCCCAAAGGTAAAAGCAGCCCCCACAAGTATTGACTGTGAGTTAAGAGGAAATCACAAACACAGGATGAAATAGGCTTTAGCAAAGGGAGGCCAGTCTAACTAAACAGATTGAGGATAGAAAAGGGATCTTTGCGGTCAACACAAAAAACTACAAAACCACGCAGAGTGTGCAAAAAATACCCCCGCACCGACTCACGGTGCGGTGGTGCCACTCTGCACCCCCAGAGCTTCCAGCTAGCCAGGCAGTTTCATGATAGCAAGCTGGACTAGAACTTAGCAAGAAAAACCATATGTAACAAATGAACAAGCAGGAACTTAGCTTCGCTGGAGTAGACAGGTCCTCAGAAAGATCCAGGAGAGATCTGAACCAGTACTAGAACATTGACAGCTGGCATAGAGTAACGATCTGAATGGAGTTAAATAGAGAATCCAGCCTAGCCCTAAACGAGGGCAGGTGGGGAAGGAATCTCAGAACCAGCAGCTCCACTCACAGCCACCAGAGGGAGTCCACGGACAGAACTCACCGAAGTACCATTCATGACCACAGGAGGGAGTTCAAGAACGGAATTCACAACAGTTAGCCTAGGCGACTATTGATTAGTTATTTGCATGAATAGCAAGTGATTTCCTAAAAGAAATGGACCTATCAAGATAAACAAGCCCGGGGAACCGCAGGGCGACATACTGTAAGATGGGAATGTAACAGACATGAAAGGAACTGTCTACAAACCCTCTTACAAGAAAGAGTTGTTGCATATATTCCCCGTTCCCCCCCACAATATATTATGTATTTTATACTGTATACGTTGCAGCCATGTTTCCTTATGTTGGGCGTATCACTCCTCTCTAAGCTGCTTATTACAGCTTCTTGTTGTACTTTACTGTATGGATGATGTTTTGGGGATATTTAAATAGTGGGAAATGAAAAAGAAGGGGTGACGCTCAGCTGGTGGCTCCTGACAGTATTCCTGTGCTAGCGCGTAAGTGGCGGTGCGAATGGTTAATGCTGAGTGTGGCACATGCTTCAGATAAGGCCTCTTTCACACTTCCGTCGTTTAGGGGCCGTCGCAATGCGTCGTTCTGTGCAAAAAACGCATCCTGCAAAGTTGCCCGCTGGATGCGTTTTTTGCACATAGACTTGTAACACCGATGCATCCCGACGAATGGAACGTGCACTGGATGCGTCGGTATTTGGCGGACCGTTGAAGCGAAAAAAACGTTCAAGGGAACGTTTTTTTCGTACGTCGGGTCCTGCAATTCCTACCACGCATGCCCGGCCGGAACTCCACCCCCTCCTCCCCGGGAATTTAAAATGGGCAGCGGATTCGTTGAAAAACTGCATCCGCTGTCCACGTTGTGCTGAATTTTCACAACGTCCGTCGGTACGTTGCGCCTACGCTTAGCGACGGCTGCGTACCGACGGAAATGTGAAAGAAGCCTAAGCGAGGCAGACAACTCCCAGCATGTCAAATGGTACTAAGGTCGCTGTTTCCCAACACTCTGGGGTCAGTCGCAGAGGGCACAACCAGGAAGTTGATGCCGTTCACCCTGAATCACTTCCTACTTGGGGGTTGGACTAGATGACCCTTCCAACTCTATGATACTATGACTTGTAGGTGTACATCAATTGATATGGTTTGGCACATCAAGCTATATCACGGAGGGGAGACAGATCCCCCTTGAGTGAATAGTGGCCACCACCTTTTGAGGGAAGGAACAGGACAGGAAAGACCCCGACTGAAGAGGAGTGTCTGCAGAACAATATCAGAACCCTAGACAAGTTACTCCAGTAGATACGGCCAAGTGTATGAGGGCTCTAGCCAACAAACCATCGGGGTAAGATTTTGGACTGCCGATCGCATTGTTATCCCGGAGATAGTCCACCAGTCTATGTCAGCCGGAAGCATTCTCATAAAAAACAGAGAAGCGCTCGGTCAAACGGACACTCCTGTATATGAAAGAGTCAGCTATAATGGCATCACTCATCCGACAGCCATCTGATGTGTACGTCCAGCTTAAGATATAGTCACTATGAACACAATTACCATGCCCGTGAGGCTGAGAGAAGAGAGTTAGGGTTGTGAGTCTACGAGGTGTGAATTACCAAACATGAGTAGACCTTAGACATCCAGCAGAAGAAGGTCCGAAAGAGCGAACATCTTGTGGATGTCGGCCATCTGCCGTGTGTGTGACAAAGGTAAGTGTGTGAACACGACCTGGCTGCGGATGGTAAAAGAAGAGAAGCCACTGAGACAATGTATGATCCCGTAAGGCACCGAGCTGTAAGAGGTGATACGTGAGTAAGTGATCCTGACTCGAGTAGTAGTGATAACTAATCTCTTGGAGAAGCAGCCATTTTTATTTTTAGTTTTTACGTGTATTTTCTTCTTGCATTGTTCTTTGATTATTGTCCCATGCAAATAGACCTTTAGAAGGTCTGATTACATAGTTGACGCCATATTAGGGAATACCTTTTCAGGACCTCACTGATGTATTCATAGATTTCCTCCTTTTATGATCAAAAGTCCATATTTATATAATTACTCATTATCTGACCTACGCGTGTTTCCCTTTGATTCTCTTGCAGTATGTGGAAGCTCTATTGTAAGTGATTCGATCGGCGGCGTTATTTCCTCTCCATTGTATCCAGTCAACTATCCGAACAATCAAAACTGTTCCTGGATTATAAAAGCTCAGGATCCTTGTAAGTTCCTAGTGTACACATTATGCATAACTTTGGTAACTGCTCTCTCAGGCACTAATTCATGACAAATTGCTCACTTTCAGAAGTTACTGTCAGACACGGTAGTGCTCAACTCAGTCTTTACAGATCCATGCATAATTTTCTCCAAAAAGACGAAAGTAGAAAGCGGCACTCACCACTGACAGATCCAATATTTTTTTGTGACTAGAATAAGTATAATTTCACGTGACAAAATAGTATAAAATCTAACTGTCTACAAACCCTATTTTCTATGTTTCATCCCATGACCAATGAATAAAAGGTAATCTTGGATCTGCCAGTGGTGAGTGCCGCTTTCTCCTTTCATCTGGTTGGAGAATATTATATAAGAAATTAATGTTATTAAGATCATTAAAGATTGAGGATTTTATAAACTCTTTTATTGTACCAAATGAACAATTAGATAAATTGAAGATCATTTAACTTAAAAAAAAATATTGTAAGATTTTTCGATTACTGTATAGATGGCACTGTTGGAAACAGGAGAATCAGAACAGAATACATAATCATAACATCCTAAATAAAGTCCCTTGCCTGAAAAATTGGGACCTGGGTAATACCCACATGGACACTCCTCATGAGTATAACAAAGCAGAAAACCCGGAGTAATTGGTCCAGAGAGAAAAGGGTGTACTAAAACGTTTTAACTTTATTGTATCACACAAAGGCACATAAGTTTATAAAATTATGGTATCATGACAACAATAGTTAATGCAGAGAGGGATTGGAAACAAAAAATGTGGGTCTCAAAGATTCCATCATGAGGTGGGTATAGCATTCATCAAGATATATAAAGTGCTAGTGCTAGGATGAAAAGCATAGGATGGAAAGGTGCATACTAAAAATGTATATGGCATCGAGTTAATTATGTGCAGTGACTAATAGACAAAGTCTATAAAGTGCCATATGCCAATATATAGGAAACACCACTACCTATCGCATAAATATAAGAATGCTCTTACCCATAGTCCCTCTCTAAGACACCACAGCTGTAGTGGGGCTAGCCTCTATCACCATCCTGAAATATTACTACTAACGTCCGTTTCAGGGGCTGGGCTAGTCCCTGCTCTACTGAGCCTGCATCGGTTGTCAGTGCCGAAGTATGCTCAATGCGATCTCCCTTGTCACTTTGTAATATTCTTTTCAATGCAAAGTGACAGTGCGCTCCCTCGCCAGCTCTAATGACAAGTCACGAGTCAGAAAGAGAGCGCACTGTCAGTGCACATTGTAGGAAGAGAATGCGGTGAACAAGGAGTGCTGAGACCAGTTCCATCCCCATAGGAGAGACGTTAGTCTCAGAGATCGGGCTGGTCACTGCTCGTCGCTTTCTCTCCTTACCATGCGATAAGATTATTACAATAAATAGACATTTAGGATTAAAATCAGTATTAGTTTCGAATCACACCTCTAAGTGCTGCATGGTATTTTTATTTGTATACTATTTGATGGTACACTATTGTAAGAGTGGGCACAACAAGAGGGTAATGCATGGGGAGCTATAAAACAAATGTTTTTGTAGCTCAGTTCTTATATTATGGGTATTTCATACTATTTGTACTAATTCTGATGTATGTGTCACTTCTCTCTACAGATAACCATGTTACCATTTCTTTCACCAATTTCCAAACTGAAGACGGGAATCAGAATTGTTCTGAAGATTTTGTAGAGATTTTAGATGGAGATAATTATGGTTCCCCTTCGAAGGGTATATAGAAAAAATGTATATACTGTATATATCAAATGTTATATAGTGACTGGCAGAGGAATCACGGGTCATTTCTGCTTCATGGGACCCGGTTCCCTTCATGTTAATACTATTTTGGTTTGTATCCTCTCTTTGTTCCCTTGCACACGCTGTAGGAATGGTACAAAAAATGTGCCTGCTATTTTGCAAAAAAATAACCTCACACCTAGCCAGCTAACTAACATTAGCAGCAGGTCAAGCTTCCTCTGGATGTAAGTGATTTGTGCAAATATATATGCAAATATGCAAGACGAAAACAGGGACTCTAGTGCCACCTACCGGAGGCAGCAATCTGGATATTATATTGGAGGTATAAGTCAATATTAACCCTTTAAAGAACCTTGTCACATAACTGTTAATATATAACAACAAACCCAAATCTTCATCAACAGTAAAATATCTCCATTTGCAGACAACTAAAGTATTACGGAATATGAGGAAAGGTGTCAGCTTGGTGGTTTTCTTAGAGGGAGTCTGTTAGCAAAAATTCCCCCCCCCCCCCCCCCCCCCAAATACTTATATGTGCATGTAGCTCTTTCAAAGACAAGTCCATCAGCACCTTTACATAGCCAGTCCAGTCTTCTGTTGTGGAGAAATCAGTGTTTAAATTGCTGAGTAGATCTGAAGCCTCTGTCACTCCAGCTCTATTCCCCGCCTACAGCTGTCTCCTCCTGCTTGACTGAGAGCCTCTCTGCTGTGTGATTACAAGCAAAAGAGGAGGCGGCACTCAATGAGTAATATACCTGGAGTGACAGAGGCTTCAGATCTACCATAGCTCTTCAGCCTCATTTCCATATCAGTTCAAACGCTAGTTTCTCAGTAACGGAGGAGTGGACCGGTCAGGTAAAGATATCGCAGGACTTGTCTTTGAAAGAGCTACATACATATAAATAGATTGAGGACTGAAATTCTGCTGACGGATTCCCTCTAAGGAGAATCTTTACCACGTGGATTCTCTATCAAAGGTCTCACTCCCAGCCATCCAGTCTCCTACCTTTACACTGAGGAGGGGCAATTACCACCAAACTACTGACTGTCAATGGGAGTCTTTTTCTTTTGAAGAAGACTGGATTTTTTGCTATCTTAATTCATCTGGAAGGTTCTCCAAAGAGTCAATATTGACTTCTGGACTTGCTACCTCTAATAGGTGGCACTATTGTTTGAAAAGGTTGTTTGATGATATTAGCTGAATATTCACATTTTGCACTATGCTTTTAGATCACTGGCCTGTGGCTTTACACGCAGCGTTTGTTCTTGTCTTTAGGTCGTTTCTGTGGCACAGGAATACCCCATCCCGTCACGTCGTTCAGTAATGCCCTGGTAGTAAAATTTGTCTCTAACAATAATACAAATATGAGGGGCTTCCATGCATCGTACTCAGCATCAATATCCGGTAAGACTCATAATATTCCTTTAATAGGTCCTACAAGCCCCTTATTTTCATTCATTCAGACCGTGGGTCCAGTAGCGTAGCTACTGGGGGGGCAGAGGGGGCCATCGCCCCGGGCCCAGACACATGAAGGGGCCCACTGGGAGCCAGGGCAGGGCGACTTCTGTGAGGAGGCAGAACACCACATAGGAGGAGAGCAGTATGTCTGCTCCTGTCTGAGGGAGACTCTCCACGCTGGCTATTAGCACAGTGGCCGGCTGCAGTCTCCCCCCTGCAGTGAATGGTTTCGCCCATCTGACCTGATCATGAAGCTTTTCCTGGCTGCAGTTTTCCTTCACTCTGTGCACGCTGGGATTGTCTCAGGCACGCTGGGTCCTAGTGCCTACAGCTTACATTTCACTCACACTTCCTGGTCCTGCCTGCAGTGCAAACTTTATCAGTAAGTGCTGGGGATGGAACTTATTAGGTTTATTAAATTCAGGTATGTCACTGTGAGACCGTTGGGGTATTGTGGGGGAGGGGGGACAGGACACTGGGGGGTAAATGTGAGACCATTTGGGGGTTGTGAGGGCAGAAGGTGGGTGAGGTGGGACAGGCCACTGAGGGGTGGATGTGAGATGATGGGGGTATTGGGGCTGAAGTGGGGGAGGGGGACAGGTCACTGGGGGCTGAATATTATAATGTTTTGTTATGATATTATATGTACTCCATCACAGGTAATATTTGCTGTCTGGGGAGGCTGGAGATTGGGGGGGGGGTCGGGGGCTTTTGATACGTACCACCTGGGTCTTTTATGAGTATTAGTATAAGGAGCCCGCATACAGTAACCAGGAGCTGCATCACATTTACAGCACCACTCCAGCATTATTTTTTATTTCATTGCTGGAGCGGTGCTGATAATCCACGTCCCCTGCCCCCTGTCTGATACTCACCTTCTGGCGTTTTCATCTGTTTTTGTCTCCGCTCGGCTCCGTCTCCTGCAGTTTGTGACCTGTCCGTGGCTCCAGTGTATCATGGAGCAGCGCAGAGGTCACTAATCAGTGTGAGTCTGTGGGAGCCTCGTTCTGGCCTCTTTCTCACTCTCAGGCTATGTGCACACGGTGCAGATTGGCCACTGCGGATTCACAGCAGTTTTCCATCTGGTTTACAGTGCCATGTAAACCTATGGAAAACCAAATCCGCAGTGCACATGGTGCGGAAAATACCGCGCGGAAATGCTGCATTGTATTTTCCGCAGCATGTCAATTCCATTTGCGGATTCTGCAGCATTTTACACCTGCTCCTGTATAGGATTCCGCAGGTGGTAAAACGCAGGTGAAATCTGCACAAAAAACACAGGAAATCAGCGGTAAATCCGCACACGAATCTGCAACAAGTGCACATAGCCTCATAGTCTTACATTGAGCGCTTGTGACATAGCTTCTAACTTCTGGCCTGTCAGAAGCTGCGCTCACAAGTTTGAGCAGCGGCACTGCAGCAGTGCCACAAAATAGTGCTTACGCCGGAGGATGAGTAAATGACCGGGGCATCCAAATCATGACAGGGAGCTGTGAGTCCACCATACTGTGTATAAGGAAGCTGTGCACACATAATACTGTGTATATGGGAGCTGCGGGCCAATCATACTATGTATAAAGGAGCTGCGGGTCCATCATACTATGTATAAAGGAGCTGCAGGCCCATCATACTGTGTATACGGGAGCTGCGGGCCAATCATACTATGTATAAAGGAGCTGTGGGCCCATCATACTGTGTATAAGGGAGCTGCGGGACCATCATACTGTGTATAAGGGAGCTGCGGGACCATCATACTGTGTATAAGGGAGCTGCGGGACCATCATACTGTGTATAAGGGAGCTGCGGGACCATCATACTGTGTATAAGGGAGCTGCGGGACCATCATACTGTGTATAAGGGAGCTGCGGGACCATCATACTGTGTATAAGGGAGCTGCGGGACCATCATACTGTGTATAAGGGAGCTGCGGGACCATCATACTGTGTATAAGGGAGCTGCGGGACCATCATACTGTGTATAAGGGAGCTGCGGGACCATCATACTGTGTATAAGGGAGCTGCGGGACCATCATACTGTGTATAAGGGAGCTGCGGGACCATCATACTGTGTATAAGGGAGCTGCGGGACCATCATACTGTGTATAAGGGAGCTGCGGGACCATCATACTGTGTATAAGGGAGCTGCGGGACCATCATACTGTGTATAAGGAAGCTGCGGGCTCATCACACTGTGTATAAGGGAGCTGCGGGTCCATCATACTGTGTATACGGGAGCTGCGGGCCCATCATACTGTGTATACGGGAACTGTGAAGGCATATTGTGCATATGGGAGCTGTTGGCCCATTACACTGTATATAGGGGAGCTCTGGGGGCATTATACTTTCTATAGTGGAGTTCTGTCAGCATTATACTGTCTATAGGGGAGCAGTGGGAACATCATACGGTGTACAGGGGAGTTATAGAACCATCATAATGTGTGTAGGGGAGCTGTGGGAGCCTTAGGGCTTTTTCACACTTTGCGGAATTAGCTGCAGATTTTTCTGCTGCGGATTTGGAAAGACCGCAGTGCAAAACCGCTGCGGTTTTCACTGCGGATTTTCCTGCGGTTTCTTCTGCGGATTCCTCTGCGGGTTTTCAACAGCACTTTCCTATTGGTGCATGTTGAAAACCGCTGCAGAATCCGCAGAAAGAAGTGACATGCTCCTTCTTTTTTTCCGCAGCAATTCCGTGCGTTTTTTTAAGGGAATTTCCGCAATGTGGGGACAGCGGTTTTTGTTTTCCATAGGGTAACATTGTACTGTACCCTGCATGGGAAACTGCTGCGGATCCGCAGCGTCAAATCCGCTGCGGATCCGCAGCAAAAACCGCAAAGTGTGAACATAGCCTAAGACTGTGTATAGGGAAGCTTTAAGTTCACGATACTGTGTAAAATGGAGCAGTACATGGGGGAACTTAGGGGACATTATTATTGTGCATATGGTCCAATATGGCGGTAAAGTCAATGTTCGTTTTTGTATATAGATTTATATTCAATAACAGTAGTGTCACATTCTGAGGTTCCCCTATATTCACAATAAGTGCGCAACCGTAGCTGTAATCAGGGTTAGCTGGTTAGGGGCCCACTCAGATGTTTCGCCCCCCCTAAGTTGGAACTTAGGATTGCCTCCACCCGAAAATGTCAGTGAAACAGACAGTGACATCACTGAGCTGAGCAGAGTGACATCACTGAGCTGAGAAGAGTGACATCACTGAGCTGAGCAGAGTGACATCACTGAGCTGAGCAGAGTGACATCACTGAGAGGAGCAAAGTGACATCACTGAGCTGAGCAGAGTGACATCACTGAGCTGAGCAGAGTGACATCACTGAGCTGAGCAGAGTGACATCACTGAGCTGAGCAGAGTGACATCACTGAGCTGAGCAGAGTGACATCACTGAGCTGAGCAGAGTGACATCACTGAGCTGAGAAGAGTGACATCACTGAGCTGAGAAGAGTGACATCACTGAGCTGAGCAGAGTGACATCATTGAGCTGAGCAGAGAGACATCACTGAGCTGAGCCGAGTGACATCACTGAGCTGAGCAGAGTGACATCACTGAGCTGAGCCGAGTGACATCACTGAGCTGAGCCGAGTGACATCACTGAGCTGAGCCGAGTGACATCACTGAGCTGAGCCGAGTGACATCACTGAGCTGAGCCGAGTGACATCACTGAGCTGAGCCGAGTGACATCACTGAGCTGAGCAGAGTGACATCACTGAGCTGAGCCGAGTGACATCACTGAGCTGAGCCGAGTGACATCACTGAGCTGAGCCGAGTGACATCACTGAGCTGAGCCGAGTGACATCACTGAGCTGAGCCGAGTGACATCACTGAGCTGAGCCGAGTGACATCACTGAGCTGAGCAGAGTGACATCACTGAGCTGAGCAGAGTGACATCACTGAGCTGAGCAGAGTGACATCACTGAGCTGAGCAGAGTGACATCACTGAGCTGAGCAGAGTGACATCATCAATCTCGATCGTAGGACCCAGTGGAGCTTCATTCCCCCCTGCTCCTCCTGAGTGACTTCTGTATATTATGTGACCATCTTCATCTTCTCTCTTTTAGCGTGTGGAGGGACCTTACATATGGAGAATGGAGCATTTAACAGTCCCGGGTATCCCGACAATTATCCAGCCAATACGGAGTGTGTGTGGAAGATTCTCAGCTCTCCTGGCAATCGGCTCATGCTTTCTTTCATGTAAACGTCTTCTCGCTTCATATTATTTCCATTTTAATGGCCTTCCAGGAAGGAAATGTAACATCTGGCAGGAAAACTATTATTATAAATTGGAGTCTGGAAAGATAACAATCCTCCAGAGCGTAGCATTATTAACTCTGCTGTTATCGTGCAAACGTGTACTCGTATGGATACATCATAAGGTGCAAGGTAGACAAGAGAATCAGCGTTAAGCATGTTATGATGTGCTACAGATGCATCTAAGAAAAGTTTATGAAAGGGGTTAGAGGTGGAGTGGGAAAAAAAAGTTTCTCCATCTTCCCCATTCTATGAGACCGTAAAAATCCACAGACTTGCATTGCCGATTTTGATCAGACACAAGGATCAATATAGGACATGTCTCCGTATTTTTCTTGGACTTAGGCCTGTTTCACACATCAGGTTTTCGCTGTCAGGCTGAATCCAGCAAATGTTGAAAAAAACGGATCCATCACAGATTGTGAAAAATTGATGAGACGGATCCGACTAGCTGATCCAGCTAATTGGATCCTAAAAAAATCTGAGCACGCGCAGATTAAAAAACGGAATCCGGCGCTGGAATCCAGCATTTGACGGATCCGGCGCCCATAGGCTTCCATTCTAGCAAAAAGCCGGAAGCGCCGGATCTGGCACTGTCCAGTTTTTCGCCGCAGACTGGAAAACTTCACTTTGTATGTTTTTTCCAGAAGCCGGAAAACCCCTTTTCGCCGGATCCAGCGAAAGACGGAAGAAACGTGAGGCCATCCGGCGCAATCCGACACTAATACAAGTCTGTGAGAAAAATCAGCTTTCACTGGATCCGTTTTTTTTTTTTTTTTTTTTTTTAAAGCCGGATTTAGCCTGACGGCGAAAACCTGATGTGTGAAAAGGGCCTGAGTCGTCCAAGTAAAAAATAAGAAACATGTCCAATTTTGATCGTAGTGTCGGATCAAAATCTGCAAAGAAAGTGTAAGGAAGGATCCATGAAAAAATCGGACATGTGCACATCCCCAAAGATTGTCATTGGTACGAGTGCTATCCACGAAAACCACGGATAGCTCTAGTACAATATAACTGGACATTTGTACAATCCCTAAGATAAAGCAAAGATTGGGGAGATTATGAGCAGGGTTGGAGGAGCCTAACAGAGTAGAAGAAGGTTGGCCGAGGTCCATGTTGGCAGCAGAAGACCATCACACTTGCCACTAGGATCTATTGGAACCTAATAATTTAAGATGCAATCCCATGTTCTCCTAGGGCAGAACCTCTTCGCTCACCAGAAGGACATGTCGCGTTCTGGGTATTGTTTGACCTCTCTGTTAATCTTCCTACATTCCACCCCCCTCAGGTCATTCTCACTTCAGACCAGTGACAACTGTTCCAGTGATTATGTGGAAGTTAGAGAAGGAAATGACACCGGTGTATCCTTAGGACATTTCTGTGGAAACAGATTGCCAACTAATGTCACCTCAATCATCGGTCACATCCTTTGGGTGAAGTTTGCGTCTGATGCTACTGTCAGCGGCCCTGGGTTTCGAGCCACCTTCTCCCACTGTAAGTCTGTAAATTCACTTCATTTCCATCTGTTCTCAAAATACACAATAAAAATGTAAATCAAAAAATTTGGATAAGAGATAATAATAAATGTAAAAAAAAATTAAATTAAAAAAACATTTAAATGGGTTTTCCAGTTTCAAAAATCCCCTATTTCCGATACTATAGTTTGTTTTAGTAAAGAACTGCACTATCCTCACCCTGGGTCCAGCACTGCTGCTCCTAGTGTCCCTTGTCATTGTCATCATGTCGACAGCATGGCAGCCAATCAGTGAGCTCAGAACGGGTGACTTCAGTAATTGGCTGCAGACAACAAGACGTTAACGCTGCAGACAATAATAGGCACCGGGAGCAGTAGCGAAGACTTAGCACTGGACTCAGGTAAGAAAGGCACAGTTTGTTTTTTTCTTAAACAAATTTGAAGCTCGGAAAGAGGTGTTTTCTGAAACTGGAAAACCCCTTTACACTGCTGGAAAGGTATAATCAAAAACTTGACATGCTGCACAAATCAGGTCTATAGAACAAATCCATATGCTATGTATCTGATATTGTAGCTCAGCTCCATTAAGGCTTCTTTTACACTTGCCGTGTTTTTGCGGGCCATTTTTGCAGCCCTAATAGATTTCTATGGGGACGCAAAAACGGGCCGTAAAAATCGGAGCACTGTACACCGTATGGCCGTAAGGGCCTTATTTACGGCCGTGAAAAAATATCGAGTCTGCTCAATATTTTTCACAGTTTACGGACACGGCCCCTATTGAAATCAATGGGGCTGCAAAAACAATGGAAGCTTGCCCAGTGTGTTGATTTTGCGGTACACCGCGAAGACCATATTTGTGGAACACTGTATTTTTACTAGGACGCGTCCATGTACTTCCTATTTATCACTTCGACGGCCTGCAGACACACGAGATGGACCTATTCCAAACCAGAAAAACCGAGATCTGAGAAGATTTTCGGCCCGTAAAAATGGGCCGCAAAAACACGGCAAGTGTAAAAGAAGCCTAAGATGAATAGATTTGAGCTGTAATACTATCAACAACCAGTGGCTGGCGGTGGCGCTGTTTTGGAAAAGAAGGTATATGTCGTTTCTGTAATATCTAATCAATTTGTATTCAATACTTTTAGTATTTGGGAACAATATAGAAGGAAGCTCTGGACAAATTGCTTCTCCGCTGTGGCCCAGGCAGTATCCTCACCATTCTGACTACACCTGGAATATCAATGTGGAATCGGGTCGTATCATTGAGATTACAGTTTTGGAGATGGACATTGAAGACCACGCAAGGTGCAACTATGACAAACTAGGAGTAAGTTTTACTCCCTATCATTTATGGAATAAAACTCTTTTGACATTATTATGGTTGTTTCATTGGGTATTCCTACTCGAAGGACTTATGTCACACATCCACATACCCACCAGAAAGGTGCAGACATCACCTAGCTACAAGGCCGGGGGTCTGCTGATCACTGTTCTTCAATTCTCACCATCATTCTCACCATCATTCTCTATGTACTTCCATGAAGAAAAGCTACGATGAAGTCTATGGAGGTGCCCTGTAGACCCTTGTTTAATAGAGAGAACCTAGTTTAAGAACCTTTTCAGACTCCTGTAGAATCCCAGAGTTTGAACCTGAATCTAATAAATATTTCGGCATTTCCTTGAACATGCCATAAATGGCAGAGATGGGAATACGTCTTTAGAGAATAAACTTTTTTTTTTTTAATTATTGATCAGTCTTTGCAAAGTTATCAATTTTTGTGATATAACTTTTATCTTATTTTGCTTCTTTCTCTCACAAACACCAGGCTGAATGCGCTGATAGGGTTATTCCCATATTCACAATATATATATTTTTTCACAAAGCAGGAGTGTTGTTAATATACAGTAACAGCTCAACAAAAAAGTTTCTGTCATGTACCTTTTCGACTTTTTTTCATGTCCTGCCAATCTGTGCATCCAGCTTTCCAGAGCTGAATGGGTGGTCATATTCTTAGCTGCTAAACTACAATTTCCCAGCACCACACTGCTTCTCCTCAGTTCTGCAGACCCCTCTCTCTCTGCTCTCCTGTGTGCAAAGCTGCTACTAGGAATTTCGGGGCCCCATACTGGCAAAATTTTCGGGGCCTCCTTTAGACTCGACCCAGGCTCCACGCCAGCCTCGCCTCAACCCCTCAAACTGTCCCACCGCTCTCTGTTGGAAAAACTCCACTTCTCACCAATCACATATTAACAGTTCCTATCACCAGATCACACATATAGCCAGCAGCTTTTGTTCTAGCCAAAAGATTTTTTAATCTGCCGTGAAGACAAGGTAGACTCTTTTGTCCGGGCCCTACTCTACTCTAACCTATTAAACATTTGTTAAAATATGCAATAAAATTTAGTTATATTTTTATTTATTTTTCAATGTTTAAAATGACAATAATACCACATACAAGGGACAAATACCACAACACCATGACCAGACACCATATTATCACCACATAGTGACCTATAATACCATCTACAAGGAACAAATACCACCACACCATGTCCAGATCACATATTACCACCACAGTGACTGAACAATATCACATACAAGGGACAAATACCACCGCACCATGTCCAGATCACATATTACCACCACATGGTGACCAACTACATACAAGGAACAAATATCAACACAACATGACCAGACCACATATTACCACCACACAGTGACCGAATAATAGCACATAAAAGGAACAAATACCACCACACCATGACCAGACGACATATTACCACCACATAGTGACCAAATAATAGCACATACAAGGAACAAATACCGCCACACCTGGCCGAATAACATATTACCACCACATTGTGACTGAATAGTACAATACTGATTACTAATTAAAAAATACTATCAACATAAGTGCCATTATACACAGGAGATCTGTACTTAGTATGCAGTGTCTGTGTACAGGTAATACAGTGATCACCGGTGCCATTATACACAGAAGCTCTGTATATAGTGTCAGTGTACAGATAATACAGTGATCTCCAGTGACATTATACACAGGAGCTCTGTATATAGTGTCAGTGTACAGGTAATACAGTGATCCCCAGTGACATTATACACAGGAGCTCTGCATATAGTGTATGGTGTACAGGTAATAAAGTGATCACCAGTGACATTATACACAGGAGTTCTGTATATAGTATACAGTGTATATTGTCAGTGTACAGGTAACACACTGACTCTGCAGTGACATCTCTAGCTGAAGTCCTTCATCTTTGCGTTTCCTTTTAATCCAGCGAAGACCGCCATCACTTATTTCAGCCAGGACTCGTCTCTGCATAAAATAACACAGTTATCTAGAGCACCACTTCCAGAGCACATTCCCCACTTTTTCCCTTTCTTCTACAGTACACATCTGAATACAGACGTTTACCCACCATTAATATATAATTGGGTATTATCCAACCCACCATTCTAAATATAAATTATAATCCCCCACTAAATTAATTAGCACCTGTACTTTTTCCCCCAATTCATTACCAGTCATTTTATCCTCAACGCTCCCCCAAGTACCTCCCGCTCTAACCCTTATTCTGATTCATTATAGTTACATGCCCCTTCTGCCTCAATTCATTGTCATGTCTTCTATCTCTCCCACCCTCTATTCATTATCAACTGCTCTTCCCCACCCTCAAAATTCATTATTTGCTCTCCCCACCTTTATTACACCATTTATTACACATAATCATTTGCAGTCCACATCACCCCCACATCATTTGCAGTCCCCATCACCCCCACATCATCATTTGCAGTCCCCATCACCCCCACATCATCATTTGCAGTCCACCTTACTTCATCATTTACAGTCCCCTATCCCCCCTTCACTTCATCTGCAGTCCCCCTTACTTCATCATTTGCAGCCCTCTATCATTTCATCATGTGCAGTATCCCCTGATGACACACTTCATCATCTGCAATCTCAATCCGCCCCACCTTACCCGTTTAAAAAAACAAAAACGTTTTTTATACTTACCTCAGTCGTGCACGGGGCGTCTAGTGTTTTCAACAGTGAAGCAGCTAGAATGCATGGGCATAGTCAGGACCTGAAAGGAGCCCATACATTATAGCACATTTACTACTGAGACTGCTAGAATGTATGGGCTGTAGTCAGGACCTGCAGGGAGCCCATAGGCTATGTGCACACTTTGCGGTGTGCTCTGCGGGTTCTCCCGCAGCGGAATTGATAAATCTGCAGGGCAAACCCGCTGCGGTTATCCCTGCAGATTTATCGCGGCTTGTTCCGCGGTTTCCGCTGCGGGTTTCCGCCTATACTATTGATGCTGCATATGCAGCAATATGCAGCATCAATAGTATAATGTTAAAATAATAAAAATTAGTTATACTCACCCTCTCTGACGTCCTGATCTCCTCGGCGCTGCACTCGGCGGTCCGCTTCCAAAGATGATGTGCGAGAAGGACCCTTCGTGACGTCACGGTCATGTGACCGCGGCGTCATCACGGTCATGTGACCGCGACGTCACCGCAGGTCCTGTTTGCACATCAACCCAGACCGGACGCCGCGGGCAGCGCTGAGAGGTGAGTATAACATGATTTTTTATTTTAATTCTTTTTTTTACACCCAAATATGCTTCCCAGGGCCTGGAGGAGAGTCTCCTCTCCTCCACCCCGGGTACCACCCGCACATTAACCGCTTACTTCCCGCAACGTGGGCACAGCCCCATGCGGGAAGTAAGCGGTTCAATGCATTCCTATGGGTGCAGAATCGCAGCGATTCTGCACAAAGAAGTGACATGCTGCGGGTTGTAAACCGCTGCGTTTCTGCGCGGTTTTTCCCGCAGCATGTGCACTGCGGTTTGCGGTTTCCATAGGGTTTACATGTTAATGTAAACGCTATGGAAACTGCTGCGGACCCGCAGCATCAAAATCGCGGCGGTTCCGCGGTAAAAACCGCAAAGTGTGAACATGGCCATACATTCTAGCTACAGCTGAGCAGAAGCTGCGCAGCCGATTAGGTAAGATGGCCATGGACAGCTCCAAAAAGGCTCCCGGGCCCCCTGCGCCGACATGGGCGCTGCAGTGCACAGTATTTTAGTGCACGATGGGGCACAAGAGTAGGGCCCCGAATCTGTGGGCCCCTCTGTGTACTGCTGCTGACTGGGCCTCATACAGCAGTATTACTGCCCTGATGGCGGCCTTGCCTGTGTGCATTCTCATTGAGGCTGTAATAATTATAGGGGATAACTCAGGAAACTCTTTGCGTGGAACAAGACAACTACAGGACACAGTTTTATAAGTGGTAAAGTCTATATTGTCAAACGGTGATTCAAACAGGTGCAGAGAGAAACTCAAGTCCACAACACTTGGTGCAAATAATAAACGTAGCTTAGCAGTCTATAGGAAACTTCAGAGAAACAAGCAATCAAGCAGAAAGTCTATGAAGCACAGTTATTCTTGAGGATACTTGGCACGAATAAATCCTTGACTTAGTCCAGACACAGATAGATAAGCTTATAAGGCAGTTCAAATCATATCTTAGCTCAACCAGGGAGGCCTGGTTAATAGTCTCAGGTTATTGCAGCAGAAGCAGCAGCTTACATGTCCAGCCAATGCAGATAAAGTAAACACGAGCAGCAGATGAAGGAGGATTACTGGAGACTTGTGTATGCAGCAGGAACTCAGAGCAGAGTAGCAGGATCACCACACAGGTTCACAGGAGCAGGTGTATAGCCAGGGAGTAATCAGAGGTCAGGAGCTGGATGCAAGGCAGAATACTCTAGCACAGACTGAAGGCTGGGGTGAAGTTTTATAGCAGGAAGACAAGTGCACATGAGACCAAAGATGCCATGTTGGAAAAGGGCAGTAATGCACAAAAGGTAAAAAATGTTCAGAGTCCTGACAGAGGCAGAGAGATGACAGAGATGGAAAAAAAGAGAGAAAGAAAGAAGGTGAGAGAGATACAGAGAGGAGACAATAGGGAAAGAACAGAAAGAAAGAAAGAGAGAAAGAAAGGTGAGCAAGAGCTACACCAAGGAGAGAGTGAGGGAAAGAAAGAAAGTAGGGTGAGAGGTAGGTACAGAGTGGGATAAAGAATGAAAGAGAAAGAAAGATTGAGAAAGAGGTACAGAGAAGAGAGAGGAGGAAAGAACAGAAAGAAAGAGAAAGATAGGTGAGAGAGACACAGAGAGGCGAGAGGGAGGAAGAAAAGAAAGCAGAGTTAGTGAGAGGTACAGAGAGAAAAGAGATGGGGGAAAGAAAGAAAGAAAGAAAGAAAGAAAGAAAGAAAGAAAGAAAGGATGAGAAAAAGGTACAGAGAGGAGAGGGGAAACAACAGAAAGAAAGATAGAGAGAGAAAGAAAGGTGAGCGACAGGTACAGAGCGGACAGAGAGAGAGTGAGAGGTACAGAGAGGAGAGGGAGAAAGTAAGAAAGAAAGAAAGAAAAAGATGAACGAGAGGTGCAGAGGAGAAAGGGGGAAAGAAAGAAAACGGTGAGAGAGAAGTACAGAGGAAATAGATGGGAAAAGAACACAAAGAGAGAAGTACTGTAGTAGACTAGTTATTATACTTGGTTATTATCACAATCAGAACAAACATAAACTGTGATGCGCTGCAGTGCAGTTTAACGCAACCTCCACCAGGGGGTGCTGGTGAGGAAAGAGACGTTGCACACTCACAGTGTAGCAACACTGAGCAGCCGCACAGGTGTCACAGGTAACGAAAGAATGGTCAGATGAGCTGAGTCAGAAACTGTCAGGAGAAGAAGTACCAGAGGTCACAGCAATGCACATAGTCAGAGACAAGCCAGAAGTAAGAGCCAAACGGGAACGCAGTATCCATAAAGTGAGACATAAGACGAAGTCGGGGAACAAGCCAGAAGTCAAAGATGGTCAGGGAACAAGGTACCAGAGATGGAAAGCAAGAGGCGGGGTTCAGAGCTCAGGCCGAGTCATACACTGTAAGGAAAACCACCAGATGAACACTAAGTCAGGGATAGGGAACGAGTCTCACACAAATACGGGAAGTCAGAGGAGGAAGGATCACCAGGGTATACGGGTCAGCTGCTCTAGCCTGGAAGCATTCACTATCACTGACGCTGGCCAGCAAACTGCAGAGGACTGAAAAAGCCCAGCCAGCTCCAAAACAAGGCAGAGGGGGTTAACCCCCGCATGACCAGTCCAGAGAGAGAATAGCAGAAGACAAACTCTGGACTGGATCATGATAGTACCCCCTCTCAATGGGGGGCCACAGGACCCCCAGGCTTCCCTGGACAACGAGCATAAAAGGCCTGGACAACCAATCCGCATGGACCGAATGCACCGGCACCCACGACCGGTCCTCAGGACCGTAACCTTTCCAATGGACCAAGTACTGAAGTGAACGGAGGAGCATAGGAGAATCCACCACCCATTTCACCTCATACTCGGTCTGGCCATCCACAACAGGCGGCGGGAGCGAGGGAGATACACCTGAAGTAAGCACCGACGACTTCAGAAGCACCTTATGGAACACATTGGGGATCCGCAATGACGGAGGCAAGTGCAGGCAAAAGGCCACAGGATTAACCACCTCTAAAATTTCATAAGGGGGGAAGATTGGTGATAAAATCCATGGACAGATGAGTCCACGGTCTATCTGAAATGGGCAGTGGCACCAATTCCCCTGCCGGCCGGTTACGGGGTTTTGCGAAGGGACAAGTTTCACAGGAAAACACAAACCCAGTGACGTCAGAAGCCAGCGAGGTGTTATGGTTCTCAATGGCAAGAGAACATAGCCCAGCAAGCATAAGAACTAGCTCTTGGAAGGATGGAAACTAAACTGACCATGAACTAAACCTGCCGCACAACTAACAGTAGCCGGGTAGCGTAGCCTGCGTTTTATCCCTAGACGCCCAGCGCCGGCCGGAGGACTAACTAATCCTGGCAGAGGAAAATATAGTCCTGGCTCACCTCTAGAGAAATTTCCCCGAAAGGCAGACAGAGGCCCCCACAAATATTGGCGGTGATTTTAGATGAAATGACAAACGTAGTATGAAAATAGGTTTAGCAAAATTGAGGTCCGCTTACTAGATAGCAGGAAGACAGAAAGGGCACTTTCATGGTCAGCTGAAAACCCTATCAAAACACCATCCTGAAATTACTTTAAGACTCTAGTATTAACTCATAACATCAGAGTGGCAATTTCAGATCACAAGAGCTTTCCAGACACAGAAACGAAACTACAGCTGTGAACTGGAACAAAATGCAAAAACAAACAAGGACTAAAGTCCAACTTAGCTGGGAGTTGTCTAGCAGCAGGAACATGCACAGAAAGGCTTCTGATTACAATGTTGACCGGCATGGAAGTGACAGAGGAGCAAGGCTAAATAGCGACTCCCACATCCTGATGGAAACAGGTGAACAGAGAGGATGATGCACACCAGTTCAATTCCACCAGTGGCCACCGGGGGAGCCCAAAATCCAATTTCACAACAGTACCCCCCCCTCAAGGAGGGGGCACCGAACCCTCACCAGAACCACCAGGGCGATCAGGATGAGCCCTATGAAAGGCACGGACCAAATCGGAGGCATGAACATCAGAGGCAGTCACCCAAGAATTATCCTCCTGACCGTATCCCTTCCATTTGACCAGATACTGGAGTTTCCGTCTGGAAACACGGGAGTCCAAGATTTTTTCCACAACGTACTCCAACTCGCCCTCAACCAACACTGGAGCAGGAGGCTCAACGGAAGGCACAACCGGTACCTCATACCTGCGCAATAATGACCGATGAAAAACATTATGAATAGAAAAAGATGCAGGGAGGTCCAAACGGAAGGACACAGGGTTAAGAATCTCCAATATCTTGTACGGGCCGATGAACCGAGGCTTAAACTTGGGAGAAGAAACCCTCATAGGGACAAAACGAGAAGACAACCACACCAAGTCCCCAACACAAAGCCGAGGACCAACCCGACGCCGGCGGTTGGCAAAAAGCTGAGTCTTCTCCTGGGACAACTTCAAATTGTCCACTACCTGCCCCCAAATCTGATGCAACCTCTCCACCACAGCATCCACTCCAGGACAATCCGAAGATTCCACCTGACCAGAAGAAAATCGAGGATGAAACCCCGAATTACAGAAAAAGGGAGACACCAAGGTGGCAGAGCTGGCCCGATTATTGAGGGCAAACTCCGCTAAAGGCAAAAAAGCAACCCAATCATCCTGATCTGCAGACACAAAACACCTCAAATATGTCTCCAAGGTCTGATTCGTCCGCTCGGTCTGGCCATTAGTCTGAGGATGGAAAGCAGACGAGAAAGACAAATCTATGCCCATCCTAGCACAGAATGCTCGCCAAAATCTAGACACGAATTGGGTACCTCTGTCAGAAACGATATTCTCCGGAATACCATGCAAACGGACCACATTTTGAAAAAACAGAGGAACCAACTCGGAAGAAGAAGGCAACTTAGGCAGGGGAACCAAATGGACCATCTTAGAGAAACGATCACACACCACCCAGATGACAGACATCCTCTGAGAAACAGGAAGATCCGAAATAAAATCCATCGAGATGTGCGTCCAGGGCCTCTTCGGAATAGGCAAGGGCAACAACAATCCACTAGCCCGAGAACAACAAGGCTTGGCCCGAGCACAAACGTCACAAGACTGCACGAAGCCTCGCACATCTCGAGACAGGGAAGGCCACCAGAAGGACCTTGCCACCAAATCCCTGGTACCAAAGATTCCAGGATGACCTGCCAACGCAGAAGAATGAACCTCAGAAATGACTTTACTGGTCCAATCATCAGGAACAAACAGTCTACCAGGTGGGCAACGATCAGGTCTATCCGCCTGAAACTCCTGCAAGGCCCGCCGCAGGTCTGGAGAAACGGCAGACAATATCACTCCATCCTTAAGGATACCTGTAGGTTCAGAATTACCAGGGGAGTCAGGCTCAAAACTCCTAGAAAGGGCATCCGCCTTAACATTCTTAGAACCCGGCAGGTAGGACACCACAAAATTAAACCGAGAGAAAAACAACGACCAGCGTGCCTGTCTAGGATTCAGGCGTCTGGCGGACTCAAGATAAATTAGATTTTTGTGGTCAGTCAATACCACCACCTGATGTCTAGCCCCCTCAAGCCAATGACGCCACTCCTCAAAAGCCCACTTCATGGCCAAAAGCTCCCGATTCCCAACATCATAATTCCGCTCGGCGGGCGAAAATTTACGCGAGAAAAAAGCACAAGGTCTCATCACGGAGCAATCGGAACTTCTCTGCGACAAAACCGCCCCAGCTCCGATTTCAGAAGCGTCGACCTCAACCTGAAAAGGAAGAGCAACATCAGGCTGACGCAACACAGGGGCGGAAGAAAAGCGGCGCTTAAGCTCCCGAAAGGCCTCCACAGCAGCAGGGGACCAATCAGCAACATCAGCACCCTTCTTAGTCAAATCAGTCAATGGTTTAACAACATCAGAAAAACCAGCAATAAATCGACGATAAAAGTTAGCAAAGCCCAAAAATTTCTGAACACTCTTAAGAGAAGAGGGTTGCGTCCAATCACAAATAGCCTGAACCTTGACAGGATCCATCTCGATGGAAGAGGGGGAAAAAATATATCCCAAAAAGGAAATCTTTTGAACCCCAAAAACGCACTTAGAACCCTTCACACACAAGGAATTAGACCGCAAAACCTGAAAAACCCTCCTGACCTGCTGGACATGAGAGTCCCAGTCATCCGAAAAAATCAAAATATCATCCAGATACACAATCATAAATTTATCCAAATAATCACGGAAAATGTCATGCATAAAGGACTGAAAGACTGAAGGGGCATTTGAAAGACCAAAAGGCATCACCAAATACTCAAAGTGGCCCTCGGGCGTATTAAATGCGGTTTTCCACTCATCCCCCTGCTTAATTCGCACCAAATTATACGCCCCACGGAGATCTATCTTAGAGAACCACTTGGCCCCCTTTATGCGAGCAAACAAATCAGTCAGCAGTGGCAACGGATATTGATATTTAACCGTGATTTTATTCAAAAGCCGATAATCAATGCACGGCCTCAAAGAGCCATCTTTCTTAGCCACAAAGAAAAAACCGGCTCCTAAGGGAGATGACGAAGGACGAATATGTCCCTTTTCCAAGGACTCCTTTATATATTCTCGCATAGCAGCATGTTCAGGCACAGACAGATTAAATAAACGACCCTTAGGGTATTTACTACCCGGAATCAAATCTATGGCACAATCGCACTCCCGGTGCGGAGGTAATGAACCAAGCTTAGGTTCTTCAAAAACGTCACGATATTCAGTCAAGAATTCAGGAATCTCAGAGGGAATAGATGATGAAATGGAAACCACAGGTACGTCCCCATGCGTCCCCTTACATCCCCAGCTTAACACAGACATAGCTTTCCAGTCAAGGACTGGGTTATGAGATTGCAGCCATGGCAATCCAAGCACCAACACATCATGTAGGTTATACAGCACAAGAAAGCGAATAATCTCCTGGTGATCCGGATTAATCCGCATAGTTACTTGTGTCCAGTATTGTGGTTTATTGCTAGCCAATGGGGTGGAGTCAATCCCCTTCAGGGGTATAGGAGTTTCAAGAGGCTCCAAATCATACCCACAGCGTTTGGCAAAGGACCAATCCATAAGACTCAAAGCGGCGCCAGAGTCGACATAGGCATCCGCGGTAATAGATGATAAAGAACAAATCAGGGTCACAGATAGAATAAACTTAGACTGTAAAGTGCCAATTGAAACAGACTTATCAAGCTTCTTAGTACGCTTAGAGCATGCTGATATAACATGAGTTGAATCACCGCAATAGAAGCACAACCCATTTTTTCGTCTAAAATTCTGCCGTTCACTTCTGGACAGAATTCTATCACATTGCATATCCTCTGGCGTCTTCTCAGTAGACACCGCCAAATGGTGCACAGGTTTGCGCTCCCGCAGACGCCTATCGATCTGGATAGCCATTGTCATGGACTCATTCAGACCCGCAGGCACAGGGAACCCCACCATAACATCCTTAATGGCATCAGAGAGACCCTCTCTGAAATTCGCCGCCAGGGCGCACTCATTCCACTGAGTAAGCACAGCCCATTTACGGAATTTCTGGCAGTATATTTCAGCTTCGTCTTGCCCCTGAGATAGGGACATCAAGGCCTTTTCCGCCTGAAGTTCTAACTGAGGTTCCTCATAAAGCAACCCCAAGGCCAGAAAAAACGCATCCACATTGAGCAACGCAGGATCCCCTGGAGCCAATGCAAAAGCCCAATCCTGAGGGTCGCCCCGGAGCAAGGAAATCACAATCCTGACCTGCTGAGCAGGATCTCCAGCAGAGCGAGATTTCAGGGACAAAAACAACTTGCAATTATTTTTGAAATTTTGAAAGCAAGATCTATTCCCCGAGAAAAATTCAGGCAAAGGAATTCTAGGTTCAGATATAGGAACATGAACAACAAAATCTTGTAAATTTTGAACTTTCGTGGTGAGATTATTCAAACCTGCAGCTAAACTCTGAATATCCATTTTAAACAGGTGAACACAGAGCCATTCCAGGATTAGAAGGAGAGAGAGAGAGAAAGGCTGCAATATAGGCAGACTTGCAAGAGATTCAATTACAAGCACACTCAGAACTGAAAAAAAAAAAAAAAAAAAATCTTCAGCAGACTTCTCTTTTCTCTCCTTTCTCTGTCAATTAATTTAACCCTTTAAGGCCGGTCAAACTGTTATGGTTCTCAATGGCAAGAGAACATAGCCCAGCAAGCATAAGAACTAGCTCTTGGAAGGATGGAAACTAAACTGACCATGAACTAAACCTGCCGCACAACTAACAGTAGCCGGGTAGCGTAGCCTGCGTTTTATCCCTAGACGCCCAGCGCCGGCCGGAGGACTAACTAATCCTGGCAGAGGAAAATATAGTCCTGGCTCACCTCTAGAGAAATTTCCCCGAAAGGCAGACAGAGGCCCCCACAAATATTGGCGGTGATTTTAGATGAAATGACAAACGTAGTATGAAAATAGGTTTAGCAAAATTGAGGTCCGCTTACTAGATAGCAGGAAGACAGAAAGGGCACTTTCATGGTCAGCTGAAAACCCTATCAAAACACCATCCTGACATTACTTTAAGACTCTAGTATTAACTCATAACATCAGAGTGGCAATTTCAGATCACAAGAGCTTTCCAGACACAGAAACGAAACTACAGCTGTGAACTGGAACAAAATGCAAAAACAAACAAGGACTAAAGTCCAACTTAGCTGGGAGTTGTCTAGCAGCAGGAACATGCACAGAAAGGCTTCTGATTACAATGTTGACCGGCATGGAAGTGACAGAGGAGCAAGGCTAAATAGCGACTCCCACATCCTGATGGAAACAGGTGAACAGAGAGGATGATGCACACCAGTTCAATTCCACCAGTGGCCACCGGGGGAGCCCAAAATCCAATTTCACAACAGCGAGGGCCACCAAAACAGCCTAGTGATGGCTTTACGCGTGACCGAGATTCCAGGATGCTCATACGGAGCCGAGTCATGGAACTCCCGAAGCACCCTTAATTGATACTGAACAGGCATAAAGAGCTTATTATCAGGTATGGATGAAGGAGCAAGAAATTGGGCCTCATGGATCTCTCGTTCCAATGCCGAGGACACCGCATCCACCACCACTTTGTGCTGCAGAATGGAGGAAGGAGGTTCAGGAGGTGATATTGGATCTAGGCTACGAGATTAAGCATCAGCCTTCACATTCTTGGACCCGGATCTGAAAGTAATAGAAAACTGAAATCAGGAAGAAAAAGTGACCACCTTGCCTGTCTCGGAGTTAAACGTTTGGCGGACTTGATGTAAGACAGGTTCTTGTGATCCGTAATAACAGTGATACGATGGACAGCCCCCTCCAAAAAATGCCTCCATTCTTCGAACGTCAATTTAATGGCCAATAGCTCCCGGTTACTCACATCATAATTCCTCTCAGCAGACAAAAAAATTTTCAAAAAGAAGGCACAGGGTCATAAGTTAGTCAACGTGGTGGGCCCCTGAGACAACACAGCCCCCACTCCCACATCCGAGGTGTCCACCTCTACAACAAATGATTTAGACAAATCAAGTTGAACCAATATAGGGGCAGTTGTAGGATGCTAGCAGGTGCATAGGATGCAATGACACACAGGAGGCAGAGCAAGGATTAACAGGTTATTTATACATAACAGTGATGGTATAAGCAGGGGGGTAACGGTTATGAATTTGCGGATGGGGGAAAGACAAATACAGGAGATAATGACAGGTTAACTTATCAGTCTCTGTGCGGTGGAGGAAGGTGGCTGGAAGATCCCTCGGCGGCGCCGCAGGCGGCGTGAGATGTCTCCGATCCGTTCTCGCAGATGGGAGATGCACTGTCTCCTTGCGATGACGAATCCTCTGGGTTCTTCAGCACATGATCTCCTGATCTGAGCACATGATGGGGTAGTGGTGATGGTCGGTGGCACAGTGGAAGAAGTAGAAAGTTCAGTAGGCAAGGCCGCAGTAGAAGCACACAGTCCAGCGGACACAGCCACAGGCATGGCCGGTCCTTAGCAGGCACTGCAAGGATGGGACTAAGCGGCGACTCCGCGGTGGTGAGCGGAGCCAAGGTATGAACTCTATCCTGGTAACTGCCCGGTGCGGATGTCTCTCTGGGCTGAGGGTAGAATGTGTCGCCATTCTTGCTAGCCGGGAATATAGGCACAGCTAGCTGGCGTGGGTCCGTCGAGAGGGAGTCAACCGTCTCACTGCTCACAAGCTCATTCGCCACCTTGTGTCCCATCTTCCAGCTCAGACTGCTATTTATGTCGGACCCGCCCCCATCAGTCAGGTGTCCTGAACTGCTCTGGTCAGAAATCTCTTCAGCCTGAAACAATGGTGACAGCCCCGACGGTTCCGGCCCAGACACGCAAGAGAGTCCGTTAGCTTGGCTCTCCTCCCTACACAGTCATGAAGCAGTTCTTCAAGGAAGAAAATGCTGCCACAGCTGGAGCTGACCAGTTTTTGAGATCAGCCCCCTTACGAGTTAAATCCGTGAGGGGTTTGACCACCTGAGAAAACCCCTTAATGAATTTTCTATAATAATTAGAGAAACGCAGAAGACCCTTAAGATCTCTGGGTTGCAGCCAATCCACAATAGCCTGTACCTTCCTAGGGTCCATGCGAAACCCCTCAGCAGACAAAATGACCCCAAGAAAGGAAAATTCTTGAGCAAAAAAATGAACACTTCTCTGGTTTAGCAAATAGTGAGTTCTCCCTAAGCCTCTGAAGAACCGCCCGGAGGTGGCCCATGTTTGTCAGAAGAATATATGAGGATGTCATCCAAATAAACTACCATGAAACGCCCAATAAAATCTGTGAAAACATGATTCATGAAATTCTGGAACATACTGGCACGTTAGACAGGCCAAAGGGCATAACCAAATTTTCAAACAAACCCTCAGAGGTGAGAAATGCAGTTTTCCACTCATCCCCCTCATGCATATGGATGAGATTATATGAGAAGCCTGGAAGCATGAACTATCACTGAAGCTGGCCAGCAGACTGCAGAGGACTGAAAAAGTCCAGCCAATATGAGGAAGAGGGGGTTAATCCCCGCATGACCAGTCCAGAGAGAGGGTAGCTGAAAACAAACTCCGGTCTGGATCATGACAATATCGTTATAAAATGTCAGCAGCTTACATTTGCTTTAAACATACAGTTGTGCTCAAAAGTTTACATACCCTGGGAGAATTTTTGCTTTCTTAGCCTTTTTTCAGAGAATATGAATGATAACACCAAAACTTTTCTCCACTCATGGTTAGTTGTTGGGTGAAGCCATTTATTGCCACACTACTGTGTTTTCTCTTTTTAAATCATAATGACAACCCAAAACATCCAAATGACCCTGATCGAAAGTTCACATACCCCATTTCTTAATACCGTGTATTGCCTGCTCTAACATCAATGACAGCTTGAAGTCTTTTGTGGTAGTTGTGGATGAGGTTCTTTATTTTCTCAAATGGTAAAGTTGCCCACTCTTCTTGGCAACAAGCCTCTAGTTCCTGTAAATTCCTTGGCAATGGTAGAGTTGGAAGGGACCTCAAGGGTCATCCTTCAGCACTTCAACCCCCTGTTCAATGTAGGACTCACTAAACCATCTCAGGCAGATGTTTGTCAAGCCTCTGTTGGAAGACTTCAATTGAAGGAGAACTCACCACATCTTGTGGCAGCCTGTTCCACTCATTGATCACCCTTGATAATTTGATATTGATAACGTTCAACTTAAATTTACTGAATATCAAATTAATTTATTAAAATATTTTTTTTTATTTTGATCTAACACTAAAGAGGTTGTCAATTACTTTAACATTGAGGACCTATCCTCAGGAAAATCATCAGTGTTTGATCGGAGGGATGCGACACCTGGCATTTCCACCATTCAGCTGTTCTCGGTGTCGGCCCGGAACTGCCACTCCGCCTGCTGTATAGTGGCCGTGGCCGGGTACTGCACATCAGTCCGTATTCAAATCAATAGGGGGCGATGTGCACTGCCCAGTTGCGGCTGCTATACAGTATACTGAGCTGCACAGCGCAGCTCCGTAGCTAAACAGTTACAGCAGTCAGCGAGAACAGCTGATAGGCGGAGATGCTAGGTGTCGCACCCCCACCGATCAGACACTGCTGACCTAGGATAGGCCCTCAATGTTAAAGTAGTGGAAAACCTCTTTAAACACTGAATTTCCATTAGGGCCTGGTCTTGCCTCTACACAGTTTGACACTATGTAATCAGTGCTTAAGATATGTAGATACAACACCCTAACGAGAAAAGGAATGGTAATACCCTTTTGCCAATTTATTCATCATTATTTTCAGGAGGAATAACAGAAGAACATCACAATACAGAGTGGTAGGAACAGATAATTTAGAATTGTTTCTTCATGGGGCTTTTTACTAAGATAGACGCTTTAGAAGAACCGTCAGGCCCATGTAAAGTTTGCCCCATCCTGGCTGTGGGTTTTAGAATGCTTCCGCTGCTTTTAGCTAGTGCAGCAGCTGTTTTGTACACTATAATTATGTGTTTTATTAGTTGTAGATTGTAAGCTCTCACGAGCAGGGTCGTCTTATTTTGATTTATTGCTGTATTGTTAACATTGTTACCTATGACTGTTGTGTTTGAAACTGTTAAACTGTAAAGCGCTGCGGAATATGTTGGCGCTATATAAATAAAGATTATTATTATTATTATTGTGTGTAATGCCATTTTGGCTTGTACTTTATTTTGCAGATATTTGATGGACCTACCACGCACTTTCACGTGATTGGCACGTATTGTGGAGTGACCCCTCCACCTTCACTCTTCTCCTCTGGTAGCACAGTGACAATACAATTCCTGAGTGACAACAGTATCAGCCAAAGGGGGTTTCTCCTGGAGTGGAGAGCAATCAATGTATCCCCGGGGCCAGTACCCGCCATAGCTCCAGGTATAAATCCTAGCTGCCTGTAAGGAATTAGGAAAATATAGATTTTTCAACAACTTTTATAGTAGTTTTAACAAAGCTATTGGGATTGGGGACGCCATTTCATTTTTCATCTCTAAAAGGTCTCCTGACAGGGCTGATTTGCTACGGCTGTTTATTCATTCTATCACAGGAGCATGTGGTGGAGCTTTACGGACCGGAGAAACACCATTATTCCTTTTCTCTCCTGGGTGGCCCAATATGTACGCACCAAGGATCGTATGTACCTGGGTGATCAGGTCTCCCCAATCCACGGTGGAGCTGAATCTCCTGTCAGTGGATATTGAAGCACACACCACTTGCAGTAGTGACAAGCTAGTCATCAGAGATGGTAAGAGATTATTCTATAAAGAATATAAAAAAGTGAGTGTCAACCATTTATCATCATATTTTTTGTGATTTTGTGCTTCACCCTTCTGAAGAAGAGATTCAATCTTCGAGACACCACTAGAAGGAGCACAGTCTGTATTAGGCTCCAGTGCTCCCTCTAGTGGTGACTGCGGACATCCAGAATGTTATCTATTAAATCTATGTCTATCTGTTATCATTATTGTTTTTGGTGGGCTGTTATATACTACGTGAGCTGTGTTATATGCTACATGGGCTGTTATAAACTACGTGGCTGTGTTATATGCTATGTGGGCTGTTATACACTCCGTGGGCTGTGCTATATACTACGTGGCTGTGCTATATACTCCGTGGGCTGTGCTATATACTACGTGGCTGTGCTATATACTCCGTGGGCTGTTATATACTACGTGGCTGTGCTATATACTCCTTGGGGTGTGCTATATACTCCGTGGGCTGTGCTATATACTACGTGGCTGTGCTATATACTACGTGGACTGTTATATACTACATGGCAGGCCGCGAACAATCAGCGACAGGCGCAGTCTGGCCGCGAATTGGCGTGGGATTTGAATCACGCTTCGCTAATTGGTCGCGGCCGGCCGAATCCTGTGTATTCAATGTATAATTCTAAAATCTTCATAAATAAACTACATACTTATTCTAGAATACCCGATGCGTTAGAATTGGGCTACCATCAAGTTGTTATTATATTGTATTATTTTTTTGTCATCAAGGAGACAACAACATTGCCCCCATACTTGCCACTATCTGCGGTCGAGAGATTCCTGGACCAATTCGATCATCTGGTGATGCTATGTTCTTGTACTTTGCTTCTGATGCAAGTGTTTCTGGAAGAGGGTTCAATGCGTCTTATCACAAAAGTAAGCTTTCTTTAATCTTATTCTGTACATTTTGGGTTGGTGACTGACTCTGCCCCCCTTGGTATTGATTGGAAAGAACTTGTTCAGCACTCCCCGCCCCTGAGGAGCTGTATTCATACAAGGGGTGAGGAGTTGGCAACGTGTTATAGTAGGAGGACCTCATCCTCCATAACAAGGGTCTCTAATTTGATCTTTACTATAGGGCCCCCTCCTAAAAAAAAAAGTCTAAAGTAGCAAAATTTTAAACCCTTCCCTTTCTGTACACCCACGAAGAAGTGGGTTTTCCTTTAATGTACTTTTTCCACTGATTCAGGTTGTGGTGGATATTTACATGCAAATAGGGGACTGATCATATCACAAAATTACCCCGAAAACTACATTCCCAATCAGAACTGCACGTGGCACGTCCTGGTCACCACTGGATTCACAATTGCCGTCCATTTTGAACAAACATTCGAAGTACTGAACAACGATGGCTCCTGCGGAGGTGGAGACTACTTGGAGGTACGTTAAAGGGAGACAGATTTATCTTTGTTGGATAAATCTTTTACATCTTTTGACTTTCTAGTCTAAGTTTACACATCCTACTAGTTTACTTTGTGCCAAAATTTATGAACATGGCGTTGCACGTTAGGTCACACCCATTTTACAACAAACCACACCCACTTTTTGCAAAGCCACACCTCCGTGCACAGAAAATGAACAATAGAAAGGTTATAAATGTGGTGGAAGATAGTTTTTGCTGCAAATTTGCAAATAACACACACTCAGTCGCTGTCAGCACCCACCGGCACCTTAAATGATGCCGTCGGCGTTCACCTATCTCAGAATCGCGCCTGTATTCAAAGTAGGAAAATGTAATAAATCAGAACACAACAGTGAATATAACCCTAATTGTGTACTTTATCAGATGAAAAATGGACCCGATGAGTCAGCCCCTCCACTTGGAAATGGAAAATTTTGTGGCAGGAACGCGCCGTCCACCATGCACACCTCCGACAATGAACTCTTTGTCCGATTCATCACAGACGCCAGTAATGAAGGGAAAGGGTTTAAATTCAGATATGAGGCAAAAAGTCTAGGTATGTGCTGATTTTATGCAGATGGTCTCCAGACTCTCACAAGTAAATATGACGTTCTCTGGTCGTTCTCCTGTGTATAGATCTTGCTGGTTATACACTCGTTATGGCGCCCCCTGCTGTTTTTGTGACTCCTTCTCAGAACGTCCACCTAATGTGTCCAGTGCGGGTGAGAAGGAGTTACCATAATACTAGTAGACAGATTCTTAGCGACTGCTCTTCACAGTAACAGGAATCAGTCCGCCGCCTGCGGGAAGGCGATACCATACAAGTGAGCTACTGAGCATGTGTGACCGCCGACACCGGACACATCAGGATGACGTTCTGAGAGGGAATTAAGAGAACACCAGAGGGCGCCCTAACAAGTGTGGAATGGCAGTATCAACACCATTTTTCATTATTTGGTTGTTATGTTTTGTAATCCAACATACACATTTAATACTTATTGACACTGTCCCTTAAACAAAGGTCAAATGGCAAAAAGGCTCATTTTCTAGTGGCTCTAGTGTGTCCCTCATGACTCCTTGTGGTGAACCAGCCATGAGCTGCACCTTATACTTGTTAGAGGGGTACTCCAATAACATATTCATAGTATAATGGAAAGTTAATAGTTTAAAAAAAAAACCTGTCAATTACTAACAACTGTCAAAATGCCTGCTTATCGTGCTGATTGACAGCTGCAGGGAATCGGCTGTCAATCAGCATGACATCAGACGTCACACCCCGCCAACAGAGCAGAGAGGAAAAAGAGCTGCTCTGTCGATGTGACGTCAGCGGAAATGCCGGCAGCACTGCTCAGTGACCACTCTGTGCCGGCAGAGATCGGTGCCTGGTGTAACTGGTTTTTAGAAGGAGATGCCACAATCTGACTATAGCGGTCAGTGGATGAGGAGGATAGGGACATTATATACTATATACCATATATGTCGTGATTACATTTTGTTTATGATTGTGCTTACTTCCAGCGTGTGGAGGAACCATTTATGTCACAGACTCCAATCCCAATGGTTTTGTTACATCACCAAATTATCCAAATCCTTATCCTCAAAATACAGACTGTGTGTGGACCATCATAGTACCGAATGGTGAAGCCGTGGAGATCCACTTCCAAGATGAATTTTACATTGAAACTTCTGACAAGTATTTTTACTTTCCTAATACTTTCTATGCATTTAAAGGGACTCTGTCACCTGAATTTGGAGGGAACAATTTTCAGCCATAGGGGCGGGGTTTTCGGGTGTTTGATTCACCCTTTCCTTACCCGCTGGCTGCATGCTGGCTGCAATATTGGATTGAAGTTCATTCTCTGTCCTCCATAGTACACGCCTGCGTAAGGCAAGATTGCATTGTGCAGGCATGTACTATGGAGGACAGAGAATGAACTTCAATCCAATATTGCAGCCAGCATGCAGCCAGCGGGTAAGGAAAGGGTGAATCAAACACCCGAAGACCCAGCCCCTATGGCTGAAAATTGTTCCCTCCAAATTCAGGTGACAGAGTCCCTTTAAAGAAAAAATGAAAGATATGGACATCTTCATGTAATTTCATTTTTTTTAATCCACAGTTCTGTTTCAGAGATATGGGTGTTTTGATTTGGTGCTAATTTCTATGATCTTTTACAAGAGGGTGTGGATCCTCTGGGGCGTGGCTCACAAGATCCTCTGGGGCGTGGCTTACAAGATCCTCTGGTTTGTGGCTCACAAGATCCTCTGGGGCGTATCTTTAGACTGCTCTGGATTATTACTCTGTGAGCCATGCCCCCTGGATGAACAGCATGACAATTTACACCCCAAAAAAGGCCAATATCTCTGGAACAGTATGGTGGATTTAAAAAAGTTAAAGAAAATCTCAATGAACCTATAGGCAGCATTATATCAACAGTAGTATTAATATCTGAAAAAGAGGAAGGTATCCATCTTTTTTTCTTCTTCTTATTTTTCTCTTTTTTCTATTCACTAGCTGCACAAGGGTAGGACATATTATAGGCCAAATCGCCACAAATATAACTAGAAAAACCAAAAGGAAAGAATGCGATCAAAGAGGCCAATATAATACAAAGTAACAAAACTTTTATTTATACAAATAATTTAGCAGGAATTAACAGTGGGTACTCACACAAAAACAAATGTGCTATCTAACAAAAAGAAAACGCGGGACATGGACTGATGGCGGCTTAGGTAATCATAATACATATATATCTGAAGTTGTATATCTAAATATAACAACCCTCATAGCAATAGATGATTATGGTGAGTCCAAGGAATCACTACGGTATTGAAAAACCGAAGATAGTATAGTACTGACATCAGAGGGAAAAGATTATCAATGATACAGCCGTTGGTAGTTCAAGAAACATATCATACCTTATGACCACCAGGATAATGAAATGAGGGAGCCGACCATACAGTCCACGTCACCCCGACGCGCGTTTCGGCAGAGCCTTCGTCAGGGGGCATAGCTTAAACTAATTGTGCACGTTTAAATAAGAACCCGGAACCTATCGGTGAATGACCGGAAGTGTTATCCCGTAACTATGGTAACGCGGTATTGTTAGAGGCAGGGAGATACCATCAATAATGCCGATAATGCGGCGAAATATATCTGATCCATAAGGATACACCACTTTTAAGGGGTCCTTCTTCCTGCAGCTCCAAGGGACAGCCATGGGGGCGGCCTTTGAGCCGGCCTATGCTGGTCTGTTCCTGGGGCTGTGGGAGAGGGACCTCTTCCTGTCGGATCGGGCCTCATCTATGGACCGCGTCCTCCTATGGACGCGGTACATAGATGATGTTTTCCTGATCTGGCAGGGTCCAGTTGATTTATTGCAACAATTCATGGAATCTCTAAATACGAATGACTGCAATATTAAACTTACATATCACTTTGACAGAGAGAGAGTAGAGTTTCTAGATGTTTTAGTCAAAAGGGATGTTAATGATGATATACACACAGACATTTATAGAAAACCTACATCGACAAATTCCTTGCTGCACGCCTCTTCAGCTCATCCAGCGCATGTAATTCGGTCGGTCCCTACTGGACAGTTTCTTCGCTTGCGAAGGATCTGTTCAAGTGGTGCCGACTTTGAAAGACAGGCTATTGATCTTAAATCGAGACTCTATGAGAGGGGTTATAGTCGCAGAATGGTTATGCTTACAATCGTGCTAGACATTCCTCTCGCCACGATCTACTGTACAAATCTAACTTTAAAATACAAACTGACACGGTGCGATTTGTTACTGGGTGCATTCTTTCCTTTTGGTTTTTCTGGATTTAAAAAAGTAAATAAATAAATGAATAAAGAGAGAAGCAGCGGGAACAAAATAAGAACAAAAACTGGACACTACCAGGGAAACTAATGAAGCTTCCCTGATGAAGCTCAGCTGTCACATTACTCTGGAGTCATGGATATTCCCATTTTTAGTACATTTTTACATCATGTTTTGGCTTCTAATACAAAACACATTTTCTTAGTTGCAGCAGCAGTTACCTGGAATTAAGAGATGGTGCGGATTCTGCCAGTAGGGTCCTTGCAAAACTGTGTGGGAACACATTACCCGTCACCTATAAATCCTTGGGCAAGGCTATGTACGTGAGGTTTAGAACAGATGGGAGCACACCCCGTGCAGGATTCAATGCCCAGTACTCCATAGGTAAGCTGCTGGACCACCATAATCTACCATCTGCTGCAAAGGGGAGAGGCTCCTGCTGCAGTCAGCTGTCTTACAGCCAGACACAGGAAAGTGAGGATGAGCTGGAGGAGGACATGACTGATCTTCTGCGACACACAGAGATGAGTTCTAATTGTAATATCACATAGTTTGGCCCATTAATTCGGTCACTAGATACTTTATTTTCTTCAATTTGATTTTCTTTGATAATATTTGCACTTTATGTGTCTGCAGCTACTTGTGGAGGAGCACACTATGGGCAGAGCGGCATCATCCAGAGTCCTGGTTACCCAACTCAGAGTTACCCAGACGCCTCCTCCTGTGAATGGTTCCTCAATGGTCCTACAGGACATTACTTGATCATCAGATTTCAGTCTCTGGATCTTCAGAATTCATCAAATTGCTTAAGTGACTTTGTAGAAATCCGTGAATATGACGCATCTGGTGAGTTCACTCGTACGTCACATCATATAGTAGGGCTGGATTACCTAGGTGCGGTGAGGCCCAGAAGTGTGGAGGGACTGGGCATCTGTCCCCTAATGAACTGCTAGATCTTATAGTGCAAGGGTCGGCAACCTGCAGCACTCCAGCTGTGGTGGAACTACAACTCGCAGCATGCTCTGATAAGCTACCTGACTGTCTGCAGCTGTCATGGAATGCTGGGACCTGCAGTTTCTCAAGAGCTGAAGCGACCCTTGTTCTAGGTATGTACAAAATAAAAGCATATGTGTGGCGCCTCTGGGGTCCACTTGCCGCAGAGGTATTGCACCTCACCCAGAGGTGTGGTATCCCACTCTCAGGTAAGGAGGGAGCACCACCCAGGACTCTAACAGTCACATCCAACACACACCAGTTCAGTCCCTTAGGGAGGAAGGCTTCATCCCAGGCTGGATAGAAAAGGGTGTTGGGGAGTGGGTGGGGAAGGTAGAGTAGGGGAGGAGCTTACAAGGCAGTTAGAACAGTCTAGAAGGCAGAGAGGGAGTCTGAGAGGAGAAGTGGAGCTGAGCAGACGTGAGGGTCTGCAGCTCCTGATAGACAGAACAGAAAAGTGTGAGAGAGACATAAAGAAGCTCCCAGAAGGACAGAAGGGGCCCTAGGGGCATGGGAAGTGCAGAAGCCACTTGTGGGGCCTGCATCCAGACATGGAGAGACCAAGTCACATTTAGGGGACCGGCCCCAACTTAGTGGAATGCTTCAAGTTCAGCTAAGAAACCGGAGGCTGTGGCTTTTGCAAGATGCACAGCCACATCCACCCATACTTCGCCAAAAAGGCAGCCATATAGAATCCAGTGGACTCAGAGAACGTCGCCAGGTTCGTGACTGCTGGCTTGGGACACTGGGGGTAAGGCGCTGGGCAGGAGAAGTGGAGGCCAGTATTGCGAGATGGCCAGAGAAAGGCATATGAAAGGAGTCCTGGAAAGGTGCATCCCAATCTACCTGTGAGTTTGCTGGGCCACTGACCTGAAGGACACAGCACCAGGCTGGCGTTTGTGGACTGGAGAACTGTGAGTAAGGTGGAAACTGCACCTTATTGTATCCTTGCGTTATTCCTACAACACCTGCCCGACCTACCACAACCATCATCATCTCATCACTTCTACATACAGTTGCACTGGGGTCTAGTTCTACCTGTGGAGAGCTGTACGAACTCTGCTGCATCACCAACGGCCCCAGCGGACAATGAAGCAGCATCGGCTAACACCTTTATTGCCGGGTACCACAGGTGGTGTCACGAACAATCTCCCATAAACTTTATTTCCCCTTTATTTCACCTATAATTGGACGCCCAGGGCCACGGACCGGGTCACTGCTGCCGTGACCACATCCCCTTTAAGAACTGTCCGACCTGGCCCGAGCACCCCATGGTCCTAGAGGGTGCCCCATATGCAAGTTTTGCTTTACTTTCATGTCCTGGTAGTTTGCTACAATGTTTTAGTGCAAATAAAATGTGTCAGCCTGGTGTCAATGTTTTTCGACAATAGACTGGACATACTTAAACCCCTCTATAAGAGTTATTAGGTCTTTTTTTTTTGTAGACACTGTTTGCATTCAGTGGCAGCAAGCACAAAGATTATTACTAGAAACTAGAAAACCTCCTTAAAGGGGCAGTCACATAAAGGACATTGACTAGGTCTAGGTCTTAAAGCTTCATCACCAACAAAGGCTTTTGTACGAAGTATTGAATACATTTCAGTAAGCGTGTTCAATACTTTTTCCAGTGTAATTTCTCATTAGTACACATAATTTATGGACTTCTATGGATGATTTCTTTGCCTGTGTGGATTGGGCAGGTTGTTACCGACATCTGGTGAGAATTTAATGTCAATAGCACCTTTAGAAACAGATTTAGGCCGGTTTCACACGTCAGTGGCTCCGGTACGTGAGGTGACAGTTTCCTCACGTACCGGAGACACTGACACATGTAGACCCATAAAAATCAATGCATCTGTTCAGATGTCATTGATTTTTTGTGGACCGTGTCTCCGTGTGCCAAACACGGAGACATGTCAGTGTTCGTGGGAGCGCACGTATTACACGGACCCAATAGAGTCAATGGGTCCGTGTAAAACACGGACCTCACACGGACATTCTCCATCTGGGGTCCGTGTGCGTGCAGGAGACAACGCTACAGTAAGCGCTGTCCCCCCCACATGGTGCTGAAGCCGCGATTCATATCCTCTCTGCAGCAGCGTTTGCTGCAGAGAAAATATGAATAATAGTGTTTAAAATAAAGATCTATGTGTCCGCCGCCCCCCCACCCCCTGTGCGCCCCCCCGCTGGTCAGAAAATACTTACCCGGGTCCCCCGTCGGCTGTCGCTCCTTCCTGGTCTGGCCGCGGCTTACTGTATGCGGTCACGTGGGGCCGATCATTTACAATCATGAATAGTCGGCTCCGCCCCTATGGGAGGTGGAGCCAGATATTCATGACTGTAAATGATCGGCCCCACGTGACCGCATACACTAGAAGCCGCGGCCAGACCAGGAAGGAGCGACAGCCGACGGAGGACCCGGGTAAGTATTTTCTGACCAGCGGGGGGGCGCACAGGGGGTGGGGGGGCGGCGGACACATAGATCTTTATTTTAAACACTATTATTCATATTTTCTCTGCAGCAAACGCTGCTGCAGGGAACATATGAATCACGGCTTCAGCATGATGCAGAGTGGGTACCACACGCTCCGTGTGGTACCCACTCGCCATACGGGCGGCACACGTGTGCCGCACGTATGGCCTCCGTGAGTTCCCAGGCACACGGACACGGATAACTCCGGTACCGATTTAGAATTATCTGGACGTGTGGGACAGCCCTTACTTAGAAAATGATGACTTGTTCAATACTTATTTCTCCCTCTGTATCTCCACGTAGTGTGTGCCAGTGTCAGACCCCTTTGTTTATCTCCAGAAAGTGAGCCCATGCCAGGCCCCACTAGTGCTGCATCAATAATTAAAATGTCACATTGCATTTTCTAGACATTTCCATCCGTGTTAAATCATCATTGTGTCTAGTTGATGAGAACTTCATGCAAATACAATATTCGGATTTTAGGTGCAATTTTAGCCCCTTATTGGCTCTTGTACATAATCCTTTCCACTATAAAAAGTAAATAAAAATATTTTTTTTTCCTTTACTTATATAGGTAAACTATTAGGAAAGTTTTGCAATAACACAATGCCAGGAGAGGTGAGGACCTCCGACAGCTTCGCCTACGTGAAATTTGTCAGTGATGGATCTGTGAATGCCAAGGGCTTCCGCCTGCACTATGAAGCCAGTGTGGAAGGTGAGACACTCAGGGCAGTATAACTCCGTAATCTCGGGTAATCCCTGGCGGGATGCTTCAGCCGTCACTCAAAAACAGGGAATAGGGGTTGTGAGCAGCACTTAGTTAGGGAATGTCCAGCGGGCACTTGTGGGAGAGTCAATCACCAGATTATAATTCCACTTGCTGCTATTAAAACCCTACACAAAGGTAAAGTTCTACATCTCTACAGCTCTTCTATCTAAGGCTGTCGGCTATCACACAGCATCAAGCTACCGGCAGATTCCGTTATACGGAATGTGTCATCAGAAAATATCCTATTGTTTAATCAGGTTTTATGTTAAATATATATTTTTTTACTTTTTGATATTTTTTTTTCAAGTTTGTATCTAAATAAAAAAATGGTCATTTTGCCATTTTCACTCTGGACACTAGGTCAATTACTAAACTCACACTTCCTATTCTTTACAGATGAATTTCAAGAAGTCTCATTATCATCACAGACAGGATTACAGTTATCAAAAACACCTGATAATACCTCTATATACAGTAGATAACACAGGATCCACCATTCACAATAGGTGATGTCACAGCTCACCTCCTCCTCCTGTACAATGACTGATAACACCTCTATACACAGTAGATAACACAGGATCCACCATTCACAATAGGTGATGTCACAGCTCACCTCCTCCTCCTGTACAATGACTGATAACACCTCTATATACAGTAGATAACACAGCATCCACCATTCACAATAGGTGATGTCACAGCTCACCTCCTCCTCCTGTATAATGACTGGTAGTGATAACACCTCTATATACAGTAGATAACACAGGATCCACCATTCACAATAGGTGATGTCACAGCTCACCTCCTCCTCCTCCTCCTCCTGTACAATGACTGATAATCCCTCTATGTAGAGTAGATAATGCAGAATCCACCATTCACAATAGGTGATATCACAGCTCACCTCCTCCTCCTGTACAATGACTGATTACACCTCTATATACAGTAGATAACACAGGATCCACCATTCACAATAGGAGATGTCACAGCTCACCTCCTCCTCCTGTACAATGACTGATAACACCTCTATATACAGTAGATAACACAGGATCCACCATTCACAATAGGAGATGTCACAGCTCACCTCCTCCTCCTGTACAATGACTGAAAACACCTCTATATACAGTAGATAACACAGGATCCACCATTCACAATAGGTGATGTCACAGCTCACCTCCTCCTCCTGTACAATGACTGATAACACCTCTATATGCAGTAGATAACACAGGATCCACCATTCACATTAGGTGATGTCACAGCTTACCTCCTCCTCCTGTACAATGGCTGATAACACCTCTATATACAGTAGATAACACAGGATCCACCATTCACATTAGGTGATGTCACAGCTTACCTCCTCCTCCTGTACAATGACTGATAACACATCTATATACAGTAGATAACACAGATCCACCATTCACAATAGGTGATGTCACAGCTCACCTCCTCCTTCTGTACAATGACTGATAACACCTCTATATACAGTAGATAACACAGGATCCACCATTCACAATAGGTGATGTCACAGCTCACCTCCTCCTCCTGTACAATGACTGATAACACCTCTATACACAGTAGATAACACAGGATCCACCATTCACATTAGGTGATGTCACAGCTTACCTCCTCCTCCTGTACAATGACTGATAACACATCTACATGCAGTAGATAACACAGATCCACCATTCACAATAGGTGATGACACAGCTCACCTCCTCCTTCTGTACAATGACTGATAACACCTCTATATACAGTAGATAACACAGGATCCACCATTCACAATAGGTGATGTCACAGCTCACCTCCTCCTGTACAATGACTGATAACACCTCTATATACAGTACATAACACAGGATCCATCATTCACAATAGGTGATGTCACAGCTCACCTCCTCCTCCTGTACAATGACTGATAACACCTCTACATACAGTAGATAACACAGAATCCACCATTCACAATAGGTAATGTCACAGCTCACCTCCTCCTCCTCCTGTACAATGACTGATAACACCTCTATATACAGTACATAACACAGGATCCACCATTCACAATAGGTGATGTCACAGCTCACCTCCTCCTCCTGTACAATGACTGATAACTGTTATGACCCCAATGGCAGGGGGTCTCAAAGACAAATAGCGAAGTCTGCAAACATAAAACCCAGCTCATAGGGCAGTGGTAACTGGGCTGACCATATACCTGAACCTAGCACACAAATAACAGCAGCCGGGGAACGTACCTACGTTGATTCTAGACGTCTCGCGCCAGCCGGAGAACTAACTAACCCTAGCAGGGAAAAGAAAGACCTTTCTTGCCTCCAGAGGAAATACCCCAAAAAGTTGGATACAAGCCCCCAACAAATAATAACGGTGAGGTAAGAAGAAAAGACAAACGCAAGAAATGAACTAGGTTTTTAGCAAAGAGAGGCCCACTAACTAATAGCAGAATATAGGAAGATGACTTATATGGTCAGCAAAAACCCTCACAAAAACTCCACGCGGAATATTCAAGAACCCCCGAACTGTTGTGGATTCTGTTTGTGGGCTCCCTCTGGTGGTTACTGCTGGTACTGGGTGACTTTGGTGGGTTGCGGCCTTTGGTTTCCACCTGTCCATCAGAGGCTGGGTGTTTCCTATTTTACCTGGCCTTTCTGTCATTCCCTTGCCGGCTATCAATGTATTCAGATGTGCTCTGTTTGGTTCCTGCCTACCTGCTCCCAGATCTTTCAGGATAAGCTAAGTGCTGATTTTCAGTTGTTTGGTTTTTTGTCCAGCTTGCTTATTATGTCTCTATGCTAGCTGGTAGCTCTAGTGGACTGAGGTTCTCCCCATGTGCCATGAGTTGGCACATGGGTTCTTGTAATCTCAGGATGGTTTTTTGATTAGGGTTTTTTGCTGACCGCTCAGTCCCCTTTTGTATCGTTCTGCTTTCTAGTTTACAGCGGGCCTCAATTTGCTAAATCTATATATATCATCTCTATGTGTGTGCCTTCCTCTCATTTCACCGTCAATACATGTGAGGGGGCAACTATATCTTTTGGGGTTCATTCCTCTGGAGGCAAGTGAAGTCTTTATTTTCTCTGCAGTACTAGTTAGCTCTTAGGCTGGTGCGTGGCGTCTAGAACCAACGTAGGCACGCTCCCTGGCTATCTCTAGTTGCGTTTGTCAGGCGTAGGGCAGCGGTCAGCCCAGGTTCCATCACCCTAGAGCTCGTCCGTTATTTATTTGTACTTTGCTTGTCCTGTGCTATCCCTAGCCATTGGGGATTCATGACAGTATAGCCGGCCCACAAAGTGTTAATTGTTTGGGCTGAAGCAGGAGAAATAGAAGTGTTTAAGGGAAAAAATTTTTTTTTCCCTTCAGAGTTTTGCTGCCTAGCCCTTAATTGCTGTCTAGCTGCTTCTTACCTCCTCTTAACCCTTGAATGGCTCTGATCTTAGCTGTTTAACATGGATGTCCAGAGTTTGGCTTCCAGCCTGAGTAATCTCGCGGCAAAATTTCAAAACATACAGGATTTTGTTGTTCACACTCCCATGTCTGAACCTAGAATTCCTATTCCAGAGTTCTTCTCTGGAGATAGATCTACCTTCCTGAATTTCAGGAACAATTGTAAATTGTTTCTTTCTTTAAAATCTCGCTCCTCTGGAGACCCTGCTCAACAGGTCAGGATTGTAATATCTTTCCTGCGGGGCGACCCTCAGAATTGGGCATTTGCATTGGCACCAGGGGATCCTGCATTGCTCAGTGTGGATGCGTTTTTTCTGGCATTGGGATTGCTCTATGAGGAACCCAACCTGGAGATTCAGGCTGAAAAGGCTTTATTAGCCCTCTCTCAGGGGCATGATGAAGCGGAAATATATTGTCAAAAATTTCGGAAATGGTCGGTGCTTACTCAGTGGAATGAGTGCGCCCTGGCTGCAAACTTCAGAAATGGTCTTTCTGAGGCCATTAAGGATATTATGGTGGGGTTCCCTACGCCTACAGGTCTGAATGAGTCTATGGCTATGGCCATTCAGATTGATCGGCGTTTGCGGGAGCGCAAACCTGTGCACCAGTTGGCGGTGTCTTCTGAACAGGCACCTGAGACTATGCAATGTGATAGAATTCAGTCCAGAAGTGAACGGCAAAGTTATAGGCGGAAAAATGGATTGTGTTTTTATTGTGGTGATTCAGCTCATGCTCATGTTATATCAGCATGCTCTAAACGCACAAGAAAGCTTGATAAATCTTTTGCCATTGGTACTCTGCAGCCTAAGTTCATTTTGTCTGTGACTCTGATTTTTTCACTGTCTTCCATTTCCGTTGATGCCTATGTGGATTCGGGCGCCGCCCTGAGTCTTATGGATTGGTCATTTGCTAAACGCTGCGGTTTTAGTCTGGAGCCTCTGGAAGTCCCTATTCCTCTGAAGGGAATTGACTCTACACCATTGGCTATGAATAAACCGCAGTATTGGACACAAGTGACCATGCGCATGACTCCCATTCATCAGGAGGTGATTCGCTTCCTTGTACTGTATAATTTACATGATGTACTAGTGCTGGGTCTGCCATGGTTACAAACTCATAATCCTGTCCTGGACTGGAAAACAATGTCTGTGTTAAGCTGGGGATGTCAGGGGGTTCATGATGATGCACCTCCGATTTCTATCGCTTCATCTACTCCTTCTGAGATCCCTGAGTTTTTGTCTGACTATAGGGATGTTTTTGAGGAGCCTAAGCTCAATTCGCTCCCTCCTCATAGAGATTGTGACTGTGCTATAGAATTGATTCCTGGCAGTAAGTTCCCTAAGGGTCGTTTATTTAATCTGTCACTGCCAGAGCATACTGCTATGCGGAATTATATTAAGGAGTCCTTGGAAAAGGGACATATTCGTCCATCTTCGTCCCCTCTGGGAGCAGGTTTTTTTTTCGTGGCAAAAAAAGATGGTTCCCTGAGGCCTTGTATAGATTATCGCCTTCTGAATAAGATTACAGTCAAATATCAGTATCCATTGCCATTATTGACTGACTTGTTTGCTCGCATTAAGGGGGCTAGGTGGTTCACCAAGATAGATCTTCGCGGTGCGTATAATCTGGTGCGGATAAAACAAGGTGATGAGTGGAAAACCGCATTTAATACGCCTGAGGGCCATTTTGAGTATTTGGTAATGCCTTTTGGACTCTCCAATGCTCCGTCAGTCTTTCAGTCCTTTATGCACAATATTTTCCGTGAATATCTGGATAAGTTTATGATTGTGTATTTGGATGATATTTTGGTGTTTTCTGATGACTGGGAGTCTCATGTTCTACAGGTCAGGAAGGTGTTTCAGGTTCTGCGGGCCAATTCTCTGTTTGTGAAGGGCTCAAAGTGTCTCTTCGGAGTCCAGAAGATTTCTTTTTTGGGGTACATTTTTTCTCCTTCTACTATTGAGATGGATCCCGTTAAGGTTCAGGCAATTTGTGACTGGACACAACCTACATCTGTTAAGAGCCTACAGAAGTTCTTGGGGTTTGCTAATTTTTATCGTCGGTTCATTGCAAATTTTTCCAGTATTGTTAAACCTTTGACTGATTTAACTAAAAAGGGTGCTGATGTTGCTAATTGGTCTCCTGCGGCTGTGGGGGCCTTTCAGGAACTTAAGCGCCGGTTTTCTTCTGCTCCTGTGTTGTGTCAACCAGATGTTTCACTTCCTTTTCAGGTTGAGGTTGATGCTTCCGAGATTGGAGCGGGGGCGGTTTTGTCACAGAGAAGTTCTGATGGCTCGGTGATGAAGCCATGTGCATTCTTCTCTAGAAAATTCTCGCCCGCCGAGCGCAATTATGATGTGGGTAATCGGGAGCTTTTGGCCATGAAGTGGGCATTTGAGGAGTGGCGTCATTGGCTTGAGGGTGCTAAACATCGTGTGGTGGTCTTGACTGATCACAAGAATCTCATTTACCTTGAGTCTGCCAGGCGTTTGAATCCTAGACAGGCTCGTTGGTCGTTGTTTTTTTCTCGTTTCAATTTTGTGGTTTCATACCTGCCAGGTTCAAAGAATGTGAAGGCAGATGCTCTTTCCAGGAGTTTTGTGCCTGACTCTCCTGGAGACTCTGGGCCTACTGGTATCCTTAGGGATGGGGTAATATTGTCCGCCGTATCCCCAGACTTGCGACGTGCATTGCAGGAGTTTCAGGTTGATAAACCGGATCGTTGTCCACCAGAAAGACTGTTTGTTCCGGATGATTGGACCAGTAGAGTCATCTCCGAGGTCCATTCTTCTGTGTTGGCTGGTCATCCTGGAATATTTGGTACTAGAGACTTGGTGGCCAGGTCTTTTTGGTGGCCTTCCTTGTCTAGGGATGTGCGTACCTTTGTGCAGTCTTGTGAAGTGTGTGCTCGAGCTAAGCCTTGCTGTTCTCGGGCCAGTGGGTTGTTGTTATCCTTGCCCATCCCGAAGAGGCCTTGGACGCACATTTCCATGGATTTTATTTCTGATCTCCCGGGTTCACAGAAAATGTCCGTTATCTGGGTTGTGTGTGACCGCTTTTCTAAGATGGTTCATTTGGTGCCCTTGCCTAAGTTGCCTTCCTCCTCTGAGTTGGTCCCTTTATTTTTTCAGAACGTGGTTCGTTTGCATGGGATTCCGGAGAATATCGTTTCTGACAGGGGATCCCAGTTTGTGTCTAGATTTTGGCGGACGTTTTGTGCCAAGATGGGCATTGATTTGTCTTTCTCGTCTGCATTCCATCCTCAGACGAATGGCCAGACGGAGCGAACTAATCAGACCTTGGAAACTTATTTGAGGTGTTTTGTTTCTGCTGACCAAGATGACTGGGTTCCTTTTTTGCCACTGGCCGAATTTGCTCTTAATAATCGGGCTAGTTCTGCCACGTTGGTCTCTCCTTTTTTTTGTAATTCGGGGTTTCATCCTCGTTTTTCCTCTGGTCAGGTGGAGTCTTCGGATTGTCCTGGAGTGGACATGGTGGTGGACAGGCTACATCAGATTTGGAATCAGGTGGTGGACAATTTGAAGTTATCTCAGGAGAAGACTCAGCAGTTTGCTAATCGCCGTTGCCGCGTGGGTCCCCGACTTCTTGTTGGGGATTTGGTGTGGTTGTCTTCTCGTTTTGTCCCTATGAAGGTCTCTTCTCCTAAGTTCAAGCCTCGGTTCATCGGTCCTTATAGGATCTCGGAGATTCTTAACCCTGTATCTTTTCGTTTGGATCTCCCAGCATCGTTTGCTATTCATAATGTGTTCCATCGGTCGTTGTTGCGGAGGTATGAGGTGCCCGTTGTTCCTTCGGTTGAGCCTCCTGCTCCGGTGCTGGTGGAGGGAGAATTGGAGTATGTTGTTGAGAAGATCTTGGATTCTCGTGTTTCCAGACGCAAACTCCAGTATTTGGTTAAGTGGAAGGGTTATGGTCAGGAGGATAATTCCTGGGTGGTCGCCTCCGATGTTCATGCGACTGATTTGGTCCGCGCCTTCCATAGAGCTCACCCTGATCGCCCTGGGGGTTCTCGTGAGGGTTCGGTGACCCCTCCTCAAGGGGGGGGTACTGTTGTGGATTCTGTTTGTGGGCTCCCTCTGGTGGTTACTGCTGGTACTGGGTGACTTTGGTGGGTTGCGGCCTTTGGTTTCCACCTGTCCATCAGAGGCTGGGTGTTTCCTATTTTACCTGGCCTTTCTGTCATTCCCTTGCCGGCTATCAATGTATTCAGATGTGCTCTGTTTGGTTCCTGCCTACCTGCTCCCAGATCTTTCAGGATAAGCTAAGTGCTGATTTTCAGTTGTTTGGTTTTTTGTCCAGCTTGCTTATTATGTCTCTATGCTAGCTGGTAGCTCTAGTGGACTGAGGTTCTCCCCATGTGCCATGAGTTGGCACATGGGTTCTTGTAATCTCAGGATGGTTTTTTGATTAGGGATTTTTGCTGACCGCTCAGTCCCCTTTTGTATCGTTCTGCTTTCTAGTTTACAGCGGGCCTCAATTTGCTAAATCTATATATATCATCTCTATGTGTGTGCCTTCCTCTCATTTCACCGTCAATACATGTGAGGGGGCAACTATATCTTTTGGGGTTCATTCCTCTGGAGGCAAGTGAGGTCTTTATTTTCTCTGCAGTACTAGTTAGCTCTTAGGCTGGTGCGTGGCGTCTAGAAACAACGTAGGCACGCTCCCTGGCTATCTCTAGTTGCGTTTGTCAGGCGTAGGGCAGCGGTCAGCCCAGGTTCCATCACCCTAGAGCTCGTCCGTTATTTATTTGTACTTTGCTTGTCCTGTGCTATCCCTAGCCATTGGGGATTCATGACACCGAACCGTCTAACGGCACGGGGGGAGAACATCCGCCCCCTAGAGCTTCCAGCAGTATCAGGAATCACATTTAGTACAAGCTGGACAAAAATAAGAGCACAGTAAATAACCAAAAACAAGAAAGCAGGACTTAGCTTAATTTTGCAAAGAACCAGGACCAGCAGAAAGGAGCAAACAGAAGGATCTGATTACAACGATGCCAGGCACCAGACTGAAAATCCAGGAAGTTCAAATAGCGACACCCCTGGACTAACGAGGCCAGGTGGGTACCAAGCAAGGGAAGGAATATCAAAGTGTCATATTACTAGTGACCACAAGAGGGAGCCAAAAAGTCTAATTCACAACAGTACCCCCCCCTTAAGGAGGGGTCACCGAACCCTCACCAAGACCACCAGGGCGATCAGGATGAGCAGCGTGAAAGGCACGAACCAAATCGGCCGCATGCACATCAGAGGCGACCACCCAGGAATTATCCTCCTGACCATAGCCCTTCCACTTGACCAGATACTGAAGCCTCCGCCTGGAGAGACGAGAATCCAAGATCTTTTCCACCACGTACTCCAACTCGCCCCCAACCAACACCGGAGCAGGAGGCTCAACAGAAGGAACCACAGGCACAACGTACCGCCGCAACAAAGACCTATGGAACACGTTGTGAATGGCAAACGACACAGGAAGTTCCAAGCGAAAGGACACTGGATTAAGGATTTCCAAAATCTTATAAGGACCGATGAAGCGAGGCTTAAATTTAGGAGAGGAGACCTTCATAGGAACAAACCGAGAAGACAGCCACACCAAATCCCCAACACGAAGTCGGGGACCCACACCGCGGCGGCGGTTGGCAAAACGCTGAGCCTTCTCCTGTGACAACTTCAAGTTGTCCACCACATGATCCCAAATCCGCTGCAACCTATCCACCACAGAATCCACCCCAGGACAGTCAGACGGCTCCACATGTCCCGAGGAAAAACGAGGATGGAAACCAGAGTTGCAGAAAAATGGCGAAACCAAGGTAGCGGAACTAGCCCGATTATTAAGGGCAAACTCAGCCAACGGCAAGAAGGTCACCCAATCATCCTGATCTGCAGAAACAAAACATCTCAAATAAGCCTCTAGAGTCTGATTTGTTCGCTCAGTTTGGCCATTAGTCTGAGGATGAAAGGCAGATGAAAACGACAAATCAATGCCCATCTTAGCACAAAAGGATCGCCAGAACCTGGAAACAAACTGGGATCCTCTGTCAGACACGATATTCTCAGGAATGCCGTGCAAACGAACCACATTCTGAAAGAATAACGGAACCAGATCAGAAGAGGAAGGCAGCTTAGGCAAGGGCACCAAATGGACCATCTTGGAAAAGCGATCACATACCACCCAGATGACAGACATGCCCCGAGACACTGGAAGATCCGAAATGAAATCCATGGAAATGTGTGTCCAAGGCCTCTTCGGGACAGGCAAGGGCAAAAGCAACCCGCTGGCACGAGAACAGCAAGGCTTAGCCCGAGCACAAGTCCCACAGGACTGCACAAATGACCGCACATCCCGTGACAAGGAAGGCCACCAAAAGGACCTAGCCACCAAATCTCTGGTGCCAAAAATACCCGGATGCCCTGACAACACCGAGGAGTGAACCTCGGAAATTACTCTACTGGTCCATTTATCAGGAACAAACAGTCTGTCAGGTGGACAAGAGTCAGGTCTACCAGCCTGAAATCTCTGCAACACACGTCGCAAATCCGGAGAAATGGCCGACAAGATTACTCCCTCTTTAAGAATACCAACTGGCTCTGAGGCTCCAGGAGAGTCAGGCACAAAGCTCCTAGAAAGAGCATCAGCCTTAACATTCTTTGAACCAGGCAGGTACGAGACCACGAAGTCAAAACGGGAGAAAAACAATGACCAACGGGCCTGTCTAGGATTCAGGCGTTTAGCAGACTCGAGATACATCAGATTTTTGTGATCAGTCAAAACCACCACACGATGCTTAGCACCCTCGAGCCAATGACGCCACTCCTCAAATGCCCACTTCATGGCCAACAACTCCCGATTGCCAACATCATAATTCCGCTCAGCAGGCGAAAATTTCCTAGAAAAAAAAGCACATGGTCTCATTACTTAGCAACCAGGGCTTCTCTGCGACAAACCGGCCCCTGCACCGATCTCAGAAGCATCCACTTCAACCTGAAAGGGAAGCGAGACATCAGGCTGACACAAAACAGGTGCCGAAGTAAACCGGCGCTTCAGCTCCTGAAAAGCCTCCACGGCTGCAGGAGCCCAGTTAGCAACATCAGAACCTTTCTTGGTCATATCCGTCAAAGGTTTAACAACGCTAGAAAAATTAGCGATAAAACGACGGTAGAAGTTAGCAAAACCCAAGAACTTCTGAAGACTCTTAACCGACGTGGGCTGAGTCCAATCATGAATAGCTCGGACCTTGACTGGGTCCATCTCCACAGCAGAAGGGGAGAAGATAAAACCCAAAAAGGAAACCTTCTGCACTCCAAAGAGACACTTTGAGCCCTTAATAAACAAAGCATTCTCATGCAAAACCTGAAACACCATCCTGACCTGCCTTACATGGGAGTCCCAATCATCAGAAAAAAACAGAATATCATCCAGATAAACAATCATAAATTTATCCAGATACTTCCGGAAGATGTCATGCATAAAGGACTGAAACACTGAAGGAGCATTAGAGAGCCCAAAAGGCATCACCAAGTACTCAAAATGACCTTCGGGGGTATTAAATGCAGTTTTCCATTCATCTCCCTGCTTAATGCGCACAAGGTTGTACGCACCACGAATGTCTATCTTGGTGAACCACTTGGCACCCTTAATCCGGGCAAACAAGTCCGACAACAGAGGCAAAGGATACTGAAATTTAACAGTGATTTTATTCAGAAGTCGATAGTCTATACAAGGTCTCAAAGATCCGTCCTTCTTGGCCACAAAGAAAAATCCCGCACCAAGAGGGGAAGAGGATGGACGAATATGTCCCTTCTCCAGAGACTCCTTAATATACGAACGCATTGCGGTATGCTCAGGTACAGACAGATTAAATAATCTTCCCTTAGGAAACTTACTACCTGGAATCAAATCTATAGCGCAGTCACAGTCCCTATGAGGAGGAAGAGCACTGGACCTGGACTCGCTGAATACATCCTGATAATCAGACAAATACTCAGGAACATCCGAAGGAGTAGAGGAAGCAATAGACACCGGCGGGGAATCGCAATGAATTCCCTGACAGCCCCAACTTGACACAGACATTGCCTTCCAATCCAAAACTGGATTGTGAGTTTGTAACCATGGTAGACCCAAAACGACCAAATCATGCATTTTATGCAAAACAAGAAAACGAATCACCTCTCGATGTTCAGGAGACATGCACATGGTCACCTGTGTCCAAAACTGCAGCTTATTTTCCGCCAATGGCGTAGCATCAATACCTCTCAGAGGAATATGATTAACCAAAGGCTCCAGAACAAAACCACAGCGCTTGGCAAACGACAAGTCCATAAGACTCAGGGCAGCACCTGAATCCACAAACGCCATAACAGGATAGGAAGACAATGAGCAAATTAAAGTCACAGACAAAATAAATTTAGGTTGCAAATTACCAATGGCGACCGGACTAACAACCTTTGTTAGGCGTTTAGAGCATGCTGATATAACATGTGTAGAATCACCACAGTAAAAACACAACCCATTCTGACGTCTATGATTTTTCCATTCGATTCTAGTCTAAATTCTATCACATTGCATTAAATCAGGTGTCTGTTCAGACAACACCACCAGAGGATTAGCGACTTTGCGCTCCCGTAAACGCCGGTCAATTTGAATAGCCAACGCCATGGAATCATTCAGACTTGTAGGAACGGAGAAACCCACCATCACATTCTTAATGGCTTCAGAAAGGCCATTTCTGAAATTTGCGGCCAGAGCACACTCATTCCACTGAGTAAGCACGGACCATTTCCGAAATTTTTGGCAATAAACTTCAGCTTCATCCTGGCCCTGAGAGATAGCCAGCAAGGCCTTTTCTGCCTGAATTTCAAGATTAGGCTCCTCGTATAGCAACCCAAGCGCCAGAAAAAACGCATCAACATCTGCCAAAGCCGGATCGCCTGACGCTAACGAGAAGGCCCAATCCTGAGGGTCGCCCCGTAAGAAAGAGATAACAATTTTTACTTGCTGAGCTGAGTCTCCAGACGAACGAGGTCTCAGAGATAGAAACAATTTACAATTATTCCTGAAATTTCTAAATTTAAATCGGTCTCCAGAGAACAATTCCGGAATAGGTATTTTAGGTTCTGACATAGGACTGCTAGTAACAAAATCTTGAATACTCTGCACACGAGCAGCAAGCTGATCCACACTAGTAATCAAGGTCTGGACATTCATGTCTGCAGCAAGGCTCCAGCCACTCTGAGATAAAGGGGAGGAAAGAAAGAAAAAAAAAAAAAAAAAAACCTCAGAATTTCCTTTCTTATAATCCCACTTCTGCAATGCATTAAATATTCACTTATGGCCTGGCATACTGTTATGACCCCAATGGCAGGGGGTCTCAAAGACAAATAGCGAAGTCTGCAAACATAAAACCCAGCTCATAGGGCAGTGGTAACTGGGCTGACCATATACCTGAACCTAGCACACAAATAACAGCAGCCGGGGAACGTACCTACGTTGATTCTAGACGTCTCGCGCCAGCCGGAGAACTAACTAACCCTAGCAGGGAAAAGAAAGACCTTTCTTGCCTCCAGAGGAAATACCCCAAAAAGTTGGATACAAGCCCCCAACAAATAATAACGGTGAGGTAAGAAGAAAAGACAAACGCAAGAAATGAACTAGGTTTTTAGCAAAGAGAGGCCCACTAACTAATAGCAGAATATAGGAAGATGACTTATATGGTCAGCAAAAACCCTCACAAAAACTCCACGCGGAATATTCAAGAACCCCCGAACCGTCTAACGGCACGGGGGGAGAACATCCGCCCCCTAGAGCTTCCAGCAGTATCAGGAATCACATTTAGTACAAGCTGGACAAAAATAAGAGCACAGTAAATAACCAAAAACAAGAAAGCAGGACTTAGCTTAATTTTGCAAAGAACCAGGACCAGCAGAAGGGAGCAAACAGAAGGATCTGATTACAACGATGCCAGGCACCAGACTGAAAATCCAGGAAGTTCAAATAGCGACACCCCTGGACTAACGAGGCCAGGTGGGTACCAAGCAAGGGAAGGAATATCAAAGTGTCATATCACTAGTGACCACAAGAGGGAGCCAAAAAGTCTAATTCACAACAGATAACACCTCTATATACAGTAGATAACACAGGATCCACCATCCACAATAGGAGATGTCACAGCTCACCTCCTCCTCCTGTACAATGACTGATAACACCTCTAAATACAGCAGATAACACAGGATCCACCATTCACAATAGGTGATGTCACAGCTCACCTCCTCCTCCTGTACAATGACTGATAAGTGATAACACCTCTATATACAGTAGATAACACAGGATCCACCATTCACTATTATTGTATGTACGGCTGCGGAGCACAATGATGTTTTTAGAAATATTGTTTGAAATTAGAATTGCAGAAATAATGCTTTATGTTACAGAGTGCGGAGGGTATATTAATGGAATCACCGGGACATTAAATTCTCCCAATTATCCCAATCTGTACCCTCACAATCGCGTCTGTGAATGGAGAATAACAGTGCCAGAGGGGAAACGTGTGACCCTGACAATTCACGACCTACAACTGCAAGACCACCAGAGCTGTACTAATGACTATGTGGCTGTAAGTCCTATGCAGAGGGTCTGGGGTATTTATGGGGTCTTTGTTAAGACTCCCTGATCTAACACATCATCAGACTGTTTTGATGTTGATACAGTGGATCTTTGGGTGCTGGCGACACCACGGCTACTTCTCTGTCCTTTTGGTTCCCCCGTATGTCACCATTGTGCTGTCAGTTAGTTCCAGTAATACTGCTGTTACTTTGTCTTCCGATCACAGGTGTACAATGGTTATCGCCATCAGTCACCTCTTTTGGCAAAACTTTGTGGTAACATCGCTCCAGACACGATAATCAGATCTTCAGGCAACACCATGAAAGTGTCATTTATCACAGATGGGTCCGTGTCCAGCGGAGGATTCCAGGCTACATTCACTTCATTGGAAGATGCTGGTAAATAACTAATAAGGGCTCAAGCACATGGCCGTATTTTCAATCCGAGTGCGATCTGACAAAACATCGGACCAATGCGAATTGCCATGTGTCTTGCTTGGACTCAGCTGGTCTGATTAAAAAAATCAAAGCACGCCCAAGATGGATCCAATAATTGGAGTCCACGCAAGTCAATAAGTCCTTGGAAACATCGGACTGCACTCTGATGGCATCTGAGTGCAGTTAGATTTTCACATGCTGATAGAATGGAAAAAATGGAGACATTTTTTTTTTCACATCTTCTCCTCATCTGAGGAAATCGTCTCAGACTATGGTCAGAATGTGACTAGTATACTCGTTCCCGATTCTCTCGGATAAGAGAAAATACGACAGACTTAGAGATGGTGTTACAGGTGGAGTGTTGTGCAGATGCACCAGATTTGTCACAGTGGCTATCGCTGGATGATAAATGTCGCTTATCTGTAGACTCGTTGTCGATCTGTAGGCCACGTCATGGTTGGCTTATTTTAAGAACAAGGTTTTTTGCACAAAAATGTGGGCACAATGTGGTGCACTGAAGTTACGCCCCATTGTCTAATAAGTCTCAAAAGAATAAAAAACCCAATCTGGCAGGAGGGATTTATGAGCAGTGCGAGAGTTTTTGTATTGTTGCAGTCCGTACTCGGACCATGATATACGGAGGTCGGATCTGATGGACAATCCCCAATAAATTGTCCCATTTTGACCATTGCTTCGCGCTTTAGTAGAAGTGGATACAGCTCGGTTATAGGTAACGCCAGACACATTTATCTTGCAGTTTGCGGTGGGTCACTCATGGACGCTCCTGGGGGAAACTTCACGTCTCCAGGATTTGATCGGGTGGCGAATTACGCAAAGAACCTGAACTGCGAATGGACAATTCACAATCCAAACGCCTATAACTCCACGACATTCATCGAGTTCAAGGCCCTGCAGCTGGAGCCGCACCAGGACTGCCAGAAGGACTTCATAGAAATCCGCCGGGATCACGCCGAAGGCGAGGTCGTCTCCCGAGTGTGCGGACGGACTAAGCCGTCTGTTCCCCTCGCTCTTCTGGCCGCCAGAATCTGGGTGCGTTTTGTAAGCAACGCGGAAGTGGAAGACCGCGGGTTTGCTGCTGATTATTCATTTACAGGTAAAGGTCACATTCCATGATATTTGTCATATTTGTTGTCGGACATGGCTAATAACATGCCGGTCCAATGAGCTGGACTTTTTCAAACAGGTTCCATCCATATATAGGGTTAGATTCCATCAGGGAAAACCAGATGAGATCCCTAGATCACATTTTGAAAGTAGAGATCTATCAGGCGCAAACTGACAACTTCTGCACTACCTTTCTGTCAACACCTCTAATGGTTAAAATTGCAAAGTGCTGGTAAAATCAAGCAACTTGCTAATTACACTTGTTAATAAAAGTCCTCTAGGTTCTCAAGAACAGGGGGATGTTACTGTTTAATGCTCATTATTTAGGTTACTGGCCTCTTCTGTAATCTAGCAGTGGTGGTTGAGCATGCGCAGTGCTTACAAGCTCTTTTCAGTGGAGCTTGTAAGTGCTGATCTAAAACTGGCTGGATTGATGCTGCAGAGGCGAAGCGTCCTCTACTTCCAGCATCAGCCATGCTGCCGGTACAAACTGTCAATGTTCAGGAGCACACCGCACACGTCAATCAGAGGAGCAGATCAGAGGCTCCCAGTTTACACGGCAGAGTCGTGTTCCATCTCCAGAGTCACTGCTGGGTAAGTTTCTCTGTTCTGTCCTCTAGTGATAATCTCCTGATAAGTGAGTGATTTTATAGAAACTACAGCAAGCGGCTCAGTCAGTGGCACATCGCTGGAATCAGAGTCTCTGCCCCTACATCATGCTGCTCTCAGATTAACTGGTAACAGTTTCTATCTAACGATTCCTTATAACAATAGTTTCTGTCCTGTTGTAGGTTGCGGCGGAGTACAGAGTGGGGCGTCCGGAGTTGTAGCTAGCCCCAACTTTCCTGAAGAATATCCAGCTCTTAGCCACTGTGCCTGGCTCTTGGAGGCCCCAGAAGGAGACATAATTACTGTGAGTCTTTTCTGAAAAATTCCAAAAAGTTCTGATCAAAACCTAAATGAGCAATAAGTGTAGAGTCACCGAGCCTGACCACTCCTAGAGGGGATATCCTACTGTATCTGACCTGAATTCATGTGAAGGCCTAAATCCTAAATCTGTTGGTATCCTGTGCACGGAATCCATACCCCAGAGACCATCGGAGCCGTATGGGATACAGTATAGGCCCATAGAGGTTTTTTTTTTGGGGGGGTGCCATAGACCTAGATAATATTGAGAACATTTTGGGAATGTTCCTAAATATCTCCATTACCTACCAATAACTGTTTGCTCTGCTGGTCATGCTAATGTCAGAACCATAACACAAAATGTAATAACAGTACCTCCATCCAAAAAAATGAACTAAATAAGTAAAAACTTCAAAAAGTTCCCCTGATCCTCTTACACGTTTTCTTCTCTAGCGACAATATTAGTGTAATGTCAACGGGTCATGGTGTGGATGTAAAAGGATATCACATGGTCTCCATTTCTAGCTTTCCTTTGCAAATTTCAACCTGGAGTATCATTCGGTCTGCCGGTGGGATTCAGTCACACTGGTGAACGGAGCGTCGGCCGGATCACCCGTTATAGGACAATACTGTGGCTCTACGTCTCCGGGAACAGTACAGTCCGGATCTAACAAGCTGTTAGTCATCTTCAACGCCGAGCGTTCAATGAATGGTGGAGGGTTTTATGCCAACTGGACGTCCGGCTCACTAGGTGAGTAACGCGTCCTTCTTACATGGCCCCTGCTTACCAACCGAAATGCAAACCAAGAACACATCATAAAGGGGTGACATCTGCTTTCAAAATGGGGCAAACATAACCGCCCCAGATCCCATTGTCTACACAACGGCCAAAGAGCTGATTTTCCCAACATCCGCCAAGACAAGGAGGCAAGCCATGGCTTTCTAGTCATGACATGGCCACCATTCTTATGTATAGCTGCCCTTGTAATATAAGAAGAGCTCAAATCTGCCAAAACAGGAGCCGTACACAGCCTCTACGACATCCCAAGTGGAGAACCCCCGATTTTATGATGTCCATACAATATGTGTCAATAGGGCATATGGACATAAATATTCCCTGGTCGCCCACCTATACAATCTCGGTAGTGTTCATCATTAATTTTTCTTGTATATTTCCAGGGTGCGGTGGCGACATCAGTGCAGACAGCGGCAATATTAAATCTCCAGGTTGGCCTCTAAATTTCCCCGTCAACAGCCGGTGCACATGGAACATCCGGACACAACAGAGCAGCCATTTTGAACTGGATTTCAATGAAAACTTCAATATTCCAAATAGCAGAGGACAATGTGAGAGAAGCTTTGTGAAGGTCAGTACAAATCAATTATGTTCCGTAATTCAGAGCTAAATTCAACATATTTTTTTTTTTTTAAAGTGAACGTCCAGCTTTTATGTCTGTATATTTTTGGATACAGCACTTAGCCGTCATTCATTTCTTGAATGGGTTGGCCGACCATAACGATATATCACCTATCAACTAGCCTAGTCAATACGTTGTAATTAGAGCGGTACTCCGAAGTCTCCCATTTGAATGGGGCATGAGTCCCGCGTGCTCACCCCTTCTCGATTCATTGTCTATGGAACTGACAGATTCTGTTATCTCCATCAGTCCCGTACACAGTGGGACCCATGATAATTGAAAGCCCTCTAGGAGATTTTGCATTGGGGTCCACGAACTTCATCTTACGCCATTGTCTAGAAGCTAATATGTCTATGTCACCTATGCCGATGGTCGGTAGGAACTCACGTAAACCTCTAGTGTATAATTGAGGACTCTTCAGCCTCAGTGTCTCTTATAAAGCAGAGATATTTCCTTCAAATAAGTCAGAGCCGTGGTATAGATCTTAGTATCTTACCCCGAAGATCCAAAGAGTTTACAATTTCTCTCTGTGACCTTCGTCAGGTATGGAGCGGTGTTGAAGAGTCAGACGAGGCCCTGTTGTTAACAGCCTGTGGAAATACCGTGCCCAGTCCTATCATTTCTCCTGGCAATACCATAAAGTTGACCTTCCAATCCCAAGATGAGCCAGGGAACGGCTTCATGACCAGCTTCAACAGTAGTAAGTAACAATCCCAAGTGGTCCATAAACGAGGCCAGAAGGGCATTTTAACCCCAAACTGCAAACATCTCTGTATGTATTATACAATAGGGGTAGGCTTTGTTCATTTTCTATGATTCATTGATTCAAAATGTTATGGTTCTCTCTCAAGCCAATACTAAGATCTGGATCTTCACGCTGACTTGTGTGCGTGTTTTACGTGTGCTTTTGTCAGAGGATCACAGAGATCAGAGGTAATGAAAAGCAGAAACATGAGAACGAGCGTCATAAATAGCTAATACGAGAATAATAACACAGTCCCATCGCTGAGCCGAGCACATGCCAGCAAGATGTTGGGAAATGATGACCATCTGTGTTTAAAAAACTGCTCACACTGAAAAAAAGTAAAGAATAACTATTTATAGGGCTGCTTTACCCTAGAAATTAGTGATATATCATTAGAATATGCCAATAATAACCATTTGGTGGGAATCTGACCTATGTTACAACAATTAGACCCCTCCTTGATTTTAGTTCTTTCTGCCATCAGTTTATTAGATCCTTTTTGTACAGAGAAGTCCAACTCCTTGTGATATTAATGATTTTCTTTTGCAGGGTGCGGTGCAAACTTCACAAGGTTGAGCGGTCGGATTGTTTCTTTGAATTATCCTAATAAATACGAGAACAATGTAAACTGCAATTATACCATCCACGCTGACGACGGCATGTTCATCGCCCTCACCTTCCTTACCTTCGAAGTGGAGGGTGAGTGTTTGCACATCAAATCCACGGAGATTATCTAGTGAAATCCTCATTTATTGCATTTATACACAGAGCTGTAGAGTCGTAGAGTTGGTAAAAGTATTCCAAATCCATCTCCGGCTTCAAAATAAAAATATGAAATATCGCTGTATGTACATTATATGGAGAAAAGTATTGGACGCATGTCTTAATAAATAAACTCAGGTTTTCATTCAGCTCCATTGCCCCGGAGTATAAATTCGGCCCCTCACCCCTTGGTGTATAACATCTGGGCTTATTGCCCCGGTGTATAACAACTGGCCCTATTGCCCCCAGTGTATAACATCTGGCCCTTTTACCCCTAGTATATAACATCTGGCCCTATTGCCCCCGGTGTATAACATCTGTCCCTATTGCCCCCGGTGTATAACATCTGGCCCTATTGCCCCTGGTGTTTAATATCTGTCCCTTTTGCCCCCAGTGTATAACATCTGGCCCTATTGACCCCAGTGTATAACATCTGGCCCTTTTGCCCCCAGTGTATAACATCTGGCCCTTTTGCCCCCAGTGTATAACATCTGGCCCTTTTGCCCCCAGTGTATAACATCTGGCCCTTTTGCCCCCAGTGTATAACATCTGGCCCTTTTGCCCCCAGTGTATAACATCTGGCCCTATTGACCCCGGTGTATAATATCTGGCCCTATTGCTCCTGGTGTATAATATCTGTCCCTTTTGCCCCCAGTGTATAACATCTGGCCCTATTGACCCCGGTGTATAATATCTGACCCTATTGCCCCCAGTATATAACATCCGGCCCCCCGCCATGTCGTCTGCCTTTACTAACATGTGACAGACCGGCCGGTGGTGCAGAGCTCACTGATACCAGAGCGGTCCTGTAATAACAGCCACCAGTGTAACATGCCGTTCATGACATTTCTTTCTCCTGAATCTTCCCCATCACCTGTGAGTGACATTATTGAGAGGTGGAAAGAACTCAGCCACGAAGTGGAGACCCCATAACATTACAGACCAAGTGCTGAGGAGTAGACGGCAGAAAAGTCACCAACGCTCTGCTGATTCCATAACTGCAGAGTCCAGACCTCCTCTGGTGTTAACATCAGCACAAACACTGCGCCCCCGCCGGGAGCTTCATGCCTGAGCAGCTGCATGCAGCCGTACATTACCAAGCACAATACCAAGCTTCGGATGAAGTGGTGTAAGGCCCGCACCACTGGACTCCGCAGCAGTGGAATGTGATGGATTATATGTCTCTATTTGGCATCTGATGGAAGAGTCTGGGTTTAGCGAATGCCAGGAGGGCTTTACCCAACTGACTGCATTGTGCCCACTGTAAAGTTAGGTGTTAAGGGCTCACCTGGACTTGTTATGTTGAAGATCAGGGTGAACAGCAAGAACTGGAGGCATTGATGCAGCAGAACTGGACAAATGGACAGCATGTGAAACAACGAGGACCAGTAGATCTGAATATACAGGACGGCACGTGGATCAGCAGAGCTGAAAGTAATAAATGCAGTAGGGCAAAGAGTGCGGACAGCACCTAGGATCAGAAGAGATATTTAACACGCAGGCACCTCACAGCAGCAACGCGCAATTCACCCATATTGAGCGAAGTCGCACACGTCTAGTTGGCATGTGACCAGAAGTATCATATAGTGCGAGGCCGCACACATCTAATTGGAATATGGCCAGAAGTGTTATATTGAGCAAGCAAACACACATCTAGTTGGAATGTGACCAGAAGTGTTATATTGAGCGAGGCCGCACACATCTAGTTGGAATGTGACCAGAAGTGTTATATTGAGCGAGGCCGCACACGTCTAGTTGGATTGTGGGCAGAAGTGTTATATTGAGCGAGGCCGCACACATCTAGTTGTAATGTGGCTAGAAGTGTTATATTGAGCAAGGCCACACACATCTAGTTGTAATGTGGCTAGAAGTGTTATATTGAACAAGGCCACACACATCTAGTTGTAATGTGGCTAGAAGTGTTATATTGAGCAAGGCCACACACATCTAGTTGTAATGTGGCTAGAAGTGTTATATTGAACAAGGCCACACACATCTAGTTGTAATGTGGCTAGAAGTGTTATATTGAGCAAGGCCACACACATCTAGTTGGAATGTGGCCAGAAGTGTGCATATTGCATACTACATGACTACATAGAGTTACTGCAGACTTTTCTTGAAAAACATGGACAACCCATTTAAGCTATTCCCTATTTAATGCTAAATATCAAATTAAAAGACATAAAGCCTATTATACAGGAACAAAGGCTGTCCCCAGAAATTTCATAGAATTTGGGAAAGGTGGTGCTAGCCCCAGCACCTAGCCCCTGGTGCTGTGATTTCCTCAACCGCGAGATATAATCCCTAAGGCTTTTTTGTTTCAGTGTATGAACGTGATGCTTTATGTGGACTCAGGAATATTTGCTTACTATAACCTGAAATATTGCATAATCAGAACCTTAATACAGAACTTCTTGGTTGATGGTGCAATGCTGCTGAGAATACGTTATGTTTAATGTTTTATTTTACTTGTTTGTTTTGTCATTGAAAGTACTGTATGATTTTATTATTGATATTGTGGGTGATGATTTGATGGATTACTCTGATTTTACACTGCAATGTCACATGCCTGTTATATGATTATCATAAAGTGCCCAAAAATTACATATTTTTTAGGCATATAGACATATTTGTCTACATAGCGGAAGTGTTCACACAGTGCTAAACTGTGCCAGTATAGAGCCCCATAGTGGTGTATATACCAGTGCAAAACAGTCATACACAAGATGGGCCGAATGGTGCTTCGCCTGATCGTTTGGCTGGCAGCCATCTCAGCCAACACTCCCATGCAGAGGTCTGCTCGTTTGGCCAGGCGGTGGCCAAACATGTGTAATCTCTGTAAGATCTGCCCTGAGGCTGGCCAGGATCGCCAAAGCACATTGTTAAATCTCGATCCTGGCCAGCTCCAGTGCTTGTGCAATGCAAATCCTGCCAGCAGCGCAACGACGCTCACTCAGGCAGAGGTGCCCGGTCTCACAGCAAGCAGGAGGCGGGGGAGCCGTGTGCTCCAGAAGATTGGAATAACCCTGTAACTGTGTCATCTCTTCTTTACAGACAGTACATCCTGTGATAGGGATGGAGTGAAAATATTCAGAGGAACGTCCACTTCTGGAAGCGCCTTGGCGACGCTGTGCGGAGACACCCTGCCTCCACCGGTCAGCAGTAGAGGAGCAATGTCCATTAATTTCTATACAAATGCTAACGTAACTATGCACGGATTTATGGCGACCTACAGAATGTACCGTGAGTAACTCCAGTCAGTGTATGACTAACCAGCATCACTTTTTCGGTCCTGAGACTGAAACCATCAAAGAGAACTTGTTGACATGTTTTTCCATATGGATGTAGTGGTATGGCTGGGAAGGCGGTTGTCCTCGCTAAAAAAGTGATATTTTTTTTGCAGAGATCTGCTGTGCCAGTCATGAATAATCCTGTGTAAAAACCATATGCAAATCAGGTGGGAGTGCATTGGGGGCGTGCCAATGTCACTTGTACCACAGTGACACGCCCCCAGTGCACTCTTGGCCTGTTTTACATATGGCTTCTACATTAGATTTCTCAAGGAGACAAGCACCTACACCGCTATACCACTTCCATACATAACATGTGCTCTTTTATGATCAACTCTATGCTTATTTCATTTTTATTTTTTTTTATTTTATTTTTTTTTTAATATATCTATTGTTGTTTTTGTTTTCATGTGTTATCTTTTCTTGTCTTTGGCGATCCTTACCTATAACGTGCCCATTATTACTGTGCTTCAGCTTGCGGAGGAACATATAACGGAACTTCTGGCGTGTTACGGAGCCCGATGCACTCGATCACTAACTACCACAACGACATGAACTGCTCCTATCTCATCACCGTAGAAGAAGACAAGATCATTGAAATGAAGTAGGATGAGATTTTTTTTTACAAAATTTTTCACAAAACCAGATCCTTTAAGATTCTGCCCAGTTCCTCCGCCATCGACCTCCGTGGATCCCGATCTCTCCAGTGTTATGATCTTGATACAATGAAGTGTCATCCATAATCTCCGACCGTGGTGGCAGAATAGTCCTGGCCACGGAGCTGGTGTCATGTCTGTGACTGTAACACTGCGGCATCGAGGATCCAAGGAGGCCGACAGTAGAGAAACTTGGTGGAGGTACTGTATGTAGGTACTATTGTGGGGTTTTAGATTGTACGAGGACTCCTCTAACCTTATATATCTGTATATTATAGATCTAATTATGCTCGTTCACAGATTCAATGAGTTTGATGTGCAGGAGTCAAGTTCCTGTTCATATGACTATGTTTCGGTCTATGATGGATCGAACATCTACGGCACACATCTCGGCAAGTTCTGCGGGAAAGTTCTACCTCCTGTTGTAAGAAGCTTAAGCAATAACCTATTCCTGGTGTTCTTCACCGATCTTCATGATGGTGGTCGTGGCTGGAGAGCATCCTATAGACAGACATTAGGTACGTAGACAGTTATGTCCTACGACACACAGGTGGTTTGGGCACCACTAGACCTCATGGCCCCATCTCTGTCCTCCACTCCTTGCCAATATGGCCTTAGACAATGGTGCTCACTCTTTTGGACCCAGCTATCCAAGAGGAAGGTCATCAGGTCCTATATCTGCCCAAGGTACAATATAGATTTGCAAGGTTTGGACAGCCATCTCCCAACACAGGACCATAGTTCCCCATAGAGGTACTGCCACCTTGCAGCAATGTACACAATGCCACCGGGCCGTTTCTTGGAGTTCAGTTTAGCCTTATATTACTTTATACATTTCTGAAATTCAGGACAGCACAACAGTCCCAAATCGATTATAAGGACAAGGGTCTCCCATACTTTACATACACAAGCAGGGGGTCTGTGCAAAGATGAGGATTTCCTGCACAGTGTATATTGTCCAAACCTTAAAAGGTTTTTACCATCATATGATATTTATGACCAGTCTTTGGAAGAGTTTTCAGTTCCTTGAAGCATTTTTTTTTTCCGAAAGCATTTTTTTTCCGCAGCTCTTTTGATTGGATGTTGATTTGTTTGGAGAGGAATCCATTAGTAGACCCTTCAGAGAAATGAGGGGCACTTTTCTTTTTTTTTTTTTTTTCCACTGGACGAATTCTAAAAACACTGAAAAGGCTGAACTTATAAGCAGTAGTTTTACAATAAAAATTAAATAGGAGTCTTTAACCCATTACTTGCCAAATTAGTAATTTTCATTTTACGGATTTTTCAGAAAAGGGCGTCCCAATATTCAATTAAAAATGACATTCATTTTACAAACACAACACAAAAAATTGGACTTAATTATAAAAATTATAAAATCTTAGTTGCTAGAAGCAAAAGATTAGGCGTCCCAAAAAAAGGATAATGGGTTAATCAGTTTTTTGAGCGATTTTGCAGGCATTTTTGTAGTGGACCCCCTTAAAAAAAAAAAAAAACAAACTTACATGCACGTTTTATCTATCATTCTGTAAAATAATAATCACACATGATCAGTTTCTTAGGAAAATCTGATGGTCTTGTCCCGGCTGCTGCCAATCACCTCTGCACAACAATGCCCTATAGTGTAGTAGTTTGAATGTTTTGTTGCATTGCAGTGCCCCCTGCTGGACGAATGCAATAATGACCCCCCCCAGGGGTATGTAGTTGGGTTACAGGATTTTATTTTGCGTATTACAGTTTAGTATAGATAATTTTTCATGGGAATCGAAACTTTTTTTTTCTTTATTCAATTATCCTTCAGGCATCACAAAGTTATGAATTCACACGTCTCCTACCCAAGAAAATAGAAAAAAAGTGAACCTCAAAATGGTATAAATAAAAATAGTGGTGGCTCTTAGAAGTAGGGGTGGACAAAGCAATGGCGCATAAATGAAAAGTGACCTGTCAGGAAGTATTTACTTTCACAAAACTTTTTAGGATCCGCCTGAAGTCACTTCTATGCTATGATCGATCCATCGCAGATTCTTTTTTAAGAATTTCAATGTGTCTTTTGTTTCCTCAGGACCTGGACAAGGATGTGGAGGATACCTGGCTAATGCCACCGGACGATTTGGCTCTCCGGACTCGAACGGCGATGGGAAATATGACAGCGCCCTGCACTGCGTCTGGAACATTGTCGCCCCCGTTAACAAGCAGATAACCCTGACGTTCAGCTCATTCTTTTTGGAGGCTCAGGTCTCGACAACATGCAGATATGATTTTGTCAAAGTAAGAACAGAAGACATTGTGTAATGTTAGTTCTGACTTAAGAAAGTCCTAGATACAGAACATCCAAAACTAAACTAACTTTTTTGGTCATGGGGCTTCATCAAAGGTTGCGGGACATGAAGGGATATTCCCATCTCCAAGATCCAATCCCAATATGTAGTAGGTGTAATAATATTAATATTAGCAAATACCTTCAATTAGAAATTTAGTATAGTTTTTCTGATTCACTGTGCCTCTTTCTTCGTATACAGGCATCGCAGGACCTTAGGTATCCATGGTTACGACCACTGATATAGTGACAGTTAGTTGCTAGTGGCCACAACCATGGATACCTAAGGTCCAGCAATGCTTGCACATGAGGAAAGAGACATAGCGAATCAGAAGGACTATACTACATTTCTAATTGGAAGTATTTGCTAATAATATTATTAGTACGCCTACTACATTTTGGGAAAGCATCTTGGAGATGGGAATACTCCTTTAAGAAGTTTTTCTGAGCCCATAAGCATTTTACTTTACTTCCGATGATAAATTCTGAGAGAGACATTATTATTATTATTATTTATTGTTATAGCGCCATTTATTCCATGGCGCTTTACAAGTGAGGAGGGGTATACATAATAAAAACAAGTACAATAATCTTGAACAATACAAGTCATAACTGGTACAGGAGGAGAGAGGACCCTGCCCGCGAGGGCTCACAATCTACAAGGGATGGGTGAGAATACAGTAGGTGAGGATAGAGCTGGTCATGCAGCGGTTTGGTCGATCGGTGGTTACTGCAGATTGTAGGCTTGTCGGAAGAGGTGGGTCTTCAGATTCTTTTTGAAGGTTTCGATGGTGGGCGAGAGTCTGATGTGTTGTGGTAGAGGGTTCCAGAGTAGGGGTGATACGCGAGAGAAATCTTGTATACGATTGTGGGAAGAGGAGATAAGAGGGGAGTAGAGAAGGAGATCTTGTGAGGATCGGAGGTTGCGTGTAGGAAAGTACCGGGAGATGAGGTCACAGATGTAAGGAGGAGACAGGTTGTGGATGGCTTTGTACGTCATGGTTAGGGTTTTGTACTGGAGTCTCTGGGCAATGGGGAGCCAGTGAAGGGATTGATAGAGGGGAGAGGCCGGAGAATAGCGGGGGGACAGGTGGATTAGTCGGGCAGCAGAGTTTAGAATAGATTGGAGGGGTGCGAGAGTGTTTGAGGGGAGGCCACAGAGCAGGAGGTTGCAGTAGTCAAGACGAGAGATGATGAGGGCATGGACTAGGGTTTTTGCAGATTCTTGGTTGAGGAATGAACGGATTCGTGCAATATTTTTGAGTTGAAGTCGGCAGGAAGTGGAAAGGGCTTGGATATGTGGTTTGAAGGAGAGATCAGCGTCAAGGATAACCCCGAGGCAGCGAGCTTGTGGGACTGGGGAGAGTGGGCAGCCATTTACTGTAATGGATAGGTTCGTTGGGGGGGTCACGTGAGATGGGGGAAAGATGATGAATTCTGTTTTGTCCATGTTAAGTTTCAGAAATTTAGCGGAGAAGAAGGATGAAATAGTGGACAGACATTGAGGGATTCTGGTTAGTAGGGAGGTGATATCTGGTCCAGAGATGTAGATCTGTGTGTCATCAGCATAGAGGTGATACTGAAAGCCATGAGATTCTATGAGCTGTCCCAGGCCAAAGGTGTAAATGGAGAAGAGCAGGGGCCCAAGGACTGAACCTTGTGGGACTCCGACAGAGAGGGGGCGAGGTGAGGAGGTGGTGTGTGAGTGGGAGACGCTGAATGTCCGGTCTGTTAGGTATGATGAGATCCAGGATAGGGCCAAGTCTGTGATGCCAAGGGATGAGAGGGTCTGTAATAATAGGGAATGGTCCACTGTGTGAAAGGCAGCCGACAGGTCGAGGAGGAGGAGAACAGAGTAGTGTCGCTTGCTCTTGGCGGTTAAAAGGTCAGTGGTGACCTTAGTTAGGGCAGTTTCAGTGGAATGGTGTGGCCGGAAGCCAGATTGTAAGCGGTCAAAGAGGGAGCAAGAAGAGAGATGGGAGGACAGTTCAAGGTAGACGTGTTGTTCCAGTAGTTTTGAGGCATAGGGGAGAAGTGATATAGGGCGATAGCTAGATACAGAGGATGGGTCAAGAGAGGGCTTTTTGAGGATAGGTGTGATGGAGGCATGTTTAAAGCTTGAGGGGAAAACACCATTTGTTAGTGATAGGTTGAAGAGATGGGTTAGGGTTGGGATGAAGATTGTGGTGAGGTTTGGGATGAGGTGGGTTGGGAGCGGGTCAAGTGCACAGGTGGTGAGATGCGATCTTGAGAGTAGAGTGGCGAGTTGATCTTCTGTAATGCTGGAGTAGTTGGTTTTGGAGGTGGAGGGTAGGGAAGTTGGGAGGAAGGGCTCTGGGGCTTGTTGACCAAAACTGTCTCTGATGTTATCAATCTTCTGCTTGAAGAATGAGGCAAAGTCTTCAGCAGAGATAAGTGAGGAGGGAGGAGGTGCTGGGGGACGGAGGAGAGAATTGAAGGTGTTGAATAACTGTTTAGGGTTGTGAGACAGGGAGGATATGAGAGATGAGAAGTAGGTTTGTTTAGCTGTGGCGAGTGCGGTCTTGAAAGTAGTGAGGGACTGTTTGAATGCGATTAAGTGGTCGTTGGAGTGGGATCTTTTCCATCTGCGCTCAGCAGCCCTGGAAGCTCGCCTCAGTTCTTTGGTCAGGCTGGTGTGCCAGGGCTGTCTGTTGATTTTGCGAGCTTTGGTATGTGTAAGTGGGGCAGCAGATTCCAAAGCTACAGCTATTGTGGTGTTATATAGAGCGGCAGCGTCATCCGCATTGTGTATGGAAATTATGTCTGTGAGAGGGAGGAGGGATTCAGAGAATGAATGTAGGTCAAGATGTTTAAGATTTCTGCGAGGGTGTGAAAGTTTGTGGGGTGGGGACTCTAGACATGGAGTGGAGAGAGATGAGAATGTGAGAAGGTTGTGGTCAGAGAGAGGAAGAGGCGAGTTAGAGAGGTTAGATAGGGAGCAGAGGCGGGTGAAGATGAGGTCCAGTGTGTGACCATCTTTGTGAGTGGCTGCAGAAGACCATTGAGTGAGGCCGAAGGAGGAAGAGAGAGATAGAAGTTTAGTGGCAGCTGAGAGGGAAGTGTCAATGGGTATGTTGAAATCGCCCATGATGATAGTGGGGATGTCCGCAGAAAGGAAATGAAGTAGCCAGGTGGTGAAGTGGTCAAAGAAGGTGGTGGCTGGCCCTGGGGGGCGGTAAATGACAGCCAGTTGGAGGTTGGAGGGGGAGTAGATGCGCACAGAGTGCACCTCAAAGGAAGGGAGGGTAACAGAGGGTGGCAGTGGGATTGGGGTGAAGGAGCAGTTATCTGACAGGAGAAAACCAACTCCTCCACCATGCTTGCTGCTGGGGCGGGGTGTGTGAGAAAGGTGGAAGCCACCGTAAGAGAGTGCAGCAGGGGAGGCCGTGTCAGAAGGGGTGAGCCAGGTTTCGGTGATGGCGAGGAAGGAAAGTTTGGTAGTAACAAAAAGATCATGGATGTAGGAAAGCTTGTTACAGACAGAGCGAGCGTTCCACAGAGCTCCTGTTAGTGGGACTGGGGAAGCGGGGGCTGGGCTTATGGGTATAAGGTTAGAGAGGTTACGGAAGTTTGTGATGGAGCGTGGATGGGAGGTAGAAATGACTGTGGGAATATGGTGAGGAGGACCAGGATTTGGAGAGATATCACCAGCAGTGAGAAGGAGCAGAGATAGTGTTAGCAGGTGGGAGCAGGAGAGAGCGTGAGGGGGCTGCCTGTGCTTTGAGACAGAGGATTGTATGTTAAGGAACAGTTCTGAGGAGGAGGTGAGATGGATGGGGAGGATTGAAGAGGAGATGAACAGTTCCTTACTTGGTGTGGGGATTGGGGGAGGTTGCAGAAAGTGAAAGATTATAGGGGTAAAAGTGACAACAAACAGAAACATTGTTTACAGTGACTGGCCAGTTACCTTCAGTTCCCTTCAGGTTCAATTCAGGTTTTAATTCTAATGTAATCCACACTTTTAGAACACACTTCTAGAAATCACACTGCAGACATTCTATAGACACTGAAAAATATGGCAGCATTTAAAGGGATCTTTCATGATTAAGGTACTGATGAACTAACCTGGGGATAGTGGAATAGATACACTGTCATGACACAGCTGTCGGGTGACCCAGGACCAGGGGCTCCTTACCTGTCCCTAACACTAGGGGGCGCCCAAGCACGCCCTGCTCCCCAGAATACTTCAGATGGTGAAGATGCCGGGGCCTCTGCCCTTGCCTTATCTCCTGAGTGAGCCCTCCGTCTGTTCTCTTCCCCACCCAGGGAAGAGGGGTGCTACTGTGCACTGCAGAACAACAACCCGACAAAAAAGGCAACACAACCAAACACAACACAAAACTCCAGGCATACAAATATTCACTCACATGTAACAGAGGAATGCACCGGGGTGTGAAGGTAGGGGAATAAACCTGAACAGAAAAGGATAAGGAATTACCATGTATACAAACCAAGCAACAGTCACTAATAACTCCTCCAACTCTCCTTCTCATACGAAATCCTCTCCCTCCGTTAGACATGCAGCAAATGCTAGCTCTGACAAGGATTAGTATCAGAGCCCACATTGTAAAGGGAAAGGAGTGGCTAACAAAGCTCAGCTGTGAGAACAGGGATTTCCAACATGGCCGATTAACCCCTGTTCTGCCAGAAGGAATAAACACATTTAAAATGAAGTGCTTCTTGTCAGCGTCGGAGTAGGAGCAATCAAACGCTGTGGTCTTTTGGCTCCACACTGTTGAGGTAACCCCGTGACATACACAGCTCTTGAAGAAAAAGATATGGGTGCTCAAGAAGGGTTTCACCCTACGTATATGAGGAAATTATACGATACTTGGCACTCCAAAATATGTAGCGGAATTTTTATTAGTTAATCCAAGCAATAAGTCAGTGACGTTTCCTCTTTAAGAGATGGGTCTTCATCAAACATGGATTGCAGCAGTAACGTGGAGATGTCCTCAGGTGACAGCGCTGCGGCGTTGGAAACTTAATTGCCTAGTAATCTGTGTTTGACGAAGGCCCATGTCTTATGGATGAAACGTCACTGCCTTGTTATTTGGATTATGTAATAAAAATTCCACTACACAGTTTAGAGTTTCAAGTATCTTATAATTTTCTCTTATCCTGATGATAGGTCGTCAATATCAGATAGGTGGGAATCCGACACCTGGCAACCCCACTGATCAGCTGTTTTTGGCTCCAGGAGCTACCGGATGTAGGTGGTGGATGGAACCGGAACAGCACAGATCCATACACTGTGTACTGGTTGGTATTGCCGCTCAGCTACTGTTCACATCAATAAGAACTGAGAACAACCAATACACATGTATGGAGCGGTGTTGTTCATTATTTATGGAGTTGATAATTGCTGATCGATGGGATGGCGGGTGTCAGTCCCCAACCAAATATCATTATATTTAGCTTGGAAAATCCCTTTAGAGGGAACCTATCATAAACTGTCCTGTTTATAAGTAGCATATTATAAATCAAAATGTGCGGCATAGACTTAAATCTCTGCTTATCTGGGTTTAGGAACTCAGTGTGCCATCATACAGATGAGCTGTCAATGACTGACCAGGACCGCCCACTGGACTCCTAAGCCCAGATAAGGAAAAATTTAAATAAATCATCAAAATCGTTTTTCCCACAAACCTACAGTTGTGTGAAAAAGTATTTGCCCCCTTCCTGATTTCTTTGCATGTTTGTCACACTTAAATGTTTCAGATCAACATACAAATGTAAATATTATACAATGACAACACAAGTAATAACAAAATGTAGTTTTTAAATGAAGGACTCTATTATTAAGAAAAAAAGAAATCCAAACCTATAGGGCCCTGCGTGAAAAAGTGATTGCCCCCTAAAACCTAACAACCGGGTGGGCCGCCCTTAGCAGCGATAACTGCAATCAAGCGTTTGCGATAACTGGCAATGAGTATTTTACAACGCTTTGGAGGAATTTTGGCCACTCATCTTTGCAGAATTGTTGTAATTCAGCCACATTGGAGGGTTTCTGAGCATGAACCGCCTTTATAAGGTTATGCCACAGAAGCTCAATCGGAATTAAGGTCAGGACTGTGATTAGGCCACTCCAAAGTCTTAAAGGGAACCTGTCAGCAGGATTGTGCACAGTAACCTATAGACAGTATAAGCTCGGCACTGTTATACTGATACTGATTACAATGATACCTGGTGATGAATTCCATCTTGTGGTTGTTGTAGCATGATCGCATATATAATGTGCATATAATTAATTTGTTTCATGTTATCCTGGTATTCCTAAAAATAAAAAAAAGCCATTTAAAAATGGAGCCGTCCACGCCTGTGCAGTAGCAGCTATTGGTGATCCAATAGCTGCTATTGCGCAGGCGCCGGCTGTGCCCTCTTGGAGGAGGAATTTTTTTCTTGTCTAGCAAGATGGCGCCACCGGTGCCAGCGCAATAGTATCTACCAGATCATCGAGCTGCTACTGCGCGAGCACGGCCGGCGCCATTTTTAAACTGATTTTTTTTTAGGAATATCAGAATAATATGAAATAAATTAATTATAAACATACTATATATGCGGTTATGCTGCACCGCAGGCGCCACCATCAGTGCCTGCCTGCAAAAGGGGTTTTTTTTCTTCTCCAAGATATATACATATATAATATTCATTATGTAAACTAGGGGGCAGATCAGTGAGGGATCTGTGATCTGTCAGAAGCCATACTGGTGAATACCTAATCAGAGCACCACATGAGGACCCCCCCACAGGCCGCCGACGGGCACGGGCATATCATTAACTCAAAACTGAAAATAAAGATTACACAACAACCACAAGACAGATTCCATCACCAGGTATCATTGTAATCGGTATAACGGCGCCGACTTGACACTGTCTGTAGGTTACTGTGCACAATCCTGCTGGCAGGTTTCCTTTAATTTTGTTTTTCTTAAGCCAATTTTGCTTCAGCTTGAGGTCACAAACAGATGGCTGGACATTCTCCTTCAGGATTTTTTGGTAGACAACAAAATTCATGGCTACATTTACTACAGAAAGTCTTCCTGGTCCTGAAGCCGCAACACAGCCCCAGACTGTCACACTACCACCACCATATTTTACTGTTGGGATGTTCTTTTTTTGAAATGCTGTGTTACTTCTATCCCAGATATAATGGGACATACACCTTCGAAAAGTTTAACTATAGTCTCCTCAGTCCACAGAGTATTCTCCCAAAAGTATTGTGTTAGGGTTGGCGGAACGCACAGAATATATATATTAGAAGAAGTCGGTGCGTTCGCAACCCGGGATCCACCGTGCAGGAAAGCACCTGCAGCTAGATATGGCGGTACAATTTAGTAATATAAACAGACTCTGTTACTTCACAGAGTCTGTTAGCAAGGATAACGCTGTGCCCTGTTTGGCTCACAGAGGAACACAGCTACTTAGTAGAGCAGATGGTGGTCATGCAGTCAAATGCAAACATGAAACTCCTCGCCGGAGGTGCCAGCATTCTAGGGGCTTATTTCAGCCGGGTCCCTGAATACACATACAAACATGACCACACTGGCGCTGAGCTTGTACATAAATTGACACTAGCGCATGGCCGTGCGGACATGCACACCTCTTATAGCTGCAGCATGTACAGGACCTTCCTAGAAGGACCAATGAGAGACTGCCACAAACGTTGAACACCTTCAGGACCTTCCTGGAGGACCAATAGGATTTGCTGCAGTACCTGAGCATGTGACCCTTGATCTCCAATGAGAGATCTTACCCTGGGCATGCTCAGAAGGGGAAAAGTAGGACGTCTGCTCGCTGCTGACCAGTACTGGCCACAATGGCAGAAGCTGGAAGGACAGCAGTAACCCTTCGTACAGTGTCAGACTGAGCATGACGCTGGGACCGACACCTCTGCTGAGCAGGCTTCACTGCGGCAGGAGAAGAATGGGAGACCGCAGCGGAGATGGCTCGAGATTCCCCCTGTGCAGAGGCAGGAACTCGACCCCTAACATTTTGGAAATTATCAAGATGTTTTCTTGCAAAACTGAGATGAGCATTTCTGTTCTTATTACTCAGCCATTTTTGCCCAGTCTCTTTCTTATGGTGGAGTCATACATTGACCTTAACTGAGGCCTGCAGTTCTTTGCATGTTGTTGTGGGGTCTTTTGTGACCTCTTGGATGAGTCATCGTACGCTCTTGAGAGTAATTTTGGTCGGCTGGCCACTCCTGGGAAGGTTTACCACTGCTCCTTGTTTTTGCCATTTGTGGATAATGGCTCTCACTGTGGTTCGATGGATTCCCAAAGCTTTAGGAATGGCTTTATAACCTTTTCCAGACTGATAGATCTCAATCACTTTGTTTCTAATTTGTTCCAGAATTTCTTTGGATAGCGGCATGATGTCTAGCTTTTGGGGAAATTTTGGTCTACTTCACTTTATCTGGCATGTCCTATTTAAGTTATTTCTTGATTGAGAGCAGGTACGGCAGTAATTAACACTGGGTGTGACTAGGGAATTTCAACTCAGCTTTCCAAAGATGTGATAAACCAGTGTTAATTTATGCTTTTAGGAGGATGGGGGGGGGGGGAATCACTTTTTCACACCACTGTATATATATTGTCCTGCTCTAGACCTTCCTGCCGGCAGATTGGACATCATACTCAACATGGCAGGTGCACTTTCATGAGTAATAAGAATGGTTTACCTGCTGTATATGGAGATGACCGGTCCCCATGATTATATCTCTCGTTTCAGATATTTGACGGCAGCAGCACTAATAGCAATTTACAGGGAACATTTTGCGGCTCTGATGTCCCAGCACAGTTTGTCTCCAGCACCAACGCTCTCACAGTTTGGTTCGTCAGTGACATGACCGTGGAACTGTCCGGCTTCAATGCTACATATATCACGACTGATAGTGAGTATTATTCTAGCGAATGAGGATTCCGCAGTGAGACCCCTCTATAAGTTGTAAAGCGCTGCGGAATATGTTGGCGCTATATAAATAAAATTATTATTATTATTATTATCATATAATCGGCTTCATAAATGGCTCCATTCTAACAGGGCATTTCAGAGCCCCGTTCAGAAAATCGGTTGGGATTATAGCAGGGGTCCATCACCACAACGGCGCTTCACTCTCCAAGTCCAGTGCTTTTCTTTAACGCAGCTGCTGATGTCCATTACTGTCTGCAGCAATGACGTCACAGGGCTGCAGCCAATCAGTGAGTTCAGCGGCTCGTGCCGTCATCTCACCAGAGCCGCTGAAGTCAGTTATTGGCTGCAGCGCTGTTGACATGTCAGCAGAAAATGACTGTTCTTACCAAGCACAGGAGCTCGGTGCACCATTGCAGTGGCCAAACAATCTTCCCACCTACTGCCCTCTGCTGTCAATCAAAGTAGAGGAGAGGTGTAGATATAAGGAAAACAAGTAGATGGAATGCTGCATGGAACTGCTCGGCCACACCAGGGGTGCACCAAGCGCCTGAGCTTGGCTTGTACAGTCATGTTGTGCTGACAGATTCCTTTCAATGTCAAGTTTTCTTGGAAACTATAAAAGCAGAGGGTATGTGTTAAGAAACAGTGATCTACTCTGTTGTTGTGATCATCCCATTACCTAAAGGATGGAGGAGACTTGTAAGACATATCAGAACATAACAGAGGTTATATACTGTACCGACGGTGCGCATAAAGTGTCCTGACGGTAATTTTCCTCATTACAGTCATATGTGGAGGGATCTACAATGCAACATCGTCTGTGACGACTGCAACATCACCAAATTATCCGAATTCCTACCCACCATTCACAAGCTGTATGTGGACGATTGACTCCCCGGAGAACGAGAATGTGAAAGTCACGATTCAGTCCTTCCAGCTCCAGCCTGGGCTACACTGCTCCAATAACTACCTGGAGGTTAAGGACTCGCCTGTGGTAAGTCGTACGTGTGATTGGCCTCTAGAATAAGCAGGGGTCTCATAAGAAGCCAATAGAAACCGAAGGGTTAATCCACTTCTGCATTAGGTGATCAGTAGCGTAGGTCACATTGAGAATGCAGTCTTATTGTCGGCAGCATGTTATAGAGCAGGTGATGCCGAGCAGATTGAGATATATATATATAAATATTTATTGGGAAAGAGTTAATTTATCTTGTATTTTATTCAGTGAAGTCCTTGCTCTATCATTAGGAGTCCAGTGGGCAGTCCTAATCAGTGATTGATGTCATTAGTGATTAGGACTGCCCATTGGACTCCTAATGATAGAAAATTCAGATTCAAAGGAATAAATTACCAGTTATAGTCCAAATCTCCAGCATACAGTATATCAATGTGCTCCTCTTCTTTTGCTCTATAACATTGCTGATCGAACACCACGTTTAACGTGACAAGTTTCCTTTAAAGCAGTATTCCCATGTCGCACCATTATAGTCTTTGCTAAGATTGGGGCACAATCACAGGAGTCGCAATCTGCGGAGTAAAGCAGTGTGTGGATACAGATCGTCATCACGTACTGTGTGCTTTCCTCGCTCTCGCCTGCAGGGAGACCTCGGACAGCTCCGCAGATATTGCGCCACTGACGCATCTGAAGTCCCGGAGTTTTATTCCTCCGGCCGCACGGTTGTTGTAACCTTTAAGTCGCAGGAATTCACGGCCGGCAATGGGCTGAGCTTCACATATCAAATCTCAAGTAAGCGTCATTCATTTTTTGATCAAATTTTCGCCATTTTCTAGTGTATCATGGACCAGAAATCGATTATTACACAAAGTGGTTGTTTTGGAGAATATTGGACCTTTCTTGTCTTCACAGACTGCAGTCGGGAATACAACCAGTCATTTGGTTACCTAAGAAGCCCCAACTGGCCGGGGAGCTACCCGACCAAGCTGGAATGTGAGATCATCCTGCGAGCTCCGGAGAACCACTCAATATCGCTCTTCTTCCATTCATTTCATCTAGAAGCCATCAGCTCATGTCCTGACTACTTAGAAGTAAGACGTCCTGGGGGGGGATTATTAACAGTTTTGTGCCAGTTATTTTTTCATTAAAAACAAAATTACTTTTTCAAACTTTACAAAAGTGGCGATAAAAGCAGGAGGGGCGGCGGGCCCAGGAGGGGCGGAGCCTAGGAGGGGCTGCGGGCCCAGGTGGGGCGGCGGGCCCGGGAGGAGAGGCGGGCCCAGGAGGGGCGGCGGGCCCAGGAGGGGCAGCGGGCCCAGAAGTGGTGGGCCCAGGAGGGGCGGCGGGCCCAGGAGGAGCGGCGGGCCCAGGAGGGGAGGCGGGCCCAGAAGTGGTTGGCCCAGGAGGGGCGGCGGGCCCAGGAGGGGCGGTGGGCCCAGGAGGAGCGGCGGGCCCAGGAGAAGCGGTGGTCCCAGGAGGGGCAGCGGGCCCAGGAGGGGCGGAGCCTAGGAGGGGCTGCGGGCCCGGGAGGAGAGGCAGGCCCGGGAGGAGCGGTGGGCCTAGGGGGAGCGGCGGGCCCAGGAGGGGCAGCGGGTCCTGGAGGGGCGGCGGGCCCAGGAGGGGTGGTGGGCCCAGGAGGGGTGGCGGGCCCAAGAGGAGAGGCGGGCCCAAGAGGAGCCGTGGGCCCAGGAGGAGCAGCGGGCTCAAGAGGGGCTGCAGGCCCACCATCAGTCAAAAGGAAGAAATGAGCAATTTGCTTCTCCCTGCCCTGTTCGGTGTTCAGTCCGGTCTTTAATGGCAGCCAGTCTTCACTTCAGCTACCGCTTTGCATGGCGCATCTGGCACTTAGTAGGGCCTGCGACTTACGTGATGACATCTGTGCCCATCCGTGTTGGGTAACTGGAGCACGATTTTCTGGTGAACTGGCCACGTTGGATTGGTGTAGTTTATAGATATGTACGGTATTTTGCCGCAGCCTCAAGTTTTTCTCCAAAACCTCATTAGAGATCTCTTACCCGTGTATACACTGAAGGTAGGGACAGGGGTACGTCTATAGGAAAGTCATAGACAAAAGTGACAGCTGAGAAGAGGAGGAGAACGGGGGAATTTCTGTATATCTGTACTCACCTTGTGTGACTAGGAGATGAAGCATATCTATTCATAATACTTCTGGTTTTGCAACTTCTATAGGAAGGATAGAAGGTGCAGATGTTAAAGGGAATCTGTCAGCAGGTTTTTGCTATGTAATTTGAGAGCAGCATGATGTAGAGGCTGAGACCCTGATTCCAGCAATGTGTCACTTACTAGGCTGTGTTTTGCTGTTTCAATATAATCAGTGTTTTATCAGCAGGAGATTATCGTTACAGGACTAGGTGTCTCGTGCCTCCTAATCCAACCCCACCTCCACTACTGATTGGCAACTGTCAATATACAATGCACACAGAAGGGGCGGGGTTATACAAGGCTCAGCATTCAGAGCTCTGCTAGATCTGCAGCAGAGAAAACTATGATTGTATCACAACTGCTGCACTCAGTAAACTAAGTGACACATCACTAGAATCAGGGTCTCTGTCTCTACACCATGCTGCTCTCAATTACATAGAAAAAAAACAGCTGATGGAATCCTTTTCAAAAGAACCTGTCAGAAAAAAATTATAATATTTTCATGCAGCCATAGCAGGGTCAGCACGGTGACTCAGTGGTTAGCACAGCAGCCTTGCAGCGCTGGGGTCCTGGGTTCAAGCCCCATTAAGGACAACATCTGCAAAGAGTTTGTATGTTCTCTCCGTGTTTGCGTGGGTTTCCTCCGGGTTCTCCGGTTTCCTCCCACATTCCAAAGACATACTGATAGGGAATTTAGATTGTGAGCCCCATCGGGGACAGCGATGATAATGTGTGCAAACTGTAAAGCGCTGCGGAATATGTTAGCACTATATAAAAAAAAATAAAGATTATTATCTGCAGGTAAAAACCATGATAACATTTGTGGCCGTCTAATTGGATGGGCGGCTGCAGGGAGAAAGTGAACATTTGTCAGAGCTTTGTGTGGGAGAGTGGAGTCCATCCGGGTTTGTATGTTGGACGGCACCTTCTAGCAATTATTGAAAGTCCTAGCCCTTGTTTGTCAATCGGGTCTTCTAAGGCTACGTTCACATTTGCGTTGTGCGCCGCAGCGTCGGCGCCGCAGCGCACAACGCAAACAAAAACGCGGCAAAACGCACGCTTAAACGCTGCGTTTTGCGCCGCATGCGTCGTTTTTGGCCGCAAGTTGGACGCAAAAAAAATGCAACTTGATGCGTTTCTTGCGTCCAACGCTTGCGGCCATGCGGCGCTAAACGCAGCACAACGCATGTCCATGCGCCCCCATGTTAAATATAGGGGCGCATGACGCATGCGGCGCCGCTGCGGCGCCCGACGCTGCGGCGCTGACCGCAAATGTGAACGTAGCCTTACTAAATACACTTCTCCCATCCCCAGGATAGGTGATAAATGTTGGATTGCTGGGATCCTGCAATGGAACCAACAAATCTGAGAACAGGGGTCCTGGGGGTCCTGAAGACCCCTGTGTGTGAAAGTAGCGATTTGTGTCCATCGTTGTATTAAGTTCCATGAGACAGAGAGAAAGCCGTTCCTCCAGTCCCACAGTGTCACTCCCATAGGAGACACAGGAGATCCATTTTTTCGGAACTTGTTTGGACATTTCCTTTCTAGTTTCATTATAAATGTGTTTCCTTTTTGGAACTTTGCAGGTGAGAAATGGCAGCGCCCGTGACTCCCCGCTACTCCGCAAACATTGTGGAAACAGTCTCCCTGACCCAATATTTCCCAAAAATCATATTCTTCATCTGTTTTTCAAATCCGATGTCATTGCAGCTGGAAATGGATATGAAATTACTTGGACGTCATCTCCGAAGGGTAAATAATGCTGCGGGTGAAGAACTACAAGTATCAGATCGTAACAAAGAAACCAACTACAATATGTGATGATTGCTGGTTCTATCTTCACTCCAAAATGACACAATATGGGAGGGGGGGGTCACTTACTTTTTCATAAGTCAAGTTATAGTTTAACTACATTTCCACCACATAATAATTTAGTTATAAATCATAATATGTTAAGAAATAATAATAATTACCCATTCATAATTATATAATTGGAAAATCATTGCAATAATAATTGGATTATAATAATGAGATAATAATATTAGGCTACGTTCACATTTGCGGTCTGCGCCGCAGCGTTGGGCGCCGCAGCGTCGCCGCATGCGTCATGCGCCCCTATATTTAACATGGGGGCGCATGGACATGCGTCGCACTTGCGTTTTGCGCCGCATGCGTCACTGCGGCGCACGCGTCCGGGCGCAGAGGACGCAGCAAGTTGCATTTTTGCTGCGTCCAAAATCAATGAAAAAAAGGACGCATGCGGCGCAAAACGCAGCGTTGTGCATGCGTTTTGCTGCGTTTTTGTTTGCGTTGCGGCGCCGACGCTGCGGAGCACAACGCAAATGTGAACGTAGCCTTAGCCAATAATTTTAATAATTGGATAATAATTAAATAACAATTTGATACTAATAATTAGGTAATGATAATAATTTGATGATAAGGAAATATTAATAATTAGATAATGATAATATAATAACAAAATAATAATTAGAGGATAATAATGAAATAATAATAATTAGATGGCTTTTATATAATAATAATAATAATAATACAATCTTCCCAGGAATAACAATCATCCCCCATCCACAATGGGGTCTATCTACATAATCATCAATCCCCATATTTTTGAGCCCCAAATCTTTGAAGAAAGAAAAATGGATGAAATGGAAAAAAAAGGAAAATGCAGGATGGGCGAGAAGTCATTTAATGGAAATTCTTACCCCACACCAGTCCCCTAGATACAGTCAGAGCACTGTCCAGACTTTTAAATTCATAATACAGACCCCAAAATATATTCAACCCCCAAAATAAAATGCTGCAGATACTGGTGTGCAGCTGTAGGTGGTGTAACCAATCCAGAAGGGGCAGGCTTTGCCTAAACCCTGTTCAAAAGTGAACTTTCCGCATAAGTAACCATGGTGTCATCTGCAGGTTGCGGAGGGACCTTGTTTGGGGATCACGGCTCATTTACTAGTCCCGAATATCCGCGGAGTTACAGCAACAACACAGACTGTGAATGGACGATAGCGGCTCCTCCAGGGCGGACGGTCGCCATAAGCCTGGCTGCATTTAGTATTGATGATCCAGGAGACTGCCAGAAAAATTATCTCAGATTTTACGATGGCGCGGCCTCCACCTCACCGCTGATGAGAACATTCTGCGGACCGGTAGGTTTTATCTAAAAACATTTGCAAGTTTTTTACTAGAGGCGTGAGCGCCATCTAGTGGCTTCATGGGGCTTTTCAGGTTGGGAATTCTCAACCATTTCGGCACTGGTATTGGAACTGGTATGGGAACAGTAGTAGCCTTTCCAGAGTTCTGTGGCCCAGATCACATGCACTTCAATAGAAGCTGAGCTGCAGAACCAGTTTGGCTCTGTACACTCGTTTCATCCTGCCGCCATTTTTTTTTGCTTTCATTTCTTTCAAGACTTTTATATTTTTCTATCGACATAACCATATGAGAGCTTGTTTTTTTTGCAGTTTTGAATGACGCCATTCATTTTATCATATAATATAATGAGAGACGAGAGAAAAAAAATACAACTAGTGAAAGAATGCAAATTCAACATTGTTTTTTGTAATTCTTTCCTATGGTATCGTTCATTGTGTGATAATAATGACCTGGCAGTGTGATTATTCAGGCCAGTAGGATTGCTGTCATTGCAAATTTATGGAGCTTTTATTTTTTTATATATATATATATATATATATATATATATATATATATATATATATATATATATATATATATATATATATATACATACATATACAGGTCCTTCTCAAAAAATTAGCATATAGTGTTAAATTTCATTATTTACCATAATGTAATGATTACAATTAAACTTTCATATATTATAGATTCATTATCCACCAACTGAAATTTGTCAGGTCTTTTATTGTTTTAATACTGATGATTTTGGCCTACAACTCCTGATAACCCAAAAAACCTGTCTCAATAAATTAGCATATCAAGAAAAGGTTCTCTAAACGACCTATTACCCTAATCTTCTGAATCAACTAATTAACTCTAAACACATGCAAAAGATACCTGAGGCTTTTAAAAACTCCCTGCCTGGTTCATTACTCAAAACCCCCATCATGGGTAAGACTAGCGACCTGACAGATGTCAAGAAGGCCATCATTGACACCCTCAAGCAAGAGGGTAAGACCCAGAAAGAAATTTCTCAACAAATAGGCTGTTCCCAGAGTGCTGTATCAAGGCACCTCAATGGTAAGTCTGTTGGAAGGAAACAATGTGGCAGAAAACGCTGTACAACGAGAAGAGGTGACCGGACCCTGAGGAAGATTGTGGAGAAGGACCGATTCCAGACCTTGGGGAACCTGAGGAAGCAGTGGACTGAGTCTGGTGTGGAAACATCCAGAGCCACCGTGCACAGGCGTGTGCAGGAAATGGGCTACAGGTGCCGCATTCCCCAGGTAAAGCCACTTTTGAACCATAAACAGCGGCAGAAGCGCCTGACCTGGGCTACAGAGAAGCAGCACTGGACTGTTGCTAAGTGGTCCCAAGTACTTTTTTCTGATGAAAGCAAATTTTGCATGTCATTCGGAAATCAAGGTGCCAGAGTCTGGAGGAAGACTGGGGAGAAGGAAATGCCAAAATGCCTGAAGTCCAGTGTCAAGCACCCAGTCAGTGATGGTGTGGGGTGCCATGTCAGCTGCTGGTGTTGGTCCACTGTGTTTCATCAAGGGCAGGGTCAATGCAGCTAGCTATCAGGAGATTTTGGAGCACTTCATGCTTCCTGGCACCTGCTCACAGTGCCAAAACCACTGGTAAATGGTTTACTGACCATGGTATTACTGTGCTCAATTGGCCTGCCAACTCTCCTGACCTGAACCCCATAGAGAATCTGTGGGACATTGTGAAGAGAAAGTTGAGAGACGCAAGACCCAACACTCTGGATGAGCTTAAGGCCGCTATTGAAGCATCCTGGGCCTCCATAACATCTCAGCAGTGTCACAGGCTGATTGCCTCCATGCCACGCCGCATTGAAGCAGTCATTTCTGCCAAAGGATTCCCGACCAAGTATTGAGTGCATAACTGAACATTATTATTTGATGGTTTTTTTGTTTGTTATTAAAAAACACTTTTATTTGATTGGACGGTTGAAATATGCTAATTTATTGAGACAGGTTTTTTGGGTTATCAGGAGTTGTAGGCCAAAATCATCAGTATTAAAACAATAAAAGACCTGACAAATTTCAGTTGGTGGATAATGAATCTATAATATATGAAAGTCTAATTGTAATCATTACATTATGGTAAATAATGAAATTTAACACTATATGCTAATTTTTTGAGAAGGACCTGTGTATATATATATATATGTATATATATATATATATATGTATATATATATATATATATATATATATATATATATATATATATATATTAGTGGTGTAAAAGAAATCCACATTTTGCAAAAAATGTTTTGTGTCGCCATTTTCTGTATCTTTTTTATTTTATTCTCAATGGTGCCGTCTGAGCTTGTTTTTTTTTTTTTTACTAGGCGAGCTGTCGTTTTTGGTACCATTTAGTTTGGGTATATACAATTTTTTTTATTGATTTCAATGATTTATGTGGGGAAAAAACAGTGATTCTTGCTTTTCTTTATAAGATTTATTGTACTGGATTTTTTTTTTGTTGAAAATTTTTAAAATTCTTTTTAATTGCTTTTACTTTAGTGAAATAACCATTTAAGAACAGCTTTTCCTTTGTTTTAAATCCAGGATGGAAACATCGCTTCATTCAGTGCCACGTCCCATCAAGTGTTCATCAAATTCCATGCGGACTATGCGGTAATCCCGTCCTATTTTAGAATTATCTGGAGCTCATAGAAAAGAAAACCGGAAATTCTACTGAAGCACTAGAGCCGTAGAGCGGACGATCCGCCGTCACTACTGTCCAGCGATATCCCCCCCATGTCCGTCTCCAGGACTGGATAATGCACAGTCATGTTGTATTGTTATTCAATATTGTACAATATTTACAAATAAAAATATTTAAATAAAATTAGCTTAAAAGTTGTAAATATACTTTGTGTTTTCGTAGTTTTGGGATTTATACAACTCTTGAGTTTTTCTAAAGGAAAACGCCTTCTTTGAGGAGCATTCAGAGGAGTTTTGCAGTTTTCGAAGACTTTAGGAAGAGTTTTTCGTGAACCTTTCTTACCAGCCTTCTGATTGGACCCTGCTTAGTTTGGAAAGTATTCCACCAAGAGAAGCTTCCTAGTAGTCACATGCACTTTCTTTTTTCCCACCAGGTGATTTTTCAAAACCTGAAAATACCCAAAAGACTGTATGTATGAACAGCTACATGGTTTCATAATGGAAATAAATAGGAGCAGTCGTCCCCTAAGCATTTTTTGAGTGATTTTGCATAGCCTAAGGCTAGATTCACACACCCGTGTGAGTGTAAGGCCACGTTCACACATTCATTTTTTGGGTCAGTATTTTACATCAGTATTTGTAAGCCAAAACCAGGAGTGGGTGATAAATGCAGAAGTGGTGACGTGTTTCTATTATACTTTCCCTCTGGAAAATACTGATCAAAATCTTGCTGTGTAAACGTGACCTTACCATCATTCAGGCATCTGTGATTTTTTTCATGTTCGCAAAAAAAAAGCACAAATTTCATCAGTGTTTTGGATTCTGATTTAGATCAGTTATCAGTGATTCAATAAAAAATGGACAGGTCTCATTGAACACAGACCGAAAAAAAGACATGTGAATAGCATTATAGAACACATACAAATTATAATCTGTCCATTAAAATCACAGGGAGAACATGTATATGATTCGCAGCAGTCTGAATGAGGCCATAGAGTGCTCACGCCAAGTTTTTTTTTCTACTTTTGAATGGAGAATTCAATGAATTCAACTCAGTGTCGGTGGCTGCTGGCCATAAATATTCAATTGCGGAGCTGCTTCATATCCTGATAGTGGCTGCGGCTGGGTGCTGCACCTCCGCCTCCTACTGATTTAATTAAGGGGCATTGGTGGCCGCCGGCACCGAGAACAGCTGATCAGTGGGGGTGTCGGGTCTTGGCCCCCTACCGATCAGACATCGATGACCTAAATGATAAAGTAGTGTATAACCTCTATAAACTCCTCTCAGCTTATTTATGGCCACAGACCACATCCCAACAGAATTTTAATACCATCTAACTGCAGATTAACCCTATATCTGCAGAGCGAGCTACCAATTAAAGTGCCAGGGGCAGGCGCACCAACAACAGACGCTCGCTGCATAATGACTGTAGCCGCTCCGGGCACGCCTCTATGACTGAAAGCCATCGGCTCCTGGGAGGAATAAAATTCATTTTCTTCCATTATCTGTGCTTTCAGTAACATGGCCGGATAGCATTGTAGCAGTTGGAAACATGACCGGTTCCCTTTAAGGCCTTTTCTGAACTGGTCATTAAGGGGTTAACTTACATCAATGATGAGCGGAGTCTCTGTCTATAGCCATTCACTCTACTGTCCCAACCCGATGAAGCCGGTAAGTCAGGGAAACATTTCAGAGGATTGTGTGGAGTGGGAGACATTTGCTATATAGAAAAAAACTTTTTTTTTTTTAAGAAACTTTTTTTTTTGCAACTGGAAATGAGTAATAAATCTATTGATGTTTGTGATCACCGTAATCACGCTGTCCTGCAGAATCACGTGTCCAGGTCATATTAGCACATAATGAACGCTGTTAAAACAAGACCGGCGGCAAAAAAAAAAAAACAATGGCAGAATTGCATTTTTATCATTCCACTTGGATTTTTTTTCTGACTCAGTAAAACTACAACTCGTCTTGCAGAAACCAAGTCCTCAAGGACAGAAAAAAAAGTCATGTAAGAGGAGGACAAGATAAACATACTGGCCTGGCATTAATAGGTTAATAATTCTGAGATGCAATGTCAAAATGCCACAAAATGATCTTCGTGGCTTGTACTTTAATGTATGATCCCCCAAAACCCTTTATGTCAGTGAACACAAATTCTTAAAGGGGAAGGATCCAGATATAAGCAGAAAGTCACAGCCACAGCATCAGGTGTAAAAAAACGCGGGTTCAGACAGAAAACCGACCCGCATCTGGAGCCTCCCGGACACATTACCCGCTGGACGGAAGCAAAACAATCCGCCGCAGTGAAGCACTTCCTCCTCCAGAGCAGCTGCTACATTGTATCCATTACTCTTCTGCGGGGCTGTGATTGGCTGCCGCTGCGTTCTATTGTTTCTGATTGGTTGCAGTCATTAGAACGTTGCTGATCCCGGCGCTCCCATTGGCTGACGCTTCTCCGGCGTTCCACACTCTCTGTACAGCAGTACACGGGGCTCCAGCGGGTGGAATTTGCCTTATTAGGACTGTGAGTAATTTTACAGCCCGGGGCGACTTCCTGTAGGGTGTGTGCGGGAACTCGGGTGTAACTGTGGGGTAGCTTTTCTGTGGATCTACTAAGCAAGGTACAGTGACCCCACAGTTCTGCATCCAGTCTTATAGGATAACTGTATGTTTGGTGGCACTACAACTCCCAGGATGATCAGTAGACGATGTGCTTGCTGGTACTTGTGGTGCTCCAGGATTGGATTTTTGATTTAATGTGATGTTTTATTTTTTATTTAAAGATCAGAATGTCCAAGTCCCTGAAGAAGATTGTGGAGGAGAGCCGGGAGAAGAACATCACCGACATTGACATGTCTGACAGAGGCATCGGTAACATGCTGGACATCCCCGGCCTGTGTGAGTAGCTCTAGGGTGCTGGTCTGATCAGCGCCACCCGCTATTGTATAACCTGCTGTCCGCTGCTCGTCCACCTAGATACAACCCCACGCAGAGAAGAATAAGGGTGTGTTCACACTTAAGTTTTTTAAAATACGTGAGAAGTTAAAAAAACATTTCCCTGATTCATCCAGAGCGGCCTTGCTCATGTCAGTCTTGATGGTTGGGGGTGAAGGCAGAGGCGCCTGCTTCATTAAGAATTAGGTGCGTCTTAAAAGTGACGTAAAAGAGACCGGAGTAATCTGAAGGCCAGACCCTGCCTAGGTGGGCAAAATGTTTGAGTAACCTTCCGTTCTGCAAAAAAAAATTATAACATTTCAAAGTGTTCTGTGACCGATTTCTGACAACCTCTTGGATGAAACGGAGCCTGTGAGTTTTGATTGAGAGTTGGGGAATTTCTGCTCTGAGAACTCGGCAAGAGAACTCCATGTGAACACACCCTGACTGATCCTTAGCAGCCTCCACATTTCATCCAAACCTGTTTCTTTTTCTCGGATGAAATGTGAACGCTGCAGCTGATCAGCGGCGACATTAAGCCCCACCAGATGTTGATGCCGGGAGACTGCAGCATCGGTATTGGAGGTGAATATCGTTTTCTTTTTTAAAACCCCTTAATTTGGGGTTACCTAGCAGTAGACAAGCCCTTTAAGAACACCAGAGATCAAACCCACATGGATCATAAAATAATGACATAATATAACTTTATAATATGGGAATACTCCTTTAAGGCAAGTCAGAAGTTGGCATATTCGTAGGTCCGGTGCTGCGATTGCCACCCTTTTTTTAACTAAAGGGGTTCTACAGTCTTATGATTGTCTAGAATAGCAGCTGATGTGCAGTCCTCAACGGCGTCCATTACACCATGAATGGAGCTGCTCAGTGTTACATCCGGGCGTCGGAGAAACAGATAACAGCTACTTAAGCAATTGTTACCATCCACCTCTCGTGTCTCCCCTTTTCCCCATAGATTGTAAGCTTGCGAGCAGGGCCCTCATTCCTCCTGGTATCTGTTTTGATCTGTGATTATTGTTATGCTGTAATGTCTATTGTATGTACAAGTCCCCTCTATAATATAAAGCGCTGCGGATAAGGTTGGCGCTATATAAATAAAATTATTATTATTATTATTATTAGGCTACTTTCACACATCAGGTTTTTGCCGTCAGGCACAATCCGTCCAATTTAAAAAAAAAAAAACTGATCCGTTTTATGTTTTGTTTTTTTCTGCCGGATCCGTTTTTTTTCTCATAGAGTTGTATTAGCGCCAGAATGCACCTGATGGCCTGACGTTTCTTCCTTTTTTTTGCCGGATCCGTCAAAAATTAGTTTTCCGGAGGCCGGAGAAAAACGTCCAGAGGAACGTTTTTTCTGTCCAGCGGAAAACCGCACCGCAACTGATCCGGCGAAAAACGTATGAAACGTGAGGTGAAATTACCGAATCCGGCGACCGAATCCAGTTTTTTACACAAATCATGCATTTTCCATTCTGGAATCTCTGTTAATTAAAGGGGATGTCTCATGTTCATTAATGGTTAAAATTGCAAAGTCTTTGTAAGAACAAGCAACTTTGGAATTTCCCCTTTATTGAAAATCCTTTTAAAACCTAATAGTCACTGCTTGTCTCCACCTTAGGCCGGGGTCACACTTGTGAGTGCAATGCGAGAACCTCGCGCATCAATACTCGGGACCGGAGCGTGTGGCTGCCGGTATTTCTATACCGAGTGTCGGTGGCAGTCCTGGTTATTGATGCGAGTTTCTCGCATTGCACTCGCAAGTGTGACCCCGGCCTTAGACTTCCTAGGCAAGGAGCTCGCACGCTATTTGCCACTCACCTTACAAGTGCAGTTCTTTATCTGGTTGGATCTGGTCGGCTTATGTGTCCCCACACTCCTGCGATTGGAGAACGTACAGTTCAGACCACTGGTACAATTGTGCCATCGACCCAAACTTTCAGGAGTGCGCTGACCTACGGCTGGCGGCCAACAAGAAAACTGTGATTTACTTCCTTGGGTCCACATCTGCATCTCCGCCGCTGCCCCAGGCTACGCTGTGTGGCTGCAGCGGTGACGTCACGTCAGCAGCCAATCACTGAGCAGCACCGATGTAGAAGGCGTGAGCCGCTAAGCTCAGTGTTTGGCTGCAGCTCTGTCAACATGATGCCAAAGCTGCATCCAAACAATGGAGATCGAAGCAACAGTGGAGACACAGCTCTGGACTGGGGAGGGTGAGTAAAGCGCAGTTTATATTACAACTAACTGAGCAAATGGCGAAAAGTTTTCTGATTTGGAACAACCAATTAAAGTATAAAGCTTCCTACAGGCAACAATAATGCCAAAATAATAATATATATTCACCCTCCATACCCCAAATGCTCTCTGCAGGTATATTGTTAACATTGGCTGCAGACATCATGGCTTATATACCACTGCAGTCAATCACTGGCCTCAACGGTATTAGGCTTGAGACGGCTGAGGTCATTGATTGGGTGCAGCGGTCATGTGATGTCTGCAGTCTTGTCCCTTATTCTATTCACTCCCCTACCATATTCTCTTTTGCTGTCCACTGCCTGTTACCAAGTATAATCCACCTCCAGCAGAAATGCAGAGAGGGATTCCATTTTGTTTGACTACTTGATGTTTTGACCCATTTCTCTTGATTATTGTATGATATATTGCAACACATTTCTGGTCCTCATGGCTCCGTCTTTTCTTTTCCAGTCTCGCTGTCGCACATCACCCAGCTGATTCTCAGCCACAACAAGCTGACCAGTAAGTACCATAGCGTAATTCATTACATGGTGTTGGCTCGTACTCTGAGATTTACTAGGGTCTACTAGAAAACTCTCTGGTGTCTTGTGTTTTGCACATATCAGACTTTTGGGGTGTAGCAGCAGGAAGACCTGACAGTATACTATAGAGCATGGGGTCCTAGTTCAGTCCAAGACCTTTACAGACATGTGGTTACTTATTCACTTCTGTTGTCTCATTAAAGGCAAAACTTATGTTTAGAGACCCCTGTTCAGTGACATAACTAGAGACCGATGGGCCCCGGTGCAAGATTTGGACCGCCCCTCCCACCACACCGCCGCTTGTGGGTCAGTTGTATCTGCCCTTATTGTGCTCTAAATCCTACTGTACCAGTTGCACGCCCTCCCCCATTATTACAATTTTCGGACTAACACGCTAGGTTGCCAAACGAAGAGATGGAGAAAGTGACTAAAATTACAATGCTTTATTAATAATAGTTAAAAAATCAAAATGCATGTTTAAAACAATGTGGTAAAGTACAAGAGCGCCCTAACTATGGCGGACGCTGGATTGTGTTGAAAAATATGACATATTAGAATCTCATACCATATAGCTTACCAGATATACTTCAAGTCAAGTGACCTACTAAGAAGAATTATAGGCATACACCGTGCATCAGCTGCCAGGCTAAATGAAGGCTATACTAGCATGCAATCATAAGTAAGGTAAACAGTACATATTACCAGAGTAATGTTGCAGTGATAAAGATTGCAGCCGCACAAAAGTCACAGCGTCCCACCTCACCCTAACGCACGTTTCGCATCCAGCTTCTTCCGGGGGCAGCTGATTCACGGTGTATGCCTATAATCAGAGAGTGAGCTAGATCCAGTGGGGGAGGGAAGACAGTGCATGGTATGAGGGGATTGGGAGATAATTTCCTGGTCGATATGGTCAATTTTTTCTTTGAAATAGTTGGCCAGATCATCAGCCCTGAAGTTTTGTGGCTTACCCTCCTTGTGGAGTGTGTCAATGACTGCCTTCTAGACATCTGTCACGTTAGCAGTCTTCCCCATGATTGTGGAGCTACTGAAACAAACTAAGGGACCTTTCTAAACTCTTAGGAAGCCTTTGCAGGTGTTTTTTGCTATTCTAATTTACTGAGATAATGACTTTTGGGTTTTCCTTGGCTGTAAGCCATAATCGTCAACATTAACAGAAATAAACACTTGAAATAGATCCCTCTTTTCACTTTTTGTGTTGAAGAACTGAAATAAATTAACTTTTAATTTTATTCTAATTTAGTGAGAAGCTGTTGTATTTGGTTGTGCTACCAATGTCCAACCAATGGTGACGCCACTGGTCTGGAGAGTGAAGGAATCTGGGCTTTATAACTTGACCCTGGTCCTATTTTAGTTTCTCCACATGGCTCTTTAGATGTAGCCATAACTTGGAGGTTGGACGGGTATGGCGGTGTCTGTGTGGTGTTGATGAAATCCCTTTACTTTAGTATTATTGCCTTTTGAATTGAGGAAGTTGTGGGTATGAACAAGTTATTTTGAAAGCTGCTGTTAGTCCTCCACCGTTACTGGTACTCATTGGTCTTGTACTTACATTAAAGGGACTCGGTCAGCAAAGACTGACTGTTCAAACCAAGTATAGGCCCTCGGGGCATCACGGTAGGGCCAAACATTTAACTTCACCTTCTCACCTGTTTGGTTTCCATCTATCTCATTACTTCTCTGGCTCTATAAAGCCAAAGCTGTCAATCAAGAAAGGATTGGGGGTGGAGGTAGTGGGAAGGTGTATTTAAAATGACTGACCCCACCATACAGCACTGAGTGCGTGGACTTAGTTTTCTATCTACTGGCTAACACGGTACCAAGATATATATCTTTCCTGGACTTAGTTTGAACAGTCATTCTGTATCGATCACATGTATAGTGCCATGGAATAAATGGTGCTATGATAATAATAATAGTGCATTTTAAAGGAACTATGGGTAGAATTGGAATGTAATAGATCTATTGTTTGTGTTACTCCACAGCACTTGTATTATTCACATATAGCTTTACTGCAGCACACACACATATACACAACACTGCTGCATATATACAGAAGTCTGCTACATACGCACAGCTTTGCTATACATGCAGTTGTGCTACATGAACACACACAAACGCAGCTCTACTACATTCGTGTGTGCGCACTCACACCCACAACTCTTCTACATCGATGCACTCAGCTCAACTACATCAACACCCACACAGCTCAGCTAGGTATACACATACATGAGTTGCCCGCCTGGGCTGTGGGGTACTCTGCACCGGGTCCGGTCGCGGTTAAAGGGGATGTCACGGTGGCTGCGACCCGGTCCGTGGCCCTGGGCGCCCAATTAAAGGGAAAGGTCTTTTAAGGGGAATTGTGAATAAAGTCTATTGTTCGTGACGCCACCTGTGGTTTTCGGTCAGTAGGGACCAACGCCGCTTAAAAGGGGTCCTCTGGGGCGATGGTATGGCGGCTGGGTGGTGACGCTTTCCACAGGTGAAGCGGGGTCCCCAGGGCTCCTAGGGTGAGGGCGGCAATGATGGTGTATGCCGATAAATAACAAAGGACACCGTATGATAGTCTTTACCTAGTTTACTGATGGTAGCAGTCCATCCCAGTCCAGGGTACCAGGTACAGGTGTCGCGGTGGCCCGGCCAGCCTGGAGGCAATAGATGAATCCCATTATCCAGTTGAGGTCCCTGAGCCTTTCCTTCTAACGCTGGTTTGTGAGGTCCCCGCTGCCTGGCAAGGTACCCCTCTTTTTCCCTGTCCTGGGACAGGTACCTGTATGGCGGGCAGCTTGAGCCGTTTTACAGGGTTTCTATCATGATCCGGACTCTTCAGGTGCTGCTGCGTATATAGGTGTGGTGTGGGCAAATCACATAGAGTTCTTGGCCCTCCGGTTCTGTCGTGCGTCCTGGAGAGCGACACGACCTCGGGCTCTCGGTGCCCGGTTGCTGCGTTCTGGCTCTGAGGGTGCCCGGTCACAGTTCCCCTCTGAGCCCTTTATCTCTCTTCTGCTCCTTCCCTCAATAGCTCCACCACATTCAACCCTTCAGGTTATCTCTCTTTCCAGAGGCTGCAGCTCCCACGTGGCTGCTCGGCCTCTGTCTGTTCCAGATGTCCTTCTCCTATGTCTCCCTCCTGGAGACTAACTCTCTCCTCCTCCAGACCAGGATGCCTTGGAATGTGTTGTGTGCGGGTGCCTTACCTTGTAAAGAGAATCCTTGCCTCCAAGCATGATATTACCCTCCCCGAAAGGAAGACAACATCACTGTAACAACAACCGGTCACCTGGGGTGACACACACACACACACACACACACACACACACACACACACACACACACACACACACACACACACACACACACACACACACACACACACACACCCCTACATATCCCTACATATCAACATACAGTTGTGCTCAAAAGTTTACATACCCTGGCAGGATTTTTGCTTTCTTGGCCTTTTTTCAGAGAATATGAATGATAACACCAAAACTTTTTTTCTACTCGTAGTTGGGTGACACAATTTATTGTCAAACTACTGTTTTCTCTTTTGAAATAAAAAAACACAAAGCCAAGTCGACCTGTCATTGGCTACAGCACAACAAAGTGAAGGTTCTGGAGTGGCCATCTCAGTCTCCTGACCTCAACATCATTGAGCCACTCTGGGGAGATCACAAGAGCGCAGTTCATGCTAGACAGCCTAGGAATTTACAGGAACTGGAGGCTTTTTGCCAAGAAGAGTGGGCAGCTTTACCATCTGAGAAAATAAAGAGCCTCATCCACAACTACCACAAAAGACTTCAATCTGCCATTGATGTTAGAGCAGGCAATACACGGTGTTAAGAAATGGAGTTTGTGAACTTTTGATCAGGGTCATTTGGATGTTTTGGGTTGTCATTATAGTTTAAAAAGAGAAAAGACAGTAATTTGACAATAAATGGCTTCACCCAACCACTAACCATGAGTGGAGAAAAAGTTTTGGTGTTATTATTCATATTCTCTGAAAAAAGGCCAAGAAGGCAAAAATTCTGCTGGGATATAACAATAATAACTAGATGGGTATTTCCTGAAGGAACTACAGATAGTGCTTTGGAATGGTACCCGGGCTGCCCCTGCAAGACTTTCACACTTCAGGGTTGAGGATTTGGTGGGCAGGGGTCCGATTTGGTGGGCGGGTCACTTTAAGAGCTGATATTATCTGGCGAAACTGTGTCCTAGTGGGGTCATGTACAGTTCGTAGGCGTTGGCATAGGTGAGTATGTAGTGTTTTTTTTTTTTTTACTTTTACAATGGTAACCAGGGTAAATATCGGGTAACTAAGCGCGGCCCTGCACTTAGTAACCCGATGTTTACCCGGGTGCTGCAGGGGGACTTTCGGCATCGTTGAAGACAGTTTCAACGATGCCGAAGTCTTTCCCCTGATCGTTGGTCGCTGGAGAGAGCTGTCTGTGTGACAGCTCCCCAGCGACCACACAACGACTTACCAACGATCACGATCGCTGGTCGTGATCGTTGGTAAGTCGCTTAGTGTAACGGTACCTTTAGGGGCACTTCCGTCTGTTTGTCTCTGTCTGTCTGTCTGTCTGTCACGGATATCTCAAGTCGCTCCCTACTCCCCTGCAGTCAGTGCCACCTCCATACTGCCCCCCCCCCCAGACAGCACCCGCCGCCCACATAGCGTTTTAGCAGTCCGTTAAACCGACTGCGTTACACCGTGGCATAACGCGATGTAGCGCAGTCTGTTAACGCTGCTATTAACCCTGTGTGATGAACTTTCTACTATTGATGCTGCCTATGCAGCATCAATAGTAAAAAGATAATAATGTTAAAATGTTAAAAATAATTAAAAAAAAAAATAAAAAAAAATGGTGCTATTCTCATTCTCCGGCGTCCGCCAGCTTCCGTTCCCAGAGATGCATTGCGAAATTACCCAGAGACTGCTAAGTCATCTGGGTAATTTCGCAATGCATCACTTTGAACGCAAGCTGGCAGCAGCCTCGCCACTCGTGCGCATCCGTGGACGCCGGAGGGTGAGGATATAACTATTTTTTATTTTAATTCTTTTTTTTTTTTTTTTAACAGGGATATGGTGCCCACACTGCTGTATACTACGTGGGCAGTGTTATATACTGCATGGGCTGTGTTATATACTACGTGGCTGCTGTATACTACGTGGCTGCTGTATACTACGTGGCTGCTATATACTGCGTGGGCTGTGCTATATACTGCGTGGGCTGTGCTATATACTGCGTGGGCTGTGCTATATACTACATACTACGTGGCTGTGCTATATACTACGTGGCTGTACTATATCCTGCACCCCGACATCCAGCGCCCCGAACCCCGACATCCTGCGACCAATCAGCGACAGAGGCAGTCCAGCCGCGAATTGACGCGGGTTTTAAACCACGCTTCGCTGATTGGTCACGGCCAGCCGGGTACAACCAATCAGCGATATTGAAGCGGTATTTAAATAGCGCTTCGGTCATTGGTCGTGAACGGCCGGCCGTGACCAATCAGCGACAGGCGCAGTCTGGCCGCGAATTAGCACCAGATTTGAACCACGCTTCGCTGATCGGCCAGCCGGGCGCGACCAATTAGCGATATTGGTGCGTAATTTAACCCCCACTCACAGCGCTACATACATACATACATACATACATACTCTAGAATACCCGATGCGTTAGAATCAGGCCACCATCTAGTGATGTAATAATTATCTAAAACAAAAAAATAAGACAGGTGATAATAAAATCATATAAAAAAAAAAAAGGATAATATTAAAACTACGAAAATAAAATCCAAACCCAGTTTGTTCCCTTAAGGTCTTAAGAATAAAAAAAAGTCCTCCAGGTTTTCTCAGGCCGCCGTCCCTCCTGTCATAGACCTTCTTATTGTTTTTCTGTGGCTCGCTTTGCCAGCGCCTGCTCTCCACCTGTCGGGAGACATTACGTAAGCTGCCATTGTGCTTGTTCCTGGATGTCCAGGTTCACATTAACAGAGATTCAGACATTTTTGACCTAATCCTATAAAGTGCATTAATTAACTGTCTGTGCGGATGACGCTGTCCGTGACTTGATCCTTCCTGGCGGAGGCGAGTGCACTGTTATTCTAAGGTCAAATTAGCATCTCTCCTCTTGATTTGTGGCATTTAAGCGCACGCATGTTTGTCCCTGTTTGTCTGGTTTTGGCATAAATACGTCCACTTGACGGTAAGACGATAGGTGCGTGGAGTTCTGATCCGGTGGGGAATTCTGGGAAATCTCCTGCTTGACGTGACCAAAGACACAAGGGGATAAAAATAATTTTTCTCACTAATTCATTGTGTCCATGGAGTCAGCAATTAGTAAAATACATTGTCACTCATCAGACTGTACAGTAATGGCCGCTGATTGCCATGTCGTGTGAAATTCTGGCTGTTCGCGCTCGGCAGTCACCATTTATACCTGATCTGCTATATATTTCCTTCTTTCTTCTTGTGCTAAAAATTGCGCAGCCAATTAATAGAAGGAAAGTCGTTATCAGGAGCTTGTCTTGATGGAGGTTTTTCCTGGCCTCCTATATTGAGGCTGCAGAGATCATTGTACTACCCAGAGGTAACCATGCTCATTAGTCCCGCAGCTAATAGACTAAACGTATGGTAAAGATATACCATGAAAGGGGAAACAATCCCTCATGATCAGATTCTATTGCTAGGTATCACTAAATCTTTACCCTGCAGCTACTGCTGCCAGTACTTGCAAAAATAAGTTGTCCATTCTGGCTCCAAAGTGGCCCCCAACATATCATCTGTATGCCCTAATAGAGCATGTTGATAAGGGGTTCATGAAATGAGCTAAACCCTTTTAAAATCAGCAACAAGCAGAATGATTTTTAGCTTAACAAAAAGAAATAAATAAAATTTTGTTCCTCTAAGGCAGTACTATTGTGATCTACATAGCCCCACCCCCGAGCAGCCAGTTTGCATGTCATTTACTATTGGCTGTTCATAAAGATTATCATTTACAATAAACCTAAACATCTTTTCACTTTGCTTCCTACATTCCCTCTGCCAATTTATCTTTTTTAAAATTTGTGTGTACATTTTGTTACCTTTGTAATTGTTTTGGAACTATTTGGGGATTATTAAAAGTTATCACAAAAGGTGAATGTGAATAATTTGAAATTTCAACATTTCCCCCCCCCCCCCCAAAATAAATAATGTTTATTCTGTTGTGCAGTTTGTTACAGTTCTGAGCTTTCTAAATATGTGTACCTGTGCATAATATAAATACATTTATATTTAATTATATTCATACATTAAGAACATTTTTTTCAAATCATGTCTATTGGATTTTGTGTGGCTTTATGATTAGAGACTTTTTAATTTTGGGGACTTTTTATATTTGCTGAAATTTTTTTGCAACCGTAACTTACGGTAATTGCTGCAATGGACAGGACAACTAATTGTGGAGATTGATAAGCCAAGCCCGGCATGTCAGAGTGAGGAGACTTATAAGCCATTCGTGCTCCTCTAGAAAATTAAATATGAAAATTGTCTCTTCAGAGAGGAAGACGACTTAAACTCTAGTGCCACTTAGTGGAAGCGATTCTTAAAGTAATCATTGACTCTTTTAACGAGCCTTGTCATGTGACTTAGGTTAAAAGCCAAACCAAAATCTCAATTTGCAGACACATGTTTCGGGGTGTCTCAAAGTATGAGATCTGATTTGGCTAGGTGAGAGGCTCTGTACTGGGGTCTAAGGGGTAATGTTTCTCCTTGTGGAGAATGACAAGCCAAGCCTGGCATGTCAGAGTGAGGAGACATATAAGCCATTCATGCACCTCTGGGAAATTAAATACGAAAATTGTCTCTCCAGAGAGGAAGAAGACTACCACTGTAGTGCATGGTGCAAAGAGTGAAATCCGTAGCCAGTCTGAATCAAAATTGTGCTGTTAAACTGCATCCACCCCAACCAGGATGAGAATTTTGACAGTGGCTAATTTGAAGGGGTTGTGCAGATATGATATTGATGAGCTTTCATAGATCTATTAATAAAAAGCTTTTATTCTGTATGAGACGCTTCTTGCTCCATGCCGTACATGCAAAACTTTGAAGAGACAATTTGCATATCAAGGGTTAAAATACATGCCTTTCTGATCTGGGTTTGTCACAAGTTTCTGATCTTTGCACTGTGATTAGTTTTCAGTAGGGGGCACTGTTGCGCTAAAGTTTTCATAGATAAATGAGGGGAAAAAAAACTTTAAAGCAATGTTGAAACTGCTTCAGAGCATAAGAATAGTAATGTATAATAACAAATTCTGCAATATTACTGGCTGGTTACTCATCTCGCACTGACCAAGTGACATGTTTGTTATCAATAATAAGTAAACTTAACACAAAAACAGATTTTTTTTTTTTAATCTATAGAATTGTAACTCGTACTTATTTATTGGGGCATCTGAATGGTGTTGAGGGTCACGCCTTTTAGTTTTTGTAGATTTCTCTTTTGTTTTTCAGATTAATAACTGATGACATATTCCTAGGATATGATTTCTGCTTAGGCTGCCATCACACTAGCAGTATTTGGTCAGTATTTTACATCAGTATTTGTAAGGCAAAACCAGGAGTGGGTGATAAATGCAAAAGTGGAGCATATGTTTCTATTATACTTTTCCTCTAATTGTTCCACTCCTGGTTTTGGCTTACAAATACTGATATAAAATACTGACCAAATACTGCTAGTGTGAAGGCAGCCTTATAATGACAGTGTCCTCAATCTCTGGGAACTCTTCCGATCCTGGGAAAGTAGCCCCTTCGTTATTTTTTTTTCTGCACAGGAGAGCTTCCAGCCACTTGTTGTGCAGCATGACTCCATGGCTGCGCTGTGGCCCTCACCTTAGTAATATGTCATCATTTAATAAATCACACGTTCGGAGGCACCGTGGTTGTAATCAACAAATCAAACGGATCAGTGTTGGCACCAGATAGGGTGAATAAACATGACGAAATGTCGTTTCTCCTTAGTCCTAAGGTGGAGTGCCGCTTTAGAGTCCCTACTGTCATTTATTTAATGGAAGGTGCAAACAAATGGAAAAAAAAGTGCTGTATCCATTTTCTTCCTAAAGTAGAATCTTAGGCTTCTTTCACACTTCCGTTTTTACAATCTGCACAGGATCCATCAAAATGTTGAAATGACGGATCCTGTGCAGATTGTAAAAAACGGGTGCAATGGGCCCGTTGTTCTGACGGACCCGTTGAGGCTATGTGCACCTGTTGTGTATGCGTCTTTGCAGTACCAACACTACCCAGGTTGAAAATAATAATTAAAAAAAAATAAAAAATCCCAATATTCTTACCTTCCGGCGTCCCGCGCAGCGTTACCGATCCTCCCGGCAGCTGGCGTTCCCAGTAATGCCTTGTGTGCAATGACCTCTGATGATGTAGCGGTCTCGCAAGACCGTGACGTCATCGGGTCATTTCGCAATGCATTACTGGGAACGCTAGCTGCCGGGAGGATCGTGAGCATCCTTAACGCTGCGCGGGACGCCGGAAGGTAAGAATATTGCGGGTTTTTTTTTTTTTTGCTTTTTTATTTATTTATTTTTTTAATTTTTAACATTATATCTTGTTACTATTGATGCTGCATAGGCAGCATCGATAGTAAAAAGAGAGAGAGAGCAAGAGAGAATTGCCCTGACGGGAAATTCTTCCACGCATGCTACGTTTCAAAAGACGGGACCCGTCGCTGGATTCCTGCTTTTGACAGTCAGCGACGGACCATAGGCTTCCATTATAGCCAACGACGGGCAGTGCAGAATCCGTCGCTGAGCGATTTTTCTGACGTACAGAAAAAACGTTTCTCTGTGCGTTGTCTCCGCCCAACGGACAGCAATTTTCCGACGGATCCAGTGCACAACGGATGGCCATCCGTCACAATCCGTTGATAATACAAGTCTATGGGAAAAAACAGGATCCAGCAGAAAAATTTGCTGGATCCTGTTTTTTCAAAAATCTACGGATTTCGACGGGAGCTCAAAGACGGAAGTGTGAAAGAGGCCATAGAATGCTAAAGTTGGAAGGGACCTCCAAGGTCATTGTGTTCAACCCCCTGCAGCAAGAAGTACAAAAATTGTGGCTTCATGGCGCACTTTAAGTAATCTAAAAGAGAATATAAATTATTTTTTTTGCTTTCGGTTCTTTATTTTGAGTCCAGTATCCAGTGGAGCCCAGTAGTTGCCTGTAAAGAGGCCCAAAAAAATAACCTTCCACTGAAAAATTCTGATTGCTCTTTTGATGGCCCCTCACTAATGCATTCCACTTGTCTGTTTCTAAAACGGAACAAACAAATCGAAGAAGTGACCCTTCACATCAATTATGCAAATGGAAACAGAAGGACCTCGTTGTCTATGATAAGGTCCTTTTTTGCATATAGAACGCTTTTTTTTTTTTTTTTTCTTCTGTTCTAAAAAAACAGAACCCGGACAGACCCAAATAATTAACAACTGATATAAAGGATCACTTAGGGTATGTTCCCACTGTCAGTAAACGCTGCGAGTTGGATGCTGCATACATCTGCAGCGTCCAAACCGCAGCGGCCAGATGTTACCGCATAGTGGATGGGATTTCAAGAAGACACCCATGGCTTCCCTGCGGTGATGCACATGCGCCGCGTCTTTCCAGACCGCAGCATGTCTATTTACCTTGTGGAAATGCTCAGTTTCCGCAAGATACATATCACCCGTACAATGTATAGGGTGCGGTGGTTCCGCACAGTTCAACACATGTGGAATCACCTGCGTTCAAAAGCCGCCAGCGCTTTGGACGGAGCGGACATGTGCTGCTTCCAAAGAGCTGCCGATTACTGACCGTGCCGGCATAACCTTAAAGAGAACTGTGCGTTGAGAGAGAACTCCGTCGAGTGTTTGAAACGCGTTGCTCTTGATCACTCCATGAATTCATTAAATGTTTAAAATTGTTTAAATACATTTGGAATTTTAAGAAGCTGGAATCTTCTACCATTTTAGTTAATCACTTAAAGAGAACCTGCCAGCAGCATTTTACTAAATAAAGTACAGACAGGGCCGTATTGGTGCTGTCATACTGATTAAAATGATAGGTCAGGTTAAGAAATCTGTTTTGTAGATTTCTTAAAATCTGTGTTTGAAGTTTCCTTGTATTCATATCTTCGTGCATCGTGGCGGGCCTGTGGGTGAGCCTGTGGGCGGCGTCTTCAGCTTTGTTCTGTCTCCTCCACTGTGTCTGGGTGTCTCTTCTTGTTAATTTAAAATTTTGCGCTGCCGGGGGCTAGGACGCCGGCAGCGCTAGGCAGATTGAGCCCTTGGAAGTCTTCAGGAAAATGGCGCCGACGGCTGTGCATGCGTAGGTACGAAGATTAAAGAAAATCTAGAGAACGGATTTCTTCACCTGAGGTATCCTTTTAATCAGTATGATAGCGCCGATATGACGCTGTCTGTACTTTACTTAGTAAAATGCTGCTGACAAGTTCACTTTAAATGATTACCATTAGTAAAATGGTAGATTTTCCCAGAAGCGGAACAGATAAGTGTCCAAATGGTCAAAGTCTCTGTTCACACAGATTTTTTTGTTCTGGTGTTTTATATCTGAGGTTTTCAAGATGAAACTTATTTCAGAAAATGCTCCTTTTTGGATAAGTTTTTCTTTTCTGAAAGCGGTTCTGAAATTTTTGTTTGTTTGTTTGTTTTTTTTTCTTTTGTAGCCTTTTTGATTTGATAATGTATACTTTGCAAAAATACATTCTCCATAGAGTTTTTCCGCTAAATGTGTTTAAAGACCTCTTCAGAAAAAAATAAAAAATCCTCACCACCCAGAATTAAGTATTTCCCGTTGAAATGAATTGGAAAAGCTTTCCAAACATTTTTTAAGTGTTGTGTTTTTGTTTTTGTTTTTTAGGAGGATTTTAAAATAGATCTTCTAAAAACCGGGGGAAAAAAACCTCCTCAGGAACGCAGCCTTAGGCTACTTTCACACTAGCGTTAACTGCAATACGTCGCAATGCGTCGTTTTGCCGAAAAAACGCATCCTGCAAAAGTGCTTGCAGGATGCGTCTTTTCTGCATTGACTAACATTAGCGACGCATTTGCGACGCATTGACACACGTCGCAACCGTCATGCGACGGTTGCGCCGTGTTGTGGTGGACCGTCGGGAGCAAAAAACGTAACATGTAACGTTTTTTGCTCATGACGGTCTGCTTTTTCCGACCGCGCATGCGCGGCCGGAACTCCGCCCCCACCTCCCCGCACTTCCCCGCACCTCACAATGGGGCAGCGGATGCGCTGGAAAAATGCATCCGCTGCCCCCGTTGTGCGGCAGAGACAACGCTAGCGTCGGGGACCTCGGCCCGACGCACTGCGACGGACCGAGCCCGACGCTAGTGTGAAAGTAGCCTTAGATGCTGCCAAACCAACATAAACATTTAGAACATACCTTTATACCTAGAGTTAAAGAAAATGTTTATCCCCAAGAAACTTTTTTTCTGAATGATCAGTTTTTGTACCTTTGTGAAAACTAATAATGCTTAATTATAAAACTCCGGTTTGGAAAATATGAAATTATTAATTATTTTTTTTCAAAATTGTTTATTCTTGGCTGCTGATATTTCTTTTTTTAATGGAAATGGTGTTGAGGAGCCGTCACAATATCCTCGAGATCCTTATATCAGATGCTGACAACACCGCTGGGACATTTGTTAATATTGAAGGTCAGAAAATATAAATTGCATCTGAACTTGAATTTGAACTGAAAAAAAAAAAATCTTGGGTTAAATATATATAACATACCTACCCAGTTATATTTATACATAGGTGACATGTATCACCCGACTGAGTTTCAACATTTTACTTTTAATTGCTCTGTATCTGCAGTTTCTGTCAAGCTGATTTCTCTTTGCTAGAATACCTCGGCTTAACACTGGGAGAATTCCATCAGACTTTGACTTCATTGTTTTATTCTCTGCTATATTAAATTTACCTTCATGCCTAATGAAATCGCTCCCCGAACCCCTGTATTTAAAGGATCGCCCTAGTGGAGTAGAATATAGAGAATTTGTGGCCCTTCCAAGTGAAGAATGTAAACACGTTCTCTGGGAATTTGGGGTTAAATGGCTCATTCTTAGGCCCGGGGTCATATGACTGTAGATAAGGTCAGCCGAGAGAATCGGGTCGATTATGCTAATGACACTCTGATTATTCTCTGATCGGAGTTATATCTGTGAGTGTCAGCATAATGTGATTTGATTCCCTTGGATGAGAATTGGATGAAAGAATCGGACAACACTGAGGAGAAGATGGAGAAAAAAAGTCTCCATCTTCTCCATTGCACTCAGATGATTTCGATAATTTCCATCCATAAGCTTGCATGGGTGCGTCTGTTCTGATTTACATCTCAAATCACAGCACTCTGTAATTTTCTCATGCCGAATCGGTAAGAGACATAAATCGCAGATCTGCCCTGCCCCGTAGAATAACATTGGTCCAAGTGCTATCTAATAAAATATCGGATAGCACTTGTCCGATTAATTCGGTGGTGTGAGCGAGCCCAAGGCTTGTTTCACATGGAATGGGGTCAGACTTATTTATGCCAATGACGCAGTTATCTCTGGTCAGGACTCAGTGGTCAGACCCGGTCCTCAGAACTTGGCACAATCCATGTTTCACGGATGTGTGAACCCAGAATTAGGATTGGCAATCAGTATTTGATTAGTGCGGATTCATCTGTAACATTTTCACTACCAAGAATGTATTTGAAGGAATTTTCCAGTTTTGGGAAAACCTTTGTCCCCTGGCTTTATTAATTATATAAACAAAAAAAAAGAAGCCAAACAAGAAACTAACAGTGCTTTACCCACCCTTCTTGGGCTGCTGAGCTCAGTGATTGCCTGCAGTGTTGTCCATGTGACATCGTTGCTGCAGACAATAAAACACCAGAAGTGGTGTCGGAGACTCTGTGCTTTACTCACCCTTAACAGGACCAGCACTGTTTTTATTTTTTTTTTAAAGAAAACAAACTGCAACTGGAGGAATATGGCAAAGCTTTAAAGAGTAACCATTATTTAAATATTTTGTTCATTATTATTTATTTATTTATATAGCACCATTAATTCCATGGTGCTGTGCATGAGAAGGGGTTACATCAAAATACGAATATCACTTACAGTAAACAAAACAACAATGACAGACTGATACAGAGGGGCGAGGACCCTGCCCTTGCGGGCTTACATTCTACAGGATTATGGGGATGGAGACAGTAGGTCGAGGGTTGCAGTTTCTTTTGAAGGATCCAAATGTGGTGGATAACCGGATGTGTTGGGGCACAGAATTCCAGAGGATGGGGGATATTCGGGAGAAGTCTTGGAGGCGAGTGGGTGAGGAGCGAATAAGTGTGGAGGAGAGAAGGATGTCTTGGGAGGACCGGAGATTACGTGAGTGAAGATATTGAGCGATTAGTTTAGAAATATACGGAGGAGAAAAGTTATGGATGGCTTTGTAGGTCAGTGTTAGTAACTTAAACTAGATATGCTGGGAAATTGGGAGCCAGTGAAGGGATTTGCAAAGAGGGGAAGCAGGGGAGTAGCGAGAAGAGAGATTAATTAGTCGGGCAGCAGAGTTAAAGACGGACTGGAGGGGTGCAAGAGTGTTAGAAGGTAGGCCACAGAGGAGGATGTTGCAGTAGTCGAGGCAGGAGATGATTAGGGCATGCACAAGCATTTTGGTAGAGTGAGGGTTGAGGAAAGGACGGATTCTGGAAATATTTTTGAGCTGGAGGCAACAGGAGGTGGCGAGAGCTTGGATGTGCAGTTTGAAGGACAGGGCAGAGTCCAGGGTTACTCCGAGGCAGCGGATTTTGGGGACAGGGGAAAGTGTGATTTAATTTATTTTGATAGATAGATCAGGTAGGGAAGATATGCAAGATGGAGGAAAGATAATTAGTTCAGATTTCTCCACATTGAGCTTGAGGAAACGAGAGGAGAAGGAGGATATGGCTGATAGACACTCTGGGATTCTGGAGAGCAGAGAGGTGACATCTGCGCCAGAGAGGTAGATGTAAGTGTCATCAGCTTATAAATGGCACTGGAAGCCATCAGACCTTATGAGTTGTCCCAGGCCTAGTGTATAGATTGAGAAGAGTAAGGGCCCAAGGACAGAGCCTTGAGGGACACCAACAGAGAGGGGGTGAGATGAAGAGGTAGTATGGGAGTAGGAAACGCTAAATGTGCGGTTGTTAAGGTATGAGGAGATCCAAGATAGGGTGAGGTCTTTGACCCCAAAGGAAGAGAGGATCTGTAATAGGAGGCAGTGGTCAACTGTGTCGAAGGCAGAGGACAGGTCTAGAAGGAGGAGTATAGAGAATTGTCTGTTCGCTTTGGCTGTAAGTAAGTCGTTAGTAATTTTGGTCAGGGCAGTCTCAGTGGAATGGTGGGGACGGAAGCCAGAGTGTAGGTTGTTGAAGAGAGAGTTAGATGCAAAGTGAGAGGAAAGTTCAGCATGGACGTGCTGCTCAAGGAATTTGGATGCAAATGGGAGCAAAGATATGGGGTGATAGCTGGACATAGCGCTAGGGTCAAGGGATGGCTTTTTGAGGATAGGTGTGATTGTGGCATATTTTAAAGCAGTGGGGAAGGTACCAGAGGTTAGTGATAGGTTGAAGAGATGGGTTAGGGATGGGATTAGTGTGGTGGTGAGATTGGGGAGGAGGTGGGATGGGGTCAAGTGCACAAGTGGTGAGGTGTGATTTGGAGAGAAGATGAGCAAGCTCCCCTTCAGTGATAAATGAGTAGTACAAGTGCGAATAAGAAAATAAATAAATCTGCTCCTTTCTCCTCCTGGACTGATTGATCAGCCTCAAAGTTGGTAAAATCTATATTCCATGAAGACAGGTTGTTACATCACTGATAGGAGATGGAAGTTGGTACTGAGGAGAAGGCAGCAGCTACATAGAAGTTGCCAATTACTACTGATAAGATTCTATCACGGTCATTTAAAAATCTGTCCTCACTGAAGACAAATTTTACTGTTTTGAATTCAGAATTTTGAGAATGAAAGATCAGTGCGGGAGTTGAAAGAAATCGATCTCTCTGACAAGATATATTAGAAAGTTTTTTATTTTCATATATACAATAAACTTAAATAACAGTTACTCTTTAAACTTCAGAATATAAGGATTAGATTTTAATAATGAATCCCAGAACTTTAGCCTTCGAATGATTAACAGGCTCTTCCCAAGGTTCAATGATGAAACTAATTAAATATTTTTACTTTTTGGTTCTGTGGAGAAGGTAAAAGGATGGAAATGGCAGGTGACAGCCAAAAAAAGTGTTGCAGGTACATGGTTCTGTTATCACTCCATGTGGTCAGCCTCCAGTTAATCCAGGAATAATGCAGGAGCTTTTCCTCATGTTATCAGCCCAATTTCTTATTTGGATCATAAAGGTGTACATTTATGAGAAGTTCCTGTTTCAATAGAGAATCAGTAACTTCTACGTATATTATCTGCACATCTTGTACTTAAATTGTTTCCCTTTTAATTACAAATGTTAATTTTTATTTTTTTTTGTATTTGTTTTTACAAAACCTTATGCTTTAATGCAGAATTGCGTAAATATGATGGTAAAAAATAAATAAATTTTGGGGCTTGGTTCTTTCCATATCTCTATGGAGCATTGTGGTAACTTTACTATTAAACCAGGGTTACACACACCAACCTGTTGACCAAGGATGTAGCCATTCAGTGACAGCAAGTAGAACTCTTGAAAACGATGGGAGATTAAAGCACAGACTTAATTTGAAAGTTGTCGAACTTTTCATGATGTAAAGTTTTATAGTAATTTTCTTAAAATTGAGTAATCGGATCACCCCTGTCACCCTTTGGTACAACTTCTCCTATACCTGTATTTTGCCAATTTTTAAATGCCGAGTAGATGTTAACCGATGATTTAGAAGAATGAAGTGAGAGGTATCTATTCTGAGGCCCCGGAACACATTTACCATAATTCACTGCTCTAAATTACAGGATTGATTTAGAAAGGAGACTGAAATAATCTCTCATCTTGTCAGGAGGGTAATACCTTAGATCCAAATTTAATTGCATCTGCAGAAAAACACGGGGAAACGTCTGCACGTGGTGAGGGGGGATTTGTGGCCTAGTTACATTTTCTTTCATGGCTTCTCACATTGAGAGCAATTGTAACGTACATGAGACACAACAGCTCCAAGGTGGAGGATGAAGGGGTATTGTTAGGGGGCGGATGAGTGACAGTGCTCCTCATACACCCCCCCCCCCAGTCACGCTAATCTCTTACCTGTTTCTACCTCATTCAAAGACGAAAAGTACCCAAAAGTGATAGTTTTACATCCCAAGTTCATATGAAGGCAGTAATGGAGCAAAGTATGTCCAAATTACACCTACGGGGACTTTTTTGACTTCCCATTCTACATCCATAGACATTAATATGGAGTCGGTTCCGCTCTTCTGGAAAGGATTTCTACAAAATGTTGGAGGTGCCTATGAGAATTTTCTGCCATTCACCCAGAAGAGCCTTTGTGAGGTCAGACACAGGTGTTGGAGGAGAGACCGGGTTCACAATCTCCGGTCCAGTTCATCACAAAGGTGTTGGATGGGGTTGAGGTTCGGGCTCTGTGCGACAAGTCAAGTTCTTCCACCCCAAACTCCCCTAAACATACATTTATGGACCTTGTGCACTGGGCACATATCTATAGAGGAGGGATTGACTCTGTAGCTCTTAATTCGTTGGTGACTTTTCTACCCTTTGCTCCTCAGCACTCTGTAACTTTACTGGGTCTCCACTTCATGGCTGAGTTGCTTCAACTCCTTCCATTTGCAACAATATCACTCACAGGTACTCGACAGAGTAGTGTTTACTGCATCACACACCTCATTAGAACTGTATGCGAAGGGGGCTGGTTAGGCCAACCCCCTTTTCTTTTTATGAATCAGCTGTGAAAATGAGCTGGCTGAGCTCATGAAATGAACAATTCAGCCAGCCACCTTCACGGAAAGCTCTAATATGGTGCACTCGCCTTTTTTTGTGCATGGGTCGGAAGAAGAGTTGCCGATAGTGAAATGAACACATAAATGGACCTTTTCTAATACAAGTCATTAATGATCAATAATATATAGTTACAGCAGGGCTTTTTCCTCTATCTACATCTTGGCAGCCATATTTTTTCATTCACTTAGATATACAAGGCCTTAGGCTGGTGAAAAATGTATATAATATTTTTTTTGTGAGATGGATTTAGTTTTCAGGTTATTACTGTCATGGCGATGCTGACAATGAGTACGTTTTTATTTTGTGTTTTACACTAAAGAATCAAATTAATTGCATTTTGAAATCCTATTTAGAGATTGCTCTTTTGGCCTTTTTGTGTTTTATGATGTACTTGTGTTTAAGAACAAATGGTAGTTCAGTACTTGGAAAATTTCACATTTGTTGAGTGACATACCAGCTCTGGCATGCCAAGGTAAGGAGGCTTATTCGCAGTGCAATGCTCCTCTAGAAAATGTAATATGCAATATATTTAATACGCAATATTGCACGGCGAATAAGCCTCCTTATCTTGGCATGCCAAAGTCGGTATGTCTCTCACCACAAGGAGAAACATTATCTGTTAGACCTCAATCCAGAGCTTCTCGCCTAGCCAAATCAGTCCTTATACTTTGCACTGATGAGGGGCAGAAGCCGAAGCACCGTGCCTGCAAATTGAAATTCTGATTTGGCTTTTATCTTAAGTCACATTTAATGTCTCGTTTAAAGGGTCGATACTGAAGTTGTAGGACCGCTCCTTCCAACAGGTGGAGTTATAAAGTTCAAGTCCTCTTCCTCTTCAATTTCGTATTAACATTTGTTGTTAGTTTGTTTCTGCATAAAAACTTGATAATGGCAGCCATGACAAATCCAATGCGCTTTGGAATGCTCAAAGCTCTTGCTTACAATGTATGCCAACACATTATACTATCATTTTGATACAGCCTGTTTATTGCTAGGGTTTAAGTATAGACTGAACCCGTCCGATCACTTTGTGATTGCCAGTGATCTTTTATGACAGTATAAGCACACTCACACGTGTAACGTACAAACCAGGAGAGGCCAGCACCTAAACTCGACAGGTTTAGAAAGTCCCTTATCTGACCCCGATTTGTCCCTGCCCGACGTCGGAGGTTGGCACCCTAAGTATTCGTAAGGGCACCCCCACTCCATGTTAATTTATCCTGAATGTCCGTAACTGCACCCTCTCTATAAACAATGTGCAACACTAAAACAATAATAACTATGAAGTCAAATACTCAAAAATCTGAGGAAAAGGCACAGGCCTATGAACGTATTCACACAGTCACACAGGAAATACAGAAGAAAATAAGAACCACACAACAAACGTAATACGTGGAAAACCTCCCATACCCCAAACGTAAAAGAAAGGGTACTGGGGAGTAAGACTCACAAGCAAACCATAGAGAAAGCAACAATTAAAAAGGTAAAATACTGTAATCCCTAGCTGAGGAGCTGGATCTCCAAACACCATCTGTCTTGAAATATAGCCAGCAAAGATGGCAGGTGTAAGGTGAATATAAATACCCCCTCCCAAGAAGTGATAGGGCAGAACCAAACTGGGAAGTGAGAGACAACTGAATAGGAGAACACCAAAAGACAAAATAACCATCCGCAGTTGTTGGACAGAGACCAAACTGGCTGTGTTTCAGCAGAAAGGGAAACTGACCATACAGCAAGAGGTCACCGGATCGAGTTCCGAAACCGAGGCATGACATGATCGTGACGATCTCCTCAATCCCCGTTGAGCACTGTGATCAAAAGCAAAAGTGACCAGAATCAGAGGTGATCACTGTTTATAACTGTAGCTAAGCACTCATTAGACATTTTTTGAAATTGGACAATGTTTTTGGGAGTAGAAGGAAAAACAGGTCCCTATGGGTGTAGTGTGAACAATGACCTTGACTTATTCCTTCATAATGTGAATAATATTGCTTAACCCCTTATTTCCCCTGATGATGGAGGAATTGGGATGAATCGCGGCACGCTTTCCTTGTACAGGAATAATTATACCCGTGCCCTCTGTTCAGGCTGATTTTTAAATCCTTCCAGCTAAATTAACCTTTTATCTGTGGAGTGGTATTCACCACGCGCTGTCAGACGGCATTCTCATATTTTCTAGATAATAGCTAAACATTGATCTTTTACTAATCTGATGTAACCTTTTGTGTGTATTGATCACAGGTTTATCCCCCGGAGAGGGAGGCCAAAAAGACTGTTTTGGTTGAATAAGATGTTTTCAACCATTAATTTTATTCTTGTGTGAATATGTAATTATATTAACCACTTCAAAGATCATCATATTTTAGTAACACTTCACAATAAAAAAAAAAAAAAAATGAAGAGACTTTTTTTTTTTTTTTTTCCATCTGTCACCACTTCTGGTGCGTTTGTTGATTTCTGGTGTATCGACTGATGCAATTCCTTTTGTTTTTCCTCTTGGAGATATTCAAATTATCAATTAGGAATTACCATTTTCCTGGTAAATGTCCAATTCATGCTGATCGTGAATGGACACATTGAATATTTGATTAATTTCTGGGAGAAATAACATACTACTACTTGGATACCACTACATACTACTACTTGGACAACTTCTTCTCATACCCATCACTTGGCCACGATAACATAATAAAGCTTATACCATGTCGGCAATTGCTCTACTGGGTCAACTGTGTGGTTGGTGTGACGCATGACGCCGTCATCCAATTGGCGCTGGCTTCACTGTCCCCACCTTCCGTCGAATTGAGCATGAAGAAGAAGTGAGAGATCAGCTGATCCCTGGTTTCCTCTTCCTGTTCAATCCTTATGTAGGCAGGGACAGTAACGCCAGTGTCACAACAACCACATGAGAGCCCCAGGACCTCAAATCCGACACCGCAGGAATGGCACCGGCACGGGAGGAGAGCATACGCTTTATTATTTTATTTATTTTGACAACCCCTTTAAGTAAATAACAAGGTTATGTGGTGCTTTACTCCTGTACATTAAACAGGTAGCATTTGGCAAAGAATATCTGTGGCATTTCCGCAGTATGATGAGTATGCTGCGCGCTCAAAGTTAAAGAGGGTGCTCCTCTTCTTCCTCCTTTTCCTCCACCTCCTCCTCCCCTTCCTGCCCTTCTTCTTCCCTTCTACATGTGGGTGGTGTTTTCAGAACTCAAAGGTAAATAAAATAATAAATCATAAATAAAAATGTATTTTATTTCTATAGCGCCAACATATTCCGCAGCACTTAACATTTATAGAGGGGACTTGTACAGACAATAGACATTACAACATAACAGTGAACACACAGATCAAAACAGATACCAGGAGGAATGAGGGCCCTGCTCGCAAGCTTACAAACTATGGGAAAAAGGGGAGACACGAGAGGTGGATGGTAACAATTGCTTTCGTTGTTCGGACCAGCCATAGTGTAAGGCTCGGGTGTTCATGTAAAGCTGCATGAACCAGTTATCAGCCTAAGTATGTAACAGTACAGACACAGAGGGCTATTAACTGCATAAAGTGTGTGAGAACATGATGCGAGGAACCTGGTTATGGTAAAGATTTTGAATGGGTAACACAGGGATAGTTAGATTAATGCGTTGAGGCGGTAGGCCAGTCTAAACAAAAGCGTTTTTAGAGCACGTTTAAAACTGTGGAGATTGGGGATTAATCATATTAACCTGGGTAGTGCATTCCAAAGAATCGGCGCAGCACGTGTAAAGTCTTGCAGATGGGAGTGGGAGGTTCTGATTATTGAGGATGCTAACCTCAGGTCATTAGCAGAACGGAGAGCATGGGTAGGGTGGTAGACTGAGACCAGAGAGGAGATGTAGGGTGGTGCTGAGCCATGGAGTGCTTTGTGGATGAGGGTAGTAGTTTTGTACTGGATTCTGGAGTGGATGGGTAACCAGTGTAATGAATGGCACAAGTTAGAGGCATCGGTGTTGGCGAGGAATATGATCCTGGCTGCAGCATTCAGGACAGATTGGAGCGGGGAGAGTTTGGTAAGAGGGAGGCCGATTAGTAGAGAGTTACAATAGTCCAGATGCGAATGAATAAGAGAAACAGTAAGCGGTTTTGCAGAGTCGAAAGTAGGAAAAGGCCGAATTCTAGAAATGTTTTTGAGGTGCAAATAACCAGAGCGAGCCAGTGATCGGATATGGGGGTGAATGAAAGCTCGGAATCAAGTATGACCCCAAGGCAGCGGGCATTTTGCTTTGGAGTAATGGTGGAACCGCACACGGAGATGGCAATGTCAGGCAAAGGTAGGTTAGTAGAGGGAGAAAACACGAGGAGTTCAGTTTTTGACAGGTTCAGTTTCAGATAGAGGGAGGACATGATGTTAGAGACAGTGGTAAGACAATCACTGGTGTTTCCTTAAAAGGCAGGCGTGATATCAAGAGAAGAAGTGTATAATTGGGTGTCATCAGCATAGAGATGGTACTGGAAACCAAATCTACTGATTGTTTGTCCAATAGGGGCAGTATACAAAGAGAAGAGGAGGGGGCCTAGGACTGATCCTTGAGGAACCCCAACAGTAAATAAGGGTACCGTCTCACTATACGATTTACCAATGATCACGACCTGCGATACGACCTGGCCGTGATCGTTGGTAAGTCGTTGTGTGGTCGCTGGGGAGCGGTCACACAGACCGCTCTCCAGTGACCAACGATGCCGAGGTTCGCTGGTAACCAGGGTAAACATCGGGTTACTAAGCGCAGGGCTGCGCTTAGTAACCCGATGTTTACCGTGGTTACCAGCGTAAAAGTAAAAAAAAAAAAACAGTACATACTGACCATCTGATGTCCGTCAGGTCCCTTGCCGTCTGCTTCCTGCTCTGACTGAGTGCCGCCGTACAGTGAGAGCAGAGCACAGCAGTGACGTCACCGCTGTGATCTGCTCTCACTTTCCGGCCGGCAGACAGACAGAGCGGGAAGCAGACGGCAAGGGACCTGACGGACATCAGATGGTGAGTATGTACGGTTTAGTTTTACTTTTACGCTGGTAACCAGGGTAAACATCGGGTTACTAAGCGCGGCCCTGCGCTTAGTAACCCGATGTTTACCCTGGTTACCAGCGAACGCATCGCTGGATCGCTGTCACACACAACGATCCAGCGATGACAGCGGGAGATCCAGCGACGAAAGAAAGTTTCAAACGATGTGCTACGACGTACGATTCTCAGCAGGGTGTCTGATCGCAGTAGCGTGTCAGACACTGCGAGATCGTAACGATATCGCTAGAACGTCACGAATCGTGCCGTCGTAGCGATAAAAATGCCACTGTGTGACGGTACCCTAAGGGGAAGAAAAGAGAAGGAGCCAGTAAAAGATACAGTGAAGGAGCAGTCAGAGAGATAGGAGGAGAACCAGGAGATAAAGGTGTCCTTGAGGCCGATGGAGTGTAGCATAGTGAGGAGGAGCTGATGATCCACAGTGTCAAATGCTGCGGAGAGATCCAAGAGAATTAGGCTGAGTTCACACGTAGCAGAATTGCCGCGGAAATATCCGCGGCAATTCTGCGCCTCCTGCCGCGGGTATATCGCATGCAGAATTTGCATGCATATACCCGCAGAAAACTAGCGTTTTGCAAGCATAATTAGCTTGCAGAATGCTAGAGTTTTCCAAGCGATCTGTAGCATCGCTTGGAAAACTGACTGACAGGTTGGTCACACTTGTCAAACATAGTGTTTGACAAGTGTGACCAACTTTTTACTATAGATGCAGCCTATGCAGCATCTATACTAAAAGGTAGAATGTTAAAAATAATAAAAAAAAATAAAAAGGTTATACTCACCTCAGCGGCGTCCGTTCCTAATGCTGTGTGTTCAGGACCCTCCATTGACGTCACATGACCGCGACGTCATCGCAGGTCCTTCACACACACCTCGGAAGCCGCTGAGAAGGTCGGGCCGCCAGAAGGTGAGTATATCGCTATTTTTTTTAATTTTAATTCTTTTTTTTTTTTACCACTTATATGGTGCCCAGTCTGTGGAGGAGAGTCTCCTCTCCTCCACCCTGGGTACCAACTGCACTTGATCTGCTTACTTCCCGCATGGTGTGCACAGCCCCGTGCGGGAAGTAAGCAGATCAATGCACTCCTATGTGTGCAGAATCGCCGCGATTCCGCAATTTTAATGAACATGCTGCGTTTTTTTCTGGATTGCGATTCCGCTCAGGAAAAAAATGCAGCATGTGCACAAAAAATGCAGATTGCATTCTGTTACATAGGATGCTTAATGTTAGCGTTTTTTTCGCGGTTTTATAACGTTTTTATAGCGAAAAACCGCGAAAAAAACGCAAAAAATCTGCTACGTGTGCACACAGCCTTAGCATGGAGTAGTGACCATTAGATTTAGCTATTAGTAGATCATTAGAGACTTTGGTGAGGGCAGTTTCAGTAGAGTGTAAAGAGCGGAAACCAGATTGAAGAGCGTCCAGAAGAGAGTTATCTGAGAGATAGCAGATGAGACAGGAGTGGACCAGGTGTTCCAGGAGTTTAGAGATGAAGGGGAGATTAGAGACTGATCTATAGTTAGCAGGGCAGTTCTGGTCAAGGGATGACTTTATAAGGAATGGATGTATGATGGCATGCTTAAATGAGGAGGGAAAGATACCGGAAGAGAGAGAGAGAGGTTGAATATTTTTGTTAGGTGAGTTGTGACAGCCGGGAAAGGGACTGGAGGAGATGTAACGTAATGTGGTCACTGTTGCAAGTGGTCGGGCGAAAAGGTGCAAGGAGCCTGATTACTACTTCTTCTGTGACTGGTTCAAAGTCAGAGAGTGAGCGAGATGTAGAAGGGGAGGGAGGACAGTGCATGGTCTGAGGGGATTGGGAGATAAAGGTATCATAACTACAAGATTATTATTTTGTTTTTCACACTGAGAGCATTTTTTTTCAACTGGCTAACATGGTACCTTTTTTTTTTCTTTTTTTCTTTTAGCACAACTCAATCCACATGTATTGTATTGCAATGCTTGTGGATTGCCCATAGGGCCCCCATGCACATAAGGCAAAAGTTTGCCAAATCTATTGATTTCAGTGGGACCTTCCGAGCCTATGCACAGGAAGCCTAATGGTTGTACAGTTTCCCCAGTTTCTCAATTTTTTTCATTTGTTTTAGAGCAAGTGGGTAGAGCTCAGCTAATGTAATGTCTCTTATACACAATACACCTACTTACTTGTCTCCATATAACACATATTTAGGAGCAGCAGTATAAAATACATTATATAGCAGTACTGAGCGGTGTAACTGTGAATCCAGCTCTAGGGCAAGAAAAAATGAATTAAAATGCAGCTACAGCATTTTTTGCTTCTCTACACTTGTTCTTCTCCTCTCTCCTTTCTATAGGCTGCTGTAATCTGATCTTTCATTGAGCAGGCCATCCTTCTTGTCTTGAGCAAAACCTACAGTATTTTAGCTTTTTTTTTTCAGAGTGAATGATAAGTTCAGGAAGCGGAGGGGTGTTGAAGACTAATATGTGGAGAAAGAAGTAGATTTATCAGATGATATATGTATAGTTCGTTGACTCGACAAAGTGAATATGTAAAGCGAACTGGTTGGCATCTAGCAGGCAGCCATGACAAATCCCTTTTATATGTATAAAGATTTCCCAGTCCTAACTTTTTGGTGTTTTTTTTCTTATCCATAGGTGTTCCAGCCAATATTGCAGATTTGAAAAATTTGGAGGTGCTGAACTTCTTCAATAATCAGATTGAGGAGCTTCCGACACAGATCAGCAGCCTGCAGAAGCTTAAGCATCTTAATCTGGGGTATGATTTTTGGCCGCATTTCTGGTCATTTTAAATTGTTGCTTTTCCTATTGACTGCAGAATTTGCCTTTTTGATCCTGTTTGTTGAATATGCAGAGAAGTCTCCATGACAAAATCGTGATCTAACATTTGGCAGATTGACAGAAGAGGACAACCCCTTCCATGCATAGTGTCAAGGCAATATGAACCTCATGAAAAGGATCCCTGAACTGGCACAGTGCTGTATTGCATTTCCCCAGTCGTGGCAACTGTGAAGGAAATGTGTGGCTGTGAAAAGAATGCATCGTCCGGAAATATTAAATATCTCTCTAATTTTTTTTTTTATTGTTCGTAATGTATTTCTTTTATATATTACAAAAAATGAAAAAAAAACCTTTCAATTTCCACATTGACCACAGGGGCTGTTCTGGACTCACACTTCCTGTTATTTCGGGAAATCCATATGGTTATTGGTAGTAGAAATGGGCAAATCGAGTAGTGGGAGTCCGGTCCATTTGCCAACTCAGTAGTCTCTGGCCACTAGACGAGAGGCTTGTGAATCTCTTGCCTTCCGGAATCCCCAGTGCTGCTTTTGATTTACCTGGCTCAACGTTATCTCTGCGTCATGACATAATGATGTTGCGCCGGGAATCCCAAAATGTTAGAGATTCCTAAGCCTCCTGTCCAGTGGCCAGAGATTACCGACTTGGTTGATGAACCGGAGTCCAGAGATAGGAATGAACGTGATGCAGCAACTTTAAGTTGTGGAATTGTGTTAATATTTTTCAGGTGTAAATGTGCCTCAGTCTCCAGCTGACCTCCGGTTCCTGGTCCCAGCATATTCTCTTATATTTTGTCTAGTAACCGACTGCTCATTTCAATAGCTAAACCAACCCCCTTCTCCGTCACAGCAAATTTATAAACTGAAAAGGTGTCCGGCTTAATTACTTAAAAGAAAATCAAACTTTTCCAGTTTGGGACACAAAGCGGAAGAGGAACTGCCAATATCTGGAATTGGTTTTGTTGCTTAAAATTGGGTGACCATAAAGAAGCCCTTCTCCTCCCATCAAAGTTTTTATCCTCTTAATATATTGCAATCGCCATATTATGCAGCACTGTTTTACAATTGCTCATTTTGCCTTTCTACCCAGCTAATTCTTCTCTTTTCTTTGCTATGTAGAAACAGGAAGTCTCTTGTCTCTGCATAAATCATTCCCCTCTTCAACTCCTGACCCAGCTGCTCCCTCCTTCCCCCACCAGTGACTTTTGCAGTGACTGATGACTCGTACAGGGAAAATTGACCTCCTGATTTTACATACAGCTTAGACGGATTCAGCTAGTCAGTTTTTAATCACATGATGTCAAAGACCTAATGGAAAAGAGAAGAAACAGCTGGGTAGAAGGGAAGAAAGAGCAATTGTAAGCATTCGGTGAACCACAAGGGAGGCGCGAGATGTTGCGGAGGGACCAGCTGGGATATTTAGTTCCATTGGCAGCGGATTTTAATTTCACGGTAGCTGACGTGTGTTGCTGGATCCCTAATCACACGATTAAGGGTGTTATTGCACCAGAAACGCGTTGATGCAATGTTTTTAATTCTATTTGTTCCTTGCACGTTTCTATTGTACCTCGCTTTTTTTTCTTTTGTATTCTTCCACTGAATAAACTATCTTGCACCATCGTTGAGCTGAACATTTTCTCCCTTTCCTCACATTTATCAGTCTTCGGTGTACGCACATGCAACGTATTACATCTCCTGACTCGCAGGGCCCAAAGTAACTGGCACACTGTAACAAATCTACTGCCACACGACAACTGTATCTCAGCAGCAAACCGGGTACTGGGAGACCAAAAGTGCACAGTGCTATATATTATGATGATTGCAATATATATATATAAAAATGTGAAATATATTAGTAAGTTCCATAATTTACTGAGTTGATCTCATCTATTGGCAATTCTTTTTTTTTGCACTTGGTTTTCCAAATCTGTTTGTTTTATGCTCGTAAACATGTGACAATCCACATAATATTTCAGTTCTGTGTTGGGGAAAAAAAGTGCTGGATTATTAGAATTTCTGGATTATTGGATGTTGGATTAAAGGGAACCTGCCATATGATTCATTCTGCCTGAATTGCGCATTATTGGAGCCCTGTATGTTTTACTGTGAAAAGCAACCACTCTAAAAGGCCGGTCGCGGCAGCTTCTATAACGCCACCTTCCCCTAGCTGATGGGTCTCATCTCATGTATGTGTATAGGTGGTGGGGTGTGGAGACCCCAGGGACCTGCCTTACACTGGTCCTCTAAAGGCCCCGTCTCACTTAGCGACGCTAAAGCGATCCCGACAACGATACGACCTGTCAGGGATCGTTGCTGCGTCGCTATGTGGTCGCTGGTGAGATGTCAAACAGTGAGATCTTACTAACGATCGCAGCTGCGATCTCACTGTTTGACATCTCACCAGCGACCTGTAGCGACCTGTACAACGATCTCACATGGGAGCTATTATGACGATTCAGTGTCTGAGTCATCAACGAGGTCGTTGGTAAGGTGTCAAACACAGCGATGTGTGCTACCCAGCGGGACCTCAACGATCAAAAAAAGGTCCAGGCCATTCCGACACGACCAGCGATCTCACAGCAGGGGCCTGGTCACTGCTACGTGTCACACAAAGCGAGATCGCTACTGAGGTCGCTGTTGCGTCACGAAACTTGTGACTCAGCAGCGATCTCGCTAGCGATCTCGCTTAGTGAGACGGGGGCTTAAGACATAGTCCCTGATCAACGTCTCACCAAAGTAAACATACACGGCTGCAGTAACACAGCGAGTGTCTAATTCATGCTGCCCGTGGTTTAGACGACAGGTTCCCTTTAAAAAAAAAGTAATGTATAAAGGACAGAAAACAATGCTGTAGATCCTCCATAACAACTCTATAAATATTTAAACTATACCAATCAGCATACATTAAAAAAAAGTCTTTTGTGAAAACCTTCTCTTTAATATCTTATTTCTGTTCCGATATCTGATGAAGTTACAGGCCCAAGACCTGAGGCTGCACTACTGAGGGATTGTTTTTGTTTTTTTTATGTAATGTTGTCATGGAGACCTAGTCTCTGTCCTAATCTCCATGTACAATGATGCCTACATCCTCTCTGCCTGGAGCAGTGTCTATTATGTATGTAGAAGTATAAATCGTAGGGCAGTTCGGTCATTTGGATCCATTCTTGGTCTCCGTGGCAACATGGCACCCGACAGAAACCAGAACAGGAACTATCATAGGATGTTTTCAGTACTGTGACCGCAGGCTTCGGGCCTGTAAAGTTATCCTGTCTGTGTGTATACATATAACATACTTTTTATAGCATATCCTAACTGGAAGATTGGTTTTCCTATATTGGGCGCCATGGTGACACCTAGGCCTACAAGATGGCAGTAAGCGGCAGGCCGTGCAATTGTAGGGGTCAGACACTTGGTCATTTGATTGTCCACACCCCCACAGTATAAAAAATAAATATATATGTAATAATTAGGGTAAGTTCACACAGGGCTTTTTTGCTGCGTTTTTTAATGCTAATTTTCAGCTGCTTTTTACAATACCAGCAAAGCCTATGAGATTTCTGAAATCTCATGCACACACATTATTTTTTTGTCATCAGGATTTTGTGCTTTGCTGCGTTTTTTGGACATAGAGCATGACACATCTTTCCGCATTTTTGCTGCGTTTTTTTTCAGCTTTTTTCACCCATTGACTTGAATGGGTGTTGAAAAAACGTAGCAAAAACGCAGGTATCATTATTTGCTGCATTTTTGCTGTTGAAAATTCAAGGACATTAGCCTGGACAAAGAAGAAAAAAAGCAACAAAAACGCACCTAAACCTGCGTTTTTGACGCAGCTTCTTTCCTGCCAAGAAGATCAGGTTTTGGTGCAGAAAAAAAAAGCAGCAAAAACACCCTGTGTGAACTTACCCTTATACTGCAAAAGTGGAGCAACCAAGTGTCTGCATTGTGCAGCGATGGCCTGCCGCTACGGCCATCTTGTAGGCCTAGATGTCACCATGGCGCCCAGTATAGGAAAACCAATCTCCTAGCTAAGATATACTATAAAAAGAGTCCACACAGAATAACACTTTTCTTCATTCCTTGTCTTCTTTCTCTTCCAGCATGAACAGGTTAAACTCCTTGCCTAGAGGATTTGGTTCCTTGCCAGCACTAGAAGTCCTTGATTTGACTTACAACAACCTGAGTGAGAATTTCTTACCCGGGAACTTCTTTTATCTGAGTAAGAACATTTTGTGAATTATTTAAATAGCCGTAATCCTATCGCCCTGCGAATCCATAGTTTGCGCCCGAGATCTGATAATGAAAGTGCCCATACACATCAGAGCAAAGTCGGCCATTTAAAACTGACTTCCGATGCACTGGATGACTATTTTGGGGGTCCTGTTATAGGGCATGTTTAATTTCAACTCCTGGTCCTTTTTGTTTTTTTATGGGAAACAATCTGCCCCAAGAGGTGCCTGGCAATGTTTTAGGCTATGTTCACGTTTTTTGCAGGATTTTTTTTCATGCCAAGTTATTTTTATGCCAGACTTTGCAGCATTTTTGGTGCGTTTTTTTTTTTTTTAACTGCTGTTTTGTTAGGGTACATTTGTGTCCTGTGCATAAAAAATATGATGTTAACTTCATCAGGTTTTGGCACCAAAACCGCAGCAAAACTTGATAACTGCATTTTTTGCAGCGTTTTTGCACTACCCATTGCTTTCAATGGGTGAAAAGCGCTGAAACATGTGACATGCTGCATTTTGCAAAAATCAAGCTCTTATGACAAAACAGTCAGGAAAAAAAACAAAACAAAGCGTGTGCATGAAATCTCATTGACTTTTCCAAGCTGAGATAAAATATCAGATGGGCCTGATTCAGTACTGCACTTGCTGCTGTTTTTTTTTTTCTTTTAATTTTTGGTGTATTCCGACTGTCTTTAATTTGCACCTTATTATTTTATTTGCTCCTTTTTAAAAGTCTATTTTATATCTGTTTTTTCTTTGATTTGTTTTTTTCTCTAATATTTGCCGGTTTGGGGTTTTTCAGCTAATTCAGCAAGGTCTGACGTAGTCCAGTAAATCCTACATTAATCTAGCAAATGAAAGCCTGAAAAGAAAACACAAAGCAAAAAGAAATAAAATAAAGACACCACTCATTCACCACTTTATTTAAAAAAAAAAAACCTATGCAGGTCCGTTGTAGTCCAAGCGAATCCGGCGAAGTCTATGGAGTCTCGTTCTGACACTCCATAGACTTTGCGAAAAGCCACTTCTGGGACTCTATGCAGAAATGGTGCAGAAGTTTCTGCAGCCAAATACTCAACGTGTGCACATACCACCAGGATATGTTCTCATGTCCAGTAATCAGCACCAGCAGCAACCTGTTGTGCAGATACAACTTTTTTGTCCAGCTAAAGAAAACTGATTTCAACTGGAACCTTTTTTTTTTTTTTACATTGAAGTCTACGGAAAACGGATCTTTTATCCATTTTGTTCCATTTGAAACTGATCCGGTAAGCAAAAAACGGATCCTTTTCAAATGAAAGAAAACCGGATGGCTAATTAACAATTCTGTTTTCCATAGAAATCAATGTTAAAAAAAAAAAAAAAAAAAAATGGATCCAGCTGAAATCAGTTTATTTAAAAAAACAGACAAAAAGTTGTCTCTGCACAACTTTTTTGCCACCTGATTGCTGCCGGATCCAATCTAACAGAAGATTACAAAGTAAAAAAATTTTTTCGCAAATGTACTCTAATGCCCCCCTTTGATTGATTTTTCCGTACTCCAGATAATTTTTTTTTTTAAGCATAAACGTTGCAACATTTCAAGCGGAACGTGACTTTTTGCGCTATGAAGTTTCAAAATCCAGTTAAAGGCCAATATAAAGAGCGTTCTTGATTTTGCACAAAATTCATGAAGCGAAAAGACAAAAAAAAGACAAGTGACTTATTAAAACCCAGAAATGATTAATCAACTCCAAAGTCTATTACGTTGTTTATGAGATTACAAAAAAAAGCTGCTCCGTATAGCGCCTCTCATAGGTTATATATGGTATTGCAACTCGGTCCCATTTAATTTGCTGCAACACAAAACGCATCCTGTTGACAAGAAGAGCTATGTTGTGATTTTTCTTTGAATTCCTAAAAATGGAAAACTCCTTTAATAAGATGAGTGGAATATTTGCAGGAGAGTTTGAATGGAGTAAACCCAAGTAGATATTGACCCCTTCACCTGACAATGGCTCTCCTGTGTATTTTATAACCTTCCTTCTCCTTTTTAAAGGTCCCCGTCTGCCATAAAATGCAGATTTGCCAATAAACCTGCAGCATTTGTCCATAAAGGCACGAAGCGATCAAAGCCCGCGACCAAAGCTGCCACATTTTACTACAGCGCAAATTGTTAATTGTGTCAGTCCGCGAGATATAGATGTTTTCCTGTACACGCGAGGCGTACAATAAGTCTCTAAATCTGCGTTTGACCTGCTTGTTATTACTGTGAGCCCCGGGTATGTCAGAGGCTTTTCACCAAGTTGGGGTTATTAATCAGAGCTGACTGGCGGTATTGATCAGGGCTGCCGCTCGCCGGCTCCACGCCACTCTGCTTATATATTGCTCTTTAATTTGCAGCCACCCTGCGTGCTCTCTATCTAAGTGACAACGATTTTGAAGTCCTGCCGTCCGATATTGGGAAGCTCACAAAGTTGCAGATAGTAAGTAATTTATCTAAATTCCCGGGAAAATCAATTTTGCTTTCACAGCTCGCAGTAAACTCCAGTCAATTTGAGAAGTAGCATAGTTTATTTTTCCAAAATAAACTACCGCAGCGACTCCTTTTGTCCGGACTGTCAGTACGCGGAGAAGGCATCGTTTTCTTAGGGGCTCGTTGCACACGTCGGATGTGATTTTTGTGGTTTTCGCAAATGACTCTCGTACCTGTGATACTGTGGGGGCATTCGCGTGTCGAGAAGATCGCAGAAACCTTTACAATTTTGCTCCGAGCACCAGATCAGAATCGGCAATGCATCCGTGAAAAATGGCGAACCGTACTAGGATGACATCCGAGTGCAGTGCGATTTTTCAAGGACGGACTATCACATAGGGGAAGGTAGAGAAACTTTTGGGGTTTTTTTTTGATTGGTAAAAGGAGAATGAAGTCCAACGCACGGAGCTTGCGGTTCGGCAGGCAAAATGGATGAACCAGTGTTCGTTTTATTCAACAAATTCACCTAAAAGAGAAGCTTCATTTCCTAAAGTAAGTTACAATCAGACGCGTTTCGGGCATCTGACGTTTTTCATTGCATATGATTAAGTCGGACAACCGAAACGCGTCTGCTCCTAATTTTAACTTTAGGATGTGAAGCTCTGACTTATCTCTTTTTTAATGTGCATTTGTTAAATAAATCAAAGGCTTTTAAGGATTCTTCGCTGGTTCATCCCCAATTTTTTTTTTATTTTCCACGTACGAAAAATGGACCATGCTGATCAAACTCTGATCAAAATAATCAGTTTGTTTTTCTTGTACGTGAGAAATGCTGCCGTGTGAATAAGAATTACACTGGATTTTTTAGTGGTTACTAAATTGAATGTAAAGGTTACATATACTAGTTAATTTTTGTTATTTTTTTTGGTAAAATTGTTATGTGATTTATCTATTATTAAAAAAAAAAAATCATTGCCATTCTCAAGAACAAAGGGATTTTTAATTCTATAGTTTATTGAGCACTGCCTAGGTTAGTGGCAGGTTTTGAAAGGAAGGAGGACAGCACTTGCAAGCTCTTCCCAGTGGAGCTTGTAAGCACTGCTCTGAAGCTGTCATGATTGCTTCAGTCCCCCCTATTCTCTACCGATGTTGCATAGGCAAAGCTGCATCAGGTTGCAGCATCACATAGCGCACACTTTTGGCCAGCGGCACAGCAGTGCCGCTGGTCTGAACTGTCAATCATTAAAACTGATCCGCCCACCGACAAGCAGGAAGCCATGAGGCTGGGGAGCACCGTGCTCCTGAAGACAACCCCTTTAATAAATCATCAAAAACCTGACATTTTGATACAGGGCTCCAAATCCGGACTATGATATAAGGTGGCGATTCACCCATCTGTAATCTCAGTAGTGCTGCGGGGCCGGCCGCAGGAGCTGTCCTGTATCACACATCAATGTGACCGCCGGATCAGAGATCAAGATAATGGGGGATAGGTGATTAAATCTTGGTCATGTCCCAATCCCTTTAAGGCATTAAGGAACATAGTGAAAATACCTTAGTAATGTCAACCTATTGAAATGTTGGAGACTCCCAACATGGGAGCCTGAAATTTGGTAGCGGTAGGAAGGGGACCATCCTTTTTTTTTTTTTTTTTTTTAAAGTGCTTTGTAGTGCTCTCTTTATCCAGGAGGAGTTATGATTAAAGGGGTTGCCTCATGAGACAACCCCTTTTACAATGAAACTATATGGAGTAAAACATAGTATGCCATGCCGATGAATAGAGGAATTGAGCCCACAAAAAAAAGAAGCCCATCTTACTGAATTTCCATTTGATTGCTGTACATTCTCTGGAAGGAAAGGCGGATGCTCAAGTTTATTATAGGGATATATACGTAAAAAATAAAATTAACACAAGGACTTTCTTAACCCTGATTATTTTCTTTTTTCCTATTAAGATCAGCATGCGGGATAATGACCTGGTTTCCTTACCGAAAGAGATCGGGGAACTGTCTCAACTGAAGGAGCTTCACATACAAGGAAACAGGCTGACTGTGCTGCCCCCTGAGCTCGGTAGGTGGCGAAACCAATGACTATAATGTCTGACTGTCACTAAGCCTAATATTTTTGAAATATTGTAACAGCTTAATTACACTGTTGATTGGTTGGGGGTCTGGATCCTGATCCCATCGATCACTCAAACAGAAGTGATCAGCTAACGAATGAGTGCACACAGAGTGGTGCACAGACCCATAGGCTTTCTGAACGCTTCAGCCTCGTGTTTTGTTTTGCACTCGGTGACTGGGTAAGGGGTATTTGGCACAGCTATTTGAAGGTAACAATACTTTCAGTAAAAGCAAAATAAACAAAAAACAATTTCTTCTAAGTTTTAGGCATCTCCTCGAGTCAAACGGAACCCTACTCTGTACTGATGAAGTGCAAAATCTGCGAAACATCTGACTACAGATGGGGGCCTCCGGTTTGGCTGATATCACCAGTCCGGTTTCAAGACTGTAAAATAGGTCGGAGGTTTGATTCCTTCTAGGGGAGAACTAATTTGGGCAGTTTCGGAGCAGAAACCAACCATGTGTGGGACTACTGCTTTGTTAAAGTGATTGGTCCTCAATTAATAGTTTGTGAAATGTTTTTTGAAAGAGTTTGTGGCTTTCACAAGATTCATTCTTCAATAAATCTGAAAAGGGTTTATCTATTAGTAAAATTTCCCCGGATTGGTATTTAAGAACTGATATAATTTACAATATTGAACAATAAAGACTACAAATATTAATTGAGGGTTTCAGCGTGATTGATAACCTTTCCAGGACTTAATACCAGTTTAATTGATGTCACGCAGAAGGGTAATTGGCGTTTTATTGTGAGGGGTATCGTATTTGTACAGAATACTGATGGAAACTGAGGGGCTGTATCGATCATCAAAGTTAATTAGCTCAGACTATGATAATGAGTTCAGCTATCTGTCATGATTAATGGCAATAGTGTGTGTATATTATATAATATATATGTGTGTGTGTATATATGTAAAAAATATGAAGCATGTGATGAGAGCGGTGTTAAATTGTGATTGCGACAGGGGATATTCTATAATTTTATTGTTATAATGGATATATAGGGTGGAAACAATATCACCTTCTAGTAGAAAAAAGGGGGTTCTGTGCCTCCCCCCACCCCTGCATGTGGGATAACAAAGAAGAAGATATAGGAGAAAATAGGTAGACCCAACATCCTGCTCCTGCTAAAGTCACTTACCAAAACCCCTGAGCCAATTGCCATTTTTCCTGCCACAACAGAAGCTTCAGACCACCATTGTACGGCACTTTGCAGAAATCACTGTGAGGCTTTTACTTGGTTAAAGAAGTAAGTTTGCAAATACCTTGCAGCAGTGATCTGGCATCAATTTCCTTTTCTTAGCATAGCCCTTGTGATCACCGCAGTCTATATTCTATCCACTACCAGTAAGGATCCAGAGATAGAGCTCAGCTTTGTCTTCTGCTCTGGGCGTGCACAAGACGTCATTTATTCAGGCAGCAGATTAAGCTCACATTCAGCGCATGCATATTTTTGGGGTGAGAGTAGTGGTAGTGGTGTAACTAGTTGGGATTCCACTCAGTGAAGGTGGAGTGAGTGCTGACTGACTACCAGAACTTCGCTTTGTCTTCTGCTCTGGATGTGCACAGGACGTTGTTTCTTCAGGCAGGAGATTGACTCTCATTCAGCGCATGCACACTCCTGGGGTGGCAATACTAGAGGTATGAGTAGTTGGGATTTCACTCGATGAGGGTGGAGAGCTCTGACTGACTACAAGTGCTCAGCTTTGTCGTCTTCCTCTTTGGGTGTGTGCAGGACATCATTTCTTCAGGCAGCAGAATAAGCTCTCATTGAGCCAATGCACACTTTAGGGGTGGTAGTAGTAGTGATATTAGTAGTTGGGATTACGCTCGGTGAGGGTGGAGAGAGAGCTGACTGACTACGAGAGCTCAGCTTTGTCTTCTTCAGTGGGCGTTTACAGGACGTCTTTTCTTCAGGCAGTAGACATTAGTTCGCATTCCGCGCATGCACACTCCTGTGCTAGTAGGAATAGTAGGAGGAGGAGTAAGCAGAATTACACTTAGTAACGGTAGAGATAGCACTGACTGACTAAAAATAATAATGAAGGAATCTCGAAGCTTTGGAGGGCTCAAACCTCACTTTTAAACAGTAAACCATCAGTGGCAGCTAGTGGACTGTTAAAAAGACACTGAAAATAAACACAATGTTGGAAAACCCCTCTAACAACTTAACAAAAAAATATTTCCTTTTGCAATTAATAATCTTTTTTTTATACATTGGGGAAAGTGATGACATATGCCATCAGTTTTACATCAGTAGGGATCCAATTGACAATTCTGGTTGGATGTGGAGGGGAACAGACGATCTCGTCCTTTACTGGTTGTATTCATGCAATATCCCAATTCCATGCAGAGAAGCACACCCCAGACAAATGTACCATAAATCATGGGAGAATCACTAAAATGGCTCATTGTGCATTCTTACTGTTAAACAATTAGAACGCTATCTAAAGAAGAGTCCAGACGAAGCCTACGAAATCCGAGTAAGCGGCAGGTACAATTAGTGTGATCAATGCGGCTCATTTGGCTTTGTCAGCAGTTCCTTCACTGACTATATATAGGATCCATAACATCAGGACGCCGGCGCTTATATCTCCTCAGCACGTAAGATCTGACGGCACCGCCGCTGCTCCAGCGCATTAATAACCCGTCCTGTCTGCAGTAAATTCACGGGGAGAAGCGAATACCTGTGTTATAGGCTATGACACTCTCTCGATCCACAGAGTCACATCCAGATTTCATTATTTTTTATTTTGCTTATTGTCCGTCTCCGAATCTGCAGTTTTCCGGGACAATGGATTTCCCAAGGAAGTGATGTGCACGTTGATGCATCTCTCGACGGCGCTTCAGGGACAATTGAATGCGGGGTAAAAAATGACAGTCGGGTTAAAAATGACTATTTAGTGCAAGTTGTTTATTTCTTGAAATAATCCTGCGGTGAATGACACATGAGAGCACAGATTTCTACTTAATGAGGTTTGGCTCGCTTTTCTTACCTTTTGGAAATGTAAAAACCTAGAAAGTTCCCTTCTGCGGCACTACGGGAAGAAATGTACCGACGGCGGAGTATGGAGACAATCCCAGAGAGGGCTATAGGGCAGAATGGATACAGCACCGATGACCGCCGCCTGCCATAAAGATAACTAAGAGAGAATTTATCCTTCCTTCCCCCATAACTTCTCCTCCGTTGTTTACAGCTTTGTCCCCTATTATCCTTCTGAAATGTATTGAAATGCCATTTAGAGCTGCTTTGTGCTACGGGGCTTTGTAGTTTATTTTTCCCATGAAATTGTAAAGTTGATGCCATTTGCCAGGGATTCTGGATAGAGTTTTTAAGCAGCCATTTATTTTTTTCCTCAAGGAATTTGTTTTCCTATTAGGCCACGTTCACACCTTCAGTATTTGGCCAGATTGTAAACCAGGAGTTGAACAATCAGAGGAAAGGTGTAATAGAAACTCATCATCACTTCTGTATTTTTCACCCAATCATGGCTTAATACTGAACGTGTGAGTGTATCCTTGAACTGACGTCTTTGGCCATTTCTGGGACTGATACATCAACGATATATTGTGAAACACTCTCTATATTTCATTTTCATTGTCAGTCCATTTGTCCCATTACACCAGAGATTAAGCCATGTTGCCGTTTCCCTTCCCATCTCCATAGGTCTGCCTGACGCTGACAGATTCCCCTCTGGTTAGGCAATGGTTGAGGGGTCAGCTGCTTGTGCGTCCACAATTCCTAAAACATCGCTTCTCTACCTCAACTTGAATGTCTGTTCTTACAAGTGACTTTGGCCTGGGCTTTTGGTATGGGATAGGTAATTTATGGCTTGTGTATTAATGTACAAGGTATGGAGGCTTCTGGGCATATCTCCAGTTGGCCCATGTGGCCACCGATAGGTGGAACTTGACCGGCCCATTTTGGGGGATTTGTGTGAAATTATGTCCAATTTGCTGGTTTTTCTGGGGGTTTTTTTTGTGTTGTTCCAGTACACACAAAGGAAATACACATGTGTATAACTAAATATTTGTAATTGCGATAATTTTGTAGGAGAAATACTTCATTTTCTGGAACAATTTCAAGGGTGCAAACCCTTTCGGCCTTGACTGTATAGTAAGTGGTTTAGCAATGGCGTAGGGTATAAGATAAGGACAATAGGTTTAGCCTATAGGATAGGAAAGTATAGGATATAGTTAATAGATAAAACTAGTCCAGTGAGTGTTAATGAAAGGTAGGTACTTCCTGGTAGTAAGGGAGATAGTGAAGTGTAGTAACAAGTTTAAGTCCAGTGGGCTGCTAGGGACAGCATATGTCTACAATTTGAGGCAGTGGGACGCCATACTAGAATCCCGAGCGGACTCTCCAGTCATGCCCGGAGTCCAAGGTCTGGTATAAGGGCTTTCTGGCACATCGTTTTCTTTGGCGTACAGGGGAAGATGGACAGGGATCCGCCAAGATGGAAGGTAATGTATCCTGGGTGCACTGCCAAACGGGAAAGGAGATCCGCCAGTGGGGGAAGGGATGCTCGAGGAACGAACGATAGGGCTGAAGATGTGTTGTGTTAAGAAAGTAAGAAATATGAAGTGCTGTGCCCGATCCCACGTATTACACCCTGATGAACCATGACTGAGCATTAAATGTTTGCTTGTTCCAATGAGCTGAGTAGTCCATGAATTGTGTGCAGTGACTCCTGAGGATGGAGGCCTGGAAGCAACGGAGGCCTGCGGCCTGCACCCCACACCTGACAGCATACTGGGACACCGTTTGTATGTAAAGTGCCAGAGCGTAACCGGACAGCAGCTTGGTCTTGACTACTGCTCATGGCAACTTTACAACAGCAAAAGGTTCCCTTTAAACTACTAAAGGAAGAGCGATTGTTTGCCGGAGGTCATAGCTCTGGTTGATAGAGGGTGGACCCAAGCCGGGGATTTTCACCCCTATAAATGCCTCCTTAGTATATGGGCATAGGTTATATGATGGCTTCAGTCATTTATACAGTAAAGTGTCATTATCTAGGGTATTGCTAGTTCCAAAAGTTCAGCCATAGACTTTTCTAATTTGGAAGTCCTCTATGTCGGCCTTTGAGGTTTTCAGAACCACTTTTTATGCTGTCGTTTCTCGTTTTTATTACTGGGGAGGGTTTTCTATTGAGATCTCCAACTTTTTGATGTGGAAAAGAACCAAAATCTGAAACTTCTGGGAATGCATTGGCATCTTAATGAAAGTTCTTCTTTCTTTATATGTGTATCTACACCCTCTTCATGTGGATAAATAACACTTATTGCCACACTATACAAACCTATGTTGGCTACTACACTGCAATGATATAGATGAGTTTTCAGAGCTTGGTCTTATGACAGATCATGACCTTGTGCGTCCATCACAGAAAAAGGACTGATTTTTTATTAACTGGATTTATCAGCGAAGGTTTCCTGGCGCTCATGTCGCATAACAATCAGTGGCGGCTAATGGACAGTAGTTCACACACTTCCATTGAACATCTGAGTTTTGATGTAGAGAAGTGTGAGTGATGCAAGCCATAAGTTACCCCTGATTGTCTGCAGTGCTCATGTGGCGTAGCAATGTTGTGTGAGTGCCAGGAGATCCTCTTCCAGCATTGCTGTAATGGCGCCATTGCAGGAAATGAGTATTATTTGTTATTTTACATTGAGGAATACAGTATTTAAAGAGGATCTGTCACCAGATTTTTACTACCTCATTTTAGAGCAGCATAATGTAGGAAAAGAGACCATGAATCCAATGATGTATCACTTTATTTTCTGGGTGCTGCGGTTCTGACATGGACAGCATTTAGCATGCAGCAGAGCTGAGAAAGCTAACCCCGCCCACACCAGGCTCTCTGTGTGCATTGTCTATAGGCAGTGAGCTGGGTGCAGTTGGACTAGCATGCACATACTGCTGTAGTCCAGGCAATAATCCTCACCAGGAGATGAAACCTCCATTGCAAGTAAACAACATTATACAGCCTGACATGTGACACATAGTTGAAATCTGTGTTTTAAACCCCTACCTCATGCAGTCCTCAGATTATATAGCAAAAACCTACTTACAGATTCCCTTTAAGAATGGGTCATCATTTCATTTTATGTCTATATACCAGCAAAAGCAAATTCACACTATTTTCTTTCTTCATTTCTATTTATTCCATTGTCTCTTGACACACAAAAAAAGAGAAAAGCAAAAAAAGTTGCAAATTTTAATTAAAAACACTTTTTCCCCCACTATATTTGTTTGCTGTGAATCAGAGCTAGTAAACCAGTCCATAGCTGGTCCCGTTGTCAGCCGAGACGTGAACAACATGGTATCCAGTATGGACAATGCCCTGTGAGCTGGACAGTCTGATTGGCGCACCGATACATTGTAGCAAACTAGGCAGAGCTGCTGCTCACAGAGCATTATTTAGACTGGATACAATTGTATCCACTTCTCGGCTGAGGGCCGGACTAGTTATGTGCAGGTTTCCTGTTTCTGTGTGTAATGTACAGTGGGTACGAAAAGTATTCAGACCCCTTTAAATTTTTCATTCTTTGTTTCATTGCAGCCATTTGGTAAATTCAAAAAAGTTCATTTTTTTCTCATTAATGTACACTCTGCACCCCATCTTGACTGAAAAAAAACAAAAATGTAGAAATTTTTGCAAACTTATTATAAAAGAAAAACTGAAATCTCACATGGTCATAAGTCTTCAGCCCATTTGCTCAGTATTGAGTAGAAGCCCCTTTTGAGCTTGTACAGCCATGAGTCTTCTTGGGAATGATGCAACAAGTTTTTCACACCTGGATTTGGGGATCCTCTGCCATTCTTCCTTGCAGATCCTCTCCAGTTCCGTCAGGTTGGATGGTGAACGTTGGTGGACAGCCATTTTCAGGTCTCTCCAGAGATGCTCAGTTGGGTTTAGATCAGGGCTCTGGCTGGGCCAGTCAGGAATGGTCACAGAGTTGTTCTGAAGCCACTCCTTTGTTATTTTAGCTGTGTGCTTAGGGTCATTGTCTTGTTGGAAGGTGAACCTTTGGCCATGTCGGAGGTCCAGAGCACTCTGGAAGAGGTTTTCATCCAGGATATCTCTGTACTTGGCCGCATTCATGTTTCCTTCAGTGACAACCAGTTGTCCTGTCCCTGCAGCTGAAAAACACCCCCATAGCATGATGCTGCCGCCACCATGTTTCACTATTGGGATTGTATTGGGCAGGTGATGAGCAATGCCTGGTTTTCTCCACACATACTACTTAGAATTATCACCAAAAAGGTCTATCTTCGTCTCATCAGACCAGAGAATCTTATTTCTCTTAGTCTGGGAGTGCTTCATGTGTTTTTTTTAGCAAACTCCATGCGGGCTTTCATATGTCTTGCACTGAGGAGAGGCTTCCGTTGGGCCACTCTGCCATTAAGACCCGACTGGTGGAGGGCTGCAGTGATATTTGACTTTGTGGAACTTTCTCTCATTTCCTTACTGCATCTCTGGAGCTCAGCCACAGTGATCTTGGGGTTCTTCTTTATCTCTCTCACCAAGGCTCTTCTCCCACGATTGCTCAGTTTGGCTGGACAGCCAGGTCTAGGAAGACTTCTGGTGGTCCCAAACTTCCATTTAAGGATTATGGAGGCCACTGTGCTGTTAGGAACCTTGAGTACTGCAGAAATTCTGTTGTAACCTTGGCCAGATCTGTGCCTTGCCACAATTCTGTCTCTGAGCTCCTTGGCCAGTTCCTTTGACCTCATGATTCTCATTTGGTCTGACATGCACTGTGAGCTGTGAGGTCTTATATAGACAGGTGTGCGCCTTTCCAAATCAAGTCCTATCAGTTTAATTACACACAGCTGGACTCCAATGAAGGAGTAGAACCATCTCAAGGAGGATCACAAGGAAATGGACAGCATGGGACTTAAATATGAATGTCTGAGCAAAAAGTGTGAATACTTATGACCATGTGATATTTCAGTTTTTCTTTTTTATTAAATTTGCAAGCATTTCTACATTTCTGGGGGTTTTTTTCAGTCAAGATGGGATGCAGAGTGTACATTAATGAGAAAAAATGAACTTTTTTGAATTTACCAAATGGCTGCAATGAAACAGAGTGAGAAATTTAAAAGGGTCTGAATACTTTCCGTACCCACTGTACATATTTATGCAGAGGAGCCGTACTGCCGCTCTCCCACTCCTCCGGAGTTGTTGAATGATCCCAATTTGCACAAGTTCATTTTACTGCAAAGCAAAAGAAAAAAAAGAATGAAATGACAGGAGCCCACACCGAGCGTTTGTCTAAGTCTATTTAATGAGGTTGGATTGAGGGAATTTTACATAGAAGAAAAAACAAAAATGACCTGCGGAGAAGAGACGTTTCTAAGTTTCAATGAATCTCAGACATGAGCATAATTGGAGGAACGTGAAAGCCGAGTTCCGTGTCGCCATTAAGTGATTTCTTCTCGCCATGTGAATGCAAAATTTAATATCCTGTACGACGAAGTAATAGAGCGGTATGTTGTATAGCACAGGGGCAATATGGAGCCATACACATGCTTTATTTCTTCACTGTATTGTAGACAGGTGTTTTTTGTTTGTTGTTTTTTTTTAAATTCACAATGAATTTTCTTCAATCTGTTTTCCAATAATTTAGAACATCTGGTAATCTGACATTAGTGTCCAACACAAAAGAGGAATAGAATATGACATTTCTTAAATATAAGTTATAGTATTTGATGTATTTTTTTTAACCAACAACATTGTTAGAGAGTCCTAATAGGTTTAGCGGTGGATGGTCCATCATGTAGGACCCTCATCTACTATCAAGAAGAGTGTGACTAAAAGAGCTTTGGAGGACCAACCTGTCCATCCATTACATGTGTAGACCAATGATTTAGTTAAAAAGGGTGTAATTCTTCATTCTCCCTGTTGTGGTGCTACAGGCAAGCTGAACATTTACTGCTGGGTTCCTGCACAGATCACAGCCGATCACCAAGAGTTCCCACACTAGGAGCCTTTATGATCAGGTATTTATCAGGGGACTCTGTTAAAGGTGGAGATCCCCTTTAACAATCTAACTTTCTATTTTCTTTACCCATCTGGTAATCCAGCACAATGGACCTCCATAGATTAGCATTGTAGCTTGAAGATCCTGAGCCCAATGCAAACTCTCCAGGGCCACCAACTCCCCGGGGTCTTTAATAGTATAGTTCTTCACTGTGGTTCAGAGGGACACTTTCGGCCCCTCCAAACTCCAGGGCCGGGTGCAGCTGCACTCTCTATAGTTGCTCCCCTGGTTAGTGGATCCTTTACACCTCCACTGCACACCCTGATGGTGTAAACACTGTTCACATCTGTCTGAGGCTCCGTTAGAAGATTTAGAATTGCGCATCAGGGCTGTCGCATGAACGATGATTTGGTCGATCATTTGACCGACCGCCATCTCAGCCAAGTCTCCCATCCTCAGGTGTTCCCGCTCAGTGTTCTTGTGTTTTCTATAAGAATGCTGCCGACTGACACATTGGCTGGCAATTTACCTCTCGGACAACCGTGCAATCGGCAGTCTGAAATTGGACATGCACAACTGACAACTCCGCCAACCATCAGTCAACCAATGACCCCATACACATTAAACCGTCAGACTAACCCATCGGTATCGGATGGATTATCCAGCATTAGACTGTTTGTTATGGCAAGTCTGCCATATTGTGAAGACTTCTAGATGGGTGTTCCAGGTGCTGGTCCTCCTCCCTTTTATAATGACCTTGCAGTAGATTTTTGTTTTTTATTTAAACTGGGCACTTTCTCGATTTTTTTTTTTGATGCTCCACTGATTCTTGTATATTTTTTCTTTTTCTTGTGTGTCTCTCCGTTCCAAAGTTAAGGTACAAACTTTCCCTTCAACTACCTGAGTGTGTATCACAGAACTTCTCTGTTCTCACAGCTGTTTTGATTGACTAGCATCAGAGGAAAGAAAGGGAACACCCAAGGAGAAGATCCAATTGGTTGAGTTGAAAATTTGCATCGTTATGGACATCATTTTGGAACGGAGTCAGTGGCGCAGCCTCAGTTGTAGGAACTCTGTTTAAATAAAAAGTCCAGTGAAAGAACCCCAGAGATAGTCCAGATGGGACAGCAATAAATATCCAGAAGAAAACCAGATTGTCTCGCCAAGTCATGAAGGCCAAATGGTTATTAGATGTGTTCTTCCCTAACCTTCAATAAACACTGGCACCACCAGTAGTGACATCTTCTCAGAAAGGGTTTCCTCTATGGAATCACGTGTTCTCATCCCCCAAGACCCCAAAATATGTTATCCCTGGTGTTCAAAGTAGCCGACTATAAGTTTGATACATAATATTCTATACAGATGATTTCTGTTCCTTTATGGCAACATGACGGCCATGACTGAGTAGATATGGTGTGACTGATATGATTGCTAGCTGTTTGACCAGATCATGTCATTATTAGGCAGCACCGTCTCTCGTCCGCTTTGTTGTACATCGCCATCCATTACTGCGTAAAGCGAGCGTCCCCGGTAGTCATCATTCTTGATCCATTAAGCTGCGCGTCACGTCTGCATTAACTATGTTTATTGATGAAGCCCAAGTACTATTTCTGACGTTATAACGATGGTAAAATGATGGATTGTAACCTCGGCCAAAACATATCCCTTTTCTATCACTCCGGAATAGACAATGTATCACTTTAAAATGGCTGTCAAATAATCATGTTTAGACAGTAAAACAAGCAGCCAATATTCAGATATCGCTGCCCCCGTCGCTCTATGGTCAGCAGGATCTGTAGGCTTCATGCACAAAGCTCTGTGGTTCCTTTTATCACTGAGCCATGTGCACCCTCTGCAGTGCCTGCGTTCAGGACTGTTGTTTTTTTTTGTGGGGGGGGGGGGGGGGGGTTGTAACTGCGTTCTCATGATCCAGGAGAAAATATATGTCTATATACCTCCAAATATTATTGGAGATACAAGGCAGCACAGTATGTTAATGGATCTGTGATTTGGAAACAAGCAAGGGTCTTCTTGGACAATTCTAGGAGATCCATTGGATATGGCCACGTTATCGGGTGGGATGGAGGTCAAGAGACTTCCATTCTCATTATGTATGGAAAAGATTATGCTACCCCCTCCACGTTCCACAGGAGTTTTATGACCTCCCATTCTTCATCCATAGACCATAATATGGAGGCTGCACCTTTGCAGATACAACAGCTCCCACTCTTCAAAGAAGGATTTTTTTTTTTTAATAAAATTTTGGAGTTGTCCAGGGAAATTTTTGCCTCTTCATTCAGAATTTGTGAGGTTAGATCCTGATGTTGGAGGAAAGGTCAGGCTCACAATCTCCATTCTAGTTTAACCAAATGGTATTGGATGGGTCTGAGGTCCGAGCTCTGCGTCCTGTCATGTTCTTTACCCCTCCATGTCCGTATGGAGCTTCTGCACTGGGCACTGCCATGAGGATCAGAAAAAGCGTCTTCCCCAAAGATTGGTAAAAGTAAAAAAATTTCTAATATTTCTTGTTTCCTGAAGCATTAGGATTTCCCTTCACTGGAGGCCGAGACGGATCCCTGATAACAAGCACATAGTATTATCCATCCCCCACCAAACTGTACAGTGACCTCCTGGCATTCACCAAACTCAGACTCGATCAGATGCCAGATAGAGAAGTGTGATCTGTCACTCCACACGTTTCCTCCAGAGTCTGGCATCACTCCATCTGACGCTCGTCATTGCGCTTGGTGATGTAAGGCTGCCTGCAGCTGCTCATCCATGCAAACCCATGCGATGATGCTCCCGGCGGGCTCATAGTTCAAGTGGTGATTAATAGAGGAGGTTTGGAGTTGAGATTCAGAAAAAGTGGTATCTTCATCGTTCAGATAAATATGGATTATCCTGTGGATGAGGCTGAAATGTCTCTGGTTCGGGTACCAAGTTGTTTTTTTTTAATTTATTTTTTTTATTTAAATCCACTATGCTCCTGAGATATAGGCCTTTTTATTTATTGCTAACTTTTATGGTCGTTACCAAGGGATTGCGTGGCTCACAGTGTAATTAAGCAGAGCAGCTGGAGACCTGTCCCCAGAGAATTGCGTGACCCACACCCCCATGGTAAAGATGATTCATAACCAGCTTTAAAGAGTTAGCTCCATCTCCAAGATCCCATCCCAATATATAGTAGGAGGAATAACAATAATATTAGCAAATACCTTCAGTTAGAAATGTAGTATAGTTCTTCTGATTCGCTATGTCTCTCTCCTCATGTGCAGGCATTGCAGAACCTTGTGTATCCATGGTTACAGCCACTAGCAACTATTTAAAACAGCGCCTACATCGGTCCTGTTGAAGCTATATTACAAGATATCCAGCATGGATGGGTGTGGTGCTGCTTTTGGAAGTAACCAGTCATATTTTTCTAATCCTTTGACAATCCCTTTAAGTTTCACCCTTTTCTATTCTCTGGCTTTTGATCTAGCATAAAGCCGCCATGATCCGTCCTCTCTTTCCCCTTCTCCACCATTGCTCAGGAGTCAGAAGGTGTGAAGATTTGCGTCCATCACCTCCGCCGGCCGCTCCCTCACCGGATTACAGCCTGTTTAGCTGTGATTGATTGTTGATGAGAGAAGTTAGATGATGGCTCCATTCCGCATTCATTTGATCATCTCCATTTGGTCTTTAGCTTTTTAATCTCTCCTCTCTTTATTGTTTTATAGAAATAATGTATTACCACAACCTGCCCGGCACGAGGGAATGATTCACACGACCTTTCCTGTGATCTTGAATATTTTACATAATTTGGTGTGTGATTGATTTGGGGTTGTTTTGTGCTCCTTTGTACTCCTCAGCTCGTATTATTTTGACATTTTGCAGTTTTTCTAATTGTTATTTTTACAGTTAATTTCTTTACTCCACCATCTGATTATGCGGCCCTTATTTCTGGGGAAATAAATTGTGAGATTGTCTTATATTTTACAGCCAAATAATACTGCGAAATACTTAATCTGTTTGTTGTGACAGGATAGATCAGTGGGAGAACGAGGCCCAGCACCCTGATTGATCATCTTCTATAAGCCCTGGTGGTGGCTGGATGGAGACATAAAGTTAGGTCCATATACACTCACCGGCCAGTTTATTAGGTACACCATGCTAGTAACGGGTTGGACCCCCTTTTGCCTTCAGAACTGCCTCAATTCTTCGTGGCATAGATTCAACAAGGTGCTGGAAGCATTCCTCAGAGATTTTGGTCCATATTGACATGATGGCATCACACAGTTGCCGCAGATTTGTCGGCTGCACATCCCAAAGATGCTCCATACAAGGCAGGATGGATCCATGCTTTCATGTTGTTTACGCCAAATTCTGACCCTACCATCCGAATGTCGCAGCAGAAATCGAGACTCATCAGACCAAGCAACGTTTTTTCAATCTTCTACTGTCCAATTTCGATGAGCTTGTACAAATTGTAGCCTCAGTTTCCTGTTCTTAGCTGAAAGGAGTGGTACCCGGTGTGGTCTTCTGCTGCTGTAGCCCATCTGCCTCAAAGTTCGACGCACTGTGCGTTCAGAGATGCTCTTAGGCCTACCTTGGTTGTAACGGGTGGCGATTTGAGTCACTGTTGCCTTTCTATCAGCTCGAACCAGTCTGCCCATTCTCCTCTGACCTCTGGCATCAACAAGGCATTTCCGCCCACAGAACTGCCGCTCACTGGATTTTTTTTCTTTTTCGGACCATTCTCTGTAAACCCTAGAGATGGTTGTGCGTGAAAATCCCAGTAGATCAGCAGTTTCTGAAATACTCAGACCAGCCCTTCTGGCACCAACAACCATGCCACGTTCAAAGGCACTCAAATCACCTTTCTTCCCCATACTGATGCTCGGTTTGAACTGCAGGAGATTGTCTTGACCATGTCTACATGCCTAAATGCACTGAGTTGCCGCCATGTGATTGGCTGATTAGAAATTAAGTGTTAACAAGAAGTTGGACAGGTGTACCTAATAAAGTGGCCAGTGAGTGTATATTTGGACAGAGACAACATTTTTCTAATTTTGGTTATAGACATTACCACAATGAATTTTAAACAAAACAATTCAGATGCAGTTGAAGTTCAGACTTTCAGCTTTCATTTGAGGGTATCCACATTAAAATTGGATGAAGGGTTTAGGAGTTTCCGCTCCCTAACATGTGCCACCCTGTTTTTAATGGGACCAAAAGTAATTGGACAATTGACTCCAAGGCTATTTCATGGACAGGTGTGGGCAATCCCTTCGTTATGTCATTCTCAATTAAGCAGATAAAAGGCCTGGAGTTGATTTGTTAATGAGCTGAAACTCCCAAACCCTTCATTCAATTTTAATGTGGATACCCTCAAATGAAAGCTGAAAGTCTGAACTTCAGCTGCATCGGAATTGTTTTGTTTAAAATTCATTGTGGTAATGTCTGTAACCAAAATTAGAAAAATGTTGTCTCTGTCCAAATATATATGGACCTAACTGTATGCAACAGAGCAGCACTGTGCACCTTATATTCATTGTGTACTGGTTAGAGCCGGGTACTGTTAAGCAGCTCCTATTTAATATTTGGTGTCGGGACATCCATTTTAATTTGTATTGGTGATGGATGTTGTGTAAGTTAGTCAGATAATTCAACTAAAGTTTCTTACTCATATTCTTATTACAGCTCTTCTGTGCCTGGTTCTGTAGCTTTGTGTATGTTCTGTAGCTGTGTCTAGGTTCTGTAGCTTTGTCTAATTCACGTAAAGGGGTTTTCAGGTTTCGGAAAACTTCTCTCCCCTTCAGCAGTTTATTTCCAAATCAAAAATTCTGTGTTTTACTTGCCCTCCTGAGTCCTCTGCTCCCTGTGTCTGTTATGATCTGCAGCTCTGACGTCCTATCAACATCCCAATCACCAAGTCAATGGCACAAGCCGCTCAGAGCCGCTAAGTTCAACTTAATGTTCGTGTTGCAGACAATAACAGTTACTGGGAGCAATAGTGAAGGCTCAGCACTGGACCTGAGGAGGGCAAGTAAAGCACAGTTGGTTTAAAAACAAACAATCTGCATTGGGGGAAACACCTTTAACAGGCCATGATTTTAAAGATGTCATCCCATCTGGGGATCTTTATGATATATCTGCAGGGAGATGTGCACCCTCATGGAATGAAGAGGTGGCTGTGCATACATGGCTCTCTCCATTCATTTCGACAGGAGATTCGAATTTTTCCAAACATGCTATACAAATGAATGGACAGATCCTCATCACAGGCGACCACCTCTTCATTCCGAGAGGACAGATGCCGTGGGGGGGGGGGGGGTCTAATATAGATATATAGATATACCAAATAGCAAAAAAAAGAAGGCAGCACTCCAAGGATTCAAAGTGAAAAAACGTGTGAAGTTTAATTGACCCACATCACTGCGCAGTGATGTGGGTCGATTAAACTTCACACGTTTTTTCACTTTGAATCCTTGGAGTGCTGCCTTCTTTTTTTGCTATTTGGTATACATGTTGGATAGATGTGTGGACCATTCTATCCAGGGGGCCAGGCACCCACCATCGGTGAGCATTGTGCTGTTCCATTTTTTCCCTATAGATCTAGATATATCTCAAATATATAGATTGAGCCCACATATAACCGACATTTTTGGCATATCCCCAAATGGGACAACACCTCTCAGAGCCCACTTGCTACGATGCTGTACGGGACCCCATACAGTCTGCACCTTACAAAACACACAGCAGTATTATATACTATTACATAAACTTTGTGTATTTACTGCAGAATTCATTTTTATTTATTTATTTATTTTTTTTGTAAAAATGTCATTTGCGTATTTTACAATAACCGTAACAAAACTGTAGCCTTTTGTTTGTGCTTCTGTTTATCACGTTGTTTTGTTACTATGTTTGCTGATTTCTGTCTATATACCGTATTTATGTAGTATACTGTAGATAGATATCATTTTCTTTTTTTTCCTTTTCTGTTCTGTGTTCTAATATTCTTCTCTTCCTCACTGAGCCTTAACTCCAAGCTCCAAAGTAATAAAAATACAAAGCTCTGGGGTAAAGAGCAACATTTAGGAATGTGCACGGTCCCCGTCCTAATTTTTCATATCGCTTACTTCTAGGTTGCAAAACACATGTTCGCTTTGATCCCTTACTTAACCTTTAATAAAAGTGGAATTTAGTTACTTGCGCAGGTGTGGAGCATTACATTAATATGTCACTCGTACGCGCTGCCTTTAATTAAGGAAGTAAATCCCCGTTTCCTGCGATGTGATATAGGGCACAGGCGCTTTCGAAGCGCACCTCTCCCGACTACTCCTGCAGGACGTCCCTTATCTTGTCTGGTTTCTTTCCCCCTTGAGGCATAAAGGGGAACTCCATCAACTAACAATTATAGTTTGGTATTGAAAAAAAGGAAATCTTGCAGTTCTTTTTGTACCTGATAATTCCTAAAAGAACAAGTGATGTAGAAGGGAGCACTAATAATAAATAACGAAAATCCAGATATTGTGTTAGAGTAAATGGGAAAACATTAATAACTAATCCCATTGACATTTCTAGACCCAATACCTGTAACATGCTACTTGTAATAAAGAAATTAAAACCTCGGAACCCTGTGGATTCCGGCAAAATACAGAGAGGGGAAAACAGATTCTGAATTTAGATTAATCTTTTTTTTATACATCAGCGCTTTCATGTATATACCGTACTTTTAGATTGTTTTATTGAACACTTTTACACGTTAATGTATATACTTTTAGATAACTTTTTATTATACACTTTTGTACGTGCACTTATACAGTTTCATATTTATACTTTTATATATGCACTTTTTTTTTTTTTATTATATACCGTACTTATACAATTTTACACTTTCATTTATATAGTTTAATTTTTATTATACACTTTTACTCTTCGTTTACGCCTTCATGTGTGTACGATTAGTTATTCACTTTTATTACGTTACGGTACTTTTTTTTTTCTTTTACAATTTGTACCATGTATACTTTTAGATATACACTTTTTATGCTTTTCGTTTTTATTATACTTTTACACGTTCATGTTATACTTTTATATATGCACTTTTTACACATTTTATTATATAGTTGTACATAATACGCTTTTACACTTTCATTTATATTATTTCAGTTTTATTGTGCACTTTTACTCTCCCATGTATATACTTTAGATATACACTTTTTATACATTACTTTTTATTTTACGCTTTCCTGTATATACTTTTATATATGCACTTTTTACACATTACTTTTTACATGTACACTTCAAACTTTCATGTACCGTATATACTTTTAGATACTACACTTCATACATCACTTTTTATACTTTTTTTATGCCTTGTTATATAATTAGCAGACAATATCCAGCTGTCCCTAATATCCAAGCTCGGTCTGAACATTAAATTAATCAGCAGGTAATTGTTGGCATTTATTTCAGTTTTTTTTAGGTATAGTACAGAGCCAGAAATCCCTAGTATGCACATAAATACTAACATTATGGTCTCAGTCATTTGCCACTAAGGGGCGCTACAGAGCTGACTGCATACAGCTTATAAACTGAGCCTAGTAAGGGCTTAGATACTTGGATCATTTTTGAGGCTACCACCCAGTTCCCGCTAGACTCTTCTTCCTGGTCCCATCGCAACAACGGAAATGCTTGGTCAGCCAATCCCGGGACACAGTGGTGACCCACCGCCGCCCAGTGATTGGTTGAGTGGGCATTTCATGTGTGTCAAGACGGGACCAGGAGATCAGTGGAGGACTGGTACTTGTTGGTATAGGATCAGTGAATGTGAGCATCGCTTTTTCTATTTTTTTTTTTTTTCCCCTCCAAACCACAGTTTTGAATAATTTTTATCTGTTGGAAGACCCCTTTAAGCATTGAGTTTTGGACCTATTTAGATAAAAAATAATAAGTAAACATATGGTACAATAAGGAAAATGCAGGTCAGCATTTGTTTTTTTTTTTCATCATGTATAAGAAATAAAAATGAAGCCATCATTAGATAACCTGCTTGTTGATGGTTTCCAATTAACAGATTTAGCCTAAATTATCTAAAAACTAAATCAGACCATGCCGAATTTTACATTTCCTGACTATATGATTAATGATGGTAAAAGATGTAGCTCCAGGCCCCATGGTATTTGTAGGAATGATTTTAGAATTGTGTTATATTGTTGGTGGGCAAACAATGTACAATTAAAGGGGTAGGACAGCCCGTTCTTGATCTAAATGTTTGTCCCTGATAAAATAAAAAAGCCTATACTCTCCTCCCGTGTCGGCGCTGTTCCAGCATTGTCGGCACTCGCAGTCCCGGGACTCTCATGCGGTTGTTGTGACATGTGAGCCTGGTGCCCAGTCAGAGCTGGCCTCATTGTCCCCACCTTCCTATGAATTGATCATGAAGAGGACTTTCAATTCGTACGGAGGCGGGGACAGTGACGCCAGCGCTGATTGGTTGCCAGGCTCACATGTCACAACAACCGCATGAGAGTCCCGGGACCGCGAGTGCTGATAATGCTGGAACAGCGCCGGCACAGGAGGCGAGTACAAGCTTTTATTATTTTATTGGTGCCAAACCTTTAGATCAAGAAGGGGTTTTCCTAGTAGTGGATGACCCCTTTAAAGGGTTAAAGGGGTTGCCTTATGAAAACTACTCAGTTAGCATATGTGCACATTTAGGGTACGTTCACACAGGACTTTTTTGCTGCTTTTTTTGCTGCTTTTTTTTATGCTAATTTTCAGCTGCTTTTTACAGTACCATTAAGGCTATGTTCACACGATCCTTTTTTTGCTGCTGTTCCGCAGCACTTTTCAGGCTGCGGATTCGTATCCTTTTTCCATGCAGGGTACAGTACAATGTTACCCTATGGAAAACAAAAACCGCTGTGCCCACTATCCTTTTTTTCTCAGGCAAATCCGCGCTGATTTGCCTGCAGAAAAAAAGAAGTACCATGTCACTTCTTTCTGCGGATTCAGCTCCTGTTTTCAACAGGCACCAATAGGAAAGTGCTGTTGAAAACCCGCAGAGGAATCTGCAGAAGAAACTGCAGGAAAATCAGCAGTGCAGTTTTGCACTGCGGGTTTTCCAAATCAGGACCTGAAAAAAAAAAGGATCAAAAAAAGGATTGTGTGAACATGGCCTAAAGCCTATGAGATTTCAGAAATCTCATGCACACACGTTGGTTTTTTGTTTGATCAGTATTTTCTGCTTTGCTGCTTTTTTTGGACATAGGGCATGTCACTTCTTTCAGCGTTTTTGCTGCGTTTTTGCATCGTTTTTTCACCCATTGACTTGAATGGGTGATGAAAAAAACGCTGCAAAAACGCTGCAAAAACGCATGTAGCATTATTTGCTGCGTTTTTTGTGCAGAAAATCATGGCCAGCAGGAAGGGATCTCACAGCCAAGAGCTTAGGGGTGTTAGTGAGGTGTGAAGAGCCATTGTGAGCCATTGTGAGGTGTGAAGAGCCATTGTGAGGTGTCCCGATTGTGATCTATTGTGAGGGAGTTCCTGGTAGTAAGGTGTGAAGAGCCATTGTGAGGTGTCCTAGCAGCTGAAAATTGGCATAAAAAAAAAACTGCAGCAAAAATCTGCAGCAAAAAACTGCAGCAAAAATCTGCAGCAAAAAAGTCCTGTGTGAACGTACCCAAAAAACGCACCAAATACGCACCTAAATTAGCATAAAAAAAAGCAGCAAAAAAAAGCAGCAAAAAAAAAGCAGCAAAAAAGTCCTGTGTGAACGTACCCTTACTCTTTGGTGCAGAAACTGCATCAATTGTGCGTACGATTTTGAAAGATTTTTCCTCGCTAATTAGTATGGGTGAAATCTGCATTAAAAACGCTAAAAGAAATGACACTCTGCAGGTTTTATTTTTTGCAGCTTTAAAATTATAATTTAATTTTTTTGTTGGAAATTGATCCTAAAATTGCACATGGTTTTCTAATTTCTAGGTGCAATAAACTTAAATTCCTTTGTGTTTTTTAGCACCCGTGGATGTCGGGCTTGTGCCCATCTTGCTGTTTTTGCAGCCTCTTCTGACCATTTTTCTCCGACTCCTTAATAGATGTTCCCGACTTCCTCTTATACGAAGACTCCGAAGAGCGGCGATTCGCCAGCCTGGCAATTTGCTTGATTAAAACTAACTGCGGTCTCTTGCTTGTATTAAACACTTCCTAACACCTCCTTTGAATGACTGAAAACTTTCTTGCAAAGCATATGGAAGTGAAGATTGACATTAGTGGGCAGTTTATTTCTGGATCCGCGCAGTAGGAAAAATTCTCCAGATTTCTTAGAACGAGCTGTACATTAACCCCATGTGCTTAGCAACCCTCCTGCACAATGAGCATAAAAAAGAAAAAAAATGATAAAGAATCGCCATATACAATGCCAGAGGCAGGGTTTTTTTTTTTTTTTTTATTTTTGCTTTATCACCCTCCCCTGGTCCAGAGTATCCACTTCTGGTCCCGGAGTCATGTTAATAGTTCTGCAGCCCATTAGTGAGGTCAGCTTTATTTATTTATTTTTTTATTTTATTTTTTTCAATTTTTCACTTGTTTTTCATTTGCCCTTTTTTTTCAGTCCACTTTATCTACGTTCTCCTGTTTTTGTTTCTTTGGTCCATCGTTGTGCACAGGATTTGGGTGGGCTCAAAATGTTTTTACCTGATTCATCAATTGTGACCTTTTGAAAAGTCATGACATTTTGGGGCAAATGTACTCAAGTTTCTCCCCTGGTGTCCCTTTATGTACATCTAAAATGTGCCAATATTTGCAATGTTTTTTATAAAAACTGGGGACTTTTTGTGCTAAAGAGTTGCGAAAATTGTAAAAATAAAGATAATTTTTTATTTTGTGTAACACTCATGAACCACATGCGCATGTTGATGCATTTTCACAAAAAAAGTCAACTAACCACAAACTGACAAAAACACAATTGATTAATTGGACCCAAAATGTGTCCTTAGGATATTTTATTTATTTTTATACTGTTTTGTAGTGCTTATATTAGATCCGTCCTTAGATTTGCCGCCATCTCTATGTGCTCCATCTAATTCTCTAACATTTCGGGCAGTGCCCGAATAAAGCATTTGCTAATGAGTATAGATTGTGAGGTAGTGATGGGTGTTATATGCGAGGGTCGCTATGTGTCCCCCAGAATGCGCACAGAAGTGTATTGAGGCTGCAGGAGTGCATTGCAGTCACAGGCATAGCTGTGATTGTAATGCAAACTAAAAGTGAGTGTTGGTCTTGGGCAAGCTATTTGTCCAAGGCAGATTTAGGAAAACCTGCCATGGGCTTTTATTTTTTAAATGGACTACAGGAAGGTAGGGGCGGTCCTTTTCCTCCCCGGCCGGGTTTTCCATATGGCCTACGGCCACTGGTTCCTTGTACAAACCCTGCAGCAGAGGGTTGGGTGTGTCAGTTTTGGTTTTGCAAGTGTGCAGAGCAGGAGGCTCTGCAGAGCTCCACCTGTGAGAGGCAACACAGAGCCAAGCGGAGCCAAAAGGCGTGGCACCCCTCAATGTACACGGTGGTGCAGTTGCCCACGGTAACCGGTCCCGGTTACGAACTATCTTGTTTCCCAGCTGCGATCCAGAGAATTCTAGTTACTTTCTCTTTTGTGAGCACGCTGACTATTAAAATTCTCTTCTCAACTGTTTTTTTTTCGTTTAAGAAAAAAACGGATTTCAATGTGATATTTTTAGAATGTGAATTCTTCTTCTGCCCCACTGTCAGTTGCCATTGGTCCTCATTTTTCAGCGTTTTCTTGCCGTATCAAGTAACATATTCACTTTATTACATCAAGATCTTCATTCTCCATTGTAATTTTGGTGCTGATTTTTTTTGTTTTTTTGCCCACGTTAAGTCAGGACTGCGGTCCTTACCTCCAGCACATACACTTCAGGAGCAATAATGCCGGCCTGTCCTCCAAAAGCTCCAGTATGTACGCGGAAAGCCTCGGCACCAAAATGATGATGGAGAACGAAGATCTTAATGTAATAAAGTGAATATTTTATTTTGATCCTGCAGGAAAAGAACCAACGTTTCCACCAACAACTTCCTTTATCGAGGACATTAGTATTGTAGAGGAGCCCGGTATGAGGTAGATGTGTCTGTGGTCGTAACGATGAACCTTTTCTTGCCAGATCCAAATAAAATATTCGGTTTGATTACATCACGATCTTCGTTCTCCATCATAATTTCGGTGCTGAGGTTTTTTTTTCCTAGGTTGGGTCAAGACTGCGGTCCTTTCCTCGAGCGGATACACTTCAGGAGCAATAGTGGCAGTCTTTCCTCCAGGAGTTCCTATCTAGTAGCCACCGATTATCGACGGGATCTATGATTCAATTCACACAATTTTTGAAACTGATTCCTTTTTTCCCCCCTTAGAGCTCATAGATTCATCCTTATAGATATTGACTTGGTTGCACGTGCCGTTGTTTTACGGCAAGCTCCGATCCCTTACAGGATGGAGCGTCTTACTTTTATATGACTTTGCAAACAAAGACATGTTGTTCCGTTTTAAGCAATAAACACAAAATCCTATTTGCGATTGCAGAGTAGACCTGTGAGTGATATATATCTTTATTGCAGAGGCGGTCAGGAGGTGACTGCTAATCACAGAGCTCTCTGCTCTCCTCTGGTCTGTGCCTGGAAAGCTGAATGCCAGCGCCTTTCCTGCAGCCAACAAGCATCATTTGAGATTCACTGGCTCCTATCTTATTAGGTTCTCCTTGTCACGCTGCTGCTTAATCTGGCTGCCTGCTGCTTGATCCTTGTTAAACACTATTGCTTCTGAACTCTCTAATAAAGGAGACGGTCTCCGGCAGGGCTACTGAGGCGTTCAAAATTTCGGGCAATTGTTGCATGATTGGTGGAGAGTGAAATGCGTTGTACATGCTCTTCTGCGATTTTTTTAACCTGTTCCGGTGCTGAATCTGTGCACTCGTCTGCTGCGTTGCACTCTTTATAGTGGGATGCGAGTTGCATTGGCTATGTAAGCCACTGTAGGATTTTTTTCTTGCCATTGATTGGGTCGGGGTATCATTATGTCTTGCTCTTTAACTAGTAGCTGTACTAGTGGATTTCCGCCCAAGCTAATTTTACGTTGTGGAAAATGCGGCACAAATACTTTGTACCACAAAGCACTAATTCTGCATCTAAATCTGCATATAAAACAAAGAGTGAGGTCTAAGGGGTAACGTTTCTGATAAGTCAAGCCTGGCATGTCAGAGTGAGGAGACTTATAAGCCATTCATGCTCCTCTGGGAAATTTAATATGCAAATTGTCTCTTCAGAGAAGAGGAGAGCTAGAACCCTAGCGCCAAATATTGGAAGCAGCGATCCTAAAACACAATATCGTCCCTTTTACGAACCTTGACACATGACTTAGGATAAAAGGCAAACCAGAATCTCAATTTGCAGACAAGGTGTTTAGGGGTACTGCTCCTCATCAGTGCAAAGTGTGAGATCTGATTTGGCTAGGTGAGAGGGGCTCTGGACTGGGTAACATTTCTCCTTGTGGAGAGTGACAAGCCAAGCCTGGCATGTCAGAGTGAGGAGACTTATAAACCATGGGAAATTGAATATGAAAATTGTGTCTTCAGAGAGGAAGAGGACTAGAACTCTAGTACATTGTACAAAGCGTGAAATCAAGTCCAAGACAAAATTGTGCTGTTAAGTGCATCCACCCTATCCAGGATCAGAAATTTGACAGTGGCTAATTTTTAATGGAGTTGTGCAGATATATGATATTGATGAGCTTTCATAGATCTATTAAAAAAATCAATTTTAAATGAAATATAAATGAATATGAGCCACTTGCTCCATGCCGTACATGCATGACTCGGACGGCTGTGTGTCATGTATGTACTCTACACTGATGGTCGAGATTCTGCTGCAACCACCAGGATCTGAGATGTCTCTGTCGCCATTTTACCTCTGTGTGGTGGTCGGTAATGACCAGACCGCCTAAATCGTACCTGTCCTCTTATACAAAACCTGGTCTTGCTTCCCCTTATTCCCCACAACAAGTTAAAACTATGCTTTATGCTAATTCCAGTACTGTGTAAAAGAACTTTTCCAATTTTCATTTGCGATCCGTTAATTTTTTGTGGGCAAATTCTGTTCATTCGCATTCTGCCAACACTCTGTTTCTGGAACTTCCTTTCCCCTCACTTCTCGGCATGTATTGCTTCTGCCACTATCCAATGGCTTTCCTGCCCTGAATCAAAAGTCGTCTGTCTCTGATACCTGTATACATTTTAACAGACAGGAGAGCAAGAGCAAGGAGACGAATACCAGCTCTCTGCTTTCTTTAATCCATCTCGACATCCCTACTGCTAGAGGCATATTACACTTCACAACAGGCAGTGTCCCGTGGCTTGCCTGCCCTGAGTTAAAAGTTTCCTGTCTCTGATACCTGTATGCAGTTTGACAAACAGGAGAGCTAAAGAGACAAATACCCGCTCACCACTTCCTGTAATCCCTCTCTGCATCTTTGCAGCTACAAACAAATTACACTTGACAACAGGCAGTGGACGATAAGGTAAATAGAGGGGAGACATCTAGTGACCTGAAATTTAGAGGATTTTTAGGGGATAAGACAACATAAACTTTCTTTAAATTGATTTTCAGATTTATCATATTGCCTGTCAAATTTATCTGAAAGTACAGGGACAATTTCAGTGGTTTGACAAAGGGAGAGTTGAAAACAGTGGTAGAATTGCTTTGTTGTTGTTGTTTTTTTTCCCTATCAATTTGTAGATGGCAAATATTAACAGTTTTAATGTTACTATTTCTTTTCAGTTATCTACTAAAAACTTTTAGTCAAGTGCCCTGAAAAGTTTTGTGTTGAAATTTCTGCTCTTGCAAATGTAAAAGTCGGATAATTGTGAGTCAGGTGTGTGCATCTTGTCTCGCTGCGAGTGATACCACGGAGCTGACGCTACCTGCGGAGCGGGGACATTTGTAGCATGCGTGGGAAGCTGCATTTATTAATGCACATCTGTTACTTCACACCCGGCTGCTACTGTAGAGATCTTATTGAGAATCCCTACTTACAGAAGGATATTTATACACAGAGTTTTTTTTCTTATATATTGTAGGAACAAATAAATTATAGTATATTTAATTTGTATTTTTGAATATTCGTGTACATTGTTATTTTTTGGGGGCTATGTTTATACTTTATAGCAGCATTTTACTGTCTTGGCATAATTTTAATATGTATATTTTTTATGAAATCTCATGTGTATATATTGCTTATTTTTACCAAAGTAGTGTCAAATCTGCAGCACGTCAATTCTCCCAGCATTTTTGTAGCATTTTTTTTTACCTATACTAATGAATGGGGAAAAAAGGCTGCAAAACCGTGTGGTTTTTTTTATGCAGTGTTTTTCCAGCAAATGGCACAGTTATGATGCAGAAATCTCTCCAGTAAATACTTAATGCACATACCCTTACATCGGTTCCAAATTATTTAGGGATTGCCATATCCAATGTTGCGAAGTCTAAGGTGTCATTCAGACGTCAGTGATTTTTCTCATACGCAAAAAAAACCTGATGGTTTAGATAAAATTTTGATCAGTGTTAGGTCAGATTGTCAGTTTTCACCATCCGTTTCATCAGTTTTTCTCTTATGCAAAGCAAAAAAATTGATGGCGGTTTCTCAAGCTTCTTCTTTCTTTTTCTTTTTCCCATTTCCTCCTCCTCCTCCTCCTTCTCCTCCTCCTCCTCCCCCTCCCTCTCCTCCTTCTTCTCCTTCCTTCTTCTCCTTCTTTCTTCTCCTTCCTTCTTCTTTCTCCTCCTCCTCCTCCTCCTCCTCCTCCTCCTCCTCCTTCTCTTCTTTCTCCTCCTCCTCCTCCTCCTCCTCCTCCTCCTCCTCCTTCTTCTCCTCCTCCTCCTCCTCCTCCTCCTCCTCCTCCTCCTCCTCCTCCTCCTCCTCCTCCTCCTCCTCCTTCTTCTTCTCCTTCTCCTTCTCCTCCTCATCATCCTCCACCTCCTTCTTCTCCTTCTTCTCCTCCTTCTTCTCCTCCTCCTCCTCCTCCTCCTCCTCCTCCTCCTCCTCCTCCTTCTTCTTCTCCTTCTTCCCCTCCTCCTCCTCCTCCTCCTCCTCCTCCTCCTCCTCCTCCTCCTCCTCCTCCTCCTCCTCCTCCTCCTCCTCCTTCTTCTTCTCTTCCTTCTTCTTCTCCTCCTCCTTCTCCTCCTCCTCCTCCTCCTCCTCCTCCTCCTCCTCCTTTTTCTCCTCTTCTTTCTTCTCCTTCTCTTCTCCTCCTCCTCCTCCTCCTCCTCCTCCTCCTCCTCCTCCTCCTCCTTCTTCTCCTTCTCTTCTTTCTCCTCCTCCTTCTCCTTCTCTTTTCTCCTCCTCTTCCTCTTCCTGTTCCTCTTCCTCTTCTTCTTCTTCTTCTATGGGGGCATATTAAAGGGAACCTGTCACCCCCCCCCCCCAGGCATTTTTAACTAAAAGAGCCACCTTGTTCAGCCCCTCCGTGTGCCGCCTCCTCTGCAGTCATTAACGTCCCCGGTGCCTGTGATGTCAGTCGAAGGGCAGCGCAAACTGCGCATGCCCCCAAAAGGAATTTACAGCGCAGGCGGGCGCCGGGGACGTTAATGAAGGCAAAAGAGGCGGCGCACGGATGGGCTGAGTGATGGCTGGGAGGCGATTGTATGCGGGGGGAAAAGACGTGCCCCCCGGACAGGCTAAAGGTATGGCGGGCAAATTATAAAAAGTGATATTGCAGCGTTGGAAGGGACCCCAAATAAACGAGTCACCTTCACAGAATGCAGCATTAGTGCTGCACAAGGTGGCTCTTTTAGTTAAAAATGCCAGGGGGGGGGGGGGGGGTGACAGGTTCCCTTTAAGTAATTCTGAATTAATAAAGTGAGTCTCCCATTAGGAATACTTGGATAAAGACGTGGAGAAAAGAATGGATACAGAGAGTCACCTTTGTATGCCTTATGGGCAACAATTACATTTTACCCTGTTAATTGGCTGCTTGTATCCCAGCCGCTGATTCTGTGACTTTCTGCTGTGGGAGAGGCAGATAGAGCTGCTGAGTTCAGTGTACGGACACAGATGTTCATTCTTTTTCTCTGTGTTCCTAGAGGAAATGTATGGTAGCTTTCTTTTTCGTTACTGATTGACCCATGCAGGATGATTAGGCTGAATAACAAACATTTAGGATTTTATTACTCTAAATTTCCTAAGGAAACCAGTGTCCAATGAGAACATTGTGTAGATCAGAAAGTTGCTTTTGGGTTGACGAGCATTCTTTTTTTTTCTTTTGGGTGTAATGTTGCATTGTGTGGAAATATTGTAACTCATCCTTTTTGTTTACTTCTCTAGGAAATTTGGATCTGACTGGTCAAAAGCAAGTTTTTAAAGCCGAGAATAACCCTTGGGTCACCCCTATCGCCGATCAGTTCCAGCTCGGAGTGTCTCACGTCTTTGAATACATTCGTTCTGAAACCTACAAATAGTGAGTACTTTGTTTTATTTTATAGTGAATGTGTTGAATGTGTGTTTTTTTTTCCGTATTCCCATGACTGAGGCATATTGGCATGAAAAGAAACCCACTGACTGTCTCTGTCTGTCTCATCTATCTGGTGGACCAAGAAATCCACTGTGTAGATATATTGTATATCTTGATGTTCGAGTTGCAGGTCGTCTGGCAGCACAAAATGACTTCTCAAGCCAAGCATAGATTTTTGGGGCACTCTTGGGGCGTGGCTGAGTACTTTCTCATTTACTCGTTTTCCAAGCGGCTGGCCACTCCTTTATTCTTAATTACCGTACTAATGCGTCGGAAGGTGATGGTGACGCCAGTGCTGACTGGGCACAACAACGTGTCATTACAACCACACGTGAGCCATGGGAACGCGAGTGCCGACACCGTTGGAATGTCGCTGGCACAAGAGCGGAGTATAAGTGTTTATTTTCACGGGGGCAGACATTCAGATCAAGAAGGAGTTCTCCTAGTAATGGACAGCCCCTTTGGGCAATTTTCTAATGTAAATTTAGATCTTCACTATACGTGTGGCCAACGATAAATACCAGACTTCTCGAAGTATCACTGACATCGTCTTCTATTCTGGGAAGAACTCTTTCGAACATTTGCATTTTGTGACTTCGTACTCAATGATTGCTAATTGGTCTTTGATCAGAGTGTATATAATTTATTATCCCGGCACCGCGCCAGTTTACAAGATCTAAAAAGCTGGGTAAAAATATCTGGATGAGGCGAATCTTTTTCATGTGTGGTCTTCTAATGTGACCCTTATCTCTCATCAATGACTACCAGGAGTCACAGTATCAAGCTTCTCATTAAGCAAATCGCCGGACTGAAAAGGCGCTCGTTTAATCCTCTCACAAGTCGATAACCTCATGCTAAATCCAGCGCTTTCATGCGACGGGAATCAGCCAAGGAAGATCAAGCTGGAGATGTTGACCAAGTTGACAGCTCGGAGGAGTTCTCCTGGATTATTGACTCCAAAAGACAGAGATATGAAGAAAAGGAACTGATATTTTTAGAGATGATTCTTAAATCTGCTCCTTGCGTGGGATGTGTTCATTATTGGGCTCGGGCAACCTGTGGCTCTCCTGATGTTTGGGATTTATAGGGACCAGCATGTTATCTCTACCAAAGCCCTCAGACAAATTGGCAATATTTCAGGAAATAAATACCAGTCCTAGTCTAATATTAATGTAGCTATTCCTGTCCGTATGTTTTGTGGTCATTAAAAGTGGGGTTCCGATCTGCTCGATAAGCGCTGTAAAGCAAAAAAAAAAAAAAATCAAAATACCAGAATTGCTGTTTTAACTCCTCCCCGATGCGACCAATTTCCCGTTTTTACGTTTTTGTTTTTCCTTCCTTTCTTCCCAGAGGCAAAACAATTTTTTTTTAATTTTTCTGTCCACATAGACATATGAGGGCTTGTTTTTTACGGGATAAATTGTGCTTTGAATGACACTCTTCATTTTACCACTTAGTTTACTGGAAAATGGGGGGGGGAAAATCCAAATACCATGAAATTGCAAAGAAAAAACAAACAAAAGAAAACGCAATTTTGACATTCATTTTTGTGGATTGTATATACGACGTACATTGTGTGGTAATAAATTACCTGGCGTTATGATTCTCCTCATCTGTACGATTACGGTGATGCCAAACTTGCATAGTTTTTTTTAAATTATTTTACTTTTTCAAAAAAAGTGGTTATTTGTCTGAATTTTTTTTTTTTTAATAATGTCGCCATGTTCACAGACCAGTAACATTTTCTTTTTTCCGGTTTATGGAACTGTGTGATTGCTTATTATTTATTTTTTGTGAGGGGAGACAACATTTTTATTGATACCAGTTTGGATCGATATGATGTTTTGATTGCTTTTTACAAGATTTTTTTGCAGTGTTGTAACAACCAAAAAGACACATTTTTGACGTTTTTAATATTTTGCTGTTTACCGATCAGACCGAGTTTTCGCCATGGGCAGCACGATGGCTCAGTGGTTAGCACTGTATGGTGGCTCAGTGGTTAGTACTGTTTCTTTGCAGGGATGGGGTCCTGGGTTCAAATCCCACCAAGCACAACATCTGCAAGGAGTTTGTATGTTCTCCCCGTGTTTGCATAGCTTTCCTCCGGGTTCTCCGGTTTCCTCCCACAGTCTTAAGACATATTGATAGGGAATGATAAAGGTGTCTGTAATGATGCTCTATAAGTGAGTAAAATAAATAAATAAAATAAATGATGACCAGCACAGAGATCTCCAACAGACCCCCTCTCCGGTGGTCATAGCAACCCATCAGTGCTGATGGTGGGGGGGTTATTCACTGTGAATAATGTACATGTGTTATTTCCTGAATCAATGAACATGTTATTTCCTGATGAAATACGAAGTTAGTCTAAAAAAAAAACCTTGGTGGCCGATGTGAGAATTACAAGTTTGTTTGTTTTTTATACAGATTGTGACATGTAAAATAAAAATGAAGAATAAAAAAAATGCATTTTACACAAAACCCTAATTTAAACAATATTTTTTTTTCTGATGACACCTTCCCTTTTAAATAATAAAAAAAAAAAATAAGCTACGGTATATAAGTTTTGTATAGTTGAATTTGCACTGGCATGTTGTCAGGTTATTTTTACCTTTTTCCAACATGGACGCTGGACCATCAACAGTCAATTATTTCTGACTATTATTTTGTGCCATACACTGATTTGTCCATTGCAAATTACTGCACAAAGAAACAAACACAGATTAGCATTACAGTAATGTCCACCGAGTAAACGACGGGTACGGTGTCCGCTGATTAATGATCTTCTGAATTATCAGGCGAGATTAAAGAAATGATAGTTTGGCACCAGATTAACAGAAGTATTAATACACTAATAAACTACAACAGACGGCCTGAGCATTAACGATTCCTATTAGATATCTGCTCACCACCCTAAGGTGTGTCTTTTTCAGCTTTAATTTTAGATAGATTTTTTTTTTCTTTTTTGAAGGTTATTTACATGTGAAATTAATTAACAGCTGGAAAAGTGGTGTGTCTGCCCACATAGTACCGTGCTATAGTGACCGCGGAGTGCGGACATTTCTCTGCATCTTCGTGTGTGTGTGGATGTAATATTTTTTTCAGAATTTTATTAAAATTGAGTATCTGAAGGCCAATTTTTCTGCGAAAAAAAATTCAAAGATACAGAGCGGTGCCATGGGGCACCATCCAAGTCTGTCGTATTAAGCTTCCATTTCTTTGGACCCCTACTTTACTGTACCTCCTTGTAGATTGTATGAGATCACTGAGGATTGAACTTCAGCAAACCGAATTTAAAGGGGTAGTTTGGACAGAAATAAAAAGTCTGCAGTCAATCGTTAGGGCGCGCTCTCCTTTGGGTCATTGTAGAGGGCGCAATCCGCTTGCGGCGTCGGAGAAGGCGTGCTCTGCTTGCGGCGTTGTAGAGGGCGCGCTGTGCTTGCGGCATTGGAGAAAGCGCACTCTGCTTGGGGCGTCGCAGAGGATGTGCTCTGCTTGCAGTGTCGTAGAGGGCGCGCTGTGCTGGCGATGCCGGGGACTGCACAGTTCGGACCATGCCACCTCACCCCCTGCTTGCCAAGCAGAAGTTGGTAGACAGAGGAGTGGCGCGATCCTGCCTGAACAGTGATTACAAGACATCCATTTTCCCTAATGCTGCTGACTCATAATTGGATAAAGTTGCATTTTTAAGTGTTTTACTTTTTGTGCAATTTTTTTTTATCCAATTATTTTTTGCAATAGTTTTACAAGGAGAGAAAAAATAATATAAACACAAAAAAAAGTCAAGCGCAGCCACCTATAATTGTATAAAACGCTGTGATCATTGCCCCGATTCCTTGATAATTGTATGTGTGATAATGTCGGCCGCAGGTTGGGGCGAGGGTGCAGTGAGGTGATGAATGAATCCTCATTTATTGCCGTATCTAAAGACTTGTAGAGCGGCAGTTCCAGATCTCGGCTTGTATCCTGACACCCGGTAAAGAAGATTGATGCCCTGGTACATTTTTTGTATTAATCTTGCTCTCCTATCTGCTCTAAAGAGACAATCTGTCTTTGTGGTCCCTGGTCGAGGGAGACGGGAAAAAAATAAGAAAAAAAATATTCTGCTGGTGTCGTCTCATTGTCCAGAACGAGTCGTTATCCATCATTATTTTTTGTCAATTTGATTGGAATTTCTGGGGAAGTAGATGAATTGGTGGAATCTGAATATTATTGAGAGAGTCATAAAAGAGACCGGATTATGAGCTGAATGCTGACAAGTTCATCAGCGGCCGGACAACAATTCCTTAACGACTCTTGTCTCCTTGTCTGACCTCGCTGCACCATGATAAAAAAGTCAAGATTTTTTTATGTACTAAGATGTTTTTTTTTTTTTTTCCCGGGAGGCGGTCAAGTATCAATCTAGATCTCCGATGAGATTGTTCCGAAGAATGTGCATCCTCTTTCATATATTTATCAGCTAGACAAGGGAGACGGGGCCATTAAGATGATGTTATTCCTATAAAGTGACGCATTTCAGGTTTAGTTTTTCTCTCTTTTTAAAGCTCACTTTGTTACTGTATGTAACGGTAATTCTCTTGTCTGTTTGTAGCCGACAGAACGAAAACTTTAAAGGAAAGTTCCATTTTTTTACTCTTTTCATTCATCCAGCACTGAGACTTAAAGGATTATTCTCGAAATGGCTTAATTGTTTGAGGAACCCCCCATGAAACTTCATGTAGAAAGCTACGCCCGGCCAGCACTTGATTCTCAGAGGCAGTGAGTTCTGGGTCATGTAACACCAGTTCTGATAACAGGTGATGGTTTTAGAGGTGGACCTGCCTCTAAATGACATTTATGGCATATTTTGTGGGAATCCCACTATGACCAACTTTGCTAAAAGTCATAATTCAATTTTTTTTTATTGTTTTGTGTCTTCAGCTCTCGCGGAGACCCATGTGTCACCATGGTTTCAGACTACAAACAAAGCATTCGGTGTAGTCAGACTCTGCAATTTAAACTCTGGTTCATTTGTTCCTTTATTTCTAGCAATCATACATTTAGTAAGATAAAAAGTAGGCCACCGATCGATGTCTACAGCCATGAAGTTATGTAGAAACCTTGGACCCAAGACGGATATTGTAAAGTTGCTTCATTTATTGATCCACATCAAAGAGCATCTCTTGCTTTGTAGGTCCCGGCACGTTCATGCGATACTGGGGCAGTCCATTGACTTAACCATGGGGTAACGCTTCATTTCTCCTGTGGTGGCGCTGCAGTAGAATTGAACATTTGCTACTGGATCATCCACCCATTGATTGCTGGGGATGCTGGCATCCTTCTTAACAAAAATGGTTTGTATGGACAACTCTTAAGGCCCCCATGCACATTAATCTACCTGTGGCCGGATAACTTTCAGTTGCTGGGTTCCGACCATTATGGCTTCACCGATCCCAAGAACTGGGGCTGACTGAATGGAGCTGAGGTCAATCATGGGCACTTCTGTTCCACTTATTTTTAACGAGAGCGTTGGAGATTGCCTAGCACAGCACTTGGCTGATCTTCAGCACTTCTGTTAGAGTAAATGGATAGAAAGTGCGCATGATCAACTCTCTCTCCATTCACACGTTGTCGGGATCGGTGGGGACCACGGCGGTTGGACCCACAGGGATCAGAGATTTATCACCTATCCCATAGGTTGGCAATAACTTTAATACTTAAGAACACCCTTTGATTTATATATATATATATATATATATATATATATATATATATATATATATATATATATATATATATATATATATATATATATATATATATATATATATATATATATATATATATATACCGTATATATATTTATAGTTATAAAGATAGCTACCGGCTGAACAATTATTTGGTTGAGCGTTCAGCTTACAGTTATCTCTCCTGACTCCTCCATACACAGAAGCATTCAGCTCTGTGCTCTATATGATAGTCTCTGCCAAACTCCTCTGGCGGTGGCTTATCTCTCCTAAATCCGACATGCTGGCTCCTAATCTCTCCAACATAGTCTGTCAAGGAAGAATCGGGGAATCCTCCCCCCCCCCCCCCCCCATACACATAAGACTTGATGGCTGAGCCTGCTGATATCAGCATGTCCAGCCAATGTAAAGGTACCTTCACACGAAACGACTTTACAACGAGAACGACAACGATCCGTGACGTTGCAGCGTCCTGGATAGCGATCTCGTTGTGTTTGACACGCAGCAGCGATCTGGATCCTGCTGTGATATCGCTGGTCGGAGCTAGAAGTCCAGAACTTTATTTGGTCGTCAGATCGGCGTGTATCGTCGTGTTTGACAGCAAAAGCAACGATGCCAGCAATGTTAAACATGGAGCTAACGACCTTTGAGAACGATAAGTGCGTCACCGCTACGTCACAGGATCGCTCCTGCGTCGTTCTGGAGCTGCTGTGTTTGACATCTCTACAGCGATGTAAACAGCGACGCTGCAGCGATCAGATCGTTGTCGTTCTCGTTGTAGAGTCGTTTCGTGTGAAGGTACCTTTAGTCTCATGGGGGTCTTAAAAGTTGTCCACTTCATATAGGATTTGATGACTACCAGCATCCTCAACAATCGACTACCAGCATCCCCAACAATCGACTACACTTCTCTCCAGACTGTGAGTCCCAGTTTCCATATCTAGCTCATTAGGGATTCTGTACTTTATATGCCTCAAGTAACAGATGAAGTTCTCAAATCTACACTCGTCAAAAACCTCAAAATAACTTTTATTAAAAAATAATTTTCCTTGTTCATTCTGCATATTCAGCATTCAACTAAAATACTCCTGTGTCTTGTGGCTCCTTCTTTCACCTCTGGAGATTGCCAGCTGCTCTTTCAGGCAATAACATATTGGCAATTCATCCCCAGGGGGTCTCGCTACATATTTACTCATTGTTCCATGTGGACACAAGCCAACAAGTGTACATGGGAATACATAATCAATGTATCCTCAACTCCGCTAGTCAGACAGCCTGAACGTCAGACTCCAGTGGTGTGCTGGAGGAATTAGTTAATTGTGCAGGAGCGAGCAAATTAGTACAGTTATTGCCTGAATTATTTTTTTCTAGCTCTATCACTTCAGAGTTGTCGTACTTTGAGTTCTTATATAATGCACAGTTTATATAGCTTAATGGGTGGTGTTTTATTATACATCCCCTATTTGTGTGTTAGGAGGTACTAAAGGAGGGGGAAGTGAGAGCGTGCACAGCCTTATGGTACCCTTACACAGCAAGACCACTGAAAGAAAGGCTTACAATCATCAGCTGTATCCCAGTACCTTGACATACAATGGGTAAAATCGGAAGATAAGAAAATTAAGCCGCAAAATCCGCTGAAGACACAACTTTTACTTTGTCTACATACCCCGTTGAGACATATTATGGCTATGTGCATGAGCCCTTACTTTGCGCATACCGTACATTACATTACTGATCATAAGTTACATATTGTATTCTACTCCAGAGCTGCACTCACTATTCTGCTGGTGCAGTCACTGTGTACATACATTACATTACTGATCCTGAGTTACATCCTGTATTATACCCCAGAGCTGCACTCACTATTCTGCTGGTGCAGTCACTGTGTACATACATTACATTACTGATCCTGAGTTACATCCTGTATTATACCCCAGAGCTGCACTCACTATTCTGCTGATGTAGTCACTGTGTACACACATTACATTACTGATCCTGAGTTACATCCTGTATTATACCCCAGAGCTGCACTCACTATTCTGCTGGTGCAGTCACTGTGTACATACATTACATTACTGATCCTGAGTTACATCCTGTATTATACCCCAGAGCTGCACTCACTATTCTGCTGATGTAGTCACTGTGTACATACATTACATTACTGATCCTGAGTTACATCCTGTATTATACCCCAGAGCTGCACTCACTATTCTGCTGGTGCAGTCTCAGTGTACATACATTACATTACTGATCCTGAGTTACATCCTGTATTATCCCCCAGAGCTGCACTCACTATTCTGCTGGTGCAGTCACTGTGTACATACATTACATTACTGATCCTGAGTTACATCCTGTATTATACCCCAGAGCTGCACTCACTATTCTGCTGGTGCAGTCACTGTGTACATACATTACATTACTGATCCTGAGTTACATCCTGTATTATACCTCAGAGCTGCACTCACTATTCTGCTGGTGCAGTCACTGTGTACATACATTACATTACTGATCCTGAGTTACATCCTGTATTATACCCCAGAGCTGCACTCACTGTTCTGCATGTGGAGTCACTCTGTACGTATATTAATTATCCTGTTCTGACCCTTAGTTTTACTCTCCATTATACTTAAGAATTGCATTTTTAAGCTTCAGAGCTAAAATCTCTCATGCTTTCTTACTGGTATTGTCTGTACTGCACCTTTTCTAATATTAGAGAGGCGGGGAGATCACATTTGATAAAAATTACAAACCTAATTTCCAGACCTTTATCAAAGTAAATAAAATATCTATAAATCTTAAAGAGAGAATTAACAAACCATCTAACAATTGATTTTTTTTTTGTTGTTTTATAACTTTCCCTCCAGCACTGATACATTTCCCACATTTCTTTGTTATGATAATTCCAAACGTAAATTAAACGAAATAAATGGAAACCAGATAAAAATGATCAAACCAAGCCTTTTCCTCTTTGTTTTATGGAAAATCTAATACACTTCTGGATGTAAATTACTCTGATACATGAATTCTTGACAGTTTCGATGCTCTGGAATTATTAATCAAAGTAGTCAGCACCCGAGCAATTTTATAGGAGTTACCAGTCATCAAAAATGTATTAGCCAATAAATCAGCGAAACAGCCGGCTTGTTAATAGGCTGCTCCACGTGGAAGAACGCTTTGTGTGTTGCGATCCCGAATGTTTTCTTTGTGCTTTGAAGTAATTTGTGGCAGAAATATGAAGAGACTGTATTATATTTTGATTCCAGTCAATCACAGTAGTAATGACAGTGATCCAATTAGCAACTCGAGGGCATTAACTGGAATATTGATTAGACCAATGCATTCGAGACCTCCGAGATATTCCAAGAAGTCAATAAGTTTTATTAAGAAGATGGGATGCTTGGAACTCTGTAAATGCATGATACATAATTTTTAACATGTAAAGATGCAGAAATGGAAATACTGTAGATATTTATTATTTCAAGGTGATTTTTATTAAAAGGGTATTTTCAAGTTACCGTATATAAGTCGACCTGAGTATTAGCCGAGGCACCTAATTTTGCTTCGAAAAACTGGAAAAACGTATTAACTCGAGTATAAGCTGGGTAGGCATTGTCCTCTAATCCCTATTCTGGTATGCATGGCTCGTTATTCTTATCCTTGTCTGCATGGCTCCTTATTCCCATCCTTGTCTGCATGGCTCCTTATTCCCATCCTTGTATGCATGGCTCCTTATTCCCATCCTTGTATGTATGGCCCCCATTAGGAAAGCATAAAAAACCAAAAACATCCTACTTACCTTCCCTGTGCGCCCTCGCAGCATCTCGTTCCGGTTGCCAGCAGCTCCTGCGGCTGGGTGAAGACATGTCCCCGCTCATCAAGGTAATGAATATTCAATTCTCTCCACGCCTATGGGAGTGGAAAGAGGTGAATGTTCATTACCTTAATGAGCGGGGACACGTGATCGCCTGGCCACAGGAGCTGCTGGCACCGGAACTAGATGCTATGAGGGCGCACAGGGAAAGTAAGTAGGATGTTTTTTTTTTTTTTTCTTTTTATACTGGAAGTTGGTGGCTGTGGATGTAGTTGTGCGTGCTAAAAGAGAAATGAGTATTCATTGCCAGTGCAGTGAATATTCATTTATCTTTAGCAGCGGGTACAGGCTTTAGCCGCAGCCGCCAGCTCCTGCCTCCTGTTACCTGCTGCTCCCCCACCGTAAACTTGGACAATGACTCGTGTATAAGCCGAGGGAGGCATTTTCAGCACAAAAAATGTGCTGAAAAACTCAGCTTAGACACGAGTATATCTGGTATCTTTTGAGCAGGTCAGAGTTCTACTTTATGGTTTTTGGCAATGCAGGCTCTCCTCATTGAGTGACATTTGAGGTGAGTAGCAGAGCTGTAGTATCAGTAAAACTATAAAGCTCAAGTTCTGCTATAACACATGCAGCTATCACTGGTTTGTTCTGTATTTACACATAGAGATATCTGCTGTATAGAAATCTTTGGCTGGAGAAAGGTGGCTGGGATGTTAGGAGTTAACCCCTCTCCTGGTATGTAACTATTGCACACTCTTGGCCAGGGTCTGGAGACCAAGCTCCATGGAAATGAGCTGTACACTATGTAAAATAAAAGCCGTCATTCCAAGAGAACGCCAGCAGATAGAAAAAGCAAGTCAATTGCAAACTTGCTTATTTTCATGCTGTCTAATGAAACAAATGTAACCCCTTCACGACCTTGGATTTATATATCCATCATGGCGATTTTGTCTATGCGCACACAGTTGCCGCGGGGTGGTCAGCTGATATGCTGTTAAAACAAAAATTTTGGTGGTAAAAATTTAATTATTTATTTTTTCTTCACTGCCCAATGGTATAAAATTCTGTGATACACCTGTGGTGTCAATATGATCACTGCACCCCTAGATTAATTCATTGAGAGGTGTAGTTTGTAAAATGAGATCACTTATGTGTGGTTCTGCTGCTCTGGCATCTCATGAGCTCTCCCAGTGGGTCATGGCACGCGCAAACCAGAACAGTAAAATCTGCACTATAGTATGGCGCTTCTTTCCTTCTGAGCTTGGCACAGTGCCTGAAAAGTATTTCTCGATTACATGTAGGGTATTGGCGCACTCAGGAGAAATTTTTACAACAAACTGAGGCCCATTTTTTCCTATTAACCCTTATAAAAATTAAAAACTTGCAGCTAAAACAACATTTTAGTGGTAAAAATGTAATTATTCTTTCTTCACAGCCCCATGGTATAAAATTCTGAGAGGTCAATATGATTCCTGCACCCCTAGATGAATTCATCGGGGGGGGGGGGGCGTAGTTTTTAAAATGAGTCACTTATGGGGGGTTTCTGCTGTTCTGACACCTCAGGGGCTCTGCCATTGTGATATGGCATCCTCAAACCATTCCAGCAAAATCTGAAATCCAATACCGAGCTTCTCCCCTTCTAACCCTTGCACTGTGCCTCGAAAGTAGTTTTTGACCACATATGGGGTATCGTTGTACAACAAAAAAATTGCACAGCCAATTTGGGGGTCCATTTTCTCCTGCTTCCCTTGTGAAAATGAGAAAATTTGGGTCTAATACAACATTTTTGCAGGAAATTTTATTTATTTATTTTTTCATTTTTTCAAGGTGCTCACCACACACTAGATAAATTCCTTAAGGGGTCTAGTTTTAAGGGGTAATTTGTGCGTGATTTCCACTGTTTAGGCACATCAGGGGCTCGCTAAACGCAACCTGGCATACGCTAATGATACTAGCAAATTTTGCATTCAAAAACTCAAACCGCGCTCCTTCCTTTCCATGCCTTGCAGTGCCATACCCCTAAAAAGTAGTTTTCCTACACATTATTATTATTATTAGTTCCTGTGAAGCACCTGGAGGATTAATATAATTCTTCAGTGCTGTTTTGAGCACTTTGAGGGGTGCAGTTTTTAGAATGGTGTCACTTTTGGGTATTTTCTGTCATATAGACCCCTCACAGTCACTTCAAACGTGATTTGGCCCATAAATAAATGGTTTCGTAAATTTTGTTGGAAAAATTAAAGGTGGCGAGTCTTGTCCTCAAATGCTATTAACCTGCAGATACAGGGTTAATCTGCATGCAAGCAGCGTTCTAATGTTGCCCAACCACTGTACTATAAGTACAGCTACTTGGAAAAAATTAATTTATATCTTCCGGGAGCTGCCAGCTTTCAGTCATAGAGGTGTGCACGGAGTGGCTACAGTCACCGCTCACAGCACCGTGAGTTGTGGCTGTAACAACGCCCGGCACTTTTATTAACTTATCACTGTTCACAGATGTGGCAGATCGGTGGCTGCTGTGACCGAAGACTGGTGTCGCTTCAGGCACGCCTCTATAACTGAAAGCCGGCGGCTCATCCGGAGGAATAAAGTTTATTTTCTCCCAGACGTTGCACTTTCAGTAAGGTGGCCGGACAGTGTTGTGATGCTATTGACCCTTTATCTGCAGGTAAATAGCATTTGGGGACATTACTTTTTAAAAGGTTTGAGTTAAGTTAATAAGGCATCACCTAGCAGTAGGACTGTGAATAACTTATTGATTGCTGGGACCCGACACTCCATTCACACTATATGGGGCTGCTGGAGATAGCGGAATACAGCGCTCGCTCGACTTTAAGTCCATTCAATCAGGTCTCTTCTAAGTCGTTCTTGGTATCAGTGGGGGTCCCAGCAGTTGGACTTTCAGCGATCTATATTATTCCCTGTCCTATTGATAGGAAATAACTTATTAACTTGGTACAACACTCTCTTTTAGTTTTCAATTTTTAAAGCCGCTTAGACTGGTAAAAACAATCAGATGAACAACCTCTTTAAAGTCCCAAAAACCCTGTGACAGGTTCATACATAGAAATCATGGGGCCCCATAGCAGGAGTTCTATTTGCCCTCCCAATACAGTATGATCCCAACTATAACCACCACAAAGCTCTCTATGCAGTATAATGGGCCTACATACATTATAATGGCCCCACGCCTCACCACACTGTATTATGGACACCACTAGCCCTCCACACAGTATAATAGACCCCACACAAACCTTCACTTTATATAATTGCTTGCATACAGTATAATGGCCCCCACACAGCCCTCCATAAAGTATAAAAGCTCCCACATAGCCCTCCAAATATTATAATAGCCCTAGATATAGGGGCACCATAGTCCTCCATATAGTATACTGCCCTCCCCATAGTACTCCATATATTCTACTTCCTTCCCCATAGTCCTTCAAATAGTATAATGCACTCCCTATAGTCCTCCATATAGTATAATGCACTTCACAGTCCTCTATATAGTATAATGTACCCCATAGTCCTCCGTATAGTATAATGTACCCCCATAGTCTTCCATACAGTATTATGGCCACTGCAATATTAAATACTGATTAAAAAAAATATGAAATACTCTAAGTATTATAATTGCCCTCACACACACCGTCAGATATAATAGCCCTCCATATGGTATAAGGGATCCCATAGTCGTTCATATAGTATATTGCACTCCCCATAGTGCTCCATATAGTATAAATCACCCCATAGTCGTTCATATAGTATATTGCACTCCCCATAGTGCTCTATATAATATAATGTACCCCCATAATCTTCCATACAGTATTATGGCCACTGCAATGTACTCACTGGTTTAAAAATAAAAAAAAATAACAATACTCACACTTTTCCTTGTTCCCCCATGTTTCCAGTCTCTTCAGCGAGCGTTCTGTAGCATCGCACGTCTCGGCGCAGCACCAAGGAAGAATGATGGAGGCGGAAGCGTCACCTGATAGCTCCCTCTTTCATCATTACTTTCAACTGTATCGGCAGCCAGAATGTTGATATAGGTGAATGATAGGAGGGGCGGTGCCCTCACAGGCCCTATAGCGACCACATGGCTTGCCGAAATTGCCAGTACGCCACTGTCCTGTGAAGACCCTTGCGATGACTGTGCCTTAATGGTGGAATTCCCTCAATGTATTTTTCAGAGAGCAGAGTGTCTGCAAAAAACTGTCTGTATATATGTGTGATTTTTAATATACGCTACGTTGTGATTCCCCCCTTCATTGGTAACATTTAAAGAAGTAGTCCCGTGTTAGACATTAATGGCATTTTTATATGATATGTAATACATGTCTGACAACACTGGCTATTTCCAGAACTCTCACTGAAGTGTATGAAGAGAACCGCGTATGTGCCACCTCTCTATTAACAGCAGCACAAAACCTATTTCTTCTTCTGTACATTTTTGGCTCCCAGATGTGAGACCTGCATCTATTAGACATTTATGGATAATCCGGCGGCTAAATGTATGGGATCAGAGTACCCCTTTAAGGGAGGAATTTCCCACCCTGAGATGACCGCCCTTTGCCTTAGTTATCTTCTGTCTAGGACAGGTACAGACGAGCAAGTGTAATCATAGTGTGATCCGATTCTCTCTGATGAGAAGATGGAGAAAAAAATGTCTCCATCTTCTCCATTGTGTCAGTCCATGGAAATCGCACTGCAAGCTAATGTTTTCCACAGACTCGTTGACTTGCATGGCCGAGTCCGATCTGATTCTTTTGTCTTGTCTGCTCGAACCCTAATGATGAGGTCTACATACCACCTATCTTTTCGCCCTCCTTGTATGGTCTTTCTAGCCCGAGTTGTTAAACTTCTAGAAAAGCAATAGAAATGGTTAATTTAGGCTCTACACTAATGTGTTGTTGTATAATAAATGGGCTCCTTCTCCAGATTAACACTCGCTTAAGTAGAAAATCCTCTTCCAAAACATTTGACGCTGAGCCTTTTTTTCACGGAAAAGAAACTCGACTTCTCTTTGAAAAGCGCCAACGGCTTCTTTTATGTCACTTCTTATGTTAGGTGATAAAAAGAAACAAATAAATAAAAAGCCATCAACTTATTAAATCCATCACACGGTAGTAAAAGGGCCGCAACGCAATATTATTAGTGCTCGCCTGACAGCCAGACTAATTACAGTTCATAACTACAGCGGATGTGTTGAAATGTGTAGCATGCTCCTGGACAGGTGTTAATAAGCACAGAGACTTGACGTGCAAGGTGATAAAACGAGGAGCACATCGGCGCTCTCCACGGCGGGTGATAGAAATATTCTGCAGCGAGATGGCCCTGTTGGGTGGGCGGGGGGGGTACCATGATTTTAGAACTGTGTGAAACATTAATTAAAAAACTGCCGCGATTACCAAAAAATATTTCGAGAACATATAAGATATAGATATATGTATGTATGTATGTGTGTGTGTGTGTGTATATATATATATATATATATATATATATATATATATATATTTATTATAATTTTTTCTTTTTTTTTTAGTTTTAGTAAGTTCCTTATCGTTTGCCTAAAACCACTACATTTTTTCGAACCCTACGTAGAAAACAGATCGATGTAGTTCCTACGATAACAGTGAACGCCTGGGGAAGCCGCATCTGGCTATACGTTTTACCTCCAGCAAGGAAGGGAAGACCATGTGGTTTTCAAGGAAAAATTAAGACATTGCTGCTTTCGTTCTGAAACTTCACTCAAATCTGTCCAATGGTCGTGTCTAGTGTTGCATCTAAGCTCCATGGCCGTAATGTGACTGAGCTAAAATGCCACGCAACACCATGGACAGGAGATGAGTGGCAGCAAGGTTCAGAGGTGTCCGGCAGCGGCTTTTCTCCCCTATAAGTGAACAGATTGGTTGTTGAATTTCTGATTCCCCGATTCTTCTCTCCCCTGATGACACTTATCGGGGAGAAACTCTGCACATCAGATGTTCAGGCGGTCTCCCCAAAATTTACAAGTTTGGACGACATTCATGCAATGTGTAACGGCACCTTAAGGCCATATTTTACAGTCGAACAATTCCTGGCTGGACTGCAGGTTTCCTGACTAGGCGTACAGTATATGAGGGTAGGATACCTGCGATCGGGCCCCAAATTATTGTCCACACATGGACCGTAAAATAAGGATGTTTAGTTCTAGCCTACTCCTTCACAGAACCATCAAGTGGTGAATGTCCTCTGTATAGGAGCCATTGATTATTACGATCTGCTACCCTATGATTGCAGAACATTTTTAGAAAATTTGAAATTCGAAACTAGGTCAAATGTTCATTAAAATTAATTGAACTTTTTTTATATATATATATAATTCTGCGTCTTGCGCATCTTTGTATTCTGCTGTCATGACTACATAAAGTTCCCTCCAGATTTTCTATTAGAATATTTCCTAAAAATAATTCCATTCCAACAAATGTATACATATGGTGATCTTTTGAATTTGATATCATGCTGATTTTAATCCATGTGCCAAGAAAATCCAGACTAAATATATATCGCGGGGCTTTTGCTGTTTTCTCGGTACATCCGCATAGTAATATCTGTGTATCCTGCAAGATGTTTTGTATTATTGTTTAAAGGGACACTCCAGGCAAAATGGATGCCAAGTGCAGGGCCCAAGGTGGTGCACAGGCATTTTAAGGGTATGTGCAAATGACGTCTTTTTCAGGTGGATTCCTCCTGAGAAAGCGTTCATAAAAACAAAATTGCCAGAAAGAATGAATCTTCTGACTTGAACATTCTTCGGGCGTCTTGAATAGCAAACAGGCAGCTCTCCAACAACAGCGAGACATGCAGCCGCGGGGACTCGAACATGTTATCCAAGCACATCGAAGATACTCTATCACCCGAGCATACTTTGATGACACGTTCGCTCATCACAAGTATCTACTACACTAAGTTTTTTAAAACAATGAGGGTGCCAGAATTAAGAAAAAAAAAACATACTTGCCTAAAGAACCCTTCTGTGCAATATTGCTGTTGGTGTCCACAGGTCTCAAAGCTTTCTCTTCCGGGATTGTCTGCAGTGGTCACGCAAACAGTAGCCACATTCAGTCTAATCTGGAATAGATAGTCTGCTGGCGTCTTCATTCAGTTCAGCTGGAAAGTGATCACTGCAGCCAAGTAGTGTTTGGCTGCAGCGGTCAACTGACACCGCAGCCACCTAATTACTCATTCACACGTCCAGTTTTTGCGTACGAGTTCTATCTTTGATTCTCACGAAAAATACTTGTACCTGTAGCCATTCACATGTCCATGATTTTTTGCAGATCGAGTGGTCCACGAAAAATCGCGGAGACATGTCCAATTTTGATCTGAGTGTCGGGTCAGAATCGGCAATGTAAGCAATGTAAGTCAGGGAGTCCGTCAGAAGAGAGAATGTGTAGAAATTTTTTTTTCTTCTAGATGGATGAGAAAAATGGATGACAAGCTGACCAGAATAATTAGTCTGTTTTTTTCGTACTTGGAAAAATGAGAAAATGTGTGAATAGGGCCTGAAAAGGAAACCGGAAGACAGATGCAGCAGTCCGGAGGAGCAGCGGCGGTGCAGTTGATAAATGTTTTTCTTTATTTTTAAATTTTATTTTAGCAATGCTTATTTATTTTTATTTTTTTTTAAATCTTAACAGTGGTGAAAACCTTTTTACAGGGTAATTGGCCTATCTTCCAGTGACTCTGAGCGCATTAGCCATAATTTCAAGACGCCTTGTAAGTGAGCCGCCGCGTTCCTTGCGGTGCCAGTAGCTTTCATGGAGCAGGGCAGTATCCTTCAATATTAGTTTCCTGTACCTGACATTGAGCCGCACTTTCCGTTGAGCTTTCATGCCGTCTGCCCGTCGTTGCCCCACTGACAGCTTCTTGTAATTTTCCAGCTAATGGCTCGTAATCATTATTTGCCGACAGGTGAGCGTCCTGCTGCTCCTGTTCAGCTCCCGCGCCAGATGGAGTCAGATGGCAGCTTTCCACAGAAGCGGCAGCATTTCATTTTGCACACGTAGAAGCTTGGTAACTTTTCAACTGGCAATTAATTAAGGGTCCGCGATAATCCGCTAACCTGAGCCTTTGCCGTTTGTTTCATCGTTTGTTTGCATTTCTTTACGCCTTTTTTTTTGTTTGGCTAAATTGCAGTTCCCTCTCGGTAATCAGAACCGAGCTCGGTGTTTTGTCTTCATTTTCTTTTGTTTTTGTTTTTTTTTTCTTCCTTTTCTTTTCGGGTTCTCGCTCACGATTCTGCGTTTTATTTTAAGAAATTTAATGGGGTGAGCTATTGTTTGCTTAAGTAGATCTAAAGGGCCGTTAACCTCAATTATCTGCGGTACATGCATTATGGTGACTGCTTAACTGATTCATTGCTGGCTCGTACTTGTAGGAGAGGTGGGTAAAAATCATCAGATTCGAGTTAATAGTATTTGTTTTTGATTTTTTTTAAGTGTTTTTGGTACTGCGCTTTTCCCATTTGTTTTGTTTTTATGCTGTTCGTATCACTTTTTTTTTTTTTCCCTCAATCAGTGCAGTCTTTACCTAGACCCGTGCCATATAAAGGCATTTATAACCCAAAATGTCCCATAGTAAAAGAATGTATGCATTTCTGTTATATGGAATATTAAACTTTATTGCATTATTCCATCTATTGTATTTTTTTATTTTTATGTTTTACTGACATTTATGGTCTTTTGGCAAATTTAACCCTATGCTTATTGAGCATGCATCCTACGGTGAGCATTGCTTTTTCTGGCATACGGACGTAATTTCAGTACCCCACATTATGAGACCACCAACGTCTGACAGAGATACTTGGATCGCCATGCATTGGAATGGCCGCCATTTAGTATAAATTTTGGAAATGAGCAGCCTTACGCTATAAGACAGTAGCAGTTATTTTTTTTCTTAATCCTTTGCAACACCCGTAACAGCAATAACCCTATATTCTGCAATAATTAATTGAGCATTTGCCTATTGTATTCCTGCTATTATCGGTCTTGTACCTTTTAATAAAACTTGGCCGTGTTTCCTTACCGCAGGAACAGGTGAGGTTTTTTTTTTTTAACAATACAGCATTATTCTACCCATATAGCAGAGTTCAACATATTCAACATAGTCTCCAGTAATAAATGTTCCGAATGTACACGGCCACCGCGGCTATAAATCACTGCGCCATAATGCAAAAAAAAGAGTTGGCATACATCATGCTGACACCAGGCAGGGACCATTTTTTAGTATTCTGCTTCATCGGTGGAGCCTGAGCTGAGGCCGGGACCAGACCTCAACCCTACAGCTCAGATCTGTCGACATTAAGGCTGTAACTGACTGCTGACACCAGTTATAGGGGTTGAATTAGGACAACCCACTGGTCTAACACCCTATGGCTGTGGTGGGAAAATAAATTGCCGAGGAGCCACATGAGACCCAGACTGTTGCCGAGGCCGAACCAATGGGCTGAAATTAATTCTGCTCAATACCAATATTAACATATTAGTTATAATTATTTAGATTAATATTAATTGTACCACTTAATACTGAGCAGAATAAATATGTAGACATCCCCCTATATACCATAAGAGCCCCCTATATACAGTATGAGCCCCCACATAGCCTGCTATATACAATTTGAGCCCCAACATAGCCCCCTATATGAGGTATGAGCCTCAACATAGCCTCTATGTATAAAGAGTCCTCACATAGCCTCCTATATACAATGAGTCCTCTTATATGCTGCGTGAGCCCCACATAGCCTCCCTATATACAGCGTGAGCCTCCACATAGCCTCCCTATAAACATGAGCCTCGCATAGCCTCTTGTATACAGCGTGAGCCCCACATAGTCTCCTATATACAGCATGTGCCCCACATAGCCTCTTATATACAGTATGAGCCATCCTATATGCAGTGAGTCCCTCATAGCCTCCTTATGTACAGCATGAGACCCACATAGCCTTCTATATACAGCATGAGCCTCCATATAGCCTCTCTATAAACGAGAAACCCCACATAGCCTCTTACATACAGTATGAGCCATCCTATATGCAGTGTGAGTCCCACATAGCCTCCTTATGTACAGCATGAGACCCACATAGCCTTCTATATACAGCTTAAGCCTCCATATAGCCTCTCTATAAACGTGAACCCCACATAGCTTCTTATATACAGTGTGTGCCCCACATAGCCTCTTATATACAGTGTGTGCCCCACATAGCCTCTTATATACAGTGTGTGCCCCACATAGCCTCTTATATACAGTGTGTGCCCCACATAGCCTCTTATATACAGTGTGTGCCCCACATAGCCTCTTATATACAGTGTGTGCCCCACATAGCCTCTTATATACAGTGTGTGCCCCACATAGCCTCTTATATACAGTGTGTGCCCCACATAGCCTCTTATATACAGTGTGTGCCCCACATAGCCTCTTATATACAGTGTGTGCCCCACATAGCCTCTTATATACAGTGTGTGCCCCACATAGCCTCTTACAGTGGGGAAAAAAGTATTTAGTCAGCCACCAATTGTGCAAGTTCTCCCACTTAAAAGACGAGAGAATTTGACATCATAGGTAGACTACAACTATGAGAGTCAAAATGAGAAAACAAATACAGAAAATCACCTTGTCTGATTTGGCAAGATTTATTTAGCAAATTATGGTGGAAAATAAGTTTTTGGTTACCTAAAAACATGCAAGATTTCTGGCTCTCACAGACCTGTAACTTCTTCTTTAAGAGGCTCCTCTGTCCTTCACTCATTGCCTGTAGTAATGGCTCCTGTCTGAACTTATCAATTTAGAAGACACCTGTCCACAACCTCAAACAGTCACACTCCAAACTCCATTATGGTGAAGACCAAAGAGCTGTTGAAGGACACCAAAAACAAAATTGTAGCCCTGCACCAGTCTGGGAAGACTGAATCTGCAATAGGCAAGAAGCTTGGTGTGAAGAAATCAACAGTGGGAGCAATAATTAGAAAATGGAAGACATACAAGACCACTTATAATCTCCCTCGATCTGGGGCTCCACGCAAGATCTCACCCCGTGGGGTCAAAATGATCACAAGAACAGTGAGCAAAAATCCCAGAACTCACCCTATATGAGTCAATAAGTGGTGAGCCAGGTAACACCAATTGTCAATTTATCATTTCCAGGAGGAATAATAGAGCGATATCCCAGAACTTTCAAGAGAATGACATTTCTAGAACAGACATTTCAGGAGAACTCCTCTTTCATGGAAACTTAGTATTTTCCATGCTTTTCACATCTAAGCCCAGAGCGCCATAGGTGATCTTACTGTTTGCCTTTTCCCCACATTTCTACCCCATGTGCAATAGTATGTGCAGACATGTATATGGGAAGGTAATGCGCTGATCTACTCTACATCTTATGGGACGAGACGGCCTGTCATTTACACGCCATGAATAAGTCATGATTTTTCATATCTGCAGGTTATCATATATTTACCTGGAAAAGTACTCTCTCACCATGTAAATTATTGTTGTTTTTTTTTTTTATTTAATTTCTATCCGTTTTCCATCTATCATCTTCAGACGTTATGTTAACTGCTTGTCCTTTATCAAAAGAAAAAAGATTATTTCTTGAGTTATCAACAGAACGTCCATATTAATGTGAAGAATAATCAACCATTTTATTGTCAAACCCACAGCCTTATTTATTTATTTGTTTATAGGTTTGAATAATGCATAAGAATATTTTATTTTATAGGTTGTATGAATATGAACGTTTGCTTTTTCTGGCAAAAATAATTTTTAATACATTTACTGGCTTGAATAAAAGACTCGGGTCAGTCAAGTACAATCTATAATCCTGCTGTTTTGATTTCGAGGAAGGCAAAAACCACAAGATATGGATGTGTACTGTCCCATGTTACTGGAAAAATTCCTTCGAAACTCCAACTATGGATCAATGTTCCAGAACTTTGGTCCCTGTCTTTTAATACTATATCTATCTAGAAAGGCATCCGGGCCCTCCTTGAACTTGTTTAGTGACTTGACCGTTACAACATGATGTGGCATAACGTTAAATATTGTCCCTGCTCTTTCAGTGAAGAATCCATACTTTCATAGTTCTTACAGTAAAGAATCATCATCTCATTATTCATACAGTAAATAATCATGGCTGTACAAACAGTGAATAATTCAGATTTCACTGCTTGTACAGTAAAGAACCCGTAGTCTAACTGTTCATACAGTAAAGAATTCATAGTTTCACTGCTCTTACAGGAAATAATCCATACTGTTTGTACATTAAAGTATCTATAGTTTTACAGCTCGTACAGTGAATAATCCTTGGTCTCACTGTTCATACATTGAAGAATCCATATCTCACTGCCCATACAGTGAGGAATCCATAGTTTTGCAGCTCTTACAGTGAAGAATCCAGTCTCACTGCTCTTACAGTAAAGAATCCATGATCTCACTGCTCTTGCAATAAAATCGTACTTTCACTGTTCGTACAGTAAAGAATTTGTAGTCCCACTGTTCATACAGTAAAGAAATGATAGTTTCACTGCTCTTACAGGAAAGGATCCATAGTTTAACTGTTTGTGCAGTGAAGTATCCATAGTTTTACAGCTCGTATAGTAAAGAATCCATAGTTTCAGCGCTCTTACTGTAAAGAATCCATAGTTTCACTGTTTGTACAGTGAAGAATCCATAGTCTCACTGTTCACACAGTAAAGAATCTGTCTGTGATTATTGAAAGTTTCCACTAGATGCAGAGAATGTCCCCTAGTCAATGTTGCCAGCCTAGGTGTAATAAAAATCATTAGAAGGATCTTTGTACTATCCATTTATATATTTGTACATTGAAGAAAACTAAGGTTTAGGGGAATTCTTACTGCAAACTGAATAACACTAAGTTTTGATAACCCGTTTTCTGCAGTGCACCCATTCTCTTAATGACCTTGGTCGCTCTTCTCTGCGCCCCCTCTAGTTCCGCTATGTCTGTCTTAGAATTCTGTATACAATTCTGGACTCCAGTGTATAAATATGGCCACATTAGTGACCTGTATACAGGAATTATTGCATCTCATTTTATTAACCTTGGCAGCAGCTGCCTGGCACTGGTCACTAAAGCGGAGTTTGCCGTCCACCCGTACACCCAAGTTTTACCCAGTGTTTTACCATTTAGTACATAATTATACTTTTTGTTTCCTTGACCCAAGGGCACGTCCTTACATTAATCTACGTTAAACTTCAATTGCCATTCCTGCGCCCGAGCCTCCAGCTTCCCCAGATACCTCTGTAATATTAAATTATCCTCCTCTGTGTTGATTACATTGCAGAGATTAGTATCATCCGCAGATATCTGTTAATGCTAATATTCTGTAAGCCCTCAGCAAGACCATTAATAAACATGTTAAATAGTACGTTATTGGATTGTTAGAAAAAATTCTTAATTTGTTAGCAATTAACATTGCTTACTTATTTTGAGTATTGCTTTTGCCCATATTTATTAAGAATCCAGATGATGAGTGTAGACCGGAAAAGAGCACAGTCTGGAGATATTCATATTCTTTTCCTTGCGTTCGGGTTGAAAATGTCAGATTGCTGCTATTCCTTTATTGCCCGGCAGTAAATGTGCAGCACAGACTGGCACATATCTTAGAGTGAAATTGTGACATTACATATATAAACCAAGCAAGTAATATAAATCCGATAAAGTAAAGCTATAGAGGACATTTCGACCCATCCCAGATCTTTGTCAAGAGTCGCTGAGACTGACAAGGTGGTAGGTATAGAGGCGTAGGTTGTTAACCCAAATGCAGAGCGGTGGTGTGGGGTAAGTAGGCGCATCCGGGCTCACAATCTCTGTTCTAGTTCATTCGAAAGGTGTTGGATGGTGTTGGGGTCAGAGCTCAGTGTGGCCGGTCATGTTCTTCCACCAAACTCCCCCAACCATATCTATAATGACCTTGTGCACTGGGCACAGTCATGATGAACAGAAAAGGACCTTCCCCAAACCGTTCCCACAAAGTTGGAAGCTATAATTGTCCCAAATGTTTTGTTTGTTGAATCATTAAGATTTCACTTAAGTGGAAGTCAGGAGCCAAGGCCGACCCTGAAAAACAATCCCATAGTAGTATCTCTCCTGCACCACTTTACAGCTGGCAGTCCAATGTTTGCGTGCAGCTGCTTGGCAATGGAAGTCCGAGCTATGTAGCTCCCGGCATGGACACAGTGTTTGTGCAGATGTTCATACCAGAGGAGGTTTGGACTCTGCAGTTATGGAGTTTGCAGAGCCTTGGGGACTTGTACGCCCTCTACTTCTCAGCACTTGATGACCCCTCTGTGTAACGTTTACGTGGCCTCCACTTAGCGGCTGAGATGCTGCAGTTCCTTTCACTTTTCAATAAGGTCACTCACAGGCGATGATGGAATACTCAAGATGGAAGAAATGTCATGAACTGATATCGTTCTGGAGTTAAAAGGCGTTTGTGCTTAAAATCATTGTCTTCTGTTAACCATAACAATGACATAAAAAGGCTTTACAGGCAAGGACATTTCTGTTTGAAAGATTGCCCTTAAATTATCCATTTAAGGGATCATCAAAAACTTTAAAAAGATGTTCAATTATTGTGAAGAAGTCTTCAGGGCGCCCAAGAGATTCCAGCAAGTGCCATCACTATCTCTTAAACAGTATTCGACTATAGGATCAGTTCAACACCAGGGCTGAGCTTGCTCCGGTATGGTAGCGGGTATCTGCACTCACAGTTGAGCAAAGGCTTTTGGAGGCTGATCTGGTGTCCAGAAGAGCAGCAAAGAAGCCATTTCTCTTTAAAAAAAAAAAAAAAAAAAACATTCTGCAGGAAGTACAGGGATTGTACTGCAGAAGATGGGGGTATAGTTATTTTCTAAGATTAAGACCCCCTTTTAGACTGTCTAAGACATCTGAAGAATGGTTGTCCAGAGAAGAAAAGGTGTACACTACCATAAGTCCTGTGTTTGCCAACAGTAAAGCATCCTGAGACCATTCATGTGCTGGGTTGTGTTTCATCCAAGTGCATGCCATGAATAAAGAATGGGATCTAAACATCCTCCCAGAGCAATTATCTTGCGTTCGTCCAACCATCCAGGAGCCCATTGGTTATGAAAAATGTATATATATATATATTTTTTTTTTTAACTTTTTTCTTATTTTTTTTTTATACAAGTCTCTTACTGCCGTAATAAATCTGACCTGTAGAATCATGTTCTGACTTCATTTTTACCACTCAATGAACACGAGAAAAACAAAACCCGATACAATGGAACAATTGCATTTTTTTCCCACCATTTCACCATACTTGGTCCTTTTTAATTTTTTTTATGTTTTCAAGTATGTTATATTCTAAAATGAATGGGGTTACTAAAAAATACAACTCTTGGGGGGTGTCTACGCTAAAATAAAAACATTATGAATCTTGGAAGAAGGAAAGGGAAAAAACAAATGAAGGCTCGAAACAAAAAATTGACAGTAGCATGAAGGGATCAAAATCTGCACGAGAACAACTAGCATGTCGGCACTTCACACTCCTCACTCTGCGTCAGTGTTGGTTCTTTACATACATTTACATATCAGTAAGTGTACAGTATCTGGTAGGGTACTTACCTGGTTAGTAGTCGTATCCCGGTAAAGTTTACTGCTCTATAGCATCGATGGGAGATGAAGCTTTTTGACAGATTTTCTCTCCGGAGAGCTTAGCGCAGATGAAAACATCTCCAGCAATAAAGCTTTATGTGCGGGTCTTACCTGTTGGGGCTCATCCATCAGCAGATGACATATCAAGGATCTCGCTGTTGGCTTAGTTAATATATGGTGGAAATATAGGAAACGTTTGTACCCCTCTGAATTTACAGCCGAACCTTTCATAGTCTTCCTTGCGCTTTCTCATTTTAAACCAATATACATGTCACATATTTCTTTAAGAAAATAGACATCATCTCGCTTTATTTTATTTCGTGTGTTTGCCCATGGTGAAGTCTTTATAGATGGATCCAAGATCTGCGGAGAAGAACCCAACCACCATTAACCTCTTTACAGCAAGCGAAAAACTATATAGCTGTAAGGGATGCATAGGATGCATTTCCATCCTAGCTCCGGAACCTGAGGATGCCCAAAAAGTCCTTCTGTCCTCAAATTCAGAGACCAATAATGTAAGACCGGCTTCACACATCCAAGTCTCATGGCCTACAGACAGACTGTGATTTCCGGACTGGTCGCAAGGCCTGAACTCATCAGATTCATAGACATATATGAGGCCAGTTCGAAAATGTGTGTCCAGAATAGGTTACCTAGGCGTTTGAAGACGGCTTCAATTATGATTGTGGCCCTTGGACTTTTAAGTTGTACCTCTGAGAATATAGCAAGACTGATTAAAGGAGTTATCCTCATAGAATAGGTCATCACTATCACATTGGTGGGGATTCCACACCCATTGCTCCCACCAATAAGCTGCTCTCGCAGTGGCCGGATGTGACTAGTGTACACAGCCACTCACTGTAATGGTCATACTCAGGTACTACAGCTTAGTTCCTATTAAAGTTAATGTGATCTGAGCTTCAGTGCCAGAAAATAACCACTACACAGTGTATGGAGCTATGCTGTTCCACCTATGTACACTAGTCACATCCGGCTGCCAATGGTGCAGATCACCACTCCTCGCTGGGGCTGCTAATGGTAGGGCCACACCAATCGGTGCACACTCATCTGATTGCTTATTCTAACGATATGTCATCAATATCTTACCAACGGACAACTCCTGCAAGCTGAGGGACACTAAACGGTGAACTATTATTTATGGGGTCTTATTGACATGGAGGGGAAAAAAAAATACATATTAGTCATTTTGCAATGGACTTTACTTGAGGGTTTTTTCTGGGAGAGGGCTAATTTACATTCCTTGTTTTTCCCATGGACCATTGCTAATAAGACTCCACACACAGATGGTCTTCATAAGGACGACATGCTTCTTCACAGTTTAGTATCCCTCAGCCTAAGAGCTTCAGGGCCTCAATCCTCATTTGTATTTCTCCTCTCTAAATTTAAGGGCAGAGGGACCTTTCCAGAATCAGTACTGCCCAAACATTTTGCCTGCAATTTTCACAAAGTCACAGACGACCTCTGATATCTTTGTTTTTTTCTTATTTTCTGAGACATTTTGAGGCTTCGAGTTAAAATTCTCACGTGCATGGGGGAGTCAGGAAAGATAACTCCCGGCCGAATGATTGCTTGGCTGATAGCCATTGCTTGTGTATCGGGGCCTTTTAGTCTGGAGTTGCAATACTTGTAACTTAAAGATCATCTCACAACCACTTTGAGAAGAGAGGGTGTTCATCTGAATTGATACTCGTTACATTTCTCTGCATGAGACCTGAAAGTCTCTCTTGTGATGGAAGTCATCGTCCCACAGAGGAGCCTAACCTAGGCCAGGTGACCAACAGATGCATCAGTAATAAAGATGATCAAACGTGTTAGGCTAAGGAGTTATCAGTGCATGCCCGGGTGCTATCCGAGTGTCTTCGGCGTGCTCGAATACTATGTTCAAGTCCCTGCGGCTGCATGTCTCGCGGCTGTTCGACAGCCGCAACACATGCAGGGATTGCCTAAGAGTAGTCCCTGCATGTGTTGCAGCTATCGAAGAGCCACGAGACATGCAGCCGCGGGGACTCTAACATATTTTTCCGTTAGCACATGAGCATGCTTGGTTATCACCTTATCGGAGCACGTTCGCTCATCACTAATCATTAACTATATTACTCTATGCCATCTGAGATGATGATTTATACATCACATGGGACTGGTCTTTCATTGAAGCGTACTTACCGGACATCTTCCCCCTGGCTTATCCTGTATCCGGTCCTTAAGTCTTGAGTTGCGACTGGTCTTTCGTTGAAGCCTACTTACCGGACATCTTCCCCTTGGCTTATCCTGTATCGGGGCCTTTAGTTGCAACCGGTCTTTCATTGAAGCCTACTTATCGGACATCTTTCCTCCCTAGCTCATCCTGTATTGGCGCCTTTAGTTGCAACCGGTCTTTCATTGAAGCCTACTTACTGGGCATCTCCCCCCTGGCTCATCCTGTATCGGGGCCTTTAGTTGCAACCGGTCTTTCATTGAAGCCTACTTACCGGACATCTTTCCTCCCTGGCTCATCCTGTATTGGCGCCTTTAGTTGCAACCGGTCTTTCATTGAAGCCTACTTACCGGACATCTTTCCCCCCTGGCTCATCCTGTATTGGGGCCTTTAGTCTTGAGTTGCATCCGGTCTTTCATTGAAGCTTACTTAACAGAGATCTTCCCCCTGGCTCATCCCGTCCCCAGTTCTGGTGAAACAACATGACCGCCTTTTCTGGTTTTACGTTCCACATAGAAGTGATTTCACCTTTTTTTTCACTGGGCCTTGGCAATTAGGGATATGTTGTGCAAGCAGCTAGGGAGCATGGAAACAAAATTTCATTTTTTTTTCATCTTTAGATCTAAAAAGTAGCCAAAGAACAAAGGGAGACCAGACAAGACAAGACGGCTTTAAAGTGCGTCACTGTAGCCGTTGATGTCATTTTGTTTGAAGAAGCTAAAGTTGTAGAAAATGTTTCAGTGAGAAATACATAAAGTAGAAAAGATTCCGGTAGCAGTAACGAGGTGGCCACCTTTTGTCACCTTGTCATTGTATGTTCAACATAGTTCTGGTAATTCACATCTTCATGGGTCCTGATAACAACCTGAGCCCTGTTGCACGTGGAAGACTCCTAACCACCTGCATAGACATGGAGTTACATGTCAGTAGGCTTTTCTTCCATAAACCCCCAGCAGTAGTTGGTACATTAGCTGTATTTCTTTCTAAGGATGACCTTGTCTGTAGTATTAGAAGCGGGATTTTGTAAAATAGGCGCACACGCTATGTAAATTGCCTTGCTGAAGTCAAGGAGGCGGAGACACTTAGCAGAAGAGTCAGAGTGGTGGAGCCAGTCGGAAAAAGAATCTACTTGACTATACTCTTCAGTATGACTTGATTGATGTCCCCAAGACAGGGTGCATCATCTCAAGAGTGTCGGAACTCAAGTGCTCATAGTGTGTGCGCCAGAACCGAAAGACAATGGCACGTTCATGGGCTTTGGACCAACTTACGATGACGTAATAAGTACTCATGGATCTCATTCTGGGTGGTGAACCACCTCCTTGACTCCAACAAGATATTTTGCATACATCACGTGCAGTGATTTAAACTGCTTACTTTATAAAAAATCCTTCTAAGGGTATGTGTCCACGTTCAGGTTTGCTTCAGGCTTTGGTCAGGATTTTATGCAGGTAAAATCCTGACCAAAAATGCACCTGAGGTCACTGGCAGGTCACCTGCGGTGTTCCTACGTGTTTTGCTCATTGTAGCAACATGCTGCGTTCTGAAAAAACGCACCGCATGTGCGTTTTCGCGGGAAAAACGCATGCGTTTTTTACTGCACAGTGGAGACGGGATTTCATTAAATCCCCTCCACTATGCTGTAACATCTGGACGCTGCGTTTTTGACGCTGCGGCTCAGCGCTGCGTCAAAAACGCAGCGTTTCCTGAACGTGGACACATACCCTAATACTGCATACTACAACATCTTTAGAAATAAAGGAGAAAATATATCCCCTACCAGTGGCGATATGAAAGTAAAAAAAACGCACCTGTCATCAGGTTTCACAATACAAACTGTATTCATTATGGAATAAATCTAGACCTGATGATATTAGTGTACTTACGTTGATAACTCATGTTAGAATGGCTGTATAATCCTTGTTGAACATGGGTGCAGCTTAACTAGACTCCTAAAAATGTTGATTTTAATATCAGGATTATGCAGCCATTTGGCATTGATTTTTTTTTTTTTTAATGTAAGTACACCATCCTCATCCGGTCTAGAAGATATATTTAATAATCCATTATAATTGACTCAGGCCAATTTTCCATAAAATTACTGGACCTCATTGGTGAAACAGCCCATGACTAATTCATCTCTGCTATATCGGCACATCATGTACTGTACATTACCGGGCTGAAAAGCTTGGCCTCTTGAAGTATTGTAAATTATATCAAATCTAGGACATTTCTGATAGATGAGTTTGGGAGGACGCGGAGTCTTTTACTTGAAACCACTCTTTGGTCGCTCTGCCGGCGGAGTTAAATAGGACGGGGTGAGGAGCCGCGGAGGTAAATGGGCCGCTGACAGCGTGTGGATTAGGCTGATGGCAAGACAGAGCAGTTATTTGACAATTTGGGAATCTATGTAGACGGCGTCAGTGTTGCAGAGTCGGCTCTTGGCTGACAGACCGCCATGACAAAGTGTCATTTCCCAGAGAGCGCAGTTACAGATATCAACGTGTCCATCTACGAGGTCACCGCACTGATCTCTCACCACGGAGGAGCCGTAGAACATGCAGAAAGCAGAAGTTGCCCTAAATGTAACAAGAAACATGAATGGTTAATCTGGGGCAGTCTAATCCAGCCTAGAAAGCTGTACATGGGGAAAACTGCAATTATTTTTTTACATGGGATTTGATTATGCAGCCTTGTATAGATGAAGCGTCATGGACGTCTCCCAAACCTGCTGTCTTTTTAGAGAAAAAATAAAGAAATGAGCCGGAACATTTGTTCGTATAAGTGCGATGTGTAGGAGTCCGTTCATACTGTGGCCACGAGATCCTGCACGTTGCACTTATGTCAATTTATGTTCCGGCTCATTTCTTTGGTTTTGCTGTAATTTCTTGTACTCTGTACAGACGGGTGTGGTTCCCCCTTTTTGAACTTGACATCTCTCTACAGCTTCCCACGGACAGGTGTCTGCACAGTCTACATTGAGATTGGCTGACACAAGGTGAGGTTTTCATACCAGAGTTAGGAGCATCACGTTGAGTACACTCTGTCGCATTGGGATAGCTTTTATGCTTTTTTTTATGAAAATGGTGGCAACAAAGTACCCCTGTGTTATTTAAACTTATTATTTATTTATTTACTACAGGGTATATGCTCATTTTGTTCTTATGTTAGGATTTTTTTTTTAGACAAAAAAAGAGAAATCAGTTGCTCAACTGATCGATGAAGGAAGCCTTGTTTGGCAATGTAATTCCGCCACAGTGGCCACTATAGGGGAAATGGGGTATTACATGCTGATCATTCAAATGTGCAATATATGGACAGGCTGGATTTGCCAGTGTGGGGTTGCCACTTAGTAGCTTTCCTTACTATGGTGTGGAGGCTCATAGGGGAGACAACACACTATAGTTACATGCGTGGGCCAATAGCCACATGATTTACCAGGCCAATAGCCACTGCATGTGAGCATGGTTTCTGGTGCATGCCGCAGACACAATGTGGAAACCCAACTTTCCCCATAGGAAATTGATGTATTACATAGCTGTTAGCCAAACGATGTTTCAGCTGGCAGCTGCCTCTCCCGAGTCTCCCATACACTGGAACACTCGGCTCGGCCAATGGCTCCTATGGTCTATGAGAGAGCCGCTGATAAATTCCTTTGGCAGTGGCTTATCTCACGGGGAACCAAAGTGTCATCTATTGGAAATTGAAAGGCTGGATCCTAACTCCCCTGACATTGAGAGAGAGTAGGCCCCATGTACATCAGACTGTCAGCTGATCCCCCCCCGATATTGGAGGGTTGGGTTCATCCATCTTTAGTCTAAAGTGTCCTTTAGTAAAGTTGTTATCCAGGTCCAAAAAATTGATGGCTTTTGTCACGGGGTCCTTCTCCGGTATCACACAATCAACAGAGCTAGAGGATAGTAAACAAGACCAAGACCTTTATTTAGGCAAAAATATGAAAGGTCCATATACAATCCACCACACAAAGGATAAAATAGTCCAGAACCTGAATGCAGTTCAGTAAGAGGATAAAAGCTGTGGGAGATGAGAGTCCAACAATCCAGCAGACAGAGGATAACATAGTCCATACAGTTAGGTCCATATATATTTGGACACAGACAACATTTTTCTAATTTTGGTTATAGACATTACCACAATGAATTTTAAGCAAAACAATTCAGATTCAGTTGAAGTTCAGACTTTCAGCTTTCATTTCAGGGTATCCACATTAAAATTGGATGAAGGGTTTAGGAGTTTCAGCTCCTTAGCATGTGCCACCCTGTTTTTAAAGGGACCAAAAGTAATTGGACAGATTCAATAATTTTAAATAAAATGTTCATTTCTAGTACTTGGTTGAAAACCCTTTGTTGGCAATGACTGCCTGAAGTCTTGAACTCATGGACATCACCAGACGCTGTGTTTCCTCCTTTTTGATGCTCGGCCAGGCCTTCACTGCGGTGGTTTTCAGTTGCTGTTTGTTTGTGGGCCTTTCTGTCTGAAGTTTAGTCTTTAACAAGTGAAATGCTGCTCAATTGGGTTGAGATCAGGTGACTGACTTGGCCATTCAAGAATATTCCACTTCTTTGCTTTAATAAACTCCTGGGTTGCTTTGGCTTTATGTTTTGGGTCATTGTCCATCTGTAGTATGAAATGACGACCAATCAGTTTTGCTGCATTTGGCTGGATCTGAGCACACAGTATGGTTCTGAATACCTCAATTCATTCGGCTGCTTCTGTCCTGTGTCACATCATCAATAAACACTAGTGACCCAGTGCCACTGCAGCCATGCATGCCCAAGCCATCACACTGCGTCCGCCGTGTTTTACAGATGATGTGGTATGCTTTGGATCATGAGCTGTACCACGCCTTCGCCATACTTTTCTCTTTCCATCATTCTGGTAGAGGTTGATCTTGGTTTCATCTGTCCAAAGAATGTTCTTCCTGAACTGTGCTGGCTTTTTTAGATGTTTTTTAGCAAAGTCCAGTCTAGCCTTTTTATTCTTGATGCTTATGAGTGGCTTGCACCGTGCAGTGAACCCCCTGTATTTACTGTCATGCAGTCTTCTCTTTATGGTAGATTTGGATATTGATACGCCGACCTCCTGGAGAGTGTTGGTCACTTGGTTGGCTGTTGTGAAGGGGTTTCTCTTCACCATGGAGATTATTCTGCGATCATCCACCACTGTTGTCTTCCGTGGGCGCCCAGGTTTTTTTGCATTGATGAGTTCACCAGTGCTTTCTTTCCTTCTCAGGATGTACCAAACTGTAGATTTTGCCACTCCTAATATTGTAGCAATTTCTCGGATGGGTTTTTTCTCTGTTTTCACAGCTTAAGGATGGTTTGTTTCACCTGCATGGAGAGCTCCTTTGACCGCATGTTTACTTCACAGCAAAACCTTCCAAATGCAAGCACCACACCTCAAATCAACTCCAGGCCTTTTATCTGCTTAACTAAGAATGACATAACGAAGGGATTGCCCACACCTGTCCATGAAATAGCCTTGGAGTCAATTGTCCAATTACTTTTGGTCCCTTTAAAAACAGGGTGGCACATGTTAGGGAGCTGAAACTCCTAAACCCTTCATCCAATTTAATGTGGATGCCCTCAAATGAAAGCTGAAAGTCTGAACTTCAACTGCATCTGAATTGTATTGTTTAAAATTCATTGTGGTAATGTCTATAACCAAAATTAGAAAATGTTGTCTCTGTCCAAATATATATGGACCTAACTGTATACTATTCTTTCTCTCTGAGGTGCTGTGAACACATCATAGTTCCACACAGGACTGATCTGGGTCTCACCTCCCTGATATTTTGAAAGTCTCCCTCCTCATTCACAGGTCATGAGGGGGAAGGTTGCTGGGGCTCATTGTTTCAACAAGCTAGGTCAACATGACATTAGCATATTAGCAAACAGGATTATTCACTGACCCTGTGAGAAGACAACAATACACTACTGTGGGGGCTGATATTAGATGGCAGCAACAGCCATTCGTCAATTACCAAATAACTCATCCTACAAGAGAACACTATGAAAATAAGAAATATAGAAATATACATAAAAATGATACCCACATAACATATCACACCATCACAGCTTATCCTTTGGATAGGACATAAACATCAGATCAAGGTAGAGGCTTTGGGCCCTCTACCAAGTGGCTGTGGTGCCTCTTTGACCTTTTATCACTTCCATTGTTTACTACTACCGCTCAGTAACTGTAGCGAGTGGTGGGATTACAGTTGCACCCGGACCTTTTCGCTATGGGGCCCCAAAAGGTCCCTTTCCCTCATTCGAGAAGACCAGTACTATTAAAGCCCTCCTGATTGTTTGGCGAGCCTTGTTGGAGATTTTGCATTGGGGCATCCAAGCTTCGTTACCCCACTGGTACCAGGAATAGGTGCTACTAAAATTACACGTCCGTGCCTGTCAAGCTAAGTAGATGTAGTACTCAACAGGGTGCACAAACAGTTGATACATGTAAGTTCCAAACCTCTAAGCATTCCCTTAAAGGCAATAGGGGTTTTGCCACCTAATATGAGAGCAGCATAGTGTAGGAAAAAAGACCCTGATTCCAGTGATGTCACTCAGTTTACTGGGTCCGGTAGTTGTGATACATTCAGAACTTTCTCTGTTGTACATATAGATGCTGAGCCCTGTATAACCCCGTCAACACTCTTGGTTGGCAGCTTTCTATATACACTGTATATTGACAGAAAGCTGCTAGTGGGGGTGTGGTTGGACCAGGAGGCATGAGACACCTAGTCCTGTAATGATGATCTCCTGCTGATAAAACACTGATTGTATTGAAACGGCAACACACAGCCTAATAATTGACACATCACTGAAATCAGTCTCCGCCCCTACATCGTGCAGCTATCATATTACATAGCAAAAAAACTTGTTGACAGATTCCCTTTAAAGATACTATAGTTGGGACATTAATTTTAAGATCTTGGTTAACCACTTTAATAACCAAATCTGGTATTTTTTGTGTTGCAGTGCAGAAATATATATTTTTTTAATATATTTTTCAAAGAGAAAAAAAAGTATTATAGCTCGGCCAAAAAAATTAAAAACAATTGCTGTGATTGTCATACGGTAAAAATAAATAAAAATGCATGTAAGTACAGAAATAGGAAGTTCTGCTATATAAATGTCCGGACATCCAATACACAAATCTAAACCCACCCTATGTAGTGTTCACTAACACCTGTCAGACTCCGTAATGTGATTTCTACGCTCTCCAGGACTCCGAAATTACACTGGAAGTCCCTTGTGCGTCTGTTCTCGTACTGGTTAAGTTAAGCGGGAAAAAAAATGAGTTTATTGGGATTTTTCTATGTAGCGATGCAAAAATCTTAAGTGGGAAATTACAGCATTAAGCGCAATGTCATTTAATCTGAAAGGATCGCCTGTTTTCTTAAACGGTTAAGTAATGCGCCGGCCTGCAGTTATTGATTTCCTTCTGCATTTATTACTCGGAGGCTAAATTCACTGCCCTCTCCAGAGACCGCCGCGTGAACTGTACGCTTACCGGTGACAGCTGGGACCACCTGATACATAAGCAAGGACTTGGCCTAATATCCCTGCGATGGCTCTGGGAATTTTTATTAAGTAAAGGCCCCATTAAAGCCGACAGGATGATGAAGCTTAATGAGCATCTTTCTCACATGATATTGGTAGCTTGCTGTAGCCGGCACTGGCCGCTCATTTGTCACCACCGGCGTGGCCACCGGGGAGTCCACTGCCTCACTGTTTAACTGTGTAGTTCTTCTCTTGTATTATGTATTGGTAATACACATCAGACTGACGCACTAGGAAACTTTTGTGGCTTTCATGACAATTACATATCATTTTTTTTGTATTGTGCCTTAAAAAAAAAATCCAATCTCGTCTGATGCTACCTGGCGATTAACCCCTTTAAAAGACTCTTTCTATGGAGATTTACTGTCTAATTCAATTGTAAGTGTATACTTTTCGTTTTTATAATTTGACAAATTCGCCCTAAAAGCGTTAAATTAAGGGTTCTCATGTTTGCTATCAATGAGGTTATTAATGGCCGTCTGATGAAGGCTCAGCTGTGCGAAATGCACTTGGGTAATCAAGATCTGCTGCTGGCAGCTGCTTTGTACTAGCCGACCAATGACGTCTCAGATGTGCTCGATGGGAGACAAGTCTGGAGATGCTGCAGAACATGGTAGCACGTTTAGGCCACAGTCTGATCACAGTAGCAGGAGCAACATGTGGGATGAAAAAAGGGCTCCTGGGACACATTCATATTCCCTTGTGAAGGCCTCTTCATCGCAAAGCCCATGTGATTTCCAGACCAATCTTTAACATTCTATGATCTTTAATGCAAATAAAGCTAGAGTTGGAAGGGACCTCCAGGGTCATCGTGTCCAACCCCCTGCTCAATGCAGGATTCCCTAAACCATCTCAGACAGATGTCTGTTCAGACAAAAGCAGGAATCATCGAAGGAGAGGACAGACCTCAATTTCATCCTCCTTTGCCATCTTCCTCTGCACCATGATAAATTTTGAGAGTGGTGACATAAGGTCAATGGAGCATCTGGAGCTGGACGTCCGGCTCATAATCCAATTTTGTGCAGACGCCTTCTGTGTGGTAGCTCTTGTGCCCCAGTGCATTCAGTGTGGCCGAACCTTCTTCAGACGACCATTGGACCTCATTGATCGCAGCCGAGGCTGTAAGTGCCGGATTTTGGCACATGCCGCTTATACTTGAGATGTTTTGAAAATTGTGTTTCAATTTTTTTCATAATTTGCAAATTATTAACACTTCTATCCATCCTTTGGTTTCCACAATTACATGTTCATCTGGGTGTTGCAATTTCATTGTTGAAGAATGTGTATACTTACATACCATAATAGCCTAAAAATATCTATATATTGTAAGTGGGGAATAAGAAAGAGCCCATTGCCATAACATTTATCACAAGCAGAACAGATTGGGGTCTGCTGTGACACAGAATGAATGAAGGACGAATAAATCTTTAAAAAATGAATATAATTGTATTACATATTGAAAGGCCTAACACATAATAAAATAGTAAATACAACATTTCTGACAATATTTAAAGCATACCTCTGCCTTCGGATGACTGCAGAGTAAGGTGGTTTAAGTGCACATGAGGGAATAACCCTATTTCTGGCCATTGTATGACTAGCATCCTGCGTCTTTCACCATGTTTCCCTTCTGCAGGTTCCATTTCTAATTTTTAGTTGTCTCTGAGCTGGTGAGTGGAAACTAGTTGCTATGATGTCTCCCATACACAGCACACACTGACGTGAAGGATTCCTGTTCTCCTGTCTCTATGCAACACATGTTCAAAAGGAGCAGAAGCAGCATGCAGGACATTATATAGTAGCACTGAGCAGTGTAGATGTGAATCCTGCACTGGTCTGTGAGTGCTTCTCTGCTCTTTCCCCCTCTCTCTCAAATCTAAATATGCAGCTGTAATCTGACCCTCAGTGAGCTAGCAGTCCGTTTTGGGGGGATTTTTGCTATTTTTCAAAGTATATGATGCGTTTAGGAGTCACGGGAGGAGAAGAAGTGGCTCATAAGTGGAGAAAAAGCAGAACTCTCAATTGGTATACTATATATCATAACATTTCTTGAAACAGTGACCATTTAAGAGGAACATTCTCCTATTACTAAGTGAAAAATAAACACCCCTAACAGCCCGATAAGAGTACAACTTGTCCCACAAATATGGCAGACAAGTTCACTAGAAAAAAAAAGTTTTTTGCGTCCTGCAGGGAGTTAAGATGACAAATCTTAACAGAAGATTGTATTAAAATGCCTTTATTCTTTACTACAAGATTCCAGTTGTCATAAAACTGACACTTGGATCCAGATGGTAGACCGTAATCATCTTATGCCCCCAAAATAGTCAGAGCTCAGCAGTCACGGTACATAAGTGCATGCTTGGCTGCATCTCAGGATAGCCACCTGCAGGCTAAAGCTGCTGCGATACTTATCCGAGGCATCAGTCCGTGCCTTTATCTCACCCAAAGTAGTCCGACAGCAAACAACTGTATCTGTATCCTACACGTATAAAGGTGCGCAGCCTATAAAAATCTCATCAGCCGAACAATGAATATAGATGGCATCTGATGGAATAAAGCAGCTGTTGCTTTGCTGGTTTGCTGGCCCCCTGGACATCACTTTTAAGATTCTTTGTGGCTGACGGATAGCTGTATACACCGCATAGTGTCCGCTTCTCTGTCCATGTATAGAGTCTAATGGCCAGGAACCCCATAAACAGTATGCCGCTATTGTAACGCTGTCCGAACTGAAGGGTAGGGCGGAAATGGATGCGATAATCATATAATACTGGAGTCTCATAAAAGGGACAACATCCTAAAAAAAAAAATTGCAAGAGGCAGTTTTTCTCACTTATGTAAATGTTAGCACTTTCCAAAGTTTGGGACATGTCCGTCACAATGTCCACTTTTTCTTTAAATCCTATAGACCGCCAGAGATCCCTTAGCTGTCTGTGTGTACTGTGTGTTGGAGACCTCGTCGCAGATAGTCGTCACCCACTAGCTCAGAGACAGCTGGAACTAAAAACTGGTAGATACTGCAGGATACAAGTCATGTAATAGCCAGAAATATTCCTGAACGCACCTGCAGCTAAAGTACACTTTAAAAGTTGTTGTCCAGTCTCGGAAGAAGTATCCCATTTACACCCTCTCACCCCTTCTCCTCTCCCCCCACCAAGAAAAAAAGAAATCTGGATTATATGAAATAAATTACAAAAAAAAAAACTTCACAAACCAGACACTAACAAAACTATAATACAACTAAGAACTCATGTAACAGGTTATTTAGGGTAAAACATGGAAAGATAAGAAATAAACAGGAAAAAAATACCACAAATATTTCTTTTTCTAAATTTGTGTAAAAAAAAAAAAAAATTAAATCTAGGATTTGGAGCTCGATAGCCAAGAAACAAAGACTTTGATCTCTCAAAGATAGAATAGGAAATTCACAGAATTTTAATTCTATTTAAATGAATTGTAATGATTCTTGGATATTCTTTTTTTTTTTTTTTGACATTCAGTAGGCTGTTGTCTCTTAAAATTAATGCTGCAAAAGGGAAAATTTACTATATATATATATATATATATATATATATATATATATATATATATATATATATATATATATATATATATATATATATATTTTTTTTTTTATTTTTTTTTTTCCACTCATTAGTTTGGAGCCCGTGTATGATTGGCATGTGAAGGTATGAGGATATGTTGCACAAGCTGCAGATGAAGCCTGGAAGAGGTTGTTACTTGTTATCTGACATTGACCGCCCAACTATATAGACAGGGCCAGAAGATAGACTGGTAGCACAAACTCCTCGTGTCAGATGCCACTCTGGTTTATGGCATAGACATGTCACCGTGGGCTCTGATTTCTTTGATTTATCAAGTAACATTTGATAAGCAATTACCTGCCCTAGTTTCTGCTCCGGTAGGATTTGCAGTCCTTTAATTATGTAAAGGAAATCTACCTTCATAACTTTTTTGTGCAGTTGAATTACAATCTTTTGCTCTCTGCTGTAACCACATTCAAAAACAAATATTAGCGGCTGACGGATTAATAAATGTCGCCTGTAACTACTATAATACTGCTCCTATATACAAGAATATAGCTACTATAATACTGCACCTATATACAAGAATAAAGCTACTATAATACTGCCTCTATGTACAAGAATATAACTACTATAATACTGCCCCTATTTACAGGAATATAACTACTATAATACTGCTCCTATGTACAGGAATATAACTACTATAATACTGCTCCTATGTGCAAGAATATAACTACTATAATACTGCCCCATATGTACAAGAATATAACTACTATAATACTGCCCCATATGTACAAGAATATAACTACTATAATACTGCCCCATATGTACAAGAATATAACTATTATAATACTGCCCCTATGTACAAGAATATAACTACTATAATACTGCCTCTATGTACAAGAATATCACTACTATAATACTGCTCCTATGTACAAGAATATAACTACTATAATACTGCCCCTATGTACAAGAATATAACTACTATAATACTGCTCCTGTGTACAAGAATATACAGTTAGGTCCATATATATTTGGACAGCGACAACATTTTTCTAATTTTGGTTATGGAAATTACCACAATGAATTTTAAACAAAACAATTCAGATGCAGTTGAGGTTCAGACTTTCAGCTTTCATTTGAGGGTATCCACATTAAAATTGGATGAAGGGTTAAGGAGTTTCAGCTCCTTAACATGTGCCACCCTGTTTTTAAAGGGACCAAAAGTAATTGGACAATTGACTCCAAGGCTATTTCATGGACCGGTGTGGGCAATCCCTTCGTTATGTCATTCTTAATTAAGCAGATAAAAGGCCTGGAGTTGATTTGAGGTGTGGTGCTTGCATTTGGAAGGTTTTGCTGTGAAGTAAACATGCGGTCAAAGGAGCTCTCCATGCAGGTGAAGCAAACCATCCTTAAGCTGCGAAAACAGAAAAAACCCATCCGAGAAATTGCTACAATATTAGGAGTGGCAAAATCTATAGTTTGGTACATCCTGAGAAAGAAAGAAAGCACTGGTGAACTCAACAATGCAAAAAGACCTGGGCGCCCACGGAAGACAACAGTGGTGGATGATCGCAGAATAATCTCCATGGTGAAGAGAAACCCCTTCACAACAGCCAACCAAGTGACCAACACTCTCCAGGAGGTAGGCGTATCAATATCCAAATCTACCATAAAGAGAAGACTGCATGAAAGTAAATACAGAGGGTTCACTGCACGGTGCAAGCCACTCATAAGCATCAAGAATAAAAAGGCGAGACTGGACTTTGCTAAAAAACATCTAAAAAAGCCAGCTGTTGTGAACTCCGTTTTCAGGCTCCCTCTTGTGGTCACAGATGGTATTGTGTGACTTTGGTTTTTTGGCTCCCCCTGGTGGTTTGGTTTATTATCCTGCGGGTCTGCTGGATCAGCTGCCTCGTTATTCACCAGGGAGGCTCCTATTTAGCTCTGCTTCACTTCCACTTGTTGCCGGCTGTCAATGTATTCAGTGCTATTCTGATTACTCCTGATTATCTCGTTTTCTGCCTCTTCAGGATAAGCTAAGTTCTGTTTGAATATTTTTTGCTCATCTGCCTGCAATATGATTTCTGTGTATGATGAGTCTAGTCCAGCTTGCTAACATGTGATTTCTTTTTGCTGGTAGCTCTGGGGTACGGAGTTGCTTCCCCCGCACCGTTAGTTGGTGCGGGGGCTTGAGCAATCTCTGCGTGGATTTTTTGAATAGGGTTTTTTATTGACCGCACAGTTCCCTTCCTATTTTCTGCTATCTAGTATTAGTGGGCCTCATTTGCTAAATCTGATTTCATCTCTGCGTTTGTGCTTTCCCCTTAACTCACCGTTAATATTTGTGGGGGGCTATTCTATACCTTTGGGGTCTTCCACTGAGGCAAGTGAGGACTTACTTTCCCTCCAGGAATAGTCAGTTTCTCAGGCCGTGACGAGACGTCTAGGATTTTTTAGGTAACGTTCCACGGCTGCCTATAGTTGTTCGCGGATAGGATCAGGTTGCGGTCAATCTAGTTACCACTTCCCCAGAGCTAGTAGTCTGTTCAGTTACTTAGCTAGTCCGACCTGCGATCCTTGCCACTAGGATCATAACAGTACAGCCGGCCTATAAAGTGTTAATTGCATGGCAGAAGCAGGAGAAAAGAAGCTTGGAGATATTTTTTTTTTTTTTTGCTGCCGTGTGTCTAGCTGCTGTGTGTCTGGCTTCTCTCCTCCTCTTAATCTTGGTGTGGCTCTGAGTTCAGCTGCTGATATGGATATCCAGAGTTTAGCCTCCAGTGTAGATCATCTTGCTGCAAGGGTACAAAGTATTCAGGATTTTGTTGTGCACAGTCCTATGTCAGAGCCTAGAATACCTATTCCGGAGTTGTTTTCTGGAGATAGATCTAGGTTCCTGAATTTTAAGAACAATTGCAAGTTGTTTCTTTCTTTGAAACCTCGTTCCTCTGGGGATTCCGTTCAGCAAGTTAAGATTTATCATTTCCTTTTTGCGCGGTGACCCTCAAGATTGGGCCTTCGCATTGGCTCCAGGGGATCATGCGTTGCTCAGTGTGGATGCGTTTTTTCTGGCCCTTGGATTGCTCTATGAGGAACCTAATCTTGAGAACCAGGCTGAAAAAGCGTTGTTGGCCCTCTCTCAGGGGCAAGATGATGCAGAGGTGTACTGCCAGAAATTTCGGAAATGGTCGGTGCTTACTCAATGGAATGAGTGTGCCCTGGCTGCAAATTTCAGAAAAGGTCTTTCTGAAGCCATTAAGAATGTCATGGTGGGGTTCCCTACCCCTGCAGGTCTGAATGAGTCAATGACTCTGGCCATTCAGATTGATCGGCGTTTGCGGGAGCGCAAACCTGCGCACCATTTGGCGGTGTCTTCTGAACAGACACCTGAGTCTATGCAATGTGATAGAATTCTGACCAGAAGTGAACGGCAAAATTATAGACGGCAAAATAGGTTGTGCTTTTAGTGTGGTGACTCAGCTCATGTTATCTCAGCATGCTCTAAGCGCACAAAAAAGATTGATAAATCTGTCACCATCGGTACTTTACAGCCTAAGTTTATTTTGTCTGTTACCCTGATTTGTTCCCTGTCATCTTACCCGGTTATGGCTTTTGTGGATTCAGGTGCTGCCCTGAGTCTGATGGATTTGTCATTTTCCAGGCGCTGTGGTTTTGTTTTGGAGCCTTTAAAATTCCCTATTCCACTGAGGGGAATTGATGCTACACCATTGGCTACGAATAAACCTCAGTACTGGACACAAGTGACCATGTGCATGACTCCTGTTCATCAGGAGGTGATTCGCTTTCTTGTATTGCATAATTTGCATGATGTTGTCGTGTTGGGCCTGCCATGGTTGCAGACTCATAATCCAGTCCTGGATTGGAAAGCAATGTCTGTGTCAAGTTGGGGTTGTCAGGGAATTCATGGCGACGCTCCTGTGGTGTCAATTGCTTCATCCACTCCTTCTGAGGTCCCTGCGTTTTTGTCAGATTACCAGGATGTATTTGATGAGCCCAAACTCAGTTCTCTACCTCCTCATAGGGATTGTGATTGTGCTATAAATTTGATTCCTGGTAGTAAGTTTCCTAAGGGACGACTTTTCAATTTCAGTGCCGGAGCATGCTGCTATGCGGAGTTATATAAAGGAGTCTTTGGAGAAAGGACTTATTCGCCCCTCCTCCTCCCCTCTTGGTGCGGGGTTCTTTTTTGTGGCTAAGAAGGATGGTTCCTTGAGACCTTGTATTGATTATCGCCTTCTAAACAAAATCACAGTCAAATTTCAGTATCCTTTGCCATTGTTATCTGATCTGTTTGCTCGCATTAGGGGGTCTAGTTGGTTCACCAAGATAGATCTTCGTGGTGCGTATAACCTTGTGCGTATTAAGCAGGGTGATGAATGGAAAACTGCATTTAATACGCCCGAAGGCCATTTTGAGTACTTGGTGATACCTTTTGGACTTTCTAACGCTCCTTCTGTCTTTCAGTCCTTTATGCACGACATCTTCCACGAATATCTGGATAAATTTATGATTGTGTATCTGGATGATATTCTGGTTTTTTCGGATGATTGGGAGTCCCATGTTAAGCAGGTCAGGATGGTGTTTCAGGTCCTGCGTGCCAATGCTTTATTTGTGAAGGGCTCAAAATGTCTTTTTGGAGTCCAAAAGGTCTCTTTTTTGGGTTTCATTTTTTCTCCTTCTGCTATTGAGATGGACCCAGTCAAGGTTCAGGCTATTCATGACTGGACTCAGCCTACATCTGTTAAGAGTCTTCAGAAGTTCTTGGGTTTTGCTAATTTTTACCGTCGCTTCATCGCTAATTTTTCTGGTGGTGTTAAGCCATTGACGGATTTGACCAAGAAGGGTTCTGATGTTACTAATTGGTCTCCTGCGGCTGTGGAGGCCTTTCGGGAGCTGAAGCGCCGGTTTTCTTCGGCTCCGGTCTTATGTCAGCCAGACGTCTCCCTTCCTTTCCAGGTCGAGGTTGATGCTTCTGAGATTGGAGCGGGGGCTGTTTTGTCGCAGAGAAGCTCTGATGGCTCTGTGATGAAGCCATGTGCTTTCTTTTCAAGAAAGTTTTCGCCTGCCGAGCGGAATTATGATGTTGGTAATCGGGAGTTGTTGGCTATGAAGTGGGCATTTGAGGAGTGGCGACATTGGCTCGAGGGAGCTAAGCATCGTGTGGTGGTCTTGACTGATCACAAGAATTTGATTTATCTCGAGTCGGCCAAGCGGCTGAATCCTAGACAGGCTCGTTGGTCGCTGTTTTTCTCTCGTTTTGATTTCGTGGTCTCGTACCTGCCTGGTTCGAAGAATGTGAAGGCTGATGCTCTTTCTAGGAGTTTTGTGCCTGACTCTCCTGGTGATTCAAAGCCGGCTGGTATCCTCAGAGAAGGGGTGATTTTGTCTGCCATCTCCCCAGATTTGCGACGAGTGCTGCAGGAGTTTCAGGCGGATAGACCTGACCGTTGTCCACCGGAGAGACTGTTTGTCCCGGATAGATGGACCAGCAGAGTTATTTCCGAGGTTCATTCTTCGGTGTTGGCAGGCCATCCTGGGATTTTTGGTACCAGAGATTTGGTGGCTAGGTCCTTCTGGTGGCCTTCCTTGTCGCGGGATGTGCGTTCCTTTGTGCAGTCTTGTGGAATTTGTGCTCGGGCTAAGCCTTGCTGTTCTCGTGCCAGTGGCTTGTTGCCTTTGCCTGTCCCGAAGAGGCCTTGGACGCACATTTCCATGGATTTTATTTCAGATCTCCCTGTCTCTCAGAGAATGTCGGTCATTTGGGTGGTGTGTGATTGTTTTTCTAAAATGGTCCATTTGGTGCTCTTGCCTAAGTTGCCTTCCTCCTCCGAGTTGGTTCCTCTGTTTTTTCAAAATGTGGTTCGTTTGCACGGGATCCCTGAAAATATTGTTTCCGACAGAGGATCCCAGTTTGTGTCTAGATTTTGGCAGACCTTTTGTGCTAAGATGGGCATTAATTTGTCTTTTTCGTCGGCCTTCCATCCTCAGACGAATGGCCAAACCAAGCGCACTAATCAGACTTTGGAAACCTATTTAAGATGTTTTGTTTCTGCTGATCAGGACGACTGGGTGACTTTTTTGCCATTGGCCGAGTTTGCCCTTAATAATCGGGCTAGTTCTGCTACTTTGGTTTCGCCTTTTTTTGTAATTCAGGGTTTCATCCTCGTTTTTCCTCGGGTCAGGTGGAGTCTTCTGACTGTCCTGGAGTGGATGTTGTGGTGGATAGGTTGCATCGGATTTGGAATCATGTGGTGGACAATTTGAAGCTGTCACAAGAGAAGGCTCAGCGCTTTGCCAACCGCCGTCGCTGTGTGGGTCCCCGACTTCGCGTTGGGGATTTGGTGTGGTTGTCTTCTCGCTTTGTTCCTATGAAGGTCTCCTCTCCTAAGTTTAAGCCTCGGTGTATCGGTCCTTATAAGATTTTGGAAGTCCTTAACCCTGTGTCATTTCGTTTGGACCTCCCGGCATCGTTTGCTATTCATAATGTGTTCCATCGGTCGTTGTTGCGGAGGTATGTGGTGCCTGTGGTTCCTTCGGTTGAGCCTCCTGCCCCTGTGCTGGTTGAGGGAGAATTGGAATACGTGGTGGAGAAGATCTTGGATTCTCGTATTTCTAGACGGAGGCTTCAGTATTTGGTTAAGTGGAAAGGCTATGGTCAGGAGGATAATTCCTGGGTTGTCGCCTCTGATGTTCATGCGGCAGATTTGGTTCGTGCCTTCCATGTGGCTCACCCTGATCGCCCTGGGGGTTTTGATGAGGGTTCGGTGACCCCTCCTCAAGGGGGGGGGGGGTACTGTTGTGAACTCCGTTTTCAGGCTCCCTCTTGTGGTCACAGATAGTATTGTGTGACTTTGGTTTTTTGGCTCCCCCTGGTGGTTTGGTTTATTATCCTGTGGGTCTGCTGGATCAGCTGCCTCGCCTCGTTATTCACCAGGGAGGCTCCTATTTAGCTCTGCTTCACTTCCACTTGTTGCCGGCTGTCAATGTATTCAGTGCTATTCTGATTACTCCTGATTATCTCGTTTTCTGCCTCTTCAGGATAAGCTAAGTTCTGTTTGAATATTTTTTGCTCATCTGCCTGCAATATGATTTCTGTGTATGATGAGTCTAGTCCAGCTTGCTAACATGTGATTTCTTTTTGCTGGTAGCTCTGGGGTACGGAGTTGCTTTCCCCGCACCGTTAGTTGGTGCGGGGGCTCGAGCAATCTCTGTGTGGATATTTTGGAATATGGTTTTTTATTGACCGCACAGTTTCCTTCCTATTTTCTGCTATCTAGTATTAGCGGGCCTCATTTGCTAAATCTGATTTCATCTCTGCGTTTGTGTTTTCCCCTTAACTCACCGTTAATATTTGTGGGGGGCTATTCTATATCTTTGGGGTCTTCCACTGAGGCAAGTGAGGACTTACTTTCCCTCCAGGAATAGTCAGTTTCTCAGGCCGTGACGAGACGTCTAGGATTTTTTAGGTAACGTTCCACGGCTGCCTATAGTTGTTTGCGGATAGGATCAGGTTGCGGTCAATCTAGTTACCACTTCCCCAGAGCTAGTAGTCTGTTCAGTTACTTAGCTAGTCCGACCTGCGATCCTTGCCACTAGGATCATAACAGCCAGCACAGTTCTGGAATAACATTCTTTGGACAGATGAAACAAAGATCAACCTCTACCAGAATGATGGCAAGAGAAAAGTATGGCGAAGGCGTGGTACAGCTCATGATCCAAAGCATACCACATCATGTGTAAAACATGGTGGAGGCAGTGTGATGGCTTGGGCATGCATGGCTGCCAGTGGCACTGGGTCACTAGTGTTTATTGATGATGTGACACAGGACAGAAGCAGCCGAATGAATTCTGAGGTATTCAGAGACATACTGTGTGCTCAGATCCAGCCAAATGCAGCCAAACTGATTGGTCGTCGTTTCATACTACAGATGGACAATGACCCAAAACATAAAGCCAAAGCAACCCAGGAGTTAATTAAAGCAAAGAAGTGGAATATTCTTGAATGGCCAAGTCAGTCACCTGATCTCAACCCAATTGAGCAGCATTTCACTTGTTAAAGACTAAACTTCAGACAGAAAGGCCCACAAACAAACAGCATCTGAAAACCACCGCAGTGAAGGCCTGGCAGAGCATCAAAAAGGAGGAAACACAGCGTCTGGTGATGTCCATGAGTTCAAGACTTCAGGCAGTCATTGCCAACAAAGGGTTTTCAACCAAGTATTAAAAATGAACATTTCATTTAAAATTATTGAATCTGTCCAATTACTTTTGGTCCCTTTAAAAACAGGGTGGCACATGTTAAGTAGCTGAAAGTCCTTAACCCTTCATCCAATTTTAATGTGGATACCCTCAAATGAAAGCTGAAAGTCTGAACTTCAACTGCATCTGAATTGTTTTGGTTAAAATTCATTGTGGTAATGTCTATAACCAAAATTAGAAAAATGTTGTCTGTGTCCAAATATATATGGACCTAACTGTAACTACTATAATACTGCCCCTATGTACAAGAATATAACTACTATAATACTGCTCTTATGTACAAGAATATAACTACTATAATGCTGCCCCTATGTACAAGAATATAACTACTATAATACTGCTCCTATGTACAAGAATACAGTGGGTACGGAAAGTATTCAGACCCCTTTAAATTTTTCACTCTTTGTTTCATTGCAGCCATTTGGTAAATTCAAAAAAGTTATTTTTTTTTCTCATTAATGTACTCTCTGCACCCCATCCTGACTGCAAAAAAAACAGAAATGTAGAAATTTTTGCAAATTTATAAAAAAACAAACAAAAGGAAATCTGAAATACCACATGGTCATAAGTATTCAGACCCTTTGCTCAGTATTGAGTAGAAGCACCTTTTGAGCTCGTACAGTCATGAGTCTTCTTGGGAATGATGCAACAAGTTTTTCACCCCTGGATTTGGGGATCCTCGGCCATTCTTCCTTGCAGATCCTCTCCAGTTCCGTCAGGTTGGATGGTGAACGTTGGTGGACAGCCATTTTCAGGTCTCTCCAGAGATGCTCAATTGGGTTTAGGTCAGGGCTCTGGCTGGGCCAGTCAACAATGGTCACAGAGTTGTTCTGAAGCCACTCCTTTGTTATTTTAGCTGTGTGCTTAGGGTCATTGTCTTGTTGGAAGGTGAACCTTCGGCCAAGTCTGAGGTCCAGAGCACTCTGGAAGAGGTTTTCATCCAGGATATCTGTCATTGAAGGAAACATGAAAGCGGCAAAGTACAACCAGTCCTCCTGTTCCTGCAGCTGAAAAACACCCCCATAGCATGATGCTGCCACCACCATGTTTCACTGTTGGGATTGTATTGGGCAGGTGATGAGCAGTGTCTGGTTTTCTCCACACATACTACTTAGAATTATCACCAAAAAGATCTATCTTCATCTCATCAGACCAGAGAATCTTATTTCTCATAATCTGGGAGTCCTTTATGTGATTTTTAGCAAACTCTATGCGGGCTTTCATATGTCTTGCACTGAGGAGAGGCTTCCGTCAGGCCATTCTGCCATAAAGGCCTGACTGGTGGAGGGCTGCAGTGACAATTTACTTTGTGGAACTTTCTCCCATCTCTGTACTGCATCTCTGGAGCTCAGCCACAGTGACCTTGAGTTCTTCTTTACCTCTCTCTCACCAAGGCTCTTCTCCCACGGTTGCTCAGTTTGGCTGGACGGCCAAGTCTAGGAAGACTTCTGGTGGTCCCAAACTTCTTTCATTTAAGGATTATGGAGGCCACTGTGCTCTTAGGAACCTTGAGTACTGCAGAAATTCTGTTGTAACCTTGGCCAGATCTGTGCCTTGCCACAATTCAGTCTCTGAGCTCCTTGGCCAGTTCCTTTGGCCTCATGATTCTCACTTGGTCTGACATGCACTGTGAGCTGTGAGGTTTTATATAGACAGGTGTGCGCTTTTCCAAATCAAGTCATAGCAGTGTAATTAAACACAGCTGGACTCCAATGAAGGAGTAGAACCATCTCAAGGAGGATCACAAGGAAATAGACAGCATGTGACTTGTATATGAATGTCTGAGCAAAGGGACTGAATATATATGACCATGTGATGTTTCAGTTTTTCTTTTTTGTGCAATTTGCAAAAATTTCTCCATTTGTTTTTTTTTTCAGCCAAGATGGGGTGCAGAGTGTACATTAATGATGATAAAATAAACTTTATTGAAATTACCAAATGGCTGCAATGAAACAAAGTGAAAAATGTAAAGGGGTGTGAGTACTTTCTGTACCCACTGTATAACTACTATAATACTGCTCCTATGTACAAGAATATAACTACTATAATACTGCTCCTATGTACAAGAATATAACTACTATAATACTGCCCCTATGTAAAAGAATATAACTACTATAATACTGCTGCTATGTACAAGAATATAACTACTATAATACTGCTCCTATGTACAAGAATATAACTACTATAATACTGCTCCTATTTACAGGAATATAACTACTATAATACTGCTCCTATGTACAAGAATATAACTACTATAATACTGCCCCTATGTAAAAGAATATAACTACTATAATACTGCTGCTATGTACAAGAATATAACTACTATAATACTGCTCCTATGTACAAGAATATAACTACTATAATACTGCTCCTATTTACAGGAATATAACTACTATAATACTGCTCCTATGTACAAGAATATAACTACTATAATACTGCTCCTATTTACAGGAATATAACTACTATAATACTGCCCCTATGTACAAGAATATAACTACTATAATGCTCCTATGTACAAGAATATAACTACTATAATACTGCTGCTATTTACAGGAATATAACTACTATAATACTGCTCTTATGTACAAGAATATAACTACTATAATGCTCCTATGTACAAGAATATAACTACTATAATACTGCTGCTATGTACAAGAATATAACTACTATAATACTGCTCCTATGTACAAGAATATAACTACTATAATACTGCTCCTATGTACAAGAATATAACTACTATAATACTGCTCCTATTTACAGGAATATAACTACTATAATACTGCTCCTATGTACAAGAATATAACTACTATAATACTGCTCCTATTTACAGGAATATAACTACTATAATACTGCTCCTATGTACAAGAATATAACTACTATAATACTGCCCCCTATGTACAAGAATATAACTACTATAATACTGCTCCATATATACAAGAATATAACTACTATAATACTGCTCCTATATACAAGAATATAACTACTATAATACTGCTCCTATGTACAAGAATATAACTACTATAATACTGCTCCTATGTACAAGAATATAACTACTATAATACTGCTCCTATGTACAAGAATATAACTACTATAATACTGCTCCTATGTACAAGAATATAACTACTATAATACTGCTCCTATTTACAGTAATATAACTACTATAATACTGCTCCTATGTACAAGAATATAACTACTATAATACTGCCCCTATGTAAAAGAATATAACTACTATAATACTGCTGCTATGTACAAGAATATAACTACTATAATACTGCTCCTATGTACAAGAATATAACTACTATAATACTGCTCCTATTTACAGGAATATAACTACTATAATACTGCTCCTATGTACAAGAATATAACTACTATAATACTGCCCCTATGTAAAAGAATATAACTACTATAATACTGCTGCTATGTACAAGAATATAACTACTATAATACTGCTCCTATGTACAAGAATATAACTACTATAATACTGCTCCTATTTACAGGAATATAACTACTATAATACTGCTCCTATGTACAAGAATATAACTACTATAATACTGCTCCTATTTACAGGAATATAACTACTATAATACTGCCCCTATGTACAAGAATATAACTACTATAATACTGCTCTTATGTACAAGAATATAACTACTATAATACTGCTCCTATGTACAAGAATATAACTACTATAATACTGCTGCTATGTACAAGAATATAACTACTATAATACTGCTCCTATGTACAAGAATATAACTACTACAATACTGCCCCTATGTACAAGAATATAACTACTATAATACTGCTCCTATTTACAGGAATATAACTACTATAATACTGCCCCTATGTACAAGAATATAACTACTATAATACTGCTCCTATGTACAAGAATATAACTACTATAATACTGCCCCATATTAGAAGAATATAACTACTATAATACTGCCCCATATTAGAAGAATATGGAGCTGAATGAGTTATGTTCTTTTTGCTGAAAACCTTTCCTCTCTTTGATGGAAGTTTTTGATGGTGAAATTTCCTTTCAGAATTAGAGAATGTAAATGTTTCCCCTGACCACTTAGTTGTCTGTTCGGCCGTCACCCGTGACAGATGTATCCATCATTTACCTCTTGTCACAGTGTTTGCCCCTAGTGCCTGGTATTCTAATTGTGGAATAGTTTGTCAACATGTAATCAGTAGTACTTATTAATGTGGCATTGATGTGTTGGTAGCAGTGTCTGGACAATCAATCATGCGGGGAGAGCCGGGGAAGGTTCTGACAGCATTACTCTGTCACATATCCGAGCCCTGGGGTCTTCTGGCGAAGCGTTCTGCTTGCAGCACTGTTAAATGTCTTCACTATATGCCAGTCCTGTCAGATGTGCTTTTCCGTTAATGTTTGTAATACACCGGAAAAATCTGTATATGCTTGTAGGGAAAGGGCTCAGTGTGAGATACAATAATATACTGCAATAAATGTTATATGTGTGAGGATGGTGGTGGTAGTAGTTTTACTGGTTATTATAGGAGCAATATATACTATATAAAAAATACTCTTGTAATTAAAGTGTACCTGTCATTTTAAGGTGAACTGAGAATAATCCATGTGTGCACACGAGGAATAACACTATTTCTGACTTTTATCCAACAATTTTACACCGGGTTTCACCTCTGCCGGATCTGTCTCTAAATTTTAAGTTGTCTCTGAGCTAGTGGATGGGTAGGGACTAGCTATGTCTCCCATACACAACATACACAGGCATGAGGGATTCATGTTCTACGGTCTCTATTTAGCACATTTTCAGATGCATCAGCAGCATAGAGAACATTTGTAAAGCAGTACTGAGCAGTGTAGCTGCAAATCCAGCACTGCAGTGAGCTAAAACGCTTACTAGAATCTGTCAGTTTTTTCAGAATGAATGATGCTTTCAAGAGACAGAGAGAAAAGAAGTGGCTCATGAGTGGAGAAAGAGGAGGATTTTTCTTATAAAATCTTATCAAAAATGTGCTTTTACTGTTGATTTAAGATCTCACCATTTAAAAGCAATGTCCCCCCCCCCCAGTAGCAAGAAATTCAGCAATACATAAAGCTCCAATATCATTTACAAGATAGAATTGATTTCCTGAGTGACATCATTTTTTAGATCCATCTTTCATTCAGTCCCATAGATATTTAATAGAGCTGAGGGTGGTATTTTTTTTACACATATAATGAAAATGATAGCTCACCAAACTGGATAATTTCAAGCTCCGGAGTACTGGGAGGATTCTCGCGGACCATTAGTTCAAGGTGACCGTGGGCAGGACTCGTGGTCAAAAAGGAGAGAGAGAAATTTGGCTGTGTTGATTTGGCGCCAGACATAGTGATTACCTTGGTGGTCAAAAAGTTCATTTTTGGTCTCATCTGACCACATACCTTCCTCTATACATTTGGGTGGGCGGGGGGGGGACTCCAACATGTCTTTTGGCAAACTGAAAACGAACCTTACAATTTTTGTGTGTAAGTGAAGGCTTTTTTTGGCCACTCTTCCATAAAGCCCACCTCCGTGGTCGTATGGACAGATACTCCAGTCTGTTTGGGAACTCCGCAGCTCCTCCAGGGTTATCTTTGGTCTCTGTGCTGCCTCTCTGATTAATGCCCTGGCTGAGGGTTTCGGTGGGTGGCCTCTCTTGTCAGGTTTTTTGTGGTACCATGTTCTTTCCATTTGATGATAATGGATTTGATGGTGCTCCGGGGGATCATCCGAGATTGGGAAATTTCTGTATAACCGAACTTTACCCCTGACTTGTTTGGAGATCTCCTTGGTGTTCATGGTGGTGTGTGGAGATCTCCTTAGTGTTCATGGTGGTGTTTGGAGATCTCCTTGGTGTTCATGGTGGTTTTTGGAGATCTCCTTGGTGTTCATGGTGGTGTTTGGAGATCTCCTTGGTGTTTTTGGTGGTGTTTGGAGATCTCCTTGGTGTTCATGGTGGTGTTTGGAGATCTCCTTGGTGTTCATGGTGGTGTTTGGAGATCTCCTTGGTGTTCATGGTGGTGTTTGGAGATCTCCTTGGTGTTCATGGTGGTGTTTGGAGATCTCCTTGGTGTTCATGGTGTTTGGTTAGTGGAGCCTCTTGTTAATGGTGTTGCAACCTCTGTGACCTTTCAGAAAAGGTAAAGTCTATATACTGACTGACCTGTGACACTTAGATTGCACACAGGTGGACGTCTTATCACTAAGCATGGGACATATGAAGGGAAATGCTAACATCAAAAAATTTAAGGGGCTTCTCAGCAAAAGAGGTGAATACATATGCACCTGCCAATCTTTAGTTACTTGATCCCATAAGTTTAATTTATACCTAATATTTTACCCACTTCACCAACTTAGACTATTTAGTGCTGATGCATCACACACAAATCAGATCACAAAAATATTTAAACACAGATTGTAATGTAGCAAAATAGGCAAAAAGCCAAGTGGGTTGAGTACTTATGCAAGCCACTGTATATATTTTCTAATATCATTTATACATTTTTTATATATACTTGTATTTATGTTTCTTTACTTTTGCTTTTATGTATACTATGTAACCTTATCTCTTTCTTTTATTCTTAGCCTTTACGGAAGACACATGCAAGCTAACCCAGAGCCCCCAAAGAAGAACAATGACAAGTCTAAGAAGATCAGCCGCAAGCCTCTGGCAGCGAAGAATAAATAGATTATCGATATGTCCTCGGCTTTCACACCCGGTTTCTGCATGAGCCTAATTATTTCTATTTATTTCCCGAAATATCACATCACGGAGAAACAAAAAAAATGAAGAGTTTAAGGCCGATATAGTATTGACCTTGTTTGTCTTCCCGATATTCTGCCGGAGAAGTCGGCGCATTATTAGCTATGCATTTATATCTGTTACTCGTATATATTGTATATACATTCACTGCCATTAACTCTTGCTGCTCACCATCGTCTACGCAAAAGAAAAATATTCTTATTATTCTAGTTTGTTGTCAAATGTGCAAATCCACCTGTAATATAAAGCTTACCTGTCATTAAGTTCTAATAGTGCACAATATGTCATCTGATGTTTATCTTTTTTTTTATTATTATTCCATTTTTATATTTTTTTTTTTTTCCAAGATTATTTTTATAGTATCCAAGTGCCTACTTTCAATAGAATAACCAAAGGGGAGTGATAGTAGCTCTCGAATCCAGACCCTGTGCTGATCATAGTTAAAGACCCCGCCAAAAAGACCAGTGTTATAAATTGCACATGAAGGCTGGGGGTCCTATGATTGACTTTTGTATTGGCCCTTAGGGAAAAAAGTACGGTATATGTTCGACTAAAGTAACCAATTAGGATCTTACTCTCATTTTTTGAGAACCGTTTTAGGAAATGAAGGGTTCAATTGATTCACTCTTTTCACTAGTTTTGCGATGTTTCCATATATTTGCCAACCTATATTATAACACAACCTGCTTACATCTTTTCACTTGAGTAATAAACTCTCGTTTGATGTCATGGATTTATTTTATTTTTTGTTTTGTTTTTATCTTTACAAAATCATTTTGGTGCTCTTGTTTTTAAAGAAAAATATATCGACAAAATAAATAATATTCTTTGCAATATTGTTGTACATTATACAAACTACAATGTCTGGGGGTATAGTTTTTCAATTTTTCTTTCAAAAATTTTTTTTCAGTTAATTTATACAGCTAAACTGCTCCATTTGTTTAACCCTTTCTCTGCCAAGGATGTATGTAATTAGGGATCATATTAGAAGCTTGCAGTGTATAGATTGTGAGATGTTAAAAATCAGAATCGTAGCATTTAAATGATACCAATTGCGTCAATATTCCAGGTGCAATGTACGGATGAAGCAAATGACATCAGAAAGATCACAGCCTGTTGTGGTCCTCTCTTCCCGACTCTGGGTGTCAGGAGCTTTTCTTCAGGTTATCCCTCCTTTATAAGCGATAATGATGCCATTATTATTTATCGCCCTTCGGATCGGTCTTGAGTCATGGCGACTGGATGGATGAACGATCCATGTAGGAAGATCGATCTTGTGCAAGCCTAAATAGATCCACCAGGGTCTTCTCCACCGTTATCTTGATTTTATCAAGCCATCAGGTTGCTGGTCTTCCTCTTCACTTTTTTTCCTTCTATCTTCCGACCATGATGTCCTTCTCCAGTGATTGCTTTCTTCGTATGATGTGTCCAAATCCAAATCAGTTTTCCTTGCTTCCAGTGACATGTCTGGCTTGATTTGTTCCAAAAATTATATCAACTGGAACAATATTTCAGTTGTATTATGTGGGATGGAGCAAGTGACCTCGTGAAGATTACAGCTTATTGTCCTCAGTCCATATGGCCCCATGAGTTTAGAGGAGCTTTTCTCCATGTTATCTTCCCTCACTTGGCACAAAGGTCATGTATGCTCTGATTGTAACATTTAGGGTGTGAGAAAGGGTCTCAAATATAATCGCTCTCATACCTAATTTGTCCAATCCGTATGGCACTTGACCAACTATGACCGAGGTTCACCGGAACGACGACGCTGAAACAGTGGGAGTTGTTTATTTGTGAGTTATGGCTATTTTATTATGGCATCACATTGCTTGCTGTTAGGCTTTGTTCATAATATCTCCACCAAGTTCTTAGTTTGTTTCTATCAGCAGGTGATGCCAGCACTGAAAAAGATTAGAAAATTAGAAAGTGTTAAATCCTATCAAGAGCTTACACCAGAGAGAAGGAAATGAGCAAACCCGAACTTTAAAGTTCGGAGTTCGTACTGGACATGGACAAGGGAGAGCGAGTGAGTGAGTTTGTGCAAGGCTGGGTAAAGTTCTAGTACCTGAACCGAACTTTGGACTAAAGTTGGTTCAAACCCGAACATCCATGGGTCCTCTTATCCCTAGAAATGACTAATGTAAAGTGTGAGAAGTAAGTGAAAGGAAGAATAGTGAAAAAAGGATATAAATGGGAACATGGAAAGGAAGATTTTGATTTTGGAGCATTTGGCTTCTACAGTCTCTATGTATCACAATGTATAGCAAACTGAAGAATGAGTTACCGGTGAATATGTCAGTCTGTAGCTAGATCTCTCCTCTCTTGAAAACCTTCCAAACTGATTTATGACCAAATCAATGTTCTACTTATCTGCATGTGACTGAAACCATGTGTGAATGGTCTGAACTTTTGGTCTGAATGACTTCTCTTTTCAATAGCTAAGCCAGCCTCCTTTCTCTATATTCATTGGCTTAATTATTGAAATAAGCAGTCACCCAGCCCCATTCATACCCAGCTCAGTTGCCACAGTCCATAGTCAATGTATGCGATTTCCCAAGACCCTGGCCAAAAATGGTATCCATGGAAGGGCTGCAAGATGGAAAAAAAATCGCTGATCAAGAAGAACACAATGGTTATCTTTAGAGTTGAGCCAATTTTTCAAAATTCGGTTCCGATTCCGATCGGCGGCGAATATAGTATTTGCAATATTTGCCAAACACAGCCGTACGTCATTGGAGTCAATGGGAGTAGAAATGACCGAATATGTTTGGAATCGATCGTCAAACATAAAATTGTCATGAATAGAGTACCAATATGGCACGAATATGGCAAATTCAGATTCTGGTGACCGATTCCAAAAATATTTGCTCAACTCTAGTTATCTTACATATTTAGTATTTAGATGATCACTGAGACTTTTAGGATATTATCAAATCAAAGGGAGAACATATGTTCTGGTACATCTGGTGCAAAGCATACCAACCATCAAACATGGTGGCAAAGTGATGGTGGGATGCTGCTTTTTTTCTGTGGGACCTGGAGGACTTGTCATAACTGATGGAACCATGAATTCTGCTCTTTATCAGAAAATCCCAAAGAAGGCATTTCCTTAGCTTGTGATATAAGCTGATGTTGGGTTATGAGGTTAGAAAATGATCCAAAAAATCAAGCAAGTCCAATAATGAATGGCTTCAAAAGAAACAAAATTAAGATTTTGAGCCAAAGTTTTGACTTCCATTCCGTTAAGATTCTTTGGCAATCTGTGGTTCATGCTGAAAACCCTCCTTCAAAATGCAACTTTTAAATAATTGTTCCATTTATCGAAGAAAAATATTTATTCAAAATCTCTATCACCCATGTGAAAAAGTAATTGCCACCATCAAATATAGTAATTTATTGCACCTTCCTTGGCCAGGACAAGTTGCAAAGAAATGTTTGCAGTAACTTTCCATGAGTTTGGCGCTCTCTTCTTTCCAGAATTGTTTTAGAAGTTACATTGGAGCGTTTTTCCTGCGTGAACTTTTTTTAATTCTTTTTTTTTAAGAAAAAAAAAGTTATTTCTCTGATAAATGGAACAATTATTTAAAAGTTGAATTTTGAGTTTCCTTGTTTCGTCTTTATCTTACATAAAGGATTAAAATGTTTAAAATTAGCAATAATAGAAGAAGTTATTCACATTACAATATATTAGATGGTTCCTTCTAATTACACAGGCAGAGTAATAGAAAACTGAGAGGGTGATGGGGATACATAGACCCCTGGCAATTTATGTTATTCAGGGTCTATAAAAAGTTATGTGATGATAGACGAGATAACAGCGACGTAAAACATTAAAAGACGACTATTCGAGCTTTTTCGTTTTCAGATATTTTTGTGGTGTGAAATACTCCTTAAGATACAAAAGGCTCAATGATAAAACCACAGACGTGAATGCGGTATTGTATTGTATCGTACCATTCTTACCGGGATAATAGTCAAGTATGTTCTGAGATTTAATTGGAATTCTTGAGATCCTCATTCATTTTTTTTCCGTGGCCTAAATGGATTAAATAAAGGATTGTGGTTTTCTGTCTGTAGAGCGATCACTAATGATGATGGCACCAAAAATAAATCCTGTTTCCCACGCGGATATTAATAGGAGTCGTCTCACATGGTAAATGGCTATCGTATGTATAAGAATGCCATGTATATAACGCGGGCCGTTAATAGAGGTCACGCTGTGAGGGATGGAGCGGACACATGCAGATAAGACTCCGGTAATCACTTGTCATGAGAGAGCGCGGGAAAAGGACTATTGCTTGACAAAAGGAGCTTGTTTTTTTTTACAGCGTTCACTGAGTATTCTGGCGATACCAAAATGTATCCCTCTAAAAGAAGTGTATATGTATATTATATGTACTATATATAATGAGGGCTCACTGGATGAGGTGGATCCTCTAAGCCCAAGGTCCGGGTGGGCACCTGGGCATTGGTGCAGCAGGCATGTGCATCCTGGAAGCTTCAGGCTGACATGTAGCAAAGGCAAACTAGAAGTCTTAGCAGGCTATGTTCACACGGTGCATTTTTTTATTGCTTTATTGGCGATAAGAAACTTGTTAAAAAAAAAAAAAAAAGTAGGTTTTGTTTTTTTATTTTTGTTATTTTTCCTGCATTTTTGTCAGGGTACATTTGTCTCTTGTGCATGCTGATAAAGTTTAGTGCATAATAAAATGCTGATTCTACTTCATCAGGATTTGGCAGCAAAAACTGATACCTTTAGGTTTTTGCAGTTTTTTTTTGCACCACCCACTGCTTTCAATGGGTGAAAAACACTGAAAGAAGTGACATGCTGCATCCTGCAAAAACCAAGGCATAGCACAAAATACTGAGGACAAAAAAAATAAGCTGTGTGCATGCAATTTCTGAAATCTAATAGACTTTGCTGGTACTGTAAAACACAGCTGAAAATTTGCATTAAACAAAATGCATTAAAAAACTGCTGAAAAAATGCAAAGTGTGAACGTTGTCCTAAAGCTCTGGAAGCCGCAAGCAGACAGGAGACGTCCTGGATGCCGCAGGCGATCATGTAGCAAAGGCAAATAAAAAGTCTTAAAGTCCTCAAAGCCATGAGTGGACAGGAGACATACTGGAAGCCGCAGGCGGACATGAAACAGGGTTACTGGAAGCCGCAGACAAACAAGTGAAGTTCTGCAAACCATTGACAGGTACTGTGCACAGACAACTAAAAGTGTTACAAGCAAGTCTTATCACCAAGACCCAGGTGTGTGTCTTAGGAGGCCATGGGGTGCTTTCACATTGCGTTCTGTGTCCCACGTCTTGGAATACATCTGAAATCCCCCGCAAAATGGGACCCGGACACATGCGCCAATGGGGAAGTAGACTGTAATGGTGATGGCAGATCATGGGAGCATGTCGGGCTACTTGCAAAGCCTGATGTGGAGACAAGAAATTCCAGTGGAACGGGACAGGTGCGTAACATCTGTAAGTATGTATTATTACTCTTTAAAACTTCTGAACTTTTGAGGAGAGGTGAGGTGACCAAAACATGAGATTTCGGCATTCATTTTTTTTATTTCATAATATTTACACTATGGATTGAGTATTGTATAGTTTGAAATATCAGAGTTTTACGAACTACGCTTAGTTTTATTGTTGGATTCTGGATATGGGAATTTGTTGAACTTTTATTGTTTTGGTTCAGTGACTTATTTTTTAATTCTCTCTTTTAGTCCTCCCTGGAGACTTGAACCTCTTGATCGCTTGTACAATATACCGCAGTACATTATTATACATACACTTATCAGATCATCGGTGGGACTCGGGGTGACTGAACAGTCCTCCGCTCCCTCCCGTCTTTCCTGAATATAACCACTCAAAAGCCGCAATTAACAGCGGCATGTAATGAGTTTTAACAGCTGTGATCAGAACGAGCTTTGGTCCCTCTTGTTAGGGCGCAGTCAGACTGCCGTAGGTATTGGACCGAGATTGGACCTCAATGCTTGAATTGGCCGGCGGCTCTCCAAACCCGAGCGTGACCACTTCATATATTTCTAATCGGGGTCGGGAGAGCCGCGGCCAGTCCAAGCATTACGATCCGATCTCGGTCCGCTTTATACAGCCGTATGACTGCACTTGTAGAGGCAGACTCTAGCTTTTTATCTCCGTTCACTGGACCATTGCCATCGCTCACCCCTTGCACACGCAACATGACAGCACTTGAGCCCAATCTAGAAGAACGCAGCCATATTTTTCCAGTCCTATTCAATCCCTTTATCTTGTTTCATAGATCCACCTACCATTGAGGTCACTCATTTTCATTTATTTTATTTTTTTATTTACAACCCTTGTACTGTAGTTCATTTCTCCAGTCTGGATAACGGCTTCCATATACATTTACTAGGTGACATAACTGCCTGTCTGACAGAATATAGAGATTCGATTGCAGAACTGCCATTATATTACCATAGTATTACAGTGTCGTACAGTCCCCCGTGGTTCATAACTGTTATTAGAGCGGCTGTACACACAGTTTTACTTAATTACCTGTTGGGTATTTATTGGTTGTATAAATGTGCTATACATTCCTAAAGAACTAAGTGATGAGTCCCTGCGGATCAGAGACCTAATGAATAATAGATCGGCATGGTGAAGAATAGGGAATATATGAAATTTTGGTTTGTGTTCTGTCCACTGTGTATGATGTTCATGTGACGTGATAAAGCATATGGAAAAAGTGTGTTTTCATGAGTCTTGCCTATTTAACCTGTACCTGCCCCACAGCGTATATTTGTCGATCATCAGGCGTGGGTATATGAAGCAGACTCAGGATCTGCTCCATGTTGGAAAAAGTCTGATACTAGCCTCATCCAACCTTATTGCCCTCGCTGTATAACATCCTGCCCCATTACCCTCACCGTATAATATACCAGACTCCTTGCCCTCAGTATATGATATCCAGCCCCATTGCCCCTGGTGTATAACATCCGGCCCCATTTCCTCACTGTATAATTTACAGTTCCATTCATCCCAGTGTATAACATCCAGACCCATTGTCCTCACTGAATAACATTCAGACCCATTGCCTTCGGTGTATAAGATCCGACCCCATTGCCCCTGGTATATAACATCCAGCCCCAGTGTATAACATCCAGCCCTGTTGCCCTCGCTGTATAACATCCAACCCCATTACCTCCAGTATATAGCATCCGGCCCCGTTGCCCTAGCTGTATAACATCCGGCCCCGTTGCCTCGCTGTATAGCATCCGGCCCCGTTGCCCTAGCTGTATAACATCCGGCCCTGTTGCCTCGCTGTATAACATCCGGCCCTGTTGCCCTCGCTGTATAACATCCGGCCCCGTTGCCTCGCTGTATAACATCCGGCCCCGTTGCCTCGCTGTATAACATCCGGCCCCGTTGCCTCGCTGTATAACATCCGGCCCCGTTGCCTCGCTGTATAACATCCGGCCCCGTTGCTTCCTGGTGTATAACATACCAGCGCAGTCCTGTAGTAGGAGCCACCGGCATAACTCTTCTGGTCATGGCATTTCTTTCCCTTCTAAATTTTCCCCATCACTGGTGAGTGATATTATTGAGAAGTGGAAGGAAGAGCAGACCCCGTAGTTACAGAGTGGGGGACCAAGTGATGAGGAGCAGAGGGCAGAAAAGTCCCCAAAGCTCTGCTGCTCAACACTGTGAGAAAAGTTTGGGAAGACCCTTTTCTGTTCCCCATTACTGTGCCCAGGGCACAATGTACATAAAGATATGATTTGGAGAGTTGGGTGGGGAAGAACATAACTGGCCGCACAGAACCAAGACCTCAACCCCAACCAACACCTGTAGGATATACAAGGATGGAGATTGTGAACCCGGCCCTCTCCTCCAACATCAGGATCTATCCTCACAAATTCTCTTCTACAAAATCTTGTAGATTAAAGTATCCTAGAAGCCTCTGAGCTCAGTGATTGGCTGCAGCAGTGAGGAGTGTTGAAAACAACTTCCAATTACACAGCTATAATATAACATGTATCCTAATGGATACTGACTGATTAGGAGAGCTGTCTGGATATAGCATTAACACAAAAGCTGGTGGTCTGTGTGTTTTATGGCACCATGCAGACTGACAGTGTTGTGACCCTAATCTCAGTATCTTATTCTGCCTACGTCGGAGTCCTTTGTGGACTTTCTGCTCCTATATAGCTCCGCTCAAAATCTGATTTTACATGGGCAATACTTTGGACTTTTACTGGGACTTTTATTCCCTTTTTTGTACATTTTTTATTGTGCTTTCTATAATATAAGTAGAAATACACTGCCTAGCCGGATCACAACAGATGTGCACCCACACGCAGAGTTGCCGGCTGGCAATCAAAGCCACCCCAATGACTGTCAGCAAGCAGCTGCTGGGAGGATAGTTAATTTTCTTCCTGCAGCCGCTGCTCTAGTAAGGCAAGCATGGGACATGGAGGGATGACTTTGACTATGTACCTGTAGACTAACCCTATATCTGCAGGTAAATGGCATTTTTGGACATGGTGGATTTGCTTTAATTTTTTGGAACATTTGTTTAACTTAGCCATATTTCTAACATGCAGTCAAACGTCCCAGTCAGGAAACCCCCAGCCAGTCCAGGTATTTGATGCATTTTATCTCTAGCACACTGGATGAATCTAATGAACTCTTGATTAGTTCCATGTGCTCTGGATTTGCAGATATGCGCTCTTATCTATTCAGTGGGATGAATAATTTGGAGACTGCAGAAGCCACTAATATCAAACGGCCATCAAATGTGTGGCACGCCGGGTAGAGACAGGTCTGCTTTTCCATAGTTTTCGTTGGTAAGGTGGGTCAAAAACTGGTCACAGGTCTTATACCCCTATTTATCAGTCCTGGTCTATACAGCAGATTATAGTAATTTGCTATTTTTTTCTTATACTTTGCAGGACCCCGCGTATTGACCATCCTGTGTATATTTTTGGATTTTTCCATTTTTGCATTCATCCATCACACTACATCGCTATAGAGCGTGATCGTGCCATATAACTTAGAAATAATATCGCATCTATACAGTAGACTCACACAATAGTATCCATTAATCCATTTTATAGATTCTGAATGAACATGAAGATTGTGTTTTTACGAAATAGCCTCGTTGTTTATACGGTGTTTTATACGATTTTACGTCATGATATGGATTTCACGTCCACCATTCCGCAATGAAGACATTAAATTAAGAAAAGCGGAGGCACAATAGCGTTGTATATCAGTGATTTATGTCGTGTGCATACCTGATAGAATTACCTATTAGGAAGGCAGAGGTGTCATTGAACAATACCCTCTATAGATTCCGAGATCAATCACTTCAGATTCGATACATCCTCGTCACTTGCTATATTTCAAGCTTCCAGTTAAGCAATTAACCTTTTGCCTCCGCAGGACCTATAATACAATAAATTGGCAGCTCCTCCAGATAATACAGGAGAAGTTCACTCAATGGCATTTATAGAGGGTGGAAGATGTCATTACGGATGAGCAGCGCGTAAGTATTGTCTTGTTTTCCTCCTGTTTTGCTTTTGATGTCAGTTTTATCATCTACACCCAATGAATAAGCTGTATCATATGATAAAAATATTCTACCTGTTCCGTACCCTTGGGGGCGGTATTATAGGGAATATTGATGGACTATCCACATACGCACAGAACAACGGTCAGTGATTGATTGATTGGTTGGGTGTTTGAGAGGGTGAACTTTCCAGGGCGCTTTCCTCTTTGTATTGCTGATCAATGGAGGTCAAACTCCACCAATCACACTGATTGATCCATTTAAAGGGGTTGTCTTGCTGGGAAAAACATTTTTGCAAAAGGCTGAGTGTTTCAGGAAAAAAACAAAACGCTCCAGCTCCAATGCTCACTGGGATCCCGTTCATTACTTCCTGGTCCAAGCTAAACACACAGGAAATGCTCCCTTTGTGCCCCATCATGGTAAAATTTCCCCCTCTATGTCCCTAAATGGTAACAGTTCCTGCTTTGTGTCGAAGAGTACTATTACCCCTTCACAAAGTAACAGTAGCATAGTCGCTCTTCTTTGTGCTCATTTACAGTAAATATACCACCATTATGTCCCCCAATTAAATAATTCCCTTTATGTCACAAGAAAACAGTGCCCCTCAAGGTAGTAATCCAGATTTCTGTCCCCAGAAAGTAGGAGTGCCCCCTCAAAGTATTAATACTCCTTTGTGGCATGACAAAGTGCACCCTCAAAGTAATAATCACCTTTTGTGCCCCCTCAAAGAAATAATATTTTTTGTGCCCAAATAAAGTAGAGGTGCCCCTTCAAATTAATAATTACCTTTTTTGTGCTCCCAATTGGAATTGACCCCTTAAAAGTAATAATACCCTTTTGTGCCACCACAAAGTAGAAGTGACCTTTCAAAATTATAATCCTGTTTGGTGCCAATACAAAGTGGAAGTGCCTGTAATAATTCTTTTGTGCCTCCACAAAGGGGAAGTGCCCCATAAAAGTAATAATACCCTTTTGTGCCCCATGAAAGTAATAATCTCCTTTTGTGCCCCCAAAAGTAGAAGTGCCCCATAAAGTAATACCCTTTTGTGCCATTACAAAGTAGAAGTGCCCCCAAACTAATAACTGTACCCAGTAATATTGCTACTCACACAAAAATATTGCCCATCTTATGCCTACAACATAAAAAACTAGGACTCCCCTAACCCTGTTGAGAATTCCGGGGTCAGAGACTCTTATACCAGGTTGGCTTAGCACCAGTAGCACGAAGATGTCCATGCATAATTCCATCTACAACGGCCTGAACAAAGCCGTGGTTTCTGGTGGACCATAAGCCTAATGATCCCTGAGAAGAAGAAATCCACAGGCATGAAGGATGTAGATGAATAACTACCCCCTCGCCCCAAAAGCCCAGTAATTGAGGGGGTCCTACTTTTATTAGGACTGTGTAGATTTTCTACTCTCCATGATGTCAGACCTTGCAGAGATGAATCTTTGGAGACGAGTGCCACGCCTTCTATCAGCAGAAGTGACTTCATTATTGGTCTTATCTACAGCGTTGACTCCTAGTTTTGCATGTCGTCAATAAGAAACTCCTTAAGAATTGACCTCGCTGAGTATAGGGAAAGCGATCATCAATGAGGAGCGCAGCACGCAGGAGCCGGGGGCTTTCTGCAGCATTGATTTAGAGATGGATGTTGTCATTCTGTCCCAACATGTTGGGGATATGACAACTAAACGCGGCACTAAGTGGCGGCATATATCCTCGTAGCCACTAATGAGCAAATAACTAAATCATTTTTGCAACATACCGTGGAGCCTAAAAGTTTGTGATCCCTTCAGAATTTTCCATACGTCTGTATAAATTTTGCCTAAGGCTGTGTGCACACATTCCGTTTTTTTCGCTATAAAAACGCGAAAAAAAACCTGCATCCATTAAGCATCCTATTAATAGAATGCAATCCGCAATTTTTGTGCACATGTTGCGTTCGCATCGCGGTAAAAAGAGCAGCATGTTCATTCATTTTGTGGATTGTTTGCAGATTTCCTGCTATTTAATGCATTGGGAAGCTCCAGAAAAACACGTGAAAAATCCGCACAAAAAAAAGTGCAAAAAAAGGGAGAAAAACGCGCAAAAAACGCATGCGGATTTCCTGCGGAAAAAGTCCAGTTTTGTTCAGGAAATTTCTGCAAAGAATCCTGATGTGTGCACATAGCCTTAATCTACGTACGGTTTTCACACAAGTCCTAAAAGTAGATAAAGAGAAACAAATCAAGTGAGTTAAAAATATTAAACTTTGTCATTTTTTTAATGAGGAATATGATCCAAGCAAAAGTATGTGAATCTTTAGGACTGACAGATAAATCAAGGTGAAATTAGAGTCTGGTGTTTTCTATCAATGGGATGACAATCAGGTATGAGTTGGAGACCTGTTTTATAAAGCGAACCTGTCACCAGGTTTTCCCCATAAAAACTAAAGCCACCACCTTTAACGACTTTTACTGCACTCCAGCAATTTGTATATAAGAACAACGTTCCCTCTACATATCCAAAAAATGCCTTTTATAACCCCCCAAAAGACGCGGTGCAGTGTGATGGGTGTCGCTGGTTTTGGTCAGTGCTTTTTATATCCCCTCAACTGCTATCCTCGTTCCTTGCTTGATGTGGATGATGCATCCTACAACTTCCACACAAGGCAAACAGGCTGTTGCAACACCGCAAAGAAGAACAAAGTCAAATCTTGAGAATATGGCTGGAGAGAACTAAGAGAGCCTGGAAGTAGAGCCGGTGCATTACAGGACTCAAAAGGACAGAGCAAAGTGCACCTGCACATTGGAGGCATTGTGTGGATGACGTAGGATGCGTAGATCCACTATTCACAATAGGTGATGTCACAGCTCCCCTCCTCTTCCTCTTGTACAATGACAGATAACACCTCTATATACAGTAGATAACACAGGATCCACCATTCACAATAGGTGATGTCACAGCTCACCTCCTCCTCCTGTACAATGACTGATAACACCTCTATATACAGTAGATAACACAGGATCCACCATTCACAATAGGTGATGTCACAGCTCACCTCCTCCTCCTGTACAATGACTGACAACACCTCTATATACAGCAGATAACACAGGATCCACCATTCACAATAGGTAATGTCACAGCTCACCTCCTCCTCCTGTACAATGACTGATAACTCCTCTATATACAGTAGATAACACAGGATCCACCATTCACAATAGGTGATGTCACAGCTCACCACCTCCTCCTCCTGTACAATGACTGATAACACCTCTATATACAGTAGATAACACCGGATCCACCATTCACAATAGATGTCACAGCTCATCTCCTCCTCCTGTAGAATGACTGATAACACCTCTATATACAGTAGATAACACAGGATCCACCATTCTCAATAGGGGATGTCACAGCTCACCTCCTCCTCCTGTACAATGACTGATAACATCTCTATATACAGTAGGTAACACAAGATCCAACCCTCACAATAGATGTCACAGCTCACCTCCTCCTCATTGCACAATGACCTCTGCACAGATCACAGAACATGCCCACAACAATTTCTTATAGCAGTCCATGAACATCTCCAGTTTCCTTTGCTGCAAATTACTGCCTTAAAGCAAATCCCTGCTGCTAGCAACATCCCAGCCAACGTCGCCTCTGCAATTATCCACAGAAAGTAGAGTAATAACGAACATGTATCAGTATCTAGGTACCACCAGTAACAAATGTATAACAGATACGTTTCCTTTAAAGAGAATTATTGCGAGTGCAGATTATTTTACTTTGCTAATTCTCCAGGCTTTTCCCCCTTTGGGTCCAGAAAACAGATTTTTTTTTTGGCAGCCATAGGAGATATATGGACGGACAGGTTTTATGAGAGTCAGACTTATTCTCTGTATTGTATTTTTCATTAGTGGCCACACAACACACAGAAACGCTGACTCCATTATTTATGGACAGGGACTGCTTTGATTTTACTTTTCGTGGGAGCTGTAGGGTTAAATTTCTGTCTATGTCGGGGATTTGGAGCTGATCATTATAAAGAATAAAGGGAAACATTACATTTGGGGCTTTGTCATTATTATCTTATGGCTTTGTTGGCGCCTCCACAGCCCCATGAGCTCAACCGGTGAGGGTGGTATATATACTCGGTGGTCCACCCCTCTGCATCTGCGGGGCCGGCAGGATACCAGCTAAAATTATGAACATGTGGTGCTAATATAACACAAATTAGCCACAGATCTGTACAAATTCTGCCCGACTGTAATGTGGATAATGTGATTAATGTTCTGGTTTTTGATTTTTATTAATCGGACAGGGAAGCGGTGGGATCTGTCTGATTTTATTGATTTAAGACCCGGTAGCATACGTCCTCCTGTAACGAGCAGCCTACACAGCTAAATACTGCACCGCCCATGCCGCAAAGATCCACCAGATGGAAATGGTATTAGATAATATAAAAACAGCGTTCGGAGCCAGGAAATAATCATTTAGACAGGTCAAAAGACGCATTAACATTGGTGAGAAATAATATGTGACAGGAGACAAGCATAAATGTAGGGGAGTTATAGGAAAAGATAGCAGGAAGGTAAAAATATGATTTAAGGATAGATGAATTGGATGGGTGATAGATGTGAAATAGAAGATAAGAAAGAAAGAGAGAGAAATAAAGAACAAAAAAGAGAAAGAAAAGGAAAAATGAAAGGAAAATAAAGAGCAAGAAAGAACAAAAGAAAGCGAAAGAAAAATAAAAAACAAAGGAGAAAATAGGGGAAACAAGAAAGGAAACAAAAGAAAAAGAAGAGAGAGAACAAATGAATGAAAGGGAAAAAACAAAGACGAGAAAGAAAGGGAAAGAACAAAAGAATGAAAGAAAAGAAAGAGAGAAACAATAAAAGAGAATGAAAGGGAAAAAAACAAGAGAAAGGGAAAGAAAAGAAAGCAAAAGAAAGTGAAATAAAGAACGAAAGAAAGGAAGAAAAATAAACAATGAAAGGGAAACAACAAAGAAAGAAAGAACAAAAGAATGAAAGAAAAGAAAGAGAAATAAACAACAAAAGAGAATTAAAAGGAAAAAAAAAAAAAGAAGAGAAAGAAAGAAAGAAAGAAAAGAAAGTGAAAGAAATGGAAAGTAGTGCAAACAATTTGTCATTCTTCCATTTCCATTGTATTTCCCACATATTGGGATTGGAAGTTTTCCTGTTGGTTTGGGGGCACCGCTCGCCCTCGCTGAGGAGCCCTCCTGACTGCTGGTGAACTTTTCTTTGCTTGTACACTATGTTTTATTGCTTTTCTTTGCTCCTGGCTTTTACTTTAAGCTGAGGCCAGCACATCCTTTGGGGGAGCCTGGTGATGGTTTATATTTCGGGCACTGTCTTGTAACTGATCCTGATACTCGGTTTTATGTTATTGTTGTTCTCCCTTGCTTCTATCAGAACTTTACTATAAGTCCTATAATTTGGGTCAGAGTTTTGCACAAATCTAAGTGTGTGCTTCATTATTAAGTTATCCGCACCCAGTGTTTCCTATCTAAGAAATCATCTGTGAGCTACCTGTAATTCTTTACTTTTTTTAAATTAAGGCTCGAAATGAATTCCTATTCCTTTTTACCTTTTTACATGCCATTCATGATTTAAGTACAGACCAAGGTGTCCAGATCGGCAGTCATCCTCTGACCAAAACTCATCTGTCACATATGCATTGAAAAGGCTATTGTGCGCGGGTGAGGAGGCTCTTTGTAATGTCCATTATCGGCGCCCCAACATGGTTCCCCTTCTCTCTCCGTGCGGGGATGCCGCTATATTCACCACCCCGGCCGCTGCAGCGTCCACGGACTCCTACCCACCTTCTTCTGTGCACGCCGCACTGACTTCACCACACTCTCCTGCTCTTAAACTGGCAGCAAGCGGCACCTGCCAATAGCTAGGAGACATCTTGTATAGAAGGCACCCTCCCCAAAAGGGAGATGTCTGCGCAACCCCTACAGCTTATTAGTGGTAGTTTGTGCCCAACTGTATGTTACCGGATCCCCCATCCTTATTCTATCACAGTTATCCCCTTAACTAATGCCCTCCTTTTATTCTGGTGTAGTTTATTCATGACCGTGAAGCTGCTCCGGCAGTACCTGAGCCCTGTAGCTGCATCGGTGGTACCTGAACCGTTTCCAGAAACCTGTGTGTCTGAACAAGAACTTATCCACGAAGTCCACGTTACCCAAACTGTCTATCAGTCTCCGAATCCTTCCTGTCTGTGAGTCTGCTCTCGTGTTCGCGTCCAGCGAACCCGACCCCTGGGATCAGCAGCTGCAGTACCGGAGACTACCTGGAGGCCACCTGCAGCTCAAGCTTGACTCCACCTTCAGGAGTTCCAGTGAACTCCATGTAGCCACATAGCTACACCCCTCCTAGGCAAGAGCGGCCCCGTGGCACAGTAGGTCTATGAACCATGTGCTCCAATGGCAAATGTGACAGTTTGCTCAGTCCAAGAATTTCTCTAATCACAAGATACCTAAAGCATCAGAGCTGAACCAAGAGTTGATCAGTGGGATTAGCAAGAACATTTTTTGTCTTTTCTACGGACTATAAATACCCATTTGGATGACCAGACCACGGCTATTTCTTCAGCTCCAGCTCAGGTTGCAGCACCTATGGCTGAGTCTACTCTGCCTGTAATCTATGCTCTGGGAGTTAATCTTCATTTATCAGCTCCACCACGATTCAGCAGAGACCCTAAGGATGGATTCTTGAACCAGTGCAGCTGGCATTATGAACTTTTGGTCCATCAGTTTCCATCTGATCAGGCTAAAGTGGGATTCCTGATGTCCCAACTAGCAGGAGATTCCCTAGCATGGCTCAACCCCTTGTGGGTGAGTGCGGACTCTGTGAGCACGGCTCTACAAGCCTCCCTGGTGGCCTTCCGAAAGGCCTTTGATGAGCCTGATCATTTAGCCTCCACTGCGTCTTCCATTCTCAGACTGTGTCAGGAAGATCTGTTAGTAAGCCAGTGCGCCACCGGCACCACACTCTGTCTCCCGAACCAGGTTGGAACAATGAAGCATTGGTAGCTACCTTCTGAGAGGGATTATCCAGAAGAATCAAGGACAACTTGTCAGGTCGTGACAGCCATGCCCCTTTACACGAATTGATTTTCCCTGCAATCCAGATTTACTTTATGTTCCAGGAGTGGACCAGAGAGATGACAAGTGAGAAGAAACCGCTGTGTTTAGCTCTGTTTTTCCAAACATCACTTGTTCCCCAGTTTCCAGAGACTGATATCTATTCTGAACCCTTGCAGGTCGATTGTATTAGGCTGACGGAGCAGCAGCCGGAACGTGGTAGTGCCAAGGGAGTGTCCTACGGCTGCAGAAGCGCAGATCATTTCATTGGTTGCTGTCCAGAGTGGTCTGAAAAGCTCCAAACTTAGGGCCAGTAAGTGATGCTTCCCTAGGTGAAAGTAGAAATACTTTGCCATTGACTTTGAAAGTGTCCGTGTCCTATGGAGTTACACGACAAAACAGCTTATCTTGAATCTGGTTCAGCAGGAAATTTCCTGCAGCAAGGCATGGTGGATTGGTATCAAATTCCCATCTGAAGCCTCCGGAATCCACTGAGAGAATAATCCGTTGATGGAAAGGGCCTACGCGAAGTCGTTCAAGTGGTCACTGATCAAATAGAGCTCAAGATAGGAGCATTGCATTCGGAAAAGATCGCCTGTTATGTGCTGTCTGATATATTTCATCCAATTCTCGTAGGTCTTCCATGGCTGAGAACTCATGAGCCCATTCTAGACTGGAGGTCCGCTGAAGTGTTTTGTTGGGGACAGTTGTGTCACAAGAGATGTCTGGTCCCTTTATGTCCAGCTCAACTGCCACTGTTGCCATCTTCTCCGCCAGGAACATCCTCACCTCAATGCAGTATTTTCAGTGCGACCTATTTGAAGACTGACCCATAGAAGGTATCTTTTAGTTTCAGGTGGTTTCAGGATGAGAACATCAAGGCGGAGGCATCTTCCAAGTCTCTATTACTGATGAGGAGGAAGAAACCCAGTCAATCTTCGTTTCTTCCAAGGCAAAAGCTAGTCTTGCTGGACTAAGAGATACTCAGCAATTCAAGTTTACAGTTTCCAAACCCACTCCGTTCTACTCTGAGGATATCCAGTAGGTGGGAAGCATCTTGACCAAGAAGGTGGGAGATGTAGCCTTTCTTCCAATGGACTGGAGAAAACGTGGTCCTGATGAGGTCATGAGAGCTCAACAGGAAGAATCAGGATCCATCTTCTTTGCAGGAAGTTCTCTGGGGCTTGAAGAATGGGGGCATAAACGGGGGTACTGTAACATTCATCCTCGGCATGGTTCCTCTGCTCTCGATGCGGGGATACCAACATACTCACGGCCCCGGCCGAGGCAACGTCCATGCACTCTCCCCTGTGCAAGTAGCACTGACTTACAGCAGCACGCATAGTGTGGGAACCTCCCTGCTCTAAAAATGGCAGCAAGTGGCACCTGCAAAAATGCCCCAAGCCAATAGCTGGGAGACTTCTTGTATAGAAGGCTCACTCCCCAATAGGGAGGTGCCTGAGCAACCCCTAAAGTTTGTTGGTGGTAGTGTGTGTGCAACTGTATGTTGACAGGTCCCCTGTCCTTAGTCTATTATAGTTATTTCCCTGTCCTGTACTGTTCCTGTAGTCCTGTGTAGTTTATTCGTGACTGTGAAGCTGCTCCGGTACCTGAACACTGTAGTTCGTTGGCAGCACCTGAACAATTTCCCGAGGCCTGTGTGTCTGAACAAAAACCTATCCCCGAAGTCCACATTGTCTGTACTGTCCGTCAGTCTCCAAATCCTTCCTGTCTGTGACTCGGCTCCCGTGTTCCTATCCAGTGAACCCGACTCCTGGGATCAGCAGCTGCAGTAACAGGGACTGCCTAAGAGTAGTACCAGGCAGCAACCTGCATCTCAAGCCTGATGCCACCATCAGGAGCTCAAGTGAACACTAGGAAACTGCTTAGCTATGCACTTCCTAGGCAAGCCTGGTCCTGTGGCACAGTGGGTTCCCAAACCACATGCGCGATCTGCTTGCCTGACAGCTGTGGCCAGTCCAGACTTGGATCATAAATGGTCGATGTGTGAAACGATCTGCCTGTGCTTTGACATCTACAATGCAAAACCATCACTTGGAGCTCCAAACTCTATGTGAGACTGCAAAGAAGTAAAGAACAGAAGGACCCATACATAAACCCCCTTGGCCCCAAAAAGGGACACCCAAAAGGACAAAACGCCTTGAGAATTTCAAATGACAAAAGAACATATTTCTTGCGGATTAGTACAGGTAAACACACAACGGATTACAGCACCAGACTAGGCATCATGAAAAATTATACCAGAGAAGAAGAAGAAATTATGATGGCAGGCAACCCAAAAATACACAAAGTAAAAGGAGTATACAAAGGGCAAACACAAATACCTCTACATTGTAATACAATAAAAGCCTGTGCTGTACCATATAAGCAAATAAATGCCGGGGAGCCGATTTACATGTATGGGGACATTGTGAGTAGAGATGAGAGAATATGATCGGAAAACAATTGCCAAACATAAATTCGGCACGATTATTGTACATTTGGATTCGTGATCGGTAACACAAGCATTTTTCTTAAAATTGGAAAAAGTCGGTAACATTTCGTAAAAGATAGAATAAAACCAGTAATTCAAGTGCCGCGCTCAGTGAAATCACAGCGCGACAGGTTAAAATAGAATTGCTAGAATAGGTATATACACATGTAATATATATATATATATATATATATATATTGTCTAAGGGTCAGTTCCGTCTGTCCTTCTGTCATGGATATTCATTGGTCGTGGCCTCTGTCTGTCATGGAAATCCAAGTCACTGATTGGTCGCGGCAAAACAGCCATGACCAATCAGCGACGGGCACAGTTCGGCGGCAAAATGGCCGCTCTTTTCTCCCCGCAGTCAGTGCCCGCTCCATACTCCCCTCCAGTCAGCGCTCACACACGGTTAATGGCAGCGCTAACGGACCGCGTTATGCCACGGTCCGTTTACTATGCAGCATCTATAGTAAAAAGATCTAATGTTAAAAATAATTAAAAAAACATAAAAAATCGTTATATACTCACCGTCCGTCGGACCCTCAGATCCAGAACCAGCCTTCCCCACTCCTCGCGACGCTCCGGTGACCGCTCCATGCATTGCGATCTCGCGAGATGATTACGTAGCGGTCTCGCGAGACCGCTACGTCATCATCTCGCGAGACCACAATGCACTCTTGAGACCGGAACGCACGAGGAGCATCGGTAAACGCTTCGCCTGGATCCGGGGGCCAATGGAAGGTGAGTATATAACTATTTTTTATTTTAATTCTTTCTTTTAACAGGGATATGATGCCCACATTGCTATATACTACGTGGGCTGTGCAATATACTACGTGGGCTGTGCAATATAATACGTGGGCTGTGCAATATACTACATGGGCTGTGGAATATATTACGTGGCTGTGCAATATACTACGTGGGCTGGGCAATATACTACGTGGCTGTGCAATATACTACGTGGACTGTACAATATACTACGTGGGCTGTGCAATATACTACGTGGGCCGTGCAATATACTGCGTGGGCTGTGCTATATTCTACATGGGCTGTGTTATATACTACGTGGGCTGTGCTATATACTACGTGGCCTGTGTTATACACTACGTGGGCTGTGTTATACACTACGTGGCCTGTGTTATACACTACGTGGCCTGTGTTATACACTACATGGCCTGTGTTGTATACTGCGTGCTTGGGCTGTTATATACTACTAGACTGTGGCCCGATTCTAATGCATCGGGTATTCTAGAATATGCATGTCCCCGTAGTATGTGATTCGCGGCAGACTGTGCCCGTCGCTGATTGGTCGAGGCAACCTTTATGACATCATCGTCGCCATGGCAACCATTATGACATCATCGTCGCCATGCTGTGCCCATCTCTGATTGGTCGAGGCCGCCCGACAAACCGTCGACCACTCCATATAAGGTATGGTCTACAAACCGCCAACCACTCCATATAAGGTATGGTCTACAAACCGCCGACCACTCCATATAAGGTATGGTCTACAAACCGCCGACCACTCCATATAAGGTATGGTCTACAAACCGCCGACCACTCCATATAAGGTATCCTGTTTGTAGACCATACCTTATATGGAGTGATTTCCAGGACAGACAGACAGACAGACAGACAGAAAGACAGACAGACAGACAGACAGACAGACAGACAGACAGACGGAAAAACCCTTAGACAATTATATATATAGATGTGGCTGTGTTATATGCTATGTGGGCTGTTTACACTCCGTGGGCTGTGCTATATACTCCTTGGGCTGTGCTATATACTCTGTGGGCTGTGCTATATACTCCGTGGGCTGTGCTATATACTACATGGCTGTGCTATATACTACTTGGCTGTGCAATATACTACGTGGCTGCGCAATATACTACGTGGCTGTGTTATATACTACGTGGGCTGTTACATACTACATGGCTGTGCTATATACTACGTGGGCTGTTACATACTACACGGCTGTGCTATATACTACGTGGCCGGCCGCGAACAATCAGTGACACGCGCAGTCCTGTGTATTCAATGTATTATTCTAAAATCTTCATAAATAAACTGCGGTACATATATATTCTAGAATACCCGATGCGTTAGAATCGGGCTACCATCTAGTCTACTATATAATTGTCTAAGGGTTACTTCCGTCTTTCTGTCTTTCTGTCTGTCTGTCCGTTATGGAAATCCCAAGTCGCTGCTTGGTCGCGGCAAAACAGCCACGACCAATCAGCAACGGGCACAGCCTGGCGGCAAAATGGCCGCTGCTTCCTCCCCGCAATCAGTGCCCGCTCCATACTCCCCTCCAGTCAGCGCTCACACAGGGTTAATGGCAGCGTTAGCGAACCGCGTTATGCCACGGCATAACGCATTCTGTTAACGCTGCTATTAAGCCTGTGTGACCAACTTTTTACTATTGATGCTGCCTATGCAGCATCAATAGTAAAAAGATCTAATGTTAAAAAAAAATAAAAAAATAGTTATATACTCACCATCCGTCGGCCCCCTGATCAGGAACAGGCCTTTCCCGCTCCTCGCGACACTCCGGTGACCACTCCATGCATTGCGATCTCGCGAGATGATGACGTAGCGGTCTCGCGAGACCGCTACGTCATCATCTCGCGAGACCGCAATGCACTCTTGGGACAGGAGCGCGCGAGGAGCATCGGTAAACACTTCGCCTGAATCCAGGGCCAACGGAAGGTGAGTAGATAACTATTTTTTATTTTAATTCTTTTTTTTAACAGGGATATGATGCCCACATTACTCTATACTATGTGGGCTGCGCAATATACTACGTGGGCTGTGCAATGTACTACGTGGGCTGTGCAATATACTACGTGGGCTGTGCAATATACTATGTGGGCTGTGCAATATACTACGTGGCTGTGCTATATATTACGTGGGCTGTGCTATATACTACGTGGGCTGTGTTATACACTACGTGGGCTGATATATACTACGTGGCCTGTGTTATACACTACGTGGCCTGTGTTATACACTACGTGGCCTGTGTTATACACTACGTGGGCTGTGTTATACACTACGTGGGCTGTGTTATACACTACGTGGGCTGTGTTATATACTGCGTGCGTGGGCTGTTATATACTACGTGAGCTGTGTTATATGCTACGTGGGCTGTTATAAACTAAGTAGCTGTGTTATATGCTATGTGGGCTGTTATACACTCCGTGGGCTGTGCTATATACTACGTGGCTGTGCTATATACTACGTGGCTGTGCAATATACTACGTGGCTGTGCTATATACTACGTGGCTGTGGTGTTTACTATGTGGGCTGTTATATACTACATGGCCGGCTGCGAACAATCAGCGACAGGCGCAGGGCAGAACCCTGTGTATAAAATGCATTATTCTAAAATCTTCATAAATAAACTACAAACTACATACATATTCTAGAATACCCGAAGCATTAGAATCGGGCTACCATCTAGTGTATATGCATATATATATATATATATATATCTATATATATAATTGTCTAAGGGTTTTTCCGTCTGTCTGTCTGTCTGTCTGTCTGTCTGTCTTTCTGTCTGTCTGTCTGTCTGTCTGTCTGTCTGTCCTGGAAATCACTCCATATAAGGTATGGTCTACAAACAGGATACCTTATATGGAGTGGTCGGCGGTTTGTAGACCATACCTTATATGGAGTGGTCGGCGGTTTGTAGACCATACCTTATATGGAGTGGTCGGCGGTTTGTAGACCATACCTTATATGGAGTGGTTGGCGGTTTGTAGACCATACCTTATATGGAGTGGTCGACGGTTTGTCGGGCGGCCTCGACCAATCAGAGATGGGCACAGCATGGCGACGATGATGTCATAATGGTTGCCATGGCGACGATGATGTCATAAAGGTTGCCTCGACCAATCAGCGACGGGCACAGTCTGCCGCGAATCACATACTACGGGGACATGCATATTCTAGAATACCCGATGCATTAGAATCGGGCCACAGTCTAGTATATATATATATATATATATATATATATATATATATATATATATATACAGTTAGGTCCATATATATTTGGACAGAGACAACATTTTTCTCATTTTGGTTATAGACATTACCACAATGAATTTTAAACAAAACAATTCAGATGCAGTTGAAGTTCAGACTTTCAGCTTTCATTTGTGGGTATCCACATTAAAATTGGATGAAGGGTTTAGGAGTTTCAGCTCCTTAACATGTGCCACCCTGTTTTTAAAGGGACCAAAAGTAATTGGACAGATTCAATAATTTTAAATAAAATGTTCATTTCTAGTACTTGGTTGAAAACCCTTTGTTGGCAATGACTGCCTGAAGTCTTGAACTCATGGACATCACCAGACTCTGTTTCCTCCTTTTTGATGCTCTGCCAGGCCTTCACTGCGGTGGTTTTCAGTTGCTGTTTGTTTCTGGGCCTTTCTGTCTGAAGTTTAGTCTTTAACAAGTGAAATGCTGCTCAATTGGGTTGAGATCAGGTGACTGACTTGGCCATTCAAGAATATTCCACTTCTTTGCTTTAATAAACTCCTGGGTTGCTTTGGCTTCATGTTTTGGGTCATTGTCCATCTGTTGTATGAAATGACGACCAATCAGTTTGGCTGCATTTGGCTGGATCTGAGCACACAGTATGGCTCTGAAGACCTCAGAATTCATTTGGCTGCTTCTGTTCTGTGTCACATCATCAATAAACACTAGTGACCCAGTGCCACTGGCAGCCATGCATGCCCAAGCCATCACACTGCCTCCGCCGTGTTTTACAGATGATGTGGTATGCTTTGGATCATGAGCTGTACCACACCTTCGCCAGACTTTTCTCTTTCCATCATTCTGGTAGAGGTTGATCTTGGTTTCATCTGTCCAAAGAATGTTCTTCCAGAACTGTGCTGGCTTTTTTAGATGTTTTTTAGCAAAGTCCAGTCTAGCCTTTATTCTTGATGCTTATGAGTGGCTTGCACCGTGCAGTGAACCCTCTGTATTTACTTTCATGCAGTCTTCTCTTTATGGTAGATTTGGATATTGATACGCCGACCTCCTGGAGAGTGTTGGTCATTTGGTTGGCTGTTGTGAAGGGGTTTCTCTTCACCATGGAGATTATTCTGTTATCATCCTCCACTGTTGTCTTCTGTGGGCGCCCAGGTTTTTTTGCATTGATGAGTTCACCAGTGCTTTCTTTCCTTCTCAGGATGTACCAAACTGTACATTTTGCCACTCCTAATATTGTAGCAATTTCTCGGATGGGTTTTTTCTGTTTTCGCAGCTTAAGGATGGCTTGTTTCACCTTCATGGAGAGCACTTTTGACCGCATGTTTACTTCACAGCAAAACCTTCCAAATGCAAGCACCACACCTCAAATCAACTCCAGGCCTTTTATCTGCTTAGTTGAGAATGACATAATGAAGGGATTGCCCACACCAGTCCATGAAATAGCCTTGGAGTCAATTGTCCAATTACTTTTGGTCCCTTTAAAAACAGGGTGGCACATGTTAAGGAGCTGAAACTCCTAAACTCTTCATCCAATTTTAATATGGATACCCTCAAATGAAAGCTGAAAGTCTGAACTTCAACTGCATCGGAATTGTTTTGTTTAAAATTAAATTGTGGTAATGTCTAGAACCAAAATGAGAAAAATGTTGTCTCTGTCCAAATATATGTGGACCTAACTGTATATATATATAATATGTCAGTGACTCATACATATATATGTGTTACATAGATAGATCGAAGAAAAGCCGGTAATTCATCTGCCATGTACTGTGAAATCACAGCAGGAGCAGACAGGATAGAAGAGGTGGATTACACACAGTAAATACAAATAGAATAGGTAAATATATACTGTAGCTGTCAGTGATAAATACAATTAGTACAATGTGTGTGCAAATTACTGTACATGTATTTAATAAAAGATTATTTTACTGAAAAAAATGGTGTGGGCTCCCGCGTAATTTTTGTAACTAGTAGAGGGAAAGGCGATGGCTGGGGGATGATGTTTATAGCCTGGGAAGGGGGTAATACCCATGGAGCTTTCCAGGCATGCGCGGTCAGAAAAGACGGGAACGACGCACCAAAAAATGTTACAAGCAACGTTTTTTGGTGGCGACGGTCGAACGCAACCGTCGCACGACGGTTGCGACGTGTGGCAATGCGTCGCACTGCGTCGCTAATAAAAGTCTATGGAGAAAAAACGTATCCTGCAAGCACTTTTGCAGGATGCGTTTTTTCGGCAAAACGACGCATAGCGACGTGCAGTGCACGACGCTAGTGTGAAAGTAGCCTAATCCATTCTTACAACCTCACCTAATTCCACCGAAGCCCTTGTTCTCCTGTAATAAACCAAAAATAAAAAAACAACAATATACCATACCTGTCCGTCGTTCTATCCCACGCCGTAATCCATGTCTGGGGGATAATTAGTTTTCAACCTGGACAGTGCCAAGATGTGACCATCCCGGCTGAAAGCCACTGGTGAATGAACAGCTGCGAGCGCAGTCTCCGTGAAAAGCAGTGACGTCACTGAGGCTCCATTCCTAGGTGGGATGAACTGCGGTGACCTCGGTGGGATCCCCGCTAGCACCGTGAGAAAGTCGCACGACATGGAGGCGAGTTCACCGCAGCAATAATTATTTTAAAAAAGCCCTTATGCATCAATTGTAAAAATATATCTAAAAAATTATTATTTTCAAAATATGTAAAATAATTAACAAGTGCATAACAATATTCTTAAAGGGAGACTAATTAAAAAAAAGACAGTTACAGTATATAGGGGATGTAGCCCCTATAGAAATCATATGAAGGCTATGTGCACACGTTCAGGATTTTTTGCCGAATTTTCCTGAACAAAACGGGACTTTTTCTGCAGGAAATCCGCATGCGTTTTTTTTTTTCGCGTTTGACGCGTTTTTGTGCGTTTTTTTCCCGGAGCTTCCCGATGCATTAAATAGTGGGAAAAACGCGAAAAATCCACAAAATTAATGAACATGCTGCTTTTTTTTACCGTGATGCGTTTCAAAACGCATCATGTGCGCAAAAATTGCAGAATGCATTAAAAATGATGGGATGCTTAATGTATGCGTTTTTTAAGCTTTTTATAGCATTTTTATTGCAAAAAAACGCGAATAATCCTCAACGTGTGCACACAGCCTAACAGTTAACATTTCATTGTTGCAATTAGTTTGTAAAATCTTAAAATTCCATATGCAAATGAGGGTGCACCCTTGGCGTGGCTGAGAGCTCCGTGCACCGTAACGTCTCCATCAATTCGCATACTGAGCAACGCCCTGACTCTGATTAACAGCGCTCCCTTGTCCAGACAGCAGCATTGATGATGCACACTGACTATGAAGGAGTTAGCGGCGCGCACACAGTGCGGGGATGGGCATGCTACACCCAGAAGTGCTAATATTGACCTATTCTGTGGATGCACTGAACACAGGAGGAACACAAAACTGATTTTTCCTCCTCTCTGAAGCCGCTCGCTACACTTATGGGCGTAGCAAACGGCGGCTACTGACATCTTTTCCATATTTAAACTATAATAGTATAAAAGAATGAATATTTTCAGACAAAAGGCAAACAGTAATATCGGACTCTTTTCTGGCATAGTCATCTTCGACACTAAGAGGAGTAAGACCTGAAGAACAATTTTGCATATTTTACAACAGAAACCTTAAACTGCCACTGAAGATGCAAATTGTAGAAAAAATGCCACAAATCAATAATAAAAAAAAGTGAGGAAACGGAATTAGTGGATCCGATTGTTTTAAAGTATGTCAGAGGAGAGGTGATTCAAGGGAAGGTGTCCTCAGAAAATGACCTCTTGTTTAATAAGGTTTTTGCGCTACATGTATTTTTTTTTTGTAAAGTGGAAATGTTTTTTTTTCCCCATATTATAATCTATGTTAAAAATAAAAATGAGAATTCTTGAAATTTTCACACCGGCCACTGGGGCTATTTTGGACTCTAACTTAGGGCTTATACTCGCTTGCGAGAAACTCGGATGAGTCTTGCACGGCAATACCCGGCACTGCACCTGGCACAGAGGAGCGGAGCGTGCGGCTGCATGTATTCCTATGTGGCCGCATGCTCCGATCTGAATGCAGGCAGCAGCGCCGGGTATTAACATGCGAGACTCATCCGAGTTTCGCGCAAGTGAGTATGAGCCCTTAGTGTTGTTTCAGGAAACAACACATGTATATAGCAACATGTACACAGCCTCTGATGATAAGGCAACTGATGAAATCTCTACCTGAAAGACTCTAAAAAGACTCGGAGGCCAATGTAAAAATGGTAAGATTACTAATTTTAATTTTAAAAATAACCAAAAACAACTGCTAAATTTAATTAAAAAAAACACAAAGAACTAATTTAAAGAATAGTTAATTTTCTAATAACACATTGACTCTAAGGATGAAAGAAAAGCCAGTAGTAGGTGTTCATCGTTCCTTGGCTAAAATTTTGATAAATTTTGTACAATTTGCACCTTTTTTTTCTGTCTTCCTCTGCAGACTGTGTTATGTTTCGGAGATCATATGTGTTACATTCATGAGACACTGAAATCATCTTCCATAGCTTCTTCTTTATTAGAAAGCAGATGTTCCTCCTACAGTTCTGCTCAGAAGTTTGTGCTCTTGCTCTCGGAGATAAACACTCCTCCAATATTTTCCTGTACATCTGCGGCACGCCAGACTCATCCGTCCTTGAATTATTGCTGAGAACATCTGATAGGGATTGAGAACTGAGAATATCTCCATAATAAAAGCAACTTCACACTTTCCTGATGGGTTTTTATGCAGAAAGAGATTAGTCTGACGCCAAAACCTTTCCATTGCACGGATGCAAATACCACTATTGTTCTGCGTCACTTGTCATCTAAAAATTATCCCAGCAATCCACATAGGTTTATCTCACAGTTATCTGTGCAAAACTTGGAATCTGTTCAGCTTGAGCCTCTTGGTTCATGAATAAAATTCCAGAGTTGCAGTAAAGACTGACATCGTCAAAGCATTAAAAAAAACAAGTGAGCCAAAAAGTATGCTAACGTTCTGGATGGTGATGATGGGTGATAGAAAATAATTTTTGGACTGGTTTTAGGTGTCAAACTTTTCATTGATATAGTGGTTAAAGAGTTTGTGCTTGTAAAGTTCTATGGAGAGCTCTAACTGTCATTTCAGATGAATGTTGGTGTCTTCCTCTAGCTCCTCCCTTCTCCATAGAATTTTAAAAGCACCAACTGTCATCTCCTAGCTAAATAATCGGACAATCTGTCTACACTGAATACAGATTTTACCCATGAACTGAGAGAGAATAATCAGTCCAGGAGGAGAACGAGGCAGATTTCTCTTATATGATTTATTACAAAGCTGCTTATTTTCATGTGCTCTATTGAATTATGAAATATTCTTTAATTACGTGATCATAATAGTGCTGGATGGAAACTTAGGGTAGGATAATTAGAAGGGTTCAGAGGGAGTTTTGCTTAATTTTTTTTAAAGGGCGGACATTGGAAAGCTGTGTACGCCTTAAAGGGGAACATTGTGTGTACAGTCCTGTCCTGCCAGGAGGTTATAGAGTAGAGGGGGCTGAGCAGAATGATATATAGGCTTGTCAAAAAAGATTCAGAATAACGAGTATTTAATTCGTGTAAACATTTGCTTTTGATAATCTTAGGAGTCCAGTGGGAGGCGGTCACTGATTAAGACCACCCACTTGACTCCTACACTGAGAAAGATCAGGACAAACTCAATATCTATCTATGTATCAATCTGCTCAGCTAGTCCTGCTCCATAACATGTCACCTGCGGATCAAGCAACATCTTCAACGAGACAAGTGTCCTTTAAGGTGACTCTATTTGATGGGCAGAGTCTGGGGCGCCATCAATGGTTTTCACCCACCATGTAGGAAACCAGGGTAACTCAGAAATGACTGAATAGAATGTTAAAAGACTTTCCACAATAGGACGACTCGCTGCTTTATGTCTCCAGTCTCTGTATTTTTATATGTTGATGTCAAGGGAGAAACGCTGTGTAACATTAAATCAGATGAATCGTCCTCTGCCTTTCACCAGCGCCGTTACTGTCTGTCTCTCTGCCTCCCACAACCATTGTGAATACTATCAACAGCGATATGTAAAAGATTTCGAATTATTGTTACAATGAAATAATCTTAAAAAGAAAAATAAAAAATGCAAAAAAAAAAAAAAAAGTTTTTATAGTTTTTTTTTTTTAAATAAATTAAAGTGTTACGGAACAAAAGTTAAAATTATTGACTATTTTACAGATTTAGTTTTAAATTGTCATCAAAAGACATAACTATCAATAGTTTGCAGGGGATTGGTCACATTGGGCGTGCCCTATTTGCGGGCAGCATGTTAGAGAGTAGGAGAATATATTGTTTTCCGGGCAGGACTCCTGTTGAACTTGTAATATATTGATTTACTTGTATGTGGGATTAGATCTGGGTGGGGGTCTTGCCAGGGCAAAGTATTTTGGTGCCATAGGGGCAGATGAAGCAAATGGGGTCCCTCAACCCAAAGTAAAGGAATGGCTCAGAGAACAGGACCCCTAATGCATATCCTTCCCCTCCGATGCGTTAGGTAGCAAAATCTGATGACCCCTTCCACTAGAATAGTTACCTTTTTCGCAAAAATAGGTTATCAAAAGTAAAAAGGAGTGGTAAAATGTAGGGATATGACTTAACAGGGAGCACAATTTCAAAGTTAGATACAGAATCATTTTTTTCTGACCATTTACCCAATACAGGGGAAAAATAGCGAGATTCATCCCTGACGTCCTGTATTTTCCATGTAGAACCCAAGGATAGTTATGGAAACTAATAAAGCGTAACTATAATAGGGGCTGTTTGCTTTCAATTAAGGTGTCCAGTATTTGGCAAATACCCTAACGGAAAAAAACAGACCCCCATTATAAATAAAGGGATATGTCTCATGGTTTTTGCACCCGTCATGCGACAAATACAGGTTGCACAAAACTGATGGTGGTTCTGGTGATGTATTCATGTAGTGATGGTTATTCTGGTGTTGTATTTATGTAAGGATGATGATTCTGGTGATATGTACATCATCACCAGAACATAAATATGAAGCCAAAATCATCATCAGTACATAATTAGAGCACCAGAGCCGTCAATAGTACATTAATATGGCATCAAAAATATCATCAGTTACTAAATACATCACCAGAACCACTATTCACGTCTGATAGACGCTAATGCGATTGAGACCAGGGAGGAAGTGATGGCCAGGTCTCAGGCAGAGAGAGAGGGGTGAGCTCTGTCAGTGACTGACACTGCTCGTCTTTGTGAACGTACCCCTTCATTCACCGTGCTGAAAATCTTCAGCCGCAGGAAGTTGTCAGGCGACCGCAGAAATTCAGTAATTTTTATTTTCAAACTGTGCTCCATTGGGGTAGGGAGGAGGTAGCACCCTAGGCAGGTGCCTACTCTGCCTACCCCTCGTCCCGGCCCTGGGTCTTACTCAGTGCACACTTGCAAAGAGAGGAGACTGTCACATAGGTGGAGCTTTCTTACTCATGGGTGGGAAAGCAATGACTTGATGCTATCACCTGGGCAGAGCTTTCCTACTCATGGGTGGGAGAAGCACACTTTGTATCGAAGGCAAATGATTTCAGAAGGCGGCCTATCATTTCTGGTACAAAAGTAAAAGAATATTTACCAGATGGACACTGACTCATTTCATTAATACCCTTTATCCTCCAACACCCAGAGTCCTTATTATTTATAGCACATACTCCCCATTTACCTGAATCCTCTCACTTCTCTGCTTTTTAATTGATTGTACAGAGAGTTAAAGGGAATACGTCAGCAGTTTTTTTATTTGTAATCTGAAAGAGTATAATGTAGGGGCAGAGACCCTGATTCCAGCGATGTGTCACTTACTAGGCTGTGTGTTGTTTCAATAAAGTCAGTGTTTTATCAACACAAGATTATCACTACAGGACTAGGTGTCTCGTGCCCCCTAGTCAACTGCTCTGTGTAACCCCACCCCCATCACTGACTGGCAGCTTTCTGCCTATGCATAGTGCATGCTACCACAGAAAGCTACCAATCCGTGATGTGGGGGTGGTTATACAGGGCTCAGACTTCAGAGAACTGCTGGATTTTCAGCAGAGAAAACAGGGATTGTATAAAAATGACAGCAAGCAGCCCAGTAAGTGACATATCACTGGAATCAGGGCCACTGCTATCAGATTACATAGCAAAAACCTGATGACTGATTCCCTTTAAAGGCAGAATGTTGTTTTTTATTTTTTTCAATCCCCTAAATGTGCAGCCCCACCCTAACTGGCACCATAGGCAGCTGCCTACTGTGTCCATGTTTTTGTTTTACCTTATTTCCACCAAGATAAATGTGATTGTGGTGGTTTGTTGTTTATTCATCATTTTGAGATTTTACGTCAATAGTTTATCAGATAATATTGGGTTTGGGCTTTAGTATTCACCAGACATTCACACCATACAGATAGTTGAATATCTAATTATATTGAGGTCTATTTACTTATTCCTTTTAAGGAAATCATCCGAATATGGTATATCCTCTTTTCACAAAAAACAGTTAAACTGTAATACAGTGAAACTTCATTGATTCAACTACCCCAACATTGCACTACACCAACACCGCTGTGTTAAACGCTTCTCTAGACGGGTGGTCTTCTCAAATTAGGATATAAGAGAATTGAAAAACTATCACAAAAACATTTTGTCTACATGATGGTCTTCTGGAGATGTTCAACCATATCTTACAGAGTTTATGTTCTTCTCTGACTTTCCTATGTTCCCATATTGTTTTTTAATAATTTGACCTTGACTTGTCAAGACCCATTGACAACAACCATGATGAATATAAGGGACAGTGCCACCACTAAAAAGCCCCATTGATTTATGACCAAGTACCAACTAATGTCTGTTCCAATTTCTTTTTTTATGTATGCAGATATTCTCTCAGCCATTAAACATGGATATCGTCTGTTCCTCATGCAGCAGTTGAAATCAATACAATCTAATCTTCTGTTCTTCAGCATCTACAGCCCAAATAGTTCCATGGTTCACAAGGACAGGACACAAGGAACACATGCCTTAACCAACTTTAGGACTTAGTGGTTAAGGACCAACGTCAACCCAACTTTTCGATCACCATTCATTGAGGTGGTTTATGAACTTTAGTCGGAGATTTCCAAATCTCCCAGTGAACAGGACAATGCACAATGGCAATAGCTGGAATAAGGGTTACATGGGGTCTGGAAAATACCCAATTTGTCGATCACCATTCATTGAGGTAGTGACGTGACCACAAATGCCATGGCCTTCTCGTCATCTGATGTTTATGAACGTTGGTCGGAGATCTCCAGAACTCTCAGAGAAGAGGACAATGCACAATAGCAATAGCTGGAATAATGGTTGCATGAGGTCTGGAATATACCCAACTTCTCGATCACCATTCATTGAGGTGGTGAAGTGACCATGCATGGACATGGCCTTCTCATTATCTGATGTTAATGAACATTGGTCAAAGATCTCCAAAACTCCCAGAGAAGAGGACAATGCACAATGGCAATAGCTGGAATAAGGGTTACATGGGGTCTGGAATATACCCAACTTCTCAATCACCATTCACTGAGGTGGTGAAGTGACCATGCAAGGACATGGCCTTCTTGTCATCTGATGTTTATGAACGTTGGTCAGAGATCTCCAAACCTCCCAGCGAACAGGACAATGCACAATGGCAATAGCTGGAATAAGGGTTACATGGGGTCTGGAATTTAGGTCTCCACCAGCCGTCCTCTTGTCTTGCTGATTGAGCATTCTCCAGATTGTTCCAAAGTCTAGAACCCACTACTCATCTCACGATTCATCTTGCCACATCCGCTTCCTTTAAAGTCAGTTCAAAAACTAAAGAACAAATCGAAACTTCTGTCTCTTTGATCGTGTTTAATCTGATCACTTGTCAAAAGTTTGAAGATGACAAGGAAAATGATTTCATATTCCGGTCTCGAGCCCCGCGATCCTTTATCTGTTAAATTCAAGTTCCATCTGACAAAAGTAACAATGTTCCATCCTCGTCGTTGGTTCTATCCCTCCCAGACCGAATTGCTCTGGTGACCAAATGCATCTCTATGTGTCTGAGACAGATAATGCCTCAAGAAGTGACAGAGGCAGAATGGGACAAATACAATATTTACAAATGAAAAGATGAAAAGCAACAGTCCAACCTTATCAGCCTGATGGAAAAGATTGCATGAAAGAAGCTGAATATTTCCCTTGCAGAAATTCTCTCCTGTAAGTTTATGGCTCGCTCTCCAAGGAAGCGGCGCTACTCGTATCTGACATTTCTCTTTAAATGGAACAATCAATAAATCTTTGTTTCTCAGTGTCAGGCTCTTTGACCTTATTGTGTTGCGGAGTTAAAAAATGAAAATAAAGGCAGACTGTGATAATAAAATGCCAAGCTGGGGCACGTAAAGCCGTCAGAAGCCGAGAATTTTTTGTTTGTCTTTTTTTTTTCCTTGTAACTTGTTGTTTGTGGCTCATTTCAGATTCTGAACCTCGTGTTATAAGTCACCTCGGGGCAATCATCATTCACATATAGACAAGGAAATGTCAGATGCGGTTGATTGTCAAGCTTGGCCCCCGAGTAGGAGCGTGAGACTGAAGGATCAATTTGTTTTCTTTAGCTAAATCTTCGCTGTCGTTAAACTTCTAATTGATCTCAGACGAGGGGATGATGTGAATATTTCCTATTCCGAGTATTCTTCCCTTTATTTCGTACTCACTAGAAAATGTATTTGTATTTGAAAAAATATATACTTCTTGTTTTTATAAATTTAGAAGTCTTAGAGAAAGAGAAGCTGAAGGTCCAAAATATCAGAGGATCAACCAAATCATGCATATCCACATGCGAAATATGCTACATGTACTATGCCTATACTGAGCATGTGCCTTAGAAATTGCAGCATTAAACGAGGCACTGTATTCCTGATGGCAGGGGCGGACATGCCATAGGTGCAGCCTGTGCAGCTGTACAATGGCCAAGAGGTAAGAAGACCACTGCCACCTCCAGAGAAGAAAACGGCTTCTGTCACAGATACATAATTGGACTGAAAAGGGCCCATATACTATTCTTACATAGGGACCCTCTTCTGCCCCACCTCATGGTAACGCATATCAGTAGATGGCACATGCCACTGGCATACGCCTGACATTTACTGGAAGCTGATGGTGGTAATCAGAGACTGGAGGATGCGAAAAATTAGCAACAGTGCAGTTTTAAAACTTAACTTTTACTAGTCGGTTCTTAAAAAAAGGTATAACACCTCTATAAAATTATGTGAAACAATGATATTGACACACAAATATAGTAACAAATAGCAGATTGTTCAACTCCCTTTTGGAAAATATTTATGACATTCGTCACAGCATAAGAAAGGTTTATGCAAAGGGCCCAAATCCCTGTCCGGGAGAAAATATCAAATAGGACTAACTTTACACATTGTTCACAAATAGAATGTAAATGCAGCAGTAGAGACTGGAGGAGGCCAATCTAGCCAGGAGCGGTGGAGTTAGAGCCAGGACTGCATGACTATTACTGATATGGACGCCACCAAGATGCCTTTTCATAAAGCATGGCATTTCATTAAATTATTTTTAATATTTGAATTGTTTATAAACAATATCACTTCATTTCATTAGGTATGGTGGCTGCAGGCAGTTCCTAGGCTCCCTCTAGTGGTGGCTGCAGGCAGTTACTAGGCTCCCTCTTGTGGTGTCTGCAGGCAGTTCCTAGACTCGCTCTAGTGGTGGCTACAGGCAGTTCCTAGGATGCCTCTAGCAGTGGCTGCAGATAGTTCCTAGGCTCCCTCTAGTGGTGGCTGCAGGCAATTTCTAGGCTCCCGCTAGTGGTGGCTGCAAACAGTTCCTAGGCTCCATCTAGTGGTGGCTGCAGGCAGTTCCTAGGCTCCCTCTAGTGTTGTCTGCAGGCAATTCCTAGGCTCCCTCTAGTGGTGTCTGCAGGCAGTTCCTAGGCTCCCTCTAGTGGTGGCTAATGTCAGATACTGACTCCCTCTAGTGGTGGCTGCAGGCAGTTCCTAGGCTCCCTCTAGTGGTGGCTGCAGGCAGTTCCTAGGCTCCCTCTAGTGGTGGCTGCAGGCAGTTCCTAGGCTCCCTCTAGTGGTGGCTGCAGGCAGTTCCTAGGCTCCCTCTAGTGTTGGCTGCAAACAGTTCCTAAGCTCCTTCTAGTGGTGGCTGCAGGCAGTTCCTAGGCTCCCTCTAGTGGTGGCTGCAGGCAGTTCCTAGGCTCCCTCTAGTGGTGGCTGCAGACAGTTCCTAGGCTCCCTCTAGTGGTGTCTGCAGGCAGTTCCTAGACTCGCTCTAGTGGTGGCTACAGGCAGTTCCTAGGATGCCTCTAGCAGTGGCTGCAGATAGTTCCTAGGCTCCCTCTAGTGGTGGCTGCAAACAGTTCCTAGGCTCCGTCTAGTGGTGGCTGCAGGCAGTTCCTAGGCTCCCTCTAGTGGTGGCTGCAGGCAGTTCCTAGGCTCCCTCTAGTGGTGTCTGCAGGCAATTCCTAGGCTCCCTCTAGTGGTGTCTGCAGGCAATTCCTAGGCTCCTTCTAGTGGTGTCTGCAGGCAGTTCCTAGGCTCCCTCTAGTGGTGGCTGAAGACAGATACTACCTCCCTCTAGTGGTGACTGCAGGCAGTTCCTAGACTCCCTCTAGTGGTGGCTGCAGGCAGTTCCTAGGCTTCCTCTTGTGCTGTCTGCAGGCAGTTCCTAGGCTCCCTCTAGTGGTGGCTGCCGTGTTTAACTGGGCGCATTCTGTTTAGGTTTATTGGGATTACAAAATAAAGGTGAAACCTCACTATCTGATGTTAGGAAGTTATCTAGAATTTTACAATTTGGTACTTTTTCCAAAGGAGAACTTAGTTTCTACAGATATTCAAGGAAACATCCTCTAAATGATAATAATAATCGCTGACCTTTTGCAAAAATATCCCCATGTTAATAGCAGACATGTGCGATAGGTACAGATAAATTATCATCTATTATGTTTCTATCTATCTATCTGTCTATTATCTATCTATCATCTATCTATCTATCTATCATCTATCTATCTATCATCTATTGATAGATGATAGATAGATAATAGATAGATAATAGATAGATTAGATAGATAGATGGATAGATAGATAGTAGATAGATAGATGATAGATAGATAATATATAGTAGATAGATAGATAGATACATAATAGACAGATAATAGAAAAGATAGATAATAGATAGATGATAGATAATAGCTAGATGATAGATAAAAGATAAGACATGTAGATAATAGATAAGACACAGATAGATAATAGATAGATGATAGATAAGACACAGGTAGATAATAGATAGATAGATAGATAATAGATAGATGATAGATAATAGATAGATAATACACAGATAGATAGATAATTGTTTGATAGATAGATAAATAGATAGATGATAGATAGATAATTGATAGATAGATAATAGATAGATAGATGATAGATAATAGATTGATAGATAATAGATAGATAATACACAGATAGATAGATAGATAGATAATTGTTTGATAGATAGATAGATAATAGATAGATAGATGATAGATAATAGATAGATAATACACAGATAGATAGATAGATAGATAATTGTTTGATAGATAGATAGATAGATAGATAGATAGATAGATAGATAATAGATAGATAGATAGATAGATAGATAATGCTGCAGCCTCCAGTGGAGCAGACTCTGCAGCCTTTCCCTGTTCTCTGCCTGGTTCTCCCTGGACTGAGGCTGCTCTGTGTGAATGAAGCTGACATTACAGCCCCGCTTTCCTTCGGAAGTCGCACACTGCCGGCAGCTCTCGGAGGAGCAGATATGAGGGCAGAAGATCTCCCAGGATTTGGGCACCGGGTCTCCCAGGCTTTTGATCTACAGGTGTTGGATCCCGCCGGCTCTGCGCGCAGTGTGACTGTGAGGATCCCCGGGAAGCCCTGTGCTGGGCTGGGAGGCAGGGATCTGCTCCATGCTGGAGTGGGCGACCAGCTCTGGGTACCACCCTCACCATCAATCTGCAGGAGATCCCCCTCCAGCTCAGAGCCGCTGCGGTGACCTCCACACTACAGAACCACCACCAAGAGCAGCAGGAAAGTTCCTGACAACTGGCAGAGTTTGCGAAAGAGGGGAAAGTCAATGACAATTAGGGATGTGCAGAAGCTGGGAGGTGCAGATCTGTGAAGGCTACACGTGGGCTTCTGGTTCTTGGAGGTGGGAGAAGTCTCACCATTGCCTTTGATGCTGACATCAGCTTCTTTTCCCATTCTTCTGTGAGGGATGATGAGACATTGCTGAACTGAGTGCATTAACTCTAATTAGGATTTAGACCACCTAGGGAGGAGGGAGACAAGAAGAGAAGAGACTGCTCTTGTCGGAAGCCCCTTGAGACTACACAGAGGAGAGACGACAAAGTTGGACAAGAGAAGTGGAGTCCTGGTGGCCAGAGCCAGAGCTGAGGAGGTCCAGTGCCAGGAGGCAGAGGAGGTTCAGCACCTTGGAGAGCTCCTAGCTTCAGGACCATCCTAGGCACAGGCTGGTCCTCACCTGACTTCCTTGGTCACTTCTTTTGGTCCATCTTATTTTTTACTTTTTGTTGGTGCCCAGAAAGGCTTCAAGATTTCGTCCAAAAGCAGGCAGGAGGAACGGCCAGCTCTGAGCCGGCTGGTGGCCAGGAAGCGGCTGGTGGCCGCAGGAGCTCTGGGGGTGGTCATGGTGCTGCTGCTGGTCATCCTTATTCCAGTTCTTGTGAACTCAGCTGGCACATCAGCACACTACGAGATGCTGGGCACCTGCCGCATGGTCTGCGACCCCTATGGCACCAAACCCCCCAGTACTGCTACTGCAGAGACGGTGCGGGAACATAGCCTTCTTCAGTCGTTACCCACCTTCATACAAGGACCCAAAGGGGAACCTGGGCGACCAGGAAAGGCTGGTCCTAGAGGACCTCCGGGAGAACCAGGACCTCCTGGACCAGTGGGACCTCCTGGAGAGAAAGGGGAGCCAGGGAGACCTGGTCTTCCTGGAGCTCCAGGGCTTAATGCTGCAGGAGCTATTAGCGCCGCCACCTACACCACTGTACCTAAGATTGCCTTCTATGCTGGGCTCAAGAGGCAGCATGAGGGTTATGAGCTGCTTAAGTTTGACGATGTAGTCACCAACTTGGGCAACCATTACGACCCGACTACAGGCAAATTCACCTGCTCCATCCCTGGCATTTATTTCTTCACCTACCATGTCCTGATGAGGGGTGGAGATGGCACCAGCATGTGGGCAGATCTCTGCAAGAACAACCAGGTGAGCAAGGAGAACCTTTGGGTGGGATTTAGCTCTTTCTAACGAACAGGGGGGTAGTTTGCAGTTATTTATACACAGTAGATCTATTTATGTTTGGGCAATAACCAGTTATGGAACCTCAGGATCACTCACCGGATAGTAACAAGTTAGATTTTAGGTGGTCCGTCTCTGGTTTGATGTCATACTGTGGTCTCCTACCTGTTGCAAAACTACAACTCCCAACATGCTCTGACTTCTGGAATCTGTTGTAGTTTTGTAAGAGATAGAAATCCAAGGATTGGGGAGCACTGCTCTACTCCATGGTATCACTTGTACTTCTCTCCATTGAGATTCATTGCTTCTGTTATTGTTACTTCTTTAGTTCCTAATTCTGATTGATGATAGGTCAGGAGGAGTACAGGTTATTCCTGTCTGTCTCTTCCAGAAGAACCTGACCTGGAAAGAGTCATTAGTTCTGCTTTGGGTTTGCAATGTTCATTGCTTCGTTATAGCCTGGGAGCAAATGCAAAATATTATCCGACAATTAAAGTCTTTAATTTGTAAGCTTAGGAGTAAGTGCAGGAAACAGGTCAAACGTATATAATGTAACCTGTGAATATATAGCACCAATGAAAGCAATGGAAGTCATTAATTTATACATTTAGGAGTCGGCAAAGGAAACAGGTCAAACGTATAGAAAGGAAAACAGACAGAAGAAATATCTCCGACAATTACAGTCTTTAGTTTGTAGCTTTAGAAGACACTATAGGAAAAATGTCTCATGGATATAAAGTAATCAATTAATAGGAGAAACTCAAGCAACACTGAAATCATTGATAAAAAGAATTAGCAGAGATAAGTGCCACTAAGTTTGGGAAGTTTTGGTGATTTTACTATGACCAAACATACATAGGACCATTGAGCAATAAAAGGGTTAAGTAACAAAGTCAGCTCTGCTGTATCTGCGTCTATGGCATTATCAAGTGGAGCCAATGGAGATAGGTGTTCAGCCTGTGACATAACAGAGGCTTAGAGGGATTGATCCATATTCACTTTTGCCATAATGAGGTTTATATAATAGACCTAATTATCAGGTTATATCATCATCTGTATCTGGGTCTTTATATAACTTGCTGTTATTTCATGAGACATTGTCCACAAAGACATTTTATTACTGTGTACTAGCATCATTCTAAAAAAAAAAAAAAATTTCAGTTATTGTCATTGTCGCAATTATATTTGGGTAATGAATTCTTATCCAATGGAAAATAACTTCTGCATGGTATTTATATGTCCTACACCTGATATGGGGGATTATCTCACAATTTCAGGACCATCTTTAGCTCTAGATCAGTGTTTTTCCAGTTGTAGTAACACTACAACCCTCAACATACCCAAACTACTGCAGGTAATGAGTGCATATCTGAGCAGAGGTAACTTTACCTTGGAGCTTGCATGATCTCCAGGATTCTTATGATCAATGGTTCTTCATCTGTCATAGACAATAACACCCAACTTGTCCTGATATCCTTTAGCTCTAGAACCCAGTCCTATAGTCTGCTAGTATTACTTTAGTACTTGTAATTCCAGTGTTCTGAGCTGTTTAGGTGGTCAATAACTTGATTGTTAAAAGTTAGAGTGTAGAGCTCTGCAGATGTGGTGGAACTAAAACTCCTACTATACTCTGACAGCTTTGATGACAAGTCCTGTTGGGAGTTGTAGTGTTCCAAATGTTAGAGGTTGATTTTTTTATGAGCCCATAAGGAACAACTGGAGTAAGTACATTCTCTGTACAGCCCTACAGACCATATCAGCACCAATGTTTGCTCTAAGGAATTTACTCCAAAAAGGAAAAGAGTTAAACTAAGATTTTAAGACATCCCACAAGCTCAGTAGCTCATTTCTGGGGTTTGTTGACTTCACAGTTTCTAAGAGAATGATACAAGTATCGAGCAATGTTGCATTAACCAAAGATTCTTGCCTAATTGGTGTTGTTTAACAATTTTGAAAAAGTTACAAAAACTTTATGAAAAAGAGTTAAGATGGGTGAAATCATGTGTAAATAGGTTCTTCTGTCTTTGAGGTCACCTTGTTTTGGGTAAGTAATTCCATGTTAGAAGATTGATCTCTGCTATCTGCTATGTCTGCCGCCCATTTATAAGCTCCCTTTAGCTTCTTCAGAAGAGACAGAAGGGCAATTTGTCTCCCTGAGAGGTGGAATAGTCAGACAAATTGATATTGTGTTTTAACAGTAAAAATGGAATTTCACTAGACCTGAGACATGGAGCGGAGAATTATCCTGTGCACATTGGGCTCTGCTTCATCTACACTCAGCACATGGACCTCTGCTCAGAGCCTGGACATTGGCTGATTGCATGCAACCCTAATTTGTTATCCCCCTCCTTTTTAGACACTCAAAAGGGGCCAGGATCACTGGTGAGGGTCATATTCCGGGGGAGCAGGTGGTCTCTGGGGTCTTCCTATCCTTTCACCCTGCAGTTACTGTTTCCTGGACCCTCTGTCAGTGTGAAATGAAGGGCAGGAGGGGTGAGGGGGTGAGGGTGGGATATTGGATGCAAGTGCAGTCAAGTCTGACTTTTTAGGTTATGAATTAAATAGATTTATTTACCATATGATAATATCTGGAATCACAGAACTACATCCTAATGTTATGTCACCTCACAGCACACCCCAAAACCAGCAAATAATTCACCTCTGCTAATCATATTGTTCTTTTTTTAAGTGATTGCTGGTAATTCCAGTAACTATCCTAACTCAGCTGGTTTCTAAGAGAATTCCTATCAATTATCTATTTATCTATGCAAAAAAACCTGACCAGCACCTCCTAAGTGTGAATAGGTGCAAGCTGTACTGACTGCAAATTATGTATAAAAAAGCACAGCAGCACTCTGTGAATGCCAAGAGACAACTGCAAAATGTTCCGTTTGTCTGATTTTTCTCTTTATAGGTATATTTTTGAGGGAAATGTAAATTGTTCTTTTAGTCTATAAACTTCTGACAACATGTCTCCGAATTTGCAAGCAATAAATTTTGTATTTTTGTTCTGACAAAGAAAAATGGTCAAAATTTAAAAAAAACCCAGTGCTTTAGACCTCAAATAATGCAAGGAAAACAAGTTCATAATCATTTAGAAACAACAATACTAATGTTTTATCTCAGGAAGAGTTCAGAAATCAATATTTTGTGGAATAACCATGATTTTTAATCCCAGCTTTCAGGCGTCTTGGCATGCTTTTCACCAGTCTTCCACACCGCTTCTGGGGCAGAAATGTAAGCAGTTCTTCTTTGTGTGATGGCTTGTGACTATCCATCATCATCTTAATTACATTCCAGAGGTTTTCACTGGGGTTCAGGTCTGGAGATTGGGCTGCACATAAATCAGGTCTGAACAGGGGCTTACCTAGAGTCGCCAACTCATATACAACCAAACAGATAAAGTAGCACTCTGTAGCGCCATAGCATACAAACATAAAATATGAAAAATGAATAGCACTACTGCACTAGAAATATGAAAAATTGAGAATGCTTAGCGCATAAATTGGCCAATTCATATGTACCTGGCATCCACATTAAGGCATTTCTCATTGCCAGGACCTAATGCCAATATCTATCTATCTATCTATCTATCTATCTATCTATCTATCTATCTATCTATCTATCTATCTATCTATTATCCATAAAAATGAAGGCAGCACTTCAATAGAAAAAATATGTGCGATTTATTGGCCCATGTGCAACGTTTCAAGCTTGAGAAAGGTCCACATCCTGGACTGAAACGTCGCACATGGGCCAATAAATCACACATATTTTTTCTATTGCAGTGCTGCCTTCATTTTTCTGGATAATAGCATGAGGTTTGGTACATACCTGGAAGGATTTTTTGCACCCTTTGTTTTCTTTTGGTGCTGCTTTGTTTTCTTTTTATCTATCTATCTATCTATCTATCTATCTATCTATCTATCTATCTATCTATCTATCTATCATAGCATTTGGTATTATTTATGGTCTTCCATAAGTGTACAATAGAATAATTTGGTGAACTTATATGGCCCGGCTTCTCCTCTCCTGTTCAGCCCTGCTGCTCCCCTCCTGTTCAGCCCGGCTGCTCCTCTCCTGTGTTGCCTGGCTGCTCCTCTCCTGTTCAGCGTGGCTGCTCCTCTCCTGTGTTGCCCGGCTACTTCTCTCCTGTTCGGCCCTGGCTGCTCCTCTCCTGTGTTGCCCGGCTGCCCCTCTTCTGTGCTGCCCGGCTACTTCTCTCCTGTTCGGCCCGGCTGCCCCTCTCCTGTACGGCTCTGCTGCTCCTCTCCAGGCTGTACAGCCTGGCTGCTCCTCTCCTGTGCTGTCTGGCTGCTCCTCTCCTGTACGGTCCGGCTGCTCCTCTCCTGTTCGGCCCATCTGCTCCTCTACTGTGCTGCCCGGCTGCCCCTCTCCTGTGCTGCCCGGCTACTTCTCTCCTGTGTTGCCCAGCTGCCCCTCTCCTGTACAGCCCTGCTGCCCCTCTCCTGTACGGCCCTGCTGCCCCTCTCCTGTACGGCCCTGCTGCCCCTCTCCTGTACGGCCCTGCTGCCCCTCTCCTGTGTTGCCCAGCTGCCCCTCTCCTGTACGGCCCTGCTGCCCCTCTCCTGTACGGCCCTGCTGCTCCTCTCCTGTACGGCCCTGCTGCCCCTCTCCTGTACGGCCCTGCTGCCCCTCTCCTGTGTTGCCCAGCTGCCCCTCTCCTGTACAGCCCTGCTGCCCCTCTCCTGTACGGCCCTGCTGCCCCTCTCCTGTACGGCCCTGCTGCCCCTCTCCTGTACGGCCCTGCTGCCCCTCTCCTGTGTTGCCCAGCTGCCCCTCTCCTGTACGGCCCTGCTGCCCCTCTCCTGTACGGCCCTGCTGCTCCTCTCCTGTACGGCCCTGCTGCCCCTCTCCTGTACGGCCCTGCTGCCCCTCTCCTGTGTTGCCCAGCTGCCCCTCTCCTGTACGGCCCTGCTGCCCCTCTCCTGTACGGCCCTGCTGCCCCTCTCCTGTATGGCCCTGCTGCCCCTCTCCTGTATGGCCCTGCTGCCCCTCTCCTGTACGGCCCTGCTGCCCCTCTCCTGTGTTGCCCAGCTGCCCCTCTCCTGTACGGCCCTGCTGCCCCTCTCCTGTACGGCCCTGCTGCCCCTCTCCTGTACGGCCCTGCTGCTCCTCTCCTGTACGGCCCTGCTGCTCCTCTCCTGTACGGCCCTGCTGCCCCTCTCCTGTACGGCCCTGCTGCCCCTCTCCTGTACGGCCCTGCTGCCCCTCTCCTGTATGGCCCTGCTGCCCCTCTCCTGTACGGCCCTGCTGCCCCTCTCCTGTGTTGCCCTGCTGCCCCTCTCCTGTACGGCCCTGCTGCTCCTCTCCTGTACGGCCCTGCTGCTCCTCTCCTGTGTTGCCCTGCTGCCCCTCTCCTGTACGGCCCTGCTGCTCCTCTCCTGTACGGCCCTGCTGCCCCTCTCCTGTGTTGCCCTGCTGCCCCTCTCCTGTACGGCCCTGCTGCCCCTCTCCTGTACGGCCCTGCTGCCCCTCTCCTGTACGGCCCTGCTGCCCCTCTCCTGTATGGCCCTGCTGCCCCTCTCCTGTACGGCCCTGCTGCCCCTCTCCTGTGTTGCCCTGCTGCCCCTCTCCTGTACGGCCCTGCTGCCCCTCTCCTGTGCAGCCCTGCTGCTCCTCTCCTGTGTTGCCCTGCTGCTCCTCTCCTGTACGGCCCTGCTGCTCCTCTCCTGTGTTGCCCTGCTGCCCCTCTCCTGTACGGCCCTGCTGCCCCTCTCCTGTACGGCCCTGCTGCCCCTCTCCTGTACGGCCCTGCTGCCCCTCTCCTGTACGGCCCTGCTGCCCCTCTCCTGTGTTGCCCAGCTGCCCCTCTCCTGTACGGCCCTGCTGCCCCTCTCCTGTACGGCCCTGCTGCTCCTCTCCTGTGTTGCCCTGCTGCCCCTCTCCTGTACGGCCCTGCTGCCCCTCTCCTGTACGGCCCTGCTGCCCCTCTCCTGTGTTGCCCTGCTGCCCCTCTCCTGTACGGCCCTGCTGCCCCTCTCCTGTACGGCCCTGCTGCTCCTCTCCTGTGTTGCCCTGCTGCCCCTCTCCTGTACGGCCCTGCTGCCCCTCTCCTGTACGGCCCTGCTGCCCCTCTCCTGTACGGCCCTGCTGCCCCTCTCCTGTACGGCCCTGCTGCCCCTCTCCTGTACGGCCCTGCTGCTCCTCTCCTGTACAGCCCTGCTGCCCCTCTCCTGTACGGCCCTGCTGCTCCTCTCCTGTGTTGCCCTGCTGCCCCTCTCCTGTACGGCCCTGCTGCCCCTCTCCTGTACAGCCCTGCTGCCCCTCTCCTGTACGGCCCTGCTGCCCCTCTCCTGTGTTGCCCTGCTGCCCCTCTCCTGTGCTGCCCGGCTGCTTCTCCCTGTACGGCCCTGCTGCCCCTCTCCTGTGTTGTCCTGCTGCCCCTCTCCTGTACGGCCCTGCTGCTCCTCTCCTGTACAGCCCTGCTGCCCCTCTCCTGTGTTGCCCTGCTGCCCCTCTCCTGTGTTGCCCTGCTGCTCCTCTCCTGTGTTGCCCTGCTGCCCCTCTCCTGTGCTGCCCGGCTGCTTCTCCCTGTACCTGCTGTGTCAGTATTGTTTGCTCGCAGTTAATGAGTGTGTACAGCGATAACAGCAATATTACACTACTGGTAATATTCACGATGAACAACCCCCAGTGTGCGGAGGCCCCGTCTGTGTGGGAGAAATGTCTTACAAGTATATTGTGTAATATGAGATTAGATAAGTAGACACTCAGTAATTAAACACTGACAGAGAATAGAAATATTTGCATATCTATCCATCCATCAATGTCATATTTATCTATTAGAAATGAGCCAATAACATCGCAGGACCCGGCCACAAGCCCTGCCGGCCACTGGTGATGTCATGTGTGCATTATGCCATAACAGTGACGTTGTATCAGGCCTAGTGATCATAAGAGGGGCCGGGTATACCAGCAGGTAGGGGGCGAGGGCAGGGTTCATGTCCAGCGGCCACAGAGTCCTGACCTGACCATGGAGCAGGCTCCTGCCGGTCACCTGGCTGATATCTGCTGTCTAACCATTCTATCTATCTATCTATCTATCTATCTATCTATCTATCTATCTATCTATCTATCATCTATCTATCTATCTATCTACTTGTCCATTAATCTATCCATCCATCCATATATCCATTATTCATCCATCCCATAAAATCTGTCCAGCACAGAATGAAGCATATGTGAACAGGTGCCAGCTGCTGACACTGCAGTATATACCATGTGGCCATTCTGTGCACTATATACCGCAGTTGTATCAGTCTTGTGTATAATGGCTGTAATGCCGTACACCTCGGTGCATACACTGTGTGCGCTAAGGTGTCTGCAAACACTGAATACATGGGATGTTCCCGGCATTGCCGCTACATGGACTAGGACCCTCACCATCCCCATCAGACTTGTTTCTACAGAGTCAAAAACCTTCATAATTAAAGGGCAGGAAGGATCCAGCAGGAATTAAGGGCGGCCTAAGGCTTCATTCACACATCCTTGTGAAATGTCCGTCCGCTGTCCAATTTTGTATCTTGCCACACAGATTCATAGAGTTTCATGGAAATAGACACATCTATGAAAATCATGGATCCGAGTGTGAGACTTGGAGCAGGTCCTAATCTGATCTGTGTTTGCTTTCTTGTCTTGCTGTAAGATCCTATGGAGAGGGGAGGAGGTGGGAGGAGCTAGAGGCGGAGCTCCTCCCCCTACATAGAATCTTATCAGCACCAACTGCCATCTCCTGTCTCAGGAATGTAACAATCCGTCTTCACTGAATATAGATTTTACCCGTGAATCGAGAATTTTAAGAATGAATATTCAGTTCAGGAAGAGAAAGAAGTGAATTTCTCTGATGAGATAAATTACAAAGTGACTTATTTTCACGTGGACTATTGATTTCTGAAATAAAAATGTAAACGGCGTTCTCTCTTTAAATCCCAATTAATAAGCAATGTAAAGGTCTCTTAGCTGGTTCCCTGTACATGGTCCCTACAGAAGTAGCAGAGCTGAGTTTGTCATTTACAGGAGCTTTTTTAAACACTTAGCTAATTTAATTATTTTTATGTTTTGTTAAAGTTGGTTTGCTGTGATGCCGGTGATACATGTACCATATTTAATTAAATATTATATGATATGTAGTACATGTTAGAAAAACCCAAGAAAAATAATAATAAAAAATTCCAAAAAAGCGCAAAAGCAATAATAAAAGTCACCCCTATGATTTGTGTCATTAGTATCATAACTCAGTGGCTTTATCTAAAGTCCCATGTAAAACCACAAATAAAACATTCCGATCTGATGAGCAGCACTAAATGACAAACTCATCACTGCTACATGTGACAAACTAGGATTGTTCTACTTAAAGGGAATCTGTCACCAGCGACCCTAATTCCAGCGATGTGTCACTTACTGGGCTGCTTGGTGCAGTTTTGACAGAATCCCAGTTTTCTCCGCTGTAGATCTAGCAGAGCTTTGAATGTTCAGCTGTGTATAACGCCGCCCACATCACTGATTGGCCGATTGTGAGCAATCTGCCAATCACTGGTGAAGGCGGAGTTATATAGATTAGCTTGACTTTCCGGCATGTGACACTTAGTCCTGCAGTGATAATCTCCTGCTGATAAAACACTGATTGTAACGATACTGCAGCAGACAGCCAAATAATTGACACATCACTAGAATCAGGCTCTCTGCCCCTACATAATACTGCTCTCAGATTAAATATCAAAAACTTGCAGACAGATTCCCTTTAACATGCACAGCACAGCAACAAAATACATTACCGTTACTCTATGTTGCCGCATTGTAGAATAAGTAACATAGAAGTAATCAAGAATAATAATAATATTGCTATGTATTGCCATATGGTAACACCACGTTCCACGGCTCCCTACAGAGAAGACTGCTCATTGGTTCCCAGTGGGTTGTCGAAGGAACCCAGAGAAAACCTGACTTCAGACTTCATATAATGTTATATGTTGTCATCTCTAGAATAATAATCGTCCTCTTACAGTATGCTATTGTCATGTAAATGAATCTTAGCATTATGCTATTGATACAGTATATAGAAAAATAATCATTGCTGTAAGTCGTTGCTATGCTGAATAATTGACGCTATATGTCGTCACTATGTAGAATAATTGCTGCTATGTACAATAATAATTGTCGCTAAATATTGTCTCTATGAGGACTAATAATCGCTAGATGTTGTCAATACGTAGAATAATCATTTGTGTTATGCTGTATATTTCATTGCTATATAGAATACTTGCAGTTTTGTTTCTATATAAAATGATAATTGCTGTTAAATGCTGTCGTTATGTAGAATAGTAATCGTCACTATATGGCGTCGCTATGTAGAATAATAATCATTGCTATATGTTGTTTCTAAGTAGAATAATTATTGTTGCTATGTCATTGCGATGTAGAATAATAATCGTTGCTATAGGTCGTTGCTATGTAGAATAATAATCATTGCTATATGTTGTTTCTATGTAGAATATTAGTCGTTGCTATGTAGAATAATAATCGTACTATAGGTCGTTGCTATGTAGAATAACGATCGTTGCTATAGGTCATTGCTATGTAGAATAATCGTTGCTATAGGTCATTGCTATGTAGAATAATGATCGTTGCTATAGGTCGTTGCTATGTAGAATAATAATCGTTGCTATAGGTCGTTGCTATGTAGAATTATAATCGTTGCTCTAGATCATTTCTTTGTAGAATAATGATCGTTGCTATAGGTTGTTGCTATGTAGAATAATAATTGTTGCTATAGGTCGTTGCTATGTAGAATAATAATCGTTGCTATAGGTCATTGCTATGTAGAATAATGATCGTTGCTATAGGTCGTTGCTATATAGAATAATGATCGTTGCTATAGGTCATTGCTATGTAGAATAATGATCGTTGCTATAGGTCGTTGCTATGTAGAATAATAATCGTTGCTCTAGGTCATGTCTATGTAGAATAATGATCGTTGGTATAGGTCGTTGCTATGTAGAATAATAATCATTGCTATGTTGTTTCTATGTAGAATAATGATCGTTGTTATAGGTTGTTTCTATGTAGAATAATCGTTGCTATAGGTCATTGCTATGTAGGATAATGATCGTTGCTATAGGTTGTTCCTATGTAGAATAATCGTTGCTATAGGTCGTTGCTATGTAGGATAATGATCGTTGCTATAGGTCGTTTCTATGTAGAATAATAATTGTTGCTATAGGTCATTGCTATGTAGAATAATAATCATTGCTATAGGTCATTTCTATGTAAAATAATGATCGTTGCTATATATCGTTGCTATGTGGAATAATGATCGCTGCTATAGGTCATTACTATGTAGAATAATAATCGTTGCTATAGGTCGTTGGTAGAATAATAATCGTTGCTATAGGTCCTTTCTATGTAGAATAATAATCGTTGCTATAGGTCGTTGGTAGAATAATAATCGTTGCTATAGGTCGTTTCTATGTAGATTAATGATTTTTGCTATAAGTCGTTGCTATGTAGAATAATAATCGTTGCTATAGGTCGTTGCTATGTTGAATAATAATCGTTGCTATAGGTCATTGCTATGTAGAATAATAATCGTTGCTATAGGTCGTTGCTATGTAGAATAATAATAATAATCGTTGCTATAGGTCGTTGCTATGTAGAATAATAATCGTTGCTATAGGTCATTTCTATGTAGAATAATAATCGTTGCTATAGGTTGTTGCTATGTAGAATAATAATCGTTGCTATAGGTCGTTGCTGTGTAGAATAATAATCGTTGCTATAGGTCGTTTCTATGTAGAATAATTATCGTTGCTATATGTCGTTGCTATGTAGAATAATGATCATTGCTATAGGTCATTGTTATGTAGAATAATGATCGTTGCTATAGGTCGTTGCTATGTAGAATAATCGTTGCTATAGGTGTTGCTCTGTAGAATAATAACCGTTGCTATAGGTCGTTTCTATGTAGAATAATGATCGTTGCTATGTAGAATAATAATTGTTGCTATAGGTTGTTGCTATGTAGAATAATCATTGCTATGTGTTGTGACTATGTAGAATAACGATAGTTGCGAAACGCCATCGCTATGTAGAATAATTATCGTTGCTATGCCGTCACTATGTAGAATAATTGTTGCTATGTCGTTGCTATGTAGAATTATAATCATTGCTATTTGTTGTCGCTACTTAGAATAGGAATTGTTGATGTATCTCGTTGCTATGTAGAATTACTTAGGTGTTGTAGCTATGAAGGACAGTAATCAGTTGAGATCTTGGGGAAATTGGAGACAGGTGATCACCTTGATCTTCGTGTCCTGCCATGAAGGTAGTTGTTTGTCAGTACAATGTTAGGTAGGTGATATGTGTCACATCCACATGATGCCAGCACCTAAGGTTTCCCAGCAGAATATTGCCCCGTCACGTTGCCTCCGCCGCCGGCTTGTCTTCTTCCCATAGTGCATCCTGGTGTTATCTCTTCCACCCGCTTCTTCCATTGCTACGTTGTCCTGTTGTCCTTAGGTGCCCGTTGTAGGTGGTTTCGCCGTGGAAAGGGGCCAGCATGGGCTCTCTGACTGGTCTTTGGCTACAGAGCCCCATACACTGCAAGCTGTGGTACATATATATATTTGTCTTTATAAGTCTGCGCGTCTGTGTTTCCATCAGAGCCGCCTGCATCAAGGGCACAGAGATAGTCGTACACCTGGCAACCAAGTAGTATAAATATTAATGTGATCTGGTGGATACAAGCGACTTTGTAGTCAGCGCCGTGACCAGGATCTCAGACCTTAGATGATACTTGTATTAGCGGGAATAGATACAGGTAGATGACAGCTACGGGCTGTAATATTAAATATATAGACTTATAGCAGCTTTTAGTTCCTCTACCTTTCTTTTTTCATTTCACAGATATCAAAATATTTAAAATGATTCATAAAAGGAGTGTATCATGAAAAAAATAAAAATATGTCAGCATAATAAATCAAAAATGGCCATTTTTTAACAAAGTTTCATGTTAAATATATTAAAAAAAAATGTTGGTGATTTTTTTTATATGTATTACTATTTACAGGATATACATGAAATCTTGCATTTTTCACATTGACCACTGAGCCTTGAAATAGACAATTCCTGATCATCACATTGGCCTAACAGCCATCGGGAGGAATATATATATATATAATGTATATATGTATCTGATCTCTAAGCAATTCCTTATCATCAGGGGCTGGAATATAGAGAAAAGTAACAGCTATGCATAAATAACACAGGGTCCACCATTCACAGTAGGTGGTCACAGCTCATCTCCTCCCCCTCTCTGCACAGTGACCTCTGCACAGGTCACAGAGCATGCCCACGACAGTGAGTCATCTCTGATCAATTTGTGTCTATGGTCCAATTCTAAATGCAGTTTAGACACCAGACAGTCCATGCTGACAGGATCCTGAGATGTAATTATGATACCGAGCACTGTTTATATGTAATACACACCTCCACTGCTGCTGCTGAACCTCTTTTTTGAAGAGTAAGACATACTTTCCTGCTCTGTATTGGTATGAAGTTTTCTTATTTCATTATTAAGATTAAGAGTATGTTACTATGATGTATCTTACTATAAGCTGAGATGTGAGTTGCGATGTTCCGCAGCAGCTGAGGCTTGTAATACAAAAGAGGGACACTGCAAATGTTCTTGTTCTCTAAACCACACCCTTAACTTTATGCAGTCCTCATGTATCCAACCGGAAATACCGCCTTTTATACAGCTGCCCATATTTCCTGCTGGTCTCCTCGTATCCGCTTGTACGTCAAGTGACCATTGCAGCCAACCAGCGGCCTCTGATTGACTGCAGCAGTCAAATAAGAGAAAAGACCAGCAGCGCACACGGGCAGCAGTTTTGAGGAATGGAGAAATGTGGTAGTTGAGTATATTATTTGTTTGTTGGTTTTTAAGATCATCATAAAAAATAGTGGACAAACCCTTTAAGGAATTTTTGGGTCGGAGTTTTAGACTATGTGTGCACAAAAATCTGCGTGAAATGCAATATCTGTTTGCTTTTCAAAACATTTTTTTTTTAAATTGCGTGGGCTCTCGCATAATTTTAATAACCAGCAGAGGGAAAGCCGACGGCTGAGGGCAGATGTTAATATTCTGGGAAGGAGCCAACAGCCAAAGGTTCCCAGGCTATTAATATCAGCTCACAGCTGTTTGCTTAGCTTTTATTGGCTAGTTTACAGGGTAACCCCAGAAAAAATTGACATGAGGTCCTCTTATAAAATCGAACCAGCAAAGGCTAGGCAGACAGCTGCGGGCTGATATTAATAGCCTGGGAAGGGGCCATGGATATTGGCATCCCCCAGGAAAAAACATCAGCTCTCAGACGCCCCAGAAATGGCGCATCTTATAGATGCGCCAGTTCTGGTACTTAGCAACGCTCTTTCCACTTGCCCTGTAGAGGTGGCAAGTGGGGTTCATATTTGTGGGGGTTGATGTCACCTTTGTATTGTCAGATGACATCAAGCCCACCGGTTAGTAATGGAGAGACATCTTTAAGACACCTATCCATTCCTAATCCTATAGTTACATGGTAAATAAAGACACAGACAGAATAAAGTCCGCCACTTTTGAATGTTTAAAAGTTTAGCGCTCTTTACAACTAGGAGGATTAGGCCATGTTGACACAGGACGCAAAATGCTGCAGATTTGCCTATTGGATTTGTGGTCCAAAAATCTGCGGTGGAATAAAGTATCAGTAAAATGGATGAGGTCTAAGTAAATCTTATTCTCATGCTGCTTTAATTTTTGCAGGATGCCAATTTCTGCTGCAAATGAAATAAGGATTTACTGGAGATTTTCCCAGTTTTCTTCACTAGAGCAATAAGAATGAGCAGTTAACTCCTTGCGCTGCAGATTGATGGCTTCTACTTCGAGTAGGGCATCAATGTGTGATCTGTCCAACTCCTCGTACACCCAGAAAGGACGGAGTCCCTGGCGCCTTACTGCAGTGCCCAGGACACAGTGACAGGACTGGATGTTGGCCCTCACAAATCAAACTTTGATAGCCTATCTAAAGATGAGAACTTAAAATTTCCTTTAATGCAAATTATCACCAATAGTGTTTTACTAATTAAAACTACCTGTCATTGTATAGAGGAGGAGGTCAGCTGTGATATCACCTCTTGTGGATCGGGTGTTATCTACTGTATATAGAGGTGTTATCAATCATTGTACAGGAGGAGGAAGAGGTGAGCTGTGACATCACCTATTGTGAATGGTGGATCCTGTGTTATCTACTGTATATAGAGGTGTTATCAATCATTGTACAGGAGGAGGAGGTGAGCTGTGACATCACCTATTGTGGATGGTGAATCCTGTGTTATCTACTGTATATAGAGGTGTTATCAGTCATTGCACAGGAGGAGGAGGTGAGCTGTGATATCACCTATTGTGAATGGTGGATCCTGTGTCATCTACTGTATATAGGTGTTATCAGTCATTGTACAGGAGGAGGAGGTGAGCTGTGACATCACCTATTGTGAATGGTGGGTCCTGTGTTATCTACTGTATATAGTGGTGTTATCAATCATTGCACAGGAGGAGGAGGAGGTGAGCTGTGATATCACCTATTGTGAATGGTGGATCAAGTGTTATCTACTGTATATAGAGGTGTTATCAGTCATTGTACAGGAGGAGGAGAAGGTGAGTTGTGACATCACCTGTAGTGAATGGTGGATCCTGTGTTATCTACTGTATATAGAGGTGTTATCAGTCATTGTACAGGGGGAGGAAGAGGTGAGCTGTGACATCACCTATTGTGAATGGTGGATCCTGTGTTATCTACTGTATATAGAGATGTTATCAGTCATTGTACAGGAGGAGGTGAGCTGTGACATCACCTATTGTGAATGGTGGATCCTGTGTTATCTACTGTATATAGAGGTGTTATAAATCCTTGCACAGGAGGAGGAGGTGAGCTGTGATATCATCTATTGTGAATGGTGGATCCTGTGTTATCTACTGTATATAGAGGTGTTATCAGTCATTGTACAGGCGGAGGAGGTGAGCTGCGACTTCACCTATTGTGAATGGTGGATCCTGTGTTATCTACTGTATATAGAGGTGTTATCAGTCATTGTACAGGAGGAGGAGGTGAGCTGTGACATCACCTATTGTGAATGGTGGATCCTGTGTTATCCACTGTATATAGAGGTGTTATCAGTCATTGTACAGGAGGAGGAGAAGGTGAGTTGTGACATCACCTGTAGTGAATGGTGGATCCTGTGTTATCTACTGTATATAGAGGTGTTATCAGTCATTGTACAGGAGGAGGAAGAGGTGAGCTGTGACATCACCTATTGTGAATGGTGGATCCTGTGTTATCTGTTGTGATTTTGCTTTTTGCTCCCTCTAGTGGTCATTAGTGATTTGACTCTGGAGCTTCTGTCTTTTCCTATATCCTCACCTGGGCCGTTAGTTCAGGGGCGTTGCTATATAAGCTCCCTGGACCTTCAGTTCAATGCCTGGCATCGTTGAAATCAGAGCTAATCTGTTGTGCTCTTGTCCTATGATCCTGGTTCCAGTATTTCAAGCTAAGTCTGCTTACTTGCTTTTTGCTTTTGTTTTGTTTGGTATTTTTGTCCAGCTTGTTCCAATCTGTATCCTGACCTTTGCTGGAAGCTCTAGGGGGCTGGTGTTCTCCCCCCGACCGTTAGACGGTTCGGGGGTTCTTGAATCTCCAGCGTGGATTTTTATAGGGTTTTTGTTGACCAGATAAGTTATCTTGCTATATTCTGCTATTAGTAAGCTGGCCTCTCTTTGCTGAACCTGGCTCATTTCTGTGTTTGTCATTTCCTCTTACCTCACCGTTATTATTTGTGGGGGGCTTGTATCTTGCTTTGGGGTCCCTTTCTCTGGAGGCAAGAGAGGTCTTTGTTTTCTTCTCCTAGGGGTAGTTAGATTCTCCGGCTGGCGCGAGTCATCTAGCGATCACCGTAGGCATGATCCCCGGCTACTTCTAGTGTTGGCGTTAGGAGTAGCTATTTGGTCAACCCAGTTACCACAGCCCTATGAGCTGGATTTTTGAATCTTGCAGACTTACACGTTCCTCTGAGACCCTGTCCACTGGGGTCATAACAGTATGCCAGGCCAGTATTAAATGTTTAATGCATTGCAGAAGTGGGATTATAAGAAAGAAAATTTTGAGTTTTTTTTTTCCCTCTCTCATTTTTTTTTTTTTTTTCTTTTCCCCTTTACCTCAGAGTGGCTTAAGCTTGCTGCAGACATGAATGTCCAGACCTTGATTACAAGTGTGGACCAGCTTGCCGCTCGTGTGCAGGGTATACAAGATTATGTTACCAGAAATCCTAGGTCTGAACCCAAGATTCCGATTCCTGAACTGTTTTCAGGAGACCGATTTAAGTTTAGGAATTTCAGGAATAATTGTAAATTGTTTTTGTCCCTGAAACCTTGTTCGTCTGGAGACTCTGCTCAACAAGTAAAAATTGTTATTTCATTCTTACGGGGTGACCCTCAAGATTGGGCTTTTTCGTTGGCGCCAGGAGATCCGGCATTGGCTGATATTGATGCGTTTTTTCTGGCGCTCGGTTTACTTTATGAGGAACCCAATCTTGAGATTCAGGCAGAGAAAGCCTTGCTGGCTATGTCTCAGGGCCAGGACGAGGCTGAGGTGTATTGCCAAAAATTTCGGAAATGGTCCGTGCTGACACATTGGAACGAGTGTGCACTGGCCGCTAATTTTAGAAATGGCCTTTCTGAGGCCATTAAGAATGTTATGGTGGGTTTTCCCATTCCCACAGGTCTGAATGATACCATGTCCCTGGCTATTCAAATTGACCGGCGGTTGCGGGAGCGCAAAACCGCAAATTCCCTCATGTTGTTGTCTGAACAGACACCTGATGTGATGCAATGTGATAGAAAAACCGCAAATTCCCTCATGGTGTTGTCTGAACGGACACCTGATTTGATGCAATGTGATAGAATCCTGACTAGAAATGAGAGGAAAATTCATAGACGCCGGAATGGCTTGTGCTACTACTGTGGTGATTCTACACATGTTATCTCAGCATGCTCTAAACGTATATCTAAGGTTGTTAGTCCTGTCACCGTTGGTAATTTGCATCCTAAGTTTATTCTGTCTGTAACTTTGATTTGCTCACTGTCATCTTATCCTGTCATGGCGTTTGTAGATTCAGGTGCTGCCCTGAGTCTTATGGATCTCTCATTTGCTAAGCGCTGTGGTTTTATTCTTGAACCATTAGAAAATCCTATCCCTCTTAGGGGTATTGATGCTACGCCATTAGCAGAAAATAAGCCGCAGTTTTGGACACAGGTTACCATGTGCATGACTCCTGAACACCACGAGGTGATACGTTTTCTCGTTCTACATAAAATGCATGATTTGGTTGTTTTGGGGCTGCCATGGTTACAGACCCATAATCCAGTCCTTGACTGGAAGGCTATGTCAGTGTCTAGTTGGGGCTGTCGTGGTATTCATGAGGATTCCCTGCCTGTGTCTATTGCTTCTTCTACGCCTTCGGAAGTTCCGGAGTATTTGTCTGATTATCAGGATGTCTTTAGCGAGTCCAGGTCCAGTGCATTGCCTCCTCATAGGGAATGTGACTGTGCAATAGATTTGATTCCAGGCAGTAAATTTCCTAAGGGAAGACTGTTTAATCTGTCGATACCTGAACTTACCGCTATGCGTTCATATATCAAGGAGTCTCTGGAGAAAGGACACATCCGTCCGTCTTCTTCCCCTCTTGGTGCGGGATTCTTTTTTGTGGCTAAAAAGGACGGATCTTTGAGGCCTTGTATTGACTATCGGCTTTTAAATAAGATCACTGTCAAATTTCAGTATCCTTTGCCGCTGTTGTCTGACTTGTTTGCCCGGATTAAAGGTGCCAAGTGGTTTACCAAGATAGACCTTCGTGGTGCGTACAACCTTGTGCGCATTAAGCAAGGGGATGAATGGAAAACCGCATTCAATACGCCCGAAGGTCATTTTGAGTACTTGGTGATGCCTTTTGGGCTCTCTAATGCCCCTTCAGTTTTTCAGTCCTTTATGCATGACATTTTCCGGAACTATCTGGATAAATTTTTGATCGTTTATCTGGATGATATTCTGTTTTTTTCTGATAATTGGGACTCGCATGTGGAGCAGGTCAGGATGGTCTTTAAAATTTTGCGTGAAAATTCTTTGTTTGTCAAGGGCTCAAAGTGTCTTTTTGGTGTACAGAAGGTTCCCTTTTTGGGGTTCATTTTTTCCCCTTCTGCTGTGGAGATGGACCCAGTCAAGGTCCGAGCTATTCTTGATTGGACTCAGCCCTCGTCAGTTAAGAGTCTTCAGAAGTTCTTGGGTTTCGCTAACTTCTACCGTCGTTTTATCGCTAACTTTTCTAGCATTGTGAAACCTTTGACGGATATGACCAAGAAGGGCTCCGATGTGGTTAATTGGGCTCCTGCTGCCGTGGAGGCTTTCCAGGAGTTGAAACGTCGGTTTACTTCGGCGCCTGTTTTGTGCCAGCCTGATGTCTCGCTTCCCTTTCAGGTTGAGGTGGATGCTTCAGAGATTGGAGCAGGGGCCGTTTTGTCGCAGAGAGGCCCTGGTTGCTCTGTTATGAGACCTTGCGCCTTTTTCTCTAGGAAGTTTTCACCTGCGGAGCGAAATTATGATGTGGGCAATCGGGAGTTGTTGGCCATGAAATGGGCATTTGAGGAGTGGCGTCATTGGCTCGAGGGTGCTAAGCATCGTGTGGTGGTCTTGACTGATCACAAAAATCTGATGTATCTCGAGTCTGCTAAACGCCTGAATCCTAGACAGGCCCGCTGGTCATTGTTTTTCTCCCGTTTTGACTTTGTTGTCTCGTATTTACCAGGTTCAAAAAATGTGAAGGCCGATGCTCTTTCCAGGAGCTTTGTGCCTGATGCTCCTGGAGTCGCTGAACCTGTTGGTATTCTTAAGGATGGTATTATCTTGTCAGCTATTTCTCCAGATCTGCGACGTGTGTTGCAGAGATTTCAGGCTGATAGGCCTGATTCTTGTCCACCTGACAGACTGTTTGTGCCTGATAAGTGGACCAGCAGAGTAATTTCCGAGGTTCATTCCTCGGTGTTGGCAGGTCACCCAGGAATTTTTGGCACCAGAGATCTGGTGGCCAGATCCTTTTGGTGGCCTTCCTTGTCTAGGGATGTGCGGTCATTTGTACAGTCCTGTGGGACTTGTGCTCGAGCTAAGCCTTGCTGTTCTCGTGCCAGCGGGTTGCTCTTGCCCTTGCCTGTCCCTAAGAGACCTTGGACACATATCTCCATGGATTTCATTTCTGATCTTCCGGTGTCTCAAGGCATGTCTGTTATCTGGGTGATATGTGATCGCTTCTCCAAGATGGTCCATTTGGTTCCTTTGCCTAAGCTGCCTTCCTCTTCCGATCTGGTTCCTGTGTTTTTCCAGAACGTGGTTCGTTTGCACGGCATCCCTGAGAATATTGTGTCAGACAGAGGATCCCAGTTCGTTTCCAGATTCTGGCGATCCTTTTGTAGTAGGATGGGCATTGACTTGTCGTTTTCGTCTGCTTTCCATCCTCAGACTAATGGACAGACGGAGCGAACTAATCAGACTTTGGAGGCTTATTTGAGGTGTTTTGTCTCTGCTGATCAGGACGATTGGGTGACCTTCTTGCCGTTGGCTGAGTTTGCCCTTAATAATCGGGCTAGTTCCGCCACCTTGGTTTCGCCGTTTTTCTGCAACTCTGGTTTCCACCCTCGTTTTTCTTCGGGTCATGTGGAACCTTCTGACTGCCCTGGGGTGGATTCTGTGGTGGATAGGTTGCAGCGGATCTGGAATCTTGTGGTGGACAACTTGAAGTTGTCACAGGAGAGGGCTCAGCGCTTTGCCAACCGCCGCCGCGGTGTGGGTCCCCGACTACGTGTTGGGGATTTGGTGTGGCTTTCTTCCCGCTTTGTTCCTATGAAGGTTTCCTCTCCCAAATTTAAACCTCGTTTTATTGGTCCTTACAAGATATTGGAAATCCTTAATCCTGTATCCTTTCGCCTGGATCTTCCTGTGTCGTTTGCTATCCACAACGTGTTTCATAGGTCCTTGTTGCGGCGGTACGTTGTGCCTGTGGTTCCTTCTGCTGAGCCTCCTGCTCCGGTGTTGGTTGAGGGCGAGTTGGAGTACGTGGTGGAGAAGATCTTGGATTCTCGTCTCTCCAGGCGGAGGCTTCAGTACCTGGTCAAGTGGAAGGGCTATGGTCAGGAAGATAATTCCTGGGTGGTCGCCTCTGATGTTCATGCGGCCGATTTAGTTCGTGCCTTTCACGCCGCTCGTCCTGATCGCCCTGGTGGTCGTGGTGAGGGTTCGGTGACCCCTCACTAAGGGGGGGGTACTGTTGTGATTTTGCTTTTTGCTCCCTCTAGTGGTCATTAGTGATTTGACTCTGGAGCTTCTGTCTTTTCCTATATCCTCACCTGGGCCGTTAGTTCAGGGGCGTTGCTATATAAGCTCCCTGGACCTTCAGTTCAATGCCTGGCATCGTTGAAATCAGAGCTAATCTGTTGTGCTCTTGTCCTATGATCCTGGTTCCAGTATTTCAAGCTAAGTCTGCTTCCTTGCTTTTTGCTTTTGTTTTGTTTGGTATTTTTGTCCAGCTTGTTCCAATCTGTATCCTGACCTTTGCTGGAAGCTCTAGGGGGCTGGTGTTCTCCCCCCGGACCGTTAGACGGTTCGGGGGTTCTTGAATCTCCAGCGTGGATTTTTATAGGGTTTTTGTTGACCAGATAAGTTATCTTGCTATATTCTGCTATTAGTAAGCTGGCCTCTCTTTGCTGAACCTGGATCATTTCTGTGTTTGTCATTTCCTCTTACCTCACCGTTATTATTTGTGGGGGGCTTGTATCTTGCTTTGGGGTCCCTTTCTCTGGAGGCAAGAGAGGTCTTTGTTTTCTTCTCCTAGGGGTAGTTAGATTCTCCGGCTGGCGCGAGTCATCTAGCGATCACCGTAGGCATGATCCCCGGCTACTTCTAGTGTTGGCGTTAGGAGTAGCTATTTGGTCAACCCAGTTACCACAGCCCTATGAGCTGGATTTTTGAATCTCGCAGACTTACACGTTCCTCTGAGACCCTGTCCACTGGGGTCATAACAGTTATCTACTGTATATAGAGATGTTATCAGTCATTGTACAGGAGGAGTAGGTGAGCTGTGACATCACCTTTTGTGAATGGTGTATCCTGTGTTATCTACTGTATATAGAGGTGTTATCAGTCATTGTACAGGAGGAGGTGAGCTGTGACATCACCTGTAGTGAATGGTGGATCCTGTGTTATCTACTGTATAAATCGGTGTTATCAGTCATTGTACAGGAGGAGGAGGTGAGCTGTGATATCACCTATTGTGAATGGTGGATCCTGTGTTATCTACTGTATATAGAGGTGTTATCAGTTATTGTACAGGAGGAGGAGGTGAGCTGTGACATCACCTATTGTGAATGGTGGATCCTGTGTTATCTACTCTATATAGAGGTCTTATCAGTCATTGTACAGGAGGAGGTGAGCTGTGACATCACCTGTAGTGAATGGTGGATCCTGTGTTATCTACTGTATATAGAGGTGTTATCAGTCATTGTACAGGAGAAGGAGGTGAGCTGTGACATCACCTGTAGTGAATGGTGGATCCTGTGTTATCTACTCTATATAGAGGTCTTATCAGTTATTGTACAGGAGGAGGAGGTGAGCTGTGACATCACCTATTGTGAATGGTGGATCCTGTGTTATCTACTGTATATAGAGGCGTTATCAGTCATTGTACAGGAGGAGGAGGTGAGCTGTGACATCACCTATTGTGAATGATGGATCCTGTGTTATCTACTGTATATAGAGGTGTTATCAGTCATTGAACAGGAGGAGGAGGAGGTGAGCTGTGACATCACCTATTGTGAATGGTGGATCCTGTGTTATCTACTGTATATATAGAGGTGTTATCAGTCATTGTACAAGAGAAGGAGGTGAGCTGTGGCATCACCTATTCTGAATTGTTGATCCTGTGTCAGATGCGCTACCTGTCACTTAAATCTTGCCTGTGATGATAATGAGATGATTGCTGAGAAATGACCTCTACAGAATAGAAACCAGCAGTCTGATCAGTGGCCAGAATGAAAACTAGGATTTTTTTTCATTTAAAGGGAACCTGTCACCCCCAATATCGGGGGTGAGGTAAGCCCACCGGCATCAGGGGCTTATCTACAGCATTCTATAATGCTGTAGATAAGCCGCCGATGTAACCTAAAAGATGAGAGAAAAAGACGTTAGATTATACTCACCCAGGGGCGTTCCCGCTGCTGGTCCGGGTCTGGCGCCTCCCATCTTACGATGACGTCCTCTTCTTGACTTCACGCTGCAGCTCCGGCGCAGGCGTGCTTTGTCTGCCCTGTTGAGGGCAGAGCAAAGTACTGCAGTGCGCATTCGCTGGGCTTCCTTGACCTTTCCCGACGCCTGCGCACTGCAGTACTTTGCTCTGCCCTCAACAGGGCAGACAAAGTACGCCTGCGCCGGAGCAGCAGCGTGAAAACCAGAAGAGGACGTCATCTCATGAAGATGGAAGGCACCGGACCCGGACCGCCACGGGACCGCCCCTGGGTGAGTATAATCTAACGTCTTTTTCTCATCTTTTAGGATACATCGGGTGCTTATCTACAGCATTACAGAATGCTGTAGATAAGCCCCTGATGCCGGTGGGCTTACCTCACCCCCGATTTTGGGGGTGACAGGTTCCCTTTAATCACAAAAGGTTCTGAAAGAGACTTTATTCCTATGAAAATCATACATCTACTGTAGATTTTAGCAAATTAGTTGTATATAACACCAATTTTATTATATATGTAAGTGATTGGACTTCGGTGCACCGATGGGGTGGCCAAGGGCTTGGTGCATCTTTATGTCCCCTCAACTACCATCCTCCACCTCTCAGTGATTGACAGCTGTCTCTATGGAGCACTGCCTGATAAAAATATCCATCCCTGCACATACTGACACAGCAGGAGCCGAGCGTGCACTCACACAGTGTCAGTGTGTGCAGGTGCGTTCTCATCCCTCTCCTGTGTGTAGCGGCTGCTCGTTGCACACAGAATCATAAAGCAGAGGGATGAAAATGTTGACAGTAGAGGGGATGAGAACACGCACAGTGTGTGTGTGCCCTTATCTACCTCTCCTGTGTGCAGCGTCCGCCCGCTGCTGTGTGGGTCTGAGTGCAGCGAGCGGCTGTCAAACACAGGAGAGGGATGAGAACGAACCTGCACACAGTGTCAGGCGCTAACGCACAACGGTGCACCGAGGCTTTAACAGTGTCATTGGTGCATCGTAGACCCATCCTATTTTTATAAAAATAAAAAATAAAAAAAATAACACTAAATTGCAAAACTCTACGGTGCAAGTATTACTTTTATAGTGGCTAAGTCCATTTTATGACATAGCTCAATTTCAGATGGGGCGACAGACTCCCTGTAAAAACCGGTTTTACATAAAAACTTAAAAGTTAATTTTCTGGTAACACATTCCCCTTAAAACAGAGCTTTACCCTTAAGGACTTTTTTTTAACCTACACTACACAACTGGCAGCAGCGAGTAAATTACTTCTTTGCGTTCCCTTATAATATTTATTTCCTAAGCAATAAAAAAAAATCATTTTCTGGCATTTTTCTTGGAAGGGGCAGAAAGCTTTTTGCTGATATCTGCAGCCTTTGCCGGGCGACGTAATGACCTTATAAGCTGCAAAATTACAACTTTTGTTTTCTTAGTGTGAGAGTAAATAGGCTCCATGAAAAAAAAATGCAGTCGCTTCTTCAAATTTCCATTATTATGCACGAAAAAAAAAAGCTAAAATATAAAATAACTTTCACAAAGCTTCACATTCTCCGCACTGTGTAGTGCATGGCGCTGCCGCATTTCAGATGTTTCATGATCATTACAGGAGAACAGAACCGGGCGGCACAGTGGAAGTGATGAGCCCACACTTATGCTAATAAGGCACATAGAAAGAAAAGCTAAATTATTTATGTCTGGGAACATGGGAAAATATCTACAAAAAACGACTGCAGTGCATGCTGGGAATACTACATTGGTAAATTTATAGAATAAACTGAGAACACGGTTTTCTACCTTTAGGGTCAATTTTTTTTTTTGTTTTATACCTATCACCAGGCCATAAGTGACAGTTTTTGCTCCTGATTATGGAGTTTTATTTTTTTTTTAATCCAACCCAAATTTTTTTTATTTTCACAAGGGGTTTACAGGAAAAAATGGACCCCAAAATTTGTTGTGCAATTTATCTTGATCATGCTGATACCCCATATGTGAGGGAAACCACTGTTTGGTTGCACGGAAGTGTTCGGAAGGGAAGGAGCGTCATTTGACTTTTTGAGAGCCAAATTTCCTGGAAAAATTAACAGACGCCATGTTGTGTTTGTAGAACCCCTGATGTGACTAAACAGGGGAAGACCCACACCAGTGACCCCATTTTGGAACCCAGACCCCTCAAGAAATGTATCTAGATGTGTAGTGAGCACCTTGAACCCCGGGTGCTTCACAGACGTTTATAAAATTGAGTCATGAAAATAAAGAAAATCAATATTTTTCTCACAAAAATGTTTTTTGAGCCCAAAATTTTGCATTTTCACAAGGGAAACAGGAGAATTTGCCCCTTATAATTTGTTGTGCAATTTCTCCTGAGTACGCTGATACCCAATATGCGGGGGAAAACAGCTGTTTGGGCGCACAGCAGGGTTTGGAAGGAAAGGAGCGGCATTTGACGTTTTGAAAGCAAAATTTGCTGGAATAATTAGTTGACGTCATATCGTGTTTGGAGAGCCATTCCCATTTGGAAGCTAGACCCATCAGGGAACTTATTGATATGTGTGCTGAGCACCTTGAACACCCAGGAGTTTCACTGAAGTTAATAAGGTAGAACTGTGAAAATAAAAAAAAAATTACATTTATCTTGTGCTCCCAGCTGAGCACTTATTTTGGAGTTTCCATCTAAATCTCCGAGTGATGTAATTACAATGAAATCCCTGAGGGATCCATTCACTATAATGTGGCTGGATTCTGTCTGGCCTCTATTCAGTGGTGTCCTTCTTTTCAGAAGTGCACAAAACTGTAGCGGACCACTCTTTTATACACACCTAAGAAGACGAACACCGCCGGATCACAGATCAGACGGCATCCACGGTGTCTCCATCTGCCTCACTATAGGGAATCTTCTTCCAGGGGATCAATCTGAATCATGTATTTCAGAGATTTACACAGAAACCCCGATGTAAGCGCTCATCGTAGAGCGCAGGATAAATGTGAGCTGAGCCTAACTACGATCTTTGGGAGGTAGAATAAACAAATCAGAGTAATTGATATAGTATGGATGCTCAACTGTAATGTATACTGCGCTCAGAAGTAAAATAGAACAATAATGATTAGAAAAAAGTTGGAACACAAGAATGATAAGTTGAAAGTGTTTTTAATCAAAAATGACCCAGTGGCGGAACAAATTTTATCCAAAGGAGAACAGATAATATTCATTCGATGTTTCGGCCTGGCACTGCCTTTTTCAAGAAATATCTGTAATAGGTGTCTCCATAGGATATCTATAAGAATGCGTGGGTCTGAGAACAAAGTGTCAGGGTGCTTGGAAGGAAAGGAGTGCCATTTCACTTTTTTAAAGCAAAATTTGCTAGAATAATTAGCATTCTTATTCTTATTTTTTACACTGTTTCTCGTGCGGTATAAGTGATTGGGCGACTTTATTCTTCGGGTCGGTGCGATTACAGCGATACCAGAGTTATTTCGGGTTTTTATGTTTGGCTGCTGTTACACAGTAAAAGACGCTTATTTTTTCAAAAACTAGTCTTTGCATCGTCATCTTTAGATAGCTATAATTTTTCCATATTTTGGCCGACAGAGTCATTTGACTGCTTGTGTTTTGCGGGACCAGTTAACATTTTTATTGGCTCCATTTACAGACACATGACATTTTTTGATCGCTTTCTATTCTGATTTTTGGGAGGCAGAATGGACAAAAACAGCAATTTAAATTGTTTTTTTATGCTGTTCGGCTTGTGGTAAAATTGATAATGCAGCTTTATTCTTCTGGTCAATACGATTACAGCAATTCCACAGTTATATCTTTTTTTTTAATGTTTTTGGCACTTTCCACAAAAAACTATTTTATAGAAAAAATAATTATTTTTGCACCGCTTTATTCTGAGAGCTATAACTTTTTTATTTTTGTGCTGATGGAGCTGTATGGCAGCTTGTTTTTTGTGGGACAAGATGACATTTTGAGCGATACCATTTTTATTTACATTCATCTTTTTGATCGCATTTTATTCTACTTTTTGTTCAGCGGTATGATGAAAAAACATAGTTTTTTACCCCTTCTTTTAATTATTATTTTTTTCCGGTGTTCACTTAATGGGTTAACTAGTAAGACAGTTTTAAAGGTTGAGAAGTTCCAAATGTGGTGATATCAAAATATGGGTAGGTTTTTCTTTTTAAAAAAAATATGTATTTATGGATGCAATTGCAGCGCCCCAGAGTCCTGGTCGTTGCAGTACTATTGCTCCGCCGCTAAGGGGGGCTATGGTACGTCTGATGGCACTGAAGGAGTTCATCTGACCAGGTATCACATACACCAATACACTTCACAGTCTGGCCTCCAGGGGGAGCTAAGGGTTCTATGTATTAGGCCACTCCTCACAGTCTGGTAAAACTGGGGGTTAGGCAGGAAGTTAAAAAGAAAGCTGACTGGGTTGGAACCAGGCAACACCTTGTGGCAGAGGGTGTTGTAGGGGGAAGATTCAGAGGGGTCCCTGTCAGGGGTGGGATCCTGACAGAGGCCTAGCAACCAGAGAGAACGTTACGGGACCGCGCCTGCACGATATAGCGGCAGTACCCCAAGAAAGGACAAGAAGCGAGGTTTATTGTGCTGAGTGAGAAACGAGATCAACGCAACAGAGAAATACCAGTAGGAGTCGTGCTGACAGACCGAGGCAACAATCCTATTGAGGCGCAAATAACCGGTGGCCGGAACGCCGAGGAAGTATAGAACTCCAAGCATTACTTCAAACCTACGGCAGGATAGTCAGTTATAGGCTGGCTGTCTCACCTAAATCACCTAGGAAGACATAGGGGGCAACGTTGGAGAGGGGCGACTCTAGGGTCCCGGAAGAGCTCCGAGCCTACCCGTCATACGGGTACGTCCTCACCATAGCATCTGGGGGACGGAGAAGAAGAACATCATAGAATCGAGTTGTGAGGGAACACGAGAAACAGACACAACAGTTGTGGGGACTATCCCGTGAGCACAGCAGGGGAGGACCACAACACACAAGCGCTAGGGGGAAGGCACAGATTTCCACCTGCAAAGGGTACTCTGGAGGTGCCATCGGACCGGCCGAACTTGCGTAGCCTGGTTAACCGTACTTCGGATTGAGGACCCTGAGACCTTCAGTAAAGAGGTAAAGAGACTGCAACCTGGTGTCCTCGTTATTTACTGCGACCTGCACTGCACCGCACCATAACGTCACCCTCCTACACCACCACTATCTCCACCTATTATTGGGCGCCCGACGGCAGGGTCACGGACCGGGTCTAGCCACCGTGACAACCCCAGAACAGAGACTCAGAGGCCCGGTACCGGGTACCCCTCGGCCCTGCAGCAGTGGGGGCGCTGCACAATATTTATTTTTTTTACATTATTTTTTGTTTTTGTTTTTTACACTTTCTTCACTTTCTTTTTAACTTTTTTACTTTGTCCAACTATGGGACTTTTACTTTTTGCAGACTGATCACTTATAAAGCATAGCAAAACCTTGTTATGCTTTACAAACTGTCAGCGCTGCACTGATAAAGAAACTTGGTCCATCATGGTGACCCAGATGTCGTCATGATGACGTTATGGGGGCGCTGATCGGAGAGCAGAAGGGTCTCTCTCCCTCTGCTTGCCTGCTAAATACAGTATATAGAGGGCTAATGTGCCGGTAGCAGTGCCCGCACTGTGCCTGAATCAGCTGACACCCAGCGGCAATCACGCGCGCACAGACTCTGTGCTTGAATAATCGCCATGACGTATCCATACTTTATAGGTCAGTAGGTACCAGCCAACCATGACCTATGGATATGTCCAAAGTCGGGAAAAGGTTAAAGGGAATCTGTCAGTAGGATCAATCTTTCTAAGCCATCTACATAGGCATGCAGGTCTTAGGAAGTTTAATAAAATGATACCTTGATATCTGCAATCCGATTTTTTATACCAGAGAGCACACTTTTAAAAAATAAGTAAATGAGCTGTTAAGATCTATAGGCCAGGCATAGATCTCCCGGAGAATCTGCCTCCAGAGCTTATTTTAAATGAAAGAAGGCAATACCAGTGTGAGACATGTAGATCAGGAGAGCAGACTGTATGTCATTACATGTCTCATACTGGTATTGCCCCTTTCATTTACAATTATCTCTGGAGACAGATTCTCGCTGAGATCTAGGTCCTGCCCATAGATCTTAACAGCTCATTTACATATTTTTTAAAAGCATGGTTTTCTTATCAGATCTTAGATATCAAGGTTATTTTATTCAGCTTCCTATGATATATTGTACCTGCCTATATAGATGGCTTAGGAGGACTGATCCTACTGACAGATTTCCTTTAACTTGTTCTTCAGCCAGCAATAGACAGTGCAACAAGGACTGTGTAAGGTAAGTTGTGCAAAATTATTGAAGAAACCCAAATTGTCCACTTTAATTCCTTCCCAATATTTAACATAAGTTTACGTCATGGCGATCATGCAGGCACTGGAGCTAGGTAAAAAACAGTTAAAAGAATGGAAAAAATATTTTAAATAAATGGTAAAATAAATTAAAAAAAATATGAAACCAATAAATAGATATATTTACGTAAAGAAAACAACAACAAAAAACCAACATATTTGGTATTGCTGCATTCGGAAAGAATCAATCTATAAAATGGTCACACTAGTTAACCCCTTCTCTGAACTCTGCAAAACACATTAATAAAAAACATGGCAAAAAACTATGCCTTTCATCATACAGTGAAAAAAAATGGAATAAAATGTGATAAAAAGTTGAATGCAAAAAAAAATGATATAGCTGAAAACACTGTTTTGTCCCGCAAAAAACAAGCCGCGGTACATCTTCGTCAGCGGAGAAATAAAAAAAGTTATAGCACTCAGAATATAGTGATGCAAAAACAATTATTTAAAAAAAAAAATAGTTTTTATTATATAAACCCAACAAAACATAAAAAAATTATACAAATGAGGTATTGCTGTAATCGTACTGACCCGAACAACAAAACTGCCTTATCAATTTTACCACATGGTGCATGGCATAAAAAAATTAATAAATTGCTGGTTTTTGTTTATTCTGCTTCCCAAAAAATCGAAATAGAAAGTGATAAAAAAAAATTATGTGCCCGAAAATGATGTCAATAAAAATGTCAGCTCGTCCCGCAAAAATGAAGTTGTCAGATGACTCTGTCAGCAGAAATATAGAAAAAGTATAGCACTCAGAATATGACGATACTAAATCTTTATTTTGCAAAAATAAGTCTTTTTTAGTGTGTGACAGCAGCCAAACATAAAACACGGATATAAATCTGGTATCGCTGTAATCGCACCGACCCGAAGAATAAAAACATCGAATCACTTGTGCCACACGAAACAGCATAAAAAATTAATAAAACTAGTTTTTCACCTGCTGTTGATATGTCAATTCTGTCTCCCAGAGATCTCAGTAAGGCTCGGTGCACATTTATCCTGCGCACTGCTCTGAGCGCTTACACTGTGGTTTTCATATATATCTCTGAAATACGTAATTTGACAGAATCCCTGTAATGAGGCAGATCGAGGCACTGTGGACAATGTCTGGCCTATGACCAGGCGGTGTCAATGTTTATAGGAGTACATAAAAGCGCGGTCCGCAGGGTTAGACATATCATTGGTTCAACCTGTACGGACGCACAGGGGCCCAAGAGGTATGGGGGACCATTTCAACCTCCAAAGCAGGTGAAATGTTGGGCTGCAAAGGGCTCATGCATTTTTCTTGCACAGGAGCCCTCTTCTGTCTGTGTCCGCCAATGGAGGTCAACCACAGTTTTGTGCACCTCTGAAAAGAAAGACACTGCTGAACAGAGGCCTGACAGAGTCCAGAGTAACTCTGCTGCCTCATTATAGCAAACGGATCCTTCAGAGGTTTCATCTGAATCACGTCATTTTGAGATTTAGATGGAAACCCTGGTGTAAGTGCTCAGTGTAGAGTGCCGGATAAATGTGATCTAAAATCTTATGTACAATGTTCCCAATAAAAGCTTCAACTCAAGCCACAAAAAAAGCAAGTCCCCACTTAGGTCCATCATTTGTCAAAGGAAATGTTGGGGCTTCTATGTTACTGGTAGCACAAAGGCTCTGGAAAAGCAAAATGGCTCCTCGTCCCCCAAAACTCATCTAACTCTGCACTCCCAAATCCAAATCCCTCTCGCTTCTGAGCCCCTGTGTGCCTAAACCACATTTAGTGTCCACGTGTTTGGCATTCCTGTAGTGACGAGAGCGCGCTTAAATTACAGGTGCCTATCTCCAGAAGCATGAGCTGGGCATAATGTATTGGCACTACAATGTACTGGGCACTGGAGTTTATGGGCAATACAATGGTAGATTTACAAATTTCACTCGACAACATGCATTGCTGCTTATTTCTGGAAAACACTCATTGAATCAAAATCGTCACTACAGCTGTAAATAAATTCCCTGTGGGGTATAATTCCCAAAATGGAGTCACTTGAGGGGGGACTCTGCTCTTTTGGTACTTAAGGGCTCTGTATGTGGAGTCCGCAAACTGTTCTACAATTTGTTCTCCAAGAGTCAAATAGCACTCCGTTCCTCCCGAGTCTTGCTGTGTAGCTAAGTAGTACTGTACAGCCACATATGAGGTAGGGCCAAGTTCAGCAGAAATTGTGTGACAACTTTTGGGGCCAATTATCCCCATTTCCCCATGTGAAAATGTAAAAGTTGGGGCTGAAATTACATTTTTGTGGTAAGAATGTGATTATTTTTTCCTCACTTCACAATGGTATAAAATTCTCTGACACACGCTTGTTGTGAATATGATCACTACACACTCAGATGAATTCAATGAGAGGTGTAGTTTGTAAAATGGGGTCACTTATGGGGGGTTCTGCTGTGCTGGCAATTCAGGACCTCTTCCAGTGGGACATGGCACCAGCAAAACATAACAACAAAACTGCACTACAATATGGCGCTTCTTCCCTTCTGAGCTTTCCACAGTGCCTGAAAAGTATTCCTCAATTACATTGCACAACAAACTGAACTGAGAGCCCTTATAATAAAATAAAAACTTGGGGCTAAAACAAAATTTTAGTGCTAAAAATGTAATTATTCTAACTTCTCCACACAATGGTATAAAATTCTGTGAGGCATATGTGGTGCAACATGCTCACTGCACCCATAGACAAGTTCATTGGGGGTGAAGTTTGCAAAATGGGGTCACTTATGGGGGGTTTCTGCTGTTCTGGCACCTCAGGGGCTCTGCCAATGTGACATGGCACCCTCAAACCATTACAGCCACTTCAGAACTCCAGTAAGGTAATAAGATGCTCCTTCCCTTCTGACCTTTGCACTGTGCCTCAAAAATTACTTTTTGACCACACATGGGGTATCGTGTACTCCGGACGAATTGCGTAGAAAATGATACCATTCATTTTCTCCTATTATCTTTTTTAAAAGTTGAAAACTTGGGGCCAAAGCAACATTTTAGTGGAAAAAATGGTAATTTTCCATTCACTCAACACAATATTATACAATTCTGTGAATCGCCTGAGGCTTAAAAATACTCACTACAGTCGTAGACGAATTCCCCAAGAGGTATAGTTTTCAATATGGGGCCACTTGTTTGGGTTTCTGCTGTTTTAACATGTCAGGGGCTCTTCAGATGTGTTATGGCATCCACAATTTATTCCAGCCAAAATTGTGCTCTTAAATTCAATTGGTGCTCATTCTCTTCTGAACACTGTCGTGCGCCCAAACAGTAGTTTTCCCCCACATATGGGTTATCAGTGTTCTCAGGAGAAATTGCATAACAAATTGTATGGTCCATTTTCTTCTGTACCCTTGTGAAAATAATAAATTTGGGGCTGAAGCAACAATTTTGCGGGAATAATGTATTTTTTCAATTTTACAGCTCAACTTTATAAAAGCACCTGTGAGTTTTTAACCTTCTGAACACACCTCTAGATAAGTTAATTGAGGGGTGTAGTTTAAAAAATGGGGTCACTTGTGGGGTGTTTAAACTGTTTAGGCGCATTAAAGACTCTGCAAACAAGACATGTCATCCCCTATCTACTGTATTTCAGCCAATTTTGCATTTTAAAAGTCAATTGGCGCTTCTTCCCTACCGAGCCCTGGTGTTTGCCCAGATAGTACTTTTCCACCACATATGGGGTATCGCTGTACTCAGTAGAAATTGAACAACACATTGTACAGTCCATTTTCTCCTGTTACCCTTGTGAAAATGGAAAATGTGGGGCTAAATCAACATTTTTGTGTGAAAAAATAAAATTTAAATTTTTTCCTTCCACATTGCTTCAATTTCTGTCAAGCACCTGAAGGGATAATAAACTTCTTGAATGTGGTTTTGATCACTTTGAGGGGTGTCAGTTTTTAAAATGGTGTCACTTTTGGGTATTTTCTGTCATATAGGCCTTTCAAAGTCACCTCAAATGTGATAAGGTCCGTAAAAAATTTGATGTTGTAAATTTTGTTGGAAAATTGAGAAATTGCTGATAAATCTTTAACCCGCCTAACTTCCTAAAAAAATTATGTTTCTAAAATGATGCTGATAAAAAGTAGACATGTGGGAAATGTCATTAACTATTTTTTGTGGTATAACTCTCTGGTTTAAGGGCATGAAAATTAAAAGTTTGAAAATTGTTAAATTTTACCAAAATTTAAACGTGAACAATATTGACCTCTATTTACCACTAACACGAAGTTCAATGTGTCTCAAAAAGATAATCTCAGGATCACTGGGATACGGTAAGGCGTTCCAGAGTCATTACCACATAAGGTGACCCTGGTCAGAATTGTAAAATTTGGCCTGGTCAAGAAGGTGAAAACTAACTTGGGGGTGAATGAGTTAAAGGGTTTATCCATCCATGAGTACATTTCTGGCATGCCATAGCAGCTTGCCAAATCGTTGTAGTGTGCAATATACACACTGTTAGGATTCAGCTCCTCTTGCCGTTTCATGCGATCGTCATCCGATTGCAAAAATGCCGTTTTCATACTTGCAGTCACATGCCAACTAGAGTCTCCACCGCTTTCCTCCGCCACATACTTGCAGTCGCGTGAGAACGACTGGCACCGCCAAGCAGTGTTGAATTCTTAAATTTGCCAAAAATGTATTAATTGTGGACAATCCCTTTAATATATATCTGTGGAAACAAATTTCTCTACAATTTGAATATCAATCAACTCCCTCACTTTGTGGACAATTTTTACATTTTCTCTTTCGTTTTTTTCCTTCCAAAAATTATAACTTATTAATTTTTCCTTTGAAATACCCATATGATTCTTCAGGTTAGTATGATTATGGCTGTAACAAACATATATATATATAAATATATATATATATATATATATATATATATATATATATATATATATATATATATATATATATATATATATATTTTACTGGTTCAAAAATTTGTTTTGTCGCCTCAAAGCTTTTTTATTTTCCCATTGATGGAGCTGTGTGATGGCTTGTTTTATTGTTTGGCGAGCTATAGTTTTCATTGGTACCATGTTTGGGTAATTATGATTTTATGGTTTTATTTGCTTTTTATTACAATTTTTGAGGTGCAAAAATCTAATTGGCAATCCTTACATTTTTTAGGCTCTTACAGCATTCATTGTACAGGTCAAACAATTTTATACCTTGATAGATCGGACTTTAGCAGATGTGTCGATGCCAAATATTTCTTTTTTTTTTAATGTAACTAATAACTTTTTTATTTTTCCTTCAATATGGCCATGTGATGACTTGTCCTTTGCGGAATGAGTTGTAATTTTGAACAGCTGCATTGGTTTTGCCATATTGTGTACTGGAAAATAGGGAAAAACTTCAAAGTGCGGTGAAGTTGCAAAAAAAGTGCAATTCCACAATAGTTTTTGGTTTTGTTTTTTTACCATGTTCACTAAATGCTAAAACTGACCTGCCATTATGATTCTCCAGGTCATTACGAGTTTGTAGATATCAAACATATATTGGTTGTTTTTTATTTAAGTGGTGAAAAAAAAAAAAAAGTTTCTAAAAAATTTTTTTGTAAAAGTTGACATTTTCCGAGACCTGTAGCATCTCCATTTTTCAGGATCTGGGGTTGGGTGTGGGCTTATTTTTTGTGTGCCGAGCTGGCGTTTTTAATGATACCATTTTGGTGTGGATATGATCTTTTGATTGCCTTTGTTCCATTATTGCATTTTAATGCAATGTTGCGGCGACCAAAAAAACCTTAATTCTGGGGTCTTGATTTTTTTTCTCGCTACGCCGTTTATCAATCGGATTAATTCTTTTTATACATTGATAGATTGGGCGATTCTGAAAGCGGTGATACTACGGTAAATATGTGTAATTTTTTAAGAGTTTGATTTTGTTTTTAAAATTAATTAGCATGCGCAATGAATGCTGTAATAAGTAAATAGTAATATCGGAAATGCCATTTTATGGTCAACTTTCTTTCGCCCCAAAAAATGGTACAAAAAGCAATCGAAAACTCGTGCATGTGATCCTTAGGTATTTCAATTACAAAGCACAGTAAGGGTATGCGCACACGACGCCTTTTTCAGGTGGATTCCAACTAGATCCTGCATGAAAAAGCGCTATAAAACCACTGCAAAAAAATAACAATCCACTGAAATGTAAAAGCTACATTACTGTGCACATGTTCAGTCTTTTGTTGCTATTTTTAATCCTTTCAGAACCTTGCGATTTTCCATTTTATCGTTTTTGTTTTTTCCTCCTCTTCATCCAAAACCCGTAACTTCTTTTTCAATATAGTCGTATGGGAGCTTGTTTTTTTTCGTGGGTAAGTTGTACTTTGAATTACATCATTAATTTTATCATGTAATGTAATGGAAAGCAGAAAAAAAATTCCAAGTCGGTCAAAAATTGCAAAAATAGTGCAATTTCACTATTTTTTTTTGTAATTTATTTACTATGTTCACTATAATTTAAAACTGACCTGACAGTATGATTCTCCTGGTCAGTACAAGTACGAAGATACCAAACAAGTATAGGTTTTTAATTTTTTCACTTTTTAATGTATTTATTAGTCCCCCTAGGGGACTTGAAGCTGCGATTGTGTGATTGCTTGTGCTATACATTGTAGTGTGTCAGCACCAGATGTATATCTAGGCTTTTTGGCTCAAGAATTAAATTTGCCCCCCCAAAAAGCGCATGTGCGATTTGCACACATAGTCTGGTGTGGAGCAGCTTCTTCCACTAATTCGTTCAATGTTCAGTTAAAAACTGAGAGAAGCAGGAAGAGAAGCTCGTTGTCACGTGACCGTAAGAATGAAATCCGTATATGAGTGAAGGGGCCATGTGATGACTGCTGGAGAGCTGGATCCTGACAGTGAGAATATTACACGCTGTTAGGATTGACATGCTACGCTCTATGTGACTGTAAGCTTCTGGATTCTCACAGCGCGTGCACTGCACACATTTAGGATTCTCCCTTGTCAGTGGCAAGAGCAGACGGTCATGTCAGCACAAGCATGTGATTTATATACCGGCCACATTCTGATAGGACATGCCTTGCTCTATTCATTTTTATTGAGCGAGACCACACATGTCTAGTCGGCATGTGACTGTATGTATGCAAATCGCCGGCACAAGAGAATCCTGGCAGCATGCAGTGCTCATTGTGAGAATTCAGAAGACTGCAGTCACATAGAATGACTGCAGACTAATCACACACTTGGACAACCCCTTTAATGCTCCTAACGTAAATAAAAATATGAGAATTAGTATCACAAAAAACATTTACATACAGGTACCTGATAGGTGACGTCGTCTCTGATTGGAGTCGTCTTTCTTTTCTTCATCTTGTCCAGACTCCATGATGACTTTTCTCATCCACAGCTCTTCTCTGCAGACTCCCATCTTCTCTGGTCTTCTGCAGCACATCCCCACACGATGCCCTTAAAGATAGAAGTGTCATTATAATGCTCCTGAGTAAAAAATATCTGCTCTATGTTGTACCCCTGAATAAATATTTTCCCCTCACTATTTTCCCCCACAAAATATGACCCCCCCCCGTCCTTCTTATGGTACATGTCATCAACATTGCCCTCTACTTTCTATACTGGGCTCCCTCTTCACATTGTCCATCACACTCCTCCTCCTTGGCTTACTGTTCCCTCCTGGCTGTGACCTTACACTGTCTCCCCATGCTACACCCTCACACTACTCAGTCTTCTGTATCCACTCACACTCCTCCCCATAATGTCTCCTCACACTATACCCCTCAATAGTCTCCTCACATATTCCCATCCCTCCTCATACTATCTCCTCATCCCCCCCTGCTAAGCATACTGTCTTCACATATATTCACCCCTCACTCTCCATATTGCCTCCTAACACATCCCTCCGACTCCCCATACTGTGTCTTCACACATCTCATCTTCCTCACTCCCCATTCTGTATCCACACCCATCCTATCACCCTCGCTTCTCATACTGTGTCCGCATACATTCTTGTTCTCGCTCCTCATACTGTGTCCGCACCCATCCACCCACTCACCATACTGTTTCTGCACCCATCCCCCAATAGTGCTTACTTGTATATGCCCCATCTCCCCCTTGCTCCACATACTGTGTCTTCAAATTTCTTCCGCTCCCCATATTGTGCCTGCATCTGTCCCTTCATTGCTCCCCAAACGTGTGTCCTCAAATCTTCCTCTGTCACACTAAATCTTCCCCACCCCACTCCCACACTAAATCTCCCCCACACTTTAAATTTACCACACACACTAAATACCTGAACACACTAAATCAACCCCCCCGTTACACTTAATCTTCGGTATCTTCAGCTCCGCTGGTCTGGAGCACTTACCACCAATGTTCTGTATGACAGCAAGTGACCTGATCACTCTGCTGGCATCGCCCTAATCCGACGGTCAGAGCTTCAATTGCAATCACATCTGAAAGACACAAGTACAATTGTTTATTGGGAGCCGACGCTGCATCTTCTGTGAGGCCGGCGTCACACTAGCGTATTGCATCCGATGCGAGAGCATCGGATGCGATATGCTAATGACACTCGGCTCCTGCTCGCAGCAGAGCAGGAGCCGAGTGTCATGTGTCTGTGCTCCGATTCTCTTGCACAGGGAGGATCGGAGCACAGCTGCGGAGGAGGCGGAGAAATGAATTTCTCCATCTCCTCCATTGCTGGGGTCCGCTTTTAACGCACGTCACTCGGATGATGTCCGAGTGGTGTGCGCTGTCTCACTCGCACCCATAGGCTTATATGGGTGCGAGTGAGCCCAGAGTTTTCCTCGGTCCGAGACAATCGCAGCATGCTGCGATTGTCTCGGACCGAAGAAAACGGCCGACAAAAAGTCGGCTGGTGGGAGCTGCCCCATAGCTGAACATTGGTCCGAGTGCAATGCGATTTTTTTATCGCATTGCACTCGGCCGTTTAAAACGCCAGTGTGACGCCGGCCTGAGACGGCTGTCAGCTTGACAGCCAGCTTAGACAACTGCCGTTTCCCAGTTTGAGGAGCAGCAAAATGAAGAGACTCCCAGGGCAGATGCCTCTCCTGACCCCCACTGGTCAACCTTACGAGATATAGCAAAAATCACAATCTAATATGAACACCAGCTAAAGAATGGCTTTCATAGGAGGATCGTAAGGACAGGCACAGGGGTCTTCAGCAGACCCCTAGCTCTCATAACAACCCATTGCCGCACCGCGATCACGTCATATTAAATGCCGCTCTAAGAGTTTGACAGTGGTAATTAACAGGTTAACACCTGTCGATGCAGCTCCACTCCACCCGCGGCTGTTAGAGGCACATGTTGGTTGATTATTATAGCCATCATGTGCCGGTAAAGACATGGTGGCCGGTTCAGGCTCAGATCAATCACATGACGTACGTCAAATGTCCGTAAGGGGTTAACTACTTCAGAGTTTGGAAAAGGTGAAGCGGTTAGAAGTATGTACAATCCGCTAGCAGCTAGGTGTAGTAGCGAAAAAGTACGTCAAAACTGCTTCAGCGAAAACACCGCCGGCTTTCTCCTGGAGCGGCTTCGCCTAAGGCTACGTTCACACGATCCGGATTTTGATCCGGATCCGTAGCGGATTTTCAGCTGCGGATCCGGATCAGTTTTCCATGTTGGTTACAGTACAATGTAACCCAATGGAAAACCAAAACCGCTGTGCTAACGATCCGTTTTTCCGCTGGAAAATCCGCGCGGATTTTCCAGCGGAAAAAAGAAGTAGCATGTCAATTCTTTCAGCGGATTCCGCACCGGTTTTCCAGCAGCTCCAATAGGAAACTGCTATTGGAAACCCGCAGTGGAAAACGCTGAAGAAAAAGGATCAGAAAACGCAGCTCAAATTCACTGCGGAATTTAGCTGCCGTTTTCCAAAAACGGGCAGGAAAAAAAAAGGATGTAAATCCTGATCGTGTGAACGTAGCCTAAGAGTGGGCTCTTGAAGATGTCATGTGCTCAGACTTGTAAGGGACTCAGACAACTGCAGAGAAAAAAAGTTATTTTTACTGCACAGTGAACACTATGTAATGAAACCAGAGCAGAAATAGAACAATTTGCTGATACGCTCCTACTTTAAACCACAAAGAACTTTTTGTTAATAGGGTATATGATAAAATGAAAAGGAGGCTATTAAAGAACTAAACTCATCCAAAAGAATTATATGGATGAGTCCTACTATGGTTATATTGACAGAAGAATAAGACTATTATGGGTAAGTAAAAAAAACAATGACAAATGGCTGCAGCTGGACAGGGGTTCATTCATGCAGTCAGACTTCCACCAGTCACATCTCAGTCCTTTCTTTTGGAGACATGGGACTATTCTGCGGCACAAGTCACCAATACTTTACTATTGGAAGATATACTTAGAATAGAGAAAAGAAGAGATGACTCCATCTGGTCCCAAGAAACGTGTGACGTTCAGCCGGGGATCGAATAAAGTTGTCATGTAGCCCAGGTCCAAAGGGAATCACTCTGATTCCGATAACATGAATGATAGAACTCTTTAATATAAGCCAGTTGGAACAAAGTAATGCGTATCTGGGTATATAAATCAACTTCCATAGGAAACAGTTGTGGACATGCTCTGTGACCTGCGCAGAGTTCACTGTGCAGAGAGGGGAAGGAGGTGAGCTGTAATACATATAAGAATATTTTTTTATTTTTTTCCGATGGTGAATTTTTTAAATTCCATTTTCTGCTAATGACTGTGTGGATGGCTATCTTTCCTAAGCTTCTGTTAATAGCATTCAGAGATGTTTTCAATCAGCCAAAAGAACCATGGGAACCAGGTGTTTGTAGATTGTAATTGGCTTTTATGGGAGAGAGTGGTGGCCTTACTTTATAACCTGTGCATAGCTCACTGTGAAGGGAGGACGAGAAGGTGAGCTGTGACATCACCTATTGTGAATGGTGGATCCTGTGTTATCTACTGTATATAGAGGTGTTATCAGTCATTGTACAGGAGGGGGAGGTGAGCTGTGACATCACCTATTGTGAATGGTGGATCCTGTGTTATCTACTGTATATAGAGGTGTTATCAGTCATTGTACAGGAGGAGTAGGTGAGCTGTGACATCACCTATTGTGAATGGTGGATCCTGTGTTATCTACTGTATATAGAGGTGTCATCAGTCATTGTACAGGAGGAGGAGGTGAGCTGTGACATCACCTATTGTGAATGGTGGATCCTGTGTTATTTACTGTATATAGAGGTGTTATCAGTCATTGTACAGGAGGAGTAGGTGAGCTGTGACATCACCTATTGTGAATGGTGGATCCTGTGTTATCTACTGTATATAGAGGTGTCATCAGTCATTGTACAGGAGGAGGAGGTGAGCTGTGACATCACCTATTGTGAATGGTGGATCCTGTGTTATCTACTGTATATAGAGGTGTTATCAGTCATTGTACACAAGGAGGAGGAGGTGAGCTGTGACATCACCTATTGTGAATGATGGATCCTGTGTTATCTACTATATATAGAGGTGTTATGAGTCATTGTACAGGAGGAGGAGGTGAGCTGTGACATCACCTATTGTGAATGGTGGATCCTGTGTTATCTACTGTATATAGAGGTGTTATCAGTCATTGTACAGGAGGAGGAGGTGAGCTGTGACATCACCTATTGTGAATGGTGGATCCTGTGTTATCTACTGTATGTAGAGGTGTTATCAGTCATTGAACAGGAGGAGGAGGAGGTGAGCTGTGACATCACCTATTGTGAATGGTGGATCCTGTGTTATCTACTGTATATAGAGGTGTTATCAGTCATTGTACAGGAGGAGTAGGTGAGCTGTGACATCACCTATTGTGAATGGTGGATCCTGTGTTATCTGTTGTGAAATTGGATTCTGGGCTCCCCCGGTGGCCACTTGTGGAATTGTACTTGTGTGCATCATCCCCTCTGTTCACCTGCTCCTATCAGGATGTGGGAGTCGCTATATAACCTTGCTCCTCTGTCAGTTTCATGCCGGTCAACAATGTAATCAGAAGCCTTCTGTGCATGTTCCTGCTACTAGACAACTCCTAGCTAAGTTGGACTTTTGTCCTTGTGTGTTTTTGCATTTTGTTCCTGTTCACAGCTGCTGTTTCGTTACTGTGTCTGGAAAGCTCTTGTAAGCGGAAATTGCCACTCTGGTGTTATGAGTTAATGCTAGAGTCTTAAAGTAATTTCTGGATGGTGTTTTGATAGGGTTTTCTGCTGACCATGAAAGTGCCCTTTCTGTCTTCATGCTATCTAGTAAGCGGACCTCGATTTTGCTAAACCTATTTTCATACTACGTTTGTCATTTCATCTAAAATCACCGCCAATATATGTGGGGGCCTCTGTCTGCCTTTTGGGAAAATTTCTCTAGAGGTGAGCCAGGACTGTCTTTTCCTCTGCTAGGATTAGGTAGTTCTCCGGCTGGCGCTGGGCATCTAGGGATAAAAAACGTAGGCATGCTACCCGGCCACTTCTAGTTGTGCGGCAGGTTTAGTTCATGGTCAGTATAGTTTCCATCTTCCAAGAGCTAGTTCTCATATATGCTGGGCTATGTTCTCTCGCCATTGAGAATCATGACAGTTATCTACTGTATATAGAGGTGTCATCAGTCATTGTACAGGAGGAGGAGGTGAGCTGTGATATCACCTATTGTGAATGGTGGATCCTGTGTTATCTACTGTATATAGAGGTGTTATCAGTCATTGTACAGGAGGAGGAGGTGAGCTGTGACATCACCTATTGTGAATGGCGGATCCTGTGTTATCTACTGTATATAGAGGTGTTATCAGTCATTGTACAGGAGGAGGAGGTGAGCTGTGACATCACCTATTGTGAATGATGGATCCTGTGTTATCTACTATATATAGAGGTGTTATGAGTCATTGTACAGGAGGAGGAGGTGAGCTGTGACATCACCTATTGTGAATGGTGGATCCTGTGTTATCTACTGTATATAGAGGTGTTATCAGTCATTGTACAGGAGGAGGAGGTGAGCTGTGACATCACCTATTGTGAATGGTGGATCCTGTGTTATCTACTGTATGTAGAGGTGTTATCAGTCATTGAACAGGAGGAGGAGGAGGTGAGCTGTGACATCACCTATTGTGAATGGTGGATCCTGTGTTATCTACTGTATATAGAGGTGTTATCAGTCATTGTACAGGAGGAGTAGGTGAGCTGTGACATCACCTATTGTGAATGGTGGATCCTGTGTTATCTACTGTATATAGAGGTGTCATCAGTCATTGTACAGGAGGAGGAGGTGAGCTGTGATATCACCTATTGTGAATGGTGGATCCTGCGTTATCTACTGTATATAGAGGTGTTATCAGTCATTGTACAGGAGGAGGAGGTGAGCTGTGACATCACCTATTGTGAATGGCGGATCCTGTGTTATCTACTGTATATAGAGGTGTTATCAGTCATTGTACAGGAGGAGGAGGTGAGCTGTGACATCACCTATTGTGAATGGTGGATCCTGTGTTACATCACCCGTCCTTATGCAAAGTATTTTTTACATAAAACTTGGATTAGATAATCAGTAACGGTTTTTATGAGAATTTTTTTTTTAGAATTCGTACCACTTTAGTCGACCGTCAGATTGTGGCAGTTCCCACCTTATCAAGAGAATTGTCAGATGTGAAGCTTTATCAATGTTTCAAATGTAATTTTACATTTTGTGAAATTTTAATCTAAATCCAAATTTGTAATTTTTAGAGGTTCTTTGCTTTACTGTTTCGTTCCATTTTCTGTGGCACTTTATTAAAAGTTCTGCTGATCATATTTGGAACCATCTGTTAATTTCCCCCTGTTGTCAGACATATGACATAACAGCTGAGCTCCAACGTTATCAATGGCATCTGAGCTCCCATAATGCACTGCTCTTTGGTAAGAGGAATCCTGCAAAATTCTAAAAAGTAAAGTTTTTACAAAGTCCCTGCAGAATTCAAAGGTTTATACTATTACATGTTGCTGATATGCAAATTAGCTCTCTCAGTAGAAAAACTCGAGCAAGTCAGTATTTTACTTCTGGAGAGAGCTAATTTGCATGTTTTTTTTCCCATCAAGCATTGCCAATAAGCAAATTCAACTCATCTTCTTAAACTTTTTGTTACCCCATCTCAGAGCAGCATGATGTAGGGGCAGAAACCCAGATTCCAGTGATGTATCTCCGACTGGGCTGCTTTCTGCAGTTTTGATAAAATTCCTAATTTATCTTCTTCAGATCTAGCAATGTTCTGTCTGAATGCTGAGCTGAGTATAACCCCACCCAAACCAATGATTGGCAGCTCTCTGTGTACACTGTGCATAGGCAGAAAGCCATTCAGTAGTGGAGGCGGGGTTATGTGAAGAATAGGAGACTACACAGCATCAGGTTTACTAGTGATAATCTCCTGCTAATAAAACTGTAATTTTATCAAAACGACAGCAGGCAGCCCAGTAAGTGACACATCGCTAGTATCGGGATCTCTACCTCTATTTTATGATACTAGGGGGCAAACACCAGGTTACAGATTCCCTTTAAGGAGAGCCAGTCCTCCTCTCTCCAAGCCTTTGTCCGGAAGTAAACCCTTGACTCCATAACACAATATCTCCAAAGAGTGGCATTAAAAATTGTCACCAAGGGCCTCTCCATGACACCTTCAGCACAAACTAAATAAAAAGTGGCTTGTGATTCAAGAATATTGAATATTGAATTAGATGTATAAAATGTATATGCAAGAGAGGCAACATTGATAATGAACGTTGGGTCCCCGGAGAGATAGGACCACGTCTCAGATTGGCCTGACCAACCTTCTACCTCAGGGGTGGGGAACCTCAGACCCGGGGGCTATTTACGGCCCCCAATGACCTTTTATACGGCCCTTGGACAGATTCCTGGAGACCGAAATGCTTGGGCCAGAAGCTGCATTTTGATGGCCACCAGCCCATTACTTTCTTCTTGCTCTGTGATTATGCACACACAGTGTGCACTACTGAATGCTGAGGTGCGTGTGCAGCGCCCCAGAGTTCTGGCCGTTGCAGTAATGTCGTTCTTCCACCAGGTGGAGTGATGTTACGTCTGAAGGCAATAAAGGAGATCTTCCTATCAGGTATCACAACCCATACACCACACTTCACACTCCAGTCCGCCAGGGGGAGCCTTGCTCCTATCTACTAGGGCACTTCTCACATTTAGGTAAAACTGGTGGGCTGGATAGAAAGTCAGTCAGAAGCTGACTGGGTTTCACCCAGGCAGTACCTGTCAGGCAGACAGGGGGAAAGAGGAACATCAGAGCTGCAGATGCAGCGCCCCAGAGTCCTGGTCGTTGCAGTACTGTGGATCCGCCACTATGGGGAGCCATGGTGCGTTCGATGGCACTGAAGGAGTTCCTCTGAGCAGGTATCACAGACACCAATATGTTTCACAGCAGGGCCTCCGGGGGGAGCTAAGGGTTCTATTCATTAGGCCACTCCCCACCATAGTGGGTAAACTGGGGGTCAGGCAGGAAGTTAGAGGAGAAAGCTGACTGGATTGAACGAAGCAACACCTTGTGGCAGAGGGTGTTGTGGAGGAAGAGACAGTAGGGTCTCTGTCAGGGGTGGGATCCTGACAGAGGCTTGGCATTAGAAAGAACGTAACGGGACCGTGCCTGCTCAGCATAGCGGCGGTGCCCAAGAAAGGACTAGAAGCGAGATAGATTGTGCTGAGTGAGAAATGAGATCAAGCAAAAAGGAGAATACCAGTAGGGGTCATGCTGTAGGACCGGAGCAACATCCTACTGAGGCGCATTACCGGTGGCCGGAACACCGAGGGAGTGGAATAGCATACAGCTTCAAGCCATACTCCAAACCGGCAGGGCAGTCAGTTTAAGGCGGGCTGTCTACCACATATCACCTATGAAGTCTTGGGGGGCAATTGCGGGAGAGGGGCGTCTCTAGGGTCCCGGAAGAACTCCAGGCCTACCTGACAAACGGGTGCCGTTCCAACCTGAATAACAGGGAGGGATGGAATACGAGAAGAACATCAGTGAATCGAGTTGTGAGGGAACTTAAGAAACAGACACAACAGATGTGGGGTACTTTCCGTGAGCACAGCAGGGAAGGACTACAACACATAGCGCTAAGAAGGAGGGCACTGATTTCCACCTGTGAGGAGAACTCTGGAAGTGCCATCGGACCGACCGGACTTGCGCAGCCTGGTGAACCGTATTCTGGACTGCGGACTGAGAGATCTCCAGTAAAGAGGTAAAGAGACTGCAACCTGGTGTCCTCGTTATTTACCGCGACCTGCACCCCACAACTGCACCGCTACACCACCGTTACTGCACCATCATCATCACTTATTCTACCGGACGTCCCCCACTGACAGACAGGGCCACGGACCGGGTCTAGCCACCGTGACAACCCCAGGACTGAGACCCAGAGGCCCGGCTCCGGGTACCCCTAGGCCCTGCGGCGGTGTGGGGGCGCTCCAACTTGGCGTCACGAACAGGATCTACTTAAGCCTGAAGAATCAGGTCATGTGTGCCTTGGAACTGTGATTTATCGTGCTTGGACTGTGCTTTATTACAAGGACTGTGTGTTGCCACTTGCCGCCAGGAGTTCCCGCCAAAACCGCCGCCATTACAGCGCTAAGGAGAGCGCAGGAGAAGAAGAAGGGCGTGGAAGTGGGCGTGAACAAGCTGAAGAGCGCGAAAGACAATGGCCGCCCAGTCTAAATATCTCGGCCCCTTGAAGACGTGTCCGTCAGCAGCCGAGATCCGCCTCCTGATCCTCAACGGTGGGCAGAGACAGAGAAAACGAAACCGCCCACGAAGGAGAGAGCGGGAAAAGGACCAGGAAGAAGAAGTCAGAGACATGGAGGATGCCATGGCGAGCCACCCGGAGCCGGAGCGTGGGGTCGGAGCCGAGGACTCCCCCAGCTACCCGGAGGGGCACCGCAACCAGGCCTCCACCGCTGACGCTGAATTCCTGCAGGCCGGAGTGGACGAGCTCGGCGACCGCCCCCGGCGGACGCAGCTGAGCACCGAGGCCGGGTGGAAGAAGGCCATCATCAGGAGCCTCACCGGACATCTGTCGGCAGCCTCATCTGGTCCGAAGCTGGAAAGCAAGGCGCTGCCGGGAAGGGGTATGCTGCGAGCAGAGATGACAACGCCGCAGCACAAGGTCCCGCAACCAGCGTTCCAGACCCCAGTGGAGACGGAGCAGACCGGCACCGGAGGGACCGCATCTGAAGCAGGTATGAAGGACGACCCTGCCCTGACAACTGACACCACTCCCGTGACTGCTGGTGCCACAGCTGCTGACCCCGTTCCAGTGACTGATCTTGCAGCAGCCTCTACCTCTGCTGCAACAAATGCCCCTACTCAAGCTGCGCAGATCTCCATCGCTGCGCATGATTTAACCATACATGAAAGACGGATTAACGGCGTTTGTCCAGCACTGGGTGTAACCCTGGACCTCACTTTTCCCAGGCCGAGAAGGGTTAAGTGCCAGGTGCAGCCCTGGAAGCCGTCCAACTAAGCCTCGGAAACCTGAAACTGTAAATAGTTAACTGTTTATTTCCTTGCTGTTTTGCTGCTAAAACCCGTCCTGGGTTAACTCTTAAAGGGATCCCTTTGTTTACCCGGGATCCCTATTGCTTTTTATTTTTGCTTTCATTTTCATTTTTGCTTTTTTGTTCCACAATGTTATAAAAACTGCTGAATCATGAACAGTGCATGATACAAACTGCTTGTAAATAGTTTGCACCTTCTTAAAGGGAACCTGTCACCACGTTTTTGGAAGATGGGATAAAAATAGCGTTAAATAGGGGCAGAGGTGGGCGTTACATTAGTGTGTTTGTTATGCGTTTATTACCCACCTAAGTTGCCGAAATACCTTTGCAAAGTCTCCGTTTTCGCCTGTCAATCAGGCTGGTCTGGTCAAAAGGGCGTTGTCTTCCCCCAGATTTTGCGTAGTTTTCCGTTGGTGGCGTAGTGGTGTGCGCATGCCCAAGGTCCCGAATCCACTGCCAGGGGATTTAAAAGAGCGCGCTGTTCGTTATTTCCTTGGTGATCGGTGGGCGCGGCCATCTTCCTTTGGCCGCGCGTGCGCAGAAGCGGCGCTCTGCTGGCCGCGGCTTCAGGAAAATGGCCGCCGCGATATCCATCTGCGCACGCGCGGCATCCCGCAGCCATTTTCCTGAAGCCGCGGCCAGCAGAGCGCCGCTTCTGCGCACGCGCGGCCAAAGGAAGATGGCCGCGCCCACCGATCACCAATGAAATCACGAACAGCGCGCTTTTTTAAATCCCCTGGCAGAGGATTCGGGACCTTGGGCATGCGCACACCACTACGCCACCAACGGAAAACTACGCAAAATCTGGGGGAAGACAACACGCCCTTTTGACCAGACCAGCCTGATTGACAGGCGAAAACGGAGACTTTGCAAAGGTATTTCGGCAACTTAGGTGGGTAATAAACGCATAACAAACACACTAATGTAACGCCCACCTCTGCCCCTATTTAACGCTATTTTTATCCCATCTTCCAAAAACGTGGTGACAGGTTCCCTTTAAAGGAGCTTCCTACTGGTTTTACTTAAACAAAGACTCTTTGTGAAGATACCGTACCGGAACCTTTGTTGAGCATGGACTGGTAGTCTGAGAAGACGAACTACCTCAGAAAGACTTGATCCTCTCTTAAAGGGGATGTTCATTTGTTGATAATGCTTTAAGGCCAATAGCTATAATGCTGATAAAGAAAAGTGATGATAACGTTTACATGTAAAAGTTATGTGTATGCAATTAGTTAAATGTAAAGAAATGCTGATAATGTTTTTGGAAAGAAGAAAGTGAAAGGTAATGGAAGGATGCAGTGGACCCGTAGAGGTAGACGTGGTGTCCAGCATGCATAGTAGAGAGCAAGTTTAACGTTATGAAAAGAAGATAGTTAATAATGTTGGTAAGAAAAAGAAGGGGGGGATAGAAGGTAGACCCTGCGTTCCCCATCGAAAGTTAATAATGTGTTACTAAGGACAGAAAGTGAACCCGTAGGGGTTAGTGAATGAGTCCTTCTAGGAGCCAAGTAGAGCCGGCTCAGTGTTCTCAAACTGAAAGAAAAGTTATGTTCTATACTGTGTATAGTAGTTGAAAAGGCAGAAGGCCCTGGCTGAACGGGGCGGTCCTGTAACAGAAAGGAGAGGCAGTAGGTCTGGTGCCGATAGGACAGGCGGTCCTGCAGATCCAAAGTAGGAGAATGAAAAAGTTAAAGTGCCTTATAATGTGATTATAGGAAGGTCTTTAGTGGATTTAGAGTGTGAGTCCTTAAAGGCAATGTTAAATTATTGTTCGACAATTTTGCACTTAGTAGAATACCCGGTTGGGTAACAGGAGTTATTTATAGCCTGTAATTTATAATGTTAACCATGTTTGTAACGTTTAAGTGTCCTCACCTCCCATAAAGGGAAGCCTGTTCAAGTATACTTATTGTTTTGCACTCAACAAAATTGTATGTCTTTTTGCTAACCTGTATTGTTGTTTTCTTCCCAGTCCCGGAGTACTGTGTTTAACCAGGGGGGAGTGCAGCGCCCCAGAGTCCTGGTCGTTGCAGTACTGTGGCTCCGCCACTATGGGGAGCCATGGTGCGTCCGATGGCACTGAAGGAGTTCCTCTGAGCAGGTATCACAGACACCAATATGTTTCACAGCAGGGCCTCCGGGGGGAGCTAAGGGTTCTATTCATTAGGCCACTCCCCACCATAGTGGGTAAACTGGGGGTCAGGCAGGAAGTTAGAGGAGAAAGCTGACTGGATTGAACGAAGCAACACCTTGTGGCAGAGGGTGTTGTGGAGGAAGAGACAGTAGGGTCTCTGTCAGGGGTGGGATCCTGACAGAGGCTTGGCATTAGAAAGAACGTAACGGGACCGTGCCTGCTCAGCATAGCGGCGGTGCCCAAGAAAGGACTAGAAGCGAGATAGATTGTGCTGAGTGAGAAACGAGATCAAGCAAAAAGGAGAATACCAGTAGGGGTCATGCTGTAGGACCGGAGCAACATCCTACTGAGGCGCATTACCGGTGGCCGGAACGCCGAGGGAGTGGAATAGCATACAGCTTCAAGCCATACTCCAAACAGCGGCAGGGCAGTCAGTTTAAGGCGGGCTGTCTACCACATATCACCTATGAAGTCTTGGGGGGCAATTGCGGGAGAGGGGCGTCTCTAGTGTCCCGGAAGAACTCCAGGCCTACCTGACAAACGGGTGCCGTTCCAACCTGAATAACAGGGAGGGATGGAATACGAGAAGAACATCAGTGAATCGAGTTGTGAGGGAACTTAAGAAACAGACACAACAGTTGTGGGGTACTTTCCGTGAGCACAGCAGGGAAGGACTACAACACATAGCGCTAAGAAGGAGGGCACTGATTTCCACCTGTGAGGAGAACTCTGGAAGTGCCATCGGACCGACCGGACTTGCGCAGCCTGGTGAACCGTATTCTGGACTGCGGACTGAGAGATCTCCAGTAAAGAGGTAAAGAGACTGCAACCTGGTGTCCTCGTTATTTACCGCGACCTGCACCCCACAACTGCACCGCTACACCACCGTTACTGCACCATCATCATCACTTATTCTACCGGACGTCCCCCACTGACAGACAGGGCCACGGACCGGGTCTAGCCACCGTGACAACCCCAGGACTGAGACCCAGAGGCCCGGCTCCGGGTACCCCTAGGCCCTGCGGCGGTGTGGGGGCGCTCCACAGACAGAGAGGTCCCTGACAGGGGTGGGATCCTGTCAGAGGCCTGGATAGAAGGCTACGGAGCTGCGCCTGCCCCATGTGCGGCAGCATCCTAAGGAAGGACACAAAGAGAACTGTATTGTAGCTGGTGAGAAACAAAGTCATAGCACAAGGAGAGAAAACCAGAGGGAGTTCTGCCCTGTAAAAGGCTGCCTCCTTCTGAGGCGCAGAAGCCGGTGGCCAGAACACCGAGGGAGCAATCGTCTTCAAGCCTTGCTTCAGAGACCGGCAGGATAGTCAATTCCACGTTGGCTGCCCGACCATATACCCAGGAGGCACGGTGGCAACTTGTGGGGGCTGGGGCATCTCTAGAGTCCCTGTAAAAAGCCTCAGGCCACCAGTCATACGGGTATGTCCTATCCACACCATCTGGGGGACAGAGAGGAAGACATAACATCTACAATAGTTGTGAGGACCTTACCGAGAAGCTCAGCAGGGAGGTACTACAACACACAGGCGCTAGAGGAAGGCTACTGATTTCCACCTGGATAAGGAGACTCTGGATTTGCCTTCGGACTGGCCGGACTCTGCCTACCCTGTGGTCCGTACCCTGGACTGTGGATGCTGAAATCTTCAGTAAAGGTAAAGAGACTGCAACCTTGTGTCCTCGTTCTTCACTGCGCCTTACATCGTCCACCATCACCATCTACACTTCTGGGAAGCCCTGGGGACATACTTCACCTGTGGGAAGATATACCATCTAGCTGCCATAACATCACCCCAGCGGACCCCAAAACAGCGTCGGTCACCCTGACCGAATACCACAGGTGGCGTCACGAACATTATCCCTTTAAAGACCTTCCCCATAAGAACTATTCCTTTTTTTGGACACCCCTCCAAGGGCCACGGACCGGGTTGGGCCACCGTGACATCCTCCGAACTGAAGGACCCTCTGCCGAGTACCCCATTGCCCTTATGTGGGGTCGCTCCACGTGCAATAAAACAGTATGTCCTGATATCAGTGCCAGCGTCAGTACGTTCTTTGTGGGCGGAGTTAGTGAGTGATTTGTACGGCCCCTGAGGGATGGTATGAATATCCAAATGGCCCTTAGCAGAAAAAAAGATTCATCACCCATGCAACATTATTTTGCGTTGCGGCACATGCAGCTTACTAATCAGGGGAGGCATTGGGGATGGCACAAGTATGGGATGATTTAGCCATGGACTTCCATGGTACCTATGAGTGGCATATGATGTGATAAATCCGGGCACAGTTGTTCTTATACTCGGAGGTACAATATGGATCCACATGCACAAGCCCTTGGTGCACAATGGCAGCTCACCTGCAGGATTACAGTAGATTCCCTTTAATATTGATCACAGCCGTTGATATCGGACAGAAGCGATGAAAGGCACATGTCTGATACGTGACCTAGTTACAGGCACAGCCTTCCATCTGCAGTGTGGGTAACACCGCATACATGGAGAGGGATGAAAGCCAGAGACAGCGATACATCTTCGCCGAGTGTGTTCTGAACTCGTCTCCTATTACTTTGACTTGCGCGCTGGCAGGAAAGTTGAAGTGTGCGCACAACATGAGATATTTTTTGAAAATGCCTCAGAATCCAGATACTTTTATCAGACTTTCTAAGTTTAGTATTAAAGGGGGGGTGCGTTGTTTGGATTTTTTTTTTCTCAATCCCTTTTTTTTGTCCAGCAAACCTAATTACTATAGTAAATGTAATGTGCTCCAGCCACGACAGCCGAATTCGGCCTTGTTTAAGAATAGATGGATTTCTCCGAAGGTCCCATCGGACTCTTTTCTTCAGTTTCTTTCCCCCTTAACAAAGTATCAAGCGGTGATCATAGATAGAGAAAAGATGTTCCAAGTTGCCTCTTAGTTTCTAAAGAAGGAGGCCAATATAGTTTCTTAAGGTTGAAACAATTCCACCAGGATCAACCTATAAACCCTCCACATTGATCCAGAGGAAGTTAAAACCCCCATGAGGCAGAGGCTTATTGCCACATATTTGGGGAAATTTCCTTCCCGACTCCACAAGGCAATCAGACTAGTTCCTTGGATCAGCGTCTCATCATACGGCAGAGAGTGTCATAGTCTCACTACTCGTAAAGTAAAGAATAAATAGTCCAAAGAAGGTGTAAAGTGATTGGTACTACAATTGCACCTCCTGAAATAATGCACTCCTGTTTAATAAAAGTAACACGCTGCAGCCAAAAATTACCCCAATCTTCAGGTGCCGACCCAAGAAAAAACAACAGTACTAAATGTCCATGCAATGAGAATGAAGGGTGGCACTCCCCAGAATAAAATCCAACGTTTTATTGAGTCACCTGTAAAACATCTTCGGATAAGCAGTGGGACAGTGGACAGTGGAGTGTGAGGACGACGGCCGTTTCGTGCAAATGCGCTTCTACAGGTCACATAGGATCGCATTTGCGCGAAACGACCGTTGTCCTCACACTCCATTGTTCACTGTCCCACTGCTTATCCGAAGATGTTTTAAAGAATAAATACCATCACTGCTCCTACAGTGAAGAATTCATAATTGCACTGCTCTTACAGTAAAGAATCCATAGTCTCACTGCTTGTATAATAAAGAATCCATAGTTACACTGCTTCTACAGTAAGTAATTCATAGGTTCACTTCTTGTACAGTAAATAATGAATGTTTTAATAGCTCTTACAGTAAAGAATTTGTAATCTCACTGGTTTACAGTAAAGAATCCATAGTCTCACTACTTGTACAAAAAAGAATCCATAGACTCGTTCTTTGTACAAAAAAGAATCCATAGACTCATACCTTGTACAATAAAGAATCCATAGTTCCACTGCATCTACAGTTAATCATTCATATTTTAACTGCTCTTACAGTAAAGAATCCATAATCTCAGTAAAGAATCCATAGTTCCACTGGTTCTATAGTATAGAATTCAGAGTTCCGCTATTTTAGAGTAAAGAATCTATAATATCATATCTCTAACAGTAAAGCACATAGAAAATACATTGCTTGAGCAGTAAAGAATCCAGTCTCACTGCTTGTATTATAAATGATGTTTGTCAGCCTTCCCTCTAGATGTAGAGGATGTTCCCTTTTCACCGCGCATCCCTAGGTGTAAAATGATCATTATACAGATCTCTGTACTGTCCCATCTTAAATTTGTACATTGTAATAAGATCGTCGCTAAGTCTTCGTTTTTCCAAACTGATTAACCCAAATTTTGATAACCCGTCTTCTGCAGATCACCTGTTCCCTTAATAACCTTGGTCGCTCTTCTCTGCACCCGCTCTAGTTCCACTATGTTGTTCTTCTACACCGGAGACCAATATTATACCCATTACCCTAAGTGTGGCTGCACTAGTGAATTGTATGGAGGCAAAACTATGATCTTGTCATGGCACTCTGGCTCTTTTTATGCATCCCATCATTTTATTTTCCTTGGCAGCAGCTGCCTGGCACTGGTCACTAAAGTTGAGTGTGCTGTCGTCAACCCATACACCCGAATCTTTTTCAGTTGCGATATACTTGCCGTTTTAGTTCCTATAGGCAGTGATCCCTTTAAGCTGAATGGCCGACAGTTTACCACCCACCTGTACCCCGCACTGAGGGGACGTCTGATCCTCCGCTCTCTCCTGTGAGCGATCACACAGAACTTAGGCCCCATCAATTCATCAATGTGTTTGCTCTTTTTTTTCGGGAGTAAAACATTTCTAATAGTGACTTTTATGTTTGCTTCCCTTCCCTTCCCCACCAGGGATGTCGCTGATTTTAAAACATTTACTAGTCTGGACCACAAGAGATTCAGCCATAAACGTCTTCTCTGCCCCAAAGCAACACAAATCTGGCCATCAAACCCTTTACTGTTCTTACACAACAGGAATATTGGCTTAAATACTGTAACATGGCTGATTTCACACTCACGCCGAGACGTCTTATAGGGGACATCGTCTACAGGGAGAATATCACACCGCAGGTAAAGCTAAGGGCACATATCGCCCCAGCTTACCCTGTGATATTTATGACCTTGTTTACTCAGGCTTGATTGTATGCATCTGGTCCACTCTTAATTCTCTGACCAAGATGAGCAGAGACCACTCCTCTTTGCTTCACACCTGACCGCACTTAGTTTTCCATATATTGCATAGCACAAGTCTGCAGGACTTTAGTCTGCAGTGTGATTTCTAGAAGTGTGTTCTAAAAGTGTGGATTACATTAGAATTAAAACCTGAATTGAAACTGAAGGGAACTGAAGGTAACTGGCCAGTCACTGCAAACAATGTTTCAGTTTGTTTTCACTTTTACCCCTATAATCTTTCACTTTCTGCTACCTCCCCCAATCCCCACACCAAGTAAGGAACTGTTCATCTCCTCTTCAATCCTCCCCATCCATCTCACCTCCTCCTCAGAACTGTTCCTTAACATACAATCCTCTGTCTCAAAGCACAGGCAGCCCCCTCACGCCCTCTCCTCCTCCCACCTGCTAACACTATCTCTGCTCCTTCTCACTGCTGGTGATATCTCTCCAAATCCTGGTCCTCCTCACCATATTCCCACAGTCATTTCTACCTCCCATCCATGCTCCATCACAAACTTCCGTAACCTCTCTAACCTTATACCCATTCGCCCAGCCACCGCTTCCCCTGTCCCACTAACAGGAGCTCTGTGGAACGCTCGCTCTGTCTGCAACAAGCTTTCCTACATCCATGATCTTTTTGTTACTACCAAACTATCCTTCCTCGCCATCACCGAAACCTGGCGCACCCCTTCTGACACAGCCTCCCCTGCTGCACTCTCTTACGGTGGCTTCCACCTTTCTCACACACCCCGCCCCAGCAGCAAGCATGGCGGAGGAGTTGGTTTTCTCCTGTCAGATAACTGCTCCTTCACCCCAATCCCACTGCCACCCTCTGTTACCCTCCCTTCCTTTGAGGTGCACTCTGTGCGCATCTACTCCCCCTCCAACCTCCAACTGGCTGCCATTTACCGCCCCCCAGGGCCAGCCACCACCTTCTTTGACCACTTCACCACCTGGCTACTTCATTTCCTTTCTGCGGACATCCCCACTATCATCATGGGCGATTTCAACATCCCCATTGACACTTCCCTCTCAGCTGCCACTAAACTTCTATATCTCACTTCCTCCTTCGGCCTCACTCAATGGTCTTCTGCAGCCACTCACAAAGATGGTCACACACTGGACCTCATCTTCACCCGCCTCTGCTCCCTATCTAACCTCTCTAACTCACCTCTTCCACTCTCTGACCACAACCTTCTCACATTCTCATCTGTCTCCACTCCATGTCTACAATCCCCACCCCACAAACTTTCACACCCTCGCAGAAATCTTAAACATCTTGACCTACATTCATTCTCTGAATCCCTCCTCCCTCTCACAGACATAAGTTCCATACACAATGCGGATGACGCTGACGCTCTATATAACACCACAATAGCTGTAGCTTTGGAATCTGCTGCCCCACTTACACATACCAAAGCTCGCAAAATCAGCAGACAGCCCTGGCACACCAGCCTGACCAAAGAACTGAGGCGAGCTTCCAGGGCTGCTGAGCGCAGATGGAAAAGATCCCACTCCAACGAGCACTTCATCGTATTCAAACAGTCCCTCACTACTTTCAAGACCACACTCGCCACAGCTAAACAAACCTACTTCTCATCTCTCATATCCTCCCTGTCTCACAACCCTAAACAGTTATTCAACACCTTCAATTCTCTCCTCCGTCCCCCAGCACCTCCTCCCTCCCCACTTATCTCCGCTGAAGACTTTGCCTCATTTTTCAAGCAGAAGATTGATAGCATCAGAGACAATTTTGGTCAACAATCCCCAGAGCCCTTCCTCCCGACTTCCCAGCCCTCCACCTCCAAAACCAACTTCTCCACCATTACAGAAGATCAACTCTCCACTATACTCTCAAAATCGCATCTCACCACCTGTGCACTTGACCTGCTCCCATCCCACCTCATCCCAAACCTCACCACAGTCTTCATCCCAACCCTAACCCATCTCTTCAACCTATCACTAACAACTGGTGTTTTCCCCTCAAGCTTTAAACATGCCTCCATCACACCTATCCTCAAAAAGCCCTCTCTTGACCCAACCTCTGTATCTAGCTATCGCCCTATATCACTTCTCCCTCATGCCTCCAAACTACTGGAACAACACTTTTACCTTGAACTGTCCTCCCATCTCTCTTCTTGCTCCCTCTTTGACCGCTTACAATCAGGCTTCCGGTCACACCATTCCACTGAAACTGTCCTAACTAAGGTCACCAACGACCTCTTAACCGCCAAGAGCAAGCGACACTACTCTGTCCTCTTCCTCCTCGACCTGTCGGCTGCCTTTGACACAGTGGATCATTCCCTATTACTACAGACCCTCTCATCTCTTGGCATCACAGACTTGGCCCTATCCTAGATCTCATCATACCTAACAGACCGGACATTCAGCGTCTCCCACTCACACACCACCTCCTCACCTCGCCCCCTATCTGTCGGAGTCCCACAAGGTTCAGTCCTTGGGCCCCTGCTCTTCTCCATTTACACCTTTGGCCTGGGACGGCTCATAGAATCTCATGGCTTTCAGTATCACCTCTATGCTGATGACACACAGATCTACATCTCTGGACCAGATATCACCTCCCTACTAACCAGAATCCCACAATGTCTGTCCACTATTTCATCCTTCTTCTCCGCTAGATTTCTGAAACTTAACATGGACAAAACAGAATTCATCATCTTTCCCCCATCTCTCGCGACCCCCCCAACGAACCTAACCATTACAGTAAATGGCTGCCCACTCTCCCCAGTCCCACAAGCTCGCTGCCTCGGGGTAATCCTTGACGCTGATCTCTCCTTCAAACCACATATCCAAGCCCTTTCCACTTCCTGCCGACTTCAACTCAAAAATATTTCACGAATCCGTTCATTCCTCAACCAAGAATCTGCAAAAACCCTAGTCCATGCCCTCATCATCTCTCGCCTTGACTACTGCAACCTCCTGCTCTGTGGCCTCCCCTCGAACACTCTCGCACCCCTCCAATCTATTCTAAACTCTGCTGCCCGACTAATCCACCTGTCCCCCCGCTATTCCCCGGCCTCTCCCCTCTGTCAATCCTTTCACTGGCTCCCCATTGCCCAGAGACTCCAGTACAAAACCCTAACCGTGACATACAAAGCCATCCACAACCTGTCTCCTCCATACATCTGTGACCTCGTCTCCCGGTACTTACCTACACGCAACCTCCGATCCTCACAAGATCTCCTTCTCTACTCCCCGCTTATCTCCTCTTCCCACAATCGTATACAAGATTTCTCTCGCGTATCACCCCTACTCTGGAACCCTCTACCACAACACATCAGACTCTCGCCTACCATTGAAATCTTCAAAAAGAACCTGAAGACCCACCTCTTCCGACAAGTCTACAACCTGCAGTAACCACCGATCGACCAAACCGCTGCATGACCAGCTCTATCCTCACCTACTGTATTCTCACCCATCCCTTGTAGATTGTGAGCCTTCGCGGGCAGGGTCCTCACTCCTCCTGTACCAGTTATGACTTGTATTGTTTAAGATTATTGTACTTGTTTTTATTATGTATACCCCTCCTCACATGTAAAGCGCCATGGAATAAATGGCGCTATAACAATAAATAATAATAATAATAATAATAATAGCTGTCAGCCGGACCACCATTAGTCTACAGCTGTCTCCCCCCACTCCGCCACAGACACGCATACATACACACACTTACACATACCCACACACATACACCGTTTCCAAATTATTATGCAAATTGGATTTCAGTGTCATAAAGATTTAATTGTTTTGTTTTTCAAATAAACTCGTGGATGGTATTGTGTCTCAGGGCCCAATGGTTCACTGAAATCAATCTTAAACACATGTGATAATTAGTTTTCCAGGTGATTCTAAGTAAAGGAAAACTACTTAAAAATGATGTTCCACATTATTAAGCAGGTCACAGTTTTCAAGTAACATGGGAAATAAAAAGGATCTCTGTGCTACTGAAAAGCATTAAATGGTGCAATGCCTTGCAATGAAAACATTAGATATTTCACGAAAACTTAACAGTGATCATCATACTGTGAAGAGATTTGTGACTGAAACAGAGCACAGACAGAGTTCATGCAGATAAAGGCATAATGAGGAAGGTTTCTGCCAAATTCATTGGATTAAGAGAGCAGCTGCCAAAATACCATTACAAAGCAGCAAACAGATATTTGAAGCTGCTGGTGCCTCTGGAGTCCCTCGTACCTCAAGGTGTGGGATCCTTCAAAGGCTTTCTGTGGTGCATAAACCTACTATTCGGCCACCCCTAAACAGTGTTCACAAGAATAAATGGTTGCAGTGGGTGCAGACATACATGAAGACTAATTTCCAAACAGTCTTGTTTACTGATGAGTGTCGAGCAACCCTGGATGGTCCAGATGGATGGAGTAGTGGATGGTTGGTGGATGGCGACCATGTCCCAACAAAGCTGTGACGTCAGCAAGGAGGTGGAGGAGTCATGTTTTGGGCCGGAATCATGGGGAAACATCTGGTAGGGCCCTTTAAGGTTCCTGAAGGTGTGAAAATGACGTCTGCAAAGTATATAGAGTTTCTGACTGACAACTTTCTTCCATGGTATAAAAAGCATCTTCAGGAGCAAAATCATCTTCATGCATGACAATGCACCATCTCATGCTGCAAAGAAAACGTCTGAGTCATTGGCTGCTATGGGCATAAAAGGAGATAAACTCATGGTGTGGCCACCATCTTCCCCTGACCTCAACCCTATAGAGAACCTTTGGAGTATCATCAAGCAAAAGATCTATGAGTGTGGGAGGCCGTTCACATCAAAACAGCAGCTCTGGGAGGGAAGAAATACAAGCAGAAACTCTCCAAAAACTCACAAGTTCAATGGATGCAAGAATGGTGAAGGTGATATCAAAGAAGGGTCCTATGTTAACATGTAACTTGGCCTGTTAGGATGTTTTGGAGTTAAATAGCTTTTTTGTTCAGTGAATGTGACCTCCTTAGGGTATGTGTCCACGTTCAGGAAACGCTGCGTGTTTGACGCTGTGCAGAGCCGCAGCGTCAAACACGCAGCGTCCAGATGTTACAGCATAGTGGAGGGAATTTTATGAAATCCCGTCTCCACTATGCGTGGTAACACGCACCCAGCGGCCCTGCGATTCCAGACATGCTGCGTGTCTTTTAAGATCGCAGCATGTCCGTGTACCTTGCGGCGACGCTACGCCGCCGCAAGGTATATCACAGGGCCCTATGTGTGGGGTGCGATGATGCCGGATGTGTGCAATGAACACATCCGGCATCATCACGTCACAGAAGGGGGCGGGGCCTAGGGCGGAGCGGGTTTGCCGCTCCGTCCAAACCGCCGGCCATCCTGAAAGTGGAAACATACCCTAATGCTGGAAATTCCACAAATGAGCATTTTCAGTTCTTTAAAACATATCAAATGTTTAGACATTCTACTGTGCCTAATAATTTGGAACAGTGCATTTTGAGTTTTTATTCATTTTGGAGATTATACTGTTATCATTGGGAGGTTTCTTCAGTAAAATTCGATGTATACTCTAACGGGTGATGACTTTTATTAGACTGACTGTCATTTGCACCGACCATTTAGGAACATCTGAGAAAAATGTCATTTGCATAATAATTTGGAACATGGTGTACGCACCTATACAGTGTATGTACACACTAGCATACACACATACACACACATCTATAATACACACACACACTTATACACACACGTACTCGCAAATACCTACACACATACACATACCCATACACACCTATAGACATACACAAACATCTACACACACACCTGAAGACACACACCTACACTTACACACACACACACATACTTGCACAGATATACACACAAACTTACACACATAAACACACAGCTACACACACTTATACAGACTCACAGCACCATCACAGTAATCTATACCAGGGGTGTCAAACTGCATTCCTCAAGGGCTGCAAACAGGTCATGTATTCAGGATTTCCTTGTATTGCGCAGGTGATCATTTAATCACCTGCACAGAATGATTCCAGCACCTTGTGCAATGAGAAGGAAATCTGGAAAACACGCATGGTTTGAGGCCCTCGAGGAATGCAGTTTGACACCCCTGATCTATACAATAGATAGTGCAACTAAATGTGTAATAAAAAAAAGTTAAGTTGCCTTTTGCACTTCATATATTCTGGCATTTGCTTATTGGCATAGTTTTCAGGACGGCACGATCATTCTGCTTTCTGTGGATAATTTGATTGCTATTTGCTGCCATCATTTGTCCATAGATTTAGATATTGCTGCTGGTATTGGTGTCTGTTTGGGTTATTGCACCCTATGTCTACGTTTTCTAGGCCTCTCATATTTCAGGTTTGTTTAATTGCTTTTATCCGTGTTTTGTTTGTTTTATGCTTATGGAGCGCCCGCTAGGACCGTGGGGTACTCGGTGCCGGGCCGGTTCTTAAAGGGGAGATCACAGTGGCAGTGACCCGGTCCGTGGCCCAGTAAAAGGAGATGAGTGGAAGTGGAGAATAAGTCTATAAAGGATAATTCGTGACGCCACCCATGGTATTCGGCCAGGGATGGCCGACACTCCTTAAAGGGGTCCACTGGGGCTGATGGAGTTGCAGCAGAGTTGGTATAGCTCCCACAGGTAGAGCTTAGTCCCCAGTTGGTAAGAGGGATGATTGACGGCGGGGCGCAGGACTGAGGGTGCAGGAAATAACTGAAGGACATAGGGATAGCAGTTTCCTTTACCTTTTACTGATGAAATACAGGTACAGTCCAGGGTACAGGTAGCAGTTGGTGATGGGGTCTGGGCAGCCTGGAAACAGCTTGGGATCCACCTAACCAGGTGGGTTCGGAGGCCTTCCCTCTGCGCTTTGTACTCTGACCCTTGCTGCCTGAAGCTCTGCACAAGTCCTCTCAGTGTCTGTGAAGCGATGGCTGGGGGACCACCACTGTGCAGGAAGACTACTGTACACAAGATGAGGTGCAAACAACAAAGGGTAGATTTATTGGGAGGCAAGGAAGGAAGGGTATGAGGAAGATGCAAACAGGGGTTAACAATAGCAAAAGACAATATAAATGAGTAATCTTGTCCGTAAAATAGCACGGTGCTCCAACAATTACAGACTCAGAATTTGTCTCACAAGCAACTTTAAACAATAAAACCAATAACGAAGCTACTCTATGTTTAACCTCCCTGGCCTTTACTAAGCAGGCCACACGGCTCCTGTGTTCTGACTACTGAAGCCTGCACTAGGCCCTAACAGGTGCACCATACAGGAACAGACTCACGGTGATGTTGGGGACTCAGGTCCAGTCCCAAGGGGGCCCCCAGCAGTCTATACGGTGGTGCGCACGGCTTTCTGTCAGCTCTGTGAAGCGTGGTCTTCTCCTTGATTCTGGATCTAGGGGTGCTCCTGGAAACTGTAAGTCCCCTTCTCAGTATCTTCGTGGCTTCACAAACTAGCACAGAACAGCCACCTTTGCTGCAACCCGGAAAAGTCTTGCAAATTTCAGAAGTAAACTCTGTCCCAGCCTGGGATCTTTCTTGTAGCAAACAGCAGGCAGTTCTCTCTCTCTAGAAGCTTCTGCTCACACACGCAGTCCAGGCTCAACCCCTCCCCTAAAGCTAGGGCAGTTCATCTTTACAGCCTAAAGCAGGGGAAAAGCAGAACATTCCATCTCACACTAGACAAGGGGGTGCAGTCTCTTAAAGTGACAGCGTGTTCCTTACTGTCCATAACAGCACCACCCTCTTACATGCCTCCCTTCTTAATGATGGTCGTCCTCGGCCATCACAGCATCAGGGTCAAAGTGCAATGGAGGAACATGTAATGCGGAAACAGCACCTATAGGGGAGGCAACAAAGGTGTAAAAACAGACAGAGCACACTGTTCTACATATCGGACTGGTGGAACCCCTGCATTAGACCTCTGGGATCTCCAAAGCTCTTGGCTGTCAGGCAAGGCTTGACTATCTTACAGAGGAACACTTGTTGCAGGGAACATTGTGAGCTCTTGTCTGGTCTCATCCTCGCATGGCGGTACTGGTACATCCATGGGATTACCGTTTCTGGGCGGCTGAGGACCCCCTACTGTGTCGGGGACGGTCCACCACTCCTCATCGATTTGGCCATCAGGCATGACAGATTCAGGAAGTGGAGTGGTGCCTTCAGGCGACAATGGCGTAGAACAGACCTCAGACCGGCAAGGCCGCAGCATATTTCTGTGAAGTACTCTAGGGGTGGATGCCCCATTCTCAATCTGTACCTTGTAGACAGGGCTGTTAGCATACACTCACTCGATAACCTTGTACGGCTGTACTTCCCATCTCTCACTTAGTTTTCCCTTAGGGCGTTTCTCTCTGACCAATACTCGGTCTCCTGGTTGGAGCCGTAACTCTTGAGTCGGTTTGCGGGCCGTATGTTCTTTTTCTTGCAGTTGCTGACCCGCCAACCGCCGTATAGTTTGCAATCGTTGCCGATGCTCTTTCACCCATGAGGTGACAGTTCGCTCCATCAGCTCCTCTGGCTGTTCCAAATTCAGCTCAATGATCTCTCGTCCAGCTCTTCCAAACAACAGTAGATAGGGGGTATAACCCATGGTGGAGTGGACCCGATTGTTGTAGGTCCAGACCAATTCTGGCAGATAGTCTGGCCAACATACCTTCTTATCCTCCTCCAATGTTCTCAGCATCTGAAGCAAGGTTCTGTTGAAGCGTTCACAAGCTCCATTGCCTTGAGGGTGATAAGGGGTGGTCCGGGACCGCTCGATGCCATACATGCGATACAATTCTTCCATCACCTTGCCTTGAAAACATGCGCCTTGGTCAGAGTGGATGCCCTTTGGGCACCCATACACCCGGATGAAGTCTTGACAGATGGCTTGCGCCGCCGATTCCGCAGTCTGGTCTCTAGTCGGAGTAACTACTGCGAACTTAGAGAAATGATCGCTCATCACCAAACAGTATTGCAGCCCCCGGACCGAGTGTCCCACGAGGAGATAGTCGATCATCAAGACTTCTAGCGGTTCCTTAGTTTGTATGGTCTGGATGGGTGCCCTCTGTTCAGTACTCTTAATGAGGTCACATACTCGACATTGCCGGCAAACCTCTTCCACCACAAGCTCCAACCGGGGGCAATACACATACCGCTGCAACCATTGGTAGGTCTTTGCGGGACCGAAGTGCGCTCTGAATTCGTGGGCTTCTTTAGCTATTTCTTGACCCATTCTTCCTGGAATGACCACTTGCCACCTTACTTCCATATCTTTTGGCTGTTGCCTCTTACGATATAGTACTGACTCTCGCACTTCCAGTCTATCCCACTGGTGCAACACACTCCTCATTTCAGAGTCCAGATCATCTCTCTCTTGTTTGCCAGGCTTCCGCTTTTGCGTTACCCACCATTTCATCTGTCTCAGTCCTTCGTCGTTGTCCTGAATGTGTCCCCATTCCTCATTGGTTCTCCCCAGGGACTGGGGTAATGCGCAGGCCTCCCTTCTTGACTGGGCCACAACCATTGGGGGCTTAAACTTATTAAAGTCTGGGGTTTCCTCCTCTTCGAGTTGCTCATCAAGATCCCCCACTGGAGTCTCCACGGGCACTCTTGACAGCCCATCCGCATTTGCGTTTTCGGTAGCAGAGCGATAACGGATGGTAAAGTCGAACTTGGCTAGGCGAGCCATCCACCGTTGTTCTAAGGCCCCCAATTTAGCATTCTCAAGGTGGGCCAGGGGATTATTGTCTGTTCGAACTTGAATCTTGGTACCTGTCAGGAAGCCTGCAAACTTTTCTGTCATGGCCCACACCAGGGACAGGAGCTCTAACCGGAAGGAGCTGTAATTGTGAGGGTTTCTTTCACTGTCTCGCAGGGACCTGCTAGCATACCCGATGACTCTCTCATGTCCATCCTGTATCTGAGAAAGTACTGCACCGAGTCCATGAAGGCTACCATCGGTGTACAACAGGAACGGTTGATCGAAGTCTGCGTAGGCCAAAATCGGGGCCAAAGTAAGGGCACTCTTTATAGCCTGGAAGGCCTCGTGTTGTCCCTGTGCCCAGGGGATGCGCTGGGTCTTCGGCACTCCAGCGGTCCCCCTCAGCAACTCATTGAGAGGACCTGCCACCTTCACGAAGTCTTTAACAAACCGGCGGCAGTACCCAGCGAGTCCCAGGAAGGCCTGGAGTTCTCTCACTGTTTGAGGGACTGGCCACTTCTGGATAGCAGCCACTTTTTCTGGCGAGGGTAGAACTCCATCTTGTGACACTATGTGGCCTAGGTACTCGATCTCCCTCTTGAAGAGGTGGCACTTCTTTGGCTTCACCTTCAGGTTATGGGCCCGCAGTCTTCCGAGTACTTGTCCAAGCCGGGCAAGGTGTTCTTCGAATGAGGCTGAAAACACAATGATGTCATCCAGATAGATCAGGGTAGCCTCAAAATTTAAATCTCCCAAACACTTTTCCATCAGCCGTTGAAAGGTGCCTGGAGCATTGGAGAGCCCGAAGGGCATCCGGTTAAACTCGAACAGCCCCATAGGGAGGATGAAGACGGTTTTCTCTCTGTCTTTCTCTGCCACGGCTACTTGCCAGTATCCGCTTGCTAGGTCCAGGGTGGAGAAGTACTTGGCTTTCCCCAACGCTGTCAAGGATTCCTCGATGCGGGGCAACGGATACGAGTCTCGAACAGTGCAGGCATTGAGTTTCCTGTAATCTACACAGAACCGGATAGTCCCATCCTTTTTCTTGACAAGCACCACCGAGGCTGCTCAAGGGCTCTGACTACTCTGCACCACTCCTGAATCCAGCATCTGCCTCAGTAATGTCTTCACCTCTTGATACATCTTGGGCGGGATCTGCCGGTATCGTTCATGAATTGGACGAGCTTCCCCAGTCGGTATCTCATGCGTGATGGCTTCAGTACAGCTGAAATCTTCGGCGTGACGGGCAAATGCAGCCTGATTTTCCCACAGCATAGCTTCTATTGCTTGTACACGCTCAGGGCCCATAGCCTTCACATCCACTTCCATTTGATCAAGGATGACCAGTCCACTCCACTCCGGGGATGTTTTCTCTTCGTCTCCTGCAGCAACTGCTAGGGTCCACCCCACGCCTTCTTTCGGTGACAAAGACATCTCCTTCTGACTCACCACTTCACCCTTATGTAGGTACACCAGGGCCAGATCTGTCCCTCGCGGCAAGGTGACCTCCCTGGGGCTCACATTCAAAGCTCTTATGGGGACATGTCCTCGCTGGACCACAGCTATCGTATGAGCTATCATGACTTCTTGGTCCACTCCTCCGCCTACCACAGGCTGAACAACGACTTCCAACCCATCAAGGTTGCGGTGAGTCCCCACTGGAAGGTATACTATAGTTTCTTGCTCGGGAGGTATGATTACAGGTCCTTTACCAGGAGCCCTGATGACCCCTACCGTCTGATAAGATGGCACACTCTTCTGCGTCCCACAGACGCGGATCAGTCGTTGAAGGGCTTCCTGAGTAGGCTTATGTGGAGTAGCCTTCTTCCAATATCCAGGTCCCCGTTTGGTAAACATAATCTGATCGAGTTCACGTAGGATATTCATTCCCAGTACTACAGGCACATCTTCCTTGATAGGCTCAGGGACTAGCAGGATCCCTTTTCTCCCAACTTCTTGCCCACAGATTCGAATATTCATCCACACGACCCCTGTGTCTGGGATCGGTTGTTGGTTGGCAGCAAACAACCAGATCAATGTCTCTTTTTCTGGCTTGGCCAGGTCCTGGAAATGCTGCTTGAAGTACGCTTCTGGCATCGTTGTCACTTGTGAACCGGTATCTACCAGGCAATCCACTAGAACTCCCTCAAATTCAGCACGTAGGATGGGACTCCCAGCAATCAAGTGTTCGTTATGATATGGGGCGGCCTCTCTCCTCACCTCCCCCGCAGAGTGCCGCACTACTGCGGGGGTTGGTAGTTTAACGGCGGCTTCCGCTGGCCTTGAGTATAGTTCCGGCAGTCTCTAGCAAGGTGCCCCCGTCCTCCACATTCCCAGCATTGGATGCCTCCTCCTCGCAGGGGGGCACCTCGAGCCTGTCCTCGTGCCTCCGATGCCTGACGGGAGGGGGCTTGTTCCCACTGATCCCTTGTCGATCGGGTTGAAGAATGGTTGCATGAGTGTGGTGGGTCAGGCTCTCGTAGTTCCCCCACTCTTCGCTCCAACTGGGTCAGTTTCTCTTGCACATTAACCAGGGACCGCTGCAAGTCTTGCACTACCTGGACCAGCACCTCTTGATGGTTTGGGTCCTCTTTGGAATTGGCGCCCTGGACACGCATCACCCCAGATGCATAGCTCTCTTCTTTACTGCGGGCCACTGTTTCCACCAGGATTTGACGAAACGTAAGGGCCGGATCTGCCCGGACCCATTCTGACAGTGCTCGCCTCAAGGATGTGCTGTGAAGTCCCAGAATTAATTGCTCCCGGAGTATCCGGTCTTTAGAGCCCATGCCGCCAAATCCGTCTGCCTCCTTTCTCTGCACCTCTGCGAACACTTCTTGCAGTGCTGTTGCATACTGAGAAATTCCTTCTTCTTCCTGCTGCAGCCTAGAGAAAAATTTGGCGCGAAGGTGTCCCGCGCTAGCAGTCTCGCCGTAGATCTCCTCCAGGAACTTCACTAGCTCCTTTAGGGTACTGTGGGTGAGTTCTGGTTGTAGGCAGACGTTTCTGCGGGTTCCCCCTCTAGGGCAGTTAAAGCGATGTCCGCTTCAAGGTCTGGGCTGATGTTATAAATCTTCAGGGTGCTCTGCAGCCGGGACACCCAGTCTGACAGTGGCATATTCTTGGTATAGCTCCCACAGGTAGAGCTTAGTCCCCAGGTACAGTTGGTGAGAGGGATGATTGACGGCGGGGTGCAGGAATGAGGGTGCAGGAAGTAACTGGTCGTAGGGATAGCAGTTTCCTTTACCTTTTAACATAGTAGAAAACAGGGTGCACTCAAGCCGTATATAAAATAAAATAAATTGAGGGCGTGCAGAGCCAAGTCCACTAATGTGTAATTGAAGAAAAAGAAGAGGAAATGGACTACAAGAAGGCTCGCACAGCCATGTATATTATGAAGATGCAAAACATATGTTTATTCAAAATACCACAACACAACAAATAAAAACATTTAAAAACACACAATATCTAATATACCTCACCCACATGCAGTTGTATGAATCAAAATAGGAGAAAGAAACCCCTAAGTAATTGTATCCTGCATATCATGTCACGGACCCAATCAACCACCAGGTATAATACCTCAAGTATCATGACGGCTGACGATCCCCCATAAATATAGTCATACCTAATGGCACAAAGACATCCCTCAGTAGGACCTAGATAAATAAACCATACCAAGGTATGAACCTATAAGAATGTATAGGGTGATGTAGCGCAAAATAGTCGGTCTATGTGGCTGAGTAGCAAAAATGAGCAAAATGCATCACCCAAACCTCAATATACCATGAGGTCTTACATGAGGGTCCAAGTCAGCTGTCCGGCATGTGGATACAAGAAAATAGGGTGATGGACAGAAACCCCACGCGTATCGCCGCCGCAGCGGCTTCGTCAGGGGAAGTGGGTGTAGTGGATATAAGAACTTACATATATATACACATGCCAATCGTCCTCCGGAGTGCCTGCAGCTGGGTCACCGCCATGCAGGAGGCGGAAGTAGGAAGGAACGTGCTAGCCGCACAGAGGGGAGAATGCAGACCGGAAGTGTGTGGGGTCTCCATGGAGATGAACGGCGTCTGTGCAAAGCCGACTCATAATTGAGTCGGATTGCGCAAGCGTCAGGGGGAATGTGCCCAGACCTGGGAAAATGAACCTGCCGAAGCAGGGATAGAGATTACGCAAGCGTCAGGGAGAATGTGCCCAGACCTGGGGAAATGAACCTGCCGAAGCAGGGATGGAGAAGGAGGGGAAGAAAATAGAGGAGAAGGGAGATACGGAAAATGGATGAATAGATAAAAGAGGGGGGGGCATAAGGACTATATGGAGAGTGTAATGGCTGGAGCGATCCCAAAAGACAATCTAACCATAGAGTCAGTGGGACACCTAAAGGCAAATATCAGGTTAGACAAAAGATTATATGTCAACTAGAATATGCATATATGTAGACATGGCAACATATGGACATGGGGCGTAATCCAAACAGCCCGTACAGAACTGAAATACGCAACAAAGATATAATCAGGATACATATAGTATCCATATAATATATACAAGTGGATAAACATATCTCATATGCAGCCATGTCTGCCAGAAAAACCACAGTATAATAAACATAGCCACATACAATCATCTCGTGTTATCCAATTATGAATAGTCAGAAAGCACCACACGAATAGTCCATAAATATTGTCCCAAAGAGAACTCATCAGTTCCTCCATAATCCGATACGACGTCAGAGAGGGTCCAAGGCACAAAAATACCAAACAGGTCATGTACACGAATGAAATATCCAGCCCAATTCCACAGATGTAGCGTCCCGATATAAAAGTTTTAGAGCCATCCAAAGGTAGAGAGGTAGCTTGTCACATGGTCCACAGTCACTCCACCCGTTCTGGAGTCCAGAGGCCTATTCCAATACCCCCCGATCCAATACCAAGATGTTGAGGGAATAAATGACGAAGGCTATCTCAGCCAATAATGCCAACCTAAGGGAAGGATTGTCACATATCAGTCACATGTATTAAACGCCCAGGACAAGGAATAAACATAATATAGAAAGGGCCAAAATTCAACAGCCGAGGAATCCTGTGAAGAGAAGTTCCTCATTCAGTCCAAGGGGAGCCACAGTTTGTAATTGAAAGATCCACCTGGATTCCACCTGTAGAAGATTCTTGTGCTTATCCCCTCCCCTCTCGTTGCGGGTGATCTTTTGTAAACCGACCACCTGCAGATTCGCAGAGGAACCGCCGTGATGTTCCAAAAAATGTTGGGACACTGGGGTAAGGGCCCTTCCTTTCCTTGCGTCTGGAGCAGCCAAATGTATCGTAGATACATGCTTCTGGACCCGTTTCCTAAGCTCTTGTGACGTCTGTCCCACGTATACCTTTTTACATGGACAGATAAGGGCATAGATGACATCCCTAGACTTACAATTAATATATGCTCTCAGAGGGTGCCTACTCAAACGAGTGGGATGGATAAAGATGTCCCGTGTGGCTACCATGTGGGGACAGATATTGCAATCCCCACACGGAAACGAACCCCTAAGGACAATGCCTCTGTTAAGTCTCGTTGTAGGTCTATTAAAGTGACTTCTAGTAATCAGATCCCTCAGATTTGGAGCTCGTCTCGCTGTCATAAGGGGTCGCTCACTGGTAATTTCTGCTGTTTGGGCATCTATTCGTAGAATCTGCCAATGTTTGGCTAAGATGTTACTGACCTGCGTCCAACTACTGTTGAAGTCAGTGATGAATCTGGTTTGTGTCTCCTGACGCCGTTGTCTGGGGACTAAAAGGGATCTCTGATCCTGGCTTCTTGCTCTTTGATAGGCCGTAGAGATAACACGTTTTGGATAACCTCTCTGCTGAAAGCGATCCGTTAAATCCCGAGCCTGAGTGGAAAAATCAGAGTCGCGACTCGAGTACAGTTACGCCTGACACGTAGGAATTGTCCTGTGGGGACACCCACCTTAGTATGCCAGGGGTGGAAGCTTGTGAATGCCAACAACGAGTTCGTTGCAGTTGGCTTGCGATAGAGGCTCGTCACCAAGCCATTCCCCTGAGGAAAGATCTTCAGGTCCAAGAAGGTGATCTCACTAGTAGAGAAGGAATATGTGAGATAAATGTTATAAGGATTGGAATTAAGATTGTTAAAAAAATCCACACAATCCTCTACAGTGCCCTTCCACAGGATAAAAACGTCATCTATGAAGCGAAACCAGGCGTGCACGTGGGTCGCGAATGCCGGCAACGGGTATACACAGGTCTCCTCCCACCAGCCCAAGAAGATGTTCGCATAGGCTGGTGCACATTTCGCGCCCATCGCCACGCCTGATCGCTGAAGATAGTACACCCTGTCAAAAAGAAAAAAATTGTGATGAAGAATAAAGGTCAACAGGTCAAGTAAAAAGGAGTCATGGCCTCTATCCATAGAACTGTTTTTATTTAGAAAGTATGCAACCGCCTCCGTCCCCTCTTTATGACCAATGTTAGAATACAGCGACTCAACATCGCACGTAACTAGAAGATACTTTTCCGGAAGATCAATCTGTCCACAAATGTCAATGAAATGCGAGGAGTCGCGAATGAAAGAGGGAAGGGATGAGGCGATAGGTTGAAGGAAGAAGTCCAGATACTCACATGCTTTCTCGCACATGCTGCCTATACTGGAGACAATAGGTCTACCAGGAGGTATATTTCTATCCTTGTGGATTTTCGGCAGCATGTAGAAAGTGGCTGTAGTCGGATTGGCTACCCAAAGATATTGTTTCTCCTGTTGGGTAATGATGGAAAACTGTAAAGCCCTGCAGAGAAGTTTTTCATATTTGGAGAGAAACAGAGAGGTTGGGTCAGACGGGAGTCTTTGATAATATTGGGTATTATTAAGCTGCCTTTTGGCCTCAGCTTCATATTACATAGTTACATAGTTATTAAGGTTGAAGGAAGACTAAGTCCATCTAGTTCAACCCATAGCCTAGCATGCCCTAACATGTTGATCCAGGGGAAGGCAAAAAAACCCCATGTGGTAAGAGTAAGCTCCATCATGGGGAAAAAAATTCCTTCCCGACCCCACATACGGCAATCAGACTAGTTCCCTGGATCAACGCCTTATCAAGGAATCTAATATATATACCCTGTAATATTATACTTTTCCAGAAAGGTATCCAGTCCCCTCTTAAATTGAAGCAATGAGTCACTCATTACAACATCATACGGCAGAGAGTTCCATAGTCTCACTGCTCTTACAGTAAAGAATCCGCGTCTGTTATTATGCTTAAACCTTTTTTCCTCCAGACGTAGAGGATGCCCCCTTGTCCCTGTCTCAGGTCTATGATTAAAAAGATCAGCAGAAAGGTCTTTGTACTGTCCCCTCATATATTTATACATTAACATAAGATCACCCCTTAGTCTTCGTTTTTCCAAACTAAATAGCCCCAAGTGTAATAACCTATCTTGGTATTGCAGACCCCCCAGTCCTCTAATAACCTTGGTTGCTCTTCTCTGCACCCGCTCCAGTTCAGCTATGTCTTTCTTATACACCGGAGACCAGAACTGTGCACAGTATTCTAAGTGTGGTCGAACTAGTGACTTGTATAGAGGTAAAATTATGTTCTCCTCATGAGCATCTATGCCTCTTTTAATGCATCCCATTATTTTATTTGCCTTTGTAGCAGCTGCCTGACACTGGCCACTGAATATGAGTTTGTCATCCACCCATACACCCAGGTCTTTTTCATTGACGGTTTTGCCCAGAGTTTTAGAATTAAGCACATAGTTATACATCTTATTACTTCTACCCAAGTGCATGACCTTACATTTATCCCCATATATATAATTGCACAGACCATAATACCACATTACCCCCTTTGTCTGCCTCTTTGATAGTAAAATCCCTATTTTCCCGTAGAGCTGTTAAGGCTCGTTTTTCCTCCATATATATATATATATATATGTATATTTCATTCGTGTACATGACCTGTTTGGTATTTTTGTGCCTTGGACCCTCTCTGACGTCGTATCGGATTATGGAGGAACTGATGAGTTCTCTTTGGGACAATATTTATGGACTATTCGTGTGGTGCTTTCTGACTATTCATAATTGGATAACACGAGATGATTGTATGTGGCTATGTTTATTATACTGTGGTTTTTCTGGCAGACATGGCTGCATATGAGATATGTTTATCCACTTGTATATATTATATGGATACTATATGTATCCTGATTATATCTTTGTTGCGTATTTCAGTTCTGTACGGGCTGTTTGGATTACGCCCCATGTCCATATGTTGCCATGTCTACATATATGCATATTCTAGTTGACATATAATCTTTTGTCTAACCTGATATTTGCCTTTAGGTGTCCCACTGACTCTATGGTTAGATTGTCTTTTGGGATCGCTCCAGCCATTACACTCTCCATATGGTCCTTATGCCCCCCCCTCTTTTATCTATTCATCCATTTTCCGTATCTCCCTTCTCCTCTATTTTCTTCCCCTCCTTCTCCATCCCTGCTTCGGCAGGTTCATTTCCCCAGGTCTGGGCACATTCTCCCTGACGCTTGCGTAATCTCTATCCCTGCTTCGGCAGGTTCATTTTCCCAGGTCTGGGCACATTCCCCCTGACGCTTGCGCAATCCGACTCAATTATGAGTCGGCTTTGCACAGACGCCGTTCATCTCCATGGAGACCCCACACACTTCCGGTCTGCATTCTCCCCTCTGTGCGGCTAGCACGTTCCTTCCTACTTCCGCCTCCTGCATGGCGGTGACCCAGCTGCAGGCACTCCGGAGGACGATTGGCATGTGTATATATATGTAAGTTCTTATATCCACTACACCCACTTCCCCTGACGAAGCCGCTGCGGCGGCGATACGCGTGGGGTTTCTGTCCATCACCCTATTTTCTTGTATCCACATGCCGGACAGCTGACTTGGACCCTCATGTAAGACCTCATGGTATATTGAGGTTTGGGTGATGCATTTTGCTCATTTTTGCTACTCAGCCACATAGACCGACTATTTTGCGCTACATCACCCTATACATTCTTATAGGTTCATACCTTGGTATGGTTTATTTATCTAGGTCCTACTGAGGGATGTCTTTGTGCCATTAGGTATGACTATATTTATGGGGGATCGTCAGCCGTCATGATACTTGAGGTATTATACCTGGTGGTTGATTGGGTCCGTGACATGATATGCAGGATACAATTACTTAGGGGTTTCTTTCTCCTATTTTGATTCATACAACTGCATGTGGGTGAGGTATATTAGATATTGTGTGTTTTTAAATGTTTTTATTTGTTGTGTTGTGGTATTTTGAATAAACATATGTTTTGCATCTTCATAATATACATGGCTGTGCGAGCCTTCTTGTAGTCCATTTCCTCTTCTTTTTCTTCCTTTACCTTTTACTGATGAAATACAGGTACAGTCCAGGGTACAGGTAGCAGTTGGTGATGGGGTCTGGGCAGCCTGGAAACAGCTTGGGATCCACCTAACCAGGTGGGTTCGGAGGCCTTCCCTCTGCGCTTTGTACTCTGACCCTTTCTGCCTGAAGCTCTGCACAAGTCCTCTCAGTGTCTGTGAAGCGATGGCCGGGGGACCACCACTGTGCAGGAAGACTACTGTACACAAGATGAGGTGCAAACAACAAAGGGTAGATTTATTGGGAGGCAAGGAATGAAGGGAATGAGGAAGATGCAAACAGGGGTTAACAATAGCAAAAGACAATATAAATGAGTAATCTTGTCCGTAAAATAGCACGGTGCTCCAACAATTACAGACTCAGAATTTGTCTCACAAGCAACTTTAAACAATAAAACCAATAACGAAGCTACTCTATGTATAACCTCCCTGACCTTTACTAAGCAGGCCACACGGCTCCCGTGTTCTGACTACTGAAGCCTGCACTAGGCCCTAACAGGTGCACCATACAGGAACAGACTCACGGTGATGTTGGGGACTCAGGTCCAGTCCCAGGGGGGCCCCCAGCAGTCTATATGGTGGTGCGCACGGCTTTCTGTCAGCTCTGTGAAGCGTGGTCTTCTCCTTGATTCTGGATCTAGGGGTGCTCCTGGAAACTGTAAGTCCCCTTCTCAGTATCTTCGTGGCTTCACAAACTAGCACGGAACAGCCACCTTTGCTGCAACCCGGAAAAGTCTTGCAAATTTCAGAAGTAAACTCTGTCCCAGCCTGGGATCTTTCTTGTAGCAAACAGCAGGCAGTTCTCTCTCTCTAGAAGCTTCTGCTCACACACGCAGTCCAGGCTCAACCCCTCCCCTAAAGCTAGGGCAGTTCATCTTCACAGCCTAAAGCAGGGGAAAAGCAGAACATTCCATCTCACACCAGACAAGGGGGTGCAGTTTCTTAAAGTGACAGCGTGTTCCTTACTGTCCATAACAGCACCACCCTCTTACATCTGTACTTCCAATCCATATGGCTGACAGCCTGAGCCTGCCTTGGGCACTGCCTTCTCACTGGCAGCTCCAGACTCCTGACCTGCTGTGTTGCCTCCGGATGTCAGTTGGGGCCAGGAGACTTTGAATCTCCTGTCATCCGGATTCGGTGGCTGAGTATGCAATCCTTTCACCACCACGGACTCTGGTGTCCGGTCTCTTTATGCTTTATCTTTGTGTGAGCCCAATCGCAGCTCCAGACCCCAGGCTCCTCTCTCTTGCTTCCTCTCCCTTCACTGTCTCACACTAAACTCCCTAACCTCGCCTCCAGACCAGAACTTATAGGGAAGCTACCCTGAAACCGGGTTTAGAGATCCCCCTTCTAGTCTGGAGTTAGGAAGGCGTTGTATGTTTGTATTACCTGATTAGGGAATCCCTCCTTGTATCCAGGCATGACATCCCCCTCCCCCACATGAGGAAGGCAATTGCAATGGCATTGTTGCAACCGGACTCCTGGGGTGCCACACACAATGAAATAACAATCTTTATATATATATTTGGATGTGCACTTTTTGTTGTGTAGTTCCTTCTCTGATTTCTACACACAGACTCACATACACACACTGAGCTGTTACTTCCTGTAACTTCCTGTTGGTTACATGGATATTAGCAGCAATATACTGACTGATACCCTATATATTTGTATAGAATTATTATCTCAGCATGCTCTCATCAGTGCAAAGGTCATTATGAAGGAAAAGAGAGGAGGTGAGCTGTGACATCACCTATTGGGAATTATGGATCCTGTGTTATCTACTGTATATAGAGGTGTTATCAGTCATTGTGCAGGAGGAGGAGGTGAGCTGTGACATCACCTATTGTGAATGGTGGATCCTGTGTTATCTACTGTATATAGAGGTGTTATCAGTCATTGTACAGGAGGAGGAGGTGAGCTGTGACATCACCTATTGGGAATGATGGATCCTGTGTTATCTACTCTATATAGAGGTGTTATCAGTCATTGTGCAGGAGGAGGAGGTGAGCTGTGACATCACCTATTGTGAATGGTGGATCCTGTGTTATCTACTGTATATAGAGGTGTTATCAGTCATTGTACAGGAGGAGGAGGTGAGCTGTGACATCATCTATTGTGAATGGTGGATCCTGTGTTATCTACTCTATATGGAGGTGTTATCAGTCATTGTACAGGAGGAGGAGGTGAGCTGTGACATCACCTATTGTGAATGATGGATCCTGTGTTATCTACTGTATATAGAGGTGTTATCAGTCATTGTACAGGAGGAGGAGGTGAGCTGTGACATCATCTATTGTGAATGGTGGATCCTGTGTTATCTACTCTATATGGAGGTGTTATCAGTCATTGTACAGGAGGAGGAGGTGAGCTGTGACATCACCTATTGTGAATGATGGATCCTGTGTTATCTACTGTATATAGAGGTGTTATCAGTCATTGTACAGGAGGAGGAGGTGAGCTGTGACATCATCTATTGTGAATGGTGGATCCTGTGTTATCTACTGTATATAGAGGAGTTATCAGTCATTGTGCAGGAGGAGGAGGTGAGCTGTGACATCACCTATTGCGAATGGTGGATCCTGTGTTATCTACTGTATATAGAGGTGTTATCAGTCATTGTACAGGAGGAGGAGGTGAGCTGTGACATCATCTATTGTGAATGGTGGATCCTGTGTTATCTACTGTATATAGAGGAGTTATCAGTCATTGTGCAGGAGGAGGAGGTGAGCTGTGACATCACCTATTGCGAATGGTGGATCCTGTGTTATCTACTGTATATAGAGGTGTTATCAGTCATTGTACAGGAGGAGGAGGTGAGCTGTGACATCACCTATTGTGAATGGTGGATCCTGTGTTATCTACTCTATATAGAGGTGTTATCAGTCATTGTACAGGAGGAGGAGGTGAGCTGTGACATCACCTATTGTGAATGATGGATCCTGTGTTATCTACTCTATATAGAGGTGTTATCAGTCATTGTACAGGAGGAGGAGGTGAGCTGTGACATCACCTATTGTGAATGATGGATCCTGTGTTATCTACTCTATATAGAGGTGTTATCAGTCATTGTACAGGAGGAGGAGGTGAGCTGTGACATCACCAATTGTGAATGTTGGATCCTATGTTGTCTACTTTTTATCAGTCATTGTCATCCTGTGTTTAATGATAATAACAAGACTGCTGAAAAGTCCTTTTTACAGAACAGGAAGTTTGAGTCTAGTATTATGCTTAGTGGCCTTGGTGAAATTCTCAAGATTTCAGATTTTCTTTTTATAAAACTAGTGATATGAAAAATTTTAAAAACAAGCAAAACCTTCAGACATAAAAGTTACAACTAAGAGTATGGCAGCCCATCAGGGGTCGTTCTTCTAATATTGATACTGTATAACATGATGGTTCAGTGATCTTGATTATAATTCGTACTGCTAGTGAGAACAGTGACTGATTGGTTTCTATTGAAGCACCATAAATGAAGCAAATAAAGTATTTACAGTTCTGATTGTTTAGCTCTAAAGTTAGTAAAGTAATTTATAGTTACTGAAATTGAATATAATTCCAAAAATTGTTTTCTTTTTGCCTTCCTCCTTTACTTTTTTCCTTTAGTTTTTTTTTTAATCAATTCTCATGAATACTGAGTATATTTCCATCATGTATGTCAAATATTTATTCTTTTTAACATTTGTACCTGTATTCAGGCTGTCTAGCAGCTGCAAATCATGTAGCTGCAGTGACTCAAACATAATCTACGAGCACGCCCAAGATACTGGGAGAACACCCGAGCATGCTCGGAAATCTCGAGTAACAAGCACACTCGCTCATCACTACTACTGATCCATCACTGCCATCATCTGTACTCCTATTGAGTATGTCGTGAAATCAATGCAGTTGAAGGCAGGGAAATAGACTGGGGAAAAGCCAGGGTTTGGATGCTGCTTACATTCCTTTTTTTTTACAGGACAGAAAACAAATCCTCCAATAAAGTGATTTGCAAAGTTGGCCAAAATAATTTAAAAATAAATAATGAAAGTTTAGTTACTATTTTAGTATTTTTCACCGTGTAAAAAAATGAAAAGACGGCGTCCATGTCATTGTATCCCTATAAACACTGATATTACGTTGGATTTCTGTACATTTACAGCTTGATTCATTCTTGTTCTTCTCTCGCGCAGGTCCGGGCTAGCGCAATCGCACAGGATGCTGACCAGAACTACGACTATGCCAGTAACAGTGTGGTCCTACACCTAGAGCCTGGCGATGAAATATATATAAAACTGGATGGTGGCAAAGCCCATGGCGGTAACAATAACAAATACAGCACATTCTCGGGATTTATCATCTACGCTGACTGAGGATACCGCTCCGATGGAGAGAGACTCGTATCTGCCCATATGGAGCCCCGTCGTGACAGATTCTTTGGGCTACAGACTCTTAAGTGCTGGAAAGACACTTATTATGGACCCTATACAGTATGGAGATCCACCGCTACCTAATTAACCTCTGTACACCTCAACAACCTATACATTATACATATATACATATATGTCGTACAAGTTACACAGATGTGACACCCCTTACCACCAAAGCCAAAATTCCCCGTCTGTGCCCGTGTGAATGAAATCCTATACAATGCCCATTTTATATACAAAAAAAAAAGATAAAAAAGCAACCTTAAATATATGGTATCAGTATCCTATATCCTTGCTGTTATACCCATGTGTCCGCTTTGGACTTTGTGAGTTGCCTGCCGGTGTTACGCTTGGACTTCATTAGTGCTATGGCGAGCGGGAGGTCATCCTTGTTTACTTATGAGAGGGCCAAGTATGGGGACAAAGGAGGAAGAGCTGGAGAGAGACCAATGGGAGGAAAGATGATAAAACTGTGAAGCTCCTATATATTCTGTTAATAATCATATTTTAAATGCATATATTGAAAAAATAAGAAGCGTCTACACCCGTTCATATAAAGTTTATATTTAATACTCAGAAAGTGCCTTGTTTTATTCTATAGCCGATGCATATAGTAATAACTTATGTACTAATAATCCTGGAGGCTAGTGGGTAGGTGGGTGTAGGGGTAATTGAAGTTGCTGGGCCATAATAAAAAATTTGTAATAGCTTCTTCCATCATTTATCACGTATTAGTTGTCAAGATCAGTACAAGCTTCCTTCTTAGTGAACAGTGACAGTGCACTCTCTTGACCGGCTCTAATGAGAAGCGACGAGCCGGTAAGAGAGTGCACTGTCAATGTACATTGTAAGAATAGAATCAAGCAAAGACTAGCCCTGACCCTGAAAATGCCATCTGTTTCATGGGGAGGGCTGGTCTGTGCTTGCCGCATATTCTCTCCTAATAATGTGCAATGACAGTGTGCTTTTTTACCAGATCGTCACTTCTATTTAGAGCCGGTCAAGGAAGCGCACTGTCACTGTGCACTCAGAAGAATATCATACAGTAAGAAGAGGTGATGCTGAGCATACATTGGAATTGGCAACCAACACATGCTTAGTAGAGCAGGGACCAGCCCAACCCCAGCAACAGACTTCACTGATGACGCTGGGAGGGGGAAAGGGCTGCTGTAATGACCACAGCATCTGAGACCTGATGACATATTTTTGAGTATCTAAGAATGCACTTGGGAATTCTAGAACAAGGCGTCATCAAAATGAAAGCAGGTAAATAAATAAATAAATCCGTTAGATTAGAGAGAAGGGCAGGGACTTTTTAATTAAACCATATTAAAAAAAATATTATATAATTAAGATTGATATAAACATTTAGGATAAAAAACAATATTATTTTCGGACCACCCCTTTCAGGAATTACAGAGGACCTGTCACCAGGTTGAAAGTGTCCAGTTTTCGCTCTTATTTTATTTTTGCAGCTCTCCTGAGCATTCAGGCTTTTATTTGTTTATTCCAACCCTGCCATATGGGTCCAGAAATATGGCTCTTTTTATTTAGTGCTAATTTTTATGTCTTTTTTTCAAGGAAGCATGGCTCACAGGACAATAATAATGCAGAACAGCCTAAAGTCACGCCCCTGAGGATCCTGCTAGCCACGCCACCTTAGCAATGACTATAAAAACTAGCACTTAATGAAAAAGCTGAAATGTTTTATTTGGAGGGTCACCATTCTCACAAATAAGATGCAATAAGTTACATAAGAAATAGAGCAAAGATCTGTTGGAACAACTTTTTGTTGCTGTGTGATTACTCTCTGGACACTGTAATTGCGTCCATTATTATATGTCATCCAGTATTGGATATCCACAATATTGAACCAAAGGATGACTCGGCATTTTTCTTTATTTTTGCTAATATACTGTATATCACTGAGTGAAACCCTATAAAGGAAGGTCTGGAGATGAAGCCTCAGAAACAAAGGCTTTGGTGAATTTTTCATGTCTGTACAGAACTTTGATCGATATCCCACTGTCCTGGAAGGAGAAGCTGCCGGGTTATAATGCGGATACAGAAGTGCAGCTGAAAATTACTCTTCTGAGCCGACCGAGGAGATAGTCACATGCTATTTTCAATGTTTTAATGAGGGCAAGAAGTAGGTTGCCTCGTACGCAGCGTCTTGCTCTTTCATTTTGAGTTGTTTGCCCATTTTAGTTATTCTTTTCCAGATGCATATAAAATAACTGATGGAATAAGAGCCTCAATCCAGCTTTTCTAGTGTTCTGAATGACGAAATGTCTTGTTTTTAAGGGGATGGGTAAGGTGCCTCTGCTGCTAAGAGGTGCAAAGTAGGGGAGAAAAGTTTAGAAATGGCAGCCAGATGTGGCTAAGAAACTGCTGTAAATGATTGTTAACTTAGAGGGAAAACCTAAAATACACACTATTTTAATTGCATTATGTTAGATAAATAGGGCTAAAATTCTGTGCTGGTAAATTCTTGATATCATTATGCAAGGAGAGCTGTTTTTTTTATATACAGAACCTGTGTATATAAAGAGTTAGAATTTTAATTTATCTCTTTGCAGCCACCACTAGAGGGAGCTCAGGAACTGAATGCATACAAGTGCTCCTGAGCTCCCTCTAGTGGTGACCTGCAGCAGCAAAAATTTAATTACGGTACTTCAAATTATTTATTAGTTTGAAAGTAAAATGGCCTTTAATGTTTGATCTGCTTGAAAATAACAATATCAGCCTTACTTCTATTACCACTCCACTGACCGTTGGGCCACTCTACTTTCAATCCAGTCAACCATTTTACAATGGAATAGAGACATTTCTTAAGTTTTAATTAATGGATGTCTGGGTGCTAAGATGCCCATTGATTGCTACAATGAAGGAGCCGAAGTGCTCGGTTTAGCGCTGCTCCCCTCCAAGACTGAAGGTGGGCTCAATATGTGCAGTAGTCAATCAGCCCAACTTCAATTAATTAGAAGAGAATTTTTTTTTTGTCTTAATGTTCATTTTTACCATTTTGAATGAAGTAAAACATTGTATATTTTGCAACAAAAATTGCGCAAAATTTTGGTCATAGATAAAATCAGTTCACTCAAGACTGCAAAAATTTGCTGCAGTTGAAATCAATGAGGCAAAAAACACCTGGAAAGCCAAAAATCTCGCTCTCAATGGTGAAGTAAAAAAAAAAAAAAGAGGAAAAAAGAGACAAAAACAGACATACAAATAAATAAAGAAACAAATAAAAAAATTACTTTAAAGAAAGATGCAAACAAAAAGAAGATCAATATGGTGATCTTAAAAAAAAAACAGGCATAAGACACACAAAAAACCCCCAGAAAACAAAAGTCCCTAAATGTTTTTGGTGGTCTATGTAAATTTTTGGGTAAAAAAAAATTGCGTCCCTGTGTTCTTAGGTGATACATGCTCTATTTATGATAAAATAATGTTCTGTTATGATTTGCAAGTTCCACTTTAAATGTATAGTAATGTAAGTGGCTTTAGGAAGAATGCTGTTAGTTCTGACAATATTTGGAGGTCTAGAGGTTTATTTGAGGGGTGGGTGAATAGGGGAGTGAAGACATTAATATTAACATTGCTGGTTATCATTTTAGTGCTGTAGTGCAAGAAATTAATAGTAATAACGAAGAGTTTGACAGTGCTATTCTCGGTTTGGTGAAGAAAAAAAACAGGTAAAGACCCTGGTGGTCTAGAGTTGTGAAGAAATAAATGGTAATACCCTTTGGTGGTCAAGAGTCAAAGTCGGAAAGATAATATCCATTGTGTCTAGAATGGTGAAAAAAATTTAGTATTAGCCCTGATAATCAAGAATTGTTAAGAAATAAATGGTAATAGCCCTGGTGTCCAAGAGTCATGAAGGTTGAATCCCTGGTGTCTAGAATCGTGAACAAAAGTAGGTAATAACCTTGGTGGCATGAAAAGGCTTAAAAACTAAATGTTAATATTCTTAGATATGTGAATACTTTCATGGTGAAGAAATACTGTAAAGGGTAATAACCCTGGTGGTCAAGAGTAATATCCCTTGTGTCTAGGGCGCTGTACAAATAATCCTGGTGTTCAGGAATTGTGAAGAAATAAATGGTAATAACCCAGATGGTGAAAAGTTCTGAAGGTTGAACGTGTCTAAAATGGTGAACAAAAGTAGGTAACAACCCTGATGGCCAAGAGTCATGAAGGCTGATTGTTACTATTCCTACTGGTCTAGAGAGAGTAATACATTAATGATAATAATCCTTGATTAATGATAATTAATCCTTGTCTAGAATTGTTGAGAGATAAATAATAATATAGCCGGTCTACGGTATTTCAGAGAACCCTGGCTTTTTATTGTGGCAGGGAAGGGCAGTGTTCTTGGGCCCCCGAATCAGTAGTGTAGTTACCGGAGGGGGCAGAGGACGCGGTTGCCCCTGGCCTTCTCTCACATTGGCTTACCCAGAGCTACAGCCACTCTAAACTCTATCGGCGTGTGCGCTGCGCACTAATACAGCTCAACTCTGCGGCAGTGCGGGGAGAGACGATCTCCTTCATTACCGCTCATCCTTAACGATCTGTTGACCACAGGTTGACTGGCAGGCACTGTACTGCCTTAAGGAGAATGCCTCTGACTGCGGTGCCCTCCCCTATGGCTAATATGGCACGCTCCTGCTCTTTCCCACCCACTATTAGGTAAAGGGGGTGGTTATTAAGCGGTGGGGCCAATGAAAACGGGAAGTGTCTAGTACAGCCCCTTCCTGGTGCTTAAAAGGGGGCATTGTGCCGTTTCTCTTCCTCTTCCCGCTGTTCGGGTCCCGGAGGTGCTTCGCCCACCCTCCCTCCCATTTTTATGGTTGTATTTTTATGATTGTTAAAATATGTTGTTGTTTTTTTTCTAGAATTCAAGTCACAGCGGTAAATGAAAGAAAGGACACATGGTTACGGCTCGTCGGCTGACTTGCCTGTGAATATGCAACAGGGCATTTGGCGTCGAGCGCGGTTTAGTAAGTTTAAGTGCCTTTCTAATGGTTGAAATAAATACTTTAATAAAGCGGTGACCGACCTTCACCCATCACTTCGTGCTATTGTTTTATTTCATATGGGGTAGTAGTTGGTTGGAAGTTGTGCCAGTGAGTTTATTCCGGGTCGCCGGAGTCTTAACCTGCGGTCTACAGAAAAGAAGGAAGACACACGGACGAGGAGTGCGGTGAGGCGGCTGACTTCTCAGGATCCATGGTTAGGTGAGTATTATGTGGGGCTACTGGGGTCATGCGTACTGTGTGAGGGGGCTACTGGGGTCATGCGTACTGTGTGAGGGGGCTACTGGGGCTGTGCATACAGTGTAGGGGAGGCTATTGGGGGCCATGCACACAATGTGGGGGGCTACTGTGGTGCCATGCATACAGTGTATGGGGACTACTGGAGGCCATGCATACAGTGAGGGGGTTGGGCTACTGGGGGCCATGCAGTGTGGAGTGACTACTGGGGGCCATGCATAGTGTGGGGGACTACTAGAATACTGGTGGCCATGCATACAGTGTGGAGGGACTACTGGGAGCAAATGTATACAGTGTGGGGGGACTACTGGAGACCATGCATACAGTATGGGGGAATATTGGACTACTTGGACCATGCACATAGTGTGTGGGGTCAAATGGGGGCCAAGCATACAGCGTTGAAGGACTTCTGGGGGCTATCTTACACTGTGGGGGACTACTGTGGGCCTTCTTACAGTGTGGGGGTACAACTGGTGGCCATCATACAGTGGAAGGGCTACTGGGGGCCATGTTACAGTGGGGGGGCTACTGGAGGCTGTCATGCAGTGGGGATGGGCTACTTTGGGCCCTATCATACTGTATATGGGAGCATCATGCTGTGTAAACGGGAACTATACAGGGGGATTTGGGACATTATGGGGGGCTACTGGGGGCCGTGCATACAGTGTGGGGGACTAATTCATAATGTGTTTGTAGGGCTAATGTAGGGCCATGCATACAATGTGGAGGGCTATTGGAGGCCATGCATACAGTGTGAGGGAAGCTACTGGAGGCCATGCATACAGTGTAGAGGACTACTGGAATACTTCAGCACCATGCTCAAAATCTGGGGGGCTACTGGGGGCCCTGCATACACTGTGGGGGCTACTGAGGGCCATTGGTACAGTGTGAGTGGCTACTTGGGGCCATGCATACAATGAGGAGGCCTACTGGAATACTGCAGCACCATGCATACAATATGGGGGGCTTCAGGGGGACATGCATATAATGTGGGGGACTACTGGGGTCAAGCATACAGTGTGTGGGGGACTACTGGGAACGATACATACAGTGTTGAGGGACTACTCGGGGCCATGCACACAGTGTGGGGGGAATATTGGACTACTTAGGGCCATGCATGCAGTGTGTGGGGGACTACTGGGGGCCAAGCATATATTGTTCAGGGACTATGGGGGGTCACTATGGGGGACTATAGGGGGCAATTATACAGTGAGGGAACTACAGGGGCCATCATGCAGTGTAGCGGGACTACTGGGGGCCATTTTACAGGGTGGTAGACTACTGGGAGCCATCATACAGTGGTGAATGTCATACGGTGTGGGGGAGCTACTTGGTGCTGTCATACAGTTGGAGGGGCTACTGTGGGGCCCATCATGCTGTACATCGGGGGATGTGGGCCTAACATGCTGTGTACATGGGAGCTGTGGGGGGCCTCATACTGTGTAGAGGGGAACTATATATGGAGCGACTCGGGAAATTATTACATTTCCCGAGTTGGCACTTAAGAAGCATAATTGTTATAGGGCACTAATGGTATTGAGAATCAACTGGAGTCATTTTTACTTTCTAGGGGCAAAATGTATTCTATGGCACTTGCACAGGGCATTATTAATTTCTTGGGCACAATTTTACCATTCAAAGGGCACAAAGGAGGCATTATTAACAGGTAATGGGCACAGTGCTGGGTATTATTATGTTCCCCTATACCTATGCTTAGGCTGCACCACCGCCATTGCAATCAGGGTTACCTGGTTAAGGGTCACTCAGGTGTCCCCCCTCCCCCCCCTCCAGCCCACCCGAGCTGGACCCCTAGCTACTTCTCTGTCCTGAATAATTTGGTCTCATACCTCCTAAGTCTTAATAAATTTGAGACAAATCATATGCTAAATACGTTTTAAGATTGAGATAATTAAATAATTGATAATTAATTGTTGTTGCCCATGACTATAAATAGGAGATAATTTGCAACTTGTCTTTTTTTAAATTCTCATTGGACCAAGCGCTATTTCAGAAGACCCCCATAGACTGCAGTGAGACACCGGATTTGCCGACTGATGAACATTAGGTCTTATTTTGGGAAATTGACCCTTTCAGTGCCCTTTTATGTTCCTCTTGCATCTTTCCTTGTACTTCCTCAATCTGCTCATACTCAACCTCCAATGTCATCAACACCCAGATAGGAGGAGACCACCATGACCAAGATGGAGCCACCACCCCAAATGAAATTGCCAGCATAGATAAGTCTGGAAAGATGTCGCAGGATTTGAACAATTCCTCCAGGATACTGAATATACCCAGGTGGTAGCAGTTTCCCGTAATTAGGGGTTAATACCAAAACCAACAAATGTGGTGGTGTATGGTGAGGCAGGACGTGTTGGTGAGGCTCCGCGGGGGAGGCACTTGTGACCGAGATGATCATACAGTATGTTGCACCGTCCTTTCTCTTGCAGCACAACATACCAGAACGACTGCCCTTATGTGCCCATGTTAATAGCAATCTGGATACAGTAGGCACAAAAAATATAAACTGAGGCAATAGCTGTATATTTTAGCAATTCTAGGAATTGACCCTTGGTACAGCCGTGGCATCACCATATGCTGGCTGGTGAGAAGCCCTGAACTACTGAAAAAATTCACTGCTGAACTGAATGGGTAATGGCAATATCCCTGGTGGCCTAGGGAAGTAAAAGGGTTAAATATCCATTCCCATCACTAAATGTCTAAGGTAGTGATGTAATACCACTCATTGTCTAGGGTACTGATAGGGTTGATTATAATACCACTCATTGTCTAGGGTACTGATAGGGTTGATTATAATACCACTCGTGGTCTAGTGTAGTTATTGGAAATAAATCCCTGGTGGTCTAGAGTGGTGTTGGTGGGGGGGGGGGGGTGCTATAATATCCTTGTAATGGTTTTGTTATAATATCCCTGGTGATGTGTAGCAGTAAAGGTTTTTTTTTAATAACTTTGGTGTTCTAGAGTAGTGAAAAAGGTTGGATATAATATCCTTAACAGTCTAAGGTAGTGATGGGGCTGATATCCCTTGAGGTCTAGAGTAGTAAACATTTACTATAATAGCCCTGGTGGTGCAGGGGAACCATGGAGTTGATTATGCTATTGCATCTCTAGTGGTCTAGGGTAATGATAAGGTTGGGATCCCTGGAGATCTAGAGTAGCGAAAGTGTTAAACTCCACCAGCACTTAGGATGATGGCTGCACGAGGCACAAACAACAGCCCTCTTTTTGCTTATGCCTCCCAAGATCATCACCTGTCTGCCAATCACAGAAAATCTCTGATTTCTCCAGTAGTGAAAGGGTTGAGTATAATATCTCTCATGATATTGGGTAGTGATGATGGTCTACAGTAGTAAGGATTTATTATATCCCTGGTGGTCTAGGGGAATCGTGGGGTTGATTATAATACTGTATCTTTAGTGATCTAACATTGATATCCCTGGTGGTCTGGAATAGTAGGGGGTTTGTTATTTTATCTGTAGTAGTCTATAAGAGTAAAACATTTTTTTATAATATCCTTGATAGTCTAGGATAGTCATGGGTCTAAGGTAATGATACGGTTGGTATGGTTGGGCTAGAGTAATTATTTTTATAATATCCCTGGTGGGCTAGAGTGATTTTTTATAATATCCCTGGTGGGCTAGAGTAATTTTATATAATATCCCTGGTGGGCTAGAGTGATTTTTTATAATATCCCAGGTGGGCTAGAGTATTTTTTTTTATAATATCCCAGGTGGGCTAGAGTATTTTTTTTTATAATATCCGAGGTGGGCTAGAGTAGTGAAGTGATTAAACCCCAGCAGCAGTTATGATGATGAAAGCTGCAGAACGAACAGAGTACAGCCGTTTCCTTCTTCCTTCCTCCGAGGATCATCACCTTTCAGACAATAGTAGTGAGTAGTGATAGGGAATGGGAGGAGCAGGATGGTAGTAATTCTGTGTTAGCACAATGAATGGACCTCGTCCTTCTCTGCCATTGCTCTACGTGTGCCCCAGTTTATATACATATATCTTATACAGACTTGTCCACAGTCTTTAATTAAAAGGTAGCGTCCTAAGGTTTTGCCAGAAAGTAATTTAAATGGCTATGTTCCATATCAAGCATTAATTAAAGAACAGCGGGATAATTACAAGCATCATCAATATTACAAGGAACATCAAATTGTTCCAGAGGGGAGTCATTTAATTGGAATCACTTTACTTTTCTACAACTTGTGCATTATTATTATTACTTGCTTCAGAGTAGTCGTGATTAGCGCCGCTTGTAGAAATTCAATTCATTCTTTTCAGAGACAATTGTTTAAGTGTTTATTACCGGGCTGGAAAGAAATCCAGTCATTACTGAGTTTACATTTACACACATCAGAAACTATTTATTTTTTTGTGTTAATATATTTTATTAAAGGATTTATCTAACAATTGTGGAATGGAAAGAAAAGAGCAGAAAGAATTTCGAAAGCCCAACAATAAATAATCATCTCAAAGACAAGAAAAAAAAATCAACTTGATATTGAGTACAGGTAGGGTGCCGGCATCATTCAAAAACTATGCAATACAAAAATAAAATGTTAGAAAAATCAGACTCAGAGTCTTCTCTGGGGGCGTACCCAATCACCCCTCCCTCCTAGGTGTCGCCAATCACAGCGTCTGACACTGGTAGACTACTAAATCAGCTGACCATCTGTGATTGGTAGCATCTGAGAGGAAGGTAAGCGTGAAAGCACTGCGCCCCAGAGGAGAATCTGAAGAAACGCCCAGTTGCGCTACAAACAAAGATTTCACATGCTGCGCTCCAAAAACAACAAGTATGAATATCTCCGTAATGGAGAAAGGCAGCGCAAAAACGAAAAGAGTGGCAGAATCAGTGGAGCTTGGGGACTTTTACAAGGTATTCAACTCTATTTTTTTAGCAATTGATAGATCAGCTATTCTAGTTTCATGTGTTTTAGTTTCTGTTCATCTCAAAGTTATGTTTTACCTTCAGCACATACAGAATGTACCAAAATTATACATGAAGCTGTATACCATTGCATAGGTCAACTAAATAGGTGCAGTAGAAATTAGCAAATCATTGAAATTTGAATTTAACAGCTTCGCTTAACTTTTCCCTATAATTGCCCTAAATAGTTGTGGATGACCCTACTCTCTTTTTCTTACTGCTGTGAGGACACACACACACTATCTGTCCATCTTCTTCAGTGTTTTATGGCTTTCTCTTCTTATCTCTATGGTTACGCTGTAACATCCTCTCAATATCCAGATTCATCATAAAATGGCTGCTGCATTCCCTGCCTCTGCTTTTATACAGATTATTATAGTCCCTACTAATTGATTGTACTATACCATGTGATGTGATTGCAGCAAGTCATCATGAAGCCTGTGTGGTCATTCCTGAGGTCATGTTAGACTTCTGTAACTGATAGCATCATCTGCAATGTGCAACGGCATAACTAGAAGTTGATGGGCCGGAGTACAAAATCTCCAAAAGGTCCCTAAATTACTATGCGTGTGTAATAATATTGGTCTTCTAATATGGGCCAAAGATACTTTTGGCCTCTTAAGCTCCAGAGCCCAATGGGTAAAATTTAGGAGGCAATTTTAGGCGAGTCACATGAAACAAACTGTAAATCATTAAATTTTGTAGAGTTTGGTAAACTCCCAAAGATTCTATACAAATTCGATTTGCATCAAATTGCTGTGTACATCTCTGCAGAACAAGAACTGTGCAACAGAACAAAAAACAAGGTATGACAGAGTCCAGAAGATGCCAACGGGTCTTGGCAAATTGGTCTTGGGGCAGGTTGGATATCATTGACCGCCAGCCAAGACAAACTCAATGGAGCTTACAAATTCTCGCGAATGCCCTTCCCATCAGTCAGTTACGGTATGTCTCACATTAAATCTGGCAAATTACAGATGATTTGTCCAGATCAACCAACCGTCATAATAGGCAACACTACAGGGGTTCTATGACTGCTGCCGATCTGCTTCTCCACAACGTCATCAAGTCACTCGATTGAGTCGGATCGGCTGCTGGCAATACCGTACATATTTTACCAGACAACATCTACCCAGAAACTGTTTTTTTTTAAATAAAAAACAGGTAAAAATGCTAAAAGAAGAGAACGTTTTTAAAAAATAAATTTTTGTGTAATCTCAAACCAATAAAATAATATTTGTAATCTTAATCAGGCAATAAATATCTATGAAAAAATAGAGAATATCAAATTACTGAAAAGCACAGGATACACTGCTTCCAGGCTCCTAATATCCACTTTTATTTTATTTTTTATTGTAATTACAGACTTATACATTGTTCAATAGTTATTTTAACTTTATCTTGTTTTTATTAGTTTTTGTTTCGTGTCTAGAATAATTTAAATGTCTATTTTGGTTTTCTTCAGCAATTTTAATCTTTCCGCTTTCATTGGTAGTTAACTCTCCGTATTTATAAGCTTGATCAAAAATTATATATAACCCAAATAAAATACACTTTCTGGCAATTACTTGCATCCTTTACTTAAACGTCAGCCACCTCTTGGGGTTCTCTAACAGTATTTTATCGATGTTCTGCTGGGAGATGCCTCTCAAGAGCATTTTGGGGACAATATTGTTGAGGATGTGCGAGTATCCGTGTCCTCCATACTTTACCAGCCTGTTCTTGGTGTGTATATCATGGGAAATGACTATACGTTCGTTGTAGCCCTCGTTGATCATAGAGCGGATCCTGCGAAACATAAAGACTTTAGCAGTCATATAACTCGGAACCTATAAATTAATCATCGTGAAGAATAATATGTCATGATCAAAGAGAGACCAAGGGGAAAAATTTACAATATCATAATCTGGAAAATGTTACAAAAAGTTATGTCCAGTATTCTATGCTCCATTATTTTGTGTCGAGAGCCATTGGTGGACATTTACCAAGCAAAAAAAAAAAAATTCTTACATTCTTTGCACCACATTTATTTATTTTCTGTTTTGGACACTTTTTGCACCTCACTCAACAAAGAGGAGTAGCTTAGTGAAACTACATACATTTTGCATATTTTAGACTGGTCATAGAAGTCTTAAAAAAAGGCATGGGACAAATACATTTATACTGCAATCATTTTAAAATGTAATAAAAGGGTCACAATTTGCACAAAATTTTAAATTAACGTGCGATAGTTGACACACTGGTCTAGAGCTATTTTCTAACATTAGTTACTGTTCTAATTAACATATTTAAAAGTCAAAATTTGAGCAAAAACATAAAAATTATAAATTAAAAAAAGTCAAAATTTGCAGTTTGTACAAATTTTTCATCATTAAAAGGGACACAGATTATAAAAAGTTGAATATAATGATACATTGATATTTGTGTTCTGTTTTATTCCCAAGAGATCCACATTTTTTTAATAAGTAAATGAGCTGTTAAGATCTATGGGCTGGAGATAGATCTCCCTGAAAATCTGCCTCCAGAGATTGTTTTAAATGAAAGAGGGTGTTGCCAGTGCGATACATGTACTGTAGATCAGGAGAGCAGACTGTCAGTCAGTACATGTCTCATATTGGTAATGCCCGCTCTCATTTAAAATAATCTCTGGAGGCAGATTCTCAGTCAAAATAATGGACAATGTTATTCTTACATCATTAGTAAAATGGAGAGCACAGGTAGAGTGGAAAACAAAGATGGGACAGTAAGTTTAATAATAAAAAAACATTCAATATGTTCTTAGTAGAACACACAATAAAAGAATACAAGTATCTTCAGCCAAGGTAAAAGCTAGAGATTCTACTAGAAGAAAAAAAAGTGGAATTCATGTGGGAGTATCAAGGTGGAAACTGGTACTATCAAACAGTACCCTACATCAGATGAAGAACTCATGCCATGCTTGCCACTTTGGATGTATCGGAAATTTTTTTTGGCAAGGGAGCTGTGGAATGATGACTATCACACACATAAGACACCAACACCTCGTCTATGCTCCACTAGGGGATTTTGGAGGTTGTCACTGTCACTGGAGCCGTGGAGACTCATTAGGGTGCTGATGTTAGGGTCTCCGTTAATAGGGCATCACAGTGCCATCTGTAAATCACAGTATGGAAAAAAAGTCACAAGCAACTTACTACCACAAATTTAAATTTGTTTGTTTGTGCATTTATACAGACCCAAGAGCATAATATGAGGAGGGTTAGGGAAAGCGCGAAACATCATGACATCATGACAAAACTGCCCCGGCTTCATCACAGTCAGAAGGCTCGGCTCACTATTATTTCAGTGCGAGTAATGGGGATCAGAATATACGATGAAGACCGAACGGGTGACAGGGAGAAGCCATAAAAGTGATCAGTAAGGCATGTAGAAAGATTTTTTTATTTTTTATATTTACTTTTTTAAGGGACCTTATGGTTCAGAAAAATGACGAATGTGAATTTTTGAAAAATCTCATCCCCTATTGCAACTGACCACATCAGTCTTTTTGTGATGTTCACAAAGCTAGGCACAAAACTTTTTGTAAACTGCATATTTATATTTTGTATATATATTTTACGACCGTTTGTTATAGTTCGCAAGCGGAAAACTGGGAAACTGTCAGTACAATGACACATTATATGAATGTGCCTCACTAACAGGGTGGATTACTGACTGTTTAGCGACTAAGTGGCAGCCATTGATAAATTTACAGTCGGTAGCTGTGCTGAAAGATACCAACAAGTCAATAAAAGAAGAATCTCGCCATTAATCAAGTTAATTAGCAAGAATAAGTGCTGGAATTGACTGCCAGAGATGCTGTGATGGGTGAACATCCTCTAAACCCTTCAATTAGCCACAGCGCTCAATACAGTTAAATTATAGACAAGAGTCCGGGGTAGTAAATGTTTTAATAAACAGCCAATCACGTCTGACTGAATAGGAAAAATAAATAATAATAATATAATTAAAAAAAAATTCTTGAATTTTGCAGAGCTGTATAATTAAGGGAGGCAGAAACATGCAAAAGGATAAGTGATAAAGAGTAAGAAAACTAGTAGTAAAGCAAACGGACAGAGCTTTTTTATAAGATCTTACAATCTGAAACGGAAACACGTGAAGTACACTTCCATCTAAAGGGGTGGTCCGAAACTAAAATTTATTTTAATCCTATGTAATAGATCATAATCTAATCTACTTTCTAATCTACTTAAATTAAAAATTCACTACCATTCACTCACTACTCTAAATGCTTGATTTTTTTTACTACTTCCTCTATGATGACGCTACGTTTGAGAATCCCTGGTGCATGCTGGGATAGTCAAACTAGGCATCATCGGGGGTCACTGGCACAGCCTCTGTCCCTTCCCTGAAACAAAGCATCATCATCATGCTCCATAAAGTTCTTGTCACTCTGTACAGTTCTTCTCAATGCACAGTGACAGTGCGCTCTCTCACCAGCTCTGTCAGAAGTGATGAGTTGTCAATGGAGCTCACATGTCATTGCACATTGTAAGCAAAGAACTATCGAGCAGAGACCAGTACTGACCAAGTGATGTCATTTGCAGGGGCAGTGCTGGTTTCTGCTTCTCCTGCAAACCAGGTATTCTTACAACACACACTGACAATGCGCTCTCTTGCCCTCTCATTACTCTTGAGCAGAGCCAGAGAGCGAACTTTCACTATGCATATTGGGATTTAAATACATTTTAGTTTTGGACCACCGTTTTAAGACTTACTCATTTTAAAGAAAGAAATAAACCACACAACACTGTCCAAGGCCAGATTTTCATGTTCATGATGCAAAGTCTTTTGAAAGTCCCTATTACAGCTGCAATTTTACTGATCCTCAAAAATATATCGTGATCCGGTTTAGTACAATTGCTGTGGCTGTTTTGGCTGCTGTAGTGACGTCTCTTAGACAGCACCCATCACCACTGTAGCCAATCGCTGATCTCAGCAGCTCATGCTGTTTATTTCGGAACAGCCATAACCACTTGTCCATATGCCTTATTAAAGACAGGTGGGTCGTTAACTTAGGACCTCCTATTGTAAAGTCAGAATTGAGAGGTGCCGACAAGAAGCTAAAGGTAAAATCACTCCCTTGAAGTGCCCACAGCACATGGAATCTGCCGCTTGGCAAAAAAGCCACTTGTTGAACTGAAATTACATAATCCCCTTTAAGTGGTTAAACTCATATGAAAAGGTTCAGTTTAGTTTTAGTTTTAGAAAATGACTAGACCCGTCTAAGCGCCAACACTTACGCTCTGATCCTGTCGTTATCACTGGGCATATCCACTGCTGTATTAAACTGGTAGTTCAGCATTTCCGTCCCAAACAAATCATATTCCAGGTACGACCCGAGTTCGGCAAACTCCAGCAGTATTTTCTCATCAAATATCGTCCTAGGACAAAGAAGAAGCCATGGTTTTATTATTTCTATGTTGACATTAGTTACTTTCTATTAAGAAGGATTAAATCTCTCTATGCAAACAGACGGGCAGTGATTACATAATATGGTCACTTTCTGCGCTCCAAGATTAATTACATAGAAATTTTTCATCAGGCTGGTCGCGACTCGTGCACTTTCTCTGTAGGAATATTCACACTGGACATACAGAATATTTAATTTCCCCTGCTAATTTTATTCATAGTTGTCTGTAAATTTATAGTCAGTAAAGTGTATGTAGCAGATAGTGAACTAAATACTGTGACCGCTAACGATAATCGATCCACCGAAAATCGAATTCACCAAATTAACTTTGTCCAGAACTTACCTCTCCGCAGGCCTCAATTGTCTCACTGCACAGCTTCCTTGGACTCCAATCACTTCTCAGGACTCTTTCATAACTCTGGTACTGACTAAACCTTACAACGTGATGAGTCAATGCACAAAATCACAACGCAGGTCGGAACACATCACTGGTCAAAGTACATCATGACATTGCAGGCCAACTCACATCACTGGTCAATGTACATCATGACATTGCAGGCCAACTCACATCACTGGTCAACGTACATCATGACATTGCAGGCCAACTCACATCATTGGTCAACATAGATCATGACGTTGCAGGCCAACTCACATCGTTGGTCAACGTACATCATGACATTGCAGGCCAACTCACATCATTGGTCAACATAGATCATGACGTTGCAGGCCAACTCACATCACTGGTCAATGTACATCATGACATTGCAGGCCAACTCACATAACGGGTCAACGTACATCATGACTTTGCAGGTCAACCAACATCATGGGTCAATGCACATCACCACGACGCAGGCCATCTCACATCACGGGTCAACATACATCACGACGACACAGGCCAACTCACATCATTGGTCAACGTACATCATGATATTGTGGGGCAAAACATGTCATATACATAGTAACATAGTTAGCAAAGCTGAAAAAAAAAAGACATTTGTCCATCCAGTTCAGCCTATATTCCATCAGAATAAATCCCCAGATCTACGTCCTTCTAAAGAATCTAATAACTGTAAGATACAATATTGTTACGCTCCAGGAAGACATCCAGGCCTCTCTTGAACCCCTCGACTGAGTTCGCCATCACCACCTCATGATGTTGCATGAAGTCTAATCAGCACCAAACCTCCATGAAAAGTGATCTATGTGTTGGGACAGGTGAGGGCAGGGGGAGAGGTGAGTGTTATATTTATTTCTTTTGCACTCCTTGCCAATTTCAAAAAGGAATCCAGAAAAATGTCAGCCAATGACAAGCAAAATGAATTACCGTACATTTTTCATAAATCCAGCTATTTTTGTGAAATTTGAAACAGATTTGTTTCTAAACAATTCGGGGAGTTTGGGATGTGCACAACACATCTGCAACTTATCTGGTGATCCATCATGTCTTTATATATGCTTCAACAAGCCCCTTCAGAACTATACCACCCCTAATGGACGAACCACTTGGAGTGGCGATACACGTGGGGTTCTGGGCTTATCCTCCCTTTTACTGGTCACAAGCATGGGTGATATATATATATATATATATATATATATATATATATATATATTTTTTTTTTTTTTTTTTGTCTTTCATATTGATTCTTCAATCATACTTCCATCTCTCCAGCAGCATAGACAATATAGGTGTTTATCTGTTTATCAGACTCTCTGTGTTACGCTTTTGGTCGATTTGCATGTGTGTTATATTTCATAGCACATAAACCTGTGCATCTTACCATCATCATTGCTTATGTTTGCAATTTGCACATTTTTTTTTTTTGCCACTTTGCATATTGATCGTGGATACATCAATGTGTGCTATTCCATTGCATACTCGTCTGGGTATTTTATTGCCTTTGCTTGCTTATATTTGCAGTTTGCACATCTTTGCTCATTTGCACATTTATCTTTAGCATCTCTTTGAACACATGATCATACCTGAGGCAATACCTACTTTAACTACTTTGGTGTCTAGCTGATGTTCAACTACCATGCGAATATATGTTGTTTGAGTGACCATTTATAAGGCTGTGACTTTGGACACAACACTGTCAAGTCCCCAGTTGCTACGTGCAATGTTTTTTAAAGTGTTTTTAAATGTATTTTTGTCTTGTTGTTAATAAAATCATTTTCTTTTCATCTGGTGATCACTCTCCCATACATCATGTCTTTCCTGTCTCTTACTCTTGTTTTACTATTTGGTCACAGAATTTTTCATAGGAGTACACAGTGAACGAAATCCAGGAGAAGGAATCATAGACTTTACAGCAACCCCTGAGGAAGCATTTGTGAAACGCGCGTCGGGGTGTTTGGTGAGTGAATTGCATATTATCAATTACACCTTGTATTTACTTTCATCATTCTTGGAGTTTCTTTGCGAGATTGACATTGCTTGTGTCTCCATCATTATATTGTTATAATTAAAGTATTATCTTATTTTAACCATTGATACATTTTTGATTCATACTTAACTATTTATTCTATATATATACATTATCTATGATTAGGGACTTTTACTACTGAGGTTACCCGCACTCGCTCTCCTACTAATTTGTCTCTATGGTGGTATCTTTTTTTCATCATTTTAAATATTTTGTACTTAATTAGTTTAAAAGGTTTTTAAACTTTATTATTTCTTGGTGATGAAGATGGTTCATTAATATTGCAAATTTATTTTATTTAAATTTATAATATTTTTTTCTGGATACAATTTGGGTGATTTAGTAGTTACAGTAACTAGTTTTGTCATATACAAGTACATAGACAAGAAGAGCATTAAAAAAAAAAAAAAATACAAAATGACCACACGGCTTATACTACAGTACCTATCAAGATGAGACATCACAGTCTTGGAGACATCAGCCCCGGCCTCCTGCAGAATGCGCACAATCTGGAAGGGAGCCTCGCTGTTTCTGCCAGGATGAATATTCACAGGACATCCAAGCTGTGTCTGAGCCTCAGCAGTCGCCCGGAGAATTTTCTTTTCACTGTCAGTGAGTGGCCACGAGCATCCAATCTCTCCGATTATTCCACATTTTATATCTGTCCCATCTGCTCCCCGGAGAACTTCATCAACTAAAACCTCAGTCAGCTAATAAGAAGACGTCGTAGAAATATAGAGAAAAGGATTTTAGAAAAAAAAGGCAAAAATGAAAGTTCCAAACGGCGGCAATAAGTAATCAAAACGACAAAATATTTATAGAATTTCATTTATGCATCCGATAGTCCAGATTTATTTTCATTAATTGCCTGGATTCTAGAAATAAACAATCTTGGTTGTGGCTGAAACATGTGTTGCATTGTCTTCATGGGGAGTTACATGCATTTTTTTTATAAACAAGGGGTTGTCCAGGTGAAACAAGTCATCACTTATCCACCGGACAGGTGATAACCTGATGATTGGTGGGTGTCCCATTGATGGGACCCGGTAGATAGGTGAATTTTTATCTTCAATGAGGCACTTTAAACCCCGTTAGAATGGAGAGTAAGTGCGCGAGTGCAACCTGCCCTCCATTCATTCTTTATGGGGATGCTGAAAAAAGCTGAGCACAGTGTTCCTCACCTCCATAGGAAATGAACGTAGTGCGGGATCACTGTACTGTAAAGTACCCCTTCTGTCAATCAGTGCAGATCTGAGCAGTTGGACCCCACCAATCAACAATTTATCACCTACACTATGGATAAGGGACAATAACTTGACAACACCTCTTAGGGCGCAGCTGTATAACTCGGCTGAGGATCACATCGCAATGCTCGGACTGGTGGTCGGCTCTCCTGAGCCAAGCATGACAGCATGTATTTCTATATAGCTGTTACGGAGAGCAAAAGGCCGGTCAAAGAATTGTGAAGCCATCCTTGACTGCGCCCTAAGTAAGAGTGAGTCTTAAGGCACGTCTAGTGGCCAGTGTGAAAAATTATACATTTATAAGTCTGATTTACACAATAGGTCATTTTCTGATGACATGTAAGAGTGGTGGACTGTACTATTGTGTTCCTGCCCCTGAGAACACCTATCGCGCTGTGCTGTATATGATAATTTGAGCAGTGTTATGCGGTTTTAGATATATTCAGTAATGTATAGAATGTGTTAAGCATTCACCAGGTTACCGCTATAATGTATAATGGGGAACAAGCATAGCTAGTATAATATGCATAGGGTGCAGTAGGAATACAAGAAGTGTAAAGTATAAAGATAAGTGATATAATACATAGGTTAGATTTTAGGACATAAGGTAGTGATAGGTTTTGGTAAGCAGTATAAATGGAACTTGTTTAATGTTTGAAAATACAGTACATAGTGTAGATAAAAGTATATCTGTCAGCTACCGACATAGGGATAGAAATAGTTTCGGTTCTGGACCAGCCCTTATTGGGAGGTTGCAAGCTCCAGTAAAAATGGACTGCTTCCTGACAGCAGATTAAATAGGGACGTACAGGAACCAAGGTCAAGTTGCAGTGGGCAAGCATCTATCGTTCGGGGCAGTGGAAGGCCTTACTGGATCCACTGAGGCTCAAGGGTCGGTACAGGTACTATGAAGATTGCCTCATACAGGGGAGCGATGGACGTGGAGCTACGTGAAAGGAAGGTAACGGATCCTAGGTAAACTGCGGTACTGGACAGGAAATCCCTGGGCCTGACAGAGCCAGTAAATATAGGGATAGTCCAGGAGGAACAGATAGTAATGCTGAAGACATACTGTCCTAAGGAAACAAGAACTAAGATGTGTTGCGCCCAATAGTGTGTGTTACAGTCTGATGAACTTCAACTGTCCAGTAAACCTTTGCTTGATGAAATGAACTGTGCGTCCCATGAGTTATGTGTGGTGGCTCCTGAAGATGGAGCCCTGGAGAAAGCAGAGGCCTGCAGCCTACAAGTGAATGTGATGCACCCCACACCTGACAGCACATTGCGACTGGGACACAATTTTCCTGTAAAGTGCCAGGGCGTTATGGAGCAGCAGCTCGTCCATGACTACTGCCCTCGGTCACTTTAGAGACACATTCCCTTTAATTTTGCAACTTATTTAAGGTAGTTTTCATAACTATATACATTTATTGCCCATCCACAGGATAGTTCAAAGGTGATAGATCGCTGGGTTTCCCTCTAGACCAGGCTTAGACTCTCCCACCAGAAAACTGAAGATCCTCCAGTAGGCCAGACACTGCACAGCACATAAAGAGGATCTGTATCATTATAAGAAGTGGAACTATCATGTCAATTATTTGGATTTTCTCAATTACCATAATTGGATTTTTTTTAAAACCATGTTCATGGTACCAGAGTATCTTCTATTTTATATAAAAGTAGAGAATAAAAGTCGATGGATCGGGAAACGTCCTCTTCGAGCGACATTATGTTACCTACTAATAGGAAAATCATTGTCTAACAGACTGAAAAGAAGAACAGGGAAGATCCTGTCATTCTCAGCCCAGAACATATAGTTTATAGAGTAGACAATCCATATTTTACTGAATGTGTTGAATTGGAATGGATCTTTAGCATGTACACATCTCAATGCTAATAGAGATTGGAGAATTTAGAATGAGTGGAATTGAATTCTATAACAATCTGTATTATCTACTGTAGAACGACGATTTTTTTTGCAATTCAATCTCTTTTTGTATAGGGCTCTCAAAAGTATAAAAAAATAAATAAAATAAAAAAATCACTTAACTTCTCCTGACATTTCTGCTGCTCACCTATCCCCATACAATCCTCGGTGCATCTACGTATGGCCGCCAAGCAACATCTTCACACTAGGTCAGGACTTCCAGCTGCAACTAGGCCCAGGACAACCCTACACATACACAAGGCCATCTCGGGCCTAGTAGTGGTCGGAAGTCCTGGTCTAGAGTGCGTGTAGTAAGGTCATGATGTCCAACAACATTACTACACTTAAGTGCAAAGATGTCTCAGGCCTAGCTGCACACTCTAGGTCAGGACTCCTGCTATGACATCTATGCGTATTGCAAGGTCATGGCGATATTGCCACAATATGCGCTGCAGCCTTACGATGTGCACTCTAGGCCTGAACATTCGGCTGAAGCTAAGCCTAGGACGACAGTGCGCATACCAGTATGAGGATGCATGGTGCGGCAGCAAGAAGATGTGCCGAAGAACTAAAGGGGACATTGAGCAGCGGAGGTGATCGGTAAGGTATTTTTTGTAAAAAAAAACAAACAAACTTGTAAGAACTTGGAGGCACAGTATTAACCTGCCATGAGGGGTCTGTTAGTGGTAGCCTGCAAACTTTAATAGCGCTTCCACAGAAAGAATTAGGGAGGGTTTCTCCATTTTACAGACCCCAGGGGTTGACATGGCCCTCACCTTTTAATCCCTATATAGGAATCTGGACTTACAAAGGGCCTCTGGGTTGGGTCCATGGAGTGGCTGCTGGCCAATGAAGAGGGTTTGTGTAGCGCCCCCACTGCCGCAGGGCCGAGGGGTACCCGGTACCGGGCCTGTGAGTCTCTGCTCTGGGGTTGTCACGGTGGCTAGGCCCGGTCCGTGACCCTGCTGAGGGGCATACAGTAATAAATGTAGGTGGTAGTGTTGTAGCGGTGCAGTTGTGGGGTGCAGGTCGCGGTAAATAACGAGGACACCAGGTTGCAGTCTCTTTACCTCTTTACTGGAGATCTCTGAGTCCTCAGTCCAGAATACGGTTCACCAGGCTGCGCAAGTCCGGCCGGTCCAATGGCACCTCCAGAGTTCACTTCACAGGTGGAAATCGGTGCCTTCCTTCTTAGCGCTATGTGTTGTAGTCCTTCCCTGCTGTGCTTACGGAAAGTACCCCACAACCGTTGTGTCTGTTTCTTAAGTTCCCTCACAACTCGATTAAATGATGTTCTTCTAATCTTCCGTCCCTTCCTGATGTTACAGTTAGAATGGCACCCGTTTGTCGGATAGGCCTGGAGTTCTTCCGGGACCCTAGAGACGCCCCTCTCCCGCAATTGCCTCCCAAGACTTCATAGGTGATATGTGTTAGACAGCCCGCCTTAAACTGACTGTCCTGCCGCTGTTTAGAGTATTGCTTGAAGCTGAATGTTATAAAACTCCCTCGGCGTTCCGGCCACCGGTAGTGCGCCTCAGTAGGGTGTTGCTCCGGTCTTACAGCACGACCCCTACTGGAATTCTCCTATTGCTTGATCTCGTTTCTCACTCAGCACAATCTATCTCGCTTCTAGTCCTTTCTTGGGTCCCGCCGCTTCCCGGAGCTGGCGCGGACCCGTTACGTTCTTTTCAATGCCAAGCCTCTGTCAGGATCCCACCCCTGACAGAGACCCTACTGTCTCTTCCTCCACAACACCCTCTGCCACTAGGTGTTGCTTCGTCCAATCCAGTCAGCTTTCTGATCTAACTTCCTGCCTGACCCCCAGTTTACCCACTATGGTGGGGAGTGGCCTAATGAATAGCACCCTTAGCTCCCCCCGGAGGCCCGGCTGTGAAATGTATTGGTGTCTGTGATACCTGATCAGATGAACTCCTTCAGTGCCATCGGACGCACCATAGCTCCCCATAGTGGCGGAGCCACAGTACTGCAACGACCAGGACTCTGGGGCGCTGCACTTGCAGAAAACTGCATCAATACCAGGAGGTCAGGAATAGGTAGATCAAGCAAAAGGATAGTCTAAACAGGGGTCAATGTCAGAAACCGTAATCATCGAGCTGGGCAGTGGCAGAAGCAAAGCAAGATGAGTGAACCAGAGCAAGGGAACTTACAACTAAATGGTAGGAAGCTAGGGTCTAAATCATGTGAACCCATTCCAAGGTTAACAGATGGAAGTCAATTCGATGACCAAGAATGAAATTAACACCCAAGCTCCCTGTATGACTAGCATCACAATATCAACCCAAACTGCTGCACTGTCGCCCATTACGAAGGCGCCACGCAATTCAGTGACAGAAGCAGAAAGAATGAGCACAGAATGTTGTATTATGAAGCTTTACAATCCACATTTGTAATACAGTTATAGTATGTGTATCAGCCATTTAGCTGGCCATAAATTCGAGATCACTGGGAATCTGTGAAGGTTTTTGTTGCAAATTAGAGACCAATGTCTGCCATGGCCTATGACCTGGTCTGGACTTCCATTGGGATACAGATTTTTTTCATTTGGCATGAACAACATTTCAACTCCAGAACAAAAATATGCCAATGCGGCAGATCGATGCCAAATATTTTATTGACTACCAATTGGACATTGTCATGAAAAAGCACCCATGGTCGTCAGATAATGGTCTAAATTGCCATTTGCCTCATCCGAAATCTCTATTGTATGGTCAACTTTAGACCCTACTGGAAGGCGGTCAGGTCAGAGATTATATTGTGTGTCAAAGTATGATATAACCACTAGAAGTTAAGTTATATTTTTTACAATTTTTAATCTATGCAACTAAATATCCCAAAAGCCTAAAAAGCCCATTCAGAAAAATTATAATTATTGGCTACCTGCTCGACAGACATCGCCCGAGTTTCAGGACTATGGGTCGCATCCACGTAGAATCCAGCACCTGAAACAATATGGACGCCAGCTTCCTGTGAAAGCCATTTAAGCATCTTTACGTCTCTACTGATTCCAGTAGTTGTGTTTTCCACGATGCAGCCTCCACCTGCTGCCTTAAAGGCAATGAGTTCTTCTTTTACTGCATCCACCTCCTGATCCAGGAGAAGATTTTCTCTATGACTGTATGGATTTTGCTTTAGCCAGAACAGGTTCTTCATAACGATGGGTCCATCAGCCAAGTTGGCTTGAAATGCGGGTGGTGGACAATAACAACATTCAAAAGTCATTGTCAAGTGCTCATGGGTCAGGGTATATCCAAGCTGGTCCGGGGGGATGGACCCCAAAACAGTCTGTATTTTGCCGCTTAGAGATGACATTTTCTATCCCCCAAAAAATACTATGAGAAAACAAAAAATAAATGAGAAAAGAAACACGTATCCAAAACCATAACTACAACTAAAGCTGAACAACTGATTTATTTATTTTTATTTTGAAGAACTTTATCTCATTTTAAGCATATTTGCCTTGAAGAATTATTAGGTATTTTTTTTCAGGAGGACAAAAAGTGAATGAACTAATATGTCCATGGGAATGTCAATAGATTTTTGGAAAAAAGTACAAAATATATATTGGGGATTTGGAACATTGGGATACCATTAACACCGCAAAGTGAAATATAACTAAATACTAATGGATAGAAAAATCTATAAAAAAAAAAAAAAAAAAATTTCCCCTCAATAAAGAGACGTTTCAAGAAATGGAAAAATACTGATTGTTTATTCTTCACATAGGAGGAAATATAAGAGAATGTAGAGACTTTTACATACACGACTTCATACAAAACAGGAAACCAAAAAGGTGCCTGGGAAGCCTTGTCCACTCTCAAAGACGGATCAGTCGTAAAGCCATCCCGTTGGCACCACAACTCGCTACTTTAGTGTTGTTTTTTACCTTTTGCCTGAAGATGAAAATTCACTATCATTCTGTTAATCTTTGACACCAACTCCATTTAATCTGGCTATGAATTTCTACATGCCCTTGAGACTTCCGCAAATGTCACCACCAGCTTCCCAAAAAAATTATGCTTGCTACCAGTAGTAAAAAAAAAAAAAAAAAATCTAGACTAAAAGGGAATATTCCATTTATTGTGTCCTCCCTCAAATACATCCACTAGGCGCACTTGCAGTTTTGATAAATTTAGTGAATTCTGCAATCTGCAAATGTCAAAAAGAAACGGAAAAGTAGATTTTTTTTTTCCCCGAAGAATATTGCACTACTCCTTCATGCCATCAATGTTTACGATGCCGAATAAGGTTTTATAACTGAGCCAGAGGACTTCATTCTGGGAGCTGAACATTTTACAGCCTGAGATGAATGTGTTTATAACCAGGTCTATAGATGGAATGTATCTGAAACTCTCGGCAAGTAAGAAGCCAAACTTTTTCGACAAGTTTTAATACAGGTACCGAAACTTTACATCTTCCATTAGGAAGCAACAGAACAGGGATGATCATAAATATCCAAATGACCAAGAAGCTGAAAAATAGTCACAAACTACTTTTACGTTTCAGTAAATATAGAAAAATTTACTTGAGACTCACCCGAGTCGTAATTTGGCCGCATTTTAGAGTTTGCATTAAGGCAGTAAAATCAGGCACGGTTGTTGTGCTATCTTATGTGGGAAAGTTGCAATCTCAGAATTTTGCAAAGTGTCATGAAACTTTCTTTACAGTAAAAATCTGCGAGAATCTACAGCAGAACAGTCGTTTGAGTTAAAGACTCACAATGCAAAAACTCCATTATGGCAAACAAAGTTGTTTTTTTTAATGAGGATTTTTCTGTCTTAAAAATCGGGCTGGAAAACGTGAAACTTTTCATGCTTTTCTGACAATGTCCTTTCCTTATATTAAAAAAAGTAAATAAAAAAAAAAGTAATAAAAAAATGAAAACATGAAAACATTTATAAATAATGCCAATAAATCTGCAGTTTTTGCAAACATAATAATAATCAGTTGGTATCGCTGTGTTTGTAAAAACCATAGCTATAAAACGGTCACACAGAATGGCTAAAAATAAAATATATGTATAAATTAAACATGGCAAAGTTTAGTTTTTTCATCATATTAATGCACACAAATAAATTGAATGATGAAAAGGATCAAACATCAGGAACTAAAATACTCTTATTGGGGCTATGAAATGTCAGACTGGTCCAAACTAGCTGTGATGGGAAGAGCATGAAGTGGTTTTGATGTGGATTTCGGAGCAGAATCTGCTTCAATATCGACACGTAAAAAATAGGTGTCAACATATCCTTTTGGTGTGTTCACTTTGAAGTGTTTTTTTTCCCTAGGTTTTTAGAAGAGTGTTTTTTGGAGAGTTTCTGCTCCAAGTACCAAGCACAGTTTTTGGAGCAGGAACGCCAAAAACCACAAATTTTGATTGGAGAGTTGAAGTATGTGACAATACAGAGAAAAGACACAGTGGGTAGGGAAAAAAAACATCGTTTATACATATACCTGGAGGGATCCTGTTCCAAAAACTCTTGAAAAGCACAGTTTGAACACGCTCTTACTAAAAAAAAGTTACAAAAGAATGAACATAGGATACAGCAATGTTCAACTAACAATAAAAGCTGCAACAACGATAGACAAGATGATGAAGAAGACCCTTCATGAAAAACACCACCTGCTCCTGAATTGTCTTTGCCTTGAAAAACTTGAGAATTAATTAAAGAGGTCTTGTGCACTTAGCTTTAGTAAGTTAGTTAGTTCACGCTGAGTCTCTTTGCTGAGTTTTTGAAGCTGAAACTCCAAGATTTTGAGGAGGTTTGCATTTTTCAGGAGGATATGAAGAATTTCCTCTTGGTTTCTGCACCAAAAACTCATCGAAGTGGTCCATGTGGCTACGTGTGTACTGAGTCTTCTTGTAGTCTTTTTGTAGCTGAAACTCCAAGATTTTGAGGAGTTTTGAGTTTTTTAGAAGGATTTTGAACATTTCCAACCAGTTTCTGCTCCAAAAACTCCTCAAAAAACTACAGGGACGATTCATCAAGACCTGCGATTCTTTTGCTAGTCTTGATGAGAAGGTATTTTTGGGCGTATGCTCCTGATTTATTAAAGGGAACCTGTCACCCCCAAATCTACAATGAGCTAAGCCCACCGTCATCAGGGGCTTATCTACAGCATTCTGTAATGCTGTAGATATGCCCCCGATGTATCCTGAAAGATAAGAAAAAGAGGTTAGATTATACTCTACCAGGGGCGGTCCTGCTGCGGTCCGATGGGCATCGCGGTCCGGTCCAGCGCCTCCTATCTTCTTACAATGACGTCCTCTTCTTGTCTTCATGCTGCGGCTCCGGCGCAGGCGTACTTTGTCTATTGAGGGCAGAGCAAAGTACTGCAGTGCGCAGGCGCCGGGAAAGGACAGAGAGGCTTGGCGCCTGCGCACTGCAGTACTTTGCTCTGCCCTCAACAGGACAGACAAAGTACGCCTGCGCCAGAGCCGCAGCGTGAAGACAAAAAGAGGACGTCATTGTAAGAAGATGGGAGGCCCTGGACCGGACCGCCCCTGGGTGAGTATAATATAACCTCTTTTTCTTACCTTTCAGGATACATCGGGGGCTTATCTACAGCATTCCAGAATGCTGTAGATTAGCCCTGATGCTGGTGGGCTTAGCTCATCGTCGATTTTGGGGGTGACAGGTTCCCTTTAAGAGGTGCATGCCTCTTGATGAATCAGGTGAGGCGCGTAGTAGTGTGCCCTAGTGATGAGTGAACATGCTCGGATAAGGTGTTATCCATGCTTGGGTGCTAACCAAGTGTCTTCGGCGTGCTCGAATACTATGTTTGACTCACCATGTCTGCATGTCTACGGCTGTTCGACAGCCACAACACATGTGGGGGATTGCCTAACAAACTGGAAATCCCTGCATATTTTGCGGTTGTTGAACAGCCACGAGACATGCAGGCACGGGGAGTCAAACATATTTTTCTAGCATGCCGAAGACACTCGGTTACCACATGAGAATGCTCGGATGACACCTGGTCCCAGGACGTTCGCTCATCACTAGTGTGCGCTTTTGTATGGCCTGAATTTTACGAGTGTGGTTTTCCAAGCTCCATCATGTCCACTTTGTTGGATCTTTGGTGAAAAAAAGACGTGAAAATAATAGACGTTGCATTTTTTTGTACATCTCCTGTTGTACAAAAAATTGTACAATTTTTCAAAGCTTTTTTTTCTTCAGAAATCTGGCGGAAAAAAACTTTGATGAATTTTCCTTATGTGCATGTGTTTTTCTTAACGCTAGCGGTTATGCTGTCGAGTTTTGCCCTGAAGCGGTTAAAAGTAGTAACAAAAGACTGAACATGTGCACATCAATGTTGTTTGCACATTATTAGGTATTATGCTCATTTTTTTGGTAGAGGTTTTGTGACTTTTTTTCAAGGTACATTCCTTGTGGAATCCGCCTAAAAAAAAATACTTAGGCTATGTGCACTCGGCATCAGAGTTTTCCCAGGCGAAGCCACGTCAGGAAAAGCCGGCTGTTCTTTTTTTTTGAGGAGGCTCCGCATGCAGCTTTTTTCCTACACTGTGAAGTACAGAGAGCGGACAAGTTTCTGCTCAGAAGCCGCCCGAAGAATGATCATGTCATGGCTTTTCATCACTTTAGGGTTTCCGAACCCTGAAAACGATTAAAAGAAGCGACTTAAGATGGAACATTTTGTTTGACTTTTTATGCTGCGCTTTTTCTGGCAGATTCTTGGTGGAATTCTCCTGAAAAAAGACGCTGTGTGCACGTAGTCCTAGACTTTAATCACACCAGGAGTTTGAGGGGTTTTTCTTCTGCAGATTTCTGAGAAAAAGCCAGGAGTGAATATGATCAAAATGGGATATATAAAATATAATTTTAGATCCTTCCTGTAGGATGAACTTCTGGCTGAGGCAAAAAAAATGCAAAAAACAACTGCATCTTTCTAATTGCAACGCTCTAACGATCTATTCACACATTGCTGAAAGTTCTGCCTCTTTCCCAAAAGTTCTGCCTCTTTCCCAACGACCTCATACAGATGAATCCAACCCATTTTCAGCTGAGGAAATTTCAGTGAGGAAATTTCAGTAAGGAAATACAGAGTGTGAAATATTCCTCCAGATACAATCTACGCAGCTGCTCCTTACACCCCCCTCCCCAGCAACATCCCCTACAGGACACACAAGAGTTGTCAGCTGCTCCACAAGGTCTGCACTTACTGAATGTTTGCTGCCTGCAAGGAAAGTGAAGGATCAGAGAAGATCTGTGCAAAGTCTGAGATCCATAATGTAAATCCCCGAGTGATTGGTGGATATACTGTCAGTGAGGATTGGTCAGTGTTGTCCCTGCAGTTTGTACTTTGGCCCTGATAGGATTGTGGTGTAACGTATGCGCACGGCTCGTGTGACAATCAGCAGGAAGGAGCCGTCTACACTTTCTACTAAACCAGCTGCATGTGAAATGCTCCATATGAGACTTATTACTACTGCACTGATCCTGGTAGATTGCAGCCTGATGTTTCACATTTACCGCTTAGTTGCATTTGTAATTTAAATTTTTTTTTTTTTGCAATGTTGAATTTTTTTTGCAATATCAAAATTGGGAGTGAATCGAAGATCTTGTCCAGAGGCACAATCCGTGGTGTGAACCCCCGACTACACTGGTGGATCACAATACATAGATAAACAATTGTCTGATTTTCATCCGGAAAAAAATGAACAATTGTTTTCATCTATATTGTCATTTGTATGGCATTCTTATTTATACATCAGCCGTAAATGAATATTTACAATGCTAATAATTGCAAGGTATTAGTGATGAGCGAGTGTAATCGTTGCTCGGGTTTTCCAGAGCACGCTCGGGTGACCTCCGAGTATTTGTTAGTGCTCGGAGATTTAGTTTTCATTGCAGCAGCTGAATGATTTACAGCTACTACCCAGCCTGAGTACATGTGGGGGTTGCCTGGTTGCTAGGGAATCCCCACATGTACTCAGCCTGGCTAATAGCTGTAAATTATTCAGCTGCGTGATGAAAACTAAATCTCCGAGCAGTCATAAATTATGAAAATACTCGGAGATCACCCGAGCATGCTCTGGAAAACCCGAGCAACGAGTATATTCGCTCATCACTACAAGGTATCCATAAAAATCGGATGCTATGTATTTGATGTGCATAGGATCTGATTCAAGCTTTAGACGTGAATGGGCAGGTGTCATCCGAAATGCAGAGAAGACTCGTGCATTCACGATTATTTTCAAGGGGACAAATGGTCGTCTGAACAGCCCCATTAAATGACATTGATCTAAAGGCTGTCAGTTTTTACACTAACACCACTAGGACTGAAAATACAATGGTGTGAATGTAAAGTGGCCAAGAGCGGTAGTCATGACTTAGCTGCTGTCCGGTTGCGCTTTGGCACTTTACAGGAAAACAGTGTCCCAGTCCCAGTGTGCAGTCAGGTATGGGCTGCATCACACTCGCTTGTAGGCTGCAGGTCTCCAGGAGACTGTTGCTCCCTCGGTGTTCCGGCTACCGGCTACACGCCTCATAAGGAGGCAGCCTATTACAGGGCAGAACTCCTTCTGGTGTTATCTCCTTGTGCTATGACTTCGTGTCTCACCCTCTACAACACAGTGCTCTTTGTGTCCTTTCTTAGGATGCTGCCGCACGTGGGGCAGGCGGAGCTCCATGTCTTTCTGTCTTGCTAGGCCTCTGACAGGATCCCACCCCTGTCAGGGACCCTCTGTCTGCAGCTCCGGTGTTCCTCCTTTCTCCCTGTCTGCCTGACAGATGTTGCCTGGGCAAAGCCCAGTCAGCTTCTTTCTAACTTTCTATCCAGCCCACCAGTTTTACCCTTCTGTGAGGAGTGGCCTAGTAAATAGGAGCAAGGCTCCCCCTGGCGGTCTGGAGTGTGAAGTGTGGTGTATGGTTTGTGATACCTGGTAGGAAGATCTCCTTTATTGCCATCAGACGTAATATCACTCCCCCTGGTGGAAGAATGACATCACTGCAACGACCAGGACTCTGGGGCGCTGCATACCAACTTTCATTTGTGACTCTTTGTAGGATTTCTTCCTAAATCCATTGTGGAGAAACGGGGTCAGTGGGTGCTCTCGTCCGCCGGCCCGGCTGTCTTTAGCAAGTCAGGGCTCCCAGGGTCACATGGACGCATATAAAAGATCACTGCGTCTCCATGTATTTCCAGTATGACATGATGTCAGAGCTCCCAGGGTCGCTACTCCATCTGTGGATGAACGCACAGAGAAGGGGTAACGACAAGCATAGGGAGATGACCAAGAACTGTCCATAGAGTCCATACAAGGTCCAAAGCCAGTTTACACAAGAGTCACCACCTGGCTTATCTGACCATCTCCATGGAACCAGGCGACCAGCGGGTCCCAACCCAGGCTTTCTCCAAACATATCCATGGTGCAGAGATGGTCACTGGATTAGATCTGTGTCCATCCAACCGGAGCCGAAAACCCCTAGGTTGTATCCTATAGAATCATAGATCAGTGTCCCTCCTGATGGTGTAATGATGAATTGGCTCCAGTCCTTTCTTCTTTCTGTTGGGTGGCTTGCAGAATGTCCTGCTGGTAGCTCTGTATTACTTCAGACTCTCAGGATGTGATCTCTGAGTCTTTTTATACCCAAAGCATGTAAGCTATTTTTAGAATTACCAAGGGTCTTTCAGTCCAACATCAAGATAAGGTAAACAATGGTGATGGGATTAAATAGCACTATTAGCATATAAGCACACATCAATAAACAAAGCTTAACCCACTCAATGTACAGTCACTATTACAGACTTAAGGTACCGTCACACTATATCGCTAGCGATCCGTGACGTTGCAGCGTCCTGGCTAGCGATATCGTTTAGTTTGACAGGCAGCAGCGATCAGGATCCTGCTGTGATGTCGCTGGTCGTTGAAGAAAGTTCAGAACTTTATTTGGTCGTCAGACCGGCGTGTATCGTCGTGTTTGACACCAAAAGCAATGATGCCAGCGATGTTTTACACTGGTAACCAGCGTAAACATCGGGTTGCTAAGCGCAGGGCCGCACTTAGTAACCCGATGTTTACCCTGGTTACCAGTGTAAAATGTAAAAAAAAAAAAACAGTACATACTCACCTTCGCGTCCCCCGGCGTCCGCTTCCCACACTGACTGAGCGTCGGCCGTAAAGTGAAAGCACAGCACAGCGGTGACGTCACGGCTCTGCTGTTAGGGTCGGCGCTCAGTCAGTGCAGGGAAGCGGACGCCGGGGGACGCGAAGGTGAGTATGTACTGTTTTTTTTTTTTACATTTTACACTGGTAACCACGGTAAACATCGGGTTACTAAGCGCGGCCCTGCGCTTAGCAACCCGATGTTTACCCTGGTTACCCGGGGACCTCGGCATCGTTGGTCGCTGGAGAGCGGTCTGTGTGACAGCTCTCCAGCGACCAAACAGCTGCAGCGATCGGCATCGTTGTCTGTATCGCTGCAGCGTCGCTTAATGTGAAGGTACCTTAAGGGTATGTGCACACGTCCGGATTTCTTGCAGAAATATCCTGAAGAAAACCGGAAATTTTCTGCAAGAAATCCGCATTTTTTTTTTGCGTTTCTTTTCCGTTTTTTTCACGTTTTTTTAGCATTCTGCAAGCGTAATTAGCTTGCAGAATGCTAAAGTTTTCCAAGCGATCTGTAGCATCGCTTGGAAAACTGACTGACAGGTTGGTCACACTTGTCAAACATAGCGTTTGACAATCTTTTTACTATAGATGCAGCCTATGCAGCATCTATAGTAAAAGATAGAATGTTTAAAAAAAAATAAAAAAAATGGTTATACTCACCTGCAGGCGTCCGTTCCTCTTCCTATAGATGCCGGTGTGGTTCAGGACCTTCCATGACGTCACGGTCACGTGAGCGGTCACATGACCGGTCTCGACCAATCACAAGACAGTGATGTCATCGCAGGTCCTTCACCGCACAGCAGCTATAGAAACCGAAGCGGCAGCATGCAGCGGAGAGGCGGGAAGACATCGAAGGTGAGTATAGGACTATTTTTTATTTTAATTCTCTTTTTTTTGACCAATTATATGGTGCCCAGTCCGTGGAGGAGAGTCTCCTCTCCTCCTCCCTGGGTACCAACCGCACATAATCTGCTTACTTCCTGCATGGTGTGCACAGCCCCGTGCGGGAAGTAAGCAGATTAATGCACTCCTAGGTGTGCGGAATCCCCTGCAATTCCACATTTTAATGAACACGTTGCTTTTTTTTCCGCGATGCGATTTGTTCGCGGAAAAAAAGGCTACATTTGCACAAAAAATGCGGAATACACTGAAAATAATGGGAGGCATATGTTAGCGTTTTTTTCGCGTTTTTATCACATTTTTATAGCGAAAAAAAGCGAAAAGAACGTGAAAAATACTGAATGTGTGCACATGGCCTTACACAGTATGTTAGATAGTATATCAGTGGGCAAGTCTGTCTTCTTGACCCACCAGACATAAACCCTTAAATTCACAAGCCAATATACAGATAAAAAGCCAGTTCTTTTGTTTTTGCAAAACATGGTTGTCTGAGAAATTAAGATACAATCTGGTTTCTTCACATCCATCATTTAAGAAGTACTTATAGTCCTTTCCTGATAAAATACCCTCGGATTCTCGCCCTCTGTGGTTTACATCAGGGGTGTCAAACTGCATTCCTCGAGGGCCTCAAACCATGCGTGTTTTCAAGATTTCCTTAGCATTGCACAAGGAGCAGGAATCATTATCTGTGCAGGTGGTTAAATTATCACCTGTGCAATACAAGGAAATCCTGAAAACATGACCTGTTTGCGGCCCTCGAGGAATGCAATTTGACACCCCTGGTTTACACAGTCCCAATAAAACCAAGTCCACGTTTTTATAATTCACTCTCACTGTCTGGCCGCTATCACTTAGCTAAAATTACGCTGAAATTGCACAGTGCATTTACAGGGAGACGTATATATCTTCTCAATCACACAGTTTGCAGCAACAGTGATAAAAGATCCTATGTGGATAAATTAGTTAACAATAAATCAGGAACAGCATGAAGCCGCATTAAAGAGATGTAACATCTGAGTGCACCGCCTGCAAGATCTTCACCCATGGTAATCTCTCAGCCTGAGACTTAATGGCTATAAATAACAGTTCTCCGCCAAATATACGCTGCCACCGTACCCAGCGTGGGCCACACTTGTGTCAAGCTTTTCTTACATTCACTTTGCATGTGATCCTATTTATACACTGTACAAATACAGTATATATATACTGTACAGAGCAAAAGTTTAGACACACCTTCTCATTTAAAGATTTTTCTGTATTTTCATGACTATGAAAATTGTACATTCACACTGAAGGCATCAAAACTATGAATTAACACATGTGGAATTATATACTTAACAAAAAAGTGTGAAACAACTGAAAATATGTCTTATATTCTAGGTTCTTCAAAGTAGCCACCTTTTGCTTTGATGGCTGCTTTGCACACTCTTGGCATTCTCTTGATGATCTTCAAGAGGTAGTCACCGGGAATGGTCTTCCAACAATCTTGAAGGAGTTCCCAGAGATGCTTAGCACTTGTTGGCCCTTTTGCCTTCACTCTGCGGTCCAGCTCACCCCAAACCATCTCGATTGGGTTCAGGTCTGGTGACTGTGGAGGCCATGTCATCTGGCGTAGCACCCCATCACTCTCCTTCTTGGTCAAATAGCCCTTACACAGCCTGGAGGTGTGTTTGAGGTCATTGTCCTTTTGAAAAATAAACGATGGTTCCAACTAAACGCAAACCAGATGGAATAGCATGCCGCTGCAAGATGCTGTGGTAGCCATGCTGGTTCAGTATGCCTTCAATTTTGAATAAATCCCCAACAGTGTCACCAGGAAAGCACCCCCACACCTCCTCCTCCATGCTTCACGGTGGGAACCAGGCATGTAGAGTCCATCCGTTCACCTTTTCTGCGTCGCACAAAGTCACAGTGGTCGGAACCAAAGATCTCAAATTTGGACTCATCAGACCAAAGCACATATTTCCACTGGTCTAATGTCCATTCCTTGTGTTCTTTAGCCCAAACAAGTCTCTTCTGCTTGTTGCCTGTCCTTAGCAGTGGTGTCCTAGCAGCTATTTTACAATGAAGGCCTGCTGCACAAAGTTCCCTCTTAACAGTTGTTGTAGAGATGTGTCTGCTGCTAGAACTCTGTGTGGCATTGACCTGGTCTGTAATCTGAGCTGCTGTTAACCTGCGATTTCTGAGGCTGGTGACTCGAATAAACTTATCCTCAGAAGCAGAGGTGACTCTTGGTCTTCCTTTCCTGGGGCGGTTCTCATGAGAGCCAATTTCTTTGTAGCACTTGATGGTTTTTGCAACTGCACTTGGGGACACTTTCAAAGTTTTCCCAATTTTTCGGACTGACTGACCTTCATTTCTTAAAATAATGATGCCCACTCGTTTTTCTTTACTTAGCTATTTTCTTGCCATAATACAAATTCTAACAGTCTATTCAGTAGGACTATCAGCTGTGTATCCACCAGACTTCTGCACAACACAACTGATGGTCCCAACACCATTTATAAGGCAAGAAATCCCACTTATTAAACCTGACAGGGCACACCTGTGAAGTGAAAACCATTTCCGATGACTACCTCTTGAAGCTCACCAAGAGAATGCCAAGAGTGTGCAAAGCAGTCATCAAAGCAAAAGGTGGCTACTTTGAAGAATCTAGAATATAAGACATATTTTCAGTTGTTTCACACTTTTTTGTTAAGTATATAATTCCACATGTGTTAATTCATAGTTTTGTTGCCTTCAGTGTGAATGTACAATTTTCATAGTCATGAAAATACAGAAAAATCTTTAAATGAGAAGGTGTGACCAAACTTTTGGTCTGTACTGTATATATATATCTATAATATAACGCTGGGAGCGTCACTCTGTCCGAAGCCTTTATAGACTGCGCAAGCGCAAGCGCCGGCGCAGTCTGGACCTCACAGAGCGACGCTCCCAGGAGATCGCGGTATGCGTAAGCGCTGAACGCACACCGCGATCTCCAACGGAGAAACAGGGACGAGCCAGGAGGCGGAGGGTGAGTATACTTACCCGTCCCGTTCCACCGACGCCATTCCGGGCCATGAATATCCCCCTGCTCCCGGAATCGGCGCCTGCGCAGTCCGCGCTTTCCGGCGCCATTTTCTTGAAGACACATTGCAGTGTGGACTGCGCAGGCGCCGATTCCGGCACCAGGAGGACACAGAAAATGGCGCCGGAAATGAATAAGGTACCGCAAGTAACAAATTGCTGTGCCATGAGGCTGTGGCACTTCATGCCACAGCTATTTGTTACTTACGCCACTTACGTCCACAGCCGCCGCACCTACCACAGCCACCGCACCCAGCACAGCCACGCACAGCTGCCGCACCCAGCACAGCCACGCACAGCCGCCCACAGCGACGCACAGCCGCCAACAGCCACGCACAGCCGCCCACAGCCACGCACAGCCGCCTACAGCCACGCACAGCCGCCGCACTCAGCACAGCTGCCACACCCAGCACAGCCGCCGCACCCAGCACAGCCACGCACAGCCGCCCACAGCCGCCGCACTCAGCACAGCCGTCCACAGCCGCCGCACCCAGCACAGCCACGCACAGCCGCCCACAGCCACGCACAGCCGCCTACAGCCACGCACAGCACAGCCGCCGCACCCAGCACAGCCACACACAGCCGCTGCACCCACCACAGCCACCGCACCCAGCACAGCCACCCACAGCCGCCGCACTCAGCACAGCCGTCCACAGCCGCCGCACCCAGCACAGCCACGCACAGCCGCCCACAGCCGCCTACAGCCACGCACAGCTGCCTACAGCCACGCACAGCACAGCCGCCGCACCCAGCACAGCCACGCACAGCCGCTGCACCCAGCACAGCCACCGCACCCAGCACAGCCGTCCACAGCCGCCGCACCCAGCACAGCCACGCACAGCCGCCTACAGCCACGCACAGCCGCCACACCCAGCACAGCTGCCACACCCAGCACAGCAGCCGCACCCAGCACAGCCGCCGCACCCAGCACAGCCACGCACAGCCGCCCACAGCCATGCACAGCCGCTGCACCCAGCACAGCCACCGCACCCAGCACAGCCGTCCACAGCCGCCGCACCCAGCACAGCCGCCGCACCCACCACAGCCGCCGCACCCAGCACAGCTGCCGCCCACAGCCACGCACAGCCACTGCACCCAGCACAGCCACCCACAGCCGCCCGCACCCAGCACAGCCACCCGCACTCAGCACAGCCACCGCACCCAGCACAGCCACGCACAGCCGCCCACAGCCACGCACAGCCGCCTACAGCCACGCACAGCCACCGCACCCAGCACAGCCGCCGCACCCAGCACAGCCACGCACAGCCGCCCACAGCCACGCACAGCTGCCGCACCCAGCACAGACACCGCACCCAGCACAGCTGTCCACAGCCGCCGCACCCAGCACAGCCACGCACAGCCACCCACAGCCGCCGCACCCACCACAGCCGCCGCACCCAGCACAGCCACGCACCGCCGCCGCACCCAGCACAGCCGCCGCACCCAGCACAGCCACCGCCCACAGCCGCTGCACCCAGCACAGCCACCGCACCCAGCACAGCCGTCCACAGCCGCCGCACCCAGCACAGCCACGCACAGCCGCCTACAGCCACGCACAGCCGCCACACCCAGCACAGCTGCCACACCCAGCACAGCAGCCGCACCCAGCACAGCCGCCGCACCCAGCACAGCCACGCACAGCCGCCCACAGCCATGCACAGCCGCTGCACCCAGCACAGCCACCGCACCCAGCACAGCCGTCCACAGCCGCCGCACCCAGCACAGCCGCCGCACCCAGCACAGCCGCCGCACCCACCACAGCCGCCGCACCCAGCACAGCTGCCGCCCACAGCCACGCACAGCCACTGCACCCAGCACAGCCACCCACAGCCGCCCGCACCCAGCACAGCCACCCGCACTCAGCACAGCCACCGCACCCAGCACAGCCACGCACAGCCGCCCACAGCCACGCACAGCCACCTACAGCCACGCACAGCCACCGCACCCAGCACAGCCGCCGCACCCAGCACAGCCACGCACAGCCGCCCACAGCCACGCACAGCTGCCGCACCCAGCACAGCCACCGCACCCAGCACAGCTGTCCACAGCCGCCGCACCCAGCACAGCCACGCACAGCCACCCACAGCCGCCGCACCCACCACAGCCGCCACACCCAGCACAGCCACGCACCGCCGCCGCACCCAGCACAGCCGCCGCACCCAGCACAGCCACCGCCCACAGCCGCTGCACCCAGCACAGCCACCGCACCCAGCACAGCCGTCCACAGCCGCCGCACCCAGCACAGCCACCGCACCCAGCACAGCCGTCCACAGCCGCCCGCACTCAGCACAGCCGCCCGCACTCCGCACAGCCGCCCGCACTCAGCACAGCCGCCTGCACTCAGCACAGCCGCCCGCACTCAGCACAGCCGCCCGCACTGCATGGAGCAGCACGTGATAGGATGGGGGCGCAGGATGGGAGCACATGACAGGATGGGGATGCAGGATGGAGCAGCACATGACACGGTGGAGCAGCACATGACAGGATGGGGATGCAGGATGGAGCAGCACATGACACGGTGGAGCAGCACATGACAGGATGGGGGCGCAGGATGGAGCAGCACATGACAGGATGGGAGAGCAAGATGGGAGCAGCACATACCAGGATGGAGACCATATACCAATATAAATGCTCGCCACCCGGGCGTAGAACGGGTTCAATAGCTAGTATATATATATATATATATATATATATATATATATATATATATATATATATAGTCTATCTTCTGTCCTCCAGTGAGATTATACTGACAATACCGGCGGTCCTCCTGCTCGTATGCAGGGATAATGCAGTGTATAGCGGGACCGCCGTGACATAATTGCTTCTCTCTGGTTTATTAGGCGCACGTCATCCGTCAGGTTACTGCGTAGAATCTCACTATCATGTTCACTTATCCTCCAGCTCTTTCATTAGATATTATTGATCGTGTTGATAAGACTTATTCTTTCTATCCCAATCAGGGCTGAGAGGTCACTTGTTGAGAATTTTATCCATTTATTTTCCCTCTTTGTTATGGAAAGAATTTATATAATTTTGTACCTATAGGGTAGACGTCGCACACAAACCCTTATGGCCATTGGGGTCCTTCTTCCCATAAACAGACCTCATTATAAATGGCATATGGTAAGTGAAGGGCCCTGTCTTAGATTTTGTATTGGAATCTGGCAGCTTTAAAGAGGTTGTCCAGCGTCAAGATACAAGTTTACAGTCAGTCTATGCGACTGCAGACTTGTGATCCCTGACATCGTGTGCACAGCACACTCTGGTGCCAATTCCAGGAGTGGGAAGTCACGTAACTACAAGTATGCAATTTGCTTATTTCTGGCCACATTCCAACTAGACTTGTCCGGCCTCACTGGACACGTCTAGTTGGCATGTGACTGCACGTATGTAAATCACATACCTGCGGTCATGTGCCCGACACCGACACCAGAGAATCTTCACAGCGTGCAGTGTTCACGATGTGAGGATTCACAAGTCTGCAGTCAGACTTGTAGCCTAAGGACGAAAAACCCATTTAAGTTATGACTTAAAACTTAAATTATCAAGAAAATAAATGATCTGTTAACATAAAAAATGTGCCACCAGCCCGTCAATACCAAGAAGTTGGGGAACTACAAGAGCCAGCTTATGCTGATAGCCATAATTTCACAACAGCAACCATGCTGACAAAGTGCACATCATTATTCTGAGATCTTTATCATTTCAGTCACTACCTATGCAGAGTGCAGTGGCTGAAGACATACTCATCTTGACTACTGAGTTACTGACGTGATCTCTTGGCTTTCACCCTGCTTGAAGACCCTTCCTGCCTCTGGCTCGTTCCTCTGGATCGCAGTTCTTCCGTGGAAGCAATCCACTACACCCTGTTGTAAGACCAGATCCCTGTGCAGGGGTTAGAAGGTGGAAGTCAGGGTTCCTCTGAAATCTGCCAGACGGAGTGGCTTGTGCCAAGTCTGTACGAGGCAGCATTTTTGAGCCTGTGATGACCACTGACAGTCGTGACATCAAGTTCAAACTTTCTCCACCACTTGTACATTTTCTATCATTAGATTTATAACCCACAATGACATTTGTTTTGAGAAAAGCATTTAGCACTTTTTTAAATACTGATACAGTGTCGGCCATTACTACCTCTTATGGTCGGCATTCCACAGTCTGACTGCTCTAACTGTAAAGAACCCTTTCCTATTTAGCTGCTGGAATCGCCTTTCCTCCACACGTAACATCATCATATAAGAGGCCTCCATCCCTTGTAATACTCTAGTTGCCCACCTCTGAAATGACTCAAACTTCCGAATATCCTTTTTAAAATGCGGAACCCAAAACTGGATCCCATATTCCAGATGTGGCCTCGCACAAATGATTTCAAGGACTACCCTGCATCTAACATGAGCACATCTAGTTTAATTGTATTATGCATCGTCAATAAGATTCCAGTTTTTATGGTGGGCACACACTTTTAATCCAGAAAAAAAGAGACCTGGGGGGCTAGTGATGGATTCTAAAAAGGGCTTGTCTTCTTCTGCTGGATGACTTAAGCCATTATTACATCCATCTTGACCCATTATCTGGTGGGTTAGTCCTACCCTACATAGAAATCTAAGGTGGGTATGAGCACGGTTCCTTCGCAGAACTTCAGACTCTGGGGCACCACCATCAATAGCTCCAGAAATTCTTGTCCTGGTAGCCACTTGATTTCTTGACTTCTAGATCTGCGGGGCTTTGAGTGAGTATTGCTTTGGACTTTGGCTCCTATAGTTGCCTTCACCAGCTTCCAAATGGGGGGACTCATTAGTGAATGAACAGAACCGACCAATATATTTAGGAATTTTGTTGTAGAAAGCATTGATAAATTGTAACTACCTTCTTCACCATTTTTTTTCTCCCAGGCTGCTGTAAGACTCCTGCCCTATGAGCTGACCCATTTACTCCGGTACATAGTTAATATTAAACAAAGTTAGTCCAAAAGTCACAGGAGACAAGTTAGAGAAGTTTCCTAATGATGTCGTCGGCATTGAATAGGTTACCGGCACAGGATCCAACGCTCCTGCTCTAATGATTATATTGAATCATTCAGCTGTTTATTTAGTTAATACGTTTTACCAGACAGTCGAGCGATTGGGAATTGTGAAGAATGTACTGAAAAAGAGACAATCACCAGGATTCTTCAAGCAGTGATCTTCCACACTGCACAGGGACCAAACATTGCAGGCTGTATTCCAGGTATCTGCAGTATTTCATTAACAAGTACAAATTTAACCCCGGATTTGCCGAAGGATGGCTCGAAAAAAATATTTTATTTAGCCGCTCAAATTCCAAAATCACCTATCTACAAACAAAAGAGAAACAATGAAAAGACCAAGATGGGGATTTACCATCATGAGATATTAGTTGTATGGAAAGACCCCCCCCCCTATACATTTTAGGGTAAAGTTGGCCAAACGCTTTGCTTTCCCCAACCATCTGATAAATATGGGGTCCTCTAGATCTCTCCAGTAGATGATGTTGGGGAAGATAAGGATTGGTATCTGATAAGTGTGATGTCTGCCCGATCTCCTCTGAAGATGATGTTGGAGAAGAGAAGGCATGGCATTGATAAGTATGGGGTCCTCCAGATCTTCCCTGAAGATGATATTGAGGAAGAGAAGGAATGGAATCTGATAAGTATTGCATCCTACAGATCTTTGATAAAGATTATGTAGGGGAAGATAAGGATTGGCATCTGATAAGTATGGGGTCCTCCAGATCTTCCCTGAAGATTTTATGGAAGAGAAAAATTGACATCTGATAAGTATGGTGTCTTGCGGAACTCCCCTGAAGATGCCACGCAGGGATACCACCATACTCACTGCCCCGGCAGCGTGGTGTGGTCCCCGATGTGCTCCGTCTTCCTGGTGGCATGCCTAGTCTGTGCTACCCTGATCTTAAAGGAGCAGCACACGCACATATTAAAATGCCTCCAGCCAATGGCTTGAAGGCATTTTGTAACAGAGTACACCTGCAGGATGGCTCTCAGCCAAAAGCTGAGAGGCATCTTGTATATAAGGCACCCTCCCCAATAGGGAGGTGAAAAGCAACCCCGTTAATTATTAGGTACTGTGTACTTTGCTAATGAGTTGTGAGATTCCCTGATCCTTATGTGGCCAGACCTGCCCTGAAGTCTTTGATCCTTGTGTGACCAGAGCTGAACCTGAAGTCCCTGCTCCTTGTGTGGCCAGTTTTGACCTAAAGTCCCTGATCCTTGTGTGGCCAGTCTTGACCTAAAGTCCATGATCCTTGTGTGGCCAGTCCTGATCCGAAGTCCATGATCCTTGCTTGGCCAGAGCTAAACCCGAAGTCCCTGGTCCTGGTTCGGCCAGTCCTGAACCCAAAGGCCTTGGTCCTATTGAGTCCAGTTCCTGAACCCCGTCCCCCTATCTGTGTACAGCCAGTCACTGAATCTGTATCTGAGACTTGTGTGTCTGAACGTGTGCCTATTCTGAGACTCTGTGTCAAAGAAACATTTTGGTGAGGATCCTGAACCTAATAGTCTGAAAGGAGCCCGAATCCATGTCCGTAGTAATTCTACTGAGGATCCAGAATTTAGTCGTCTGAACAGAGCCCCCTAGCCCTACGTGTGTCTGCGCACCTGACCACTGGGGTCAGCAGCTGCAGTACCGGGGACTGCCTGTGGTGGTACCTGGGGGCTACCTGCAGCCAAGCCTCACTCCAGAAGAGTGAATATTCATTTCACTTCAATAGCAGGCAGTGTTAGCTGCAGGCTGCTATGGGGCCCATAAGTCAGGGGGGCCCGGCGCTAGCGCTGCCCTCCAGTGTGCACCGCATTCAACTGTATCGACATCAATGTGCCCACTGTGTGTCGGGCAGACAGTGCAGCTTCTGATACCGGAGCAGAGCCAGTATCAGAGGAGGAACGAAGAGGAGAGGTGAGTATTGTGTTTGCTTTTTTAATATATATATCAGTGAGTGAGTCCTGGTGGCCATAAGACTGTAGAACTGCAGGAATGGATTTTATTCTATGGGGGGGCTACATTATATTCCATGTGGGGCTGCATTATACTCTATGAGGGTCTATATTATATTCTGTGCGGGGGCTGCATTATAGTCTATGAGGGTCTACATTTTATTCTGTGATGAGGGAGGCTGAATTATACCCTATGAGGGGGCTGCATTATACCCTATGAAGGGGCTGCATTATACCCTATGAGGGGGGCTGCATTATACCCTTTGAGGGGGCTGCATTATACCCTTTGAGGGGGCTGCATTATACCCTATGAAGGGGCTGCATTATACTCTATGAAGGGGCTGCATTATACCCTATAAGGGGGGTTGCATTATACCCTTTGAGGGGGCTGCATTATACCCTGAGGGGGGCTGCATTGTACCCTATGAGGGGGGCTGCATTATACCCTTTGAGGGGGGCTGCATTATACCCTTTGAGGGGGCTGCATTATACCCTATGAAGGGGCTGCATTATACCCTATGAAGGGGCTGCATTATACCCTATGAGGGGGGCTGCATTATACCCTATGAAGGGGCTGCATTATACCCTATGAAGGAGCTGCATTATACCCTATGAGGGGGGCTGCATTATACCCTTTGAGGGGGCTGCATTATACCCTGAGGAGGGCTGCATTATACCCTATGAGGGGGCTGCATTATACCCAATGAGGGGGGCTGCATTATACCCTATGAGTGGGCTACATTATACCCTATGAGGGGGGCTTCATTATACCCTATGAGGGGGGCTGCATTATACCCTATGAGGGTGCTACTTTATACCCTATAAGAGGGGCTGCATTATACACTATGAGGAGGTTGCTTTATACCCTATGAGGGGTGCTGCATTATACCATATGAGGGGGGCTGCATTATACCCTATGAGGGGGGCTGCGTTATACTGTATGAGGGGGGTGGCATTATACCCTATGAGGGGGATACATTATACACTATGAGGGGGGCTGCATTATACCCAATGAAGTGGGGCTGCATTATATTATGTGGTGGGCTGCATTATACCCTATGAAGGGCTGCATTATACCCTATGAGGGGGCTACGTTATATTTTATGTGGGGACTGCATTATATTCTATGAGGGGGCTACATTATATTCCATGAGGGGGGCTACTTTATATTCTATGGGGGGGCTACCCCAACCGCTGCTGCATAATTAAGACATGTGCTGCCTTATATTATACCCTGATATTAGCGGGTTTTACCGCACAATTGGTGGTCTTGTATTTATTTCTATGTAGCTACATAGTGGGTCCCAAGAATGATTTTCTCTGGTGGGCCCAAGGCGCGCTAGTCTGACACTGCTTTCATGTATCTGCACAACTCCTGTATCGTAACTTGCTCTCCATGTGCTTCCCTCCATGTCTTTAGCCTGATTTCTCTGCCCTCCAATATACTTTCTCGCCTATCCACTGCAGATCTCCGCGCAAACCGAAGAGCAAGAGTTATGACAGATTTGTAACCTTTTTACAGATCATTAAGCTAGATAAAAGATTTGCAGACACTCTGCAGCAGCAAAATGGTAGAATATTTGTAATGAAGACTGTTTGGAAATGTGCGTATCTTTGCATTTAGGAAACAAATAGAAAATAAGAAAACATTTGTGCAAAGGTGTTTATAGGTTTTAACTAAAAAACTGAATTAAAAATTAAAGAGGTTGTCCAGAATTAGAAAATCTGGCTGCTTTTTTTTTTTTTTAAGAAACAAAGGCACCCTGGACTATGGCTGGTGTCTGATTTTACAAATCAGTGATTGGAGCTGAGCTGCATTATCACAAACAATCAGTGGTCAGGTATGGTGCTGTTTTTGAAACAATTTTTTTTTAATAACCTTGGAAATCATTGGCTTAACAAAGAAAAAGTCTCTTGGCATGCAAAAAAGGCAATACTTACCTCCGCTGATCCCCCACCACTACATTTTGTGTGTGTGCAGACGGGACCCCGAAGCAGACTTGCAGAAAGCATGGGAACCAGCGCAGCGCAGGATCGGTGGAGGTGAATATTGATAGTTTTCACTTTTTATGCTCTCATATTTTGTAAAGAAAATGACAACTCCTTTAAGGCACTCAACTATCTAGAGACCATAAAACAGCCTTGCTCTGTGCTAAACAAGAAAACAATGATATTTTTTTTATCTTTCCCTTTCATCGAGGAGCAATGTCATTGTGCGAAAAACATTTTGATTTTTTTTTCTCTTACTTTTTGGAGCAATTATGTGTTTTTCTTTACAACTTTAATTTATTTTCAGAGAGTGGAATGGTGAAGAGTGCCGCTTCTCATGCAGACTTCCTCCGAGAAACCCTATTAAATCAAAGTAAATTGCACCAAGTAGCTTAAGCTGGTCCCTGTCTGTCCTAATTTTATTGATTTATCCGGCGGCAGCTTTGTGTAATAGTTGTTGTATTGACCTATTACAGAGTAATCTGATATAAAAAAAAATGCTCTTGTCACCTCCAACTTTATTGGTCTGTTCCTGCACCAAATGCTCCGTTATAGTGGAGACCGGGGATGAGACGTGTCCTCTATTACTGAGATGCAGCCGATATGTATGATACATCAAAAGGCGCTTGTGTTCTCCGCATTGTATCACGCTGGCTGGTTCTGAAATCAAATCACAGGGCGAGTAGTAATAGGTGCAATCCTGTCCTGTCTGTCTCATTCGCTCTTTGTTACTGCGGATAGTGGCCGCCGCTGTCCTCGGTGGGACGCCGCTTCCTGATTTAGAACAGACCAAGATGGGTGGGCTTATTGAAAATGCATTACAAGCTCCAGGACTTCTGAGCAGCATCCCAAGAGTCTTAGTATCAAGGATAATGCAGATTGTACTGGTGCAAGTGCAGCTCCCCAGGGTCCTGGTCGTTGCAGTAATATCATTCTCCTCTAGGGGGGAGTGATGTTACGTTTGGAGGCAATAAAGGAGATCTCTTTACCAGGTACCACAAGCATACAACACATTTCATACTCCAGTCCACCAGGGGGAGCTATGGTCCTATTTATTAGGCATTCTTCACACTTAGGTAAAACTGGTGGCCTGGAGAGGAAGTTAGGCAGTTGCTGGCTGAGCTTCGGCTCAGGTAGTTGGTCTCTGACAGGGGTGGGATCTTGTCAGAGGCCCAGACAAAAGGTCATGGAGCCGCGCCTGCCCCACGTGTGGCAGTTCCTAAGAAAGGACACAAACAGAGAATTGTATTGTAGAGAGTGAGAAAAAGTCATAGCAAATGGAGAGGAAACCAGAAGGAGTTCTGCCCTACACAGGCTGCCTCCTTCTGAGGCGCAGGATCCCGGTACCCGGAACACCGAGGGAGCAACAGTCCTTTTTGCCTTGCTCCAGAGACCGGCAGGACAGCTAATTTTACAATACTGATCCGCCCTAGGTCCAGGAGGCAAGGTGGCAACTTGTGGGGGCCGGGGCATGCTAGAGTCACTGTAAAAAGCCTCAGGCCACCGGTCATACGGGTTGTCCTATCCATCTGGGGGACAGAGAGAGACATAACATCTAGAACATCTACAACAGTTGTGAGGACCTTACCGAGAAGCTCAGCAATAAGGTACTACAACACCCAGGCGCTAGAGGAAGGCTACTGATTTCCACCTGGTTAAGGGGACTCTGGATTTGCCTTCAGACTGGCCGGACTCTGCCTGCCCTGTGATCTGGTGCTCTGGACTGTGGATGCTGAAGCCTTCAGTAAAAGGTAAAGAGACTGCAACCTGGTGTCCTCGTTCTTCACTGCACCTCTCACCATTCTACCATCTACATACTGAGAAGCCCTGGGGATACACTTCACTTATGGCCGCCATAACATCACCCCAGCGGACCCCTTAAAGCAGTGTCGGTCACCCTGACCGAATACCACACGTGGCGTCACGAACACAAACTCTATCCCTTTAAAGACCTTTCCACTTTTTCAACGGACCTCCCAGGGGCCACGGACTGGGTCAGCCACCGTGACATCCCCCTTGAGAACCGAAGGACCCGGTACCGAGTACCCCACTGCCCACGGGGGCGCTCCACAAACGTTGTTATTAAGGACATATCCATACGACTGACAAATCAAACATAAATAATAATTCAAGTCTAGTCACGGCATACACAGCACATAGTATTCCATAGACTGTATTTCCAGAATCTATATTTACTTCTCTCCCTGCGATTCTTCTGAGAACGCATATAACCGGGTTGGGACAAGTCATTTTAAAGTTTTGGTCAAAGAATGAAGATAGCTCACAAAGAAGTAATGGCTTTCTGCTCTCCTGGCTCTGAGTAGCACATGTTCAGAAGCGGCAGCATGGAGGATAAAGGATAAAGCATACGTATTATTCCAGGTAATATCAGAATAAGTTGTTCTGTGTGCATACATGAGGAATAATGCTATTTCTAGCCAATATATGACTTGTGACCTGAAATTTTAACCAGTTTTACCCTCTGCAAGTTGCAGCCCTGATTTTCAGCTGTCTCTGAGCTAGTGGGTGGGGAACAACCTAGTATGATGTCTCCTATACACAACACACACAGACATGAGAGTCCTGCTCTCCTGTCTCAATGTAGCACATGTTGAAAATCAACTGTAGCATAGAAGACACTATATAGCATCACTTGCTAAAAAAAACTGCAGCACAGGTCTGTGTGTGTCTATGCTTCTCTCTAATTGTGAAGCTTCAGAATCTAGATTTCCTACAAACACTAGACTGCAGAACAACTCCTGTCCCCCCTAAATAAATACACACCCACTAAGCACAGGCCCCAGAACCCTAAATCAAAGCAGACTTCATACCAAACACTGTACATAAACACATATGAAAAATCCAACCCACAAATACACAGAACTGGTTAATGTAATGCTCCTGGGTTCAAATCCTTAATCTTGTGTTTGGTTGCCTGTTTATCCACCGAGCAACAGTATTCACACCTTTTCTCTGGATACTTTACTTCTATTATTCTGGCTGCAATCTGTTTAGTTTAAAACAGGTGTTTTTATTTGCCTGCCCTCTCACCTTTCAGGTGCAGCTTTATATTCCCCCGCCCCCCACTGGCATTTCCTGCTGGTGATCAACTGTTTTGGATGTTCTGAAATTCTGTTTAGAGCCAGTCTGTGATATTCCAGCTCATTGTTATCACTTTTTTGTTTCTTTGCTATAGTTTGCACCTACCTTCTGTTTATTTTTAGGAAGTAGGCAGTTTATTTGCAAACAGTACTTGCTTTATTCTTTGTTTGGCATTTTGTTAGTTATTTGCTCACTCTGGCATCTTTCTTTTGTTCAGCACACTTCTCTTTTTGTAGGTAATTCACACTCTGCTATGCCCTCCGGTTCTTTAGGAGGAACGTGAAGCACTCAGTTGCTTTTTAGGCAGTTATAGGTGCAAGTTACCATTTTGTAGCAGTGATTAGGACTGTCTCTGCACCCACAGGCACAACTAGGAAATGTGGGGTCAGGATATTTAGTCTACAGGAACTGGCAAGATCGGTTGCAGTTTATTTTCCTGAGTGAGTTGCTACAGAAGCATAACACTTAAACTCTACTCTGTGGAGCTTGATGATATTTCTGCAGGAAACAGAAAAAGATACTGCACACTTTTGGGATTATGCAACTCCCATTAATTAACTCCTTAAAGGGAACCTGTCACCATAAAAATGCAGTCCAATCTGCAGGCATCATGTTATAGAGCACGGGAAGCTGAGCAGATTGATATACAGTTTTTTGAGAAAAGATTTGATATAACCTGTGTTTTCATTATTTAAACCTCTGTTCTTTCTGGGATATTGGGTCCAGTGGGCGGTCCTATCTGTGATTGACAGCTACCTCTATATGTCAACTTATACAATGAAAGCTGTCGATCACTAATAGAACCGCCCAGGAGCTTCCATTTTTTGGTGGGTTTACATAATTCCCACTTCTTTTAGTCCCGGGGCAGGTTATATCTGTAAAATAGAGGCAGTCCCAGTAAGTTATGGATTGTTAGCAGCTTGGTTGTGGCAAGTACTTTATGTGTATGTCATAAATGTATGTCATTTGGTGTCACTAAAAAGCATTTAATTAAAAATATGCATTCATTTAATAACTCAATAACCTTTTGTATTCAGCTTAAAGTCGACTTGCTCTTTTATGTTACCTAAGCAACTTCGGCCTTATAGCCTTGCATGCTAAAAATTTCAATAGCACAGATTTTTTTTTTTTAAAGTATGCATTCACTGTTTTATTTCTCTGAACAATTTGTGCTAATTATTTTTTTTAATTTGCATTTTACTTTTAATAAATTAATCCCACTAAAAGCAATACTTCTTTTAATTAATTCTTTTTAGTTATTAATGTAGGAACTTTTATCTATACGCTGTTAAGAAAATTGAAAAAATATTGGTGCCCCTAGTGACCAATCAAAGAGCGGCATTCATTTTTTGGGATCAGTATAATCAATAAAAGCTGTACTGTGATTTAGATGCAATGGGCATTTTTTTTTTTTTCGTTTCTCATAGGGAACCCGTCACAAGATTTTTGCTATCCCATCTTAGAACAGCATGATGTAAGGGCAGATACCCTGATTACAGTGATGTGTCACTTACTAGGCTGCTTCAATAAATTCACTGTTTTATCAGCAGGATATTATCACTGCAGGACTAGTTTTCTCATGCCAGGTAGTCCGCCTGCATGGGTAACCCTGACCCCCAGCTCTGATTAGCAGCTTTCTGCCTATGCACAGTGTACCCAGAAAGCTGTCAATCAGTAGTGTGGGGGTGGGATTATACAGAGCTCAGCATTCAGAGAACTGGTAAATCTGTCGCTCAGAAAACAGTGGTTTTAGCAAAACTTCAGCAAGCAGCCCAATAAGTGACACATCGCTGGAATCACGGTCTCTCCCCCTTCATCATGCTGCTTTCAAATAGGGTAGCAAAAACCTAGTGATAGATCCCCTTTAAAGGGATTGTCTTATCTTGTTGAACAGGAGTGCATTGCTTCACTGTCTCACAGTTCCTGCAGCACCTCTTGAACGATTGACAGTCCGGGTCGGTGACATTGTAGTGTTGCTGGCCCAAAGTGTGCACTCTCCAATGCTGCTGGTCGAATGCAGCAATTCATCCTACTAGAGACCAGCCTTTACAAGCTATTTTGGAAAGTGCTTGTAAGCACTGTGCTTCTTGCTTAGGAGACTGCCCGCCGCTAACAAACTGCAAAAGTGGCCGGTAAACTAGGAAACAAGTAGTTAACAGTAATATTAAAATAATTAATTTCTTGACTTTAATTATTACATAACAATGCCGCATCTAGTGAACAAAGACCCTATGGTGATCATGAAACGATGGCAGCAGCGGGGGCTTTATAAGTATGTGACTATTTGGTATTTTTACCATATGAAGTTTATTGTGCTTTTTTATCTAACATATTTTTTTATATATTGGTTATATATTTTATAAACATGTACAATTCTCTGTAACTTTAAAACAGAAGCAATCCATGAGCGTGTTTTCATGCGTTGATGGGTTAAGTATTTATTCCAGAAGATGCACATAGGAATAACAAAAATGCGCTGTCCAATTTACTTGCACAATTCAATTTCAACCTGATTAAAACATTGTCCCCCTGAGGAATCCTGTGTGCACGCATCAATACTGAGACGTACGAGGCTGCCTCACCAGCATCATAAGAAAGCAATGGTGCTGATAGATGGGACGGTACCGCAGCACCCCACACCTGGGAGCGCTCTACACCAAATACTGCCCCAGAAGAGCCCCCAATGCAAAATCTGCTGCATACAGAACCATGTGACATCTATAATATTAGTCCCGCCGGCACAAGGGCCAAGTGGTGACTCATTTACAACCCCTATAGCTACACACTTGAAATACAAGGTTTTACCCAATATCCATTTAAAGGGAATCTGTCGACAGGTTGGTGCTATGTAATCTGAAAGCAGCATGATGTAGGGGCTGAGACCCTGATTCCAGTGATGTGTTACTTATTAAGCTATGTTTTGCTATTTCACTCAAATCAGTATTTTATTACAAGGAGATTATCATTACAGGACTAGCTGACTCATTCCTTCTAGTCCAACTACTTCCCCACCAGCTTTCTGTCAATATACATTAAACACAGAAAACAGCCAATCAGTGGTGTGGGCGGGGTTATACAAAGGTTCTGGAAAAGTGAAATGATTCCTTGTTCCCAAAAGAAATTCAGCAAATTCTGTGCTCCCAAATCCAAATGCCTCCCCTCCATTCTGAGTCCCAGTGTGCCTAAACCACATTTACCATTCAAAAGTTTGGCATTTGTGTAGCGATGAGAGCCCGCCTAATTTACGGGTGCGGGTCTCCAGAAGCATGGCCTAGGCATAATGCACTGGGCACTCAGCAACATCCACTGCTGCTTGTTTCTGGAAAACACCCATGGAGTCAAAATCATCACTACCCCTGTAGATAAATTACCAAAGGGGTATCATTTTTTAAATGGAGTCACTTGAAGGGGGATTCTGCTCTTTTAGCACTTAGGTCCTCTGTATATGGAGTCCGCAAACTATTCTAAGAAAATATGGGCTCTAGGAGGCAAATTGTGCTCTATCCCAAGTCTCACTGTGTGGCTAAGCAGGACTGTACAGACACATATGGGGTACTTCCAGGCTCAGCAGAATTTGCGGGACAAATTTTGGTGTCATTTTTACACCCTTCCCCATGTAAAAATGTAAAATATGGGTCTATTTGTTACTGTACTTCCATATCTGATCTGAACAGAAAGCAGCCTCTTTTCACTGGGGTTTCCCCTCCCACTATGGGCTAGTTCCAACTTTAACTCTGTCTGTGTCCATAATATGTAACTGGGCAGATCACTTTTACAACATTATGCATACATTAAACATATTACATTTATATTGCTTAACAAATCCTACCTTATCCTATGGTCACTACTTTATGTCCTATAGTATGCACTATATATCACATTATACATGATCACTTGACATGGCAATTTACATTATTTCACATAACACAATATTTATAAAAGATGCATGGCGTCAAACACATTATGTGATTGTTGTCTTCAGGGGTCGGAACGCAACAGTCCAGACCATATCTTTACACATGTACAGTGAGGTCTCGTGATCTACTCGAGTCGTGGCATTGGAGTGTCGGGGGATTTAATGGGTAAGGCCGGGGTCACACTTGCGAATGCACGAGTCTCTCGCATCTATACTCGGCACTGCCGCCGTTACTCGAGCCTGGAGCTTGCGGCTGCATGTATTTCTCTGCAGATGAACGCCCGGGTCCAGAGTGCCGGTGGCAGTGTCGGGTATTGATACGAGAGACTCAAGTGAGTTTCTCTCATTGCACTCGCAATTGTGACCCCGGCCTAGCCAATGCTACTTCCTTATTTTATAACGTTCCCTTTTCTTTGCCCAATTCCAAAAAAACATAATAATTTTTCAGAAGCGGAGGAAATGCCCACACAATGTGTTGGTTTGTCCTGTTCTTCAGTAGATCCAAGTGTTTTTATTTCAGTATTTTCCTTCCTGCGGCCTCTTTACCACCCACTTATATAGTGTAGTGTGAGCGCAGGAACGGGCCAGAAACCACCCGAACACTTCATGCCCAATTTATTCCCAATTAGGCGCAGTTAGCAGCTCTGCTCATTAGTGCCATGTGAAGCCTTCACGGCTGGTAAAGATACAGAGGCTGTAAACACCTCAGTGATCACATCTGTAATGGCTCTTACTCATTTGCGAGAAAAACGGACGCGTGCAATCCAAGAAAAAATCGGATTGCTCTCTGACCAATGTTATTCTATGGGTGACATCTCATCTGTGATTTTTTTCTCAGATAAAATCGGACTGAGAAAAATATCGCAGCATGCTGTGATTTGCTGCGTATCTCGGACGAGACTCGCCAATGAAGTCAATGGATGCGAGAAAAAAAGCTAAGGGCGGAAGAAGCTAAGGGCGAAACGCGCATCGGGGTGAGGGGGGAGCACCGAATCACCCTGCATCATTTGATCTACTGCCTAAATATACTTGTGACTTCCAGCCTTGAGGTAATATTATTTGGGATTAGCGCTCTATATAGTGATGGTTTATTGTGTATGCCCTGTAAGGGCACTATTGGATATTTAATTTCCATCTTACATACTTGGCATATGTGGTAATGGCTTAGTATGTAATAGTATAAGCTCCTCCCATTAAGCATTATGCTTTGATAATCTTTTCCTATTTTTGCTGTGATTTCAGGCACACATTTATGTAATGTGATTTCGGGTGTTATTCTGGTCTCCCTTGGGTGTTTTTTGTATTTTATGTTTCATGCCTTTTATCTTTTAATCATTGCCAATAAAATAAGATATTTTTCGGTATCATTTGGTTCTCTTCTTTGGGCTTGGTGGTTAATTCAGACTGAGGTTCCCATGTGTTGTTTATATATTTTGAAGTGCCAAAATTAGTATTGATTGTGGGACATCGTTGTTAAGTAAATATGCCATACCTGTCCGCCATTGTGTCTCAGCATTGCTACTACCTGTTCCTAGTCCCCTGTCCGCCTTCCGTCTCCAGCTCCTCAGCTACCTGTTTCCGATGTGCCTCACCTGGCAGCTGCACCAACACCCATGGCCCAGGTGCCCACCTGGACATTGTGCTTGGGGGATCCACCTCGCCAGGTGAGTCTAACAGATGTTTGGGGGGAAAACAGGGTTATAGTTTTAGTCTAGTACAAAGATTGTCCCCAACACAAGTTTTCAGTGTAGAATTCTAGAGTAAAATATCGTAGTCCAGGCATTATGGAGACTCATTCTCATCTCATCAGCTCGTCTACAATTATTCCAACTTACTTATAATATCCAAAGTAAAATGTGTCACAGACCAAATGAGCAGCTTCTTCTCTAATTGTTAAATCCGCAAGTGTTTGGGTTGAGTGGAAATCTCTGTTAGCTCATTAGAGTCTTGTGAGGGACTCTCTCTCTTTCCACCAAGCTGATTGCTAAAAGTTCCCACGAGATCCATTTTGCCGAAGACCTGTCCTTACTGTCATACAAGTCTATCAGTCATCTGGTGACCTCAGTAAAAGGAAGGGAGGCGAGGTGAACAGAGAACGCTTTCAATTACTATCGAGAAAGAATAACGGTATTCCCTGACCGCCTCCGGAAAGGAGAGCTAAAAAAAATATTCATATTAGAGAAGATAGCGGCCATTAGGGATACCTGGGAAAAGCTTGACTTTTGCTTCTGCTGAGATCAGCAATGTTTTATAACAAGCCGCTGCTATTGTAAAGTAGGAGATTAATAAACTGGTGACTATGTGTGATGTGCAGTGCACTCTGTCACCACAGACATTAGGCAGAGCACCCCTTGTCATGATCAGCTTATCAAGGATGTCATAAAAATTAATTGTTGAAGCTCCGATATAACTGGGAAGAAAGGAAGAGTTATAAAAAGTTTTAAAAAAATTGAGTAGTTGAGGAGACTCATCGTAATGATCTAGCAGAGCTAAGCTTGTCAGGAAGCACACTCTTGGCAATGTAGCCAACAGCCTGCAATAACCATTCTGCCGCCTCACCAACCACCCGAGCTGCCGCCTCACCAACCACCGTGCTGCCGCCTCACCAACCACCAGAGCTGCCGCCTCACCACCCCCGGAGCTGCCGCCTCACCAACCACCCAAGCTGCCACCTCACCACCACCAGAGCTGCCGCCTCACCAACCACCAGAGCTGCCGCCTCACCAACCACCCGAGCAGCTGCCTCACCAACCACCAGAGCTGCTGCCTCACCACCACCAGAGCTGCCGCCTCACCAACCACCAGAGCTGCCGCCTTACCAACCACCCGAGCTGCCGCCTCACCACCACCAGAGCTGCTGCCTCACCAACCACCATGCTGCCGCATCACCAAACCCCAGAGCTGCCGCCTCACCAACCACCCGAGCTGCCGCCTCACCAACCACCGTGCTGCCGCCTCACCAACCACCAGAGCTGCCGCCTCACCACCCCCGGAGCTGCCGCCTCACCAACCACCCAAGCTGCCACCTCACCACCACCAGAGCTGCTGCCTCACCAACCACCAGAGCTGCCGCCTCACCAACCACCCGAGCAGCTGCCTCACCAACCACCAGAGCTGCTGCCTCACCACCACCAGAGCTGCCGCCTCACCAACCACCAGAGCTGCCGCCTCACCACCACCAGAGCTGCCGCCTCACCACCACCAGAGCTGCTGCCTCACCAACCACCGTGCTGCCGCATCACCAAACCCCAGAGCTGCCGCCTCACCATCACCAGAGCTGCCGCCTCACCACCACCAGAGCTGCCGCACCCCCGACCTTCTGTCTCTTCCCCACTATCCCGTAGAATGTAAGTCCGCAAGGACAGGGTCCTCTCCCCTCTGTACCAGTCTGTCATCGTAAATTTGTGTACCGTAAATGATATCTATAACCCTGTATGTAACCCCTTTCTCATGTACAGCACCATGAAATTAATGGTGCTATATAAATAAATAATAATAATAATGTAGCAGAGCCCAGTGAAGTAGCAGAACTGGGTATATCAGGAGGCACACTTGAAGAAATGTTGCATAGCCCAGTGCCGTGGTAGACATAAAGATATCAGGGGGGGCACATGGAGCGCCCCCACTTCCGCAGGGCCGAGGGGAACCCGGTACCGGGCCTCTGAGTCTCTGTTCTGGGGTTATCACGGTGGCTAGACCCGGTCCGTGACCCTGCTGGTCAGTGGGGGACGTCCGGTGATAGAATAGGGAATGATGGTGTAGTAGTGAAGTGCCGGTCGCAGTAAATACTGAGGACACCAGGTTGCAGTCTCTTTACCTCTTTACTGAAGATCTCTGGGTCCTCAGTCTGGAATCCGGATAACCAGGCTGCGCAAGTCCGGCCGGTCCAATGGCACCTCCAGAGTTCTCTTTGCAGGTGGAAATCTGTGCCTACCTTCTTGCGCTTGTGTGTTGCGGTCCTTCCCTGCTGTGCTTACGGAAAGTCCCCACAACTGTTGTGTCTGTTTCTCGTGTTCCCTCACAACTGTAATGTTCTCCCTTTTTACGTCCCCCTGATCTTACGGTTAGGACGCACCCGTATGACGGGGAGGCTCGGAGCTCTTCCGGGACTCTAGCGTCGCCCCACTCCTGTTTGTACCTCCCTAGGTCTTCCTGGGTCTGAGTGAGACAGCCCGCCTGTAACTGACTGCCCTGCCGTAGGTTTGAAGTATGGCTTGAAGCACTGTACTTCCTCGGCGTTCCGGCCACCGGTTGTGCGCCTCAGTAGGATGTTGCCTCGGTCTAACAGCACGACTCCTACTGGAATTCTCCCTCTGCGGTGATCTCATTTCTCACTCAGCACAATATATCTCGCTTCTGCTCCTTCCTTGGGCACCGCCGCTATGCTGAGCAGGCACGGTCCCGTGACGTTCTCTCAAGTTGCCAGGCCTCTGTCAGGATCCCACCCCTGACAGAGACCCTACTGAATCTTCCCCCCGCAACACCCTCTGCCACAAGGTGTTGCCTGGTTCCAACCCAGTCAGCTTTCTTTTCTAACTTCCTGCCTGACCCCCAGTTTTACCAGTATGTGAGGAGTGGCCTAGTGAATAGAACCCTTAGCTCCCCCTGGAGGCCCGGCTGTGAAATGTATTGGTGTCTGTGATACCTGGTCAGATGAACTCCTTCAGTGCCATCAGACGTACCATAGCTCCCCTTAGTGGCGGAGCCACAGTACTGCAACGACCAGGACTCTGGGGCGCTGCACACACTGCGTCAGTATACTAGAACGCAGCATGTTAGCAAAGCCAGGTATTACAGGAGACACACTATTGGAAAGGTTGCAGAGCCCAAGGCTAGAACAAAGATGGATATATCAGGGGGCACATTGGGAACAATGTAGGAGAACCTAATGATATAGCAGAGCTGGGTATGTCAAGAGGAACGCTTGTGGTAAGGTAGCAAAGCCCAGTGCCGTAGCAGGGGTGGATTTATCAAGGGGCACACTGCGTGAATGTAGTAGAGCTCAGAGAATTAACAGAGCTGGTTATGAGAGGAAGAACTCTGGGGCAGCAAAAGGAAGCATAACAGAAATGTTGGCACCAACTACCTAATTACACCTATACTATAAGGCTCGAGAGTGTGACATCAAATGTGAGCACCGTGGTGCCAAGAAATAATGTACTTGAAGGTATGTATACTATAAGGAAACAGCCTTACCAAAACCTGTCATATGATAAATGCACTAGCAGGATGCGGCAGGCCCCCACAATAAAGGCAGGGGCAGCACAGATGCAAACTACTGATAGAGACAGCCACCCACACACCTACCAAATTATGGAGGGGTTGGCTGCCTATTAGAAAAAATACACACAAATGAGGCTTGTGTAGAACGCCAGTCACACAGGTAGGTGGATTGCAAAGTGTCTGGCTTACGGCCTATTGATGATGCCCATAATATTATATCAGGCGGGCTGCCCGGCACTATATATATGGACCCCACAGGGACAGACGCCCCAGTACACCCAGCCAACAAAAATGTGGGTGTCATCAATAGGCTGTAAGCCTATAGTAGTTTGCACCTGTGCTGCCCCTGTCTTTATAGTGGGGGCCTGCTGCATCCTGCTAGTGCATTTATCATCTGACAGATTTTGGTAAAGCTGTTTCCTTACGGTATATTTTTCTTAATTTTTCCTTGTTTCTGTTACGTGAAGGTAAACAAGTCTGTGATACCTTTACCAAAACGTATATGGTGAAAATGTGACTTGGCAAAAGGATGTGAAGGCGAGAGGTCCAGTGTAACCATCCCGCATAGCTGAGGCTCTAGGAAAAATAGGCTGCAACACAGGATGTCAACTGAAACATGGAACTTTTTCTAAACTTTCCGGGTAGGGAGATACAGTAAATGGCGTTCGTGACAACTGAACAATGCATCTATGGCTCAGACTCTGGCTGGGGGTCATATACACACTGCTACTTTGGTTCAGCACCAACAGCTCCTCTCTCTCCATAATGATTCTTCACTCTCTTTAGTGGCCTCTCGATCTCATAGGAAAGTTTGTCCATATGTGGCAGCCTCTATAAAACTCTCTCCACATTTGTGTCATAGCTCCCACTAACAATAAAATCCTCTATCCATTGCCCGATCACCATGCACACATTCTGCCAGCAATCCATGGACCCCATTAACTTACATAGGGTCAGATTGTTTTTTGTTGTAAAGTTATCATTAATGAGAAGGTTGCTTCCATTGCTGTTCCTCCAGTCAAATTTGAGGAAACTCATTCAAAATTTGACAAACATCCAATACAAATCTAAAAAATGTCAAACGTGGGTAGTTTTTGCTTTTATTTTATTCCCACTGCTGCCCAATGTATTCCAATTTTTTTATTTTTTAAATTCCGCCGTACGGTTCCAGAAATATGGGCCTATTTATACAGTGCTAATATTTATTGTCCTTACAAGGTAATATGTCTCGCAGGCTCCTCTGGGGTGTGTCTTTACGCTGATCTGCATAATTATCCTGTGATTCACGCCCATTTGGTTAAAGTTAGGACTAAATATAAAGGCGTATATCTCTGGAACCGTATGGCGGATTTTAAAAAAGAAAAAAGAGGAATAATCAGGGGAGCAGTGGAAATAAAATAAAAACAAGACGTGCCCTTTTTTTTAATCTCATGACAAGTCTTCCTTAACAAGCTTTGCAGACTGTTAAATTTTCTACTTACACCAATATATGACTCCTTTCTATATAATCACATATTCATCCAAGATTTTGGAAAAGCTAGGTGACAACTATGGAAATAATACTCGTGGGCAAATTAATAGTCACTTATTGTTAATTCTTTTTTTTTTAAAGGGGAAAGCACAGTAGAAATGCAGCAGTGAGAATAAAGAACCAACTCAACCAATTGTAGACTGAGTTATGACCTGACTCCTACCGCTTCATCTATCAAATGCAATGACGCTGGAATTTCTTGTTATAAAACTTAACCGAGATTACACAAACACAAAAAAAAAAACACCCCACAGACAAAAGAGCATCCGCTCCCCTAGTTTCTTGCGATATTATAAAAATGAACGAGCGCTATGTATTGCCATTTTAATCATTTTAAAAACAGCGAAACATAGAATTTGACAGCAAATAATAAACCGTCTGCCCATTTCATTTTATCAAAACCAACTTTCTAATATTCCTCATAAAGCACAGGGGAAATCTAAAGGATGATATAAAGCCCCTATAAAAATGCCAAATAGGAAAACAAAAGCATAAACTTAAATAGTTGATTTCGAAACGGCAAATATGCGATGGGGTTGATGAGCGAGATTTTTTTATTTTTGATTTTTGCATAATGAACCCTTTTTGATCTGACCCTATCATAATAACCTTATTACGGTCATAAATGTAAACTTTACACGGCGTTTCATTTAAACAAGAATGGCGCCGCAAAATTTACAGGACGTATCTATTTAAATGTATAAATCTTACCCCGGAGGATCGCCCGCGATGGAAAGTGACAATGTCATTTTCTATTACATCGTGCCTGCTTTTAGTGTTACTTTTTTCTCTTTTTTGGCATGATAATAGAGCCGGTTATGATTTCTATAACCTCCAGATATACCTCCCAGAACAGACACATGAAAAGCCTAAAAATAAATGCATATTGAATGTTAGATATCGGGCTATCCTCGCTCTGCCCCCGGAGCCCTGGGAGATGAATGTTCCGCAATAGCTTATCTGGGGCTCATAAAACCCTTTTTCAGAAGATTGAAATAAAGTCAGTCCTAGCAGAAGACAAATCAATTGTGACATTTCTGAATAGAACGCGATGCATTTAATTAGCCCAAGACACACCAGCAAAATCAGAATTACCCAATACATCACCCAAGGCCCGGGACCCATACAAAGCCAAGAATCAGCTGTCTGCCAACACCTACAGAAGGAATAATAAAGCCATTTGCCCAATTTTTCTCGTTTTCTTCCCGTACTCGGTTAAATTTCTCCTTCCGCGACATTTATTTCCACCACCGCCATCCTAATTATCTCCTAATTTTTTTGACAGGGGAGATTGTGCCATAGTCAGAGCTGTTTGGAGATTATCATGGCAGCTACTGATAGGAGAATCGTATGTGATATAGAAGTAGAGATATTAAGAAAAAGTCTAAAGCCAGGTGAAAAAAAATGAAAACTGTGATGATTCAGCAGATAACATCATCGCTAGTTGCAAATCTAGACCTAAAGGGATGATGCAGTTTTTTTGAGAAAAAAAGGCTGTATATTATTGTGCAGAATACACATTATTTGATAAGAGTTTTGCAATATTATATTTTAGTCTTGAGCTCCCCTACAAAGGGAAAAAATTAAAATATTTACCCCTTCACGCCGCAGCCCTTTTTTGTTTTTGTTTCTGTTTTTTGCTCCCTTTCTTCCCAGAGCCATAACTTTTTTTTATTTTTCTGTCGATATGGTCATGTGAGGACTTATTTTTCGCGGGACAAGTTCTACTTTTGAATGACCCCATTGGTTTTACCATATCGTGTACTGGAAAACAGGACAAAAATTCCAAGTGTGGTGAAATTGCAAAAAACGTGCAATTCCACAACTGTTTCTTTATTTTTTTTTACCATGTTAACCAAATGCTAAAACTGACCTGCCATGATGATTCTCAAGGTCATTATGAGTTGGTAGATAGAGAGAGATAGATAAAAAACTGACCAGCACGTCCTAAGTGTGAACAGGTGAAAACTGCTATAGCTGCGTTATATGGAAAAAGAAAACACAGCTGCACTCTATAGGAGCCAAGATACCGTATATGCAAACACTGAAAACATGGAATCTAAACTGTTATTACTCAGTAAGAAGAACTTACAAAAATGAAGGTTCTTAGCGCATAAATTGGCTAAGTCCTGTGTGCCCATCAACCATGGCAAGGTGACCTCCCTCTGATGACCTCCCCGGTTCTATTGTCTCTCTTGAGCAATCAGCCTACAGTTAAATGGACAAACATGGCTCTCGCGGGCCAAGAGCCTACAATTCAAATGGCTAAGTAGAACTGATGTGTAATGTGTTACTGGGTGCATAGCGTGTTATCATGTGCACATTTCATGTACAGTACAGACCAAAAGTTTGGACACACCTTCTCATTTACAGATTTTTCTGTATTTTCATGACTATGAAAATTGTACATTCACACTGAAGGCATCAAAACTATGAATTAACACATGTGGAATTATATACTTAACAAAAAAGTGTGAAACAACTGAAAATATGTCTTATATTCTAGGTTCTTCAAAGTAGCGACCTTTTGCTTTGATGACTGCTTTGCACACTCTTGGCATTCTCTTGATGAACTTCAAGAGGTAGTCACCGGGAATGGTTTTCACTTCACAGGTGTGCCCTGTCAGGTTTAATAAGTGGGATTTCTTGCCTTGTAAATGGGGTTGGGACCATCAGTTGTGTTGTGCAGAAGTCTGGTGGATACACAGCTGATAGTCCTGCTGAATAGACTGTTTGAATTTGTATTATGGCAAGATAAAGCAGCTAAGTAAAGAAAAACGAGTGGCCATCATTACTTTAAGAAATGAAGGTTAGTCAGTCCGAAAAATTGGTAAAACTTTGAAAGTGTCCCCAACTGCAGTGGCAAAAACCATCAAGCACTGCAAAGAAACTGGCTCACATGAGGACCGCCCCAGGAAAGAAAGACCAAGAGTCACCTCTGCTTCTGAGGATAAGTTTATCTGAGTCACCAGCCTCAGAAATCGCAGGTTAACAGCAGCTCAGATTAGAGACCAGGTCAATGCCACGCAGCGTTCTAGCAGCAGACACATCTCTACAACAACTGTTAAGAGGAGACTTTGTGCAGCAGGCCTTCATGGTAAAATAGCTGCTAGGAAACCACTGCTAAGGACAGGCAACAAGCAGAAGAGACTTGTTTGGGCTAAAGAACACAAGGAATGGACATTAGACCAGTGGAAATCTGTGCTTTGGTCTGATGAGTCCAAATTTGAGGTCTTTGGTTCCAACCACCATGTCTGTGCAACGCAGAAAAGGTGAACGGATGGACTCTACATGCCTGGTTCCCACCGTGAAGCATGGGGGAGGAGGTGTAATGGTGTGGGGGTGCTTTGCTGGTGACACTGTTGGGGATTTATTCGAAATTGAAGGCATACTGAACCAGGATGGCTACCACAGCATCTTGCAGCGGCATGCTATTCCATCCGGTTTGCGTTTAGTTGGACCATCATTTATTTTTCAACAGTACAATGACCCCAAACACACCTAGAGGCTGTGTAAGGGCTATTTGACCAAGAAGGAGAGTGATGGGGTGCTACGCCAGATAACCTGGCCTCCACAGTCACCAGACCTGAACCCAATCGAGATGGTTTGGAGTGAGCTGGACCGCGGAGTGAAGGCCAAAGGGCCAACAAGTGCTAAGCATCTCTGGGAACTCCTTCAAGATTGTTGGAAGACCATTCCCGGTGACTACCTCTTGAAGCTCATCAAGAGAATGCCAAGAGTGTGCAAAGCAGTCATCAAAGCAAAAGGTGGCTACTTTGAAGAACCTAGAATATAAGACATATTTTTAGTTGTTTCACACTTTTTTGTTAAGCATATAATTCCACATGTGTTAATTCACAGTTTTGATGCCTTCAGTGTGAATGTACAATTTTCATAGTCATGAAAATACAGAAAAATCTTTAAATTAGAAGGTGTGTACAAACTTTTGGTCTGTACTGTATGTATGCATAATGTGGTTAACATGTAAATGTGCATGTGGTTACAAGAGGTGGAACCAGACAGAAAAGGAAGCAGAGACACAAGCCCTGTACAGGGGCCCTTCACTGTGACTTTCCCTAACATAAGGTATAAAACAATTGCCAACAGACTGATTCAGAGTGAAAGAGCACCCTGCCCGCTAGAGTAGAATTCTGGATTTTCTGGGCAATCAGTAGCCATTGAGGAGGACTCACAATATGAGCAGCAGAGGAATAATGGGATGATAAAGGGATTAACAAGGTGGAAGAGTTAAGGATTAATTTAAAGAGTGCTAAATGGGAAGTCACAGAGAAGGATGTTGCAATAATCTTGGTGGGAGATGATGAGCGCATGCACTAAAACTTTTGCTGATTGAGGAAAGAGTGGATTTGAAAAATATTTTTTAGTTGGAGGAATCATGAGGTGATAATGGCTTGGATATGTTTTTTGAAGAATGGAGATGTTGTACATGATAGTTTGTGGATTAAGTCCGCGCTGCCACAATAATACAGATTTGAATGTAATGAAAAACTCTGGTGGTTTATTCAACGTGTTTCAAGGTCTATCTGAGATGAGTAGCACAGTAGAATGGTGATTTCAGTTTTCTCGTTGTTGAGTTTGAAAAAACGAGAGAAGAATACCAAGGATATACAGTAACTGATAGATACTAAGGAATTGTTTGAAGAACAGTCACAAAGAGGGTGAAAGATTAGGAGCTGATGTGAGTGGAAACTATGAATGTATAGTTGCTGTGGTATGAGGAGATCCAGAATAGGGCCAAGTCTGTGATGTCAAAGCAGGAGAGAGTTTGTATCAGGAGAAAGTGGACATGGTTTTAAATGTAAAGAACAGGTCTAGAAGGAGGAGAACAAAGTAAAGTTGTTTGGATGTGGAAGATAGTAGATTGTTAATGTCTTTGACTATGGTAGCTTCAGTAGAATTGTCTGGATATGAGTCTGATTGTAGCCAGTCAAATAAAGAGTTGGTTGAGAGGTGGCAAGACAGCTCATGGCAGACATATTGTTCAAGGAGTTTAGAGGCAAACAAAAGTTATGAGAGATGGGAATAGCTGAACAAGAATGGATCAAATAGTGATAGTTTCATGCTTAAAGGAAAAAGAAAAACTGCCAGTGGGTAGTCATATGTTGAAGAGAAGAAGCCATTAGGTAGTCACATATTGGTAAGAAGAAGCCAGGGGACAGTCACATGTTGGAGAGAAAATGACAGTGAAAAGTCCCATGTTGGAGAGAAGATGCTGCTGGGTGGTCACATGTTGGAGAGAAGAAACCACTAGGTAGTCACATGTTGGAGAGACGAAGCCAGTGGAGAGTCACATGTTGGAGAGAAAATAACAGTGGACAGTCACATGTTGGAGAGAAGATGCTGGTGGGTGGTCACATGTTGGAGGGAAGATGCTGGTGGGTGGTCACATGTATAAGAGAAGATGTTAGTGAGTAGTCATATGTTGGAGAGAAGATCCAAGTAGATAGTCACATGTTGGAGAGAAGATGCCAGTGGGTAGTCACATGGTGAAGAGGAGATGCCAGTGGATATTGACATGTTGGAAAGAAGATGCTAGTGGATAGTCACCTGTTGGGAAGAAGATGTCAATAGAAAGTGACATGTTGGAGAAAAGATGCCAGTGGGTAATCACATCTTGTAGAAAAGTTGTCAATTGCTAGTCACATGTTGGAGAGAAGATGCTAGTGGATAGTCATATGTTAGAGAAAAGATGACTGTCATGGCTGAGATATTCTGGGAATAAATGATCTTTCCCTATCCTTAAAGCAAGAGGGCGCCCTAGCTATTTGTCACAACTCTGTTGTCAGAATACTGAGGACCAGGGGCTCCTTCCCTGTCCCTAACGTATCCCTGCTCCCCTGATTACTTCTGATGGTGAAGACGCCGGGGCCACGTACCTTGGTGAACTCTTGAATCAGCCCTATGTCTATCACTTTCCAGGGATAAATGAAAAATCAAACATACAAATATGCATTCACAGACAACAGAGAGGAACACCGGGGATAAAAGGGAGGTAAACAAAATAGAGAGGATGAGAAATTGCACACAGCAGAAGCACCAAGCAACAATCGCAGATCAACATTGACAAGAGAATCAAGAGTAGGGATAGTCTGAGCTGAATGTAAGCAAAGGCTTGAAATGTACTGTGTTGATGGAACTGGAACTGAACGGTGCTGTGCCCAATATTGCATGTTAAAGATTGATGTAATTTAACTGTCCAGTAAAGTTTAACTTGATAAAGCTAATCGAGTGTCCCCTGTTGTATGCGCGGATGATCCAGGAGCTAAGGACGTGGATGCACCGGAGGCCTCCGGCCTACAAGTTGGTGTAAAGCAAACTTCACAGCACAGCACATGTAAACTCACACTGTTTGTTTGTGAGGTGTCAAGGTGTGGAGAAGCAGCAGCTCGTCCAGGGCTACCACCCTGGGTACCTTAAATTTGGCTTAGTTGGCAGGACAAAATCATGCATCTTGAAAACGTGAAAGATGCAAGGAAGATTTCAGAGAAAGCTAAGATGGCGACTGTTGAAAGACCCAGTATGATGCATGATGGTGCAGAAACCAGAGGAGGTTCCGCCTGTCGTAGGTAAGTGGGGAGTGAGTCCGGCCAAGAGGTGGTCCGTATGGTGAAGACGTCCCATCGTGAGTGGTGCCCGCCCAAGATGGGCTTGACGGAAGAACAAACCCTGACCATTGCTGCCAGTGACTGAAGAACGGGCAGGGACTCGAGCAGGACTGGGAAACAGCTGGAAGTGACCCCACCGAGGGAAGGGTGGAGTTTCTGAAGAGTTTGTTTGTGGGGTTCCAGGGTGTGGATTAGTAGCAGCTCACCCAAGGCTACCTCCCTGGGCACCTTACACCTATATAGTATTAAAATTGTTAAAAAATTAAAGAGGTTTTTCGTTTTCAGAAAAACCCTGTTCCCTGGGTGCAGTTTGCTCTACAAAACAAATAAATTATTCTTTACTCACTGTCCCCAGGCCCAAATCGCCAAAGCTGAACTGCTGCACTTGGTGGCTCATGTAGCCGATGACAGTTATTGCAGCACTGCCAACGTGACATTATTGCTGCAGCCTGCAGACAATAACAGACAGCAGGAACAGTGGAGAGTCAGCACTGGAACTGGGAGGGAAGGGTGAGTTTTTTTAAAAAACAACTGCAACAGGTGGACTGGGGTTTTTCACAACCAGAAAACCCCTTTTAAGAAAGGTTTTAGGAAATAGAACAAATGAGAGTAGCAAAGTTGGCCTTTTTAGTCTTTTTTGAGGACAGACTTGAAGTTAAGAACTGGTAGATTTCCTCGGTTGTCTTGTCAGGCTGGTATCCAGGGCTACTAATTGATTTTTTTCTGGTTCTATTGTATGAGAAGCAACTGACTTTAGTGCTGAGGTAATTGTGGCATTTTAGAAAGTAGTGACTGATTCTGTATCATTAAATGAAGGAATGGTTGAGAGCACTAGAAGAAGGTCAGAGTGTTTGAATGTCAAGACCTGTTAGGTACCTACAAGGGTGTGCTAGATAATTATCTGGGAGGGGAGTTGAAGAAAATAGTGACGAGAACATAAGGAGGTTGTGGTGAAATAATAGAAAAAGTGAGTCAGAAGGATTGGATAGGGAAAAAAAGGCAGGTGAAGATAAGGTCTAGTGTATGGAGACAGCTGAGGGCATGCGTCAAAAGAATTGTTGAAGTCACCAATGTTGATGGTGAGATGTCTCTGAAAATGAAGTGTAAGGGCAGAGACAGACTGCCGTATTTCTCGTGCGAGAATTGCTTCGCACTGCACGTACTGGCCCAGCACCTCTCCTGACCTGAGCAAGACAGTATGATGTACAATATTTCTATGCAGCTGTCAAGCTCAGGTCAGGAGAGCAGACAGCCAGTACGAGTTTTAGAGTTTTACGATGCGATTCTCACAGGAGAAATATGGCAGTCTGTCTCTGCCCTTAGATTCTTAGTAGCACACATTAGGGCCAATTTAATAGAAAGCCATACATTTTCAATCATTTCTGGCGTGCTTTGTCCTCTTTAGTAATTTATTCCAATGAGCAGATGTGATGTTTAATCCATAGGAATTTTGGGATAGTGATTTGGACACTTTGTGCCCCAAAGGGTGGTGGAGTCTATGCTGTTGACTAGCCTCAATATTAGATTCCCCATTATATTATATTCCTTGTCCTGCGCCTTTGCTTGTTGCATCATCTTATTGGACCAACTCTGGAATCCTCTACAGATCTGTTCCTCCACCCACCATTAGACCAAAGGAATTCACATGGCGAACAAAGAAGAAACTCAAGACAATTACAGATATTGCTTCCTAATGCACGTTGTGCTAGAGTCACAGGGTTTGAGAAATCATTTGATATAATATTTCCTTGAGACCTTTAAAAGAAAATTTTGGAAAGTTGTCTGGACACTGATTTTATTTGTTATGTCTCAGGTGAACCCTCAAATCTCCAAGGGCAGTTCTAGTGCAGCATGGGCAGATATCATTGTTGCAGGGCGCTGGACTAATAGCAGTCATGGAGGATGTAAAGGCTGGAATCCAACGTGAAAATATAGAGTAGTCGAGATTAGGGCACAGCGTAGTGGACTCAGTCATGGGTCAGAGTCAAAACTTGTAAAGTTAAATACCAGTACATCAGAATAACAATGGAGGCTCAGCGACGCAGGAGAGTCTGAAGTAGAAGTTAAATGGAGATGGGTATGGGGCAATGTCCAATGCGGAGCAGGTACAGAGACATAGCAGAGATGGGAATGAAGTAAAGCCTAAGATGGCACTGACATTCTCTCTGAATAGAGATGGTATAAATCACAGAACCAGCTCCATTGGCAATGTCAGAAATCGGAGGCCGCTAAACAGGAATCTTATGAACCGACATCTAACCAAACCGGTCTACAGTCCCACATTCCCAGCTCGTACTTTCGGAAGAGTCATCATTGGTGCATGCCGCACATGTGACATTGGGCCAGGCTGGCTAATCAAAATATGAACTGCAGAAGCCGGTAGGTGGGGACAGATTATTGACATGGCCGCTGTACCACATCTTGTGAATCGATTTGCACCATCTCTAATTCTGACCCTTTTATTTGGGATTTGGATGTTTCGCCCCTAGCAGTTCGCCCCTGGGTACATTTCGCTCACGCACATTTCGTCCCCAGCATTTGGTCCCCAGGATGATACTTACCTGTCGCAGTTGCAGCTCCTTGGGTCACGGAGTGCAGTCTAGCGGTTCCCTGTGATGTCAGATGGAAACAGTTAATTTAACATGTCACAAAAGTGCAGCACTCTGTAAAGTACTTTTGTGACATTTGGATTGATGACGGACGGGAATTCATGAACCATAAGGACAAACGGGGGCGAACTGCTGGGGGTGAAATGTACCTGGGGGAGAACTGCTGGGGACGAACTGCCGGGGGTGAAACATCCTATAACTCTTTTATTTTGGGGGTATTTCTTGCAACTTCCATTTTCCTTGCGGCTTGTTCTGCAACTCCCTAAGGACCAAAGACAATCCTTATTTGTGACTCACTACTCCCTTTCCTTACATGGCCATTATTAGGCAGAATTCACATATCTGTATGTCATTGTCCATGTTAATTGACTGACAATATCCAGGACTCATGTATGACTGCGAGGCCTCTCGTACTGTTTTGCAGTCTGTCATAAAACTGGTGGTCCCTTATGAAGACCACACAACAAAATTATGCTGCCTCCCCACTTTCACCAACTTTTTCTGTATGTCTCACTTCCTCAAAGAAATGCAACAAAAAGTGATCGAAACGCTGTATGTACCCCATAATGCGATTAATAAAAGCTCGCCATACAAGAAATAAACCATTAAACAAGGTTCATCAACGAGAAAAAAAAGAAACATCCACACTTGTCGTAATTGTGGGGTTTTTTTCACTGTTTCTCACCATTTGGAATTTTATTTTCCAGTTTTTCAGTACATTATATTGTAAAAAAAGAATGGTGGCAGTACAAAAACAAAAAAGGCTATACCGCCTCAACATTTTTGCAGCTGTAAAAAAGAAACAGATTTGCAGATTTCAGGATGGAGGTTTATTGAGATCGTGAACGCTTCCTTTGTGGCGGGGACCAGAACCGGCCACGTGATTTATACTTTACTTGTAAACAAGGCCCCGGGGAGCTTCTAATTAGAGCAATGCCTCAAAGCTAAAATGCGCACTTATTGATTTAAATAATGAAAAGACATGGGAAGATCAGAACGAAACATCAATCTCCAGCCCGAGCCTCAATCCACACGCTCAAGCACAATTTGTTCCAGCCGTAGTATTAACCGTTGTAGCAGACGATCCGCGTCTCTTATCTGCTCCATTTGTTCTTCAAACATATTTCATGTTCTAAACGTGAAACCAAACGGAATGTTGGAAATTAAATGACGGAATCTCTAACCGTTTGTAAATGAAGGTCTCTGTTCTTCAACCCAAATCAGGTGGCACGGTCTCTTCACTTTAATGGGGCTGTCCAAGATGCAAAGCTGATTTCTTTTAGGAACAGCGCCACACTTGTACTTAGTGTGTGCCTGGTACTGCGGCTCAGCTCAAATAACGTGAAACGAGTGGAGATGCACTAGACTATTTCTAATTGTATGGCAGTGTGTTTTGGGAACGGTATGTGTCATGAATCCCCAATGGCTAGGGATAGCACAGGATAAGCAAAGTATAATAAATATCGGACGAGCTCTAGGGTGATGGAACCTGGGCTGACCGCTGCCCTACGCCTGACAAACGCAACTAGAGATAGCCAGGGAGCGTGCCTACGTTGGTTCTAGACGCCACGCACCAGCCTAAGAGCTAACTAGTACTGCAGAGAAAACAAAGACCTCACTTGCCTCCAGAGGAATTAACCCCAAAGATATAGTTGCCCCCCACATGTATTGACGGTGAAATGAGCGGAAGGCACATACATAGAGATGATGTATATAGCTTTAGCAAATAGAGGCCCGCTGAAAACTAGAAAGCAGAATGACACAAAAGGGGACTGAGCGGTCAGCAAAAAACCCTAATCAAAAAAACCATCCTGAGATTACAAGAACCCATGTGCCAACTCATGGCACATGGGGAGAACCTCAGTCCACTAGAGCAACCAGCTAACAAAGAGACATTCTAAGCAAGCTGGACAAAAAACCAAACAACTGAAAATCAGCACTTAGCTTATCCTGAAAGATCTGGGAGCAGGTAGGCAGGAACCAAACAGAGCACATCTGAACACATTGATAGCCGGCAAGGGAAATGACAGAGAGGCCAGGTAAAATAGGAAACACCCAGCCTCTGATGGACAGATGGAAACCAAAGGCCGCAACCCACCAAAGTCACCCAGTACCAGCAGTAACCACCAGAGGGAGCCCGCAAACAGAATCCACAACAGTACCCCCCCCTTGAGGAGGGGTCACCGAACCCTCACGAGAACCCCCAGGGCGATCAGGGTGAGCTCTATGGAAGGCGCGGACCAAATCAGTCGCATGAACATCGGAGGCGACCACCCAGGAATTGTCCTCCTGACCATAACCCTTCCACTTAACCAAATACTGGAGTTTGCGTCTGGAAACACGAGAATCCAAGATCTTTTCAACAACATACTCCAATTCTCCCTCCACCAGCACCGGAGCAGGAGGCTCGACCGAAGGAACAACAGGCACCTCATACCTCCGCAACAACGACCGATGGAACACATTATGAATAGCGAACGATGCTGGGAGATCCAAACGGAAAGATACAGGGTTAAGAATCTCCGAGATCCTATAAGGACCGATGAACCGAGGCTTGAACTTAGGAGAAGAGACCTTCATAGGGACAAAACGAGAAGACAACCACACCAAGTCCCCAACAAGAAGTCGGGGACCCACGCGGCGACGGCGATTAGCAAACTGCTGAGTCTTCTCCTGAGATAACTTCAAATTGTCCACCACCTGATTCCAAATGTGATGTAGCCTGTCCACCACCACGTCCACTCCAGGACAATCCGAAGACTCCACCTGACCAGAGGAAAAACGAGGATGAAACCCCGAATTACAAAAAAAAGGAGAAAAAATGTACCCCAAAAAAGAAATCTTCTGGACTCCGAAGAGACACTTTGAGCCCTTCACAAACAGAGAATTGGCCCGCAAAACCTGAAACACCTTCCTGACCTGTAGAACATGAGACTCCCAGTCATCAGAAAACACCAAAATATCATCCAAATACACAATCATAAACTTATCCAGATATTCACGGAAAATATTGTGCATAAAGGACTGAAAGACTGACGGAGCATTGGAGAGTCCAAAAGGCATTACCAAATACTCAAAATGGCCCTCAGGCGTATTAAATGCGGTTTTCCACTCATCACCCTGTTTTATCCGCACCAGATTATACGGACCACGAAGATCTATTTTAGTGAACCACCTAGCCCCCTTAATGTGAGCAAACAAATCAGTAAATAATGGCAATGGATACTGGTATTTGACTGTAATCTTATTCAGAAGGCGATAATCTATACAAGGCCTCAGGGAACCATCTTTTTTTGCCACGAAAAAAAAACCTGCTCCCAGAGGGGACGAAGATGGACGAATATGTCCCTTTTCCAAGGACTCCTTAATATAATTCCGCATAGCAGTATGCTCTGGCAGTGACAGATTAAATAAATGACCCTTAGGGAACTTACTGCCAGGAATCAATTCTATAGCACAGTCACACTCTCTATGGGGAGGGAGCGAATTGAGCTTAGGCTCCTCAAAAACATCCCTATAATCCGACAAAAACGCAGGGATCTCCGAAGGAGTAGATGAAGCTATAGAAATCGGAGGTGCATCATCATGAACCCCGTGACATCCCCAGCTTAGCACAGACATTGTTTTCCAGTCCAGGACAGGATTACGAGTTTGTAACCATGGCAGACCAAGCACTAGTACATCATGTAAATTATACAGTACAAGGAAGCGAATCACCTCCTGATGAACGGGAGTCATGCGCATGGTCACTTGTGTCCAGTACTGCGGTTTATTCATAGCCAATGGTGTAGAATCAATTCCTTTCAGAGGAATAGGAACTTCCAGAGGCTCTAGACTAAAACCGCAGCGTTTAGCAAATGACCAATCCATAAGACTCAGGGCAGCGCCTGAATCCACATAGGCATCGACGGAAATGGAAGACAGTGAAAAAATCAGAGTCACAGACAAAATGAACTTAGACTGCAGAGTATCAATGGCAAAAGATTTATCAACCCTTTTTGTGCGTTTAGAGCATGCTGATATAACATGAGCTGAATCACCACAATAAAAACACAAACCATTTTTCCGCCTATAATTTTGCCGTTCACTTCTGGACTGAATTCTATCACATTGCATAGTCTCAGGTGCCTGTTCAGAAGACACCGCCAACTGGTGCACGGGTTTGCGCTCCCGTAAACGCCGATCAATCTGAATGGCCATAGCCATAGACTCATTCAGACCTGTAGGCGCAGGGAACCCCACCATAATATCCTTAATGGCCTCAGAAAGACCATTTCTGAAGTTTGCAGCCAGGGCGCACTCATTCCACTGAGTAAGCACCGACCATTTCCGAAATTTCTGACAATATATTTCCGCTTCATCATGCCCCTGAGAGAGGGCCAATAAAGCCTTTTCAGCCTGAATCTCTAGGTTAGGTTCCTCATAGAGCAATCCCAATGCCAGAAAAAACGCATCCACACTGAGCAATGCAGGATCCCCTGGTGCCAATGCAAATGCCCAATTCTGAGGGTCGCCCCGTAGGAACGATATAACAATCTTGACCTGTTGAGCAGGGTCTCCAGAGGAGCGAGATTTCAAAGAGAGAAACAATTTACAATTGTTCCTGAAATTCAGGAAGGTAGATCTATCTCCAGAAAAAAACTCTGGAATAGGAATTCTAGGTTCAGACATGGGAGTGTGAACAACGAAATCCTGTATGTTTTGAACCTTTGCCGCGAGATTACTCAGGCTGGAAGCCAAACTCTGGACATCCATGATAAACAGCTAAGATCAGAGCCATTCAAGGGTTAAGAGGAGGTAAGAAGCAGCTAGACAGCAATTAAGGGCTAGGCAGCAAAACTCTGAAGGAAAAAAAAAAAAAATTTTCCTTGAACACTTCTTTTCCTCCTGCTTCAGCCCAAACAATTAACACTTTGTGGGCTGGCTATACTGTCATGAATCCCCAATGGCTAGGGATAGCACAGGATAAGCAAAGTATAATAAACATCGGACGAGCTCTAGGGTGATGGAACCTGGGCTGACCGCTGCCCTACGCCTGACAAACGCAACTAGAGATAGCCAGGGAGCGTGCCTACGTTGGTTCTAGACGCCACGCACCAGCCTAAGAGCTAACTAGTACTGCAGAGAAAACAAAGACCTCACTTGCCTCCAGAGGAATTAACCCCAAAGATATAGTTGCCCCCCACATGTATTGACGGTGAAATGAGCGGAAGGCACATACATAGAGATGATGTATATAGCTTTAGCAAATAGAGGCCCGCTGAAAACTAGAAAGCAGAATGACACAAAAGGGGACTGAGCGGTCAGCAAAAAACCCTAATCAAAAAAACCATCCTGAGATTACAAGAACCCATGTGCCAACTCATGGCACATGGGGAGAACCTCAGTCCACTAGAGCAACCAGCTAACAAAGAGACATTCTAAGCAAGCTGGACAAAAAACCAAACAACTGAAAATCAGCACTTAGCTTATCCTGAAAGATCTGGGAGCAGGTAGGCAGGAACCAAACAGAGCACATCTGAACACATTGATAGCCGGCAAGGGAAATGACAGAGAGGCCAGGTAAAATAGGAAACACCCAGCCTCTGATGGACAGATGGAAACCAAAGGCCGCAACCCACCAAAGTCACCCAGTACCAGCAGTAACCACCAGAGGGAGCCCGCAAACAGAATCCACAACAGGTATGACATTTTATTGTGGTGTCTGTCTGGTATTATTATTTGCTGTTAGGCACTGATGTTTTAGTAGTGTATTGTAGCAATATATGGGCACTGCATTGCTCTATTTTGCCAAATTTGACTGTTGACTATTGTATTGCAGTATGTTTTGGGAATTATATGACTGGTAGTTGAGTATTGAGTATATGACATTGAAATGTAGGGACTTTGGCATTATTAATTGCGCAGCAGCGTTCTCACACTAAGCTCTGTGTGATCTGGTTGCTGGGCTGAGCAGTCAGAGTACTGATGTCACCACTCAACAATGTAACCAGATGTAGCTCGTCGTGGGACATCAGCATTATGGATTAATGGCGGACAGGGAGAATTACATTGATTTCTTATTTTTATGTTAATAAATGGGAAAAAAGAATGGATTTGTTGGGGAGTGTTTTGTTCAATTAAAGGGCTACTTTTTTCTGTGTGTGTCTTTATTACTTTTTACTTACCGGGTTAGTAATGGGGGTGTCTAATAGACACCTCTCCATTACTAACCCCTGGCCTTGGTGTCAGCTGACATTTACTTCAAAATATTACCCCGCTTGCCAATGCACCAAGATGAGTGGGAAGAGCCGGCCAAAGCTCCAGAATTGGCGCATCTAATGGATGTTTTCCTTTTTTTCTGGGGCAGCTGCGGGCTGCTATATTAAGGCTGGGGTGGGCCCAATATCCATGGCCCTTCCAAGCCTGAAAATACCAGCCCCCAGCTGTCTGTTTTAGCTTGGCTGCTTATCAAAAATAGGGGGGACCCCACATCATTTTTAAAAATTATTTATTTTTATAATTTTAAAAAATGGAGCGTGGGCCCCTCTATTTTTATAACCAGCCAAGATAAAGTTGAGGGCTGCAGATTGCAGCTGCCAGTTTTACCTGGGCTAGTTTTCAAAAATAGAAGGGACTCTACGTTGTCTTTTTTTTTTTAAATAAAACATTTATTTTTTTTACACAGTGCGCCGGCCAATGGCAGCTATGCCAATAATAGACGTGACTGTGATGGATCCAGAGTGCCCACAAAAGAAAAGTTTGTTGATTGGTTGCACTGCAACCTTCCAACAAGCTTTGTTCGGGCTGCTGAACGCAAACAGTAACATGGACTTCCGGGGTAAGTGCATGTTTGGGGTCCATGCACTGACACTAGGTGTCTGGTACAGACCCTGAACTTTACCGTCCGAGGTCGCCCATCTTTAATGCTTAAGAAATGTAAGGTATTATTATTATTAATATAACACTATATCTGGTTGATAAATTGCAGTATTACTTGGAAACTCTATATCACTATCATAATAAAGCATGTAATTATTTTTCTTTTTGTCTTTTTCTTTTTCAGATAGATTTAAATTAAACTGATTTGCAATTGTTCTATAGAGTTTGCCACTAATTATTAATATTAAAATGTGCTGTTGTCTGACTGCCATGCAAATGTCGCTCGACATTTTTGGCTCGACTTAAAGGTACAGTTAAATTGATGAAAACCTTTTGCACCTCTGGGAGAAAACGTTAGATGCTGCATGTTGGTCTATATAAAATCACAACATAGGCATCGTCTTCATATTTCTTTAACCTTACTATGTTTAGTCCAATATCTAACACTGCAATAATAGCACATTATATATGGAAACTACTGAGAAAACACTGACATCAGAGCAGAATGGCTGCAATCCAAATCATTTGTTGATATTTTCTATTTTTGGTATATTTTACCCTATGCAGAATGTACGTTAATTAGACATACAGTATGTGATTATTAAATAAGAAGTTTCCACCCACCAGGTTCAATGTTATTATGATCGTGTACCAGGATAGAAGCCACAACTGTCTCTACAGGGAAAGTCTCATATTTATATATCCATCGGTAGCAAATGAATCACTTCTTACAGCTTCTAAACTCACTTGAATATTGATGCTCTTTAAAGGGAAACGCTCACATTCTCTACTGTGTTTTTTGTTGTAGCTCATGTGTTTCCTTACCCCGTGCACCACCTTGCGATTTAACATTTTTTAGTCTTCGTTTTTTGCTCCCTTTCTTCCCAGAGCCATATTTTGTTTTTTTTTTCCCATTAATATGGCCATATGAGAGTTTGTTTTTTGCGGGATGTGTCATACTTTTGAATTACACCATTGATTTTACTATATACCATACTGGAAAACGGGAAAAAAATTCCAAATGCGGTGAAATTGCAAAAAGGAGCCAGTGGCGAAACTTGAAGCATGTGGGCCCTGATGCAAAAGCTCCTTCAGGGGCCCCTATTATTACAAATCTTCAAGAGTAATGGTCTTTTCATATGGGCCAAAGGAACCTTTTGGGCCTCCTTAGGCTCCCGGGTCCAGGAGCGATTGCAATCCCTATAATACGACAAAAGGGCAGCACGGTGGCTCAGTGGTTGGCATTGTTGATTTGCAGCAAGGGTTCTAAATCAACCAAGGACAACATCTGCAAGGAGTTTATATGTTCTCTCTGACGTCTTTGCGTGGGTTTCCTCTGGGTACTCAAGAAAAAAACCTACAAAATACCGTAATATTTAGGGATAACAATAACAAGTAAAGAATCAGAGAGAAAAACAAAAAAACAAAACCCTTAAAAATACTAAAAAAACAAAACAAACAAACAAACAAAAAAAAAACAGAGAGAAAAGGTAAGGTAAGAAAAGGTATTTTTTAGGGTTTTGTTTTTTTGTTTTTCTCTCTGGTTCTTTCCTCTGGGTACTCCAGTTTCCTCCCGATTTTTTACTCTTTTTCATTCTTTAGCTTTCTATTAATGATGTTATTACACTTTGGAAGCAGCGCACATTTCCTCGCAGCGGAATATATTAAATAATTACCTTTGTACAAATAACAAATTAAGTAATTTTTCTTTCTGCTCAGGAATTTGTCTACATAAATCACAAACTAATAAGTTTGGCCTTTTGGACAAAAACAGCGCAGTCCATTATTTTTATTACTTTATTTTTTATCATTGTTGAAAAAAAAAACAACTTTGTTACTTTATAAACTTTTTTAAAGAAATCCGTTTTTTGCCGAAACACAATTTTAATTTGAATGGGAAAAAAAAACGCAAAAAAAAGTCTTCATTATTTCGCTGATCGCTAAAGGAGAAATTAATGTTTTTAAAGATAGTTATTCCCCCCTTGGGGTGACTCAATATGATCGCAGCTTCAAATTTCCTAAGACTATTAGATAAATTAAAAAGAAAAAAGGTTTAAAAAATGTAAAAAAAAACCCAAAAAGTTCAAATCACGCCCCTTTTGCCCCATTCAAAATAAAACAATTAAAAAAGAATCAAATATACACCTATTTGGTATCGCCTCGTTCAGAATCGCCCGATCTATCAATACAAAAAAATAATTAACCCGATCGCTAAATGGGCAAAAGGAGGGTGATTTGAACTTTTATATATTTTTTATTTTTTTTAAAACATTTTAACTTTTTTGCATGCTTCAATAGTGTCCATGGTAGACTAGAAGCTGCAGTACTCTGTTCACCTCTGCTACATACAGGCGATGATCATATCGCCTGTATGTAGCAGAAATGATCACTTGCTATGAGCGCCGACCAGGGGAAGGCGCTCACAGCAATCAGGCAATGGCAACCATAGAGGTCTGCTGGAGACTTCTGGTTGTCATGCCGACCCATCGTTGACCTGCGATCACGTGACGGGATCACCAATGGGCGGGATTAGCAATGGTATTCCGGTAAGCGCGAGTTAAATGCCGCTGTCAGAAATTGACGGTGGTATTTAACTAGTTAACAGCCCCGGTTGGATCGCGATTCCACCCGTGGCTGTTGCGGGCACATGTCAGCTGTACAGATCAACTGTCATGTGCCCGAAAAGGAGCAGGCTTAGCGTTATACCCACGTTAAAAGGAGCGCAGGCGTTCAGTGGGACGATACCTGGTCCACATGGTTTCGGCTAACGGACCGGGCCACCCGCCGACCCCTCGTGTCTCCACAGTCAGGTACAGATGAGCATTTTAAATTATATAGTCCAATAAAAGGTAAAGAACCAGCGCTCCATCCAGGTGTAATATTTCAAGTGAAAACTTTATTGAGCCATGTAGCAGCAACGTTTCGACCCGAAGGTCTTTTTCAAGCATAGCACATCCTGCCAGGGGACAGCTTTAAATAGCGTCGATGCCACACCTTGCACCAATCGCAACCAAGCCAACCCCCTTACACAGTATCTAACAGTTAAAAATACATAAATATAGCAAAACAAACATCAACTATACAGATAATAAAAATCCAATACCGTAGATATAATCACCACTTAATAGGACCAAAAAACATATATATATATATACGGAGTTACATAGATTGTTTACTTTTTCATCAACCAATCAGTATAATGTATCAGTCATTGCCATAGGAACCTAGGCCCAATCAGAGAGTAAACCATATACCACCTCATGTAGTGGTGTGGGCCAATATGTGACCTCCAAAAACGGCGCCTAAAGTACTCAATGCCTATCAGAAATCGCTTACCAGCAAGTGGTTCGTCACCCAGCCAATCACGCAGTATCTCACATGCTGTACCCCTCTCGTCATATCCCTGCACCGGCTGTATCAGCCGGCATTCACTCACCACCTGCAGTCATGTCGACGCTACCCAGGAGTGCGCAGGCGCACACCAAGCCGAAAGAGCACACCGTATGACGCGGTGAACTCAGCCGGCAGGAGCGCCTGCCCACACATCATGTGGCAGCATCACATGACCGAGGCCAGAGGAGGTAACCTAGGCAATATCAGTAAACACTTTCTGATTTCTGACTTTCGATTTCTGATAGGCATTGAGTACTTTAGGCGCCGTTTTTGGAGGTCACATATTGGCCCACACCACTACATGAGGTGGTATATGGTTTACTCTCTGATTGGGCCTAGGTTCCTATGGCAATGACTGATACATTGTGCTGATTGGTTGATGAAAAAGTAAACAATCTATGTAACTCCGTATATATATATATATATATATATATATATATATATATATATATATATATATATATATGTTTTTTGGTCCTATTAAGTGGTGATTATATCTACGGTGTTGGATTTTTATTATCTGTATAGTTGATGTTTGTTTTGCTATATTTATGTATTTTTAACTGTTAGATACTGTGTAAGGGGGTTGGCTTGGTTGCGATTGGTGCAAGGTGTGGCATCGACACTATTTAAAGCTGTCCCCTGGCAGGATGTGCTATGCTTGAAAAAGACCTTCCGGTCGAAACGTTGCTGTTACATGGCTCAATAAAGTTCTCACTTGAAATATTACACCTGGATGGAGCACTGGTTCTTTACCTTTTATTGGACTATGTGGATTATCCAGCGAGGTTCTCTGGATCGGGACCGGGCGCCCTAATTTGTGAGTGCTGTCAGTCTTTTTCTTTTTCTTGAGCATTTTAAATTAGTCCATTTTTCATCCAGAAAAAATGGACAAATTTATGTCTCTATTGTCATCTGTATGTCCATTTTTACATTTGTTTGACATCTGTTCTATAAATCTACTGTCTGAAGAATTATAATGTGTAATATACAATTTCTTATGTTAATAATTGCAATGGAACTGTAAAATATGGATGGATGCAGGGCCGGCTCCAGGTTTTCGTGGGTCCCTGGCAAAAGAGTCTCAGTCAGCCCCTTTAATACATACTGCAATTCATGATGTGCAGATACGGCAGAGAAATATAGGGATAGTACAATGCCAAAAAGTTCATGAGTGATATCAATAGCTCAGAAACCAGACAGTATAGTCCTCCATACAGTATTGTGTGCACCACATTTTGCGCCATACAGAATAATGTGCCCCATATAATGCTCCAAACAGTATAATGAGCCCTATATAGTGCTCCATACAATATAATGCACCACATATATAGCTCCAGTATATGATCGGCCGCATATGATACTCCAGTATATAATGGGCCCCATATGATACTCCAGTATATGATGGCCCCATATGATACTCCAGTATATAATGGGCCCCATATAATGCTCCAAACAGTATAATGAGCCCTATATAGTGCTCCATACAATATAATGCACCGCATATATAGCTCCAGTATATGATCGGCCGCATATGATACTCCAGTATATAATGGGCCCCATATGATACTCCAGTATATGATGGGCCCATATGATGCTCCAGTATATGATGGCCCCATATGATACTCCAGTATATGATGGGCCCCATATGATGCTCCAGTATATGATGGCCCCATATGATACTCCAGTATATGATGGGCCCATATGATGCTCCAGTATATAATGGCCCCATATGATACTCCAGTATATGATGGCCCCATATGATTCTCCAGTATATGATGGGCCACATTTAATGCTCCAATATGTGATGGACCCATATGTTACTCCAGTATATGATGGCCCCGTATGATTCTCCAATATATGATGACCCCATATAATGCTTCAGTATATGATGGCCCCATATAATGCTCCAGTATACGATGGCTCCATATGATGCTCCAGTATATGATGGCCCCATATGATGCTCCAGTATATGATGGCCCCATTTGATACTCCAGTGTATAATGGCCCCATATGATACTCCAGTATACAATGGGCCTGATATAATGCTCCAGTATATAATCGGCCCCACATATGATGCTTCAGTATATGATGGGCCCCATATATGATGCTTCAAAGCGTCGCCGTCTTCCGGCTCTCTATACTGTGACTGTTTAGGCAGAGGACGCACAGACGTGACATCATCGCCCCCTCTGACCTGAAATGTCAGTCAGAAGACGAGGAAAACACCGCAGCGGTGGAGCCAGGAGAGGTAAGTATCGCAAGTGTCGGGGCCCAGAGCAGGCGGGGGGGAGGCACACTCGCGGTCACTGGCACTGAGCTCCCATAGCGAGTGAGTGCTCCCCGACAGCGAGTGGGCCCCCATGCCAGCTCAGGACCCCGGCCTTTGCCTTGGTGTGCCGGGTGCTGACGCCGGCCCTGGATGGATGGATGAATGGACAGGTAGAGTCTGTATTGCATATGTATGTTATATTTAACCTGTGGGTGTGATCAGACTCGAGCATTAAAAACACTTCCACCATCAATCTGTGCATAAAATCGCTCACGGGAACGACCCCATTGATTTGGATTGGCCATGTGCTTTCTGTATGTTATCTATTTTACATGTGGACAGCACACAGAACATACGTATGCCATTCGGTTAGCAAACGGACAGCACACGGACCAATGCACATCAGTGGGGTAGTTCATTAGCTGTGTATACAGTCTGAATTTATAATAAACATTATGTCCGTAAACTTTTCTCGGGGTGTCCTTACTTTTTCACTTCCCTGTACCTGTTGCTTCTGTACTCAGTTCCTCTACCGTTATTTGGTGATTTCGTGTCCCTTCTTCCCATTCTGTGTCCTCCATGAAGACAATGATCCCACATATAGATCTCTCCTTCCATTCCCTCCCTGCCGTATGTAGCTCATGTTACTGTATACATTGCCTTTCTTACATCTCGAGCAGTAATAAAAAGGTTTTGCTATGCACAGTCATAAAAGCAGCGGTGTCATTACCCCCAGCTGTGAGAATGCAGACTGCGGCATTCATTATTATCATCGTGTGTGCACAGCAGTGCGGGCGGCATACATATTTAAGTGTATATAGTATTTATAAGACTGCAAAAGAAAAAAAGGGAAAACAGGTAAAAAGCAAATTGCTATGAAACACACAAAGTAGCTACATAAGTACAAGGTTTAACATTACAAGGAAGAGAAATAGCAACACTGTATGCAGACTTGTTTACAAAACAATGCACCCCGGCTTCTTAGAAAGGACTCAAACCTTAACAAAATGTGTTTTTTTGTGCCAAAAATATACTGAAATGCCAATTTGCTAATCGTTCAGTAAGGCACGTCCGTGAGACAGTGAGGCAATGTGCTCCTATTCAACGAGATGAGAAAACCCCTTTCAGTAGCATGATGAAGGGGCAGAGACCCTGATTGCAGCGATGTATCACGTACTGGGCTGCTTGCTGCACTTTTGATAAAATCACTGTTTTCTCAGTTCCAGATCTATCAGCGCTCTTACGGCTGAGCTGTTTATAACCTGGCCCACACTACTGAGTGGAAGCTTTCAGTGTGCACTGTGCATAGGCAGAAAGCTCCTAATCTGTGGTGGGGGCAGGGTTACCCAAGCAGGAAGACTACTTGGCACAAGACAATGATTATCTCCTGCTGATAAAAGTGATTTTCTCAAAACCACAGCAAGCACCCCAATAAGTGACACATCGCTGGAATTAACATCTCGGCCCCTCATGCTGCTCTGAGATTGTGTAACAAAAGCCTAGTGGCAGATTCCTTTGCAGTTGATAGGTTCCCTTATAAGGAAATGATCGCAGTTCTTTACTATAAGACAAAGAATCTTATTATTTTATTTTCACAAAACGTCTTGAAGGTTACACACAAGGTGGCACATTACGCTTGACGGTTACAGTTCATATAGGAAGACACAATAATAAGCATTCCAGTTACAGTCCACAACAGACAACACTTAATCTTATTGGACACTCACGTCTCCGGGGCCCTGAGCAGGTGGAGGGGCCCTTCTCCTGTCGGGGACACCAACACACTATGGGGGTCCGATGCCAGCACCCGCGAGTGGGCCCCCCTCTTGCTCAGGGCCCTGATACTTGCAACACTTACCTCTCCCCATTCCTCCGCTGCGGCGTCTTCCGCATCTTCTAACTGTGACCTTTCAGGTCAGAGGACACAATGACATCGCTAAAGTGCGCTCTCTGATCTGAACAGTCACAGTGCAGAGAGCCAGAGGACGGTGATGCTAAGAAGTCCAGAGCAGAGCGGCGGCCAGCAAGAGAGGTGAGTATTTATTTATTTTTAAATGTTTGGAACATTATATCGGATCCATCATATACTGGAGCATTACATGGGGACAATTATGTATGGAGCAATATATGGGGCTCATTATACTGTATGGAGCATTATATAGGGCTCATTATACTCTATAGAGCATTATAGGGGCTCATTATACTGTATGGAGCATTATATGGGGCCAATTATACTGTATGGAGCAATATATGAATCTCATTATTTTGTATTGAACAATATATGGGGTTCATTATACTGTATGGAGCAATATATGGGGTTCATTATACTGTTTGGAGCAATGTATGGGGCTGATTATACTGCATGGAGCAATATATGGGGCTCATTATACTGTATGGAGCAATATATGGGGCTTATTATTCTGTATGGAGCAATATATGGGGCTTATTATTCTGTATGGAGCAATATAAGGGGCTTATTATTCTGTATGGAGCATGATATGGGGCCCACTATTCTGTATGAAGCAATATATGGGGATCATTATACTATATGGAGCAATATATGGAGCCCATTATTCTGTATGGAGCAATATATGGAGCCCAGTATACTGTATGGAGCAATTTATGGGCTCATTATACTGTGTGGAGAATTATATGGTGTCCATTATTCTGTTTGGAGCAATATATGGAGCCCAGTATACTGTATGGAGCAATTTATGGGCTCATTATACTGTGTGGAGCAATGTATGGGGCTCATTATACTGCATGGAGCGATATATGGGGCTCATTATTCTGTATGGAGCAATATATGGGGCTCATTATTCTGTATGGAGCATTATATGGGGCCCATTATTCTGTATGGAGCAATATATGGGGCTCATTATGCTGTATGGGGCAATATATGGGGCCCGTTATTCTGTATGGAGCAATACATGGAGCCCAGTATACTGTATGGAGCAATTTATGGGCTCATTATACTGTGTGGAGCATTATATGGTGTCCATTATTTAGCATGAAGCAACATATGGGGCTCATTATTCTGGAGCCTGCCCTGGCTGGACCCTTTAACTTAGGGCATCTTAGGGCAAATTATGACACATGAGTAAGTGTTACAGATCTGAATAGATCTTCCCCATGGGACTGTGACATTTATAGCAAAACACAGTGTTCCTCTTATTACAGGTAATTACGCAGGCAGAGGCTGTTCTAGTCGGCACATTTATTGCTCAAACAGAAGCAAGAAGTGAAATTAATACTAATGGAACGTGATTAACAATGTCATCAGAATTGCTGTGCTAATAAACTTTTGCATCAAATTCTATGAAATTACTTTGATGTGAATTTTTAGTTATTGTTTTTGTTTTATTGTAGAGCAATTTATTTTTATTACTGAACTATATTTGTTTCTGTTGCTTACAAGACTTCCACTTTGCATATCTAATATATAACGCTGAATGTGTGTATGTGTGTATGTGTGTATGTATGTCCGGGATTGGCATCTGAACCGTCGCAGCTACAGCCACAAAATTTTGCACAGTCACACGTCTGGACCCCGAGAGCGTCATAGGCTATGTTGTGAGGTGAAATTTTAACCCCGCGCTTTCCAATTCACCAAACAATTTTGCCCCTATCTACATAATGGGGAAAAAGTGAAAGGAAAAGTGTTGGAGGCAAATTAACAGCTGCCAGATGTGAACAAGGGGGACTTAAAGAATGAGAGCGATGGCGCCAAAGAGTATATACTGTACAGTTGCTAAGGTTGGGCCCCGACATGGGATACTCACCACACCACCACGGGGATATGAACACACACACAAAATGCGCCACACACTACCACGTGCTCGAACACATATATCACCCTCAGCGCACATTTCACCACACATACACCAACCTCGCCACATAAAAGTTGAAACACAAAAGTCGCAGCTCAAAACTCGCCACACGCAAAACTCTCCACATGCAAAACTCGCCACACGTGCAAAACTCACCTCATGGAAAACTCGCCACATGCAAAACTTGCACACGCGGAAAAATTGCCACATGCACAAAAGTTGCAACACATGCAAAACTTGCCTCACACAAAACTTGCACATACTCAAAAGGCACCACACATAAAACTCGCCACGCGCAAAACTCGCCATGCGCAAAACTTGCTGCACACAACTTGCTACACTAACCTGTCACATTCAACTCGACACACAAAAAGTTGCTACACACATGTTGCCACACAAAACTCATCTCACAAAAGTCGCTACATGCATGTCGCCACACGCAACTCAACACACACAACTTGACACACGAAACTCGCCCTAAAACACACACAAGTCTGGTATTATCCTTCAAAAATAAAAATCTGATTAATAAGCTGAAAAACTACAAGAGCAACAAATGTACCATATAGGAATCCGGCAGCTGTCAGTCACATGACCAGTCTATTATGTGTATGTGTGAGCTAATATATACTGCCAGGGGGTGGGCTTACTGTTGGCTGGAGATTTATCAGGCTGCCAATTTAGCTTACAAATACTGAGGTAAAAATACTGACCAAATAACGTGTGAACGAGGTCTAATACAGGAGGAGATGACATACAGATATATACTATATACAGGAGGAGATGACACACAGGTATATACTATTTACAGGGGAGATGACACACAGGTATATACTATATGCAGGAGGAGATGACACACATATATATACTATATACAGGAGAGATGACACACAGGTATATACTATATAGAGGAGGAGATGACATACAGGTACATACTACATACAGCAGGAGATGACATACAGGTATATACTATATACAGAAGGAGATAACACACAGGTATATACTATATACAGGAGCAGATTACCTACAGGTATATAGTATATACAGGAGGAGATGACATACAGGTATATGCTATGTATAGGAGGAGATGACACACAGATATATACTATATATAGGTGAGATGACACACAGGTATATACTATATACAGGAGGAGATTACATACAGGTATATACTATATATAGGAGGAGATGACATACAGGTATATACTATATACAGGGGAGATGACACACAGCAGGTATATACTATATACAGGGGAGATGACATACAGGTATATACTATATACAGGAGATGACATACAGGTGTATACTATATATAAGGGAGATGACAAACATGTATATACTGAGGTGAAAATGAGAGGTGTGAGGTGAAAATGAAAAGGTGTGAGTGCAAAATGAGAGGAGTGAGGGAAAATAGTGGAGTGATCGGAAAATGACAGATTTGAGGTCGAAATGACAAGTGTTAGGGGGGAATGAGAGGAGTGAGGGGGAAAATAAGAGGAGTGAGGGGAGAAATGAGAGGTGTGAGGGAGAAAATGAGAGATGTGAGGGTGAAAATGAAAGATGTGATGGGGAAAATGAGAGGCGTGATGGGAAAATAAGAGAAGTGAGGTGCTATAACTAACCACAGATATTTACTATGCCCAGGCAACGCCGGGCTCTTCAGCTAGCTTAGATTTACAATCTCCATGCTTTTCTCATGGTCAACTTTATGTGGCCTGTTCAAGAGTTGGAACAGCCAAAAATCTGTTTGTCTTTGCACCTGAAGGAAAAACTAAGAATGTCGTTTATCAAAAGGCTCTCGAATAAGTAGTAGAAGATTACTTCACATTACTTGGCCAATTTAGTTAAATCTGTGTGGAATATCTCTGGTGTTGAAATATATGTTGTAAAATGCTTCTATTAGCTTAGTTTTTGCCTTTTAATAATTACATTTCTATCTATTTGTTTTGTGGTTTTTTTGTGCAGAATAAATTTTTGTTAACACATTCTATTTTGCTAACAGCAGTTATTACCCCGGGCGAAGCCGGGTAGTACAGCTAGTCTAATATATAAAGCTGAATGTGTGTATGTGTGTATGTATGTGTGTATGTCCGGGATTGGCATCTGAACCGTCGCAGCTACAGCCACAAAATTTTGCACAGTCACACGTCTGGACCCCGAGAGCGTCATAGGCTATGTTGTGAGGTGAAATTTTAACCCCGCGCTTTCCAATTCACCAAACAATTTTGCCCCTATCTACATAATGGGGAAAAAGTGAAAGGAAAAGTGTTGGAGGCGTCGCAGCTACAGGCACAAAATTTTGCACAGTCACACGTCTGGACCCCGAGAGCGTCATAGGCTATGTTGTGAGGTGAAATTTTAACCCCGCGCTTTTCAATTCACCAAACAATTTTGCCCCTATCTACATAATGGGGAAAAAATGAAAGGAAAAGTGTTGGAGGCAAATTAACAGCTGCCAGATGTGAACAAGGGGGACTTAAAGAATGAGAGCGATGGCGCCAAAGAGTATATACTGTACAGTTGTTAAAGTGGGGCCCCGACATGGGATAATCACCACACCACCACGGGGATATGAACACACACACAAAATGCGCCACACACTACCACGTGCTCAAACACATATACAACCTTCAGCACACATTTCACCACACATACACCAACCTCGCCACATAAAAGTTGAAACACAAAAGTCGCAGCTCAAAACTCGCCACACGCAAAACTCTCCACATGCAAAACTCGCCACACGTGCAAAACTCACCTCATGGAAAACTCGCCACACGCAAAACTTGCACACGCGGAAAAATTGCCACATGCACAAAAGTTGCAACACATGCAAAAGTTGCCTCACACAAAACTTGCACATACTCAAAAGGCACCACACATAAAACTCGCCACGCGCAAAACTCGCCATGCGCAAAACTTGCTGCACACAACTTGCTACACTAACCTGTCACATGCAACTCGACACACAAAAAGTTGCTACACGCATGTCGCCACACAAAACTCATCTCACAAAAGTCGCTACATGCATGTCGCCACACGCAACTCAACACACACAACTTGACACACGAAACTCGCCCTAAAACACACACAAGTCTGGTATTATCCTTCAAAAATAAAAATCTGATTAATAAGCTGAAAAACTATAAGAGCAACAAATGTACCATATAGGAATCCGGCAGCTGTCAGTCACATGACCAGTCTATTATGTGTATGTGTGAGCTAATATATACTGCCAGGGGGTGGGCTTACTGATGGCTGGAGATTTATCAGGCTGCCAATTTAGCTTACAAATACTGAGGTAAAAATACTGACCAAATAACGTGTGAATGAGGTCTAATACAGGAGGAGATGACATACAGATATATACTATATACAGGAGGAGATGACACACAGGTATATACTATTTACAGGGGAGATGACACACAGGTATATACTATATGCAGGAGGAGATGACACACAGATATATACTATATACAGGAGAGATGACACACAGGTATATACTATATAGAGGAGGAGATGACATACAGGTACATACTACATACAGCAGGAGATGACATACAGGTATATACTATATACAGAATGAGATGACACACAGGTATATACTATATACAGGAGCAGATTACCTACAGGTATATAGTATATACAGGAGGAGATGACATACAGGTATATGCTATGTATAGGAGGAGATGACATTCAGGTATATACTATATACAGGAGGAGATGACACACAGATATATACTATATATAGGTGAGATGACACACAGGTATATACTATATACAGGAGGAGATTACATACAGGTATATACTATATATAGGAGGAGATGACATACAGGTATATACTATATACAGGGGAGATGACACACAGCAGGTATATACTATATACAGGGGAGATGACATACAGGTATATACTATATACAGGAGATGACATACAGGTGTATACTATATATAAGGGAGATGACAAACATGTATATACTGAGGTGAAAATGAGAGGTGTGAGGTGAAAATGAAAAGGTGTGAGTGCAAAATGAGAGGAGTGAGGGAAAATAGTGGAGTGATCGGAAAATGACAGATGTGAGGTCGAAATGACAAGTGTTAGGGGGGAATGAGAGGAGTGAGGGGGAAAATAAGAGGAGTGAGGGGAGAAATGAGAGGTGTGAGGGAGAAAATGAGAGATATGAGGGGGAAAATGAAAGATGTGATGGGGAAAATGAGAGGCGTGATGGGAAAATAAGAGAAGTGAGGTGCTATAACTAACCACAGATATTTACTATGCCCAGGCAACGCCAAGCTCTTCAGCTAGCTTAGATTTACAATCTCCATGCTTTTCTCATGGTCAACTTTATGTGGCCTGTTCAAGAGTTGGAACAGCCAAAAATCTGTTTGTCTTTGCACCTGAAGGAAAAACTAAGAATGTCATTTATCAAAAGGCTCTCGAATAAGTAGTAGAAGATTACTTCACATTACTTGGCCAATTTAGTTAAATCTGTGTGGAATATCTCTGGTGTTGAAATATATGTTGTGAAATGCTTCTATTAGCTTAGTTTTTGCCTTTTAATAATTACATTTCTATCTATTTGTTTTGTGTTTTTTTTGTGCAGAATAAATTTTTGTTAACACATTCTATTTTGCTAACAGCAGTTATTACCCCGGGCGAAGCCGGGTAGTACAGCTAGTTATTGTATAAATGTGGTTTTATCGGCACATCAGTATTTGTAATATTTATCATATCACAACGCCGTGTTGGATCCAAATGGCAGGTAACAGACCTCATTGACTTATTATGGTGTACCTTGTAACTCTGGCAGGGCTTCCAATGCTATGACAGCTAATGTAATGCTATAGACTGTGCTTTTCTTGCTGTCAATAGTGAAGAAACAGCTAAAAGAAACTGAACTAGACTGGTTAACCTATTGTTTCGTTATAAGCAACGGGACCAGGAAGAAGCTCGTGTCTGGGCGAAACAGCAGTTTTCAGGATTCTTTAATTTATCCCATATGCTATTTATATGCTTTTGAAATAAAGGCTGCCAAATTTTATCGTACTGGTAAGTGCCACAATTTTTCTCATACTTTTGCTTTTTATTAAAAACAATGTATAATCTGATTCAATTGGTAACATTCCACAGTGCTTTTAAATACCAAAAAACGTTGCATTTAGCCACTTATTAGAAATCCTCAAGAATGGAGTAATTTATTTATTTTTTTAAATTTACAGCGCTGCTCTAAGGCTACTTTCACACTAGCGTGAGTATCCACGATGCTGCTCATGCTTACTAATGGTGAGTATCCACGATGCTGCTTATGCTTACCAACGGTGAGAATCCATGCTGCTGCTCATGCTTACCAACGGTGAGTATCCACGATGCTGCTCATGCTTACCAACGATGAGTATCCACGATGCTGCTCATGCTTACCAACGGTGAGTATCCACGATGCTGCCCATGCTTACCAGCGTTGAGTATCCACGATGCTCTTCATGCTTACCAACGGTGAGTATACAGGATGCTGCTCATGCTTACCAATGATGAGTATCCATGATGCAGCTCATGCTTACCAATGGTGAGTATCCACGATGCTTCTCATGCTTACCAACAATGAGTATCTCCACGCTGCTGCTCATGCTTACCAACGGTGAGTATCCACGATGCTGCTCATGCTTACTAATGGTGAGTATCCACGATGCTGCTTATGCTTACCAACGGTGAGTATCCATGCTGCTGCTCATGCTTACCAACGGTGAGTATCCACGATGCTGCTCATGCTTACCAACGATGAATATCCATGTTGCTGCTCATTCTTACCAATGGTGAGTATCCACGATGCTGCTCATGCTTACCAACGGTGAGTATCCACGATGCTGCTCATGCTTACCAGCGTTGAGTATCCACGATGCTGTTCATGCTTACCAACGGTGAGTATACAGGATGCTGCTCGTGCTTACCAATGATGAGTATCCATGATGCTGCTCATGCTTACCAATGGTGAGTATCCACGATGCTGCTCATGCTTACCAACGGTGCGTATCCACGATGCTGCTCATGCTTACCAATGGTGAGTATCCATGCTGCTGCTCATGCTTACCAATGGTGAGTATCCACGATGCTGCTCATGCTTACCAACAGTGAGTGTGCATGATGCTGCTCATGCTTAACAACGGTGAGTATCCACGCTGCTGCTCATGCTTACCAACGTTGAGTATCCATGCTGCTGCTCATGCTTACCAATAATGAGTATCCGCGCTGCTGCTCATGCTTATGTGATAGAAATATATATATCATGTAGATCTCACTTGCATGTATACTCCTCTATAATCAAATATATACTTATATGCTCACAGCTAATATATACAGTATAATCAATGGTTTAAAATGGCTGACACGAACTGATATGAGCCTGATATAACCCAGACAGATCATATGGGGTTTTCCATCCCAAAAAGCGGAAGTTGGGTCAGATGTCTGAAATAATGTCTAGAATATAGCTGAATCTTGCTGAAACGGCAGACCAACAGTGTCAGATGTCTCAACTCTGTCCTACATGCAGAGAGCTCAATTCTAGTTGCTTAATCAGCTTAATCAGCAGTCATATGAGCATTAATCACAATATTCCATATATGTTTAGATAACCAATGACAGAAGAGCTAGACAATATGGTAATTAACTAACCACCCCTGACAACCCCTAACCACTCCTTTCTATGTGAAAATATAAAACTATGTATGTACAATAAAGTACCAGTATTGATGGAATGTTGTTCTGTCACAGTTGTGTACAGTCCATTCTTGATGAGCGCTCAAAATACTCAGTCTAATTGGGAGCGGCCGCAGCACACACAGAGGGATAGATTTATCCAACCCAAATATTTCCATAACATAATGGCCCCCAACAGCGAGGCACGGATGAAACGCACGCAGGGACCCACTACTGACCGGAGAGATGGAGGTGTTGCCACGGCCTTGGTTCACGGGATGGAGACTGCGCAGCTCCATAAGTAAGGTAAGAAAATGTTATCATCTTACCTGAAAGTCCCCTGTGCCCAGTCCGGGTCTATGCCTCTTGCCGGTCAGGTGTGGTCACCAATTCCCAGGTAGTGTAAAAAATCCGTAGCCACGAATCCAAACCCTGGGAGGTGTCTGCTGTGTGCCGTGTATGTGTTTGTGTAAAATCCGAGAGAAGAAGGAAAAAGTGACTTTTGTTTATGGTGGCTGGGTAACAGACAGCAGGAGGTCAAATCGCTGAATAAGCTATCACAAATTCCCGTGCAATAGGAGAGACTGGAGGTCTCGGGACAGGCAGTTCCATGATCCAGGCTCGGATGGTGATAGTTTTGAGGGCTGCCACAGATTCCCGTAGCCGGCGGCCAGTCAGGACGACCGGAGCGGAGGGTGGTAGAACCCGGTATATGCGTGCCAGTGCGATTGATAGTTGTCTGTTCCCAGCGCAACCTGCACGTGTCACAGAATTTAAAAGGGCATCTCTCGGATTGTCTATCTGTTTCTGTTTGTGTCATGTATTATTGCCGCTTTAAGAAGCATGAAATAGTAAAAGAAAGTTTTGGTTTTTTTTCCTCTCTCTTGAACTTCCTCTTTTTTCAGCTGCGAGCAGAGATGTATTGTAAATCACACTGTCACATCTGTTTGTTTTTTTTCCTGACTGTTTTCAGCTGCAATGCTGGCTATGTGTAGTTTTTTGTGAAGAAGTGAAATTTAAATTGTATCTATCATTTTTGATGTGACATACGTGTTTTCAGATACGTGATTTTAGTGACATTTGATATTATTGCAATAGCATACGGAATAAAAAGAGGAAGTGTGTCTCTGACTGTATTTGAGCGCAGAGATTCTAAAAGAAAAAAGGAGAAGAGAAAAGCCGTTTTCATTTTTAATTTTTTTTTACTCTCTTAAAGGGTCTTTTTCTTTTTGCGGCATTTTAAAGTTTTTTAATTAAGTTTTCCTCAATCTTCAATCTCTTTACCTTTTTTACTTTTTTTTGGAAAAAAGTTTTTTTTTCCTTCCCTTTTGTATCAAAATTTTGAGTTTTTGGTTGTGAACTAAGTTTTTGACGGTTTTTCTTATCGTTTTGGGTTTTTCTTAGAGTTTTATATACTCATTTTTAGAAGTTTTTTTCTTTTTCTTAGTACTGTTTTTTTTCATTTTTGTGTGTTTTTCATTTTTTTTGCTTTTGCCATGGGGAATAAAGTGGCCGAGCAACAGGAAAGTCTTTTTACTTCCTAATGAGAAAACAGCCCCTAGTTAGTGGCAGAACACGAAGGTGTTAAGTATGTGAAGATTTTTGGAAGGTATAAAGTACGTGAAATTCATTAGAATGGCAGACTTCAAGCTGCGGAATGGCATGATGTAGAAAGGAAAATAAGGGAAGTTAGCTGATGTTAGATTGCTGAATACTAATACATGGTATGAAGTAGCAGCAGAGCTTACATCGTTTAGGTGGTACAGAAAGTTATGTGAGCAAACCAGGAAGTGATTTTTGTGGGTATGAGACGGGAGAATCTGCGCAGTAGGTAGTTATTTTTGCACAGTATGTGGCGCGCCCCGTCTCTCCCTACAGGGAGAAGGCATAATTGCTCCTCTCTATTATTCTTGTTGTTCTCCTCTATCCTCCTTTTTCTCTGTCAGTCTTTTCTCTCCGCATTCTTCTCTCTCTCTCTCTCCTTTCCTCTCCTCTTCCTCCACACTTTTCTCTTCTCTCTCCCCCCCTCTCTATCTCTCTCCTCCGTACCCTCCATCTTCTCCTCCCTCCTTCTCCACTCCCCCACCACACCTTTCTCCTCCTTCTTTTCCTTCTCCACACCCATCTCTCCTCACCCTCTCTCTCCCCTCCTTCTCCACTCCTCTCTTCTCCTCCCACTACACACAATGCAGTAGGCAACCCCCAGACATATCAGGCAGCAGACAGCTCAGCCCTGGGTGCAGAGGGGGGAGGAATGATATCAGAACGAGCTCACTGACAGATCCTCCGTTACCTCATTTCACAGTCAAACAATATTGTAACCCTTAAGGTTTTACATGAACTTTGATATCACCATGTATTGATAATGTACAACTTCAGCACCGGTCAGAGCTGCCTACATTCACACCAATGTAGAACTATAAGCCTAATCCATCACAGCTTCAGCAAGGGGGGAGACATCCTCACATAAAAAGCAACTTCTAAGTCCAAAATCAGTCAGTGTATGACCCCAGTACAAGCTATCACAACTATTCCTCTGATGAAGATGAAGAGGGAACATCATACATGCTGTCCAGTACTAGGAAAAAGAAACCCACAGGCACCAAGAATGCAGGGGCAGATAGAGGCACCACCATTACACTATGTGCACTGCATTTCAAGTCAGGTGACAATCTTCCAGACCCAGGGATGCATCCCATGCCATTTTACCGAAGAAAGTAGCAGAAGCAGCAAACATATGCAGCCACCTGGAATGATCTCTGGGCCATGAATGGAAATAGAAGCAGGTGATGCACTCTGGCCAATCATGAAGGAACAATTTAAATTTCCAGCAGAATTAGATGTACACGCTTGGGAGTCAGGGCCACAGCTAATATAACAGCTCAGAGAGTGGGCCAAAGGCAGATTGGCAGGACAAGCCAAAACCAAGAGCCAAGATAAGACAGAGTCTGTAAAGAAGTTTCATGGCAGAGTAATGCAAGTATTCCAAGACTTGGGCTTCACCATTCAAGACCAGATACACAGGCAAATGTTGGCACAGGTCTTTGTGCATGGACTGAGACAGCAAATCAGGAAACCACTGATAGTGGCTAGGCCTAGGAACAGGTCAATAGCAGTGGACTGACCCAGAAAAAATGTTTTATGTGCGCCTAGGAGACTGTTTATTGCCGATTGTCACCAAAATTGCCACCATTATAGCACCACAAAAGAGCGCAAAGAAGGAAAAGGGTGCCGTGCTGCTGAGAACACCAGAAGGGGAGCCAGAAGTGAAGACGCTACAAAGTGCTGATCGACACACCGGAAGAACCGCTGCAGACTCCAGAGAGGAGACACCGACCTCAATAAGGTTAGCAAAGGGGAGAAGCTATGTCGGAGCAGGAGGAAGAAGTGATGGCAGATGCAGCCACAGCCCCTGTAATGCCCCAAGACCTTGGGTTGGATGCAGCCGCCGGTCTCATGGCACCCCGGGCCTCGCCATGAATGCACCTGCAGGCCCCGTCTTACCACCGCAGCTTCAATCAGCAGGCCAGACCCCGCTGCCGCTGCAGTACCCATCATGCTGTTGTCCACAGTAGCCAAAGGGATTGAGTCTCAACCAGGGGTGCAGAAGACAGCCCCTCTCATGGTGACCACTGACCTGGAAGCGCAACCACACTACAAAGACAGAAAAAGTGTCAAGTGTTACATCTGTGGCAAGTTTGGCCATTACCAGAACCAGTACAAAGCACCCACGCCCCCGAAGAGACTGGACCCATGCAACCCAAGAGTTGGTCCAGAGAAACAGGTCAAGGAAGAAGTGCAGAAAGCAGTGAAGTACCCCGTCCATAGGACAGAGGCAAGCAAGCCAGGTCCTCAAGACACTACACTCCTGACATGTAAAACTTCATCTGCAAGACCAATACCTCAAATTACCCTTAAAATGGATGGCGTTGTCAGATCCAACGTGGTGCAGCCAGAAGTGTGATGACACCTGTGGAACTCGCTGATCCCACCTGCCTATCAGAATCCTCTGTGTCTCGCATGAGCATTGATGGTCAAGTCAGACATTCTCAGCTTACAAAGCCACTGAGCGTGTGCACTCAGCCAGGACACTCTATCCTGTCCCAGTTTGTGGTGTAAAGGACCTGCCACTCAACCTGCTGGGAGCGAGCCTACTGCAGAAGCTGAAGGCAACCACAGTGTTCCAGGAAGATGGGACAGTGACACTTACTTCATCCCTGACCCAAGAAGAGTCATGCTGGCGGCCCTACAAGAACATTAAACAATCGATGAGGCCTATCCAAGGAGGTACTGGATGTAGTACCAGAAAGTCTATGGTCTAAGGGACCCCAGCACGTGAGAAAACCTCAAGTTGCCCCAGTACGGGTGTCACTCAAGACAGATACCCCATACCCTTGTAAGGCCCAGGCCAGGCCTAGAGTCAAGCTGCCTCTTACCAACTGAAGGTCTACCTGGAAATAGGAATCATTGTTCCTCGCACATCGCCTTGCAATACCCCGCTTTTCCCCGTCAAGAAAAAGACTGTAAAAGGAGAGCCAGCCAAGTTCAGAATGGTACATGACCTGAGAGCTGTGAATGACGTCACGGTGTTTGAAACTCCAATTGTTCTGAATTCGCACACTCTGCTCTCAAATGTGCCTGCCACAGCAAAAGTGTTCACAGTGACCGACCTGGCTAATGTTTTCTTCAGTGTTCCCCTTCACCCGGATGACCAGTTCCTGTTTGCCTTAATGCACCAGGGGGGACACCACACATGGACAGTGATGCCACAGTGGGCCCAGAACAGCCCTTCACAGTTCACCAAAGCAATGTCCACAGTCCTCACCAACTGGGTCGCAGAACATGCAGAAGTAACCCTGCTACAATACATGGACAATCTACTCCTTTGTGCAATTGACTCTGACACGTGTAAAGCCCATTCCTTGCATCTCCTACTCTACCTGGCGGAGCAGCACTGCAAGATCTCAAAGAACAAAGTCCAGTGGTGTCTGAAGCAAGTTACGTTCCAGAGACACTGTATTGCTCACCAGGCGAAACACCTGACAGATGACCGGAAGACCACAGTGGAGAAGATGGTCCCTCCGACAACTCCAAAGGTGCTACAGGCCTTCCTTGGTCTAGTTTCGTATTGCAGAGCCTGGATCCCTGATGCTTCCGTTCTAATGCAGCCTCTGTGTGAATACGTCAGCGTGACCCCGTTCCTCCAGACAGATGTGGCCTTCAGTTCGTTCAAGAAGTTAAAAGGCTCTGTAGTCTCAGCGCCAGCACTAGGCCTATCTGACTACGAGAAGCCATTCCGTCTCTACTTGATGAGAAGAGAAGGCCTTGCTACTGGAGTCCTGACGCAGCTTCAGGGGGGAAAGCAGAGACTTTCGGACTACTTTTCAGCTTGCCTGGATCCAGTTGCAAGGGGAGCCTCTTCCTCCCGCATGAGAGCAGCAGTTGCAGCACACGCCCTCCTGGACAGGACTACTGACATCAGTGGAAAAACCATTGGAAATCCTGGCTCTGCATGACATCTCAGCAATCCTCAACCAAACCCAGCCAAAACATCTCTCCACCGCCAGGCATCTTCGCCTCCAGTGCTCTCTACTCCTGCCCGACAATGTCACCATCTCCAGATGCACAGTCCTCAACCCGTCCACTCTACTCCCACTCCCAAGGGGGGATACAGATATGGACCTTCAGATAAAAAGTCTGATCAGAATCTGCATGATACCTTCTGCAGGGATCTGAATTTGCTCCGGACGGATGACCATGATTGCTTCAGCATCATGCAACAGGAAACAGCAGGACTACCCAAGGTGGCAGAAGAGCCACTGACCAACCCAGAGTTGATCCTCTATGTGGATGGCTCCAGATTTGCAGATGATGAAGGAAGATTCCACACGGGAGGTGCAGCGACCAGCAATCAAGAGATCCTGTGGTCCAGAAGTCTGCCGCCCAGTCTGTCAGCCCAGGAAGCAGAACTGATAGCGCTGATGAAGGCCTACCAGATGGCAGAAGACAAGACTGAGAAAATGTATACCGATTCAAGGTACTTGCATGGCATAGCACACGACTTCGGACCCATCTGGGCTGCAAGGGACTTCCTCACAGCAAGCAGAACAACCGTGAAGCATCATGGAGTCATTAAGGACCTGCTGAACACACTTCAACTTCCAAAAGTGGTGACAATACTAAAAGTCAAAGTGCATGGAAAACTGAACACAGTAGGGGCACGAGGCAACAACATGGCAGATATGGCAGCCAAAGAAACAGTCAAGGGAAGACAATATGGACAAGTGGAAGAGGTCGTAGAGCCGGACAGCTACTACAGGACGGCTGAAGACAGGAAACCTGACAAGATGACATCCTGGGATCTGCTCAAAAAAGCTGCAAGAGCAAGCCCCAAAGGACAAAAAGGAATGCTGGATGCAGAAGTGAGCAACTCATGAAGAAGGAAGGGTATACTCAATGGACTACAAATCCTGTTTACCCCGAAGCATGTACCATATGGTGGTCCAGTGGGCACATGGGCCCACACACAGATTAAAGACACAGATGAATTATCCGATTGGTGCTTACTGGTTCGCTCCAGAAATCTCCACCCTAACAGCCAAGTTCATAAACAGCTGTCTGACCTGTGGCAAATGCAACCCTGGAAGAATGAAGAAAGTTCCCACACATCGTCTTGCCAGACCACTGTACCCCTTCCAGAGGATCCAGATAGACCACATCCAGATGCCGCCAAGTGGAGGTTTCAAATATGCCCTTGTGGCCGTGGACATGTTCTCAGGATGACAGCCAGAAGCTTTCCCAGTGAAGAACCAGTCAGCAAAGACTACTGCAAAGAAGCTACTCTCAGAGACGAGATATGCAGCTATGGGGTCCCAGAAGTGATAGAGAGTGACCAGGGACCCACATTCACAGCAAACCTCACATGAGAGATCTAGTCAGCAGTAGGGTCAGACTTAGGCCTACACACTCCCAATCACACTACTTAGTGTAAGGCATACTTCCAGAGGCCCAGCAAAGCTGTCACCGTATGAAGTTTTATTTGGGTCTAGTCCCAGGTTAGGGGTATCCTTTCCCTCAGCAGCTGATTATGTAATATGATACTTTGTCTGCTTATGTAATTGAAATCACCAAGAAACTTGCTAACATCCATTCTCGAGTTTTTTTCTTCATTGCCAGATCCAGATTCAGTGTCCGGTATGCACTCCTAGAAGCCAGGAGACTGGGTGTTGGTGAAAAAGTTTGTAAGGAGAACACCACTCGATCCCAGATTTGATGGTCCTGTTCAAGTGCTGCTGATGACACCAAACTCTGTGAAACTGGAGGGAAGACCCACTTGGATCCACTCATCGCATTGCAAGAAAGCTCCCCTACCAGAAGATGACATCCAAGCCAGAATGATGTTGCGGCCTGACCGAATAGATGACCTACCTGATAAAGACTACACATCGCGCACTACACCTGCTATTGACTAAGAGACTGATTGCAACGAACCCCCATTAGGGACAGATCTCCTGACCGCCCATTTGCGAAAAGTCTGTACGGAGTGGGGCACAGGCATTAGGCTTGTGTCAGTTCGCCGACAGCACAAAAGAGTTGCAGCGCTTTGGGACAGGAGGCTAGGATTAGGGCAAGTGATATCTAAGGGGGGCTTGTGATAGAAATATATATATCATGTAGATCTCACTTGCATGTATACTCCTCTATAATCAAATATACTTATATGCTCACAGCTAATATATACATTATAATCAATGGTTTAAAATGGCTGACACGAACTGATATGAGCCTGATATAACCCAGACAGATCATATGGGGTTTTCCATCCCAAAAAGCGGAAGTTGGGTCAGATGTCTGAAATAATGTCTAGAATATAGCTGAATCTTGCTGAAACGGCAGACCAACAGTGTCAGATGTCTCAACTCTGTCCTACATGCAGAGAGCTCAGTTCTAGTTGCTTAATCTGCTTAATCAGCAGTCATATGAGCATTAATCACAATATTCCATATATGTTTAGATAACCAATGACAGAAGAGCTAGACAATATGGTAATTAACTAACCACCCCTGACAACCCCTAACCACTCCTTTCTATGTGAAAATATAAAACTATGTATGTACAATAAAGTACCAGTATTGATGGAATGTTGTTCTGTCACAGTTGTGTACAGTCCATTCTTGATGAGCGCTCAAAATACTCAGTCTAATTGGGAGCGGCCGCAGCACACACAGAGGGATAGATTTATCCAACCCAAATATTTCCATAACACTTACCAATGGTGAGTATCCACGATGCTGCTCATGCTTACCAACGGTGAGTAACCACGATGCTGTTCATGCTTACCAACGGTGAGTATCCATGCTGTTGCTCATGCTTACTAACATTAAAAAAAGGATAAATAAGCCATGCCCGTTTTGCTCTGGGAACTGGTAGATCCACGGGCTGGAGGAGTCACTTTTGTGCAGGGTTCGCGTTTTTGGATATGCTCGAATTTGCTAAAATTGTTTTCATTAAATTCAGGTCCGTTCCAACAAATTCAGGACTATTGATAACGACGTTATCTAAGGCGCACCTTTATTTAGTTAAAATCATGGCAAAAAAAATAAGTCTATAAGGAATTGATAATAAGGGTCACCAATAACTCGCAGCCATGATGTATTTTTTTCCAAGATAGCACTCCTCAATATCTACAGTTGGTACTTGAGAAATCACAGGACAAGCTTTATTTTTACGAAAAAAATGTTTTTAATCTAAATAGGCATCTGCAATTAGCGAGCTTGCCTGGAATTATTTCATTAGCTGAATTCCTAATTATCACCAAGAATTTTCTCTAATAATGAGTTAAGCATCATTAGTCGGGTAAGCATATTAATTAGCTGTAGAAAGTACGTTGTTTATGTTAATTAAAGCGCATTAGCCGTAATATCCACTTAATTAATTAAAGCATGATCGTTCATTACAGGGATAAGAACGCTCCGACAAGGTAATAATCACTACATAAATTAACATGTAATCCAATCAAAAATACATGTCTTACCTAAGCTTCACACAACACCCTCTGCCCTGCTACATCAATGCATGCAAGCTTTACATAGACTCTGTACTATAATATGTCATATCTAATTTATAAGTGGGTGATTATCTGCTGAATAATTCTTGATATTATAGGAAAAAAATTTGATTTATAATAATGTCAACCTTTGCAAAAATATGTTTTACCTAATTGTTTATTGTGTTTATTTTTTTATTATTGTAATTATTTTAAATTTATTTTTAGCCTTTCCTCAAGGTCTGAAAAGACCTTTTAAATATTGAAATTTTTTTATTTTCATCTTATTTCCCTTGTAACTTGGGCTGTTATATTGGACCCAGTTACAGGCAAAATTCAGCCTTCAACATCTTGAAGTGTTTTTCCAATTTATTAAAATATCAGAAAATGTATATCTACACAATAATTATTTCATTGAGATACACAACTACACAGCTGTCACGGGTATATAAGGTGTGATAGACAGTCATCCTGGATCCAGCTCTAGAAGGTCTTTCCCTAGTTTCCTTCTGAAAATTTGGGGTGTGGAAAGTATCAGTGCAGGATCTAACTTTGCAAGGATTTCTGTCTGTACTTATTGAAATGTATAGGTTTGTATTGTAGTTGTAGACATAAAACAATAGGACATTTAGAAGGACAAAGCTTTGCTACAGCAGCCATGGTTTGCTGAAATCACTGCCATCTTGGTACTTCTGGGAAGCCCATTCACTTCATAGGAGACCATTATTTTCCCTGTGTAATGCAAAAGTGTAGTATCATAGTATAAAAAATAAGGTTTATGTGCCCTAAGGGAAATAAAAGTAAATAAATTAAAAAAAATAAAAAAAGTTTAAAAAAACAAAAAAAAACCATAATTGTTTGAATCACCTACCTTTACCAGTGTAAAAATAGAAAAAAAAATTATAAAAAATAAACATATTTGGTATTGTCCAATCTATCAAAGTATAAAATTAAACCTAGATGGAAAACACCGTGAGAAAAAAAATTGCTGTTTTTGTGTTACCTGCACCTCTCTAAAAATGCAATAAAAAGCAATAAAAATATCATATACACCCCAAAATTATGTGAATAGAACATCAGCTAATATCATATACACCCCAAAATTATGTGAATAGAACATCAGCTTGCCACATAAAAAGCAAACTCATCAGCCGAAAATGAAAAATCTGGAGACACAAACCAAAACTTTTTTTTTGCAAAGTTTGGAATTTTTTTAGCCCCTAAGATAAAAAGAAAGAAAGAGAGGAAAAATGAAATAAGAAAATTGACCGGTCGGTAAAAGGTTACGGAAGGTGTATGGACACATTTACTCTTGTAAACCTTGTGTGATAATCCTAATCTTGGATTTTAGGATCTCTTTGTATATTATTAATGACTTTTGTGGTCAAAATTATGCAAAAAATCAAAGGGGATTCATACATTTTTCGTGTCCTTTGAATGCATTTATTTTACCTAAAGTGTGTGTATTTTGAGCTGAAAATATACATATTTTTTCAATAGGGTGTCATTAACCCCTTCATGACCTTGGGATTTTCCGTTTTTTCCGTGTTCGTTATTTGCTCCCCTTCTTCCCAGGGCCATAACTTTTTTATTTTTCAGTCAATATGGCCATGTGAGGGCTTATTTTTTGCAAAACAAGTTGTACTTTTGAACGACATCATTGGTTTTAGCATGTCGTGTACTAGAAAACGGTAAAAAAAATTACAAGTGCGGTGAAATTGCAAAAAAAGTGCAATTCCACATTTGTTTTTTGATTGGCTTTTTTACTAGGTTCACTAATTGCTAAAACTGACCTGCTATTATGATTCTACAGGTCAGTACGAGTTCATAGACACCTAACATGTGTAGGTTCTCTGTTATCTAAGTGGTGAAAAAAAATTCCAAACTTTGCTAAAAAAAAAAAAAGTGCCATTTTCCGATACCCGTAGCGTCTCCATTTTTCATGATCTGGGGTCGGTTGAGGGTTTATTTTTTGTGTGCCGAGCTGGCGTTTTTAATGAAAGCATTTTGGTGCAGATACGTTCTTTTGATCGCCCGTTATTGCATTTTAATGCAATGTCGCAGCGACCAAAAAAACGTAATTCTGCCATTTCGAATGTTTTTCTCGCTACGCCGTTTAGCAATCAGGTTAATTATTTTTTTTATTGATAGATCGGGCGATTCTGAACACGGCAATACCAAATATGTGTAGGTTTGACTTTTTTTTATTGAATTATTCTGAATGGGGCGAAAGGGGGGTGATTTAAACTTTTATATTTTTTTTATTTTTTCACATTTTTTTAAACTTTTTTTTTTTTACTTTTGCCATGCTTCAATAGCCTCCATAGGACGCTAGAAGCTGGCACAACTCGATCACCTCTGCTACATAGCAGCGATAATCAGATCGCTGCTATGCAGCAGAAATGCAGGTATGCTGTGAGCGCCGACCACAGGGTGACGATCACAGCAGGCCGGCATCAGTAATCATAGCAGTCTCAAGGACCTCTATGGTTACTATGCAGAAGCATCGCTGACCCCCGATCATGTGATGGGGTCGGCGATGCGCTCATTTCCGGCCGCCCGGAAGCACCGGTTAAATGCCGCTGTCAGCGTTTGACAGCGGCATTTAACTAGTTAATAGCGGTGGGTGAATCGCGATTTCACCTGCCGCTATTGCGGGCACTTGTCAGCTGTTCAAAACAGCTGACATGTCCCGTCCGAGGTCAGAAAGAGGTTAAAAATGTTGCACCATTTGGCTTTTACAGGCCCTTTGTTTCTCTGCTCATTCAACTTGAAAGTGGTCTGTGGTCATGAAATCATGTGAGAAGAGCACAGAAAAAGACAGATTACACAGTTGCCAACTCTGCTATCAGCTCACTGACAGATTCTCAATTAACTCTTTGTACAACGAGTAATAGCGAGTACAACACAGCGGCTATAGCAGGCGAACAGTGTAACGTTTTTTATCAAACCCAGGGATGTGCAAACGTGCGCGGAGATACTTGAATATCTCTATACTATCTGGGCGATCGAATGAGCTCGGCACTCAACTAACATTGCCTGATGCTTGGATTTGAAGCTAAAAACCCTGCCCCGCATGTTTGGTTCCTGTTACACAGCCAATAAGCATGCAGAGATTGGCTGCCAGTCACTAATGCCGTAACCATCGTTGTAGTGGCATTACTGTGATTGGCTGGCTACACCTCATCAGAGGTTATAAAAGGACTGGTGCTGCCATACTCAGTACACTGACTCCCTTGCACAGCTCAGGGACAGTTGTGGTTGGAGGGAGAGAGCAGTCCAGGCCTGTGTGTGCAGCGCCCTGAGTCCTAGTCGTTGCAGTAATGTCATTCTTCCACCAGGGGGAGTGATATTACGTCTGAAGGTAACAAAGGAGATCTTCCTACCAGGTATCACAAACCATACACTACACTTCACACTCCAGACCACCAGGGGGAGCCTTGCTCCTATCTATTAGGGCACTCCTCACAGAAGGGTAAAACTGGTGGGCTGGATAGAAAGTTAGGGAGACGCTGGCTGGGCTTTGCCCAGGCAACACCTGTCAGGCAGACAGGGGAAAGGAGGAACATCGGAGCTGCAGACAGAGGGTCCCTGTCAGGGGTGGGATCCTGACAGAGGCCTAGCGAGACAGAAAGACACGAAGCTGCGCCTGCCCCACGTGCGGCAGCATCCTAAGAAAGGACACGAAGAGAATTGTATTGTAGAGAGTGAGAAACGAAGTCACAGCACAAGGAGAAAACACCGGGAGGAGTTCTGCCCTGAAATAGGCTGCCTCCTTCTGAGGTGCGTAGCTGGTGGCCGGAACACCGAGGGAGTAATTGACTCTACGCATTACTTCAGAGACCGGCAGGACAGTCAATTCCAAGTTGGCTGCCCGATCTTAATACCTAAGAAGACACAGTGGCAAATTGTGGGGTTCGGGGCGTCTCTAGGGTCCCTATAAACAAGCCTCAGGCCATCAGTCATACGGGTTTGTCCTATCCATATCATCTGGGGGACAGAGAGGAAGAAATAACATCTAGAACATCTACAAAAGTTGTGAGGACCTTACCGAGTTGCTCAGCAGGGAGGGACTACAACACACAGGCGCTAGTAGGAAGGCTACTGATTTCCACCTGGATGAGGGGACTCTGGATTTGCCTTCGGACCGGCCGGACTCTACCTACCCTGTGGTCTGTACCCTGGACTGTGGATGCTGAAGTCTTCAGTAAAAGGTGAAGAGACTGCAACCTTGTGTCCTCGTTATTCCCTGCGCCTTACATCGTTCACCATCACCATCTATCCATCTGGGAATCTCTGGGGAAACACTTCTCCTGAGGGAAGGTATACCATCTAGCTGCCATAACATCACCCCAGTGGACCCCTCACCGCAGCATCGGTCACCCTGACCGAATACCACAGGTGGCGTCACAAACTTCCCCTTTAAAGACCTTTCCCAAAACCATAAAAACTCTATTCCTTTATTGGACGCCCCTCAAAGGGCCACGGACCGGGTCAGGCCCCAGTGACATTCCCCGAACCGAAGGACCCGGTGCCGAGTACCCCATTGCCCCTGCGTGGGGGCGATCCATGTACACAGGTTAACGAATCAGAGTCCTCTAGTGTTGATACTGGTGCTGAAGCTGAATCATCATACTAACAGCCCTTCTAAGGGCTGATCTTGTACTTTGCTGTTTGCATCAGATATATTCTGCATCTAGACAAGGGACAGATGCAGGAGTAGAGAGAGTGGCTGAATACAACCTCAAGGCAGGGCTTAGGGCTTTGCAGTTTATTACTAAATATATAGCTGCTGCATGTGACCACCTTCTTTTTTGACAGGAGAGCCAGGATACAGCAACTAGTGAGCGAACTAGTGAGGCCTAGTCTGGAAGGAAGAGAGAAGGAGATGAGCCAGGACCAGGGCTGGAGACATGCTAATGGACCCATTAGCCGCAAGGCACTGAGAGTTGGCATCCCAGGGGGAGGTTGTTACATACGACTGGCAGCGAAGATGGAGGTCCATAGAAGAGTTTGGAACTTGTTGCTCAAATGCTGCAAGTGCTGACTGCTGGAACCAGTGTCACGTTCCTCAAAATAGAGGGGCTACATCGCTGGTAACATGTTGCCTTTGACGCAGTTCGGCACAGCATCAAAACGACGCATGCGGAGGCATCCGCATACATTCGCATGGCTTGCATACCCAATGTTAAAGATAGGTACACAGGACGCAAGCTGACATAGGCGGAGCTGAATGGAAAAGGTGTGGCAGTGGATGGGGCTTAACGGAGGAACTACGCAGCCCTCCGCAGCTCTGCCCAATGCAAGTGTGAAACCAGCCTTAAATTTTTTTTTTTTTTTTTTATTTAAATTTTTTTTTTAAATTTTGCCTTATATACAAGTCATTATTCAGGAAAAATGTTTCTTTTCCTGTAAAAGTTCTCTTCGATTTTCAATGTTTTATTGTCAGTTTTTTTAAAGGGGTTGTCCATACAAAACCGATAAGTCTGCAGTCACTCTGTGTGACCTCAAACTTATGAATCCCCCTAACGCACGCACTGTGCCCTGCAGGGATTCGCCAGTTTCAGACCCGGGAACGGAGGGTATGTATGAATTATACACAATCCCGGCCAGTGGGCGCGGCCTAGGTCCATACACTTGTATTGAGCCGAGTAAATGGAGAGCGAGGCCGTACCCACTGGCCTGGGGTATATATAACTCATACATACCTGAGTCTGAAACCAGCAAATCCATTGTAGCGCACACACTGTGTGCTGGGGGATTCATAAGTCTGCAGTCACAAAGAGTCACTGCAGACTTATCGGTTTGGACTAGACAACCCCTTTAAAGTGGCGTAAAAGTGTTATACCATTGTTCTCAGCAGTGATCTGGGAGTCAGAGATACTCCAGGAGTCTTCCCCATGCTGTTCTCCTTCCATTCAGCACTTTTTCCATCCATTTCAAAATTTTTCACTGCCCCCCAGACCTCCTTGTAGGGTCTGTCGGAAAAAATGCTCGGATTTCCTATTGGCTCCCATTATACTTGTTTCGAGCATGCGACTATTAGGAATTGCTAGTAACGAACTTCCCTAATAAAGCTGAATTGCAAAAATGATTTTTGGCCCCAAATCATACAATTAAATAGAATAATGAAAAATGTTTCCAAAGGTGGACAACCCCGTTAAGTAGTTGTGCAGTGCATTTTGTCTTTAAGAAAGCATATTTATTATTTTAAATACATTTAATCTATATGAAAGTCGAGGTCACGTATATTGCATACAATGTAATGAATAATTACCATACAGAACTGTCATGTATCTGCTTACATGAAGAAAGCATTGAAGAAGAAAGACCTGATAAAAAATAAACTAAAAAAATCTGCCAAAAGAGTAAAAAAACAAAACAAATTTGTTTACAAAAATCACAGATTGATAATCCACTTAAGGAGAGCGATATATCTTAATGTGCCTTGGTAAAGCTCCCATAAACAACACCTAATGAAATGCATGGAAGCCCTCGATCGCACATTGTCTTGGCGCCAGGATCGTTTAGACAGCCAAGTAACAGACAAGAATGAAACCGGGCAGGATGGGACTGAGATAACAAATCTTTGAGAGAGTCTGGGACATATGTTTGCTTGGTAGACCGCAGTCTGCTCCCCGATCCTGGCATCTGCCATGCAATATGGTGATGACACGTCTCATAAATACGTCGGCTCCGTGGACATGTCATCTCATCTGCAGGAAATTTTTGGACTGATGACTTAGAAGTTAGGAGAGTAATTTGTCTATGGCTTCGATTCCTATAGTAAAATGTTCTCAGACAGTAGAAAGTACCCATTTCAAAAACATAGAATAAAGTGTAACGCCTGAACTGTGAAGTATCACAAACCAACCAACTTTCCATTAAATAAAATAGATGGACAACCATTATATTTTTTATTGGGTGTGTGTGGGTGAGCCGAAGCTTTTACTAATCTACCAGTTACCAAGTGGTATATTGATGCCCCTGACCCATCTTCTTATTTTTTATTATTAATTTTGTCTTTAGATTTTTTCAATTTTATATTTCAATTTATTTGTACGTTTAAAACTTTATAGCTAAACTTAATTGTAATTGTAATGTATTGGAAAACATGGCAGTCCTCGGGGGTCTTACTTAGACTCATGTCCGCGATATTGAACTGGCGAATCCCACCTTTGCCCTAATCATAGAGACGCTACAGGCTGGATTTAAACTGCTCGATTGAGGATGTTAAATGATTGTAAAAGCCGACCGGCAGACATTTAATAGCCTGTTTAGACAAGCCGACTATGCTTGTATGTGCTCAGTACGATCGTTCTGCAGGTATAGACTGTCATTGTTCTCAGCAGCACATGATTAGTTTACACAGAAACATGTGCTGCCGAGAATGATGATTTTCAAGCAAAGCAAAAGATAATTTCACCCAACACGAATTTTTGCTAGTTCGTCATAAGATTGGCAATCAATTATAAGGAAATGAGCGTGTGGCGCCCCCACTGCCGCAGGGCCGAGGGGTACCCGGTACCGGGCCTCTGAGTCTCTGCTCTGGGGTTGTCACGGTGGCTAGGCCCGGTCCGTGACCCTGCCGAGGGGCGCACAGAGAATGATGTGACGGATGTAGATGGTGCAGTGCAGTAAATAACGAGGACACCAGGTTACAGTCTCTTTACCTGTTTACTGAAGGTTTTAGAGTCCTCAGTCCAGAGCGCTGTCAACAGGGCTGTCTGAGACCGGCCGGTCCAAAGGCACATCAGGAGTTCTCTTTACAGGTGGGAATCAGTGTCTACCTTCTAGCGCTGTGTGTTGTAGTCCTTCCCTGCTTAGCTCCCGGGGTAGTCCTCACAACTGCTTCTGTCTGTCTCTGATGTTCGTTCTCTCCGTCCCCCAGATGATATGGTAGGACGCACCCGTATGACGGGGTAGGCCTGGAGTTCTTCCGGGACCCTAGAGTCACCCCTCTCTCACAGCTGCCTCCGTTGTCTGCTTAGGTGTTAAGTGAGACAGCCAACCTTTAATTGGCTGTCCTGCCGTGGTTTGCAGTAGTACTTAAAGTCTCTTACTTGCTCGGCGTTCCGGCCACCGACTGTTTGCGCCTCAGAAGGATGTTGCCTCGGTCTAACAGCACGACTCCTTCTGGTCCTAATTCCTCTTTACTGTATTCCCGTTGTGCACTGGTTAGTTCTGCTCTGAGGAGTCTGCCAGGATCCCATCCCTGACAGGTCCTCTCACCAGCTCTTCCCAGCTAATTCCCCCTGTCTTCCTGTCCAACCCCCAGTTTTACCAGAGTGTGAGGAGTGGCCTACTAGATAGGACCACCCCCCCCTGGTGGCCGGAGTGTGAAGTGTAGTGAGGTGTTACCTGATCAGAGAAACTCCTTTAGTGCAATCAGACGTACCATAGCTCCCCATAGTGGCGGAGCCACAGTACTGCAACGACCAGGACTCTGGGGCGCTGCACTCCCCCCCGGTTAAATCCAGTACTCCAGGACTGGGAAAACAAGAACAACAATACATGTTAACAGGAAACACACACAATTTTTGAAATAGCATAACAATTAAACATAACAGTGCTTCCCTTTATGGGAGGTGAGAACTCTTGAACGTTGCGAAAGTTAGGTCATGCACAGTTTATGACTCTCAGTCCAGTGGTCGAAACGGCGGGGACCCCGGGTAAACAAAGGGGTCCCACCTTTGGAAAGTTTTTGAGCAATTCACCGTCCATTACTCTATTATCCATTTTACAACCTGTAACAAAAATATGTACACAAACATTTTCAACTAGATAGCAGCCCTTATCAATACCTCCAAGTTTTGTAGCGGAGGGGAGTTTGGTTCTGAGTGCTGCGTGTGGACCTTCGCAGCACAGGGGTTGCTATTGGCCTAACAGGGCCCGCTATGCTTGCTACCGCTGGTGTAGTGCACTGTCTTCTAGCTACACTTCTAGTGAGTCTGGGTAGCACTGGCAGGTTGGGGCTCTCTGAGCTGCTGCTATCAACAGTGGGTACAGCAGATTCACCGATAGCAGAGTGTTATGACCCCAATGGCAGAGGGTCTCAGAAATAATTACTAAGTCTGCAAACACAAAAAACCAGCTCATAGGGCAGTGGTAACTGAGCTGACCATATATCTAATCCTAGCACCACAAATAGCAGCAGCCGGGGAACGTGCCTACGTTGGTTCTAGACGTCTCGCGCCAGCCGGAGAACTAACTAACCCTAGAAGGGAAAAGAAAGACCTTTCTTGCCTCCAGAGAAAAGACCCCGAAAGTAGGATACAAGCCCCCAACAAATAATAACGGTGAGGTAAGAGGAAAAGACAAACGTAAGAATGAGCTAGGTATTTAGCAAAGAGAGGCCCACTAGCTAATAGCAGAATATAGTAAGATGACTTATATGGTCAGCAAAAACCCTATCAAAATATCCACGCTGGATATTCAAGAACCCCCGAACCGTCTAACGGCCCGGGGGGAGAACACCAGCCCCCTAGAGCTTCCAGCAAAGTCAGGAATCACATTTAGTACAAGCTGGACAAAAATAAGAGCAAAGCAATTAACCAAAAAACAAAGAAGCAGGACTTAATTTTGCACGAACCAGGACCAGCAGACAGGAGCAAACAGAAGGATCTGATTACAACGATGCCAGGCACTGGACTAAGGATCCAGGAAGTTTATATAGCAACACCCCTGGACTAACGGCCCAGGTGGGAGCCAAACTGAGGAAAGACAATCCCAGAGTCATATCACTAGTAACCACAAGAGGGAGCCAAAAAGTCTAATTCACAACAGTACCCCCCCCCTTAAGGAGGGGTCACCGAACCCTCACCAAGACCACCAGGGCGATCAGGATGAGCAGCGTGAAAGGCATGAACTAAATCGGCCGCATGCACATCAGAAGCAACCACCCAGGAATTATCCTCCTGACCATAGCCCTTCCACTTGACCAGATACTGAAGCCTCCGTCTGGAGAGACGAGAATCCAAGATCTTCTCCACCACGTACTCCAACTCGCCCTCAACCAACACCGGAGCAGGAGGCTCAACAGAAGGAACCACAGGTACAACGTACCGCCGCAACAAAGACCTATGGAACACGTTGTGAATGGCAAACGACACCGGAAGATCCAAGCGAAAGGACACAGGATTAAGGATTTCCAATATCTTGTAAGGACCGATGAAGCGAGGCTTAAATTTAGGAGAGGAGACCTTCATAGGAACAAATCGAGAAGACAGCCATACCAAATCCCCAAGGAGCCTTCTCCTGTGACAACTTTAAGTTGTCCACCACATGATTCCAGATCTGCTGCAACCTATCCACCACAGAATCTACCCCAGGACAGTCAGAAGGCTCCACATGTCCCGAGGAAAAACGAGGATGGAAACCAGAGTTGCAGAAAAATGGCGAAACCAAAGTAGCGGAACTAGCCCGATTATTAAGGGCAAACTCAGCCAACGGCAAGAAGGTCACCCAATCATCCTGATCTGCCGAAACAAAACACCTCAAATAAGCCTCCAGAGTCTGATTAGTTCGCTCCGTTTGTCCATTAGTCTGAGGATGAAAGGCAGACGAAAACGACAAATCAATGCCCATCCTAGCACAAAAGGATCGCCAGAACCTGGAAACAAACTGGGATCCTCTGTCAGACACAATATTCTCAGGAATGCCGTGCAAACGAACCACATTCTGAAAGAACACAGGAACCAGATCGGAAGAGGAAGGCAGCTTAGGCAAAGGCACCAAATGGACCATTTTAGAAAAGCGATCACATACCACCCAGATGACAGACATGCCCTGAGACATCGGGAGATCTGAAATGAAATCCATGGAAATGTGTGTCCAAGGCCTCTTGGGACAGGCAAGGGCAAGAGCAACCCGCTGGCACGAGAACAGCAAGGCTTAGCTCGAGCACAAGTCCCACAGGATTGCACAAATGACCGCACATCCCGTGACAAGGAAGGCCACCAAAAGGACCTAGCCACCAGATCTCTGGTGCCAAAAATTCCCGGATGCCCTGCCAACACCGAGGAATGAACCTCGGAAATGACTCTGCTGGTCCACTTATCAGGAACAAACAGTCTGTCAGGTGGACAAGAGTCAGGTCTACTAGCCTGAAATCTCTGCAACACACGTCGCAAATCAGGAGAAATGGCCGACAAGATAACTCCCTCTTTAAGAATACCAACTGGTTCTGCGACTCCAGGAGAGTCAGGCACAAAGCTCCTTGAAAGAGCATCAGCCTTCACATTCTTTGAACCTGGTAAATACGAGACCACAAAGTCAAAACGGGAGAAAAACAATGACCAGCGGGCCTGTCTAGGATTCAGGCGTTTAGCAGACTCGAGATACATCAAATTTTTGTGATCAGTCAAGACCACCACACGATGCTTAGCACCCTCGAGCCAATGACGCCACTCCTCAAATGCCCACTTCATGGCCAGCAACTCCCGATTGCCAACATCATAATTCCGCTCAGCAGGCGAAAACTTCCTAGAGAAGAAAGCACATGGTCTCATTACCGAGCAACCAGGGCCTCTCTGCGACAAAACGGCCCCTGCCCCAATCTCAGAAGCATCCACTTCGACCTGAAAGGGAAGTGAGACATCAGGCTGGCACAAAACAGGCGCCGAAGTAAACCGGCGCTTCAACTCTTGGAACGCCTCCACGGCTGCAGGAGCCCAGTTAGCAACATCAGAACCTTTCTTGGTCATATCCGTCAAAGGTTTAACAACGCTAGAAAAATTAGCGATAAAACGACGGTAGAAGTTAGCAAAACCCAAGAACTTCTGAAGACTCTTAACTGACGTGGGTTGAGTCCAATCATGAATAGCTCGGACCTTGACTGGGTCCATCTCCACAGCAGAAGGGGAAAAAATAAACCCCAAAAAGGGAACCTTCTGTACTCCAAAGAGACACTTTGAGCCCTTAACAAACAAAGCATTCTCACGCAAAACCTGAAACACCATCCTGACCTGCTCCACATGTGAGTCCCAATCTTCAGAGAAAACCAGAATATCATCCAGATAAACAATCATAAATTTATCCAGATACTTCCGGAAAATATCATGCGTAAAGGACTGAAACACTGAGGGAGCATTAGAGAGCCCAAAAGGCATCACCAAGTACTCAAAATGACCTTCGGGCGTATTAAATGCTGTCTTCCATTCATCTCCTTGCTTAATGCGCACAAGGTTGTACGCACCACGAAGATCTATCTTGGTGAACCACTTGGCACCTTTAATCTGGGCAAACAAGTCCGACAACAGAGGCAAAGGATACTGAAATTTAACAGTGATTTTATTCAGAAGACGATAGTCAATACAAGGTCTCAAAGATCCGTCCTTCTTGGCCACAAAAAAGAATCCCGCACCAAGAGGGGAAGAGGATGGACGGATATGCCCCTTCTCCAGAGACTCCTTGATATACGAACGCATTGCGGCATGCTCAGGTACAGACAGATCAAATAGTCTTCCCTTAGGAAATTTACTACCTGGAATCAAATCTATGGCGCAGTCACAGTCCCTATGAGGAGGCAGAGCACTGGACCTGGACTCGCTGAATACATCCTGATAATCAGACAAATACTCAGGAACTTCCGAAGGAGTAGAGGAAGCAATAGACACCGGCGGGTAATCAGCATGAATTCCCTGACAGCCCCAACTTGACACAGACATTGCCTTCCAATCCAAGACTGGATTGTGGGTCTGTAACCATGGCAGACCCAAAACGACCAAATCATGCATTTTATGCAGAACAAGAAAACGAATCACCTCCCGATGTTCAGGAGTCATGCACATGGTTACCTGTGTCCAAAACTGCGGTTTATTTTCCGCCAATGGCGTAGCATCAATACCTCTAAGAGGAATAGGATTTACCAACGGCTCAAGAACAAAACCACAGCGCTTGGCAAATGACAGATCCATAAGACTCAGGGCAGCACCTGAATCCACAAACGCCATAACAGGGTAAGGCTACGTTCACATTAGCGTTAAGCTAATGTGCGTCGGGTTTGCGTCGGCGACGCAGCGGCGACGCATGCGTCATGCGCCCCTATACTTAACATGGGGGACGCATGCGTTTTTTTTGTTGCGTTGTGCGACACATGCGTCTTTTTTGCCGCAAGCGTCAGACCAAGAAAACGCAACAAGTTGCATTTTTCTTGCGTCCGATTTTCGGCAAAAACCGACGCATGCGTCGCAAAACGCAGCGTTTTTGCGTGCGTTTTGACGCGTTTTTGCGTGCGTTGTGCGTTGCGTCGCCGACGCAACGGCGCACAACGCTAGTGTGAACGTAGCCTAAGAAGACAATGAGCAAATTAAAGTCACGGACAAAATAAATTTAGGTTGCAAATTACCAATGGCGACAGGACTAACAACCCTTGTTAGGCGTTTAGAGCATGCTGATATAACATGTGTAGAATCACCACAGTAAAAACACAACCCATTCTGACGTCTATGATTCTTCCGCTCATTTCTAGTCTGAATTCTATCACATTGCATTAAATCAGGTGTTTGTTCAGACAACACCACCAGAGGTTAGCGGTTTTGCGCTCCCGCAAACGCCGGTCAATTTGAATAGCCAGCGCCATGGAATCATTCAGACTTGTAGGAATGGGGAAACCCACCATCACATTCTTAATGGCTTCAGAAAGGCCATTTCTGAAATTTGCAGCCAGAGCACACTCATTCCACTGAGTAAGCACGGACCATTTCCGAAATTTTTGGCAATACACTTCAGCTTCATCCTGGCCCTGAGAAATAGCCAGCAAGGCTTTTTCTGCCTGAACTTCAAGATTGGGTTCCTCGTAAAGCAATCCGAGCGCCAGAAAAAACGCATCAATATTTGCCAATGCCGGATCTCCTGGCGCTAGCGAGAAAGCCCAATCCTGAGGGTCGCCCCGTAAAAAAGAGATAACAATTTTAACTTGCTGAGCTGAATCTCCAGATGAACGGGGTCTCAGAGATAGAAACAATTTACAATTATTCCTGAAATTCCTAAACTTAAATCGGTCTCCAGAAAACAGTTCAGGAATAGGTATTCTAGGTTCAGACATAGGACTACTGGTAACAAAATCTTGTATACCCTGCACACGAGCAGCAAGCTGGTCTACACTTGTAATCAAGGTCTGGACATTCATGTCTGCAGCAAGCACAAGCCACTCAGAGGTAAAGGGGAGGAAGAGAGGAAAAAAAAAAAAAAAACTCAGAATTTCCTTTCTTATAATCCCACTTCTGCAATGCATTAAACATTCAATGTTGGCCTGGCATACTGTTATGACCCCAATGGCAGAGGGTCTCAGAAATAATTACTAAGTCTGCAAACACAAAAAACCAGCTCATAGGGCAGTGGTAACTGAGCTGACCATATATCTAATCCTAGCACCACAAATAGCAGCAGCCGGGGAACGTGCCTACGTTGGTTCTAGACGTCTCGCGCCAGCCGGAGAACTAACTAACCCTAGAAGGGAAAAGAAAGACCTTTCTTGCCTCCAGAGAAAAGACCCCAAAAGTAGGATACAAGCCCCCAACAAATAATAACGGTGAGGTAAGAGGAAAAGACAAACGTAAGAATGAGCTAGGTATTTAGCAAAGAGAGGCCCACTAGCTAATAGCAGAATATAGTAAGATGACTTATATGGTCAGCAAAAACCCTATCAAAATATCCACGCTGGATATTCAAGAACCCCCGAACCGTCTAACGGCCCGGGGGGAGAACACCAGCCCCCTAGAGCTTCCAGCAAAGTCAGGAATCACATTTAGTACAAGCTGGACAAAAATAAGAGCAAAGCAATTAACCAAAAAACAAAGAAGCAGGACTTAGCTTAATTTTGCACGATCCAGGACCAGCAGACAGGAGCAAACAGAAGGATCTGATTATAACGATGCCAGGCACTGGACTAAGGATCCAGGAAGTTTATATAGCAACACCCCTGGACTAACGGCCCAGGTGGGAGCCAAACTGAGGAAAGACAATCCCAGAGTCATATCACTAGTAACCACAAGAGGGAGCCAAAAAGTCTAATTCACAACAGCAGAGGGAGGATTTGCCGGTTCAGCGGTTGGCATGGCATCTTCAGGTAGGGCTTGTTGAGGTAGCGGGACCGGATGATCTGGTACCACCATTGTTTCTGGTGGGTCCGGCTGTTGAAACATTAGAACAGGTACCACGATGGCTTGATTTATCTGAGTCCAGGACTGGGGAAAATCACCAAGGACGGTATGGATCATCTTCTCCTTTTCCACTGGCGGGGAGATTTCCGGGGCCATGTCCCTCTCTCTCAACTTATCGGGGCAGACCTTAAGGTGATCCCTGGATACCGCTGTCGAAGTCTCCCCTCTGTCCTTGCTGATGAGACAGACCTTCGTGTTATCGAAGTCGGATGGCAGGATGGTATACGGTTCCGCTTCCCATTGGTCATCGAGCTTGTGTAATCTCCTCTTTCGTTTAAGTACTTGTTCACCAGGGGACAGGGGAATCGCAGGAGCGTGTTGGTTGTAGTCCCTTTCTTGTTTTTGCCTAGCCTGGGCGAGACTTCTTTCTACACACTCCTGTACCTCGCGGTACCTTCGCTGCCTTTCTGCATCCCAATTGGCATCCGGCGAGGTATCTTTGGGTACTAGGACCCCCATGTCCAAATCAACGGGTAACCGACTAGATCTTCCGCGCATCAGGTACGCTGGAGTACAGTTGGTGGAACTTACTGGGATGTGATTGTACATATCCACCAAGTCAGGCAACTTTATTGGCCACAGGTTCAGTTCCTCCACAGGCAAGGTCTTCAATAAATCGATTACCACTTGGTTCATCTTCTCACACATCCCGTTGGTTTGAGGATGGTACGGTGTGGTTCTGATCTTCTTACACCCGTACAGTTGACAGAATTCTTGGAACACTTCCGCTTCGAATGCAGGTCCCTGATCAGTCAGTACCTTCTCTGGGTAGCCATGGGGCCTACAAAAGTGCTGCTGGAAGGCCCAGGCGGCAGTCCTGGCCGTTAGATCCTTGACAGGTACAACCACCAAAAACCTGGAGTAGTGGTCCACGATGGTAAGGGCGTAGATATAGCCCGACCGGCTAGGTGTCAGCTTCACATGATCCAGCGCGACCAGTTCGAGCGGCCGTTTGGTGATGATAGGCCGCAGGGGAGCCCGTTGACTGTCACGGTCCTTCCTGCGCAGACTACATGGACCACACTCCCGACACCACTTCTCAATGGTTCTCTTCATGCCAATCCAATAGAACCTCCCTCGGAGGAGCCTTTCCAGCTTCCTCCATCCGAAGTGTCCGGCTCCATCATGGTAGGCTCCCAGAACCATGGGCGCATCTCGCCTTGGCACCACTATCTGCCACACCAATTCATAAGTACGTGGGTCGATGCTCCTCCTGCACAACTTACCATCATGGATAAACAGTTTGCTTCTCCCCTTCCACAGCTGTTGGGTCTCTTGTGGGTCATCTGGGCCAGGGTGCGACCCTGCCTGCGTCAAGAGCTCTTTCACCCGACGGACCGCGGGGTCACCATCCTGGGTTTCCGCCCACCCATGATGGGGCAGGGGATTCAGCGTGTCATCCGGTTGGTTCTTGTGCCTGTTCTTCACATGATGAGAGCTCTGAGTGGCTTTGGGGCGATGGAATGCAGGCAGCTCCACCTCTTCAAGTGCCTCCGGGTCTTCTCCCGCTTCTGGCAAATTGGGCATTCGGGACAAGGCATCGGCGTTGGCATTCTCGTGTCCTGCCCGGTACTTGATGGTGTAATCGTAGTTGGACAGCCGGGCCATCCATCGCTGCTCCAAAGCCCCGAGTTTGGCAGTATCCAGATGCGTTAGCGGATTGTTGTCCGTGAAGATGGTGAATTTCGCGGAGGCCAGGTAGTGTTTGAACCTCTCTGTCACTGCCCAGACAATGGCAAGGAATTCCAGCTTAAAGGAACTGTAGTTGTCAGGGTTCCTTTCCGTGGGACGGAGTTTCCTGCTGGCGTAAGCGATCACCCTTTCTTTGCCTTTCTGGACCTGAGACAGCACGGCTCCTAATCCCACATTGCTGGCATCTGTGTACAGCACAAACGGTTGGTCGTATTCGGTGTAAGCCAGTACCTCTTCTCCCGTCAGTGCCGACTTCAAACAGGTGAAGGATTCCTCCAGCTCCTTGTTCCAATCAAAGGGGGTGTTCCTCCCCTTGGTCTTCTTTGGTTGGCCCACCAACAGGTTTTGCAAGGGTGCGGCCTTCTTGGTGAAGTCCTTAATGAACCTTCGGTAATAGCCTACCAGCCCGAGGAACTGCCGGACTTCGTGGAGGTCACTGGGCTTTGGCCAGTCCTTGATCATTGTGACCTTGTCGGGGTCTGGGGCCACTCCTTCAGCGCTCACCACATGGCCCAGGTACTGCACTTTAGGTTTCAGCAGATGACACTTGGACGGTTTCACCTTTAAGCCGAAGTTGGACAGGGCTTCAAACACCTCGGCCAGGTGCTTCAGATGGTCTTCGTAGGTCTTAGAGAAGACAATGACATCATCCAAATACAGCAGCACAGTTTCAAAGTTCATGTGTCCTAGGCAGCACTCCATCATCCTCTGGAACGTCCCGGGAGCATTGCACAATCCGAAGGGCATGTAGTTGAACTCGCAGAGACCCATTGGTGTCGTGAAGGCTGTCTTCTCTTTGTCCGCCTCCGCTACAGGAACCTGCCAGTACCCACTGGTGAGATCTAAGGTAGAGAAGTAGTTAGCAGATTTTAAGGCAGCCAGAGACTCCTCGATCCTGGGCAGTGGGTATGCGTCCTTATGTGTAATGCGATTCAACTGCCTGTAATCAACACACATCCTCATGGTACCATCTTTCTTTTTAACAAGGACTAACGGAGCTGCCCAGGGGCTACAGCTGTCTCTCACCACCCCAGCCTCCTTCATTTCCCGCAGCATGTCCTTGGCACACTGGTAATGAGCTGGGGGTACAGGGCGATATCTCTCTTTTATGGGTCAGTGATCTCCCGTGGGGATGTGATGTTGGATCCCTTTCACCTGCCCAAAATCTAAGAGGTGTTTGCTGAATACCTGCTCGTACTCGTGTACCACCCTGTAGGCCCCCTGTTTTTGATGGGATGGGGTAGAGTCAGTGCCCACATGCAATTCCCGACACCAGTCTTTCGAGTGCTCTGCAGAACCTTTGTTCTCCGCCACGTTTGACGGGACCAAGGGTTCAGGTGTCTGTATCACACTATTATTAACAGTGAACAATTTGGCAAGTGTGGTATACTTGGTGAGGTGAACCTCTTCCTCCCCACAATTGAGGACACGTACGGGCACTCTCCCCTGGCGAACGTCGACCACCCCCCGGGCTGTCAGAATAGTAGGCCTATTGTCTGAATATACGGGTTCTACCAAGGCCTGGTAGTCCTTTCCCCTGAGGCCTATGGCTGCCCGACACCATATTAACATTTCACTCCTGGGGGGTATAACGATGGGGTTTGAATCACTCACAGTGACACGACCAATCTCACCACCAGTCAGCTCTACCTGCTGTCTCTGCATCAGAGCTCTGATTTCCTTCTGCAGGGCACGTTGCTCACTGTGGCCAGTGGTTTCTGCCACCTGTTGCAACAAAACAATAACTTCTGCAAGACAATTTTCTATAACATTAGTACCAAGAGTCATCATGGGATTACATTCTCGACGATCAATATCAACAATCACAATCCCTTGGGCTTTCAATTCCACCCGCCCCACCTTGATGGTGACCTCCTTATACCCCACTTGTGGCAACGGCTGACCATTACTGGCTATTATGGTGAAATCATCGTCAGGACCACGAGTAATATCAGTGTCCTCACAATACCGTTTATAAAGCACGTAAGGTATAGTCGTCACCTGAGAACCGGTGTCCAGCAAAGCGTTCAAGGGGATTCCATCAACCACTACAGGGAGAACTGGTCGTCCTCCAATATACTTGGTTCTCCAATGCTGCGGGCCTGACCGTCCTACTCCTGGGGGTTGGCCCTTTGCCCCAGGGGTTGCTCGTTTAAAGGACAGTACCTTGCAAGGTGGCCCACTTGGTGACAGCGGCGGCAGATGGGTCGTCCGTCCTGATGGAAGCGATCGCTGTCCCGGCCTCTGGTCGGTGGGGTCCTCTTCTGTCGCGTCCAGGGGACATCTTCTGGTCTGGAGGCTAGCTGGATCTTTTCCTTGGGGGCCTCCTGTAGGGACTGCACCGTCCGGGCTAGGGCAGCAACGCTCTTGGTCAGCTCCTGCATCTGAAGACGGAGTCCTGCAGGGGAGTCGTCCTCGAAGCTCTGGGCTTTGGCCTCCGCGGCAACTGGGGTTTCCGATGCCACCTCCTGGTGGTATGTGAGAGCGGGGCGCCTGGGTGGTACTGCGCGGCTGGGCTGTCGCTCCTGCAATGCCTGGATAGCTTTATCTTTGAATTGCGCAAAAGTCAAGTCTGGATTTTGCATGGCCAGGAAGTGCAATTGGCCCCGCTGGTGACTGCACAGGAGCCCCTCAATGAACCGCTCCTTCAGGAGTTTATCCTCATCCTGCATGCTGCCAGGGTCACTCTGCTTAATGGCCCGCATCGCCTCCTGGAGATTAAGGGCATAGTCCCGTAAGCTATCCTGCGGTCTCTGTTTGCATCCATAGAAAGTCAGTTTAATTTCTGTAGCAGTGCGAGTATCGAAGGTGGCTTTAAGCTTTGCAAAAATCTGCTGTGCAGTTCCCTTATCCTCGGCGGGCCAGGATTTCAATTCTCTCAGAGCCGCCCCAAAGAGTTGGCCAATTATCATATGAACCTTCTGTGGCTCTGTCAGGGGATAGAACTCGAGCAGGCTGCAGAGCCCTTCCTTAAAGTCAGTGAATGTATGCGACTCCCCAGAGTATCGTGGGAGCCAGGCCGCTCCGGGCAGGTACGGCATAGAGAAGGGCATTATGGCTTTTGTGTTAGCGGCAGCGTCCGACTGGCTGAGGGGAACAGCGGGTTCTGCGGCAACCGGTGGTGGTATTAGGGCCGCGGCTTCGCCCGCTGCGGGGACTGGAGCTGCCCCTGCGTCCGCGGCTGCGGCCGCCACCTCCTCTCCTCCCGACTCGGACATGGCTGTCCCTTCCTCCCACTAACCTGCTGGAGGTCGGAGTTCCTCTTCCGGGATTGGCGCCTTACCGCGCTTTCTGTTCCGCGCTTCTTTTGGCCGGTTCCGCCCATGAAGCTGAGGCTCCTCCCTCCGTGCGCGGCAATAGCGAGTTTTTGGCGGTAAATGGCAATACACAGTCCAAGCACAATAAATCACAGTTCCAAAGCACACATGACCTGATTCTTCAGGCTTAAGTAGATCCTGTTCGTGACGCCAAGATTGTGGCGCCCCCACTGCCGCAGGGCCGAGGGGTACCCGGTACCGGGCCTCTGAGTCTCTGCTCTGGGGTTGTCACGGTGGCTAGGCCCGGTCCGTGACCCTGCCGAGGGGCGCACAGAGAATGATGTGACGGATGTAGATGGTGCAGTGCAGTAAATAACGAGGACACCAGGTTACAGTCTCTTTACCTCTTTAGTGAAGGTTTTAGAGTCCTCAGTCCAGAGCGCTGTCAACAGGGCTGTCTGAGACCGGCCGGTCCAAAGGCACATCAGGAGTTCTCTTTACAGGTGGGAATCAGTGTCTACCTTCTAGCGCTGTGTGTTGTAGTCCTTCCCTGCTTAGCTCCCGGGGTAGTCCTCACAACTGCTTCTGTCTGTCCCTGATGTTCGTTCTCTCCGTCCCCCAGATCATATGGTAGGACGCACCCATATGACGGGGTAGGCCTGGAGTTCTTCTGGGACCCTAGAGTCGCCCCTCTCCCACAGCTGCCTCCGTTGTCTGCTTAGGTGTTAAGTGAGACAGCCAACCTTTAATTGGCTGTCCTGCCGTGGTTTGCAGTAGTACTTAAAGTCTCTTACTTGCTCGGCGTTCCGGCCACCGACTGTTTGCGCCTCAGAAGGATGTTGCCTCGGTCTAACAGCACGACTCCTTCTGGTCCTAATTCCTCTTTACTGTATTCCCGTTGTGCACTGGTTAGTTCTGCTCTGAGGAGTCTGCCAGGATCCCATCCCTGACAGGTCCTCTCACCAGCTCTTCCCAGCTAATTCCCCCTGTCTTCCTGTCCAACCCCCAGTTTTACCAGAGTGTGAGGAGTGGCCTACTAGATAGGACCACCCCCCCCTGGTGGCCGGAGTGTGAAGTGTAGTGAGGTGTTACCTGATCAGAGAAACTCCTTTAGTGCAATCAGACGTACCATAGCTCCCCATAGTGGCGGAGCCACAGTACTGCAACGACCAGGACTCTGGGGCGCTGCAAGCGCTCCACAGAATCATCATAAGGGAGTACATGGCCAAAATCATGTTGTTGGCATAGTTCTTATGCTTGTATCACCACCAATCTGTACATGTATGGTGCTGGTCCTTAAAATGTGTCATTTTCTAAAACTTTTATTATGTTATAGTCACATTCTGAAGTTTTCATTGGTGGTATGTGGATCGCCCCCCAAGGGCCGTGAGGTACTCGGTATCAGGACCTGCTCTTCACAGGGGGATGTCACGGTGGTTGACCCAGTCCGTGGCCCTGGGACTTCCGTATAAAAGGAAAAGGTCTTTAAAGGGGGAAATGTTCGTGACGCCACCTGTGGTATTCGGTCAGGGTGACCGACGCTGCTTTAGGGGTCTGCTGGGGTGATGTTATGGCAGTTAGATGGTATACCTTCCCACAGGTGAAGTATGTCCCCAGGGCTTCCCGGTGTGTAGATGGTGGTATTGTGAGAGGTGCAGAGAAGAACGAGGACACAAGGTTGCAGTCTCTTTACCTTTACTGCAGGCTTCAGCGTCCACAGTCCAGGGCACCAGATCACAGGGCAGGTAGAGTCCGGCCGGTCTGGAGGCAAGTACAGAGTTCCCTTATCCAGGTGGAAATCAGTAGGCTTCCTTTGCGCTGCGGTGATGTAGTCCCTTACTGCCTATGGCTTCACCTAAGGGTCTCACAGATGCGATGTTTCACTCTCTCTGTCCCCCGTATAGGATAGGACAATACCTGTATGACTGGTGACTTGAGCCTGTTTATAGGGTCTCTTAGATAACCCGGCTCTATAGGTGTCATTGTGCCTCCTAGGTGTAGGTGCAGACAGGTAACCTGCAATTAGCTGTCCTGCCGGTCTCTGAAATAAGGCGTAGAGATCATTACTCCCTCGGTGTTCCGGCTACCGGGATTTGCACCTCAGAAGGAGACAGCTTGAGCGGGGCTGGTCCCCTTCTGGTATTCTCTCCTTTGCTCTGACTTCCTTCACGCTCGCTGCAATACAGTTCTGCCTTTCAATGTCTCTTTCTGGGAGCTGCAGCTCTGAGGGCATGCACAGCTCTATTAACCCTCCATCCTCCTCAGACTCTGGTCTGGATCCAACAGAACTCCTATCTGGAGCTCTGCCAGGAACTGAACTCCTGTCTGGAACTAACTAACTTTCCCTACAAACTACCAGTTTTATATATATGGGGAGTGACCTAATAAATAGGAGCAGAAGCTCCCCCTGGTGGCCTGGAGTGTGAAATGTGTTGCATGTTTGTGATACCTGGATGCAGTTATCCTTCATTGCCTCCAAACGTAGCATCACTCTCCCCGAGAAGAAAGCAACACCACTGTGATGACCAGGACTCTGGGGCACCGCATATCGATGAGCGAATCAATTTATAATACATCGAATTAGTCACAACGTTCCTCAAAGTTTTTGTGATTTGATTTGCACCCATCTAGCAAAATGATAACCCTACAGCTATCATATTGCTGGATTCTTTATAAGGTCAAAAAGGGGCTAAAAATGAATAAAGAACTGTTCTCACCTATCCTAGCCTTGTCCCTCAACTGTCCTGCCTTTGCCTCTCCCCCTACAGTTCCCGTCTTGCTTCGGATCGAACTTGGGTTTACTCTTCGGTTCGATCTCCAGTTTGGTCTTATGTTTCGTCTTCTCTTTGGTTTTCAGTCTGAATCTTCTGGTGATGACTAAGCATCACATGGTCACTTGGGGAGTGAAGCACGTCAATATTTGGAAGAAAAGGAGACAAAAAAATAAAGCCCAAAATTACAAATTTAATGTAACGAGAAGGGAATAATTGGCAGCAGAATGATGGCAGAATTGTGGGTATAATCATCATGCAGGACAAGAAGCGACCAACGCCAAACACACAATACAAAAACGACAACAAAAATATAGAGCAGATTATAGTTGTCAGACATTTATCTTGTTTGTTATAAATGTTTTATTCCGATTGCCTCCATCTGCCTCCTGTTCTTCCTCCGGAAAGTTCTATCTTTTCTCATTTTATTCCAAGATCAAGGTATTAAACAAAGTCTCACCATTATTGACGCTAATGTGCCTGATCTCGGAGCCTCAATATTTCTCAGATATTTTTAATATCATAGTGAATCCAAAATATAACTTGGATTTGTGTTTTATTTCTCCGCTGGTAGAAAGTGAAATGTCATTTCCCATCTGTTGTTTGAACTTTTCTCGCACAAATCACTTGCTGCTTCTTCATAGCAAAACTTTATATTTTGTTTTAGTTATTTTAAACGCATTAAACATTCCCCAAGGTATTTCTAATGGAGATATATATGTGTGTATATATATATAGATATCTATATATATATGTATATATATATATATAGTATAAGGTATAAAACCCCTATTTTACCTCTGTTGTACTTGTTGCAGACATAACACCCAGACGACTCTCTGCAATTTTATTGAACCAATTTTTGGATCACTAGAAATTCCTACGGTGCGCAGGACTATGGGCTATTCCCATCTCAAAAGATTTTGGCATATTGCTAAGATCCGCCATTACTTTTTGATCAATGTAGGTTGAGTTGCCAGGAACCCCACTGACCCTAAAATTAACTTTACCTCTTCCTGAGCGGGTAATTGTCCATTTTTGCAATTTGACGTTGCAGTAAATTCGATTACGGCGATACCAAACTTGTATAGTTTTTTTTTTCATTTGAAGGGAAGCTGTCAGCAGGTTTGTGCACAGTAACCTACAGGCAGTGTCAGGTCGGTGCCGTTATACTGATTACAATGATACCTGGTGATGAAATCCGTCTTGTGGTTCTTTATTTGTAATTTTCAGTTAATGATATGCCCGTACTCCGGGGCGGCCTGTAGGTGGGGCGGTGGCGGGGTCTTCATGTGGTGCTCTGCTTAGATATTTATCCGTATGGCTTATGACAGGTCACTGATCCGTCACTGACCTGCCCCCTAGTTTACATTACGAATATAATATGGTTTGAAAAAAAATCACATTCAGCATGCAGGCACCGATGGCGGCACTTCCACTGTAGCATGATCGCATCTATAATATCCATTTAATTATTTAATTTAGTGATATAAATTTCTTTAGAAAAAAATTATTTCTCAAAATGGCACCGGACGCGCCTGTACAGTAGCATCTATCGGCGATCTGATAAACAGTACTGCGCAGGCGCCATCTTGGTGGAGGCAAATTTTTCCTTTTCCTCTAGCAAAATGGCACTATATATATATATATATATATATATATATATATATATATATATATATACTGTATATATATATATGTATATGTATATATATATGGCCTTAGTCGAAATATTATTTGTCCTTTGCACGGTACGTGGTATTATTGGTAATATTGGTCTTGGTATAGTGAGTTTTATTTAGTAACAGGATGGTGGTGATACTTGATATTTGGTAACTGCATATCTGCATTTACATTAATTTTATTGAGTTTCCCAGTATTTGACCTATTATTATAAGTACCAGTGTAGAACCAGAAATTATTGGGTCCATTGGCAGAGATCTATCTGTGAGCCATCAAATAGATCTACAGAACATGTGCTTTTGTACTTTAAATTTCAATATAAAGTGTGTTATTAATGACATTCATGCTAATATCGTGGATTCCGGTTTATTATTACATACCAAGTCGCAAATACGCATTTGCCTAATTCAGCAATGTTCTTTATTTAAAGTAATTATATAAAATTCTGAGTCTGATCCTTCTTAGAAAATGGATTTGTAATGTTGTATGATGGAAGAATAACCTTTTTGATATTTTTTCAAGGCGATAATAAAAGAAGAAATCAGATTTTGGTCAGATTTGATCCTTTGAATCACAAAGCAGGTGGTATGAAAAGGTTATTGCCACCGCCAAGGCGCGTCCAGAATGTGAAGTTTTACCGCATGCGAGTTCAAAACACTCAGACACAATCATCTTCCTTGAACGCTGTAATGCCGGGCCACGGAGTTCAAGTGCGAGCATTGTTTTAACATTTGTCATTCTCGAGCTGGTCCCTAAATTAATAAGAATGCCGGGCTGCTCGCCATTAATCTCAATCTGTGCTCCACGTTCCTGCACATTCTCTCCCACAGTGAAGATGTCCTATTTATCATACAATAAGGTGTCACCCTGCGTGCTCATTTCTATGCTACGTGCGATGCTCCAATTTTTCTTCTGTGTTCTGTGACTTGTCTGGATTTAACCTAAAATATAAAATATAAAACTTGTAAAAAAAAAACATAATGAGAAAAGACGAAGATTTTACCGCTCTTAGTTTTCTCTTTGCAGCTTGGTGCCAATTCACAGACTAGAAATTAGAAAATTTAACAGATCGCAATTTCTTAAAGAGTTACTAAATATATGTATTTACGGATCAGCACTTGCAAAGTCTTGAATCTTTGTAATTTACTTCATTACTTTATTTTGCTTGCTTCTGTCATTAACTCTAAGGCCGGCTTCACACTGGCGAGTTTTACGGACGTAAGAGCGCAGAAACTACGTCCGTAAAACTCGCAAAATAAACGGCACAATTATTCTCAATGGGGCAGCTCCTATCAGCCGTATATTATGGTTCAGTATTATACGGCTTTCTACGGCCGTACAAAATCGCAGCATGCTGCGTTTGTCAGCGTATTGCGCAAAAAAATCGCCAATGAAAGTCTATGGGGGCGAGAAAAATACGGATTCCACACGGACCAGCAGTGTGACTTGCGAGAAATACGCAGCGGTGTTAGTGAAAAGTTGGTAATTCAATTGCCGGCTTTTCATTTCTCCTGCCTAAACCCGACAGGATATGAGACATGATTACATACAGTAAACCATCTCATATCCCCTTTTTTTTGCATATTCCACACTACTAATGTTAGTAGTGCGTATGTGCGAAATTTCAGCACTGTAGCTGCTAAAATAAAGGGTTAAATGGCGGAAAAAATTGGCGTGGGCTCCCGCGCAATTTTCTCCGCCAGAGTGGTAAAGCCAGTGACTGAGGGCAGATATTAATAGCCAGGAGAGGGTCCATGGTTATTGGCCCCCCCGTGGCTAAAAACATCTGCCCCCAGCCACCCCAGAAAAGGCACATCTGGAAGATGCACCTATTCTGGCACTTGGCCACTCTCTTCCCACTCCCGTGTAGCGGTGGGATATGGGGTAATGAAGGGTTAATGCCACCTTGCTATTGTAATATGACATTAAGCCAGATTAATAATGGAGAGGCGTCAATTATGACACCTATCCATTATTAATCCAATTGTTTGAAAGGGTTAAAAAACACACACACACATGATTTAAAAGTATTTTAATGAAATAAACACAGCGGTTGTTTTAATATTTTATTGCTCTCTCAATCCATTTGCAGACCCTCGCTTGGCAAAACAATAAACACACAATATACATACCTTCTGCTGACCCGTCACGTCCCACGAGGTAATCCATCTGAAGGGGTTAAAATAATTTACAAGCAGGAGCCCTGCAAATGCAGCTGTGCTCGTGCTTGTAATTCCCCGGCGAATGAAGGAAATGTAGGTCATTGACCTACATTTCCTTCAGTCGCGGTGATGCGCCCCTGCTGGATGTTCTCATGAACTGCACCTGGGAACTTTTTCCCACGCTCCAGGTCATATGAGGACATCCACCAGGGGGCGCATCACCGCGACTGAAGGAAATGTAGGTCAATGACCTACATTTCCTTCATTCGCCGGGGAATTACAAGCACGAGCACAGCTGCATTTGCAGGGCTCCTGCTTGTAAATTATTTTAACCCCTTCAGATGGATTACCTCGTGGGACGTGACGGGTCAGCAGAAGGTATGTATATTGTGCGTTTATTGTTTTGCCAAGCGAGGGTCTGCAAATGGATTGAGAGAGCAATAAAATATTAAAACAACCGCTGTGTTTATTTCATTAAAATACTTTTAAATCATGTGTGTGTGTGTGTGTTTTTTAACCCTTTCAAACAATTGGATTAATAATGGATAGGTGTCATAATTGACGCCTCTCCATTATTAATCTGGCTTAATGTCATCTTACAATAGCAAGGTGGCATTAACCCTTCATTACCCCATATCCCACCGCTACACGGGAGTGGGAAGAGAGTGGCCAAGTGCCAGAATAGGCGCATCTTACAGATGTGCCTTTTCTGGGGTGGCCGGGGGCAGATGTTTTTAGCGACGGGGGGGGCCAATAACCATGGACCCTCTCCTGGCTATTAATATCTGCCGTCAGTCACTGGCTTAACCACTCTGGCGGAGAAAATTGCGCGGGAGCCCACGCCAATTTTTTCCGCCATTTAACCCTTTATTTTAGCAGCTACAGCGCTGAAATTTTGTACATACACACTACTAACATTAGTAGTGTGGAATATGCAAAAAAAAATGGGATATGAGATGGTTTACTGTATGTAATCATGTCTCATTTCATGTCGGGTTTGGGAAGGAGAAATGAAAAGCCGGCAATTGAATTACCGGCTTTTCACAGATATCGCGCTGAAGTAAATATAAATACAGACTATATATATATATGTGTCTCAATGGCATATATATATATATATATATATATATATATATATATATATATATATATATATATATACTGTATATATGTTTTACCGAACATTTGAGCACATAAATCCATTAGATGTCGGTTTTGCAAGCCTGCGAGAAAATCTCGCAGTACGGATGCCATACGGATTACATACGGAGGATGCCATGCGCAAAATACGCTGACACACCCTGCCTACGGATGACATACGGATCACTATTTTGGGAACATTTCTCCGTATTACGGCCGTATTACGGCCGTAAAATACGGACCGTATTGTCTTACGCCGAGTGTGACGCCGGCCTAAGTCTGGTTCATTCTGTCTTAGTAGCTGATTTGACCTGGAGGTCTAGTAAAGATCTGTACTCTACGCTCATCTGCTCCCATTCCCCATGCTCAGACGCTATTTTCCGTTGATTATTGGGACGGAAATTGGAGAAAATAACTTTCCAGGCTCGTGCACGCGGCTGATTTTCTCGGACGAACGTTATATGTGGTTTTCATGCATAGCGCTCATACCTAAGATACTCTATGGATTGGGCGCATTACTGATTTTTTTCCTTGGACCGAGTGGTCAGTGTAAAAAATTTGAGACGTCCAATTTTGATCCGAGTGTTGGATCGAAATCAGCAACGCAAAAAAAAAAAAAAATCGGACCACACTTGGATGACATCTGAGTGCGGTCTGATCTTCATCGACTGACAGAATGGAGAAACTTTTTTTTTTCTTCACGTCTGAGAAAAACTGAATCCACTCTGATCAAAGTCTGATCGGAGTAATCAGACCGTTCTTCTCGGATGTGGTGAAAACAGTCGTGTGACCCTACCCTCGGAGTACAGATCTTTGCTAGGTCTGTAAATCAAATTTACTACAAAGATAAAATGCACCAGGCTGACAAACCAACAATCTCAGCACGATATTTAAAGACAGAAGGAAGCAAAATAAGATCATGGAGTTTATTACAAAGATTCATGACTTTACAAAGGCTGATTAATAAATTTAAAATATATACTCTTTAATATTATGCTTACTGCAGATTGGTACAAACTATGGCTGAGTGACTAATCAAGTAATTAAATTAAAGAGGTTGCCCACTTCTTTAACGTTGATGACCTATCATTAGGATAGGTCATCAATGTCTGATTGGTGGGAGTGTGATGCGCTGCTCCCGGTGCCGGTGGCTGCGAAACTGCTCAGTTATGGATCTGTCTGTCTACTGATAGTGGCCACAGCTGGGTTTACTATTCAAATCAATAGTGGGCAGATGTGTAGTACTCAACGGTGACTGCTATCAGTAGACGGAGCAGCTCCGTAACTGAGCCCTTCCGGCAGTAGCCGGCACCAAGAACAGCTGATGACCCATGGGTGCTGAGAGTTGCACCCCCCACTGATCAGGCATTGATGACCTATGCTAAGGATAGCTTATCAATGGTAAGGTAGTGGACAACCTCTTTAATTCTCCTTTTTAGTTAAAGAGTGCCTGCCAGCCCTAAATTTCATTGCAAACTAAATACAAATATTTATAGGGGACTTAGCCCCCATAAAAATCATACATTTTGTTTGTTTACAGCTTACTTCTTTGTCCAGAAAATTAAAAATAAATTCCAAGTTAAGCTACTGGGTGCACCCTTGGGGTGGCCCAATGCCTCACTGCCCTGTTCCACCCCCCTCCTATTTGCATTCTTATACCTCCCTTTCTTCTGATTGACATCATTTGTATTGCCTGAGCGAGGGCTGTTAGAAATTAAAAGTGCACTGATTGAATGTGCGCTTACACATAGTCCTTTGTCTTGTCTCCTGACATCGTTGATTGCACGGCAGAGCAACATCAGGAGAGAGGATTTTGTGTGAGCGTGCACTCATATGAACAGGCTTTCAATTACAAATAGTACTGACTTGTGCAATATAAATTGTAGGAGTTCACTCTCTCTGGTAGGCATTAGGCATTAGGTCTTAGGTAGCGCTAACACAGGTAATGCAGTTTTGGTACAAACATGTGCAGTTTTTATTGCTTTCCACCGGTTGCACATCACCAAAACAAACTTTCCCATGCGCTAATGGAGCGCCCCCACTGCCGCAGGGCCGAGGGGTACCCGGTACCGGGCCTCTCTGTCCCGGTTCTGGGAGTGTCACGGTGGCTAGACCCGGTCCGTGACCCTGCTGAGGGGCGTCCAGTGAAAGTTGAGAATGTTGTGGTGTGGTGCAGGTCGCGATGAATAACGAGGACACCAGGTTGCAGTCTCTTTACCTCTTTACTGTAGGCTTCAGGATCCTCAATCCGGAATATGGTTAACAGGGCTGTCTGAGACCGGCCGGTCCGAAGGCACAACAGGAGTTCCCTTAACAGGTGGGAATCAGTGTCTACCTTCTAGCGCTGGGTGTTGTAGTTCTTCCCTGCTGAGCACCCCAGGATAGTCCTCACAACTGATTCTGTCTGTCTCTGATGTTCGTTCTCTCCGTCCCCCAGATGATATGGTTAGGACGCACCCGTATGACGGGGTAGGCCTGGAGTTCTTCCGGGACCCTAGAGTCGCCCCTCTCCCACAGCTGCCTCCGTTGTCTGCTTAGGTGTTTAAGTGAGACAGCCAACCTATAGTTGGCTGCCCTGCTGTGGTTTGAAGTAATGCTTAGAGTCTCTTACTTGCTCGGCGTTCCGGACACCGACTGTTTGCGCCTCAGAAGGATGTTGCCTCGATCTTACAGCATGACTCCTTCTGGTCCTATCGCCTCTTTGCTGTATTCCCATTTCTTACTTTTTGTCCTCTCTTAAGAATCTGCCAGGATCCCATCCCTGACAGGTCCTCTCTCTAGCTCTTCCCTGTTACTACTCCCTGTCTTCCTGTCCAACCCCCAGTTTTACCAGAGTGTGAGGAGTGGCCTACTAGATAGAACCTCTCGCCCTGGTGGCCGGAGTGTGAAGTGTAGTGTGTGTGATACCTGGTCAGGTGAACTCCTTTAGTGCAATCAGACGTAACATCACTCCCCTTAGTGGCAGAGCGACATTACTGCAACGACCAGGACTCTGGGGCGCTGCACTAAATAAACAGAACAAACCCTGGCTACTCACACATGGCTGAGCTAGCCGCAGCGGCCTGTGCAGACTCTTTTCAGAGAGGAATTCTGGCCTGTCTCTCTCTTCAGCTCCAAGACACATCCAGTCTGGTCAGCGTCCCTGAGCTGATTGACCAGAACAGCTAGCTTAGTTATTTGCAGGGCCAGCCAGGTGGTCTAATCAGAACCTGAGGAGTTAGGATTTAACTCTAGCCTAGCTGGCTTTGCTACAAAGTGTTGTCAATCAGAAAAGAAGGGGGCAGTGGTCTGGAAATAAATGAAGTGCTAGGACACACCGCGGTTGCACCAACCATCTGAATTTGCATTTTGAAATAAATATGATTTCAAGGACACAAAATTAGGTTGCAAATAAACTTAAAGTATGTGTTTTTATAAGGACAAAGTCCAGTATCAGGATTTGCAATGCAATTTAGGTCTGCCAGCAGGGGTGCAACAACCATGGTCATAGAGGTTGCGACCATGACCAGGCCCGTGTGGGTGGGGCCCACAGATTCCAGCAGAAACTTCAACGAAATATGTGTCCTCGGCAGAACAGGGACATATACCAGGATAGGGCCCAGGATAAGGAGGGGGCCCAGTCCAAATCTTTCACCGGGACCCATCGGACTCTAGTTATGACACTGGCTGCCAGACTCCCTTTAAGCACAATTCTGAATTTGGTCGGGGTCGTGAAACTCACGTTCAGCTCATTTCTATGCACGTGCTTGACTGCCAAAGTGTAGACCATTATAAGGCAGAGCAGCAGGGGACGGTGTGTCAGGCTGTAGAAGCCATGATTCTGTAAGAGCCAGCAGGTTGAGATAGTTTAAAAGGAATAAGTCATGAAGTCATGAATATACAGAGGTTTGCTGCGCTTTCCCTGAGAGCTCCAGAGCCCCAAGTTACGTATACAGGACAAGACCTACGCAATGAATATTAATTCAATCGTAGTCTTTACACCAGACTCTGTGTAGCAAAAAGTGGAAATGTTTTTTTTGCATTGTGGAAAATAATTCATCCTGACAATAAGGGTGCAGCCAGACGGCCATATAAATGGGATCGGGATCAGATAGTAATGCTTGGACTGGTTAATTCGATCTCCTGGTCTGTAAGGCGAATAAATGTGGAGTAAAAGCAACCAGCCTACGAGTCGGCATGGAAGTTAGAAACATGTATGAGCAAGGGAATAGGGTAAGCAACAGGGAGCACCCCTTGCACCTTACAGTATTCTTAAGGCCTCATTTCAATGTCCGATGTTCTACTTGTGGTAGTCTCTGGGGTTGTGCACATGTTCATGAATTTTCACGGACAAGCGGTCCACTGTAAATTGTGCAGATATGTCCGATTTTGATCCCAGGGTCAATGAGTCTATGCCTAGGGTAAAGTCTATGGATCATTGAAAAAACTCGGAATTTAGATTTTTACAGACTTTCAAAAAGGAGAAGGTGGAGAAACTTTTTTTTCTCCACATATGAGAAAAACTAATGGCATTTGATTGATCCAAACTTTGAGCAAAGTCTGATCAAAATAATCAGTTTTATTCTTCTCGTACGTGAGACTTCTGATGGAGGCCTTACGCTTATTAGGTAGATTTACTCGTTAATATTTACAACCAGTACAAACGTTAAAAATGTAAGAGAAAGTTCAGACAAAGAAGAAAAAAACTCTGCAAAAAAATGTTTATGGACACAAAATATATGTAAATCCTCAACCCCTAAAAATGCAAAAACAATGTCATAAAAAAAAGTTATTGCTCTATCAATGCAGTAAAGCAAAAAACTATGCATCCTGAAAGCTAAATGTCAGCATGTAATATAGGTTTATTTATTTTTTAATTATTGATATTTAATTGAAAATCAATTGTGACATTTAAAGCCCTCATTTTTCTTCCATAAATCAATTTAATGGTAAAATCCTTCCTCCAAAGTCTTTACACTGAGGGATGAGGCCACAGCTACACTGCTCAGTACTGCTGTATGACGTCCTCCATGCAGGGTCTTCTCATGTCTCTGTGTGTTGAGTATGGGGGATATTGCAGCCCACAGTTTGGAGTTAAGCTTAGGGAAAACTGCCGCTTTAACTTATTGGACCTAGTCAAACAATTGGAAAATTTATATAATAATGCAATTAAAATCTCTAATAACTGAATGCCTGTGTCGACAGAACACTCTAAATTCCGAAAGCCTACAAAATAAATATATGACTGTCATGTGGATATTTGTTTCTTTTTCTAATGCCACAATATCTACAGTAATATATTCTAATTACTTTTTAATGTGGTAACATGACAAAAAATGTATTAAAACATTAAAAAGTACATATCAGAGAAAAAGCAGATATTGCCAATAAGAGGATCCCCGATGACAATATTTGGAACAAATCTGCATTATTTATCAGGAAAGGAACGGATATTTAGAAGCGTCGACCATTACTGCTCCAGTGAAATAGTTGTCAAACAATGATGAGAGCACCTTGTGTAGAAAGTAAATCCATCAGGATTAAATGTTTTGCAAATGTTCATTCAGCGACTCATTTGCATGTATCACACATACATTTCTGAATAACGATAACACATCTGTCGGTGATGCGCTCAACGTGAAGCTTGCACTTACTTTTTACAAACTCACCATAAGTGCACTGGGCAAAAAAGCAGATACTAGTTTATATCAATAAAATAATTGGGGTATAATATGGGGTATTTCTGTTTTCTGTATGGCTGAGAAAAGTGTTCACTGTTCAGGAATTTTAGGAACTCACTGGATAGAGAGGCAAACGCACCACCACCCTACCTTCCATTCCCCATGGTGGAAGCCAGGACTGTGGTGAATTCCGTTCTCGAACTCCCTCCTGTGGTCATGAATTGTACTTCGGCGAGTTCTGTCCGTGGACTCCCTCTGGTGGCTGTGAGTGGAGCTGCTGGTTCTGAGATTCCTTCCTCAGCTGCCCTCGTTTATGGCTAGGCTGGCTTCTCTATTTAACTCCACTCAGATCGTTACTTCATGCCAGCTGTCAATGTCTTAGTACTGGTTCAGATCTCTCCTGGATCTTTCTGATGACCTGTCTACTCCAGCAGAAGCTAAGTCCCTGCTAGTTATTTTGTTGTTCATTGTTTTCTTGTCCAGCTTGCTATCATGAAATTGCCTTGCTAGCTGGAAGCTCTGGGATGCAGAGTGGCACCTCCGCACCGTGAGTCGGTGCGGGGGGCTTTTTGCACACTCTGCGTGGTATTTTGTATTTTTTTGTGCTGACCGCAAAGATACCTTTTCTATCCTCTGTCTGTTTAGTGAAGTCTGGCCTCCTTTGCTAAAACCTGTTTCATTCCTGTGTTTGTGACTTCCATCTTAACTCACAGTCAATATTTGTGGGGGGCTGCCTTTTCCTTTGGGGAATTTCTCTGAGGCAAGGAAAGGCTTTATTTCCTATCTTTAGGGGTAGTTAGCACTTAGGCTGTGAAGAGGCGTCTAGGCAGAGTTAGGTACGCTCCACGGCTATTTCTAGTGTGTGTGATAGGATTAGGGTTTGCGGTCAGCAGAGCTCCCACTTCCCAGAGCTTGTCCTGTTCTACAGTTTTACCATCAGGTCATTCCGGGTGCTCCTAACCACCAGGTCCATAACACAGGACCCCATTCTCCTAGAACATGATGACTCCCAGAGCTGTGATCTTCAGATCTATCAGACATTAATTGCTGAACTCATGGATTTGCCACAAATAATCGAGATAGGAATACCCCATGAGTGTATCCACTATTGAAAACCATTTTGCTGTCCAGCATTGGTGGAATTTTTGGCAAGCATTACAGCTTACCAATCTCTATCAGTGTATAATATACACTGTTAGGATTCAGCTCCTCTTTCCAGTTTCATTGGTCATCATTTGACCTTCAGTATGCGATTTGCAAACTTGGAAATCATGTACCAACTAGATTCTCATCTGCTCTTAAGGCTTCATTCACACGTCCTTGTTTAAACATGTACGTGAAAAAATGGTACCAGTATCATCCACGTATCCATTTTTATCATCAGTGTGTTATCCGTGAGTCGGTTTTTATCATTTGTGTTTTTCACCAATGGATGAAGAAAGAAAGAAATTACAAAGCTTATCCTATATTTTTCAAAGCTAAACATGAACGGCACACAGACGGTACACGGATGGCACATGAATTGTACACAGGTGCCATTCGCGTTCTTACATGTTTTTCATGGACCCATTGACTTGTTTTAGCCACTGTAATAAGTGCTTCCGGAAAAAGAAAACATGGATACATCCCGTACTGAAAACACGGACATCCAGTCGGCACGTGATCCGAAGTATGCCAAATGTAACTGGTAATCGGAGCTGAATTCTAACAGTGTCTATATTACACAATGTTAGGATTTACAAGCTGATAAAAAAATTCCCTGATGCTGCAGCCCAACTCCTATTCAAGTGAATAAGAGCAGAGCTAAAGTTGTGCAGAACAGATACTAAACAATTTTTGGAGCTGTTTAGTCCCGGTTTCATAAACTAAACAGTATCGGCGTAAATACATGTAACATCTAACACATGTAAACACATCAGGCTGCCGATCAGTGGAGGTGCCAGAGGTCGGACCTGCCCCTACCTGATGTTGATCTGACCTATCACATGGAGAGTAGTTAATGACCTCATTAATACTTTTTCATCTTACTTCCTTTTCACAATTTTTAGATTAGTTACAAATCTGTGAATAGATTGCAAATTGAGCACATTGACTACCAAATTGATTTGACGACTGGAAGAACCAGGATCGTAATTATAAAGTTGCAAGGTCCATGTGCAACATAAGAAGGCACCAGCATTATAAAAGAGTGGTGGAAACTGCCAGAAGAATAGACCAGTCATATATTTTAGCCGCTTCATGGTTTTCGAAGCCTGAAGTGGTTAAAAGAAAAGAAAAAAAAGAAACAAGATATCACAGCAACATCACTTTGACATTGCTGTGCATATGTTCATTCTTATTAACTTTCTTTTAGCACTGTTTAGGGTGAGTTCTAGGTGGAATCCCCCCAAAAAAGGCATCCTGTACACAAGCCCTTAGGAATTACAAGTTGTTCCAAACATATACAATTTCCATTGTATTGTGACAAAGGATGATTTATGAGTTCATCTTGATAAAAGATTGGATAACCGAGACACTTAATTGAAATCCACTTTGTTAAATGTTCTTCACAGAATAAATTCTCCCACTAATGATGGTGATGATCACATATTTAGGTCTGCATGAAATAAATTAACATTAATCACCATTTATTACAGAACAGGGTTTTGCTGACTTGGAGCATGTGCATCCATGTTTTTGAAAAAAAAAAAAAATTTTTAGCATAATAAAAATGTAAAAATCTATACACACCATGGCCATTTTATATTTTTTTCATTTTCGCTTTTTCCTTACCTTCTTCCAAGAGCCATAAGTTTTTTATTTTTCCATCAATATGGCCCTATGATGCCTTGCTTTTCGAGGGACAAGGTGTATTTAGAAATGGCACCATTCATTCTACCACACAGTGTACTGAAAATCAGGAAAAAAATTCTAAGTGCATTAAAATTGCAAAAAAAAGTGCAATTTCACAATTCTTGGGAACTTTTTTATTTACCATGTTCACTATATGGTAAATTTGACCTCGCAATATGATTCTGCATGGTGATACGATTACACAGATACTAAACATGTACAGTTTATTTTTCAATTTCAGTGGTGAGAAAAATTAAGAAATTTGTAAGAAAAAAATGATTGCTTTTATTGCCATTTTCCGAGACTAGTATTTTCATTTTTCGGAAGCTGGGGATTTGTGAGGACTTATTTTTGTGCCATGATACTTTTACTGATACTATTGTATGATAGTTATTATGTTTTGATCGCTTCTTATTGCATTTTCTTAACACCTTAACATGTAGTGGCAGCCAAAAAATTGTAATTCTGGGGTTTTGATCATTTTTTTTCATTTTGGATGTTTACTAATTAAAGTAATATACTTCATATTTTCATAGATCTGACATTTACGTATGCAGTGATACCAAATATACAGTGTGTAGAATTATTAGGCAAGTTGTATTTTGATCACATGATACTTTTTATACATGTTGTCCTACTCCAAGCTGTTCAGGCTTGAGAGCCAACTACCAATTAAGTAAATCAGGGGATGTGCATCTCTGTAATGAGGAGGGGTGTTCTCTAATGACATCAAAACCCTATATAAGGTGTGCTTAATTATTAGGCAACTTCCTTTCCTTTGGCAAAATGGGTCAGAAGAGAGATTTGACGGGCTCTGAAAAGTCCAAAATTGTGAGGTGTCTTGCAGAGGGATGCAGCAGTCTTGAAACTGCCAAACTTTTGAAGCGTGCTCACCGAACAATCAAGCATTTCATGGCAAATAGCCAACAGGGTCGCGAGAAGCGTGTTGGGCAAAAAAGGCCCAAAATAACTGCCCATGAATTGAGGAAAATCAAGCGTGAAGCTGCCAAGATGCCATTTGCCACCAGTTTTGCCATATTTCAGAGCTGCAACGTTACTGGAGTAACAAAAAGCACAAGGTGTGCGATACTCAGGGACATGGCCAAGGTAAGGAAGGCTGAAAAACGACCACATTTGAACAAGAAACATAAGATAAAACGTCAAGACTGGGCCAAGAAATATCTTAAGACTGACTTTTCAAAGGTTTTATGGACTGATGAAATGAGAGTGACTCTTGATGGGCCAGATGGATGGGCCAGAGGCTGGATCAGTAAAAGGTAGAGAGCTCCACTCCGACTCAGACGCCAGCAAGGTGGAGGTGGGGTACCGGTATGTGCTGGTATCATCAAAGATGAACTTGTGGGACCTTTTCGGGCTGAGGATGGAGTGAAGCTCAACTTCCAGACCAACTGCCAGTTTCTGGAAGACAACTTCTTCAAGCTGACGACACCCAGTTATACACTTCTTCTCCTGTTATCACGCCGACCTTTTTAGAAAACACCAGTGATTGTCTTACCGCTGTTTCAAACATCATGTCCTCCCTCTATCTAAAACTGAACCTGTCGAAAACTGAGCTCCTCGTGTTTTCTCCCTCTACTAACCTACCTTTCCCTGACATTGCCATCTCCGTGTGTGGTTCCACCATTACTCCAAAGCAACATGCCCGCTGCCTTGGGGTCATACTTGACTCCGAGCTTTAATTCACCCCCCACATCCAATCACTGGCTCGCTCTTCTTATCTGCATCTCAAAAACATTTCTAGAATTCGCCCTTTTCTTACTTTCGACATTGCAAAAACTCTTACTGTTTCACTTATTCATTCTCGTCTGGACTATTGTAACTCTCTACTAATCGGCCTCCCTCTTACCAAACTCTCCCCACTCCAATCTGTCCTGAATGCTGCTGCCAGGATTATATTCCTCACCAACCGTTACACCGATGCTTCTACCTTGTGCCAGTCATTACACTGGCTACCCATTCACTCCAGAATCCGCTACAAATCTACTACCCTGATCCACAAAGCACTCCATGTCTCAGCACCACCCTACGTTTCCTCTCTGGTCTCAGTCTACCAACCTACCCGTGCCCTCCGCTCCGCAAATGACCTCAGGTTAGCATCCTCAATAATCAGAACCTCCCACTCCCGTCTCCAAGACTTTACACGTGCTGCGCCGACTCTTTGGAATGCTCTACCTAGGTTAATACGATTAATCCCCAATCCCCACAGTTTTAAGCGTTCCCTAAAAACTCATTTGTTCAGATTGGCCTACCGCCTCAACGCATTAACCTAACTATCCCTGTGTGGCCCATTCAAAAAGAAAAAAACATAATCAGGTTCCTCACATCATTTTCTCATACAATGTTGGTCATAAACAGATCAAGCAACTGACAGAATCTATGGATGGAAGGCTGAGTGTCATCATAAAGAAAGGTGGTTATATCGGTCACTAATTTTTGGGGGCATGTCAGAATTGTTTTTTTCTAAATTTTGTGCAGTTATATTGATTTACCTGGTGAAAATAAACAAGTGAGATGGGAATATATTTGGTTTTTATTAAGTTGCCTAATAATTCTGCACAGTAATAGTTACCTGCACACAGATATCCTCCTAAGATAGCCAAATCTAAAAAAAAAAAACACTTCAACTTCCAAAAATATTAAGCTTTGATATTTATGAGTCTTTTGGGTTGATTGAGAACATAGTTGTTGATCAATAATAAAGATAATACTCTAAAATACAACTTGCCTAATAATTCTGCACACAGTGTTTTTCTATTTTTTTATTGGGGGAAAAGATTTTAACTTTTATTGGGTTTTTTCATATTTTTAAAAACTTTTTACTTTTCACTGTATCCCTTTAGGGGACTTGAAGCTGTGATCATCCGATCGCTTGTGCTGTACATAGCAATATATCAGCACTGCTACGCGTAGTGTGAGGCAGTGACCGGTGTCACATGTGAGGGTCGCTGTGTGTTCCCCCCAGGATGTGCATGGAGGCGTGCATTGCAGTCACAGGAGTAGCTGTGATTGCAATGCAGAATGAATGTGAGTATAGGTCTTGGACGGGCTATCTGTCCAAGGCAGATTTAAGAAACCTGCTGGGCTTTTATTTTTTAAACAGACTACAGGATGGTACTGGGGCAGTCCGTTTCCTTCCTGGTCTGGTTTTCCATGTGGCCTGAGGCCACAGGGTGCTTGTAAAAACCTTGCAGTAAAGGGTTTGGGTGTGTCAAGGTCAGATGTTGTGAATTCCGTTCTTGGGCTCCCTCCTGTGGTTATGAATGGTATTTTTGTGAGTTCTGCCCTTGGGCTCCCTCTGGTGGTTTCGAGTGGAACTGCTGCTCCTTGAGTTTAGCCTTAGCAGCTGCTTTCACTAATCGGCTCCCCTGGCCTTGCTATTTAACTTGGCTCTGGTCTATAATTCATGCCAGCTGTCAATGTTTTCTGGGTTAGATTCAGACCTTTCCTTGGATTTCTCTGATGACCTGTCCATTTCAGCATAAGATAAGTTCTTACTAGTTCTTGGGTTGTTCCTTTGCTTTGGATTTACTGCTCAGTTTAAGTTATGTATCTTTTTGTCCAGCTTGTCACTATGAAATATTCAGGCTAGCTGGAAGCTCTGGGGAAGCAGATTTGCCCCTCCACACCGTGAGTCGGTGTGGAGACTATTTTTGTAAACTCTGCGTGGATTTTTAGTTTTTAATACTGACCGCACAGTATCCTTTTCTATCTCTGTCTATCTAGATTAGAAATTAGCCTCCTTTGCTAAAATCTGTTTTCATTTCTGTGTGTGTCATTTCCCTCTCCACTCACAGTCAATATTTGTGGGGGGCTATCTTTCCTTTTGGGAATTTCTCTGAGGCAAGATAGTTTTCTGTTTCCATCTTTAGGGGTAGTTAGTTCTTAGGCTGTGACGAGGTGTCTAAGGAGAGTCAGGAACACTCCACGGCTACTTCTAGTGTTGGTGTTAGGAGTAGGAACTGCGGTCAGTAAAGCTACCACCTCCTCAGAGCTTGTCCATGAGTTATTTTACCCACCAGGTCATATCAGTGCTGCTCCGTAACCACCAGGTCATAACAGTCAGAGTCAGTTTGGGTTTGGCAATTGTGAAGAGCGGAAGGCTCTGCAGAACTCCACCTGTGTGAGGCAACACAGGCAAGTGGAGCTAAAAGGCCTGGCACCCGCAGCATACACAGCGGTGCAGTCGCCCACGGCAACTGGTCTTGGAGATGGACTGGCGTGTTTATCGGCTGCAAATATGGAGGATATGGTTCCCAGCTGCGATCCAGAGGATATTGTGTACTGTATAGTGCTGTGAGTTGAACATTAGAGAGAGAGTTTTGTTTTGGAACTTTGCTGGGTCACTGCCTCATCACTGCATGCAAGTGCTACCGCTGCACTACATATGGTGGAGAATGCGGGCAGTGTGAGCTGAGGCATACCCTAAAGCGTGCTGCATGTCGGTGAACAAGCTTGTTGGAAAAACGGAGGTGCTTTTGAAACAGGTGGTCCTCATTCAGCAGCATCAGGAGCTGTAGTGGCAGCAGCAGAAGCAAGAGGCACTGCACTTCCAGTCTGGGGACATTGTGGGGACATTAAACATGTGGTGGGAGCGGTGAAGACCCTTCCATATGGGACTGTGTTGGGAAAAGACTTGCCCCTGTTCTGGTCCCTGTGGGAGACCAGGGTCAACCCTGCCAAGGTGAATGGTGTTCTGGGAGCAGAGCCCAAAGATCCAGAGTCAGGGATACCTATCATAGGTGTTGCCAACCTAGGGACAGAGTAATCCCGATAGGTTCCACCTAGAGGTTGTGGCAGGAGAGGTCCAGGAGACCCCACCGAACCCCAAGCTGGAAATGTTCCATGGTAAGTTCAGGACAGTTCAGTTCCAAGGTCCCACGCAGAGATGCGCATATAAAAAGAAGGTCTGGAGGAACCGGGAGTGTGTGGTCACGGAGGCGACTAGAGATGTATGCATGAGGAACCCTCTGGCACCGGCCAATGATGTGGTCAAGGGTCAGGGTAAAATGGATACAGTTCTCACTAGACATCAGCGTTGGGGGGCTCAGGTGCAACGTGGTACGGATGTATGCCCAGGGTTGCCGGAGCAGACCTCGGTGTTTCAGCAGGACATAGTCACAGAGGCGTGGGTAAGGGTACAGAGGTAACAGTGCCAAGTGCCCGAAGGCAGGTACTTAGGTTAAGGGATGAGCTGCGGGGTTAGTACACCCCAAATAGACAAGGTCGAGACCACCCAAAACTGGCCCAAATCTACTGTTAATCAGGAAAGTGGGCGTGTCTTCTGCAACAGAGAACGGGGAGGTGGGTGGTCACATAGCAAAGTATGGAAGAGAAACGCAAAGGGGAGGGATGCTTCAACCGATGGTTACAGTCCCTACTTTGGTTTCTCAGTACAGTGTCGGGTGGTGGTGTCACAGGGACATGCGGATGCCCTGTCACATGCCCATGTGGGTTGACAATAGTTCAACTCCACAGGTTTAAACAGAGGGGGTGTATGTGAGGCAGTGACCAGTGTCACAAGTGAGGGTCACTGTATGATCCCCCAGGATGCGCACGGAGAATTATTGAGGCCATGGGAGTGCATTGCAGTCACAGGCGTAGCTGTGATTGTAATGCAGAATGAAAGTGAGTATAGGTCTTGGACGGGCTATTTATGCGTAGGTGATAAATATTGGACCGGCCGATCAACTGCGGAGGCCAACGCTGATCGCTAGAAATGAGAAACGTGGTCTTCCATCCTCCCGACTGGCTCCAAAAAGTGGCTAAGACGAGTTTGAACGGAATAGCAGTCAGGCATGGACAATGCTCGACAGCTATTCTATACAAACACCTCCAACATTAAAAGCAACCCAGTTGAATAGAAGGGTTAATGTTGGTATTACTGACGGGGTCTATCTTAGTATCCCTGATGGTCTAGGGAGGTGAAAATTGACAGCTTGATGATCTAAGCCACTAAAGGGAATAATACTAACACTCCTGGTGGTCTAGGGCAGTGAAGGTATAAACATAAGGATCCCTACTAGGGGGGAGTGGAAATGTTCACGCTACATACTTGGTTTCCATACACATGAGGAGGATACAGAGTAAATAGGTTAAAGAAGAATTTTATTGTATAAAATATTCGTAAAAGGTCAAGAAAAGTGAAAAGTGTGCATCAAAGACAGACAAAATAATGCCAGCCTACAGAAAATAAACAGGCACATGAGTACTCATAATACGTGTAAGAGCTGTGCTCGAGGTAGGTATGCTCACCGATTTAATAATATATACAGCCAAGTGGCAGTACATGCAAAATTCGGGAGGTCATCACTTAAACATCGAAAAGAGAACTGAGGCTGGCAGAGACATCTGCAAGGAGTTTGCATGTTTTCTCCGTGTTTGCCTGGGTTTCCTCCATGTTCTCCGGTTCCAATGGGGACAGTGATGATGGTCTTATGATGGCTCTATATAAATAAGCCTGATAAATAAACATATATGTTTAATCCATGTGAAGTGTGAGTGAAGCAGCCTTTTAATGGCAATTGATTGACTGCAATGTCACGTGAGCGCCGGGAGCCAACATTGCTGGAAAGTTTCTGGTTTGGAAGGTAAATATCTGTTAATTTTATTTTACATTGGATCATACAGTATTTAAGAAGCAGAATCGGAGTAGTGGACAACCACTTTACCAATAGGAGATTGTCCCAGCTCACCCTCTCCCCTCTCTGTACAATGACCTCTGCACAGATTACAGAGCATGCCCACTACACTTTCCCATTTGCATTAGTTGTGTGCTTTTTTTTCATCGTTTGCAGGTTCAATCTTAATTTGCAATTAAAGAGATTTCGGGATGAAACCACATAATCGTGTAACGACTCTTTCCAACTTTATGTTCTACAGGTTGGGAGTATGGTCAAATGGAGAGGAGAGAACTTGACTTAATACAGAAAGAGAAGGTTAGGAGTGCAAAAATGTCATAGACACCGCAGATGAATCAAAAAATCCAATCTACATAAAGTAGAGGCTTCGTCCTTATGTTACATGCGGCTTTTGTCCGTTCTCTACTGTACATGTAATTAAATGGATAATATCCACATCGATCACCGTACAGATCACTACCACGGGTGATATGTGATGTGGATACATCGAAGGCTCTCGGAATGCGGTGAATTATTAATACTATACTTCATCGGAGCATCATTTGTCATCGTAGGTTTAAAGGGCACAAGGAGATTATCGCTTTATAATGACACCGTAAAGGATATGACTTATTAATCAGGCAGAGAAGTTGACAAGAAGCGTTTCCAAGGAAGGTTTTCTTCACGTGTTGATTTTTTTCCCCCTCTATTTACAGCAGCTTTTTAGGTGTAATTTCATATTCCGGATCTATGATAGATCACTTCAGCGCTGTATATTTTTTTGGTAATGATCTGCATGTGACTAGAGAGTCTAAAGCAAGATCTGTATCTAAATATATGTTAAGGATTTTTTTTTCCTTTTCCTTTCATTATAGTTAGAAGGCTCGGTAGACAGCTCTGTCTTGAAGTCAAATCAAAGGTAAATATTTTAGGAAGCGACCCCACCTAGTTCTTATTTTTTCTGGAGTTTACATCCTCTAGAACAGAGGTGTCAAACTGCATTCCTCGAAGGCCGCCAACAGGTCATGTTTTCAGGATTTCCTTGTATTGCACAGGTGATAATTTAATCACCTGCACAGAATGATTCCAGCACCTTGTGGAATGCTAAGGAAATCCTGAAAACATGACCTGTTGGCGGCCCTCGAGGAATGCAGTTTGACACCTCTGCTCTAGAATATTGACTAAAAAGTAGGTGGGGATCCAATCCATGAATAATAACAAGGAGGTGAGTCAACAAACCCTCTGATGCTTCTTGTAACTTTGCTGTGTAGACTGGGGTAGGATGTGCAGAGTCATGTCATTATTATTACAGTGCAGATTCTATTGTATTGCTGGAGTCTTAGATAAGGTAGGACAAAAACACTATACACACAGTTAAAGGGAACCTGTTAGCAGGTTGTTGCTACGTAATCTGAAAGCAGCATGGTGTAGAGGCAGAGACCCTGATTCCAGTGATGTGTCGCTTACTAAGTAGATGTTTGCTGTTTCAATAAAATAATTGTTTTAACGGTAGGATGTTATCACTACAAAACTAGGACTAGTGATAAATGAGCACGGGGAGGTCAGTCCACTGGGATTCCCTACGCTTCTGAGAATAAAGGTTCCAAAGTCTCCTGTGTAAATGGCACAATAGCGCACATACGTGACCACCGCTTCCTTTGTGACTAATGGCGCGGCTCTTTTAGTCAGTCCCATAGAACTGAATGGGATGCTCCCATTCCATTGAGACAAATAACTGAGAATTTCTAAGATTCCAACCCTGAGGATGAGTGATGCAAATATATAATGGGACAAAACTAAAATTAAAGGGATTGTCAACACTCGGGAAAGTGGGTCCCAAATTCTGCAATATACCGAAAATAACAAACTCAACAGGTTCTACACAGTCCCAAGCTGGTACTTGGCCCGTTAGGCCACTTGCAAGGGATGGCAATAATGGAACTAACTTAAAGGTAATATCTTGTGTATTTAAAGGGGCTGTCCATTTTCTAGAAATTGGGCCACAAACTCTGTAAAATACCTAAAATAACACACTCAGCAGGTAGTCACCCTCTCTTTGTCCAGCGCTGGCTCCCCAACCACTGCTCCGGTCTCAATGTTTTAGCTGTAGTGGACACCTCAAGTCAACAACAGCACGAGCCATCTCTCTAGCCAATCACTGAGCTCTACGGCTGACGGCACAGACCACTGAAGTCAATGATTGGCTAGAGCGGTGGTGCGTGCTACAGCCAACATGATGAGACCTGACCAAGTAATGGACCTAGGAGGGGTGAATGCTACACCTTTTGTTATTTTAGATATTTTACAGAATTTAGAGCCCATTTTCCAGAAGGGGACAACCCCTTTAAATACATAAGACATTCCCTTTAAGTCATTTTCATTTTTGCCGTGACTTACAAGTGCCGCAATGGTCAGATTACCCGCCCGGGACTGTGTAGAAGCGACACTGACTGGTGCACAGTAAAGACGGAGAATTCTGTGACATAAAAATGCAATATTTCAGCATCCGGTGTATGAATGAAGATCGCACGCGCTCATCTGCATTGTCACGTCTCTCATATCTGTCGCTCACCAGCCGAGAAGTGTTCACTCTTTGTCAGATCTCTGTTACAAAAAATAAACAACACCTTGGTCCTCGGCAGAAAACTGTTTCCATCAATAAATCTCTTTGAGTAATATCTGTAATGCTCCATACACTGCAGTGTGTGACGGGTCCTACTAGCTCAGCTATGTAACCCTTAGGTGGCTTTTGGACTTTTAACACAAATGATATTTCAATTCTAAAATAAAGTTAATTGTATTTTGACACAAGACTCACCTGGAAGTAGGAGATCCCTTAAATATTACATCATCATTTTTTTCACAAATTAATTGGACACATGAAAATAAGCAATTTTGTAATATATATTAAAGGAGAAATCTGCTTCTTTCACCTCCTGTACTCATCATTTGTTCTCAGTTCATGGACAAAATCGGTATTCAGTGGAGACAGATTTTCCCATTACTGAGATAGAAGAGATGACACTTGGTGCTTTTTAAATTCTATGGAGAAGGGAGGAGCTAGAGGCAGAGAGACCTTCTACTGAAATCACAGTTACACTTCTCCATAGAACTTTATGAGCACCAACTGTCATCTCCTATCTCAGTAATGGGAAAATCTGTATTCACTGAAGACACATTTTACCTGTTAATTAAGAATATTAAAAATTAATGATCAGTCTGGGATGAGAAAAGAGAGGATCTCTCTGATAAAATATATTGCAAAGTTTCTTATTTTCATGTGTACTACTAATTATATATTAAATAATGACATATATATATATTATATATATATAGATATCTATAGATAGATACATATATAGTTATATATATACACTATATGTATATATTGTTGTGAATTGACCTTTTGGCTCCCTCTTGTGGTTACTAGTGATATTACACTTTGATATTCCTTCCCTTGCTTGGTATCCACCTGGCCTCGTTAGTCCAGGGGTGTCGCTATTTGAACTTCCTGGATTTTCAGTCTGGTGCCTGGCATCGTTGTAATCAGATCCTTCTGTTTGCTCCTATCTGCTGGTCCTGGTTCTTTGCAAAATTAAGCTAAGTTCTGCTTTCTTGTTTTTGGTTATTTTCTGTGCTCTTATTTTTGTCCAGCTTGTACTAAATGTGATTCCTTATATTGCTGGAAGCTCTAGGGGGCGGATGTTCTCCCCCCGTGCCGTTAGACGGTTCGGGGGTTCTTGAATATTCCGCGTGGAGTTTTTGTGAGGGTTTTTGCTGACCATATAAGTCATCTGCCTATATTCTGCTATTAGTTAGCGGGCCTCTCTTTGCTAAAACCTAGTTCATTTCTTGCGTTTGTCTTTTCTTCTTACCTCACCGTTATTATTTGTTGGGGTCTTGTATCCAACTTTTTGGGGTATTTCCTCTGGAGGCAAGAAAGGTCTTTCTTTTCCCTGCTAGGGTTAGTTAGTTCTCCGGCTGGCGCGAGACGTCTAGAATCAACGTAGGTACGTTCCCCGGCTGCTGTTATTTGTGTGCTAGGTTCAGGTATATGGTCAGCCCAGTTACCACTGCCCTATGAGCTGGGTTTTATGTTTGCAGACTTCGCTATTGTCTCTGAGACCCCCTGCCATTGGGGTCATAACAATATATACACATATATATATATATAATTATTTTATATATTATAATATTATAATTAATATAGCATATAAATTATATAAAATATTGTATATACAATATAATAAATTATATAAAATATAATATATAATTATATGTAAAAAAAAACTACTCTTTAAATTACAGTGGGCTAAACTGAGTAGTGCAGACTTATGCTCAATATGAGAGACTCTCAAGCAAAAAGGCAGCACACTGCAGCGCCATAGCACGCAAATATGGAAATCGAATTGCATTACTACATTAGAAATATGAAAAATATGAAAAATGAAATATGAAAAATTGAGAACGTTTAGCGCATAAATTGGCCAATTCATGTGTATCTGGAAGCCACGATAAGGCATTCCTCCTTTCCAGGGCCTAACAATGCCTTTCCTCTCTGAGAATAAAGTCTTCATCTGAATGGGGACCTAATGTGAGTCCTCTCTTAGACTAAAATATCTCTCTCTGTGGAGGGGTAGTGGCCCTGCTGGGATTAAAAACACCTTTGGCTAGAAGGCGGAGTGCTCAGTCAGAAGGCTAATGAATACAAACTTCAAAAAACTGACCGTCACATCCAAACATACACATGTGCAGCACCTGTTCACACTTAGTCTATGTTTGGATGTGACGGACAGTTTTTTGAAGTTTGTATTCAATATGAGAGACTGGCAGTAGCACAGAGCTGATGGCAGTCAGGAATCAATGCCAGGGCATAGTCGGGTCTATAAATGGAAAAAATACAGAAAATCACTTTCAGGCCAGTTTCTCATGTCTGACCTACAACAAGGTCCAAGTGTGGGTCTCCAGACCTGAACTCTACATCCTCGTAGACATATATGAGGCTGTTGCATTCAAGTCAGGGGACCACATCCCGCTCGGACAACGTGGTCCGTGCTCAGACCATGCATGTCAAATGCATGAAAGTGGCTTTACACAGAAAGGAACCAAAAGTATGTTATTGGAGCAAGAAAGTCCCTTATGTACCCCCAGGGCAGCTGAGCATTGGTCGGGGGTGATATAGTTGAGAATGTGCTGCCGTCTCCAGACTGGGAGTCAGCATGCCCTAGGGGCAGCATTAGAGGTGTAAGGGACCACAACAAGTACACCGCCATTGAAAGTCAACATCTGGCACATTGGGAATATATCACCTAGTGTAATTATTGGAGCTTTTATGCAATCTAGCATTCAAACATACGGTAATATATGGAGAAAAAATGGCTTAGTGGTTAAAAGTCTGACAGTAGCATAAAATGAGACCAAAAATTGGCCACTTTTGACCCGGTGACAGGTCCTCTTTAAATTCGGCGTTTTGGCTGTTTGTTTTTTTTCAATCATACTTATGACACCTATGTTAAATTCACTTTTATTATTTTTTTAATTTTAATCACATTTAGAGATGATTTCTTTCAAGCTGGATTATGTGAATCTGTGTGAAAGGGATGGATATATTACACATCCTTATGCCTTTATCATATTACCGAGCAGATGTCAAATTTTCACCTTGTCTCCTTTGTTCGCATTTTGATGCAGTTTTCTGTCTTGCGTTCGATGACATGTGTACAGTCTGTGTAATATGTGACATCCTACACAGTAACTGCGCCATATGAAAGGGTAAAGTGAGGATTCCAGACAAGCTGTTCACATAAGCAATGGATTGAGATGTATTCTACAAGGAACTCTCCAGAAGGTCAGGTCTATTTAACCCCAAGAAGTTTGGAACTAAAAAAAATCAAATATATCTATTTATATAGTCTATGTGGATTACTTCTAAATAATAGTCTACTAAAAATAAAATATAAAGAAAAAAATCAGATTGTCCTTACAGTATTGGTTAAAAGCATAGTTTTGTTTTGGGGGGTTTTTAGAGTTTATTTTTCTAAGACTTATTGTACAGTAAAAATTTTTGTTTTTTTTCTTGTTCAAAAATCCAGCACTTTCTAAAATATAAAATTAGGCTTGTGTCACCTTTGTTGTTTTTTTTTGTGTGACGAGCTCATAATTTTTCTTGATGCCATTTTAGGGTAAATACGATTTATTTTTATTGCTTTTTATTGCATTTCTGGTATCTACATTGTAAATTTTTTTTCATTTTCCCAGACGTACCATACAGATTAAATAATTTTAGAATTTTAACCCCTTCATGACCTTGGGATTTTCCATTTTTCCGTGTTCGTTTTTCGCTCCCCTCCAGCCCAGAGCCATAACTTTTTTATTTTTCCGTCAATTTGGCCATGTGAGAGCTTATTTTTTGCAGGACGAGTTGTACTTTTGAACAACATCATTGGTTTTACCATGTCGTGTACTAGAAAACGGGAAAAAAATTCCAAGTGCAGTGAAATTGGAAAAAAAGTGCAGTCCCACACTTGTTTTTTGTTTGGCTTTTTTGCTAGGTTCACTAAATGCTAAAACTGACCTGCCATTATGATTCTCCAGGTCACTACGAGTTCATAGACACCTAACATGACTAGGTTATTTTTTATCTAAGTGGTGAAAAAAATTCCAAACTTTGCTAAAAAAAAAAAAAAAATTGTGCCATTTTCCGATACTCATTGTGTCTCCATTTTTCATGATCTGGGGTCGGTTGAGGGCTTATTTTTTGCATTCTGAGCTGGTGTTTTTAATGATACCATTTTGGTGCAGATACGTTCTTTTGATCGCCCGTTATTGCATTTTAATGCAATGTTGTGGCGACCAAAACAACGTAATTCTGGCGTTTCGAATTTTTTTCTCGTTACGCCGTTTAGCGATCAGGTTATCGCTTTTTTTATTGATAGATCGGGCGATTCTGAACGCGGCGATACCAAATATGTGTAGATTTGATTTTTTTTTTATTGATTTATTTTGATTGGGGCGAAAGGGGGGTGATTTAAACTTTTATATTTTTTTATTTTTTTCACATTTTTTTTAACTTTTGCCATGCTTCTATAGCCTTCATAGGAGGCTAGAAGCTGGCACAACACGATCGCCTCTGCTACATAGCAGCGAGCTGATGTTCGCTGCTATGTAGCAGAATTGCAGGTGTGCTGTTAGCGCCGTCCACAGGGTGGCGCTCACAGCTGCCGGGGATCAGTAACTATAGAGGTCTCAAGGACCTCTATGGTTACTATTCTGAAGCATCGCCGACCTCCGATCATGTGACGGGGTCGGCGATGCGCTCATTTCCGGCCGCCCGGCCGGATGCGGTATTTAAATGCCGCTGTCTGCGTTTGACAGCGGCATTTAACTAGTTAATAGGCGCGGGCAGATCGTGATAAAATAAAGATTATTTATTATTTAAGACTTTTTTTATACTTTTTAAAAAAATTGTTACATATTGTAATATATAGTAAAATTAATCATCTCCCATGAAACCCAAGTGCAAAGATGGTGGTAATCGGGGCCTACTAAACATGTGTGACCACCAGCACTGGACAAGTCAGATGACATATGTTTAATATATCAATATTATATTCAGTTATTTGACAACCCCTTTAAGTACAGTATATATGTTTATTAATTTAATGTACGTTTCAGATGTGAGACAACAGGCCATCGCCTACTTCCTGTATAAAGACAAAGTTCTACCCACACTTCCTGTAGAAAGGCAAAAACCCAGCTCTACTTCCTGTAGAGAGAAAAAGAATGGCTCACACTTCCAGTAAAGAGACAAAGACCCGCCCATACTTCATGTATAGGAATAAATACCCAATGCCACTTCATGTCGAGACAAAGACTCGCCCCCACTTCCTGTAGAGAGACAAAGACTTGACCCTTACTTCCTGTAGAGAGACAAAAACTCACTGCCACTTCCTGTAGAGGGATAAAGACCCACTGTCACTTCCTGTAGAGAGACAAAGATCTGCACCCCACTTCCTGTAGAGGGATAAAGACCCACTGTCACTTCCTGTAGAGAGACAAAGATCTGCACCCCACTTCCTGTAGAGAGCAAAGACCCACCCCTCACTTCCTGTAGAGGGATAAAGACCCACTGCCACTTCCTATAGGGAACCAAAGACCCATCCCAACTTCCTGTAGAGAGAAAAGGACCCACCCCCACCTCCTTTAGAGAAAAGTGTTATTCCAGACTCCTTCCTCAGAACACAAACTATATGTACAGACAGTGAACATAATTATACACATGGTTTAGGAAAAAAAATGGGCATTGAAGAAACACCTGACATGTAAAAAGCTAAATTTTATTTATTTATTTTTTATTAAACAACCTGAAGACAGAGAAAATTGGGAAAGAAAAGAGGATTTCCATGTGAAAGAAATAACATTTATCCATTGAGTTTTTTGTTAATTAACTTTTAAAATTATAAAAAAAAATCTATTAAAATATATATATATAGTGATGATTAAAAGAATAGTTATAGGCCATTAAGAGCAGATTCAGACTTGTGTGGTGTTTGCCTCCTATTATGTTCTGGTCAGTTGATATATACAATGAGCCACTGGGAGCTGTTATAATGCAAATGGCTGAAAATTGGATGGTTGAACATGACAATGGAAACAGATAACATTTAATCAGGAGTGATCAGTAATTTATTCATTTAGGTATTCTCTGAGGTGTTAAAATGTGTTTCTTTATAACCAGAGGGAGCAGGGAATAATTATTTAATGAAATTGAGGTATAAGTGTGACATGGAATTGAGCCCCTCAAAGAATTCCATATGATTCACTGTGTGTAAAGACTCTCTCCCACATGGCCAGGAGGCACATCGACGTGAGAGGCAGAAAGAAAAAGAGGCTGCCAGTGTAAAGCTGTCAGTGGAAAAGCAGTTATAGGTGTAAATGTGACATAGACTTCAGAATTGAGTCAGTCAAGAGACTCAGTGTGATTCACTGCGTGTGAAGGTCCGCTACCGTACAGCAGAGAACCAGATGGACGTGAGAGGCAGAAAAAAGAAGTATGGACTGCCATTAGAATTGTGGTAATAAAAATGAAGGAAGCATGAAGCCATGCGAAGAAGGAAAAGAAAGGATCACATTTTTCTTGAGAGCACATAAAAATGACATGACTAAAAATACATTAATAAAATGAACAAGGATGATAACATTGAGGACCTGCTATAATTTCCACAATAGGGACTAATTTGTGTTATAGTGTGATTCTCAGTAAGACATACTCTATAATGAGACAAAATTCATTCACAAGGCATGAGAAAGTATCATATAATTATAATGCTAAAAACAAAAAATATGGGTGATAGTGATCCATTTAGAATAGAACTGAGCAACAGCACGTGTGAAAAAGACTTGGATATACTAATAGATCACAGACTGCATATGAGTCAACAGTGTGATGCAGCAGCAAAAAAGGCAATCACAGTTCTAGGATGTATTAAGGGAAGCATAGAGTCTAGATCACGTGAAGTAATTATCCCCCTCTACTCCTGGTTGGTCAGGCCGCATCAGGAATACTGTGTCCAGTTCTGTGCACCACATTTTAAAAAAGACATTATAAAACTGCAGCAAATTTATAGAAGAGCTACCAGGATGGTAAGCGGACTACAAAGTATGTCCTATGAGGAATGGATAAAAGATCTGGGAATGTTTAGCTTGCAAAAAAGAAGGCTAAGAGGAGACTTAATAGCTGTCGACAAATATTTAAAGACCCACTGCCACTTCCTGTAGAGGGACAAAGACTCACTGTCTCTTTTTGTACAGAAACAAAGACCCATCCCCACTTCCTGTAGAGGGACAAAGACCTATTGCCACTTCCTGTAGAGGGACAAAGACCCACTGTCACTTCCTGTACAGAAACAAAGACTCATCCCCACTTCCTGTAGAGGGACAAGGACCCACTGTCACTTCCTGTACAGAAAGAAAGACCCATCCCCACTTCCTTTAGAGAGCCAAAAAACCCTAAGCCATTTCCTGTAGAGAGACAAAGACTCACTCCAATTTCCTACAGAGAGGCAAAGACCCACTCACACTTCCTGCAGAGAGCAAAGACTTACTGCCACTTCCTGTACAGAAACAAACATCCACCCCCACTTCCTGTAGAGAGGTTAAAAATCTACTCTCACTTTCCATAATGTGTATTGGCATTTCTGCTTCTAAAGGAGGATTGTACTTGACAACAGGCAGAGGACTGCAAATAAGACAGAAGGAGTCACCTAGTGATCAAGATTTTGGAGTGATGTTTCATGCTGATAACTTGTTTTATTAAAATGACAATGACAATTTAAAGGTTTTTTTTCAGGACTTATATATTGATTACCTATCTAAAAATGTTGTACCAGTAGATGGGTAAGAGAGGTGCATAGCTATCGAGGCATTCACATTCTTCATAAATGCAATAGGAAAAATTAAATATTGTTTAACACCACAGTTGACAGACATAGAAGGATAAAACAAGCAATATACAGATATATAAATAGGGCTCAGGACTGTAGCTCTCTGATAGAGCGGAGTCGCAGGACAAATGATCTGATATTATGGAGGTCAAAAAAGCTGCAATAATCATGTGTATGAGTTATTAAAAATGAATAGTGTAACCAGAAGCTAATGATAGAGCATTTCACCTTTTTTATTATTTCAATCTTTGGAATTTTAGAAGTTTTGTACAAGTGATCAAGGTCTCCTCATATAGTCGTAAATCAGTTTAATGGCCCCAGTCTGGCATTTCAAAGTTTTAATTGCACTCTTGTGTTTTTATAGCCCTGTTAGAAATTTCATTATTTAGAATAATGTTTGAGGAAGACAATTCTGCAATTAAAACTTCTGAAAGCCCCTAATTAGGAACAAAACGGAAGAAGAGGCACTAAATCCAGTCAACTCGGCTGCAGGTGATTTTTAAGTCACCAGTGTAATTTTCTGTGATTTGTGACTCAGATTCGTTAAACCAATACTTATTTTCACCCAATATTATACTTTATATGAAAATATACAGGTACAAAAATGTTTATTTAGCTACAATTGTATATATTCAATAAGTTATAATGAAAGCCAAATGGTTCTATTATATGATAGGTTTAGTAGTATGAAAAAAAGTTTAAAAAAATGTTTTTACTAAATTAAATACATAGATATTGTGCTTAAAGCGCATATTTCCCTCCACACAAAACCTGTAAAATAGAAACAAGCTGAAACTGCGAATCTAATAAGTTCAGGAACTGTTAAGATTCTCGTGCATTGTATCATGCTTTATTCAATTGTGTGTGAGCAGTTCCTCTTCATCAGCATTCTGCCAGCGCTATAGATACTGGAACTTGCTTTTCCTTACTTTCTAGCATCTATTGCTCCTTCAATTGTCCAATGGCATGCCTATACCAAACCGAAAGCCTGTTTCACTGTTATGACTGTATAAAGCTTGACAGGTAGGGAGAAATAACAGAAAGACATTAACCCACTTACACTTGGTCTTGAGACACAAAGGCCTACCCCAAATTCATGCAAGAAATTAAATACTTACCCCAACTTCCTGTAAAAAGTTAAAGACCCACCCCACTACCTGTAGAGAATTATAGAACTGCCTTCACTTCTTGTAGAAGATTAAAAACCCACGCCACTTCCTGTAGAGGATTAAAGTCCCGTTCCCACTTTAAGTAGAGAATTAAATACTCATCCCCACTTCCTGTACAGAATTAAAATCAGCCCTAATTTCTTGTAGAGGATTAAATACCCACCCCTACTTCCTGTATAGAATTAAAGGGCCACTGTCACCCCCTCCAGCCGTTATAAACTAAAAGAGTCACCTTGTGCAGCAGTAATGCTGCAGTCTAACAAGGTGCCTCTTTTAGTTTTTGATTCATTTATTACCTCAATAAAGGGTTTTAAAAATTGGCCACACATACCAGATATTGTACCAGGAGGCGGTCCGAAGCGTCTTGTATGAATCTTCCAACGGCCGTCACTCTTCTCTTCATGGGCGATGGTCGCCGCCCCCTGAGCGCTGTTATCTTCTGAAATCCGGCACCTGCGCTGTGCGTGCCTGCCTGGGGCCTGCGCAGTATTCATTGTCAGTGCGGCCACACTGTTGCTGAATCCCCCGCCCCGCACTGTGTTATTCATTATGCACAGTGCGGGGCTGGGGTTCCTGGGCATGCGCACTGCGCTGTTTAGACGCTCCCCAGCTCCGACGCTCCCCAGCTCCCCCGCCTTCCCAGGAACCCCAGCCCCGCACTGTGCATAATGAATAACAGTGCGGGGCGGGGGATTCAGCAACAGTGTGGCCGCACTGACAATGAACACTGCGCAGGCCCCAGGCAGGTACGCACAGCGCAGGCGCCGGATTTCAGAAGATAACAGCACTCAGGGGGCGGCGACCATCGCCCCTGAAGAGAAGAGTGACGGCCGTTGGAAGATTCATACAAGACGCTTCGGACCGCCTCCTGGCACAATATTTGGTATGTGTGGCCAATTTTTAAAACCCTTTATTGAGGTAATAAATGAATCAAAAACTAAAAGAGCCACCTTGTTAGACTGCAGCATTACTGCTGCACAAGGTGGCTCTTTTAGTTTATAACGGCTGGGGGGGGGGGTGACAGTGGCCCTTTAAAGACTGATCTCCCTTGTTCTTTAGTCCAACTCGGTGTCTCTGCTGCTATTGATGGATTACAGCTGACAACAGGTAGTTGTCCATGAAGTTATAGAGAAAGAAGACACCTAGTGACCAGCACTTTGGAGGGTTTTTTGGTGGACATCACAACATTATTTAAGAATTAAGGAGCTTATAAATGTATGCCTCTTTATCACATTATATATCAAATAAGATTTAGTTGTCTGATAGTACCAAGAGTACTTAATATTAGATATAATATGTACAAGTGGGTTTCACTAAATTAGAATATCATCAAAAAGCTAATTTATTTATTTGATGTATTTCAAGTGTTTATTTCTGTTAATGTTGATGATTATGGCTTACAGCCAATGAAAACCTAAAAGTCATTATCTCAGTAAATTTGAATAATTAACAAAAAAAACCCGTAAAGGCTCCCTAAGCATTTCACAAGGTCCCTTAGTCTATTTCAGTAGCTCCACAATTATGGGGAAGACTGCTGACTTGACAGATATACAGAAGGCAGTCATTGACACACTCCACAAGGAGGGTAAGCCACATAAGGTCATTGCTAAAGAAGCTGGCTGTTCACACAGTGCTGTATCCAAGCATATTAGTAGAAAGTTGAGTGGAAGGAAAAAGTGTGGTAGAAATAGGTGCACAAGCAACCGGGATAATCGCAGCCTTTAAAGGATTGTTAAGAAAAGGTCATTCATAAATTTGAGGGATATTCACAAGGAGTGGACTGCTGCTGGAGTCATTGCTGCAAGAGCCACCACACACAGAGGTATCCAGGACATGGGCTACAAGTGTCACATTCCTTGTGTCAGGCCACTCATGACCAATAGACAACGCCAGAAGCGTCTTACCTGGGCCAAGGAAAAACGAACTGGACTGTTGCTCAGTTGATTTCAGATGAAAGTAAATTTTGCATTTCATTTGGAAATCAAGGTCCCAGAGTCTGGAGGAAGAGTGGAGAGGCCACAATCCAAGATGCTGGAGGTCTAAAGTGAAGTCTTCACAATCAGTGATGGTTTGAGGAGCCATGTCATCTGCTGGTGGAGGTCCACTGTGTTTTATCAAGACCAAAGTCAGTGCAGCCGTCTCCCAAGAAATTTTAGAGCACTTCATGCTTCCCTCTGCCGACAAGCTTTTTGGAGATGGAAATTTCATTCTCCAGCAGGACTTGGCACCTGTCCACACGGCCAAAAGTACCAATACCTGGTTTAAAAACAACAGTATCACTGTGCTTGATTGGCCAGCAACTCGCCTGACCTTAACCCCATAGAGAATCTATGGGGTATTGTCAAGAGGAAGATGACAGACACCAGACCCAACAATGCCGACAAGGTGAAAGCTGCTATCAAAGCAACCTGGGCTTCCATAACCCCTCAGCAGTGCCACAGGCTGATCGCCTCCATGCCACGCCGCATTGATGCAGTAATTATTGCAAAAGGAACCCCAACCAAGTATTGAGTGCATTTACTGAACACACATTTCAGTAGGCCAACATTTCGGATTTTAAAATAATTTTTCAAGCTGATGTTACAAAGTATTTTAATTTACTGAGATAATGACTTTTGGGTTTTCATTGGCTGTAAGCCACAATCATCAACATTAACAGAAATAAATGCTTGAAATAGGTCACTCTGTTTGTAATGACTATACAATATAATATATCAGTTTTACTTTTTGTATTGAAGAAATGAAATTAATTTTTTTATGATATTCTAATTTTGTGAGTAGCACCTGTAACTGTGCATATCTGTACCCAAACAAGTACCACCAAGGTCAATAGACTGTATGTGGTATTGCGGCTCTGCCCCTTTATGTTGAATTACCTCCTAGTAGATGTTTTAGACCAGTGTTTTCATGTCACGATCATCAAATAAACCACACCAAAGTGTACCACTAAGGTGGAGATTATACTCTGCGATACATCTTAAAAGCACAGCATGCAATATGTGTAACCCTAGAGACATGGCATACACCCCCTTGGGAACATAGATAAAGCTCCTAGGTTTTGCCCTTTTAGTTGCCCTTTGCTACTAGTGTCAGCTCAGTGGCTCTGCCAGTATAGTCAGAACACCCTGCTCAGAGCCGATGAGCTCACTGATTGGCTGCCATGGTGTTGACGTGACGTCACTGTTGCAGCTAATGCCGGACACTGGGAGCAGTGGTGGAAATTCACCGGTGAATCATGTGATGCTGAATAAAGAATTGTTTGCTTTTCATACTTATCTGCTCCTGAGGATGAGTCTCTTCGGTTGACCGGGGAACGGTAAGTAAAGAACAGTTTGTTTTCTTGTATCAAACTGCACCCGGGAATGAAGATTTCCTAAAATTGACAACCCATGTTCTCGTATGAAGTCCTAGGTCCACTGGAGAGGGCATTGCTCTTATGCTACTTTGACACTACGTTCTCGTTTTGGTTTGATGGACCTGTACACATTTGGTATAGTTTTTATTTATTTTTTTCCTGTCCGGAATAGCCCCATAGATTTCTCTACTCCTTACAGAAGTATCCATCCAAAAAGTATGGCATGCCATAGGTTTTTATAAAATGTAAGCCTACGGTCGATGGATGCCACTATGTGGCTTCTGTTGGAGGTATACGCAGCTTAGATTTTTCTTTGCATCTTTTTGTCTTTACGCATTGTTCATTTACAGACTGAGCATGAGCCCCCCTGACCATTTCTCCTATGAAGTAAAACACCTTCAAGATGGCATTAGAAACAAAGAGGTATAGTCACTGTACTGTATATTAATGATTGGCATGAAGGGGAAAGTGAACATCGAGAGCCCTCTTTGGTGGCAAAACCTTGCACCAAAATGAGAGTCCTAGTTGGATATCTCAAAGTTCTTTGTCCAAAGGACTACAACCATTAAATACCTCACTAAATACCACCACATATTTAAAGAGGTTGTCCAAGAGGACAAAAAATAATTTTCAGAAAGGCCCTTAGTGATCCTCCCCTACGCCCACTGAAATGCTTACTACATCTCCACTGGTCTCTACCTCTTGATCTCCTGGAAAGATTGACGATGGTCACAAATGTAAAGGTACCTTCACACTAAGCGACGCTGCATCCATACGATATCGCTGTGTCTGACAAGCAGCAGCGATCAGGGACCCCACTGAGAATTGTACGTCATAGCAGATCGTTTGGAACTTTCTTTCGTCGCTGGATCTCCCGCTGTCATCGCTGGATCGGTGTGTGTGACACTGATCCAGCGATGCGTTCGCTTGTAACCAGGGTAAACATCGGGTTACTAAGCGCAGGGCCGCGCTTAGTAACCCGATGTTTACCCTGGTTACCATCGTAAATGTAAAAAAAAAAAAAACAGTACATACTCACATTCCGGTGTCCGTCAGGTCCCTTGCCGTCTGCTTCCCGCACTGACTGAGTGCCTGGCGTAAAGTGAAAGCAGAGCACAGAGGTGACGTCACCGCTGTGCTCTGCTTTCACTTTACGGCCGGCACTCAGTCAGTGCGGGAAGCAGACGGCAAGGGACCTGACGGACACCGGAATGTGAGTATGTACTGTTTTTTTTTTTTTACATTTACGATGGTAACCAGGGTAAACATCGGGTTACTAAGTGCAGCCCTGCGCTTAGTAACCCGATGTTTACCCTGGTTACCCGGGGACCTCGGCATCGTTGGTCGCTGGAGAGCTGTCTGTGTGACAGCTCTCCAGCAACCACACAACGACTTACCAACGATCACGGCCAGGTCGTATCGCTGGTCGTGATCGTTGGTAAATCGTTTTGTGTAACGGTACCCTAAGAGTAATTGGCTGAGCGGGAATTTCCTGCCAGTAGCGATAAGTAGGGAACAGATAAGCATCAAAATGGGTGCTGTCCAGCGATCGGGTACTGTGAGCAATTGCTCATCCATTCTTTTATTTTTTCTCTACCAGTCAAAGCTCTTTAAATGATTTTTTTTTTTATCCTCAGACAACATCTCTAATTCTAAGTTCAACCCAAAAATTACATTTATAGCCAAACTGACAAATACCATTTGATATGTAATAGTGAGAGGATCTAATTCAGCTTCATTTATAAGCCAGCTGTTGCAGTTTCCTCTTTTTGCTTCCAGAATCCAAATTGCATTTAGCGAGTGGCAACCAAATAAGCAGAATCCCGCACTTACTCTGTCTGTATCATATAATTGGGGTCGGACAGTAGCAGCGCGTTCCATCTGGTCAGATCATTCCTCTCCGGTACGTTCATTAAAGATTTCTAAAAGGAATTTGATGAAATTTTTACTCTGGAATCACAAATATTAATTTTTGTTATCCCTCCCTCTGGAGAAATGAGATCTGGTAGAGATGTCCTACAAATAATTTTATTCAGCAGCTGTTATGAGAGAATACTTCAGAATTTGAGCTTATGCCACAAAACAAAATGAAAAAGCAGTCCTACGCAACATTAAAAGTAGAAACCTTCATGTCATGTTCCCCCATAGGATTTAGCTTTGTATTATGTTTTCAGTTCTCTGCTCTTACTTTGTAGCGTTCTGGAAAAACGTTCCTCTTTTTTTTTCTGGCGTAAGAAGATAAAGGCAAGAGGTGAATAAAAAGATTCTGCTGTTTTAAGAAAAATGGGTACTGGATATTCTGTAAAAACACAGAAATCCTTGGGCCTCGTAGCAAAATCCATCCTTCCTCAAACGTCAAATGTACTACACCTTTATTAATTTTTCATGTGTGTTTTTTCTTGCCTTAAAATTTACAGGGATATTTAGTGCAGGATCACCAGCTTTTTTTTTCTAAAGAAATTGACTTTCTGATACTCTGTGGAGAGATGTTTATGCTCTAAGCGTGCTCACGTAACCACCTAGTGGCAGTGATGTGAATTACAGCTCGTTAAAGGTTTTAGTATCATGTAGCCACATTGAGTATTGATATGCAAATGAGGCTGAAGAGCTATGGTAGATCTGAAGCGTCTGTCACTCCAGCTCTTTTCCCCCACCCACCCAGTGCTACCTCCTACTGTTTAAATAACAACCTCTATGCTCAGTGACTGCAGGCAAAAGAGCCATAAGTCAACAGGAGGAGGTGGCGCTGGATGGGGAATAGAGCTGGAGTGACAGAGGTTTCGGATCTACCATAGCTCTTCAGCCTCATTTGCTTATCAATATGCTGTAAAAGCTGATTTTTCAGGAACTGACTTCTTTCAAAGAGCTACATGCTCATATAAATAGTTTGGTGGGACAAACTCTACAGGATGACCACCTTCCTTACTGTAGACAATACTAAATGCAGCTCTACATTCGTCCTCCGCACAATCTCCCAATATCGGTAAATTTACATCATTTGTTAGCCTAAAGTAGTTCCTACTGCATAGGTCATGTTATATAGAAATAACTCCAGAATACAGTAAAGCAACTCCAGAAGACAACCTTCATTGAAGGTCCACCTTTTATTCAGACCAGGTTCTCGGTTGTGTTAGATACTCTGAATATTGGACGTCTTCTTTAGAAGGACCAACCCTTTAGGAGACCTCCTTAGGGTGTATGTCTAAATTTTCATAGTATATCAGTTTATACAATATTCATATATTGAATGTAAGAATAAATCATCATATTCCAAAACATTTAGCGAAGAAACACATTTTTTATTTCAGTCTGAAAATTAAATTGCCGTTCCTGCGACACCTTATCTGTCAACTACTGTGAAGTAAGGAGATATAGATTTGAAATACTTGGTTTAACAAACATGTTTTTCGCAGGATACCAGGAAGAACTGACAGCTGTTACTGAATATTTTTACTATTTTAAGACATGAACAGGTTGAATTGTTGAGTACATAACTGTTCTGTGCACATTGCTACTGCCGGTGAAACTCGAGTTTATATAATACCTTTGTCTTGAATATCATTTATGTTTATGTAACTTTTTTAACAGTAATGTCCTCATGTATAAGATTTAAGGCTGATGCTTTTGTTTGCAGCCATCACTATTTTTTTGACTCATCAAATAGAAATATCATCTGACTCCACTGTTCCAGTCGTAACACATTGGAGTATTTTTACTGCTTCAGTTGAGAAGTATTCTGGTACACACATACACGTGGTCAAAATTGTTGGTACCCTCGTTTAATGACAGAAAAACCCGCAATGGTCACAGAAATAAGTTGAATCTGACAAAATTAATAATAAATAAAAGATCTATGAAAATGAACAAATGAAAGTCAGACATTGCTTTTCAACCATGCTTCCATAGAATGAAAAAAATAAAATAAAACTCATGAAATAGGCCTGAACAGAAATGATGATACCCCTGAAAATAATGTGACAAAAGGGACATGTTAAATCATTGCGTGTCCACTAACTAGCATCACAGGTGTCTACACAATCCTGGAATCAGTGAGTGGCCTGTATATAGGGCTACATATACTCACTGTGCTGTTTGGTGACATGGTGTGTGTCACACTAAACATGGACCAGAGGAAGCCAAGGAAAGCGTTGATTAGAAAGAAAATTCTAGACAAGCATTTTAAAGGTAAAAGTTATACGACCATCTCCAAGCAGCTTGATGTTCCTGTGACTACAGTTGCACATATTATTCAGAAATTTAAGATCCATGGGACTGTAGACAACTTCTATGGACGTGGCCGCAGGAGGAAAATTGATGACAAATCAAAGAGACGGATAATACGAATGGTAACAAAAGAGACCAGAAAAACTTCTAAACAGATTAAAGGTGAGCTTCAAGCTCAAGGAACATCAGTGTCAGCTCACACCATCCATCGTTGTATTAGCCAAAGTGGACTTCATCGGAGACGACCAAGGAGGACACCATTGTTGAAAAAAAATCATAAAAAAGCCAGACTGGAATTTGCCAAACTACATGTGACAAGCCACAAAGCTTCTGGTAGAATGTCCTATGGGCAGATGAGACAAAAATGGAACTTTTTGGCAAGGTACATCAGCTCTATGTTCACAGTTGTAAAAATGAAGCATATCAGGAAAAGAACACTGTCCCTACTGTGAAACATGGAGGAGGCTCTGTTATGTTCTGGGGCTACTTTGCTGCATCTGGCGCAGGCTGTCTAGAGTCTGTGCAGGGTACAATGAAATCTCAAGACTATCAAGGGATTCTAGAGAGAAATGTGCTGCCCAGTGTCAGAAAGCTTGGTCTCAGTCGCAGGTCATGGGTCTTGCAACAGGATAATGACCCAAAACACGCAGCTAAAAACACCCAAGAATGGCTAAGAGGAAAACATTGGACTATTCTGAAGTGGCCTTCTATGAAACCTGACCTAAATCTTATTGAGCATCTTTTGAAAGAGCTGAAACATGCCGTCTGGAAAAGGCAACAAAATATTAAGTTACGGGTACCATCATTTCTGTCCAGGCCTATTTCATGAGTTTTGTTTTTAATTCTGTGGAAGCATGATTGAAAAGCAATGTCTGACTTTCATTTGTTCATTTTCATAGATGTTTTATTTATAATTACTTTTGTCAGATTCAAGTTATTTCTGTGACCATTGTGGAGTTTTTTGACATTAAACAAAGGGTACCAACAGTTTTGACCACGGTGTGGTCAGAGGCGTGGCCTAAAATTTGCCGCGGCGCGCTACGCGCGCCACACACTTTGTACCTCCTTCCCTTCTTCAAAAGTTGGGAGGTATGGTACCGCATTTGCCAGATCATGGCAAGTGCCGCAAATACCATAGGGAATTAATGAGGCCAAACGCAGTGTTGCCGTAAGTGATCCGTTACGCGGCACATGCAGAAAACTGCCCCGATCTGCTGCAAAAGGCGACTTTCACATCAGCGATTCTTGCTAAAGTCACTGCCGATAGTGTCATACTCTCCAATGGGGGAGGCAGCTCTAAAAGTGCCTAGGGCAGCAGAAACTCTAAATACGGCCCTGTACAGAGCACATACATATCCACACATACATATGCATAAACAGAGCACATACATATGTATTGCTATTATTTTTACACCTCTGAACTTTCATGTTCACTGCCAGTATTTGTGAGTATGGATGCTGCACAAACACACTATATGTGACACATACACTTTATGATACACACACATATGTATACACTGAGCACACACACACATATATATATATACACACACAGAGCCCATACTCAAGCAGACACACATATAAACAAAGCACACACATATGTACACACAGAGCACATACAAAGTATAAGGATGCAGCCAGACAGGCCCTGGATGGGAGGTATATGTCATTGAAGTGGCTAGTCTTTAGTGGCTAGAGTTTTTTCTGGTCCCAGATTTTGGGTACCAGATTATAGGAACAGCCAGAAGAGTTGGATGGGACTGACCATTCCCATACCTACAAATCCAGGCAGTGGAACAGCCTATTTAAGGCACTTCCGTTGCCTCATTTGACCTTTTACTGTGGTTTAGTCTCAGCCAGAGACAGAGAAGTGTTTACTGTAGTTTATACAGATGACCCTGCATTGCTGGACACTATACTACTGTATTGACTGTTTTTGTTTCTTTACCAATTTTTATGCCAGAGAAAAAGCTGTTTTTCTGTTTGCTTGCTTGAATTTTATGAAGTGTAATAAACCTTCCTGTTTGCCATAAGGACTTTGTGCGTGTTTGTACTGCTGCCAGAATGTGACAACCCCAACAATACACACACATATGTATGTATACACAAAGCACGTACATACACACACATATGTATACACAGAACATAAACAAACACATATATAAATATACAGAGCACATCCAAACACATAAATATACACAGAACACATAAATACACTCAAGTACAGGGTGGAGCGCGGTAATTTGCTGATTTGGGAATGAAATAAAAAAATTATGATCATTAGAAAAATTTATTTTATATTTTAATTATACTGAACAGTAATGGAATCTTTAAATTACATGGTTTTAAATAGTGTATCTGGCAAATGTCGACCTTCGCTATCCACACACTGCTGCATACGTTTTCTGAAGTTTTCATGAACTCTAACAAGCATGTCCACTGGTATTCTGCCAATTTCAGCTTCAATATTGTTCCTTAGGTCTTCCAAGGTGTTGGGACGGTTGATATACACCTTAGACTTCAGGTAACCCCAAAGGAAAAAATCGCATGGGGCTAAATCTGGTGAGCGTGCTGGCCAGTTCACATCTCCCCTCAAAGAGATAAGCCGTCCAGGAAACATTTGCCTCAAACAATTCATGGTAACCCTCGCTGTGTGTGCAGTGGCACCATCCTGTTGGAACCATGTATCCTCTAGTTCCATTGCCTCAAGAGCCGGCTGAAAATAATCCTGTATCATAGACAAGTACCGTTCGGAGTTCACAGTTATGGCACGACCGTTATCCTGAAAAAAGTAAAGACCAATGATGCCTACTCGTGATATGGCGCACCACACAGTGACGCGGTCCGAATGCAGAGGTCTCTCGTGAACTTCTCTGGGGTTTGTTTCACTCCAGTAACGCATATTTTGTTTGTTTACACACCCACTGAGGTGAAAATGTGCCTCATCAGAAAAAAACACAATTGCGTCACGGGGTATCGTTGCTAACATGTCTTCACAAGAGGTCCGCCGTGTCAAATAGTCCCGTGCTGACAATTGTTGGACCACGCACATTTTATACGGGTGAAAATTCAGTTCATCATGAAGAATCCGGTGGAGAGAACGTCTTGAAATGCCAAGAGCAAATGATTGCTTCCGAGCAGAGCGTTTCGGAGATTGCAGTACTGCTGCTCTAACTCTCTCGATGTTTTGTGGTGTTGTAATCCTTCTCTCAGGTCCCCTTCGTACACATGACACATTCCCTGCTGTTCTGAATGCATTCACCCAATTTACAATTGATTGCCGTCCAGGAACACGTCCGCGTGGAGGAACAGCGAATTGTAAACGAAAAGCACGTTGCACTGCAATGATCGAGTGGGCATTTGAAAAATACGCTTCAACACAAAATGACCTCTCCTCACGTGTCCACTGCATGATGGCAACTGAAAGGCGGAGGAATACAAATCTCCCATCAGCCACTGTAAGCCACACCCACTCTCCCCTCTCTTCGACCGACAGTGCCGCCACAGCATGCAGTGCAAAAAAGCAAATTACCGCGCTCCACCCTGTATATGTGTACACAAAGCACTAACATACACACATATGTATACAGAGAGTACATACATGCAGACATATATATATATATATATATATATATACTGTACATAGGGCATATACATACATACACACATATGTATACGCAGAACATATATACACACATATATAAGCAGAACACATATGTATACACAGACTACTCACACATGCATACACAAAGCACATACACACAAATATGAATACACAGGGCACATGCACACACATATACACAAAGCACATACACACTTGTATGCACAGAGCAGATACACTCATGAATACACATACACTGTAGAGGATGTACCAACCTGTTTTTTCCTTTTCAGTTGTTCTAGACTCCTGCAGGGTACAGGACCTCTGGTCACATGACTGTAATACCGCCACTGGTCCTGTTGAACTTTTAGAACCTGATGATGCAGGACTGTTATTATCAGGGCATTTTCTACTTGTAATCATTGAGGGACCTTACGGGTGAAATTGCCTAGTTTGACCCTTCCTTTAATGCTGGCCCTGATGACAGCAAAACATATCATATTAGGTATAGTGGTTACATATTAGAAATGTATAATCACATTCAATATGGGGAGTGGTCACTTTAACAATTCAGTGTGAAATAAAAATGATGATACATTTTATCTTTATGAGGCTTCTAAGTTATTCCTAATGAATTAAGCAAACAACTGATTCTTACCCCATGCTGCATTCCCTGCTTGGCACCACTCTCTTCTGGTTGATGGATAGGTCATTGCCTGACCGAGCAGCCTGTCAGTCAACTATAGAAAGGCGGTGCAATGCTAAGAAGCTGGAAGGGCATCATTCCTCCAGAAGACTAAAGTATCCAGAATGTCAAAACTCCATTATGAGAAATTACTGTAATAGTAGTCGTCATGATAGCAAGAACAACAGTAGCAAAGGTAGTAGCAATAACTACACTATCAGCAGGAGTGGTGACAGTAGCAATGATAGTAGTGATGAATGATAATAGAATAATTAGCAGTAGGAATAGTAGAAGTATTAGAAATAAGTTTACTATTGGTACTAGTAGTGTAGTAGAAGTAGCAATAGTGTAGTATTAGAGTAACTGTAGCAGTGACAGTCACTTTATTAGCAGTAATTACTCTACTACCACTGAGTAGTAATAGTAGTAATATTAGTTAGTAATAATTGTACGAGCAGTAGTGGTAACAGTAAAAGTAGAAAAATCAAATCTACTAGGTACATAGTCAAATTAGGAGCTAGGCAAATCCAACAAGGAAACAGCCTCTCTAGTATTTATAGTAATAACCATTAACAACTCCAAAATCTAAATAGCTAAAAAAAATATACATATTTTAGCTAAAAGCTCTTTTTGCCTTTTTTGGACAGTAAAAATAATAGTAGAATAACTATAGCAGTAGAAATGCTCAGTGGTTAGCATTGTATTTTTACATTGCTGGAGTTCACATACCATCGAGGACAACATCTGCCAGGAGTTTGTATGCTCTCCCCGTGTTCCCGTGGGTTTCCTCCGGGTTCTCCGGTTTCCTCCCACATTCCAAAGACATACTGATAGGGAATTTAGACTGTGAGATTCAATGGGGGCAGCGATGATAATGTTTGGAAAGCGCTGTGGAAATTAATGATGCTATATAGGCGAGCTAAATAAATAAGAATAGCAGATATAATAGAAAAAAAATATTAGCAATGGTAGCAACAGTTGCAATAATGTTAGCACTATTACTAATAGCAAAATTCATAGAGTAACTATAGTAGTAGAATTGGTGGTGGTAGTAGTAGTAGAAATAACTGTATTAGTAGTAGTGGCAGCAGTAGTAGTAGCAACAGTTGTATTACCAGCAAAATAACTGTGTTAGTAGTAGTGGAAATAACGTTAGCACTATTACTAATAGTGATATCCGTAGAGTAACTAAAGTAGTAGTAGAAGTGGTGGTAGTAGTACTGCTAGAAATAACTGTATTAGTAGTAGTGGTAGTAGCAAAGTAGTAGTAGCAACAGTTATAATACCAGCTGAATAACTGCAGTAGTAGTCGTAGTAGAAATAACTGTACTAGTAGTAGTAGAGTAGTAGTAGCAATTGCTTGCTGTAGCAATATACAGTAGTAGTAATAATAGTATTACAGTAACAGAGGTAGAAGTAGTGATAGAGATGAGCCTTGCAGCAGTGGTAGTAATAACAACAGCACAGGTAGCAATAAGAGTTGTAATAGTAATTGTAATAGTTGTTGGATTTAAAAAAAAAATGTTATTCCTCTATAAAATCGAAACAGATTTTGAGGGCAAAGTATCAGAAACTAAAATTAACTGTGAATGATTCAATGTCTTCACACCTGCCTGACTAATTTATTAATACATCATGAATCGTACGGAATTCTGAACATTTCTCACAGATGGAGAATTCTCACATACATGAAAATCAAAGACAAAGATTTACTCCTACATAATGAGGAGCAGAATAACAAAGCCGAGCAGCGCATACACGCCTGTCTTCCGGTAATACCGTGTACCCTATGAAGATGACATGTATGTCACAACATAGAGCAGTGGTTTCTACATATGTGCCGTCATCTCCCCGTCCTTCCTGTCTAACCCTTCCATTGTATTACATCATTGCATATACTGACATTAATCTGCATTAATCTGAAATCTCACTGAAAGAAAAAAAATTATTCTCCCCTTTCAAGATTTCATAGCATGTCTAGTATCACAGTTACATTGCGCCGAATAATTGCAATAAATACATATTGTTTTACATCACATTTTTGTTATCAACATCTTTTTTTCACATTATTGCGCTGTTTATAAATTTTTTTAATCTCTTTTTCACCACAGAACCAGTCATTGTAAGCTGACGCTTCTAGTTTGCTACAGCTCACCTATCACCTTTGCTGTATAGACTGGGAATGAATAACCAGAGTCATCTCATTATGATTAGATGGTAGAAAAGTCAAAGGAGTTGTCCACCCACGACTTATTTATAAATTATTAAAAAATGCAATATAAGTACAGTACATTGCTGATTTACTGCGTCTTTTCTCCCAGCACTGCCACCGGCGTGACATTCCCTTGTGAAGTCCTCTTTATGGCATTGCCTTGTGTTCTCCAGATGGAGACCGGAGACTGGAATAGAGGTCAATCCTGCTTTTGTCTTGGATGGTATGTTAGCCGAAGATTGGTCTGGAGACTACATGGACAATGCTATGAGTGGCCTTCACAAGGGAAAATCACACTGGTCCTAATCCTGAAATTATGGTTTGGGTTGGGATAATGAACTTGCAGGGCGCAGTCGGACCAAGATGGCTCTGTAAACTGTAGGCCTCTATTCACACAGCATGCATTTTGTAGCACTGGGCAGCCCGCCTGTATGTGCGTTAGTAATAGGCTGTAGACCAGATGCTCTGCATTGCTTGTGTGAACAATGCCACATACAGACTATTATCGCTTATCTTTTTGTGCACTAATGCCAAACAATCAATACTGGATTGAAAGTGGTTGTTTCATCGGTATTTTTTGCACCTGTGTTTTTGCCATCATTAATCGGGTCCGATGCGCCCTGCTGGTGCATTTGTTTGGAGGCTTCAGCAGGTAATCATCTCTGCTTTTTTCTCTGTGATTTTTTTGATAATGAACTGTAGCTGCACACTGCGGCGCTAAAACATGCAAACATGAAAGATGAAAATTGAACTGCATTACTGCACTAGAAATATGAAAAAATGAGAGCGTTTAGCGCATAAATTGGCCAATTCATGTGTACCTGGTAGCCACATTAGGGCATCTCTCGTATACCCGGTCCTAAACTTTCCTTTCCTCGCTGAGAATAAACGTCTTCATCTGAATGGGAACCTGTGAATCCTCTTCTTAGACTAAATTTCTCTCTCTCTGTGGAGGGGAAATGGACCTGCTGCGATTAAAACACCTGGGCTAGGAGGCGGAGTGCTCAGTCAGAAGGCTAATGAATACAAATTTCAAAAAACTGACCGTCACATCCAAACATAGAACAAGTGTGAACAGGTGCTGAACCTAGAGTCACCAACTCGTATACAGTCAAATAAATAAGGCAGCACACTGCGGCGCTAAAACATGCAGTTGGCGACTCTAGGTCCAGCACCTGTTCACACTTAGTCTATGTTTGGATGCGATGGTCAGTTTTTTTAAATCTGTATTCATTAGCCTTCTGACTGAGCACTCCTCCACCTCTTAGCCACAGGTATTTTAATCGCAGCAGGTCCATTACCCCTCCATAGAGAGAGAGAAATTTAGTCTAAGTAGAGGATTCACAGGTTCCCATTCAGATTAAGACGTTTATTCTCAGCGAGGAAAGGAAAGTTTAGGACCGGGTATACGAGAGATGCCTTAATGTGGCTACCAGGTACACATGAATTGGCCAATTTATGCACTAAACGCTTTTATTTTTTCATATTTCTAGTGCAGTAATGCAGTTCAATTTTCATATTTCATGTTTGCATGTTTTAGCGCCGCAGTGTGCTGCCTTATTTATTTGACTGTATACGAGTTGGTGACTCTAGGTTCAGCACCTGTTCACACTTAGTCTATGTTTGGATGTCAGTTTTTTTTAAATGAACTGTAGCTGGACCTCTCTTGTCTCTATTCAAGGCACTACATTGATTTGCTTGTGGAACCAGTGGTTAGGCCATTTCTCCAGTGTATCAGGAGCTGTTTTTTAACATGACAGTGCTAGGCTACATGTTGCTCTTGCCACTGTAAGCAGCCTGCATCACCTAAATGTGCTACTATGACCTGTAGAGTCTCTAGACTTATCTATCTTCCATCGAGGCACATCTGGGTAGTTGGAAATTACAGATGGAGCTGCCAGCAGCGGATCTTGATGATTTTTGCACCAAAGTGCATTCAGCATGGCAAAACATTTCGCAGACAACCATTTATACAGCACAGCAGATGATGGGTTAATCAGCAGACCTGAGAAGCAGTAGACGTACTGTATGTTGTAGAAAGACAGGAGTTTGCAAAGATGGTTGCAGCATAATGTAAGCAGTCTCTAGGTAACTTATCATGATGCTTACAACAGTTGAGAGACTAATCTGCAGGCCGGAGGAACAGTAGATTCAAGTTGTATAAACCTCAGGAGATTGTAGAGATGATTAGAAGTGAAGGAACTAGATGGTGCAAAACTCTAAAGGTACCGTCACATTAAGCGATGCTGCAGCGATATAGACAACGATGCCGATCGCTGCAGCGTCGCTGTTTCATCGTTGTGTGGTCGCTGGAGAGCTGTCACACAGACAGCTCTCCAGCGACCAACGATGCCGAAGTCCCCGGGTAACCAGGGTAAACATCGGGTTACTAAGCGCAGGGCCGCGCTTAGTAACCCGATGTTTACCCTGGTTACCAGTGTAAATGTAAAAAAAACAACACCGCTGTGCTCTGCTTTCACTTTACGGCCGGCGCTTACACAGTGCAGGGAAGCGGACGCCGGGGGACTCGACAGACACCGGAATGTAAGTATGTAGTGTTTTTTTTTTTTTCACATTTACACTGGTAACCAGGGTAAACATCGGGTTACTAAGCGCGGCCCTGCGCTTAGTAACCCAATGTTTACCCTGGTTACCAGTGAAGACATCGCTGAATCCGCGTCACACACGCCGATTCAACGATGTCAGCGGGTGAGCCAGCGACGAAATAAGGTGCTGGCCTTATAGCTCCGACCAACGATGTCACAGCAGGATCCTGATCGCTGCTGCGTGTCAAACACAAGGATATCGCTATCCAGGACGCTGCAACGTCACGAATCGCTATCGTTATCGTTGTTAAGTTGTTCAGTGTGAAGGTACCTTAAGACAGACAACAACTGAAGACAGCACTGACTGAATACTCAAACACGACATGTGTATCTAAGTCAACCTTAAAAGGCTTTGGATGATGGTCTTAGTGACGTTTGCTGAGCAACTTGTGAAGCCCAACGTGGGGCACAGCAAAGAGCAGAGGATAAAAAGGATGAGAGCAGAGCTTGACACTGGAGTTGAGACCAACTTGTGAAACCCAACGTGGAGCACAGCAAAGAGCAGAGGATAAAAGGGATGGGAGCTGAGCCTGACCCTGAAACTGAGACCAATTTGTGAAACCCAACGGGAGCACATGAAAGAGTGGAGGATAAAAAGGATGGGAGCACAGCTTGACCCTGGAGTTGAGACCAACTTGTGAAACCCAACGTGAGCACAGCAAAGAGCTGAGGATAAAAGGGATGGGAGCAAAGCCTGACCCTGGAGTTGAGACCAACTTGTGAAACCCAACGTGGAGCACAGCAAAGAGCAGAGGATAAAAGGGATGGAAGCAGAGCCTGGCCCTGGAGTTGAGACCAACTTGTGAAACCCAACGTGGAGCACAGCAAAGAGCGGAGGATGAAAGGGATGGGAGCAGAGCCTGACCCTGGAGTTCAGACCAACTTGTGAAACCCAACAGGAGCACAGCAAAGAGCTGAGGATAAAAGGGATGGGAGCAGAGCTTGGCCCTGGAGTTGAGACCAACTTGTGAAACTCAATGGGGAGCACAGCAAAGAGCGGAGGATAAAAAGGATGGGAGCGGAGCCTAACCCTGGAGTTGAGACACGTGTGTAACAATTGCTGTGTTGTATGACCAGGTGTGGGAGACAAGCCAACATGTACAGAGAAAGGCCCAGAATTGTCCAACCTCAAGGAGATACCCACACTAGAGAGAGTCTGTATGCTGATGCCTGTGTGAAGAGGTTTGCCTAACTGTGACGGTCTAATAACTGAGTGAGTAGGCCAAAGGGATACAAAAGATTTTCAGACCAGCAATAGCCATGCTTTAGTCAAAAGAGGTGATTGCGATATGCAATAAGAGTGTGCCGTGACACAGAGACTGTGCTGAAATGACGGTAAGGAGATTGACAACAGGCTGTTTTGCAAAGATGTGCCCACAATAATATTGTGTATACCATGTACCTACCTCTGTTCATGGTGTTACCTCTTGTAAAAACATTTGTAACCACCAAGCACGTTGCCTCTTAGGAGATACTGTAACCACTATTGCATTGCCTTTTCGTAAGTAGAGTTTTCCTAAATTATTTCTGCATTTCTTCTGTCATCTCTGAGTGGGAAAAACACTTACCCACTATAGCCACTGTATCCTTTAAATTTAAAGTGGCAAACAACCACCCCCAGTATAGAACCTACATTAGATACATTCCAGAGTGTGTGATATTACAAAACTGATAAATTAATGGAAGTTGGCAATATAGCAGCAGTTTTCATATGTATGTACACGGCTTTGTTGCACATAAATTACAGACATCATTTGAAGATCTTAATAATTATTTATTGCGGGCTAAGTTTAATTACTCGTAGTCCTTCCTCTATGGAATATAGCCTTAATGAAGCCTTCTCCGTGGTGCCATTCTGTACTCACACTTATTTGCTGCAACTTCCATTTATTTCCAGTGGAGGGAAAACCCCTTTAATTGAAGTTTACTTTTCGGAAAATATTTAACGTCCCAGCTGAATAACCTTTTGTGCAATTCTCTTTATTATCTGGCGAACTCTCCAATTAAGTTTTCATCTGTCATTTGATTCATCACATTTTTAGTTATTAATAGATTAAAGAAAGAATGTTAATTTGGATTCATTAATCCACAGCCAGATGGTTATGGGGCTAAACCTGTCAAAAGTTACTAAGAAATAATGCGTTCTTCAAATTTTAGGGAAAGGAAACCAAAGGCAGGATAATAAAAGATTTCAAGTCTAAATATCATTTTAATATTGCCGCACCGACTCCCTGGATGGCAGCAATATGTTTAACGTTCTTTTCTTATTTATAGGATCTATAGATGGGAATTAGAAGGTTTATGTAGAGTACAACTTGTTTTTATTTTTCCGTCTTCTTCTAATCTGATGTATAATCTCTAAGACTTTCCTAGTTTGGAGCTGCACAGCGTCAGGCTGCTGCTGTAAAGCCTCCATCGGCGCCGCTTATGCAGAAAGACAGTGGACAATTCTACTGCAAAATGTGAGAGGCTGTAAAAAGAAGAAAAGGTTGACATTTCGGGCTCCCAAATGAGTTGGCTGATCCCATAGGTGCCCCAGAAGCGTCCAAGAAATGAAACTCTCCTTAGGGTTTTATGTGCATGGCGCGTGAATGCCCCTTGATCTGGGGCTAGAAATGGGATATGGAACGGAAATGGCCCCTAAAAGGGGCAAGGATATAAAAATCGCAAGAGTACTTGAAAAAGCTGCGAAACATGTACATTAGTTAAACCAAATTGGTTAAAGTTATTGTCAAACTTCTTGTGGCTAATGCGCATGGCAGAGAGTAGATTGTGCAAATTCTTGAAACCATAGACTAAGCACTAAGGCTGACCCCTAGAGGTGGCTGCAGGTAGGCACCACCCCTTTGGATATGTTAAGGAAAACGCCTAAAAAGTATCAAAATGAGATTAGGACTCCGTTTTTGTTCAGCTTTTCGGTAAGTCCTCATTTTCATCTCCTCTGATTGGCTAAAGGTAGTCCAGTCCAATCCTGAGCAAAGAGTACCAAAAGTACCCCAAAATTAAATAAGTATCGGCCACTCATTAGATTTACTGTCATGTAATACTACACTTGGGAAAGGGTGTAGCATAAAAATATTAAAGCACTACTCCCAACAAAGTTTTATCATCTTAATATATTGCAGCCATCATATTATACTGCACTGTGTACTCAATTGCTCATTTTGCCTTTCATCCCAGTTAATTTGTCTCTTTTCCATTATTTCTATAACATCACGTGATTAAAAACAGACTAGCTGAATTCTTCTAAGCTCTATGTAGAAACAGAAAGTCTCTATTTTCTGCATGAGTCATCATTAGGACCGCAATTCTACATCACTGCAAAGTCCCTGACAGGGTGGAGGAGTGGAGCAGCAGTATCAGTAGTTAAAGAAGGGGTGGAGCTGTGCGGCCAGGAACTTTGCAGTGATGCAGGATTGTCGTTCTAATGATGACTCGTGCATGGAAAAGTGATTACCTGTGTCTAAACAGAGCTTAGAAGGATTCAGCTAGTCAGTTGTAAATCATGTGATCTCATAGACCTAATGGAAAAGAGAAGAATTAACAGGGTAGAAGGGAAAAATGAGCAATTGTAAGTACACAGTGCTATATAATATGATCACTGCAGTATATTAAGAAGATAAAAAAAACTTTGATGGGAGGAGGAGAAGGAGGAGGAGGAGGGCTTCTTTTATGTGTCTAGAGGAGAAAACCTCTATGAAATAGGAGTGTATCTAACAAAGTCCATATTAATGATGTCAGTAGACTGCATTCACGGTGCCACTATGGTAAGTTCACTTTCTAGATCTAAGCACGAAGCCTCCTAATGTCTCAGACGTACATCAAACCGAAAAGGTACGAAGAACTCAGAAGTGGGTATAGATCTATGCACTAAAGCTATATTTTTAGCAAAGCTTTCAAAGGGTCTTTCCACGTTTTTGATCTCTCCCAGGTACAGTACATTTGTGAATAAGTCATTTTTTTTTGCTCCTTTTCCTGCCCAACACAAAGTGGATGACTACATAACGCGAAGGCTCAATATAATGCTGTACAGTACAATGTGTGCAAATAACTTCTACTGTATCGTCTGACATACAATAACGTGAAGATTAAACATCCATTCATGTCAATGAAATATGATTTAAAGAGCTCCTGTCCTGTTATTTAAATTATTTTTCTTTAATATATCAATAGGACAGGTGAAAATTAATAATGATGTAATATATCTCGTCAGAGAAATCTGCTTCTTTCTCCTGCTGGGCTGATCTTTCACTCTTAATACATGGGTAAAATCTGTTACTGGGAGATGTAGAATCTCTTCTAAGACAGGAGATGACAGTTGGTGCTTTTAAAGTTCTATGGAGAGGAGAGGAGGAGGGAGACAGACACATACATTTTATTGCAAGTTTTTTTGAAGTGTAACTATCATTTCAGGTGAATCTGCGGTAAAAATGTCGGTGTTTACACCTAGCTCCTCCCTCCTCCTCTCCACTTCATAGAACTTTAAAAGCACCAACTGTCATCTCCCATCTCAGGAGAGATTTTACATATCTCAGTAACAGATGTTACCAAGACACCCTTCATTACCTGCTTTTACAAAAATGTGCACTGTTTTCCAAAAAGTTAAGCAACTTGGGCATTTGCTCCTGGCATCAACGTATCTTGAGAGCGCCAGTGGCCAATTTGCCAATCCTGGTGTTCTGTGGCAAATACCAAGCGTCCTGCACGGTGTTGGGTTGTGAGCACAACCCCCATCTGTGGACATTGGGCACTCAGACCATCCTCATGGAGTTGGTTTCTAACCGTTTGTGCAGACACATGCACATTTGTGGGCTACTGGAGGTCATTTTGCAGGGCTCTAGCAGTGCTCCTCTTGTTCCTCCTTGCACAAAGGCTGAGGTAGCGGTCCTGCTGCTGGGTTGTTGCCCTCCTATGGCCCCCTCCACGTCTCCTGGTGTACTGGCCCGTCTTGATTTATTTTAGTGTTTATTAAAGCCAGAAAGTTGCCATTTGAAATGACTGTAGTTTTGTGCCTTGTCTGTGATCTGCTTTTTTTCTACAAAATTAAACAACCGAATGAACATCCTCCAAGGCCTGTGATTCCATAATTTTTTGCCAGGGGTTGTAGTGTTATAATATTACCATTACCTCTACATAACAAAACACTTTATACAAAGACCAATGATACCACCTTACACCTTCTACTACATAATGACTGAAACACATTAAACTCTTACTAAATAAAAAAAAACACTATTAAAGAGCGATAATACCATCTTATGGTAACGGTATATTGGTAGATACCAGCCCTGCACATACATGTGATTACAGTACAGTCATATATAGTAAATTACAGATGACGTTCTTCCTGATTTGAGTGCCCCTATGAAAACTATTAATGTCCCCATTTAAAACAAATAATGTCCTCTGAGTGCCCACCCTCATCTGGGGGTGCAGAGTGTACATTACTGACAAAAAAAATTAACATTTTTGAATTTACCAAATGACTGCAATGAAACAAAGAGTGAAAAATTGAAAGGGGTCTGAATACTTTCCCTACCCACTGTACACTATATAGAAGACACTGGGCCTGGTGCATACATCACATAGGAGACAGTGGAGATGGGGAGTATACATAGGAGACAGTGTGACTGGTGTATAAACATCTTCTACAGTAGTAGTGACACTAGTGCACACATAACATAGGAGACAATGGGACTGGTGCATACATCACATAGGAGATAGTGGGGCTGGTGTGTACATCACTTAGGAGACAGCATTCTGTAATGCTGTAGATAAGCCCCCGATGTAACCTGAAAGATAACAAAAACAAGTTAGATTATACTCACCCGGGGGGCGGTCCGGTGCGGTCCAGTCCGATGGGCATCGCGGTCCAAGTGCGGCACCTCCCATCTTCATACGATGTCGTCATCCTTCTTGCTTCCTGTCACGGCTACTGTGCAGGCGTACTTTATCTGCCCTGTTGAGGGCAGAGCAAAGTACTGCAGTGCGCAGGCGCTGGGCTTCTAGGACCTTTCAGTGATGCCAGACGCTGACAGGGGGATGATGGGAGGAGCGCAGCGCTCCTTCCCTCATTAGTGCAGTGATGGGCGGGGGGGCCCACTACTGGCACTGGGCCCCCCTTGGCCTGCTCTGGGGCATCGATTCTCCCTGCTCTGCCGCAGAAGGTAACTGTATTGGCGCGCTCTGGATGGGCCCCCTCTGAGCTCTGGGCCCGGGGCGATGGCCCCCTCTGCCTCCCGGTAGCTATGCTACTACTAGTAGCATCACAAATCCCAGAATGAAACAGGACTGATGCTGTCATGAATCATCCACGCTGTCATGCGTCACCCACAACAAAGCCGCGGTGCCTTTTTCAGCAATGATACTTTATGAGGGCTTCTTGCAAATAGTTTGGCTTCATATAGGTGTCTTCTTGTAAGAGGGTGGTGCTGTTATGGATAATAAGAAACACGCTGTCACTTTAAGAGGCTGCGTCCCCTTGTCTGATGTGATGGTATGTTCTACTGTTCTCCCCTACTCTTGTTTTTGCCATGAACTGGTTGGGGCTGTGTAGAGTGGGTGGAGCTGAGCAGCGAGAGGAAGAAGAAGTTTTTGAGAGGGAACTGAGAGAACTGTGAGCTGTTCTGCCTGCAAGGAAGAATCGTTGGCTGCAAGAAAGACTACACAGCTTGAGACGAACTGCGATTGTTAAATAGACTTTCCCGGTTACAGCGAAGGGTGGCTGTTCTGCGCTGGTTTGTGGAGCCACGAAGATACTGAAAAGGGGACTTACGGTTTCCAGGAGCAAAGAAAAGACCACGCTTTACAGAGCCGACAGGAATCCGTGCGCACCACCGTTTAGGACTTCGGGGGCCCCCAGGGACTGGACCTGTGTCCCCAACATCACCGTGAGTCTGTTCCTGTCTGGTGCACCAGTTAGGGCCTAGTACAGGCTTCAGTAGGTAAAGCACGGTAGCCGTGTGGCCTGCGTAGTAAAGGCCAGGGAGATTATATGCAGAGTAGCAACGATATATGTTTTATTGTGTAAAGTTGCTTGTGAGATAGATTCTGAGTTTGCAATTGCTTAAGCACTGTGCTATTTACAGACAAATTGACTCATGTGCATTATCTTCTGTTATTGTAAACCCCTGTTTGCACCTTCCTTGTCCTTTCCATTTCCTGTCTCCCAATAAATCTATCCTTTGTTGTTTGCACCTCGTCTTGTGTACAGTAGTCTTCCTGCACCGTGGTGGCCCCCCGGTCACCGCTTCAAGTGGCACTGCGAGCAGGGTACTGTCATCAAGATGGAGGCAGCAGACAGCAATGGCGGGAATGCTAACATTAATGGGGATGCTGTGGGCATTGGTGGAACCCCTGCAAGGACACTCCCTATGGGCATCATATTTAGTGTGCTCCCAAAGTTTGACGGCAAGAATATGCCACTGTCCGACTGGGTGTCCCGGCTGCAATGCACCCTGAAGATTTATAACATAAGCTCAGACCTCAAAGTGGACATTGCTTTAACTGCCCTAGATAGGGAAGCCCGCAGAAACGTCTGCCTACAACCAGAACTCACCCGCAGTACCCTGAAGGAGCTAGTGAAGTTCCTGGAAGAGATCTACGGCGAGACTGCTAGCGCGGGGCATCTTCGCGCCAAATTTTTCTCTAGGCTGCAGCGGGAAGAAGAAGGAATTTCTCAGTATGCAACAGCACTGCAAGAAGTGTTCGAAGAGGTGCAGAGAAAGGAGGCAGATGGATTTGGCAGCATGGGCTCTAAAGACCGGATACTCCGGGAGCAATTCATTTTGGGACTACACAGCACATCCTTGAGGCAAGCACTGTCAGAACGGGTCCGGGCAGATCCAGCCCTTACGTTTCGTCAAGTCCTGGCGGAAACAGTGGCCCGAAGTAAAGAAGAAAGCTATGCGTCTGGAGTGATGCGTGTCCAGGGCACCAATTCCAGAGGGGACTCAAACCATCAAGAAGTGCTGGTCCAGGTAGTGCAAGACTTGCAGCAGTCCCTTGTTAACGTGCAAGAGAAACTGACCCAGATGGAGCGGAGAGTGGGGGAACTACAAGAGACTGACCCACCATACTCATGAAATCATCCTTCGGCCCAATCGACAAGGGATCAGTGGGAACAAGCCCCCTCCCGTCAGGCATCGGCGGCACGAGGACAGGCTCGAAGTACTCCTCGGCGCGGGGGAGGCATTCAATGCTGGGAGTGTGGAGGATGGGGGCACCTTGCCAGAGACTGTCGGAACTATACCCAAGGCCAGTGGAGGCCGCCGTTAAACTACCAACCCCCGCGGTAGTGCAGCACTCTGCGGGGGAGGCGAGAAGAGAGGCCGCTCCATATCATAACGAGCACTTGATTGCTGGGAGCCCCATCCTACGTGCTGAATTTGAAGGAGTTCTGGTGGATTGCCTGGTAGATACCGGGTCCCAAGTGACAACGATGTCAGAAGCGTACTTCAAGCAGCATTTCCAGAACCTGGCCAAGACAGAAAAAGAGACATTGATTCGCTTGTTTGCTGCCAACCAACAACCGATTCCGGTCACAGGGGTCGTGTAGATGAATATTCGAATTTGTGGACAAGCAGTTGGAAGAAAAGGGATCCTACTAGTCCCTGAGCCTGTCAAGAAAGATATGCCTGTAGTACTGGGAATGAATATCCTACGTGAACTCGATCAGATTATGTTTACCAAACGGGGACCTGGATATTGGAAGAAGGCTACCCCACATAAGCCTACTCAAGAAGCCCTTCAACGACTGATCCGCAGAAGAGTGTGCCATCTTATCAGACGGTAGGGGTCATCCAGGCTCCTGGGAAAGAACCTGTAATCCTACCTCCCGAGCAAGAAACTATAGTGTACCTTCCAGTGGGGACTCACCGCAACCTTGATGGGTTGGAAGTGGTTGTTCAGCCTGTGGTAGGCAGAGGAGTGGATCAAGAAGTCATGATAGCTCGTACGATAGCTGTGGTCCAGCGAGTCATGATAGCTCGTACGATAGCTGTGGTCCAGCGAGGACATGTCCCCATAAGAGCTTTGAATGTGAGCCCCAGGGAGGTCGCCTTGCCATGAGGGACAGATCTGGCCCTGGTGTACCTGCATAAGGGTGAAGTGGTGAGTCAGAAGGAGATGTCTTTATCACCGAAAGAAGGCGTGGGGTGGACCCTAGCAGTTGCTGCGGAAGACGAAGAGACACCATCCCCGGAGTGGAGTGGACGGGTCATCCTTGAGCAAATGGAAGTGGATGTGAAGGCTATGGGCCCTGAGCGTGTGCAAGCGATAGAAACTAAGCTGTGGAAGAATCAGGCCGCATTCGCCCGTCATGCCGAAGATTTCGGCTGTACTGAAGCCATCACGCATGAGATCCCGACTGGGGAAGCTCGTCCAATTCGAGAACGATACCGGCAGATCCCGCCCAAAATGTACCAAGAGGTGAAAACATTACTGAGGCAGATGCTGGATTCAGGAGTGGTGCAGAGTAGTCAGAGCCCTTGGGCAGCCCCGGTGGTGCTCGTCAAGAAAAAGGACGGGACCATCCGGTTCTGTGTAGATTACAGAAAACTCAATGCCTGCACTGTTCGAGACTCGTATCCGTTGCCCCGCATCGAAGAATCCTTGACAGCGTTGGGGAAAGCCAAGTACTTCTCCACCCTGGACCTAGCAAGCGGATATTGGCAAGTAGCCGTGGCAGAGAAAGACAGAGAGAAAACTGCCTTCATCCTCCCTATGGGACTGTTCGAGTTTAACCGGATGCCCTTTGGGCTCTCCAATGCTCCAGGCACCTTTCAACGGCTGATGGAAAAGTGTTTGGGAGATTTAAATTTCGAGGCTACCCTGATCTATCTGGATGACATCATTGTGTTTTCATCCTCTTTCGAAGACCACCTTGCCCGGCTTGGACAGGTGTTGTGATTTTGCTTTTTGCTCCCTCTAGTGGTCATTAGTGATTTGACTCTGGAGCGTCTGTCTTTTTCTATATCCTCACCTGGGCCGTTAGTTCAGGGGCGTTGCTATATAAGCTCCCTGGACCTTCAGTTCAATGCCTGGCATCGTTGAAATCAGAGCTAATCTGTTGTGCTCTTGTCCTCTGATCCTGGTTCCTGTTTTTCAAGCTAAGTCTGCTTCTTTGCTTTTTGCTTTTGTTTTGTTTGGTATTTTTGTCCAGCTTGTTCCTATCTGTATCCTGACCTTTGCTGGAAGCTCTAGGGGGCTGGTGTTCTCCCCCCGGACCGTTAGACGGTTCGGGGGTTCTTGAATCTCCAGCGTGGATTTTTATAGGGTTTTTGTTGACCAGATAAGTTATCTTGCTATATTCTGCTATTAGTAAGCTGGCCTCTCTTTGCTGAACCTGGTTCATTTCTGTGTTTGTCATTTCCTCTTACCTCACCGTTATTATTTGTGGGGGGCTTGTATCTTGCTTTGGGGTCCCTTTCTCTGGAGGCAAGAGAGGTCTTTGTTTTCTTCTCCTAGGGGTAGTTAGATTCTCCGGCTGGCACGAGTCATCTAGCGATCACCGTAGGCATGATCCCCGGCTACTTCTAGTGTTGGCGTTAGGAGTAGCTATTTGGTCAACCCAGTTACCACAGCCCTATGAGCTGGATTTTTGTATCTTGCAGACTTACACGTTCCTCTGAGACCCTGTCCACTGGGGTCATAACAGTATGCCAGGCCAGTATTAAATGTTTAATGCATTGCAGAAGTGGGATTATAAGAAAGAAAATTTTGAGGTTTTTTTTCCCTCTCTCATTTTTTTTTTTTTTTTTTCTTTTCCCCTTTACCTCAGAGTGGCTTAAGCTTGCTGCAGACATGAATGTCCAGACCTTGATTACAAGTGTGGACCAGCTTGCCGCTCGTGTGCAGGGTATACAAGATTATGTTACCAGAAATCCTAGGTCTGAACCCAAGATTCCGATTCCTGAACTGTTTTCAGGAGACCGATTTAAGTTTAGGAATTTCAGGAATAATTGTAAATTATTTTTGTCCCTGAAACCTTGTTCGTCTGGAGACTCTGCTCAACAAGTAAAAATTGTTATTTCATTCTTACGGGGTGACCCTCAGGATTGGGCTTTTTCGTTGGCGCCAGGAGATCCGGCATTGGCTGATATTGATGCGTTTTTTCTGGCGCTCGGTTTACTTTATGAGGAACCCAATCTTGAGATTCAGGCAGAGAAAGCCTTGCTGGCTATGTCTCAGGGCCAGGACGAGGCTGAGGTGTATTGCCAAAAATTTCGGAAATGGTCCGTGCTGACACATTGGAACGAGTGTGCACTGGCCGCTAATTTTAGAAATGGCCTTTCTGAGGCCATTAAGAATGTTATGGTGGGTTTTCCCATTCCCACAGGTCTGAATGATACCATGTCCCTGGCTATTCAAATTGACCGGCGGTTGCGGGAGCGCAAAACCGCAAATTCCCTCATGTTGTTGTCTGAACAGACACCTGATGTGATGCAATGTGATAGAAAAACCGCAAATTCCCTCATGGTGTTGTCTGAACGGACACCTGATTTGATGCAATGTGATAGAATCCTGACTAGAAATGAGAGGAAAATTCATAGACACCGGAATGGCTTGTGCTACTACTGTGGTGATTCTACACATGTTATCTCAGCATGCTCTAAACGTATATCTAAGGTTGTTAGTCCTGTCACCGTTGGTAATTTGCATCCTAAGTTTATTCTGTCTGTAACTTTGATTTGCTCACTGTCATCTTATCCTGTCATGGCGTTTGTAGATTCAGGTGCTGCCCTGAGTCTTATGGATCTCTCATTTGCTAAGCGCTGTGGTTTTATTCTTGAACCATTAGAAAATCCTATCCCTCTTAGGGGTATTGATGCTACGCCATTGGCAGAAAATAAGCCGCAGTATTGGACACAGGTTACCATGTGCATGACTCCTGAACACCGCGAGGTGATACGTTTTCTCGTTCTACATAAAATGCATGATTTGGTTGTTTTGGGGCTGCCATGGTTACAGACCCATAATCCAGTCCTTGACTGGAAGGCTATGTCAGTGTCTAGTTGGGGCTGTCGTGGTATTCATGAGGATTCCCTGCCTGTGTCTATTGCTTCTTCTACGCCTTCGGAAGTTCCGGAGTACTTGTCTGATTATCAGGATGTCTTTAGCGAGTCCAGGTCCAGTGCATTGCCTCCTCATAGGGAATGTGACTGTGCAATAGATTTGATTCCAGGCAGTAAATTTCCTAAGGGAAGACTGTTTAATCTGTCGATACCTGAACATACCGCTATGCGTTCATATATCAAGGAGTCTCTGGAGAAAGGACACATCCGTCCGTCTTCTTCCCCTCTTGGTGCGGGATTCTTTTTTGTGGCTAAAAAGGACGGATCTTTGAGGCCTTGTATTGACTATCGGCTTTTAAATAAGATCACTGTCAAATTTCACTATCCTTTGCCGCTGTTGTCTGACTTGTTTGCCCGGATTAAAGGTGCCAAGTGGTTTACCAAGATAGACCTTCGTGGTGCGTACAACCTTGTGCGCATTAAGCAAGGGGATGAATGGAAAACCGCATTCAATACGCCCGAAGGTCATTTTGAGTACTTGGTGATGCCTTTTGGGCTCTCTAATGCCCCTTCAGTTTTTCAGTCCTTTATGCATGACATTTTCCGGAACTATCTGGATAAATTTCTGATCGTTTATCTGGATGATATTCTGGTTTTTTCTGATAATTGGGACTCGCATGTGGAGCAGGTCAGGATGGTCTTTAAAATTTTGCGTGAAAATTCTTTGTTTGTCAAGGGCTCAAAGTGTCTTTTTGGTGTACAGAAGGTTCCCTTTTTGGGGTTCATTTTTTCCCCTTCTGCTGTGGAGATGGACCCAGTCAAGGTCCGAGCTATTCTTGATTGGACTCAGCCCTCGTCAGTTAAGAGTCTTCAGAAGTTCTTGGGTTTCGCTAACTTCTACCGTCGTTTTATCGCTAACTTTTCTAGCATTGTGAAACCTTTGACGGATATGACCAAGAAGGGCTCCGATGTGGTTAATTGGGCTCCTGCTGCCGTGGAGGCTTTCCAGGAGTTGAAACGTCGGTTTACTTCGGCGCCTGTTTTGTGCCAGCCTGATGTCTCGCTTCCCTTTCAAGTTGAGGTGGATGCTTCAGAGATTGGAGCAGGGGCCGTTTTGTCGCAGAGAGGCCCTGGTTGCTCTGTTATGAGACCTTGCGCCTTTTTCTCTAGGAAGTTTTCGCCTGCGGAGCGAAATTATGATGTGGGCAATCGGGAGTTGTTGGCCATGAAATGGGCATTTGAGGAGTGGCGTCATTGGCTCGAGGGTGCTAAGCATCGTGTGGTGGTCTTGACTGATCACAAAAATCTGATGTATCTCGAGTCTGCTAAACGCCTGAATCCTAGACAGGCCCGCTGGTCATTGTTTTTCTCCCGTTTTGACTTTGTTGTCTCGTATTTACCAGGTTCAAAGAATGTGAAGGCCGATGCTCTTTCCAGGAGCTTTGTGCCTGATGCTCCTGGAGTCGCTGAACCTGTTAGTATTCTTAAGGATGGTATTATCTTGTCAGCTATTTCTCCAGATCTGCGACGTGTGTTGCAGAGATTTCAGGCTGATAGGCCTGATTCTTGTCCACCTGACAGACTGTTTGTGCCTGATAAGTGGACCAGCAGAGTCATTTCCGAGGTTCATTCCTCGGTGTTGGCAGGTCACCCAGGAATTTTTGGCACCAGAGATCTGGTGGCCAGATCCTTTTGGTGGCCTTCCTTGTCTAGGGATGTGCGGTCATTTGTACAGTCCTGTGGGACTTGTGCTCGAGCTAAGCCTTGCTGTTCTCGTGCCAGCGGGTTGCTCTTGCCCTTGCCTGTCCCTAAGAGACCTTGGACACATATCTCCATGGATTTCATTTCTGATCTTCCGGTGTCTCAGGGCATGTCTGTTATCTGGGTGATATGTGATCGCTTCTCCAAGATGGTCCATTTGGTTCCTTTGCCTAAGCTGCCTTCCTCTTCCGATCTGGTTCCTGTGTTTTTCCAGAACGTGGTTCGTTTGCACGGCATCCCTGAGAATATTGTGTCAGACAGAGGATCCCAGTTCGTTTCCAGATTCTGGCGATCCTTTTGTAGTAGGATGGGCATTGACTTGTCGTTTTCGTCTGCTTTCCATCCTCAGACTAATGGACAGATGGAGCGAACTAATCAGACTTTGGAGGCTTATTTGAGGTGTTTTGTCTCTGCTGATCAGGACGATTGGGTGACCTTCTTGCCGTTAGCTGAGTTTGCCCTTAATAATCGGGCTAGTTCCGCCACCTTGGTTTCGCCGTTTTTCTGCAACTCTGGTTTCCACCCTCGTTTTTCTTCGGGTCATGTGGAACCTTCTGACTGCCCTGGGGTGGATTCTGTGGTGGATAGGTTGCAGCGGATCTGGAATCTTGTGGTGGACAACTTGAAGTTGTCACAGGAGAGGGCTCAGCGCTTTGCCAACCGCCGCCGCGGTGTGGGTCCCCGACTACGTGTTGGGGATTTGGTGTGGCTTTCTTCCCGCTTTGTTCCTATGAAGGTTTCTTCTCCCAAATTTAAACCTCGTTTTATTGGTCCTTACAAGATATTGGAAATTCTTAATCCTGTATCCTTTCGCCTGGATCTTCCTGTGTCGTTTGCTATCCACAACGTGTTTCATAGGTCCTTGTTGCGGCGGTACGTTGTGCCTGTGGTTCCTTCTGCTGAGCCTCCTGCTCCGGTGTTGGTTGAGGGCGAGTTGGAGTACGTGGTGGAGAAGATCTTGGATTCTCGTCTCTCCAGGCGGAGGCTTCAGTACCTGGTCAAGTGGAAGGGCTATGGTCAGGAAGATAATTCCTGGGTGGTCGCCTCTGATGTTCATGCGGCCGATTTAGTTCGTGCCTTTCACGCCGCTCATCCTGATCACCCTGGTGGTCGTGGTGAGGGTTCGGTGACCCCTCACTAAGGGGGGGGGTACTGTTGTGATTTTGCTTTTTGCTCCCTCTAGTGGTCATTAGTGATTTGACTCTGGAGCGTCTGTCTTTTTCTATATCCTCACCTGGGCCGTTAGTTCAGGGGCGTTGCTATATAAGCTCCCTGGACCTTCAGTTCAATGCCTGGCATCGTTGAAATCAGAGCTAATCTGTTGTGCTCTTGTCCTCTGATCCTGGTTCCTGTTTTTCAAGCTAAGTCTGCTTCTTTGCTTTTTGCTTTTGTTTTGTTTGGTATTTTTGTCCAGCTTGTTCCTATCTGTATCCTGACCTTTGCTGGAAGCTCTAGGGGGCTGGTGTTCTCCCCCCGGACCGTTAGACGGTTCGGGGGTTCTTGAATCTCCAGCGTGGATTTTTATAGGGTTTTTGTTGACCAGATAAGTTATCTTGCTATATTCTGCTATTAGTAAGCTGGCCTCTCTTTGCTGAACCTGGTTCATTTCTGTGTTTGTCATTTCCTCTTACCTCACCGTTATTATTTGTGGGGGGCTTGTATCTTGCTTTGGGGTCCCTTTCTCTGGAGGCAAGAGAGGTCTTTGTTTTCTTCTCCTAGGGGTAGTTAGATTCTCCGGCTGGCGCGAGTCATCTAGCGATCACCGTAGGCATGATCCCCGGCTACTTCTAGTGTTGGCGTTAGGAGTAGCTATTTGGTCAACCCAGTTACCACAGCCCTATGAGCTGGATTTTTGTATCTTGCAGACTTACACGTTCCTCTGAGACCCTGTCCACTGGGGTCATAACAGACAGGTACTCGGAAGATTGCGTGCTCATAACCTGAAGTTGAAGCCAAAGAAATGCCTCCTCTTCAAGAGGGAGATCGAGTACCTAGGTCACATTGTGTCACAAGATGGAGTTCTACCCTCGCCAGAAAAAGTGGCTGCTATCCAGAAGTGGCCAGTCCCTCAAACAGTGAGAGAACTCCAGGCCTTCCTGGGACTCGCGGGGTAATACCGTCGGTTTGTTAAAGACTTTGCGAAGGTGGCCGGTCCTCTCAATGAGTTGCTGAGGGGGACCGCTGGAGTGCCGAAGACCCAGCGCATCCCCTGGGCACAGGGACAACACGAGGCCTAACAGGCTATAAAGAATGCCCTTACTTCGGCCCCGATTTTGGCCTACGCAGACTTCGATCAACCGTTCCTGTTGTACACCGATGGTAGCCTACATGGACTCGGTGCAGTACTTTCTCAGATACAGGATGGACATGAGAGAGTCATCGGGTATGCTAGCAGGTCCCTGCGAGACAGCGAAAGAAACCCTCACAATTACAGCTCCTTCCGGTTAGAGCTCCTGGCTCTGGTGTGGGCCATGACAGAAAAGTTTGCAGGCTTCCTGACAGGTTCAAAAATTCAAGTTCGAACAGACAATAATCCCCTGGCCCTCCTTGAGAATGCTAAACTGGGGGCCTTAGAACAACGGTGGATGGCTCGCCTGGCCAAGTTCGACTTTACTATCCGCTATCGCTCTGCTACCGAAAACGCAAATGCGGATGGGCTGTCCAGAGTGCCTGTGGAGACTCCAGTGGGGGATTTGATGAACAACTCGAAGAGGAGGAAACCCCAGACTTTAATAAGTTCAAGCCCCCGATGGTTGTGGCCCAGTCAACAAGGGAGGCCTGCGCATTACCTTGGTCCCTGGGAAGAACCAATGAAGAATGGGGACACGTTCAGGATGAAGACGAAGGGCTGAGACAGATGAAATGGTGGGTAACGCAAAAGCGGAAGCCTGGCAAACAAGAGAGAGATAATCTGGACTCTGAAACGAGGAGTGTGTTGTTGCACCAGTGGGATAGACTGGAAGTGCGAGAGTCAGTACTATATCGTAAGAAGCAACAGCCAAAAGATATGGAAGTAAGGTGGCAAGTGGTCATCCCAGGAAGAATGGCTCAAGAAATAGCTAAAGAAGCCCATGAATTCGGAGCGCACTTTGGCTCCACAAAGACCTACCAATGGTTGCAGCGGCATGTCTATTGTCCTCGGTTGGAGCTTGTGGTGGAAGAGGTTTGCCGGCAGTGTCGAGTATGTGACCTCATTAAGAGTACTGAACAGAGGGCACCCATCCAGACCATACAAACTAAGGAGCCATTGGAAGTCTTGATGATCGACTATCTCCTCGTGGGACACTCGGCTCGGGGGCTGCAATATTGTTTGGTGATGACCGATCATTTTTCTAAGTTCGCAGTAGTAACTCCGACTAGAGACCAGACTGCGGAATCGGCGGCGCGAGCCATCTGCCAAGACTTCATCCGGGTGTATGGGTGCCCAAAGCGCATCCACTCCGACCAAGGCGCGTGTTTCCAAGGCAAGGTGATGGAAGAATTGTATCGCATGTATGGCATCGAGCGGTCCCGGACCACCCCTTATCATCCTCAAGGCAATGGAGCTTGCAAACACTTTAACAGAACCTTGCTTCAGATGCTGAGAACATTGGAGGAGGATAAGAAGGTGTGTTGGCCAGACTATCTGCCGGAATTGGTCTGGACCTACAACAATCGGGTCCACTCCACCACGGGTTATACCCCCTATCTACTGTTGTTTGGAAGAGCTGGACGAGAGATCATTGAGCTGAATCTGGAACAGCCAGAGGAGCTGATGGAGCGAAATGTCACCTCATGGGTGAAAGAGCATCGGCAACGTTTGCAAACGATACGGCGGTTGGCGGGTCAGCAACTGCAAGGAAAAGAACATACGGCCCGCAAACCGACTCAAGAGTTACCGCTTCAACCTGGAGACCGGGTATTGGTCAGAGAGAGATGCCCTAAGGGAAAACTAAGTGAGAGATGGGAAGTACAGCCGTACAAGGTTATCGAGCGAGTGTATGCTAACGGCCCTGTCTACAAGGTACAGATTGAAGATGGGTCATCCACCCCTAGAGTACGTCACAGAAATATGCTGCGGCCTTGCCGGTCTGAGGTCTGTTCTGTGCCATTGTTGCCTGGAGGTGCCACTCCACTTCCTGAATCTGTCATGCCTGATGTCCAAATCGATGATGAGTGGTGGACCGTCCCTGACACAGTAGGGGGTCCTCAGCCGCCCCGAGGCGGTAATCTCATGGATGTACCTGTACCGCCATGTGAGGATGAGACCAGACAAGAGCACACAATGTCCCCTGCAACAAGTGTTACTCTGGAAGATAGTCAAGCCTTGCCAAGCCAAGAGCTTCGGAGATCCCAGAGGTCTAATGCAGGGGTTCCACCAGTCCGATATGTAGAACAGTGTGCTCTGTCTGTTTGTATACCTTTGTTGCCTCCTCCATTACACTTTTACCCTGAAGCTGTGATGGCCGAGGACGACCATCATTAAGAAGGGCGGCATGTAAGAGGGTGGTGCTGTTATGGATAATAAGAAACACGCTGTCACTTTAAGAGGCTGCATCCCCTTGTCTGATGTGATGGTATGTTCTACTGTTCTCCCCTACTCTTGTTTTTGCCATGAACTGGTCGGGGCTGTGTAGAGTGGGTGGAGCTGAGCAGCGAGAGGAAGAAGAAGTTTTTGAGAGGGAACTGAGAGAACTGTGAGCTGTTCTGCCTGCAAGGAAGAATCGTTGGCTGCAGGAAAGACTACACAGCTTGAGACGAACTGCGATTGTTAAATAGACTTTCCCGGTTACAGCGAAGGGTGGCTGTTCTGCGCTGGTTTGTGGAGCCACGAAGATACTGAAAAGGGGACTTACGGTTTCCAGGAGCAAAGAAAAGACCACGCTTTACAGAGCCGACAGGAATCCGTGCGCACCACCGTTTAGGACTTCGGGGGCCCCCAGGGACTGGACCTGTGTCCCCAACATCACCGTGAGTCTGTTCCTGTCTGGTGCACCAGTTAGGGCTTAGTACAGGCTTCAGTAGTTAGAGCAAGGTAGCCGTGTGGCCTGCGTAGTAAAGGCCAGGGAGATTATATGCAGAGTAGCAACGATATATGTTTTATTGTGTAAAGTTGCTTGTGAGATAGATTCTGAGTTTGCAATTGCTTAAGCACTGTGCTATTTACAGACAAATTGACTCATGTGCATTATCTTCTGTTATTGTAAACCCCTGTTTGCACCTTCCTTGTCCTTTCCATTTCCTGTTTCCCAATAAATCTATCCTTTGTTGTTTGCACCTCGTCTTGTGTACAGTAGTCTTCCTGCACCGTGGTGGCCCCCCGGTCACCGCTTCATTCTCATAGTTGCAGGACTCACAGGTAACTGAAGATCTTCTTTGATCTCCCTGGAGCTGATGATTGGATGCTTCTTTGCCATTCTTCTAATTCTATGATCTATTCTGATAGTAGTATTTCTTTTAAATAATTTATAACGCAAAAATGCAAAACTTGATAATCCAATTAAATTAAAGAGATCGATTATTAGACTCGTGCTGCCCATACCACTGACACCATGACTCGTGGAAGCACGATTGCAGCCAAGTACGCTGCTCACAAAAAATTAGGGATATTTTGCTTTCAGGCAAAAGCTCAGGATGAATGTAAAATGCATGAAGAGGGCCTGTACCGGTGATGTTGGCTGGTTCTCACTTTTTTTCACCTTGAAACCCCTCTTCTAAATGGAAATCTGACATATGTGTGTTGTGCTGTGGTATTTGCTCTGTACGCAATTATTGTTTGGGAGTCCTTGTTTCCTCCCCGTCTTTGGGACCGGACAAGGCTGCACACACAACAGGAGACATTTGGTACAGTTCAGCAGAGTCCCCTCTGGTTGGTGTTCCCGTTGCACAGGACACTATCAGTTCTTGCTTCCATTCTGCCGGAACTGCCTCCTCCTCAACAGCTCCTATTGGTACCAGTTACTTCATATCTGTCATTACATCATCAATGAGGCCCACCACCTTTCCGTCTCGCTGTGACCTGACCAACCTCTTTCAAGTAGGGGAGAAAGAGCCATGGAATCCAATACCTCTTCTGGGCTCTGGACCATCCTGGGATCTGAACGAAACTTCACATGTGTCCTCATGCTGTTTGGGAGACTAGAAACTGATAGGACTCTTTGCCACCTATGCTTCCACTGACCTTAAACAGTTCACTATAAATTGTAAGAATTGCTGCTGTTTTTTCCATGCTCTCATTGACTGATTCATAGTTTTTGTCATCTGTACTCAGAAATTAATCAAAGCTGGCAGTGTTACATGCTTCACTCCACAGATTGTTACTGTCTTGTACAAGAAAAAAAACTTTTCAGGGACGATTAAAATCCCTTCTATATTCTACAATAATACCACTTTTATCTGCAATTCGTCAATGGTGAGGTATGGCAGTAGGAATAGCGTATGACAGTAGGATAGAGGAGGATTTTTAGTCCTCTTCTGTGGCTTTGCTACTAAGTTTAGTGATAGGACTCGCAAGCATGAGGACCCTTGATGTTGGGCTGCGAGCTTGCATATCTTGGCCAAAATATCAACCAATACCTCACATATTTATGTGTATTTTGTGCACTTTATTTTTCAGGGTGCAGCCAAGCCCACATGTTGGGTCTTGTATATAGGGGTGTTCACATGGGATGCATTGAGAGAGTGCTGACCAACCTGCCTAATCGAATAGTATGGGCGTGACTAATAGGCTGAGAACCAGACACTATGCATTACCTATATGTGAACAGCACCCTGCACAGGACTCTATTGTCAAATGTATACTAAGCAGTCACCCCCTCCATGAACTGGTAGGCTGTGAGTGGCTGTCTATTTAGTATTTTGCACCTGTGTTGCCAACATCTTTGCTAAATGGGCTGGCTGCATCCAGTAGTGCATTTGTTCAGAGACCTGGGCAGGTAAGCTTTTTCAGCTGTATTTTTGAATTTTTTGAGGATTTTTAGTCCTCTTCTGTGGCTTTGCTACTAAGTTCAATGCTGATACTAAACAAAAATCATTATACAAAGACCAAGAAAAATATCATATACAGCGCTACCAGTTTTTGCAAACCATATAAGTGATTACTGTACAAATAGACATAGTGACATTCATTCTGCTTCAAGTCATAAGTAACTTAGCCCATATTTTCTATCTGGCCCTGAGCAGCATGATGACTTCTCGAGCAGAGTTTGCAACACAGATACATCTGACTTCTCACATTTCCAGAAATTTCTGTGCAGACTCCAGATCCTTTTCCTCCCTCCATCGAATTTATGAAGACCAACTGATATCTTCTATGGAGGGAGGAGGAGGAGCTGGAGGCTGCACAGATATTTTACTGCAAGTTCTCCTGAAATGACACTTACAGTTCTCCATAGAACATTATGAGCACCAATTGTCCTCTCCTATCTCAGCAATAAGAAAATCAGTATTCACCGAAGACGCATTCTATTTGTGAATCTGACAATGAAAGATCAGTCCAGGAGGAGCGAGAAGCAGATTTCTCTCATAAAATCTAATGCAAAGTTTGCTGTTTTTATGTTTATTCTTGATTTATTAAAAAAAAAGTTACTCTTTTAGGCTATGTGCACACGTAGGAAATGTGGTGCAGAATTTTCTGCACTAAATCTGCATCTCCTGGCAGAATCCACAGGTGCGTTTTTTATGCGGTTTTAGTGCATTTTTTGTGCGGAATTGATGCAGATTTTGTGTAGTTTTTGTGCAGATTTTACCACTGCGGATTTCTATTAATGGAGGGGTGCAGAAACGCACAAAAGAAGTGATATGCACTTCTTTGAAATTTGCAGCGTTTCTGCGCGGATGTGCACAGCTTTTTTTTTTTCACATTGATTTCCATTGTACTGTAAATCACAGTGCAGATCTGCAGCGTTTCTGCAGCAGAAAAATCCGCTGCAGATGTGCACCATTTCTGCACTAAATCTGCATCGTGTGCACAGGCCCTAAGATGTTTGTAATGCAAAGATAAATTAGATCCAGTAGAGCAAGACGAGTTGTTTGTAGTTATTCTTTGCTCTAGTTTCAAAAGCATGCCAGGTTGTCGTCTTCTCTCTGTTATCAGCCATTTCAGGTTAGGCGCAGACTGAGCGGTATAGTTTACTTGTAGGTGATACATCCCAAGAATCCAACTTTTTCTCACATCTCTATATCCCACCGCCTAGTACCTTTCATAATTCCATAAACCAAGCAGATATTTGCCTAGAAACCTCATCTGTGCATCCTGCTGCAGACTGCCATCCATCAGAGATTACATGTATCACTTAGGACAGTGAAGTAACCAGACATTGTATCAAGGTGAAAAACACCCATAGAAAAAAGGCCAAAAAAATAGAAGCTCATCCAAAAACAAACAATATATACCCTAAACAAATGGACATAGAAGCAAATAATAAAATAAATATATTGAAATTTTATTATTATTCAAGTACACATATATTGAACAAATTATTAAAATATAAAAATAAGGGTAAGAAATAGCGACACCCAGGTACCACGACCAAATAGGCTGGTAAATATATAATTATTTCATATAAATAGATAGGGAGACTCTAAAGTAGAAAAAATATATACAAGGGAAAATAAGTAACCCAAAATTATTGCACAATGACAGAGTAATATTGCACAGTAAGGTCAATAAGAAAGCTCAACCACTGTTTAAGAGTACTTTATCAAGGAATTTGATTAAATATAAAGTGCCAATGCTAAAGAGTGGTCATAACTAGTGTTGAGCATTCCGATACCGCAAGTATCGGGTATCGGCCGATATTTGCGGTATCGGAATTCCGATACCGAGTTCCGATATTTTTGTGATATCGGAAATCGGAATCGGAAGTTCCCAGTGTATGGTTCCCAGCGTCTGGAGGAGAGGAGACTCTCCTTCAGGCCCTGGGATCCATATTCATGTAAAAAATAAAGAATAAAAATAAAAAATATGGATATACTCACCCCTCCGGCGGAGCCTGGACCTTAGCGGTGTAACCGGCAGCCTCCGTTCATAAGAATGCAGTGAGTTTAGGACCTGCGATGACGTCGCGGCTTGTGATTGGTCGCGTGAGCGGTCACATGAGCGGTCACGCGACCAATCACAAGCCGCGACGTCATCGAAGGTCCTTCACTCTGCATTCTTAGAAACGGAGGCAGACGCTTGGACAGGTGAGAGCCACGGGCCGTCCGAGGGGTGAGTATATCAATATTTTTTATTTTTATTCTTTATTTTATACATGAATATGGATCCCAGGGCCTGAAGGAGAGTTTCCTCTCCTTCAGACCCTGGGAACCATTCCGATATTTTGTGTCCCATTGATATGCATTCATTGGTATCGGGTATCGGTATCGGCGATATCCGATACTTTTTGGGTATCGGCCGATCCAATCCGATACCGATACCTTTGCATATCGGAAGGTATCGCTCAACACTAGTCATAACCAAACCTACATTTAATTTAAGAAAATATCTAAAAAAAAGAAAGGGGATGAAAGTCTTCAAAGACCAAGAGATAATGCACTGTGCCCAATAGTGATCACTGTTTGTGCCTGAGTCTGACCAAATCTAGAAAACCATGTGGTTAATGAGGCATATATTAGAATAGAGAGATAAACCTGATGAGGAACGTGGGAAGAGGGTTTTTCATGAAAAATTAAAAAAAACACAAGTATCCGGATTGGTTGCTTAGAATAGCCAGAAACCTAGCCCTCACTTGAAATAGGGATGATTTAATTGAGCCCAAATATAATCCAGTGAGAAAAGCAAAAAATAAAAAAACTTTTGTTTGCTTATGGTACAGCCCCCAATTCACTGATATTAAAAATGTTATTTACAAATGTTTACCTATATTATATGAAGATGAGACTCTAGCTAAAATTTAAGTCTCCTCATCTCGACATGCTTAACATGTCACTCTCCGCAAGAAGAAACAGAACTTCTTGATTTGGGAGTAAATGTAGTAGCTAGGAGAGCACCCACTATTGGAAACATAGTTTCACCGGGATTATTTTCATGGAAACCACCTGTGCAAAATTGGTTGAATCTCAAGGGCTTCTTTAAATGTGGAACAAATAACTGTGAAAAGTGCAAATATGCCCAAACAACAGAAACATTTAATAATCACAAGGAGACACAGATTTATAATATTAATCAATTTATTAACTGTAACTCAACAAATGTGATATATAAAATAGAATGCACTATTTGTCACTTAAGATATATTGGATGCACCACGATAAAGCAAAAAACTCGTATTTCAGAACACATCAGAGAGTGGCCTGACTGCTAGGGAATCCCCACATGTACTTATGCTGGCTAACAGATGTAAATCATTCAGCTGCGGCAAGAAAAACTAAATCTCCGAGCACTAAAAAATACTCCGAGGACCCCCGAGCGTGCTCGAGAAATCTCGAGTAACGAGTATATTCTCTCATCAGTCATCACTAATCATTATCCCAGATTAACCTGATTAAACAATGACTATATGTGACATTGAAAAACCTCCGCTCCATAGGGAAAAAAAAATTGTGAAAGTTTTCTTCTCTCCCCTATGGAGTTAGATTGCTCTGAGCTCAGTTTTTGCCTTTTTTTACAATAAGTGAGATTTAAAGTGTATTGGCCATTTTGGCTTCCGAGAAACCGAATTACGGCACACAGTTCGGTTGAGCAATATCTTCTAATATCATTGGAAGTCTGTATTAGGAAGGGGCATGCAAACAGCTAGATCTCAGATAACAAAGTTTTAAAAGTTAATCTGCAGAACTCATCTATTCTTCCTGTCATCATCCCAGTGTTCAGACAGAAAATAATCTAAATCAAGAACTTTTTTTTTGTTAAGATTGCTTTTTAACGTCTTGACTTAAAGTCTAATGTTTTAAACAATATTATGTCTTAGCATTAACACCGGCCATTATTTGTCATATGGATATTACCTGGAGTATACAATATATTAGTTTCATTAACACTCAGCCTGCGTCCCTCATATAATTTCCACTTCATTTCTGGTCCTTTCACCTTTTTTAGGATGCCCCATTGCCTTCTGTGACCATAGTTAGGCATATGGTCAACTACAATGCTCATGTAGACTATAACTTTCCTGAAAAATCTGTTGCTTCCTCCATCAAATACAATTTTGGAGCATCTTAATTTGTGAACTGTGCATTGTGTCAGTCCTCTGTTATTCGTCCCGGAAATGTATGACTAGATGGACAACTGGGTGTTAACATTCTATTTATCAATAAGGTCGCTACACAATGTTACACAGTGTCGGACTTGGGTGCCAAGGGCCCACCAGTAACCAACTCCAGGGTGCCACTTTTCAGCTATATAACAATGAACTGGGTGGATTGTTACAAGAATAAGATGCCACCTTCGTCTGTACATAGTGATTCAAGTATATAGTGTGATGTACTGCTCATATACAAGGGTGATGGTTCACTCTTGCACAAGGGCCCACCGGAGGATTCTCCTGTTCTCCTTTGGGCCAGTCTAAGCCTCTTACACTGCCCAACAGTGATGGATTGTGTAGGCTCATGCTGATTTGTCAAGGTGAATGATTACACCCAGATGTCAATCGAATTTCTAGGCGGGATAACAGAAAAATAAAATAATTCTAAAATAAAGTTGTAAAATTAGTTATAATTTCATGGAGAATACAAATATTTACTACAACGGTCATGTGAGGTTTGGTGACAGGTTCTGCTTGAATAAAGCAATTTTCAATTAAGAGGCATAATTTCTGCCAAGAAAACACTTCCCATCTCCAGTGTCCTGAGCTATGGTCCTTTGACATTATGAAGGATGACTGGATTCATATGAGTCACACCAAATTCTATCCTTAACATTTGTGTTACTCACCTGTCCTGGCTCCAGTGCCGGATGTCCTGGCTCCAGTGCCAGATGTCCTGGCTCCAGTGCCGGATGTCCTGGCTCCAGTGCCGGACGCCCTGTCCTTCTACTTGCTCAGCCAGTTGCCGATGCTCTTTGATGTGACGGGCTACCATGATAACCGGCAACACTTCTCTGATTGCACTTTTTCTAGCCTTGTAGATTAGCCCAGGCTCAAGGGTACTGCCGGAGTAATCAGGTAGTTGGCATCCATGCCGTTTCCAAACTGTTTCTCTGTGCTCAACTTTGCTATGCCTGCCTTGGACCTTGAGGTAAACCTAACTCTGTTGGTTGCATCTCTAGCTAATTCTGCTATTCCGTTGACCCGTTCTGCATCGGACTCTGTGGTAAAGTCAATTTTGCCATTTTGTTGAGCTGCTTAGCTTTTCTCTAGTTCCTCAATGCTGAGTCTACTGTGCTCAATCTGAATCCCATGGTACGCTGCTGCACATATGTCATCTGTCCATGTAGCATAACAACTGCTCAGCCAAACCAAGGACTTCGCATATTCAGGTCTCCAGGTGGGACATAACAATTTGTATGGTGCACAGTTAAAAAAAATCAACATTTGTTAGCTAAGAAAATATGTTTTCAGTTTTCAACTATCCAATTTTAGTGAGCCTGAGCCGCTAGAGCTCAAGTGAGGAGGTGCTTGGGCATTGTCTTTTATACTCAACAAACCCCCTCATTCATGACTTCATTTATGGTGGCAATTGGTTTCCTAATGGTTAACAGTTGAATCATTCTTCAATAGTAGCTGAAAGTTAATTTGTGAAAAATACATTTGATCATTTTGCTTTAACAGGTTGGTGTAGATAATCACATAAACAATATAATTTTCTACTTGGATATTTTGGACCTGCAGAATAGAAGTACTGGAGAGCCAGAGAAGATGTACGGGAACAGCTTAGAAATTAGGGCTCAAATAGGCCAGAGTTCAGTGTTCTGATCATTAGTTGGTTGCAGTTGTACAACCTTGGAGTGAGAACTGCTGGAAGTGAATGGAAAGATTTGGTGACATAATCTAGAAGAACCGAAAAAAAAAAGCAGCGAAGTAAGAGCAGAGTTGGAGAAATTACTGAAAAAGCCACCTTACCTACAAGTATATAAAGGATGCTGTGAATGGCTGGGAGGGTTTCTGAGTAGATTCAATGTAAGATTCAATGCAAGATATTGAGAGCAGCTTGGGACCTGGGCACTTTTTCTGAGTTCCTGATTTCGGTAGACTCTAAACACCAAAGACAAGTGACTGAGAGATGTGAGAGAATCAAAAGGGCAGCTGGTATATTGACAGCATGATTAGGATTCAGGCTGTGTGAAGCTTCTCGTTGTGCCAGTGTGAAGTAGTAGATGAATATCCCACGTAGACAGCAGTAAGTTTCATAGATGCACCTATATTGTTCGAGTAAAGAGACCCATCAACCCACCAGTGAGTGCCGGGTGTCAGCTGTGAGTGCAAAATCGCATGGACGTATTCAGTACATCCAAGGTTAGAAAGGGGTTAACTGGATTCTCTAGTTCAATTGGATTATTTCATTGATTTGATGTTGTTCCACTGATTCTGGAACAGTTTTCCTTTTTCCTCTGTGCCCCTCCGTTCCAAAATTATACCCCTAGATAATAAAGATGAAAATTTTCCCTTCAACAAACCACAGAACTTCTCTGTGGGTGTGGCCATGTTTTAATTGGTCAGTATCAGAGAAGAAAAAGCAAACGCCCACAAGGAACTTCTGTGGTACACGCCCAGCTGGCTGAATGGAAAATTTGCACTATTATTACCGATGGGCATAACTTTGGAATGGAGGGGCACAAAAGAAAAAGAAAAACTGTTCTAGAATCACAGGAGCAGCACCAATTTGATTAAGTACTTTGTTTAAATAAAATAAAGCTCTCCTTTTTACCCCCTTAATCCCATATGACGTACTATCCCGTCGTGGTGATCTGGGACTTCATTCCCAGTGACCGGATAGTACGTCATATGCGATCTACCGCGCTCACGGGGGGAGCGCGGCCGATCGCCGCTGGGTGTCAGTTGACTATCGCAGCTGACATCCGGCACCATGTGCCAGGAGCGGTCACAGACCGCTCCTGGCACATTAACCCCCGGAATACTGTGATCAAACATGATCACAGCGTTCTGGCGGCATAGAGAAGCATCGCGCAGGGAGGGGGCTCCCTGCGTGCTTCCCTGAGACCTTCAGAGCAACGGGATGTGATCGCGTTGCTCCGAGGGTCTCCTATCTCCTTCTCCCTACAGGCCCCAAATCCAAAATGGCCGTGGGGCTGCTTCCGGGTCCTGCAGAGAAGTGGCTTACCAGCGCCTGCTCAGAGCAAGCGCTGGTAAGCCTGCAGCCCTTCATGTCAGATCGCTGATCTGACACAGTGCTCTGCAAAGTGTCAGATCAGCGATCTGTCACTGTAACATGATGCCCCCCCGGGAGTTAAAAAAAAAAAATATTCACATGTGTAAAAAAAAAAAAAAAAATCCTAAATAAATAAAAAAAAAATATATTGTTCCCATAAATACATTTCTTTATCTAAATAAAAAAAACAAGAAAAGTACACATATTTAGTATCGCCACGTCCGTAACGACCCGACCTATAAAAATGTCCCACTATTTAACCCCTTCAGTGAACAACGTAAAAAAAAAAAAAACGAGGCAAAAAACAACGCTTTATTATCATGCTGCCGAACAAAAAGTGGAATAACACGTGATAAAAAATACGGATATAAATAACCATGGTACCGCGGAAAAGTTATCTTGTCCCGCAAAAAACGACCCGCCATACAGCATCATCAGCGAAAAAATGAAAAAGTTATAGTCCTCAGAATAAAGCAATGCAAAAATAATAATTTTTTCTATAAAATAGTTTTTATCGCATAAAGGGCCAAAACCTAAAAAAAGATATAAATGAGGTAATCGTACTGACCCGAAGAATAAAACTGCTTTATCAATTTTACCAAACGTGGAACGGTATAAACGCCCCCCAAAAAAGAAATTCATGAATAGCTGGTTTTTGGTCATTCTGCCTCACAAAAAATCAAAATCAAAAGCGATCAAAAAATGTCATGTGCCCGAAAATCAGTACCAATCAAGACGTCAACTCGTCCCGCAAAATACAAGACCTCACATGACTCTGTGGACCAAAATATGGAAAAATTATAGCTCTCAAAATGTGGAGACACAAACTATTTTTTGCAATAAAAAGTGTCTTTTAGTGTGTGACAGCTGCCAATCATAAAAATGTGGAAAAAGACCGGCTATAAAAGTAAATCAAACCCCCCTTAATCACCCCCTTAGTTAGGGAAAAATAATAAAATAAAAAAAATGTATTTATTTCCATTTTCCCATTTAGGTTAGGGTTGGGGATAGGGCTAGGGTTGGAGCTAGGGTTGGGGCTAGGGCTGGGGCTAGGGTTGGGGCTAGGGTTAGGGTTGGGGCTAGTCTTAGGGCTAGGGTTGGGGCTATGGTTAGGGTTGGGGCTAGGGTTAGAGCTAGGGTTAGGGTTGGGGCTAGGGTTGGGGTTAGGGCTATTGTTGGGGTTAGGGCTATGGTTAGATTTGGGGCTAGGGTGGGGGTTAGGGCTACAGTTAGGGTTGGGGCTAAAGTTAGGGATAGGTTTGGGGCTAAAGTTGGGGTGTGTTGGATTTAGGGGTGTGGTTAGGGTTGGGATTAGCGTTAGGGGTGTGGTTGGGTTAGAGGTGTGGCTGGGATTAGGGCTAGGGACATGTTCGGGTTAGGGGTGTCGTTATGGTTAGAGTTGGGATTAGGATTAGGGGTGTGTTTGGGTTAGGGGTGTGTTTGGGTTAGGGTTTCAGTTAGAATTGGGGGTTTCCACTGTTTAGGCACATCAAGGGCTCTCCAAACTCGACATGGCGTCTGATCTCAATTCCAGCCAATTCTGCGTTGAAAAAGTAAAACAGTGCCTCTTCCCTTCCGAGCTCTCCCGTGTGCCCAAACAGGGGTTTACCCCAACATATGGGGTATCAGCGTGCTCAGGACAAATTGGACAACAACTTTTGGGGTCAAATTTATCCTGTTACCCTTGGGAAAATACAAAACTGCGGACTAAAAAATAATTTTTGTGGAAAAAAAATGATTTTTTATTTTCACCGCTCTGCGTTATAAACTGTAGGGAAACACTTGGGGGTTCAAAGTTCTCACAACACATCTAGGTAAGTTCCTTGTGGGGTCTAGTTTCCAATATGGGGTCACTTGTGGGGGGTTTCTACTGTTTAGGTACATCAGGGGCTCTGCAAATGTAATGTGACACCTGCAGAACAATCCATCTAAGTCTGCATTCCAAACGGCGCTCCTTCCCTTCCAAGCTCTGCCATGCGCCCAAATGGTGGTTTACCCCCACATATGGGGTATCGGCATACTCAGGACAAATTGCACAACAACTTTTGGGGTCCAAATTCTCCTGTTACCCTTGGGAAAATACAAAACTGGGGGCTAAAAAATAATTCTTGTAAAAAAAGAATTTTTATTTTCACAGCTATGTGTTATAAACTGTAGTGAAACACTTGGGGGTTTTAAGCTCTCACATCACATCTAGATAAGTTCCTTAGGGGGTATGCTTTCCAAAATGGTGTCACTTGTGGGGGGTTTCAATGTTTAGGCACATCAGGGCTCTCCAAACGCAACATGGCATCCAGTCAATTTTGCGTTGAAAAGTCAAACGGCGCTCCTTCCCTTCCGAGCTCTGCCATGCGCCCAAACAGTGGTTTACCCCCACATATGGGGTATCGGCATACTCAGGACATATTGCACAACAACTTTTGGGGTCCAATTTCTTCTGTTACCCTTGGGAAAATAAAGAATTGGGAACGAAAAGATCATTTTTGTGAAAAAATATGATTTTTTATTTTTATGTCTCTGCATTATAAACTTCTGTGAAGCACTTGGTGGGTCAAAGTGCTCACCACACATCTAGATAAGTTCCTTAGGGGGTCTACTTTCCAAAATGGTGTCATTTGTGGGGGTTTCAATGTTTAGGCACATCAGGGGCTCTCCAAACGCAACATGGAGTCCTTTCTCAATTCCAGTCAATTTTGCATTGAAAAGTCAAATGGTGCTCCTTCCCTTCCAAGTTCTGCCATACGTCCAAACAGTGGTTTACCCCCACATATGGGGTATCGGCGTACTCAGGACAAATTACACAACAACTTTTGCAGTCCAATTTTTTTGTTACCCTTGGGAAAATAAAAAAATGGGGGCAAAAATATCATTTTTGTGAAAAAATATGATTTTTTATTTTTACGGCTCTGCATTATAAACTTCTGTGAAGCACTTGGTGGGTCAAAGTGCTCACCACACATCTAGATAAGTTCCTTAGGGGGTCTACTTTCCAAAATGGTGTCACTTGTGGGGGGTTTCAATGTTTTGGCACATCAGGCGCTCTCCAAACGTAACATGGCGTCCCATCTCAATTCTAGTCAATTTTGCATTGAAAAGTCAAACGGCGCTGCTTCCCTTCCGAGCTCTGCCATGCGCCCAAACAGTGGTTTACACCCACATATGGGGAATCGGCTTACTCAGGACAAATTGTACAACAACTTTTGGGGTCCACTTTCTCTTTTACCCTTGGTAAAATAAAACAAATTGGAGCTGAAGTAAATTTTTTGTGAAAATAAGTTCAATGTAAATTTTTTTTTTTAAACATTCCAAAAATTCCTGTGAAACACCTGAAGGGTTAATAAACTTCTTGAATGTGGTTTTGAGCACCTTGAGGGGTGCAGTTTTTAGAATGGTGTCACACTTGGGTATTTTCTATCATATAGACCCCTCAAACTGACTTCAAATGTGATGTGGTCCCTAAAAAAAAATGGTGTTGTAAAAATGAGAAATTGCTGGTCAACTTTTAACCCTTATAACTCCCTAACAAAAAAAATGTTGGTTCCAAAATTGTGCTGATGTAAAGTAGACATGTGGGAAATGTTACTTATTAAGTATTTTGTGTGACAATTGGAGCGCCCCCACACCGCCGCAGGGCCTAGGGGGTACCCGGAGCCGGGCTTCTGGGTCTCAGTCCTGGGGTTGTCACGGTGGCTAGACCCGGTCCGTGGCCCTGTCTGTCAGTGGGGGACGTCCGGTGCAATAAGCGGTGATAATGGTGCAGTTGTGGGGTGCAAGTCGCGGTAAATAACGAGGAAACCAGGTTGCAGTCTCTTTACCTCTTTACTGAAGGTTTTGGAGACCTCAGTCCAGAGCGCTGTTAACTGGGTTGTCAGAGACCGGCCGGTCCAAAGGCACATCAGGAGTCCTCTTTACAGGTGGGAATCAGTGTCTACCTTCTAGCGCTGGGTGTTGTAGTTCTTCCCTGCTGAGCTCCCGGGATAGTCCTCACAACTGTTTCTGTCTGTCTCTATTTGTTCGTACTCTTCGTCCTCCAGGTGATATGGTAGGACGCACCCGTATGACGGGGTAGGCCTGGAGTTCTTCCGGGACCCTAGAGTCGCCCCTCTCCCACAGCTGCCTCCGTTGTCTGCTTAGATGTTAAGTGGGACAGCCAACCTGTAATTAGCTGTCCGGCCGTGGTTTGCAGTGTACTTAAAGTCTCTTACTTGCTCGGCGTTCCGGCCACCGACTGTTTGCGCCTCAGAAGGATGTTGCCTCGGTCTAACAGCACGACTCCTTCTGGTCCCAATACTTCTTTACTGTATTCCCGTTGTGCACTGGTTAGTTCTGCTCTGAGGAGTCTGCCAGGATCCCATCCCTGACAGGTCCTCTCACTAGCTCTTCCCAGCTACTTCTCCCTGTCTTCCTGTCCAACCCCCAGTTTTACCAGAGTGTGAGGAGTGGCCTACTAGATAGGACCACCCCCCCTGGTGGCCGGAGTGTGAAGTGTAGTGAGGTGTTACCTGGTCAGAGAAACTCCTTTAGTGCAATCAGACGTACCATAGCTCCCCATAGTGGCGGAGCCACAGTACTGCAACAACCAGGACTCTGGGGTGCTGCACTCCCCCCCCCGGTTAAATCCAGTACTCCGGGACTGGGAAAACAAGAACAATAATACATGTTAACAGAAAACACACAAATTTTTGAAATAGCATAACAATTGAACATAACAATGCTTCCCTTTACAGGAGTTGAGGATTCTTGAACGTTGCAAAAGTTAGGTCATGCACAGTTTATGACTCTCAGTTCAGTGGTTGAAACAGCGGGGACCCCGGGTAAACAAAGGGGTCCCCCCTTATGAAAGTTTTTGAGCAATTCACCGTCCATTACTCTATTGTCCATTTAAAACCTGTAACAAAAATACACACAAAAAACATTCTTAACTAAAGAGCAGCCCTTATTAATACCTCCAAGGTTTGTAGCGGAGGGGAGTTTGGTTTTGAGTGCTGCGTGTGGACCTTCGCAGCACAGGGGTTGCTATTGGCCTAACAGGGCCCGCTATGCTTGCTACCGCTGGTGTAGTGCACTGTCTTCTAGCTACACTTCTAGTGAGTCGGGGTAGCACTGGCAGGTTAGGGCTCTCAGAGCTGCTGCTATCAACAGTGGGCACAGCAGATTCACCGATAGCAGAGGGAGGATTTGTCGGTTCAACGGTTGGCAGGGCTTCATCAGGTAAGGCTTGTTGAGGTAGTGGAGCCAGATGATCTGGTACCACCATTGTTTCTGGCGGGTCCGGCTGTTGAAACATTACGACAGGTACCACAACGGCTTGGTTTATCTGAGTCCAGGACTGGGGAAAGTCACCAAGGACAGTATGGAACATTTTCTCCTTTTCCACCGGCGGGGAGATTTCTGGGGCCGTGCCCCTCTCTTTCAATTTATCGGGGCAGACCTTAAGGTGATCCCTGGATACCGCTGTCGAGGTCTCCCCTCTGTCCTTGCTGATGAGACAGACCTTAGTGTTGTCGAAGTCGGATGGCAAGATGGTATACGGCTCCGCTTCCCATTGGTCATCGAGCTTGTGTAACCTCCTCTTTCGTTTAAGCACTTGCTCACCAGGTGACAGGGGAATCGCAGGAGCGTTTTGATTGTAGTCCCTTTCCTGTTTCTGCCTAGCCTGGGCGAGACTTCTCTCTACACACTCCTGTACTTCGCGGTATCTGCGCTGCCTTTCTGTATCCCAATCTGCCTCCGGCGAGGTATCTTCGGGTACTAGGACCCCCATGTCCAGATCAACGGGTAACCGACTAGATCTTCCTCGCATCAGGTACGCCGGAGTACAGTTGGTGGAACTTACTGGGATGTGGTTGTACATATCCACCAGGTCAGGCAACTTTGTCGGCCACAGGTTCCGTTCCTCCCCAGGCAAGGTCTTCAATAAATCGATTACTACCTGGTTCATCTTCTCGCACATCCCGTTGGTTTGAGGGTGGTACGGGGTGGTTCTGATTTTCTTACACCCGTACAGCTGGCAGAATTCTTGGAACACTTCCGCTTCGAATGCAGGCCCCTGATCGGTCAGTACTTTCTCTGGGTAGCCATGGGGCCTACAAAAGTGCTGCTGGAAGGCCCTGGCGGCAGTCCTAGCCGTTAGATCCTTGACAGGCACAACCACCAAAAACCTGGAGTAGTGGTCCACGATGGTAAGGGCGTAGATATAGCCCGACCGGCTAGGTGTCAGCTTCACATGATCCAGCGCGACCAATTCGAGCGGCCGTTTGGTGATGATAGGCCGCAGGGGAGCCCGTTGACTGTCACGGTCCTTCCTGCGCAGACTACATGGACCACACTCCCGACACCACTTCTCAATGGTTCTCTTCATGCCAATCCAATAGAACCTCCCTCGGAGCAGCTTCTCTAGCTTCCTCCATCCGAAGTGTCCGGCTCCATCATGGTAGGCTCCCAGAACCATGGGCGCATCTCGCCTTGGCACCACTATCTGCCACACCAATTCATGAGTACGTGGGTCGATGCTCTTCCTGCACAGCTTGCCATCATGGATAAACAGTTTGCTTCTCCCCTTCCACAGCTGTTGGGTTTCTTGTGGATCATCTGGGCCAGGGTGCAACCCAGCCTGCGTCAAGAGCTCCTTCACCTGACGGACCGCGGGGTCACTATCCTGGGTTTCTGCCCATCCGTGGTGGGGCAGGGGATTCAGCGTGGCATCCGGTTGGTTCTTGTGCCTGTTCTTCACATGGTGGGAGTTCTGAGTGGCTTTGGGGCGATGGAAGGCAGGCAGCTCCACCTCTTCAAGTGCCTCCGGGTCTTCTCCCACTTCTGGTAAATTGGGCATTCGGGACAGGGCATCGGCATTGGCATTCTGGTGTCCTGCCTGATATTTGATGGTGAAATCATAGTTGGACAGCCGGGCCATCCACCGCTGTTCCAAAGCCCCGAGTTTGGCAGTATCCAGATGCATTAGCGGATTGTTGTCCGTGAAGACGGTGAATTTCGCGGAGGCCAGGTAGTGCTTGAACCTCTCTGTCACTGCCCAGACAAGGGCAAGGAATTCCAGTTTGAAGGAACTGTAGTTGTCAGGGTTCCTTTCCGTGGGACGGAGTTTCCTGCTGGCATAAGCGATCACTCTTTCTTTGCCTTTCTGGACTTGAGACAGCACGGCTCCTAGTCCCACATTACTGGCATCTGTGTACAGCACAAACGGTTGGTCGTATTCGGGGTAAGCCAGTACAACTTCTCCCGTCAGCGCCGACTTCAAGCAGGTGAAGGACTCCTCCAGCTCCCCGTTCCAGTCAAAGGGGGTGTTCTTCCCCTTGGTCTTCTTTGGTTGGCCCACCAACAGGTTTTGCAAGGGTGCGGCCTTCTTGGTGAAGTCTTTAATGAACCTCCGGTAATAGCCTACCAGCCCGAGGAACTGCCGGACTTCGTGGAGGTCACTGGGCTTTGGCCAGTCCTTGATCACTGTGACCTTGTCGGGGTCTGGGGCCACTCCTTCAGCGCTCACCACATGGCCCAGGTACTGCACTTTAGGTTTCAGCAGATGACACTTGGACGGTTTCACTTTTAGGCCGAAGTTGGACAAGGCTTCAAACACCTCGGCCAGGTGCTTCAGATGGTCTTCGTAGGTTTTAGAGAAGACTATGACGTCATCCAGATATAGCAGCACGGTTTCAAAGTTCAGGTGGCCCAGGCAGCACTCCATCATCCTCTGGAACGTTCCGGGAGCATTGCACAATCCGAAGGGCATGTAGTTGAACTCACAGAGACCCATTGGCGTCGTGAAGGCCGTCTTCTCTTTGTCCGCCTCCGCTACAGGAACCTGCCAGTACCCACTGGTGAGATCTAAGGTAGAGAAGTAGTTAGCAGATTTTAAGGCAGCCAGAGACTCCTCTATCCTAGGCAGTGGGTATGCGTCCTTATGTGTAATGCGATTCAACTGCCTGTAATCAACACACATCCTCATTGTACCATCTTTCTTTTTAACAAGGACTAACGGAGCTGCCCAGGGGCTACAGCTGTCTCTCACCACCCCAGCCTCCTTCATTTCCCGCAACATGTCCTTGGCACACTGGTAATGAGCTGGGGGTACAGGGCGATATCTCTCTTTTATGGGTCGGTGATCTCCCGTGGGGATGTGATGTTGGATCCCTTTCACCTGCCCAAAATCTGAGGGGTGTTTGCTGAATACCTGCTCGTACTCGTGTACCACCCTGTAAGCCCCCTGTATTTGATGAGATGGGGTAGAGTCAGTGCCCACATGCAATTCCCGACACCAGTCTTTCGAGTGCTCTGCAGAACCTTTGTTCTCCGCCACGTTTGACGGGACCAAGGGTTCAGGTGTCTGTATTACACTATTATTGACAGTGAACAGTTTGGCGAGCGTGGTATACTTGGTTAGGTAGACCTCTTCCTCCCCACAATTGAGGACACGTACGGGCACTCTCCCCTGACGGACGTCGACCACCCCCCAGGCTGTCAGAACAGTAGGCCTATTGTCTGAATATACGGGTTCTACCAAGGCCTGGTAGTCCTTACCCCTGAGGCCTATGGCTGCTCGACACCATATTAACATTTCACTCTTGGGGGGTATCGCGATGGGGTTTGAATCACTCACAGTGACACGACCAATCTCACCACCAGTCAGCTCTACCTGCTGTCTCTGCATCAGAGCTCTGATTTCCTTCTGCAGGGCACGTTGCTCACTGTGGCCAGCGGTTTCTGCCACCTGTTGCAACAAAACAATCACTTCTGCAAGACAATTTTCTATAACATTAGTACCAAGAGTCATCATGGGATTACATTCTCGACGATCAATATCAACAATCACAATCCCTTGGGCTTTCAATTCCACCCGCCCCACTTTGATGGTGACCTCCTTATACCCCACTTGTGGCAACGGCTGACCATTACTGGCGATTATGGTGAAATCATCGTCAGGGCCACGAGTAATATCAGCGTCCTCCCAATACCGTTTGTAGAGCACGTAAGGTATAGTCGTCACCTGAGAACCGGTGTCCAGCAAAGCATTCAAGGGGATTCCATCAATCACTACAGGGAGAACTGGTCGTCCTCCAATATACTTGGTTCTCCAATGCTGCGGGCCTGACCGTCCTACTCCTGGGGGTTGGCCCTTTGCCCCAGGGGTTGCTCATTTAAAGGACAGTACCTTGCAAGATGGCCCACCTGGTGACATCGGCGGCAGATGGGTCGTCCGTCCTGATGGAAACGATCGCTGTCTCGGCCTCTGGTCGGTGGGGTCCTCTTCTGTCGCGTCCAGGGAACATCCTCTGGTCCGGAGGCTAGCTGGATCTTTTTCTTGGGGGCCTCCTGTAGGGACTGCACCGTCCGGGCTAGGGCAGCAACGCTCTTGGTCAGCTCCTGCATCTGAAGACGGAGTCCTGCAGGGGAGTCGTCCTCGAAGCTCTGGGCGTCGGCCTCCGCGGCAACTGGGGTATCCGATGCCACCTCCTGGTGGTAGGTGAGAGCAAGGCGCCTGGGTGGTATTGCGCGGCTGGGCTGTCGCTCCTGCAATGCCTGGATAGCTTTATCTTTGAACTGCGCAAAAGTCAAGTCTGGATTTTGCATGGCCAGGAAGTGCAATTGGCCCCGCTGGTGACTGCACAGGAGCCCCTCAATGAACCGCTCCTTCAGAAGTTTATCCTCATCCTGCATGCTGCCGGGGTCACTCTGCTTAATGGCCCGCATCGCCTCCTGGAGATTAAGGGCATAGTCCCGCAAGCTATCCTGTGGCCTCTGTTTGCATCCATAAAAAGTCAGTTTAATTTCCGTAGCAGTGCGAGTATCAAAGGTGGCTTTAAGCTTTGCAAAAATCTGTTGTGCAGTTCCTTTATCCTCAGCGGGCCAGGATTTCAATTCTCTCAGAGCCGCCCCAAAGAGTTGGCCGGTTATCATATGAACCTTCTAGGGCTCTGTCAGGGGATAGAACTCGAGCAGGCTGCAGAGCCCTTCCTTAAAGTCAGTGAATGTATGCGACTCCCCAGAGTATCGTGGGAGCCAGGCCGCTCCGGGCAGGTACGGCATAGAAAAGGGCATTATGGCTTTTGTGTTAGCGGCAGTGTCCGGCTGGCTGAGGGGAACAGCGGGTTCTGCGGCAACCGGTGGTGGTATTAGGGCCGCGGCTTCGCCCGCTGCGTGGACCGGAGCTGCCCCTGCGTCCGCGGCTGCCACCTCCTCTCCTCCCGACTCGGACATGGCTGTACCTTCCTCCCACTAACCTGCCGGAGGTCGGAGTTCCTCTTCCGGGATTGGCGCCTTACCGCGCTTTCCGTTCCGCGCTTCTTTTGGCTGGTTCCGCCCACGTAGCTAAGGCTCCTCCCTCCGTGCGCGGCAATGGCGAATTTTGGCGGCAAATGGCACAGCACACAGTCTTTTCAATAAAGTACAGTCCAAGCACAATAAATCACAGTTCCAAGGCACACATGACCTGATTCTTCAGGCTTAAGTAGATCCTGTTCGTGACGCCAAATTGGAGCGCCCCCACACCGCCGCAGGGCCTAGGGGGTACCCGGAGCCGGGCTTCTGGGTCTCAGTCCTGGGGTTGTCACGGTGGCTAGACCCGGTCCGTGGCCCTGTCTGTCAGTGGGGGACGTCCGGTGCAATAAGCGGTGATAATGGTGCAGTTGTGGGGTGCAAGTCGCGGTAAATAACGAGGAAACCAGGTTGCAGTCTCTTTACCTCTTTACTGAAGGTTTTGGAGACCTCAGTCCAGAGCGCTGTTAACTGGGTTGTCAGAGACCGGCCGGTCCAAAGGCACATCAGGAGTCCTATTTACAGGTGGGAATCAGTGTCTACCTTCTAGCGCTGGGTGTTGTAGTTCTTCCCTGCTGAGCTCCCGGGATAGTCCTCACAACTGTTTCTGTCTGTCTCTATTTGTTCGTACTCTTCGTCCTCCAGGTGATATGGTAGGACGCACCCGTATGACGGGGTAGGCCTGGAGTTCTTCCGGGACCCTAGAGTCGCCCCTCTCCCACAGCTGCCTCCGTTGTCTGCTTAGATGTTAAGTGGGACAGCCAACCTGTAATTAGCTGTCCGGCCGTGGTTTGCAGTGTACTTAAAGTCTCTTACTTGCTCGGCGTTCCGGCCACCGACTGTTTGCGCCTCAGAAGGATGTTGCCTCGGTTGTGAAATTTTCAAAATTTTCGCCAAATTTCAGTTTTTTTCACAAATAAACATAGGTAATATCAAAGAAATTTTACCAACATCATGAAGTGCAATATGTCATGAGAAAACAATGTCAGAATCATCAGGATCCATTGAAGCGTTCCAGAGTTATAACCTCATAAAGGGACAGTGGTCAGAATTGTAAAAATTGGCCCGGTCATTAACGTGCAAACCACCCTTGGGGCTTAAGGGGTTAAGAGAGGAAATTCATTCTTCAGTGCAATTGTGTATGAAAAATGTAAAGTGACCTCCATAATTATCACAGTGATCTTTCAATTCAGGTAAAGTAAAAATTCTACCTACAATTATCCATCTATACAGATGTTTTTATTATTCTCAGTTGTAATTCCCCCTACTTCTCCATGTCCTGGATTCAGTCTCAAGATATTTCTGTGATTGATTATATATTAAAACTTAGTTAAATGTTGTAAAGTTACAAATCTAATTATGCGGCTCTTTATTCCCATCTGCTGTCTGTTAATGGCACTACAGTGGACACTCTTAAATGAAACGTTGAGCAAAAATACAAAAAAATAAACGGTTACATTCAATTCATTTTGTAAGACTTCTGCTTTAAATATATTTTTTTTTATTGCAGGCACCTTAAAGATATGACCCTTCTAGGGGTGCAACTAAAAACAAAGCTATCAGAGGGGCAGAGGAGGAACCAGAGTACAAGTGTGTGGGGAGGTCCACTCTTCCACATAAATAGGCAGCAGGGTATATGGAAGGTGGGGGTCCCCATTACAGATTTTGTATTGTGACCTAGGAGCTTTAAGTTGGGTCTTTGTATAGAATAAGTTTTCTCAGCTCCCAGGACAGGAGTCTAATTAATGATACCACCATCTGCCATTGAGTATCCTAGCTCTCACATTTTCATGTATTCCCCATACCTCACTTTCTTAATTCCCACTTTTTCATACCCTAGCAATCATAATGCAAACTTAAAGATTACCCGTCACCAGGTCAAATATGTTCAGTTTTTGCTCTTATTTTATTCGCACTCCTCCCCTGAGTAATCTGGGTTTTTTTTTTGTTGTGTTTGGGTTTTTTTAAGAGCTGCCTTGCAGTTGCAGAGATATTGGCTGTTTTATTTAGTGCTTATTTTCATAATTTTTAACTAATGGGGAAGTGCTTACAGGATAATAATGCAGAACAGCCTAAGGACACGCCCCAGAGGATCCTGTAATCCACACTCCTTTAGTAAAGACCATAAAAATCAAGGCTAAACAAAAAGCCCCTTATTTCTAGACCCGTAGAGTGGATTAAAACAAAATGGTATACTCAGGGGAGCAGTGGGAATGAAATGAGAGCAAAAACTGGACGATTCTGATCTGATGACAGGTCCTTTTTCATTTCTGGCTACCTTACTATTCCATGTAGCTGCTGCTTCTTTTTGTAAGAAGAGAGCCCGGATCGAGGGTACCTTTTTCACAATGGGGACTGTCGGGACTGTCACCTTTTTTGTCTGGGGGAAAGACCGACCTTTGTACTTGATAGCAGGGAGCTGGTTGAGGATAAAAAGGGCAGAGCGCGCGAAATGGCAGGAAGACTTGGCGGGAAGACACAGCGCGCAGCAGGGGAATTTAGGTGCTCCGTCCTCTGAGCACCGTGACAGCGCAGGACCGCGCTACATTGCTCTGGCTGCTCCCTATAAAGACTGTGACCGGAGAACTGTTTTCCGCCCGTTGGCCCCAACTGCTTACTGTAATTAACTACCCATCTCGGGCCATCGTATAATGTGTGCATGCCCTCTAAAAGAAACTGGGTGACTTATCGAGAACTTTACTCTTACTCACCAGCTTACTTCTGCCAGGCTCTGTCCAGCCCCGGCAGTGCACAGGACTGCTCTTCTCCCTGCTACTCAGGACCCCAGGGCAGACATCGAGGATCCTCCAGCATCACCAGGAACCATTCCACTGACACCTACAAGCCTGCATCGTTTCCATCACGTGCTGACCGTGTCGTCACCACCGTGCACATCTGAGACTCCTCACTCTGAAGCCGCCGGACCGATAAGTTTACTACTGCTGAACATTGTTTATACCCATTGCCCTCACTCCCTCCGTCGGCTTAACGAAAATGTGAATACCCCCTGTCTATACCATCTTTCCTCCCTGCGTGGAGTATACCCCTGTCATAGTAAAGTTAATTTTAACCCTTGCTCTGCCTCCTATCTGTTACTGCATCCCGCCTCCTGCTCACATTTTCTCAAGGATGGGTTCCTCATATCCATCCCCTACCTAAGTTTACTGTTTGTAAATCGTTGCCTGCGCAGTATCATCTATCATGTTCTGAATTATGCTACATCGGACCTCCTCTGAAGAAGCCACAGATGTTGGTGGCGATACGCGTGGGGTTTGCTCCTCCATAAATGCTTCTTTGTCCACATGGCCTCATCTCTCGTATGCACTTATGCACTTTATACTTATCATGTGTCTTAAGCTTTATATTGTCATGATTAGGTGCTATATACAAGTATGGTGCTGTGAATATGGGTCGAAACTGCTATAAGCTGCTTGATTATTTAAGTCTATAATCTTTTTTAGCTTGGTATATTGCACTGACGGATTTACTGATACATTACTTGAGTTTTGTTACATCCATATGCTATAATCGGTGTTCTGACCAACCTTGTGAGCCATGTACTAATCATTTACCAGTATGTAAAAAATGGGGCAGGTCACTGACCAGTCATAAGCCATAAGGATGAATATCTATGCAGAGCACCAAATAAAGCCCTGCCCACAGCTCCCCACCCACAGCCCCACCCCCAGGTCGCCTATAGCCCCGCCCACAGGCCGCACCGGACTACAGGCATATAATTAACTGAAAACTGAAAATAAAGAATAAACCACAACCACAAGACGATTTCATCATCCCAGGTATCATTGTAATCAGTATAACGGCACCGACCTGACACTGTCTTTAGGTTACTAAGCACAATCCTGCTGACAGGTTCCCTTTAAATAATGTACCTTTATACATCTTTGATGAAAGTCTCCAGTACCTGCCAATTTTGACCGGACTGATCGACCATCAAATTTGCATGGGAACCTCTTAAAGATGATGTTGAGGAAGATAAATATTGAACAGTTGGAATTTCCATCCCTAACCCTTTACATACTAAACTAGCTTTTAAGAGTAACTGTTGTATGTTTTTTTTTATAAATCATGTACATGTAAAATTAAGAAACTTTCAAATATATTATTCAAGTAATCCAATTTCTTTTCCTCTTGGAATGGATCATTCAGCCTCAAAATCCTCAATTCACGGTTAAAACCTGTCTTCTGTAAATAGTAAATTTCCCATTATTAAGATAGGAGATGACAGTTTGTGCTCATAAAGTTCTATGCAGAACTTGCAGTAGAATGTCTATCTCCTCCTCTAGCTCCTCCCTCTCCATAAAATTGTACAAGCACCAACAGTCATCTCTATCTCAGTAATGGGAAATATTGTCTTCACTAGATACAGATTTTACAGATTTTTGCCCTTGAATTGAGAGTGAAAGATCAGTCCGAGAAGAGAAAGAAGCAGATTTCTCTGATAAGATATATAACAAAGTTTCTTAATTTAATGTGTACTATTGATTTACATAAACAAAATTAAAATGAAGCTTACAGTTTGTCTAAAAAAAAGTGATATTTGGATAAAAGGGAAGCCTTCATTTTGGAACTTTGCTGCTCAATGATGGAACAAAATGAAATGCTCCTTGTGTATCACTTGCCCTGAAAGGGGATTTCTGATTGGTTGGTTGGTTCATTTTATTTGTAAAAATATATTTATGCAATACGAGAGATGAGTACTTGTGTCATTTATTATGGGTCTCATCCCACTTACAATGGAAATAAATAATAGATAATAAAAACAGCATAAAACGCAATAATTTTACCATAAAACCGTCTGTTTATTTGCCATGCAGCGTGATACGAAAAAGTAATTTTATGTTTCTTCAAAGAGAATCTTTCAGAATAGTTGGAAAATGAGTAACAGATCCCATGGTAAGGAGAAAGGAATCTTTTAATAAACTTCTGTTCCCCTTACTGCTGCAAAGACTACAGCAAATCAATACAAGCGAGCAAACTCCTCCGCAGCAGCGAAATAACCCGACATTAGCTTTATTTAACAGAAGTGCAACTGCAAGAATCTCACTATTAGCCATGATCAATGGCCCGGGGGCTCCTATTAAATACTCTAAGTCGGAGCACAATTAAAATTTCTTCTATATAAGGATAAAGCGAATTGCTCAGCCATTAATTGAAGATTCTGGGGTAAGTCGGTAACAAGATGGATGTTCCTTCTCATCCCCTCCTGATTCAGCAAAGACAAACTCTTTTGTGAAGTGGAATAAATGTGCCGCCGGTTCAGGAACGTGACCTTCTGTCTATAGGAGTTTGAACACACTATAAAGTCCGATAGCTTTAATTGGGTCAATAGGAAAGAGTAGACTGGAAAGTGAGAGGCGGAGGAAAGGGAACCTTCAACTTTATAGAATTTTGCCTTTCGTTACACAGTCGGCCATTTTTGTAAGCTTAGGTATCGTTGCAAAATGTTGTTTTCCTTTTTTCTTGTGATTGATGCAACTGTTTATTTTTTTTTCGTTTTGTTTGTTTCTCGTTCTTTTTTTGAGGTGTGATATAAAAGGTTTGCTGTATGATCTAAACCACTCACTATTGTTGAGGTTTTAATATGACTGTTCGTTCTTCCAGAGTCCTTTCCCATCTCCACCATTTAGAGCCAGTAAAATAAGAATTACAGGCTGCTGAAATGTTATAGTGAATATTAAACTACTAGATGGCAGCCCGATTCTAAAGAATCGGGAGTCTAGAATCCATATATACTTTATTTATTCAAATGTAAGAATAATTTGGTGGGCGGGGACCCTCGGCCTCCGATTTGGTTGGCGGGGCCCCACGGCCTCCGATTTGGTGGGCGGGGTCCCTCTGCCTCCGCTTTGGTGGGCGGGGACCCTCGGCCTCCGATTTGGTTGGTGGGGCCCCTCGGCCTCCGATTTGGTAGGCGGGGCCCCTTATCCTCCGATTTGGTGGGCGGGGACCCTCGGCCTCCGATTTGGTGGGCGGGGCCCCTCGGCCTCCGATTTGGTGGGCGGGGCCCCTCGGCCTCCGATTTGGTTGGCGGGGCCCCTCGGCCTCCGATTTGGTGGGCAGGGACCCTCGGCCTCCGATTTGGTGGGCGGGGCCCCTCGGCCTCCAATTTGGTTGGTGGGGCCCCTCGGCCTCCGATTTGGTGGGCGGGGACCCTCGGCCTCCGAATTGGTGGGCGGGGACGCTCGGCCTCCGAATTGGTGGGCGGGGACGCTCGGCCTCCAATTTGGTGGGCGGGGACCCTTGGCCTCCGATTTGGTGGGCGGGGATCCTCGGCCTCCGATTTGGTGGGTGGAGACCCTCGGCCTCCGATTTGGTGGGCGGGGCCCCTCGGCCTCCGATGTGGTGGGCGGGGCCCCTCGGCCTCCGATGTGGTGGGCGGGGGCGGGCCCCTCGGCCTCCGCTTTGGTGGGCGGGGCCGCTCGGCCTTCGATTTGGTGGGCGGGGCTCCTCGGCCTCCGATTTGGTTGGCGGGGCCCCTCGGCCTCCGATTTGGTTGGCGGGGCCCCTCGGCCTCCGATTTAGTGGGCGGGGACCCCCGGCCTCCGATTTGGTGGGCGGGGCCCCTCGGCCTCCGATTTGGTGGGCGGGGACCCTCGGCCTCCGATTTGGTGGGCGGGGACCCTCGGCCTCCGATTTGTTGGGCGGGGCTCCTCGGCCTCCGATTTGGTTGGCGGAGCCCCTCGGCCTCCGATTTGGTTGGCGGGGCCCCTCGGCCTCCGATTTAGTGGGCGGGGACCCCCGGCCTCCGATTTGGTGGGCGGGGCCCCTCGGCCTCCGATTTGGTGGGCGGGGACCCTCGGCCTCCGATTTGGTGGGCGGGGCCGCTCGGCCTTCGATTTGTTGGGCGGGGCTCCTCGGCCTCCGATTTGGTTGGCGGGACCCCTCGGCCTCCGATTTGGTTGGCGGGACCCCTCGGCCTCCGATTTGGTGGGCGGGGACTCTCGGCCTCCGATTTGGTGGGCGGGGACCCTCGGCCTCCGATTTGGTGGGCGGGGCCCCTCGGCCTCCGATTTGGTTGGCGCGGCCCCTCGGCCTTCGATTTGGTGGGCGGGGACCCTCGGCCTCCGATTTGGTGGGCGGGGCCCCTCGGCCTCCGATTTGGTTGGTGGGGCCCCTCGGCCTCCGATTTGGTGGGCGGGGACCCTCGGCCTCCGATTTGGTGGGCGGGGACCCTCGGCCTCCAATTTGGTGGGCGGGGACCCTCGGCCTCCGATTTGGTGGGCGGGGACCCTCGGCCTCCGATTTGGTGGGCGCGGACCCTCGGCCTCCGATTTGGTGGGCGGGGCCCCTGGGCCTCCGATGTGGTGGGCGGGGCCCCTCAGCCTCCGCCTTGGTGGGCGGGGCCGCTCGGCCTTCGATTTGGTGGGCGGGGCTCCTCGGCCTCCGATTTGGTTGGCGAAGCCCCTCGGCCTCCGATTTGGTGGGCGGTGACCCTCGGCCTCCGATTTGGTGGGCGGGGACCCTCGACCTCCGATTTGGTGGGCGGGGACCCTCGGCCTCCGCTTTGGTGGGCGGGGCCCCTCGGCCTCCGATTTGGTGGGCGGGGTCCCTCTGCCTCCGATTTGGTGGGCGGGGACCCTCGGCCTCCGCTTTGGTTGGCGGGGCCCCACGGCCTCCGATTTGGTGGGCGGGGCCCCTCGGCCTCCCATTTGGTTGGCGGGGCCCCTCGGCCTCCGATTTGGTGGGCAGGGACCCTCGGCCTCCGATTTGGTGGGCGGGGCCCCTCGGCCTCCGATTTGGTTGGTGGGGCCCCTCGGCCTCCGATTTGGTGGGCGGGGACCCTCGGCCTCCGATTTGGTGGGCGGGGCCGGGCCCCTCGGCCTCCGCTTTGGTGGGCGGGGCCGCTCGGCCTTCGATTTGGTGGGCGGGGCTCCTCGGCCTCCGATTTGGTTGGCGGGGCCCCTCGGCCTCCGATTTGGTTGGCGGGGCCCCTCGGCCTCCGATTTAGTGGGCGGGGACCCCCGGCCTCCGATTTGGTGGGCGGGGCCCCTCGGCCTCCGATTTGGTGGGCGGGGCCCCTCGGCCTCTGTTTTGGTGGGCGGGGACCCTCGGCCTCCGATTTGTTGGGCGGGGCCCCTCGGCCTCCGATTTGGTTGGTGGGGCCCCTCGGCCTCCGATTTGGTGGGCGGGGACCCTCGGCCTCCGATTTGGTGGGCCGGGACCCTCGGCCTCCGATTTGGTGGGCGGGGACCCTCGGCCTCCGATTTGGTGGGCGAGGACCCTCGACCTCCGATTTGGTGGGCGGGACCCTCGGCCTCCGATTTAGTGGGCGGGGCCCCTCGGCCTCCGATTTGGTGGGCGGGGTCCCTCTGCCTCCGATTTGATGGGCGGGGACCCTCGGCCTCCGCTTTGGTTGGCGGGGCCCCACGGCCTCCGATTTGGTGGGTGGGGTCCCTCTGCCTCCGCTTTGGTGGGCGGGGCCGCTCGGCCTTCGATTTGGTGGGCGGGGCTCCTCGGCCTCCGATTTGGTTGGTGGGGCCCCTCGGCCTCCGATTTGGTGGGCGGGGCCCCTTATCCTCCGATTTGGTGGGCGGGGACCCTCGGCCTCCGATTTGGTGGGCGGGGCCCCTCGGCCTCCGATGTGGTGGGCGGGGCCCCTCGGCCTCCGCTTTGGTGGGCGGGGCCAGGCCCCTCGGCCTCCGCTTTGGTGAGCGGGGCCGCTCGGCCTTTGATTTGGTGTGCGGGGCTCCTCGGCCTCCGATTTGGTTGGCGAAGCCCCTCGGCCTCCGATTTGGTGGGCGTGGACCCTCGGCCTCCGATTTGGTGGGCGAGGACCCTCGACCTCCGATTTGGCGGGCGGGACCCTCGGCCTCCGATTTAGTGGGCGGGGCCCCTCGGCCTCCGATTTGGTGGGCGGGGTCCCTCTGCCTCCGATTTGATGGGCGGGGACCCTCGGCCTCCGCTTTGGTTGGCGGGGCCCCACGGCCTCCGATTTGGTGGGTGGGGTCCCTCTGCCTCCGCTTTGGTGGGCGGGGCCGCTCGGCCTTCGATTTGGTGGGCGGGGCTCCTCGGCCTCCGATTTGGTTGGTGGGGCCCCTCGGCCTCCGATTTGGTGGGCGGGGCCCCTTATCCTCCGATTTGGTGGGCGGGGACCCTCGGCCTCCGATTTGGTGGGCGGGGCCCCTCGGCCTCCGATTTGGTGGGCGGGGCCCCTCGGCCTCCGATTTGGTTGGCGGGGCCCCCCTGGCCTCCGATTTGGTGGGCAGGGACCCTCGGCCTCCGATTTGGTGGGCGGGGCCCCTCGGCCTCCGATTTGGTTGGTGGGGCCCCTCGGCCTCTGATTTGGTGGGCGGGGACCCTCGGCCTCCGACTTGGTGGGCGGGGACCCCCGGCCTCCGATTTGGTGGGCGGGGCCCCTCGGCCTCCGATGTGGTGGGCGGGGCCCCTCGGCCTCCGCTTTGGTGGGCGGGGCCAGGCCCCTCGGCCTCCGCTTTGGTGGGCGGGGCCGCTCGGCCTTCGATTTGGTGGGCGGGGCTCCTCGGCCTCCGATTTGGTTGGCGAAGCCCCTCGGCCTCCGATTTGGTTGGCGGGGCCCCTCGGCCACCGATTTGGTGGGCGGGGACTCTCGGCCTCCGATTTGGTGGGCGGGGACCCTCGGCCTCCGATTTGGTGGGCGGGGACCCTCGGCCTCCGATTTGGTGGGCAGGGACCCTCGGCCTCCGATTTGGTGGTCGGGGACCCTCGGCCTCCGCTTTGGTGGGCGGGGCCCCTCGGCCTCCGATTTGGTGGGCGGGGCCCCTCGGCCTCCGCTTTGGTGGGCGGGGCCAGGCCCCTCGGCCTCCGCTTTGGTGGGCGGGGCCGCTCGGCCTTCGATTTGGTGGGCGGGGCTCCTCGGCCTCCGCTTTGGTGGGCGGGGCCCCTCGGCCTCCGATTTGGTGGGCGGGGTCCCCCTGCCTCCGCTTTCGTGGGCGGGGCCCCTCGACCTTCGATTTGGTGGGCGGGTCTCCTCGGCCTCCGATTTGGTTGGTGGGGCCCCTCGGCCTCCAATTTGGTGGGTGGGGACCCTCGGCCTCCGATTTGGTGGGCGGGGACCCTCGGCCTCCGATTTGGTGGGCGGGGACCCTCGGCCTCCGCTTTGGTGGGTGGGGCCCGTCGGCCTCCGATTTGGTGGGCGGGGCCCCTCGGCCTCCGATTTGGATGGTGTGGACCCTCGGCCTCCGATTTGTTGGGCGGGGACCCTCGGCCTCCGATGTGGTGGGCGGAGTCCCTGGCCTCCGATTTGGTGGGCGGGGCCCCTCGGCCTCCGATTTGGTGGGCGGGGACCCTCGGCCTCCGATTTGGTGGGCGGGGACCCTCGGCCTCCGATTTGGTAGGCGGGGCCCCTCGGCCTCCAATTTGGTGGGCGGGGACCCTCGGCCTCCGATTTGGTGGACGGGGACCCTCGGCCTCCGATTTGGTGGGCGGGGACCCTCGGCCTCCGATTTGGTGGGCGGGGACCCTCGGCCTCCGATTTGGTGGGCGGGGCCCCTCGGCCTCCGATTTGGTTGGCGGGGCCCCTCGGCCTCCGATTTGGTGTGTGCTCTGCCTGGGGCCACTGTGCTCTGCCTGGGGCCCCATATGCTGCCTGGGGCCCCTGTGCTCTGCCTGGGGCCCCATATGCTGCCTGGGGCCCCTGTGCTCTGCCTGGGGCCCCTGTGCTCTGCCTGGGGCCCCATGTTCTGCCTGGGGCCCCTGTGCTCTGCCTGGGGCCACTGTGCTCTGCCTGGGGCCCCATGTTCTGCCTGGGGCCACTGTGCTCTGCCTGGGGCCCCATAAGCTGCCTGGGGCCCCTGTGCTCTGCCTGGGACCACTGTGCTCTGCCTGGGGCCCCATATGCTGCCTGGGGCCCCTGTGCTCTGCCTGGGGCCACTGTGCTCTGCCTGGGGCCCCATATGCTGCCTGGGGCCACTGTGCTCTGCCTGGGGCCCCATATGCTGCCTGGGGCCCCTGTGCTCTGCCTGGGGCCCCTGTGCTCTTCCTGGGGCCCCATGTTCTGCCTGGGGCCCCTGTGCTCTGCCTGGGGCCACTGTGCTCTGCCTGGGGCCCCATATGCTGCCTGGGGCCCCTGTGCTCTGCCTGGGGCCCCATATGCTGCCTGGGGCCCCTGTGCTCTGCCTGGGGCCCCATGTTCTGCCTGGGGCCCCTGTGCTCTGCCTGGGGCCCCATATGCTGCCTGGGGCCCCTGTGCTCTGCCTGGGGCCCCATATGCTGCCTGGGGCCCCTGTGCTCTGCCTGGGGCCACTGTGCTCTGCCTGGGGCCCCATAGGCTGCCTGGGGCCCCTGTGCTCTGCCTGGGACCACTGTGCTCTGCCTGGGGCCCCATATGCTGCCTGGGGCCCCTGTGCTCTGCCTGGGGCCACTGTGCTCTGCCTGGGGCCCCATATGCTGCCTGGGGCCCCTGTACTCTGCCTGGGTGTAGGACACTGGTGACGTCACTTATCTCCGGACATTAGCTCCGGACATTAGCTCCGGACATTATCTCCGGACATTATCTCCGGACATTAGCTCCGGACAAAGCCACGGAAGTTGGCACAAATTGCAGGAAGTAGTATTCTAGGCAATTATATATTAGATAGGAGAGAGGACTCCACTGACCATAAGAGCTTACACTCTACAGGAGAGAGAGAGAACCCTACTGACCATAAGAGCTTACACTCTACAGGAGAGAGAGAGGACCCTGCTGACCATAAGAGCTTACTCTCTACAGGAGAGAGAGAGGACCCCACTGACCATAAGAGCTTACACTCTACAGGAGAGAGAGGACCTCACTGACCATAAGAGCTTACACTCTACAGGAGAGAGAGAGGACCCCACTGACCATAAGAGCTTACACTCTACAGGAGAGAGAGGACCTCGCTGACCATAAGAGCTTACACTCTACAGGAGAGAGAGAGGACCCCACTGACCATAAGAGCTTACACTCTACAGGAGAGAGAGGACCTCACTGACCATAAGAGCTTACACTCTACAAGAGAGAGAGAGGACTCCACTGACCATAAAAGCTTACACTCTACAGGAGAGAGAGGACTCCGCTGACCATAAGAGCTTACACTCTACAGGAGAGAGAGAGGACTCCACTGACCATAAGAGCTTACACTCTACAGGAGAGAGAGGACCCCACTGACCATAAGAGCTTACACTCTACATTAGAGAGAGGACTCCACTGACCATAAGAGCTTACACTCTACAGGAGAGAGAGGACCCCACTGACCATAAGAGCTTACACTCTACAGGAGAGAGAGGACTCCGCTGACCATAAGAGCTTACACTCTACAGGAGAGAGAGAGGACTCCACTGACCATAAGAGCTTACACTCTATAGGAGAGAGAGGACCTCACTGACCATAAGAGCTTACACTCTACAGGAGAGAGAGAGGACTCCACTGACCATAAGAGCTTACACTCTACAGGAGAGAGAGGACCTCACTGACCATAAGAGCTTTCACTCTACAGGAGAGAGAGGACCCCACTGACCATAAGAGCTTACACTCCACAGGAGAGAGAGGACTCCGCTGACCATAAGAGCTTACACTCTACAGGAGAGAGAGGACCCCACTGACAATAAGAGCTTACACTCTACAGGAGAGAGAGAGGACCCCACTGTCCATAAGAGCTTACACTCTACAGGAGAGAAAGAGGACCCCACTGACCATAAGAGCTTACATTCTACAGGAGAGAGAGAGGACCCAACTGACCTTAAGAGCTTACACTCTACAGGAGAGAGAGAGGGCCCCGCTGACCATAAGAGCTTATACTCTACAGGAGAGAGGACCCCACTGACCATAAGAGCTTATACTCTACAGGAGAGCGAGAGGACCCCGCTGACCATAAGAGCTTACATTCTACAGGAGAGAGATGTTACACTCTACAGGAGAGAAATGACTTTGCTGACCATAAGAGCTTACACTCTACAGAGGAGAGAATGGACCCCGCTGACCATAAGAGCTTACACTCTACAGAAGAGCGAGAGGACCCCGCTGACCATAAGAGCTTACATTCTACAGGAGAGAAAGGACCCCACTGACCATAAGAGCTTACATTCTACAGGAGAGAGAGAACCACACTGACCATAAGAGCTTACACTCTACAGGAGAGAGAGGACCCTGCTTACCATAAGAGCTTACACTCTGCAGAGGACAGAAAGGACCCCACTGGCCATAAAAGCTTACACTCTACAGGAGAGAGAGAGTACCCTGCTGAACATAAGAGCTTACACTCTACAGGAGAGAGAGGACCTCACTTACCATAAGAGCTTACCATCTACAAAGGAGAGAAAGGACCCCGCTCACCATAACACCTTACACTTCACAAGAGAGAGAAGTTACACTCTACAGGAGAGAGAGGACCCCTCTGATCATAAGGGCTTAGACTTTACAGGAGAGAGAGGACCCTGCTGATAAATAGAGATGGGCCAACCCTAAGTTCGTCATCCATACCAAACATCTACTGTTCGGGCACGGACATCGAACACAGACTTCACCAGGAAGTCCGTGTTACTGTTCGGGTTCGCCCCCCCCAAACACCGGATGATTCTCATACTGTCATGTCCATGACAGAGCGGCAAACACTACCTCTGATCGGAAGTAAAATCCTTACCGTCGATCAGGAAGCCATGCTTCCCACTCTGTCAAATGACAGCGTGGGCCCACAGCTGTGATCAGAGGCAAAAAGTTTACCTCTGGTCACTGGGGTCAGCTGATGGAACTACTGCTCCCATCAGCTGATACCTGCTGCCCCTAATAACAGTATGAGCAGGTGCGGCTGATGGGAGTATTCATCAGCCAGTGACTGAGCTCTAAATAAATAATTTAAAAAAATAGAAAAAAAAACGATGTGGGGTCCCCCTGTATTTTTGATAACCAATCTTATAATTGTATTGTAAATAAATACACAGCCAGAATAAAGTCTTTTATTTAAAATAAAAACAAAACACACTTTTCCATTTTTCACCTAACGCCCATTTCATTGAAGCCATGGTCTCCTGTAATAAAGCAAAAATAAAAAACAACCGTATCCCTCACTTGTCCCACCAGCCAATGCCAGTGACCGGAGGTAAACTTTTTACCTCCTATCACAGCTGCGGGCTCACGCTGTCATTTGACAGTGTAGGAATCGCGGCTGTCTGACCGATGGTAATGATATTACAGCCGATTAGAAGCCGTTTTTGCCGCACTGTCAGGCCCTCCATTCAAGTGAATGGGATCTGGGTTCGGGCCCAGGTACTGTTTTGGTATGCTAACTCGAACTTTCTTTAGCTGTTCGGCCGAACCCGCCTGACCCGAACATCCAGGGGTCCGCCCATCTATGACCCTAATAGCCTACACCCTACAGGGGAGAGAGGATCTCACTGACCATAAGAACTTATATTATAAAGGAGAGAGGACAAGAGAGAGAAAGGGAGAGTACCTCGCTGTCCATAAGAGATTACGCTCTACAGGAGAGAGATTTACCCAGTAACTCTGGGGACAGAAAATTTATCTGCTGCACAAACTATGCTCCACTGGAAACAGCTGATTTGTGATGTCCCGGGTACTGACCGCTACTGTATAAGGTATGATAATACGCTAGATGTCAAAACTGCGGCTCTCTAGTGCTTTAGGAGTGTGGGAAATGGTGGAGGGAAAGTTTTGTGTTTTTGGCAAATTGTATATCAAAAGGTTCAAAGTTGCATAAAAATGTAAATTTCAGGAAATGGTCTCAAATTCAATCCTCTGCAGAACGATCTGTTCAGTTCTGGCCCAGACACACTTTTTTTTACAATAAATAGGATATATGTTAGTAAAATATTTGCTACAATAGACTACCAAGGAATCTGTCATCAAACCCTATACTACCTCTTAGATTACCAGAAATGATAACAAAAAAACTCCAGTTTCAATGAGTACGGCTATGTGCTTCAATGACAGCCCCCCGAGGAAGCCCATGCAAAACGCGCATTGTGACTGGTGGCCTGCTTCTCCACGCGGATAATATGGGTAAGAGCCCTGAATGGTCACACTATCTTTGCTTTATGCATCCTTGAGCTTACTTTAACCTTTGGAGAAGATTGGGTTTATTTACAGAGATGCCCTGACTTATAGTAGTAACCCTAGTTGGAAGATAGGATGCCTCTAACATAGGTGTGTGATGTTATGTCTAGGCACTGGCACTTTGCTTTTACTACTATTATTGGCTAAATTCCCCACCCGAGTTACTTAATAGTGGATGAGCAAGTCCTTTAACATCTGAGTCTTTCTATTGACTATTGGTTTCTATATATGTATACTTTTTTGCATGCCTGTCTTTTGATATTTTTAATAAAATTATGTTATATTTTTAGTGCATTTTTCGACTCCATGTTTTTCTGTATTTGAGTCTGATATGTGGAGTGCCCATAATACTTTAGGCCCGTATACTTCATGGTATAGGGTCTTTATTACTTTTTGTACTATGAATTCTATTCTATTGATACTGTTTCCATTTTCCAAGATCCGCAATGTTTTCAATTTTCTGTCTATGTGGGCCACAATCGTAAAGCTTGGTGATTGGCTTTGATGCATTATTTCACTTTATTAGGCACAGCTTCCGGTTTTCAGTCTGTGTTTGGTACCTCACACAGGGTGTCCGATATGGACCATGAACTTTAGCGTTTGTGTTGGCCAATCTCTGTATCTATTGAATGAATAAATAAAGAAATAAAAATATTGGCGTGGGGTCCTCCTTAATTTTCATAACCAGCTGAGAGACGTTCAATGGTTGGGGCTGATGTTAATATTCTGGGAAGGGGCCAATAGGCATAAAGGTTCCCATGCTATTAATATCAGCTCACAACTGTTTGCTCAGCCTTCACTGGTTATTATAGGTGAGAACTTCCCCAAAAAATTTCATGGGGTCCCTCTATATTTAATAACCAGCAAAGACTAAACAGACAGCTGTGGGCTGATATTAATAGCCTAGGAAGGGTCCATGAATATTGGCCCCCTCCCAGACTAAGAACATCAGCCCTTAGCTGCCCCAAAAATGGTGCATCCATAAGATGCACCAAATTTGGCACTTAGCCTCAGCTCTTCTCACTTGCCCTGGTGCAGTGGAAAGTGGAGAAATGATTTGGGGGTTAATGTTAGCTATTTTATGTCCGCTGACATCAAGCCCAGGGTTTAGTAATGGAAAGGTGTCTATCAGACATCCCATTATGAATCCCATTGTCAAAATTAATAAAGATACAGCCAGAGTAAAGTTCTTTATTTTAAATAAAATTCCTCGACCCTCTTTTACCCATTTATTCACCAAAAATAAAAATAAAAAAGCAAACTTCTACCTGTCCGCCAATAATCCATATGTCCCACGATGAGGTTCAACTCTGCTACATCTGGATGCATTGCTGAGTGATAGCATGATGCAACCGCTCAGCCCAGCATCCAGGAAACACTGAGCTGAGAGTGAAAACGCCACTTTGTGTGACCGGCAGTAACATTGATGACATCACTCCCAGTCATACGCAGCCAAGTTATCACGCTCAACTCAGTGTGATCATTTGTTACCACTCAGAAATGTAACTCAGATGTAGCAAAGTTGGGGGCATTATGGATTATCGGTGAGTATAACTTTGATTTTTTATTTTTATGTTAATAAATGGGTAAAAGAGGGTTGAGAGAGTTTTTCAATTAAAGAAATTTTGACTGTGTCTTTAGTCATTTTGATCTTGGGGTTAGTAATGGGGGAGTCTGATAGACGCCTCTCCTTTGCTAACCCTTCGGCTTGATGTCAGCTGACATTACAAAGCTGACATAATTCCCAATTCATTACTCCACTTGCCAGTGCACCAGGGCAAGCGGGAGAGCCAAGGCTAAGGGCCAGAAATGGCTCATCTTATGGATGTGCCATATCTGGGATGGCTGAGGACTGGTGTTTTTAGTCTCTGAGTGGGATAATATCTATAGCCCCTTCCCAGGCTATTAATATCAGCCTGCAGCTGTCTATTTAGCCTTTGTTGGTTGTTAAATATAGGAGAGACCCCACATAATTTCTTTTGGTGGTACCCTCATTTTAATAACCAGTAAAAGCTACGCAGGCAGATGTGAGCTGATATTAATAGCCTGGGAAGCTCCATTGATATTGGCCCCTTCCCAGAATAATGCCAGCTCTCTGCTGTCAGCTCACACTGAAATCAGGTAGAGCAGGAAACGCTGATAACAGTAGTACTCCTTAGTAACCTTTTTACTGCTAGTCACAGATGATGGCTTACACAATGTCATCTATGTGACAGCATGAGAACTGCAGCATTCTGGCACTTCCCACGCTGTCACACAGATGACAGTGTGGGAACCACCAGATGTTCAGGCTCCCATTCTTTTGAATGGGGTCCAGGTTCCAGTTTGGTTACCTTGTAGGCACCCAAACCTTTTCTTTTTTTTTTTAAAGTTCCTCTGAAGTCCACGGACCTGAATATCCATGGGTCTGCCCATCCATAATCGTCAGCAGATCCAGGACCATCATGACAACCCATTAGTGCCACATGATTGTGTCACAGAAGTGCCAGTTGGCACATAGAATGATGTGCCCCAATGCCATTGTTAGAGATTAGGACAGGTAAACAAGTTATACCCCCAAAAGAGCTCTGCACAACCCACGGATGTTAGAGGCAGATGATAGCTGAATATCACAACCATCATCTGCTTGGAAAGATGCAGGCTTGGAGCGTGAGCCTGCACCAAAGTCAGGGAGCCGGCATATGACGTAACTGTCATGTCAATAAGGAGTTAATGTAATGACTAATGGTCATTTCATTTTTATTTCATAAATCAATTGTACACATGAAAATAAGCAACTTGGTAATATACCGTATGTTATCAGAGAAATCTGCTTCTTCTACACCAAGACTGATCATTCATTTTCAGAATTCTCAATTCACGTGTTTTTCATCTGCATTCAGAGAGCACAGATTTTTACATTTCTGAGATAGGAGTTGACAGTTGGTGCTCATAGAGTTCTATGGAGAACTGTAACTGTTGTTTCAGGAAAAATTACCCTGATATGATATATTACCAAGTTTCTTATTTTCATGTGTATTACTGATTTATTAAATAAAAATTAGAATGGAGGTTACTCTTTAAAGGCACACAACCTCGAATGAAAAATGTTAACCGGAGATACTCTTGCCCCTACTTTTTGTCAATCTGCCACATTTTCTGTATGTTACAATGCAGAAGACAGAAGGTTTTTCTCCTGCTGATCTGTTCCATTTTTTTTACTTGGAGACTGACTGAGAGGCATAACTTATCCAAGGAGATGGGGCTTAGCAAGCTTATCCTACTGAAAACAGGTCAGTGGGGGGAGGCTCCTGCTGCAGCTAGATGTCTTACAGCCATATGCTAAATAATAAGGAAAAAGGACATGGCTGATCTTTTGGGACAGAGAAGATCTCTTTATATATTTCTCAGTTTTGATTGTAATTTAAGACAAAATGGGATTAAATAAAGGAGGAAATTCAATGAGGAAGTGCTGGGAAATTTGAGGGATACCTCCTCAAAAACTCCAGCCAAATTATTATCTCTTACCTGCAGTAAGTCCAGAACAAAAGTAAGGTTTTATTTGAAGAAAATGAGATTGGCTTTAGAACTACAGGTCTATGTAATGATACATGTCCCCGTAAAGTTTGCAAAATACAGCTCGGCCAGGTAAGAATACAGAGGTGATTTGCGTACAAGTCTGTTCTGTTCCATTCCTGGTGCATGTGGGCAAACATTTGTTATCATCCCCTTAAAATATCTTCATACCAAGGCTGCATGGGGAGCGCGGCCGTGCGGCACAGGCGGGAGCCTTTCTTATAAAACCCCTCTGCTGAGTCAGCTCGAGAAAAGCTGAGATAGAAGGCAGAAATTGTTTAATTAGTTTTAATACTTGCAGCAAGCCGCCGCTTCCTCCAGCCTCCAAAAGAGATAAATGAACATGCACTGTTCTCCTTTAATTAAGACAGAGCTGCGCCGCGTATGCTACAAACACGGTATATTTTATTTCGGGGGTTAAAATGTCTAACAATGAACCTTCTTATAATTAATTTTGCCGGTTTCTTAGTTATCTGTCTTGTATTCTTGCTATGGATGAAATGTAATATTCTTCTTATAATCCATCCTATTTAAATAAGTAATCGCATCTACACGTAAAGGATTTATTTATTGTATTCTTTTATATAAAGGCTCTTCTGTAAACTCGATGGAACAATTACATGTAAATCAATTAGTCAATGCAGACGGAAATTCCTAGGCAGAACATGGATATATTACACAATGATATCAGATCTTTATAGATAAAATATTATAGAATCTGGATAAAAGAGAGAAGAAAAGTGAATTGGTATGTATTTATGATAGGACAGTGCCTCCCTTGTCAAGGGGACGTGTCTGGAATTGCAGGATAGTCACATTTAAGTGTATTGGGCTTAGCTGCAATAGCAGAAAAATCATGACCAAAATCAAATAATTTGCCCCTCAGCCCCAATGTATGACATCTGGCGCCATTGCTCCCGGTGTATAACATCAGCCCCTCTCCCTCAGTTTATAGCCCCCAGCCCCTCGTTCCCAGTGTATAACCTCCAACCCCTCGCCCCAGTGTATAACATGGCCCCTTGCCCCAGTGTATAACCCCCAGCCCCTCACCCCCAGTGTATAACCTCCAACCCCTCATCCCCGGGGTATAACATCTGGCCTCATTGCCCCCAGTGTACAACATCTGGTCTCATTGCCCCTAGTATATAACCTCCGGCCCCTCATCCCCAGTGTATAACATTCGGTCCGTCACCCCTCTGTGTATAACCTCCAGCCCCTTGCCCCCGGACTAACATCTGGCCTTATTGCCCTAGTGTATAACCTCCAGCCCTTCACCCCAGTGTATAACATTCGATCCCTCGCCCCTCAGTGTATAACCTCCAGCCCCTTGACCCAGTGTATAACATCTGGCCCCATTGCCCCAGTGTATAACATCTGGCCTCATTGCCTCTAGTGTATAACCTCCGGCCCCTCACCCCCAGTGTATAACATTCGGTCCCTTGCCCCTCAGTGTATAACCTCCAGCCCCTCGACCCCAGTGTATAACATCTGGCCTCATTGCCCCCGGTGTATAACGTCTGGCCTCATTGCCCCCAGGTGTATAACATCTGGCCCGTCACCTGTGTTATTTCTCGTGATTATGTCCATGTATCTCCATACACATAGTTGAAGTGTAGCGCCCCCACTGCCGCAGGGCCGAGGGGTACCCGGTACCGGGTCTCTGAGTCTCTGTCCTGGGGTTGTCACGGTGGCTAGACCCGGTCCGTGACCCTGCTGAGGGGCGTACAATAAAGGAGGAGGTGGGTCATTCCATGTCAAGTGAACCAATGATTTTTACCACTATATTTTTAATTCTTTTGAGATTTTGTTATTTGGTAATAGTGTGTCAGAGAATGCAAAATGTGAAGAAATAAAAAATTCTAGATTTTTTTTTTTATTTTTTATTGATTTTCAAAGTTCGGAAAAAGTGCGAATTTTGGTGTTGCCTGCCTTTACATTTCTCCCCATAACTCGGGCTAGAAAAGAGATAGAGAAACAAAATAAACACCATTCTACTCAGAACTGTACAGGCTTTCACCAGATATGTCACAAGAGTATCTTTGATAATATTTTACCTATGCGAACGCAAGCGCAAAATTTTAAAACATATTTCCGAAAAAAACGTTTAATTTAAAAATTTCAAAAACTGCATATGTGCCTGTTATACTCCTATTCATATCTGTACCAAAATATAAGATGGGATCTTGATGGGATCATATTTTAAAAAATAAAACTATTACAGTGTCAGTTCAAAAATCTTGATTTCAGATCTGCTCAGCTTGTGGTCTAACAGTGTGAGGTCTAGATTTACCAAATAATCCATGATTGCTAGATATTACGGTATTATTTATTATGTTACAGAGTATTAGAAGCAGGAGAGGACAGAGGAGAAGCTTTGTTAGGGCTGAGAATGACCAGGGGTAGACGGTGACTGCAGAGCAGATGACAGGCCGGCAGCTCGGGTCTTCAGAGGCCGTATTCACACCAAATCTGAACACCCAGGCAACTCCTCAAATGGAGGGAGAAAAATATTCCTAACATCCAGTTCATGTATTGTACAAACCAGGACTACGAAGAGGAGGAGAGTTTGTGAAAACATCGGTTACAGGAAGCAGAACCCATCACAGGGACTCGGCAATACCGGACTGTCATCCCATGTAGTGGAAATAAAGACAGTGACGTCCATGACGTGGTAGAAGGCGGCACAAGATCGGCAATGGATGACACAACTGGCTATGTGACCTGTGAATATGATCAGCGCTGGTGGCGGCTACTGGACTCTCCAAAGATTGTGAAAATGAAGACGTAGAAGTGAGTTTTCTGCACCTTCGGGTCCAGCGCCATCCTTTGTGTATCCAAGAAAACCAGACATTGTAAAAGTGAACAAAAATCAGATATAACTCAGGTGGAGCCGAGCACCATGACAGCCGCACATACTCTGACACAGAAGGAAACGGCCATTGCTAGTGAGCGCTTATGGACAAGATGACATTTCATCCTCTAGAAGGGACACATTGATGATAGAAGGCCAGTGTAAAAACCTACTATTAATTGTTTGATTAGTTCATATTTTATAGAACGAGGATTTAACTGCTGTACTATTCTTCTTAAACACTTCAGAAATGACGTTTAGTGATATAGTAGAAAAAAAATTGTTCCATGTATAAATAGGTGGTAGAAATATTGGTTCTTTTAATCTTGTTTTTAACATATAATTAGGATCAGACTATTTAGAGAATCACACTTGAGGATGTGATCACCTTTTATCTTTTGGCTTGTTCAAAGAATTCAGGTTAAAAATGCTGAGGAAGTTGTTATGATGATTAAGATGTATTTATTCTGGCACTTCGGTAGTTGTTTTTTGTGTTTCTTTATTGTTACATATAAATGTTGAATGCAATAAGTTGTAATTTGAAAAGAAAAAAGGGAAGAAACTCACACAAACATAAAATCAGATGATTCAAGGCTTAAAAAAAAATACAAATGTGATAGATCCCAAGTTGAATCCCTGTACAAATATAAACAAGGACACAAGTAACACACATGCATGTTTTCACAATTTTAAAAAATACGTTTTTTTCAGAATTGCGCATCAAAATTTTTAATTTGATTTCTCCAAAACAAAATATAAAGAAACATAGTCTTGTGACATATCAAATGAAAGCCGGTACCGTTCTGAGAAAAATGATGCCTCTCCCACCTCTATATCTTAATTCTAGCCCGAGATATGATAAAAAATGTAAAGCTACACCAGGCCAAAATCCATGCTTTTTCAAAACTTTAAAAATCTGTAAAAAATTAACTGATGAAGAAAAAAATTCTAAACTTTTAATTTGTAATTAACTAAAGTTGTACTTCATAAAAACAAAAAATAAAAAAAATCTAAAGACGTAAGGTAAAAAAAATATTCATATTTGGATCACTTGATATGGAATGACCCAGGTATGGTGATATGGTGTTATAGTGCGGTGAAGTGCCGGTCGCAGTGAATAATGAGGACACCAGGTTGCAGTCTCTTTACCTCTTTACTGAAGGCTTCAGGATCCTCAATCCGGAATACGGTTAACCGGGCCGCGCAAGTCCGGCCGGTCCGATGGCACCTCCAGAGTTCCCTTTGCAGGTGGAAATCTGTGCCTACCTTCTAGCGCTTGTGTGTTGCGTTCCTCCCCTGCTGTGCTTACGGGGTAGTCCCCACAACTGTTGTGTCTGTTTCTCGTGTTCCCTCACAACTCGATTCTGATGTTCTTCCACATCCCCCAGATATTATGGTTAGGACGCACCCGTATGACGGGGAGGCTCGGAGGTTCTTCCGGGACTCTAGCGTCGCCCCACTCCTGTTGTTACCCCCCTGTGTCTTCCTAGGTCAATTGGGTGAGACAGCCCGCCTATAACTGACTGTCCTGCCGTAGGTTTGAAGTATTGCTTGGAGCTTAGTACTTCCTCGGCGTTCCGGCCACCGGTTACGCGCCTCAATAGGATGTTGCCTCGTCTTACAGCACGACTCCTACTGGTATTCTCCTTGTTGCGTTGATCTCGTTTCTCACTCAGCACAATAAACCTCGCTTCTTGTCCTTTCTTGGGGTACCGCCGCTATATCGTGCAGGCGCGGTCCCGTAACGTTCTCTCTGGTTGCTAGGCCTCTGTCAGGATCCCACCCCTGACAGGGACCCCTCTGAATCTTCCCCTACAACACCCTCTGCCACAAGGTGTTGCCTGGTTCCAACCCAGTCAGCTTTCTGATCTAACTTCCTCTCTAACCCCCAGTTTTACCAGATTGTGAGGAGTGGCCTAATACATAGAACCCTTAGCTCCCCCTGGAGGCCAGACTGTGAAATGTATTGGTGTATGTGATACCTGGTCAGATGAACTCCTTCAGTGCCATCAGACGTACCATAGCCCCCCTTAGTGGCGGAGCATCAGTACTGCAACGACCAGGACTCTGGGGCGCTGCAGAAGCAATTCTTCAGTAAATGACCTCATGAAAATTCGTCAGACGTCCATCCATTTCAGTGGAATTAGCAGTTATGTGAAGACATATGTAACATATATCTACAAATACATCAAACATCTAAAACTTAGGGCAAATAAATGCTACTAAATATGAAGAATTATAAGCAAAAGGATTTACAGATATTGGATTGCTTCCTATGTTTTTTTTTTTTTTTTAATCTCTCGATTTCCCCCAATGAGGAGCTCCTCTGGCATGAAGGGCACTTGCCCTTTAGCTCTGTCAAGTCTTGTACATTTATTTGGCTTAGTGTTAATGAAACAAACACATATTACAGCGCAATCTGTGAACTGAGAGGAGATGATACCGGTTCACGACGTTGAAGAAAATGGAAAAAAAAAATAATTAGCATCAACTGACATTCCCGAGGAAAAACATGAAATCCTGCGATGTAAATAAATCTCTTTTTATACTCAAAGGGCACATCGAATGGAAACCCTTCTGGTAGGCGAAGTGATATGAGATGTAGATTTAATTAAATTAATAGATTTACCAAGCATTCTGGGTTATATGTAAAATGTGTGGGTGGTGTGAGATGGGAGTAGGGTCATAGAGTTGGCGAGAAGCAATTCGCAACTCTCAGCCCATCTGCCATGACAGTAATATGTGGCCACTGGATGGGATTCAGGGAACCATCTCTTACTTGACGCAGCTATCCTTTTGATTAGCGGTCCTGGTGCAACATCACATGTGCATCACACCAGCTAATCAAAAGAGCTGGATTCTCTTTTGTTCCAGCACTTTTCAAGTGACTACACCACTGTTTCTGCCCACTATATGGGAATATCTGCCTATAAATGCTCCATGGCACCATTCCGCTGTATTAACCTTTTGCAAATCCCTTCTACAGGCTTAAGCAATAACTGGAGTGGTGGTATGAATGTATGACCACCCAGGGTGGACACACACTATCATTGCTGAAACCTGTCGCACAGGGGCCCAAGAGGTAAGAGGACCCACTTCAACCTCCAAAGCTGCAAGCATCTCCTGATATACTGTAGACACATTATTGCATTGGGTTCATATACTGTCCTTGCCCTTTTCTGTCTGTGGCCACCACTCCATTCCAACAGGGCATTTCAGAGTGGTGGAGAATCAGCAGTTTTCAGGTTCTTATTATAAGAATTTGGTTACCATCTCCATTTTCTACTTGCATTAATAAATCCATGCTATTTTTTAAAATAGCGACGCCGAATACTTTGTTGCCGATGAAACAGATTGAGACGGGAGGAAAAAGACAAAGCAATGGGGCTTCAGTTACAACCCAGCAAAATGATGGTGCCGCGAGGAAATCCTGAATCACCAAGCTTTGTCCTGGCACCATAATGGAGGGGCCATTTCAATCTTTGCTATGGGGTCTTCTCTTGTTATGGCAGTACTGAATTTCATGCCTATCATATGATGATGTACTCTGCGCACTTGCCAACTCTCCCAGAAAGTTTGGGAGACTCCAGGAAGAAGTTGAGATTTCCAAGAAAATTTGGCAAATCTCCTAAGTGTCACCGAAGCCTCTAAATATCTCCTAGAAAAGAGGATTTGGGTGTCTTTGATGATGTCCAAACTAATCATTCATTGGTAGATGCCCAGAAGAGGTCTCATGCACACAACCAATTATATTGGATGAGTGCTATGTGTGTTTTTCACAGATAGCACTCATACCCATGGTATTCTGTGGGGCTGGGCACATATCCAATTTTTTTCTCTGACTAAGTGGTCCACATAGAAGATCAGAGACATGTACAATTTTGATCCAAGTGTCAGATTAAAATCTACAGTGCAAGTCTAGGGAGACATAAAAAAAATCGGACCGCTCCCAGATGACATCCAATTTTCACAGACTGACAAAAGGGAGAGGGTGGAGAAACTTTTTTTTCCTCTTTACTTCCAAGAAAAACTGATGCCACTCTGATCAAACTCTTATCAAAGTTTGATCAGAATAATCGGACTGTTTATCTTGAAGAAGAAAACGGTTGTGTGCACCTACCCAAAAAGTGACAGTGATTTTTGACTTTAAGAAATTAAAAAAAACCTTCTTTTCCATTAGTCAAATAAGTTTTATTTTTCAGTTGCACCACAGACGTCTCATAACCTTATGATAGAAAAAGATTATTTCATAAGAAAATGACCTCTTACTATCACTGCTCAATATTTGTATCTAGCCGTCTATATTCCAGAGCGACAATTCACGACTATGCATCGTTATTACATAGAAATGCATCCAATAAAGAGCAATGGAGAGAAAGAAAAAAAAGACATAAAAATAATACAAAACAATGAAGGCTATTTGGCGAAATGGACTTCATAGAAAAATACCCATTGTTGATTGTGCATCTTGTATGGCGGTAATGTAGAATATTATCTGTAGAGTACTTACAGGTATAATAAGTCTTGGTGCGAGTATATACATAAGCCAGTAATGAAATAGAGGGGAATAAATGAAGTGCAACCACTGCATAATGCATTCATTCCTCTCCCCCACCCCACACAATGATATTATAGACAGGGAGGATGTACGGAAGCAAGGTGAATTCAACACTGACCTTTTTAATGTTGTCCATCTTGACATTTGCTTTCGTGTTCTCTTGTTTTCTACTTTCAGGAATGAGCAGCATTGATCCTGATTTTGGAAATCAGTCACAATGGTAAATAGAAGCTGCTGTGATTTATGGCTTGTGGGTCAATCGCTGGTAGGGCTGAGCCATGCGTAGATTGAAAACCTTCCCGGTACAGAGGTCGCGGGAGTCTTACAAGTATTGTCGTGTCCGCTTTCATTTAGCTTGATACATTTGGACTTAAATGTGTGGAATAGAGAAGATGTGATCTGAATTGTGCTAGAGTAGCTTCTTTATAGGATTTATTCATGCCGTTTGGAGTGTTCTTTGGGATGTACTGAAAAGATCCTGGAAGTCAATCTGATCTAAAAGTTTGAACGTGACAAGAGGCAGGCTTGGGCCTGAGGACCACCCAAGGATGATTTCATAGTAATGGTTTAGAGCCACCCAGCCATGTGCTAAGGTTGCACATTGTTCTGTGGCAAATACATATAACAATTTTTAAACATATGTTCCTCTCCAGACAACCAGAGATTAGTACATTTGAATCCACAAATGACCACTGTACAGGAATCAGGTCACTGGATACAAGTATTCCACAATTTAGACTATACAATGTCTAAAATATGTCACAGTGATAACTACTTGTTTATGACTGGACCACTTTTGCACCCAAGCCAAGAGTATTCATACCAAGTCTCTGATACAGTTGGATACTACAATTTCACTCGGGATCAATAAAGTGTATCGTATCGTAGATCTGAGTACTGAGCTTGTAATGTGTTCAGTTTTGGTTTGTTTTGAGATTGCCACAAACCAGTTTCTTTTCCTGTGATTTCTACTATTTGCATCTACCTGCTGGTTAAGCCATTGTTTGCTGTAAGCATCACAAACTTTTACTAGAGACTTTTCTCATTTTGCTACAATCTGTTGTGGATAATTTCTACTTACATCTGAGTTCTGCTTCAGACCCATCATTTTCCTCTTCATCTGCCCTTCTGGTTTTGTGGCTTCAGATGCATCCTTACGAGCTTGTCTGCTGTCCAGCATAGCCTGCTGTTTAGGTCCTTACAGTTACATGTGCCCTTCAACCTGCTGTGTCATTCCTCTGGATCTGTGTGTCCACCTTGACCTGCTGCTCCATGAGTCCATCTTACCAGTCATAGGCCAGTCGAATATCTAGATCACAAGTGCATCATTCTGATGAAGGAGAATGCAACTTCTCAAGCACATCGAACAAATCTTCTACATCTAGTGAGAAGCATCATAATGGAAACGAGTAAAAGTCTAATGGAAGTTTAAAATTGAACAAAGACCTCAAATGATGAGATACTACGATCTTGGAAGGAATTAATAAAATCCACGAGAACACCTAAAACTAAGTGGGGACTTCCACTTTTGAGTGATATTTATGTGAACCTCCTCCCTTCTCTTTGGCCTGGGGCATATCTGGTGGGATTGTTTATGAAAAATTGTGACAATTCTGGCAAATTGTGATTACTGGCAGTAATGTCCTTAAATACAATTTTATTGAACTTTTACATACTTTTTTCATGTACCGAACCATCCATTTTGTATGTTTTTCTGAGTTTCTCTTCGGTTTCTGCCAGTTACAACATGGACATAAGGAGAAGTAGCAGAATAAAACTAATAGCATATTGGCATCTATGAATATTCATGAACCAATGTTGATGTAACCGTACTTACAAGGCCACCTGCTCGGTTTCTGGTCTGACTTCAATTGCTAATTCTGTTTTAAATATTGTCAATATGTTTTCCTCATATGTAATCGTGTTCTGTGAAGTCAGATCAGTTCAATGTAGATGTCAATAACAGCCGAATTATCTGGTAAATTAATATTTAAGAGCGACCGGAGCATCTCGTTACGCCTTTGTCAAGAGTTCTCAGATCCAACCCAGAGGTGAACTTTAATTTCAACATCAACAGACAGGGCCCGTCCGAGGGTGAGTATATCCATATTTTTTATTTTTATTCTTTATTTTTTACATGAATATGGATCCCAGGGCCTGAAGGAGAGTCTCCTCTCCTCCAGACCCTGGGAACCATCTGGACTGCACACGCCGTATAAGATCACTGGGCGTATAAGATGACCCCCGTCTTATACGGCGGGTATATCCCAAATTCCATATTTTATATGGAAAAGTTGGGGGTCGTCTTATACGCCCAGTCGTCTTATACACCAGAAAATACGGTAGTTATAACCTACCAAAATTTATTACAGGCAATTAGGCCTGAATAAATTCAGTCTAAATCAAAAGTTTCCTTATTGCAGTTTATTATCTATGAGGTCTTTCCAGATCCCAAAATATAATAAACGGAGGCCCAAAAGGAGTTTAAAAAAATATAAAAATATTGCACTTACCTGTTCTATGCTCGCTCCTTACCTGTCCTGCCATTATGGCTGACCTCCCGGTCCTCTGCTTGGTTCGGAACAGTGAGCGCTGATTGGTCTTGGTCTTTCAACATTGACTAGGAAGATCGTAGAGAGCAAAGACCGATCTGCGATTACTGATCCATAGCTAGCATAGTACCAGGCTGGGACCTGCACCTGAAGGACAAGCAGCGGCAGGCTTAGGACTGCTGAGTATAATATTTTATTATTTTTAACCCTTCATAGTCCTAAAAAGAATCCGGAAAAATACCATTTTGCAGGACTCGCACAAATTGAATCTTTAAATTTCAGATTTTGGTAAATCTGTTTTTTTTATTTCCTTGGGAAGTTAGTAACGAATTTGAGCTGTTACTCACCAATTTGCTAAGTTTTAGTTGTAAGCAAAAAAATTTAGGCATCAGTTTATCTCCTCAAGCTGGTTGTAAACATTGATGAGCGTGATTTGAGAAACAGTAAATGTGGAGGCGACAAGCGTCAAAAATCTCCAAATAAATAATGTGTGAAGTTAAAGGAAACCTGTCACCCCGTTTTTTGAAGATGAGCTAAAAATAGCGTTAAATAGGGGCAGAGCTGGGCGTTACATTAGTGTCTTTGTGTGCCTTTATTACCCACCTATGCTGCCGAAATACCTTTGTAAAGTCGCCGTTTTGGGCTGTCACTCACGCTGGTCTGGTCCTATGGGCGTGGTGACAGCGCTGTTTCTCCCCCAGATCAGGCTCATCATTCCGTTGGTGGCGTAGTGGTGTGCGCATGTCCAAAAGGCGAATCCACTGCCCAGGTGATGAAAAACAGTGCGATCTGCGCTATTCAGCCGTTTACCGGTGGGCGCAGCCATCTTTCCTGTGCCCCGGGCAGCAGAGCGCTCCATCTGCGCATGCGCGGCCACAGAAAGATGGCCGCGCCCACCGGTTATACACATATAACCAACATTAGAAATAAAACTACCAACATCAGATCTGAAGGGACATTCACAGTTGGTGCAAAAATTTCTGAAGCTTAGGGGAGGCCTTAACATTTCTGTGACACACAAGAGTACACCAATATAGTAGGTAGGGCTCTGTTACAGATTTTTGCCTTTGTGGTAGAGGAAGGAGAATAAATGTCTGATCTTGGGTCAACCATGTGAATTAGGGAGTTGCGAGATGGGACTACAATATGCGCATCACATAACCGATGTGCTGTCACTCATCACTGGTTCTCACTCTTTCCACCACTGAAGAAGGGTCATTGGGAAATGGGCAAAAAAATATTTTGGAAAAATTTGGATAAATGAATGCTGGTTATAACCATAATTGAGATGATTTTTTGTTGACTTTTTTTTTTTTTAAATAAAAATACAGCTAACCCTTTTAAAGAACATATGCAAATAATTTCCAAAAGTAAAATATTAGAATTCATCCGATAGATCATAATATTTAATCATGTATTCAATATTTGCTTAAAACTTAAAAATGTATGAAAATACGTCACATTATGGCAAAATCTTTACAGATCTAAAAACAAATCCACTCTTAGGATTTTTCTTTAATTGATGCAAAGTCATGTAAAAATATAAGACCCCGGTGAAGCATTAATTGGACAATTTAAAGGTTATATGGTTGTTTTTTTCAAGCTCTCACCAAGGTTACTATTTCCGAAAAGAAATAAAAAAAACAACTCTAGAAACGTTTCGCCTTTAGAGCAATCTCGTCCTATGTAGTTACAAGACGCTTATAAAGAAGTCATCAGTTTTATACCGACCTTCCTGGTAGAAAACAAATACAAAAGTCACAGAAAACAGTATTCCTATTAAGGGGTGACCTCTTCTACAAAAGTGCTTAACTTTCAGTCTCTGGACACTTGTGCTCAAAAACTTTTTGTGGAATTTGCAGGGAAGTCAAATTGCGTAATAGAAAGTCTTAGAATATATTGTATATGGTGGCATGATACTGTTATGTGGATGATAAAAGAAAGTCAAAAAAATAACAGATGCCCCGAAAGAAACACTCTCCCCCACCCCTCTTTATTGGTTAAGGAAGCTTAAGGGGATGGTTTGTAAGCAACATGCATAGGTTTCTCTTGGAGTGATGCTTCAACAAGGGCTCCTACAGTGAACGATCATTCTCATAACTTATCAATAGAAAGATCTGTCTAGACAAAGTCACCTATATGGTTATGTTCACCCTACGTATATAATAGACATTTGTGAAATGCTTTGGAAAAGCTCCCGGGATTTCTGTCATTTGTACCTGTGAAGATCTGAGGTTGTGGGTTGTAATAATCACCTAGGCATGTTTACGATTTTTATTCCTTACATCCATGCTTTTACAACAAATCCAGGTAGATGGCCAAAATACATTGCGCCCAGTCCACAAGATCTCCTCCCTGGGGCTGATAGTCCCACTGACCCCGTACCAGGCGATACTCACTGTCTCCCAACTTTTGGCTGACCCACAGATTTCATATCTCCTGCCACTATAGTCTGTAGTCACAGTCCAGGCGTCTCCAGATGACAAATAATACAACTGACGCCCATGTATCCAGGAGAAACAATCCTTAAGAAAGTTTGTGAAATCCAGACGACAGATCTCTCAGTCAAAACAGGGAGATCCAGCCCAGCCGGCAACCGATCTCCAAAACTCCATAGGTCATCCATCCATCCATCCAGGGTTCCAGAACTTCATCCTAGATCCTCTTCCCTCAACGTCTCTCTATCAACTGCCTGATTAAAACATGTAGCTTCTTTTCCCCCTCCCCTTAAGCTTTTGCTTTTCGTTCAAAGAATGAAGAATATTCCATAAGCCCATCACCTGGGACTGCATGTGAGACCTCCTGTGGTGACGGCTACCCAGCTCTACAATCCCTATCCGCACAATGGGCCTAGGGCTGGGAGCACAATGGGTTGAGACCTTGAGATACAGATGAGATTAATAGAATGATTGCTTTACATTTAAGGTACCTTCACACGAAACGACTTTGTAACGATATCGCTAGCGATCCGTGACATTGCAGCGTCCTGGCTAGCGATATCGTTTAGTTTGACATGCAGCAGCGATCAGGATCCTGCTGTGATGTCGCTGGTCACTGAATAAAGTCCAGAACTTTATTTGGTCGTCCGATCGCCGTGTATCGTTGTGTTTGAAAGCAAAAGCAACGATACCAGCGATGTTTTACACTGGTAACCAGGGTAAACATCGGGTTACCAAGCGCAGGGCCGCGCTTAGTAACCCGATGTTTACCCTGGTTACCAGCGTAAAAGTAAAAAAAACAAAAAGTACATACTCACCTGCGCGTCCCCCAGCGTCTGCTTCCTGACACTGACTGAGCTCCGGCCCTAAAGTGAAAGCACAGCGGTGACGTCACCGCTGTGCTGTTAGGGCCGGAGCTCAGTCAGTGTCAGGAAGCAGACGCTGGGGGACGCGCAGGTGAGTATGTACTGTTTGTTTTTTTTACTTTTACGCTGGTAACCAGGGTAAACATCGGGTTACTAAGCGCGGCCCTGCGCTTAGCAACCCGATGTTTACCCTGGTTACCCGGGGACCTCGGCATCGTTGGTCGCTGGAGAGCGGTCTGTGTGACAGCTCCCCAGCGATCAAACAGCGACGCTGCAGCGATCGGCATCGTTGTCGCTATCGCTGCAGCGTCGCTTCGTGTGAAGGTACCTTTAGCTTTAGCAATCTCCTGCCTGGCTTTAGGTATACATAAGCTCCATCCAGCAGGTCTTCCTGCTGTCACTGAATGGAAACATTGATTCCTGAGGCTGAACTGACGTGCAAGCAAATATCTAATAAAACACAACAATAATACCTACGTATTACTGAAGAGCTGGAGGAAGGTGAGTTTAAATGCTCCCTTCATTTTGGTGCTGGTGCTGTGTGGCGGCCATTGTTGCTGTGGCTTTGTGCTGGTGGGGCGGCGCGGTCTGGAGTCTTGGGGACTCAGTCTCGCAGCATGGGTGCTGTGGGGCAACAGACCGTCCGCCCTGCTGGTGCATGGCCGCTGCGGCGGTGGTCGCCGCACGGCTCCGCTCCGTTAGGGCGTTAGGACCCACTACGAGGTTTGCCGTGAAGGGGCAGTGGGCTTCATACAGTCTGATCAGAATGTTAAACTGAAAACCTCATGTTCAGTATTTAAATTTTTGCCTAGCGGCTTTAGATCAACGTATGATTTTGGGATGTGCGGTTCATGCTCTTTTTTTTTTCTTTTTGCAAATACCTACGTAACAGGTGCTCCGTTCTCGAAAAAGTCTGTGGACTCCACTCTAAGTGCATTGGTCCAATCAGTAGCATAGCTACCGGGGGGCAGATGGTGTGGGCACCCCGGGCCCGGTGCTCAGAGTGGACCCACCCGGAGCTACGCTACTGTAACTGTATCGGCGCGCACAGCACGCCAATACAGTTACCTTCTGCGGCAGAGCAGGGAGAATCGATCTGCCTGCTCTGCCGCCCGGCTGCTATGGGGTCCCTGAGCAGGTGGGAGGGCCCGGGGCCAGCAGTGGGCCCCCCGCCTGTCATCGCACGGTCAGCTGTACCGGTATTAAGCCGGTACAGCTGACCGCAATGATGAGGGAAGGAGCGCTGCACTGCTCTCCTTCCCCCATCATCCCCCTGTCAGCGTCTGACGTCGGCGACGCTGACAGGGGGTGAGATGAGTCACTGACCGGCGCCGAGATGAGCAGGAGCAGCGCAGGAACTAGGAAGAAGAGAGGTGAGTTTTTTTTTTTTTTTTTTAAGGGGTGCTGCCTTATAGAATCTGCCTATGGGGGGTCTGCCTAATACTACAGGGTCTGCCTATAGGGGGGTTTACCTAATACTACAGGGTCTGCCTATGGGAGGGGTCTAGAAACAAACCCAAACACCAGTATTATGGATGAACCAGGGAGACCAAACTGGATTATAAAATAATATCTTTATTAACTAATAGAAGCAATACAGAAAAAAATAATTTTTAAAATAAAACAGACTGTTGTGCGAATCAGGACAGTATGTATAATAAAAGTAAACCCATAAACACAATTCATATAAGTGCCACCAATGGGCATGTGCAAGGTAATGATTCCCCTTTAAGGAATATCGGTAATTCCCTGAAATTCTTGTGTCATTTTCTAGGGCACTTGCACCCGGCATTGCTATATTATAGAGGGGTGCCTTAGAATTTAGAGGGCATAGAATCACACAGCAGTGGCAGTAATAGGGACACATACGGCAGCAGCGGCTCAGTATTGGGGTATCAGGAGCACTAATAGGGACACATACGGGAGCAGCGGCTCAGTATCGGGGTATCAGGAGCAGTAATAGGGTCACATACGGCAGCAGCGGCTCAGTATCGGGGTATCAGGAGCAGTAATAGGGACACATACGGCAGCAGTGGCTCAGTATTGGGGTATCAGGGGCAGTAATAGGCACACATACGGCAGCAGCGGCTCAGTATTGGGGTATCAGGGGCAGTAATAGGGACACATACGGCAGCAGCTCAGTATTGGGGTATCAGGGGCAGTAATAGGGTCACATACGGCAGCAGCGGCTCAGTATTGGGGTATCAGGGGCAGTAATAGGCACACATACGGCAGCAGCAGCTCAGTATTGGGGTATCAGGGGCAGTAATAGGGTCACATACGGCAGCAGCGGCTCAGTATCGGGGTATCAGGAGCAGTAATAGGGACACATACGGCAGCAGTGGCTCAGTATTGGGGTATCAGGGGCAGTAATAAGCACACATACGGCAGCAGCGGCTCAGTATTGGGGTATCAGGGGCAGTAATAGGGACACATACGGCAGCAGCAGCTCAGTATTGGGGTATCAGGGGCAGTAATAGGGACACATATGGCAGCATCGGCTCAGTATTGGGGTATCAGGTGCAGTAATAGGGACATATACGGCAGCAGCGGCTCAGTATTGGGGTATCAGGTGCAGTAACAGGGACACATACGGCAGCAGCGGCTCAGTATTGGGGTATCAGGGGCAGTAATAGGAACACATACGGCAGCAGCGGCTCAGTATTGGGGTATCAGGTGCAGTAACAGGGACACATACGGCAGCAGCGGCTCAGTATTGGGGTATCAGGGGCAGTAATAGGAACACATACGGCAGCAGTGGCTCAGTATTGGGGTATCAGGGGCAGTAATAGGAACACATACGGCAGCAGCGGCTCAGTATTGGGGTATCAGGTGCAGTAATAGGGTCACACACGGCAGCAGCGGCTCAGTATTGGGGTATCAGGTGTAGTAATAGGGACACATACGGCAGCAGCGGCTCAGTATTAGGGTATCAGGTGCAGTAATAATGACACATACGGCAGCAGCGGCTCAGTATTGGGGTATCAGGGGCAGTAATAGGAACACATACGGCAGCAGCGGCTCAGTATTGGGGTATCAGGTGTAGTAATAGGGACACATACGGCAGCAGCGGCTCAGTATTGGGGTATCAGGTGCAGTAATAGGGTCACACACGGCAGCAGCGGCTCAGTATTGGGGTATCAGGTGTAGTAATAGGGACACATACGGCAGCAGCGGCTCAGTATTGGGGTATCAGGTGCAGTAACAGGGACACATACAGCAGCAGCGGCTCAGTATTGGGGTATCAGGGGCAGTAATAGGAACGCATACGGCAGCAGCGGCTCAGTATTGGGGTATCAGGTGCAGTAACAGGGACACATACGGCAGCAGAGGCTCAGTATTGGGGTATCAGGGGCAGTAATAGGAACACATACGGCAGCAGCGGCTCAGTATTGGGGTATCAGGTGTAGTGATAGGGTCACATGCGGCAGCAGCGGCTCAGTATTGGGTTATCAGGGGCAGTAATAGGAACGCATACGGCAGCAGCGGCTCAGTATTGGGGTATCAGGTGCAGTAACAGGGACACATACGGCAGCAGAGGCTCAGTATTGGGGTATCAGGGGCAGTAATAGGAACACATACGGCAGCAGCGGCTCAGTATTGGGGTATCAGGTGTAGTGATAGGGTCACATGCGGCAGCAGCGGCTCAGTATTGGGTTATCAGGGGCAGTAATAGGAACACATACGGCAGCAGCGGCTCAGTATTGGGGTATCAGCAGGATGAGGAGTTTGTGCAGGTTGGGAATAGATAGTGAAATGTGTCTTTGTTGTATTCTCTGCAGACGAGTCCTGGTTGGAAGAAGTTGTCATGTCGGTCTGGGCCAGATGGAAAAGACGGGAAAAGTGACGACTCCATCATAAAGAACGTCAGCGGTAAGACATTATCTGTAACTGTGCTGTGATCTATGTTCTGTAGGGCTGGTATCTACCACTGACCATATGGCGGTAATATCCATGTTGGTCTTTATATAGAGATTATCTTCAGTAACAGCGCGGTCATCTGCTGAGGTTCTCCTCCACTATTAGGGCGCATCACCGAGTTGTAATCAAGGTTACCTGGTTAGGGGCCCACTCAGAAGCTTCGACCCCCTGAACCAAAACCCTAGCTATACCTCTGGGTCCAATAGTTCTTAGCCCGTAGACAGCTCCTTACAGTACCCATTGGTCCATATTAACCTGATATGGGACAAAAGAGTGGCCTTGTGATCTACAGCAGGGTACTATAGGTCAGTATGTTTTACTTTGTTACTGTATGGCGAAGCGTAGTCAGCCTTGCTTTTCAATGCAAAAAAAAATGTAAACTACATAGTATATTCATTACCAAGGGAGTCCGCGGGTGCTATATGCCTCCTTATGGCTACCCAAGTAGATAGACATCTGGAAGTCCTCCCAACATACGAAGACTTGAGCCAATGTGAACACAGTATTACTCCAAATTCCCAGGCTCCGTAGCTTATTATTATTATTATTTATTCTAATTCTGACAAAAATGTCTTATTAATAACTTTTTTTTCCATCAAAATTCGTCTGTGATTTTATATGTGCAGGCATTTTTTTTTCATTAGACCATATGCACGTATTAAGTATTAAGCAAATCAACTCAAAAGGTATAAAAGGCCCTTAACATTTATTAAAAAAATGACACCATATAAGCCTTTTTGATATGAGCAATAGGTGCTTTAGAGAACAATTTTGGATGTAACCTTTACATGAAATTCTCGTAAGACAATTTTAATTGGGAAGTTTAATTAACTTATCCTCTAAATTAGAAGAGAAATAAGAAGATATATTACCGGACTAATGTCTGACTTTATTTCCCGTCTTGCTTTGAAAGGCTGGAATAACACCTGCCATTTTTGTGGTAAGTTTTTAGGCTAAGACTCCCTTTTACATATCCTACTGTTTTTTTCTTAAAAACACAACCACAAAAACTGCCTCATTAACCCCTTAACGACCGCCGATACGCCTTTTAACGGCGGTAGTTAAGGGTACTTAAACCACAACGCCGTTAATTAACAGCGCTGTGGAAAAAATGTATAGCGCCTCCCAGAGATGGATTTTCTCTGGGGTCCTGCCTGCATCACCGGGCGGTCTGTTGGGATCAAACATCCAGTAGGGGCATCACATGAGCCCTGCAGCCAATCAACGGCCAATGATCAGCTGCAACGTTCACATTTTGAGAAGAAGGAACACTGTACTAGTTATTAAGGGGTTGTCAGCCCCTTTAAACCCAAGTTGGCCTCTTAAAACCATCAGTCCCAGAAATCTCTATCTCCAATCACTATTGATTGTGATGTGAATAAACAACTGAGATTAGAGTTTTCTCTGATCCCGGCCACGGCAGCATGTTGAAAAAATGACTTCTATGCTATGGATGATTACATGAGCACAATCCCCTAAAAGTACCAGCATTTGGGTTAACATCTGATGCCACTGAGGTGCTAAGTAGTAGTAAAAGTTCCCCTAAAGTTACATAACAATATCGTAATATCAATATCAAGATATTAATATGGGAAAGGTGGGCTTCCTTTTTCCTCATTAGCAGTGAGCCCGGCTCCTTTCGAGAAGAAGCAGAGAGGTCACGTTGGCCTTCGAGATGATTAAACAAGCTTCTCCACCACCAAGGTGGAACGGCAGGAGGGGTTCAAGGTCATCAGTCCGCACCAGGAGTTGTGCTACATTTTTTTTTTAAAGGGACCCGCTCTCCTTTCTGCTCTAAGACCCTTTTAACATCCCTAACCTAGCAACACAATATAATAATAATAATAAAAAAGAAATACAAAGGATACTGCACCACCAAAGCAGATACGTGTGCCACAATATATAAAAGAGAAAATAAGTTCTATGTCTTATTTAATGTATCTTGACTTAGTTCATCCACCGCAGCTCCGGCGTCTCCGGTGAGGATAGAACCTGTCAACGCTGCTGACTTCTAATGACAAAATCTCCACATAACCTTCAAACAAATCATCAGCGCAGACCAATCACCGACTTCCCAGCGCGTCCCCCGGTGGCAGTAAACGCCACATATTTGTCTTAGGCAGTGTAATAGTTTAGAGCAGATACCTGTACAGACCTGACAATGACATGCCTGCACATTGCCATTCCTCTTCGTTCCTTTTTCACCCCCCGTTCATAAATGTAAACCTGTCTGCAGATTATCCGGGAAAATAACGTCAACCCATGACAATAAAGGTTTGATCTTCGATGGAAAACTACAAATGATCCCCGACGGTATTATGACCTAGTTGTACAATAACATTAGGGGATGGCATCAATACACGAGAAGTGACATGTTAGTGATACAGAGTACTCCGAAAAGTCATCACTTACATTATTATTATTATTACACAGTCCTTGGGAGTGAAGCATAGGGATCAGAATGAGAAAAAGACATTAGAAACACAATCAGGGAGATGTGGTTGGAGGGTCCCGGGCTACGGTTCATCCCAAGGGCTGGACTTCTGTCGGGTGGTACAATGCGTGTTGACTCCCCATACGATATACAGCCATATACTGCACATGTAACCATACCGTGAATAGCAAACAATATCACAAGCACCTAAAAACAACAAAAAATATACAGCACTCGCATAAGAGCAAACCATAAAGAGAAATCAATAGCGCAACTGCCTAAAAACAATAAAAATATACAGCATTCAAATAATAAATAGCAAACGATAAAAGGCAAACAATATCACAACTGCTTAAAAACAATAAAAATATACAGCATTCACATAATAAATAGCAAACCACAAGGAGAAATCAATATCACGGCCACCTAAAAACAATAAATAGATATTGTGCTAAAATTAATTTGATTTTGCTAAACCAATAACAGGCAACTGCAAAGCGGTGCTGGCTGTGTACTCGGTTTTCATTTAGATGCAGCGGGAGCTGAAAACAGCTGACCAGTGGGCACCGAGTGTCAGACCCCCATCAATCCCCCACACCATCACTGGAGTCTACTGGTGGTGGCTTTACATCACTGACTATGGTGATCTTAGACTTGTATGAAACGTCTTGACCATAGAAATTCATTTTGTAAAGCTCCTATCGCCGCTCTCCATCTCTGACTGTGGCTTTTAAGGACCGCCCACTGGACTACTAAGCATGGAATGAGCAGGAATTAAAATGAATGAGTTAGAAATGTTGTTTTCCCACAGTACTATACATCAATCTTCTCAACCCCTCCTGCTCTATAAACCACTACCTGCATATTAGACATCAGATTTAATATGACAGGTTTCCTTTAAAGGGATTGTCAAGGACTGTAGTACAGGAGACCGTCCACTAGGTGGTTCACAGAGCTGTTCTGGCTGTACACACTGTGCTCAATGGGCCGCAGAGGGAGCTGAAAACAGCTGATAATGGGGGGGCACAGAGGGCCAGACCCCCACCAATTAGATAGTGGTGAACTGGTAATTATTATAGAGAACAGTTCCTAGCCGCCATTTACAAGCCATGTTTTCCAGCTCGTTCTTCACAATCTTAAAGCCAAAAATAAAAGTTACGCCAACAGAAAGTAAAACTTAATAAAACCTTAAAATTCCAAATGAAGCCAAATTACACATAAGATGAAATAGTAAAAACTTACGCTAAATAATTGCAGTAAAAATGTTCTGTCCAGACGACAAGCGATGACCTGAAAGATTAAAAATAAGTCTCCTTCCAGGATTTCACCATTGCTGGTAATGACAAAGCACCAAAAGGCAGTGTTCTGGCAGTACTACGGAGGACACAGCATGAACTTCAATCCAATATTGCGGCCAGCATGCAGCCAGCAGGTAAGGAAAGGGTGAATCAAACACCTGAAAACCCCGCCCATATGACCGCAAACCTGTCCCGCCAAATTCAGGTGACAGGTTCCCTTTAAAGGGATATTCACTTTTGACCATCCCTTTATTTTATACGGTAAGTCGAAAATAAATATGTTTTTATTTATTTATTTTTTTGTTTGTTGTTTTCAGAATATTTTTTCACAATTTTCCACCATTTTAGGATGCCATCACACACTTTTTTTGGTGTGTTTTTTTTTTTTTATTCAAAGTACTTCATGGTAGAATTATAGCCATGGTTGAATGAGTGAAAAGTCCTTCTTCATCAGTTATCAAAATTAATAGAAAACTAATTTTCTGTCCAATTCAAGGCCGATGGAATAGAAAGGTGAACGCAGCTTAAATACGAGAAATCAAAAATAAAATTAAAAAACTTCTTAGAAATGGGTAAGAATTTAAGTTGATCCACCGGAAGGAAAAAAATTCAGAAGTACGGTACATCATTTGTACTCAAGCGCTCAAGCAAACCTGATGACAAAGAAGAGAAGGTGAAATTGTAATTGTGGCTGTGATACAACAGAGCTATTTATTTTTCAGAGTCGTTGGGTTCTTAGAATCTTGGGATCGGTTTCCTGAAGGCTAAAATCTGATGATGTGACTGCAGAAATGTCCTTAATCTTCCAGTAATTTGGCTAGGTATTATGAGTACGCTTTATAGTTCTGTGACTGCCTAGTAGGCTCTTGATAATTTTTTTCTTATGAACATTTTTCTCCAAGGCCAAAAATATGACCATTGTAAGACTTTGATGCAACAATGGAACATGATCATAAAGTGAAGACGCAGATTTGAGGACGTTATTTTATGAGAAAACTGACCAAATTATGCAATAAAAATGGTCTATGGATGTAGGTAACGGTCATCCACATGGTTAGTTATTGGAGTAAAGAGAATAAAGCTTTTAAAATAAAAAAAAAATGCACAACTGTCTAAAAACAATAAAAGTAATAAAGCACTCACATAATAAGTAGCAAACCATAAAAAGATCCTTGATCAAGAATAGAACAGACATTTATTGGATACTAGATGGTGGCCCAATTCTAACACATCTGGTATTCTAGAATATATATGTAGTTTATTTATGAAGATTTCAGAATAATGAATACACAGGATTCGGCCGTCCAGGTGCGACCAATTAGCGAAGCGTGGTTCAAATCCCGCGCCAATTCGCGGCCGGACTGCATCTGTCGCTGATTGTCCGTGGCCGGACGGGCGCAACGAATCAGCGAAGCCAGGGCCAGCTCCAGGTTTTTGAGGGCCCCGGGCGAAAGAGTCTCACAGCCCACGTAGCATATAACACAGCCCACGTAGCATATAGCACAGCCATGTAGTATATAGCACAGCTACGTAGTATATAACACAGCCACGTAGTATATAGCACAGCCCACGCAGTATATAACACAGCCACGTAGTATATAGCACAGCCCACGTAGAATATAGCACAGCCCATGCAGTATATAACACAGCCCACGCAGTATATAACACAACCCACGTAGTATATAGCACAGCCCACGCAGTATATAACACAGCCCACGCAGTATATAACACAGCCCACATAGGATATAGCACAGCCCACGTAGTATATAGCACAGCCCACGCAGTATATAACATAGCCCACGTAGTATATAACATAGCCATGTAGTATATAGCACAGCCACGTAGTATATTGCACAGCCCGTAGTATATAGCACAGTCCACATAGTATATAGCATAGTCCACATAGTATATAGCACAGCGACGGAGTATATAGCACAGCCCATGCAGTATATAGCACAGCCACGTAGTATATAGCACAACCACATAGTATATAACACAGCCCTCATAGTATACACTATGTTCCAAATTATTATGCAAATTACATTTTTCTCGGATTTTCCTAAATGGTCAGTGTAAATGACAGTCAGTCTAATAAAAGTCATCACCCATTAGAGTATACATCGAATTTTATTGAAGAAACCTCCCAATGATAACAGTATAATCTCCAAAATGAATAAAAACTCACAATGCACTGTTCCAAATTATTAGGCACAGTAGAATTTCTAAACATTTGATATGTTTTAAAGAACTGAAAATGCTCATTTGTGGAATTTTCAGCATTAGGAGGTCACATTCACTGAACAAAAAAGCTATTTATCTCCAAAACATCCTAACAGGCCAAGTTACATGTTAACATAGGACCCTTCTTTGATGTCACCTTCACAATTCTTGCATCCATTGAACTTGTGAGTTTTTGGAGAGTTTCTTCTTGTATTTCTTTGCATGAAGTCAGAATCGCCTCCCAGAGCTGCTGTTTTGATGTGAACTGCCTCCCACCCTCATAGATCTTTTGTTTGATGATACTCCATAGGTTCTCTATAGGGTTGAGGTCAGGGGAAGATGGTGGCCACACCATGAAGGTTATCTCCTTTTATGCCCATAGCAGCCAATTACTCAGAGGTTTCTTTGCAGCATGAGATGGGGCATTGTCAGCATGAAGATGATTTTGTTCCGGAAGGCACGTTTCTGCTATTTAGACCATGGAAGAAAGTTGTCAGTCAGAAACTCTATTTACTTTGCTGAGGTCATTTTCACACCTTCAGGAACCTTAAAGGGCCCTACCAGCTGGTTCCCCATGATTCCAGCCCAAAACATGACTCCTCCACCTCCTTGCTGACGTGGCAGCCTTGTTGGGACATGGTGGCCATCCACCAACCATCCACTACTCCATCCATCTGGACCGTCCAGGGTTGCTCAACACTTATCAGTAAACAAGACTGTTTGAAAATTAGTCTTCATGTATGTCTGGGCCCACTGCAACCGTTTCTGCTTGTGAACACTGTTTAGGAGTGGCCGAATAGTAGGTTTATGCACCACAGCAAGCCTTTGAAGGATCCTACACCTTGAGGTTCGAGGGACTCCAGACGCAACAGCAGCTTCAAATAACTGTTTGCTGCTTTGTAATGGTATTTTGGCAGCTGCTCTCTTAAACCAATGAATTTGTCTGGCAGAAAACTTCCTCATTATGCCTTTATTTGCATGAACTCTGTCTGTGCTCTGTTTCAGTCACAAATCTCATCAAAGTTAGATGATCACTCTTAAGTTTTCGTGAAATATCTAATTTTTTCATACCTTGTCCAAGGCATTGCACTATTTAACGCTTTTCAGCAGCAGAGAGATCCTTTTATTTCCCATAATGCTTGAAACCTGTGACCTGCATAATAATGTGGAACATCATTTTTGAGTAGTTTTTCTTTAATTAGAATCACCTGGAAAACTAATTATCACATGTGTTTAAGATTGATTTCAGTGATCCATTGAGCCCTGAGACACAATACCATCCACGAGTTTATTTGAAAAACAAAACAATTAAATCTTTATGACACTTAAATCCAATTTGCATAATAATTTGGAACACAGTGTATAGCACAGCCCATGTAGTATATAGCACAGCGACGTAGTATATAACACAGCCCACGCAGTATATAACACAGCCCACGCAGTATATAACACAGCCCACGCAGTATATAACACAGCCCACATAGTATATAGCAGTGTGGGCACCATATCCCTGTTAAAAAAGAATTAAAGTAAAAAATAGTTATATACTCACCTTCCGGCGGCCCCTAGATCCAGCCCAGGCCTTTAGCGATGCTCCTCGCGACGCTCCGTTCCCAGTAATGCCTTGCGGCAATAACCCGTGATCATGTAGCGGTCTCGCGAGACCGCTACGTCATCTGAGGTCATTGCCGCAATGTATTCTTGGGACCGGAGTGTCGCGAGGAGTGGGAAAGGCTGCCGCGGACGGTGAGAATCTAATGATTTTTTTTTAACATATGTTTTTACTATTGATGATGCGTAGGCAGCATCAATAGTAAAAAGTTAGTCACACTTACAGGGTTAATGGCAGCGTTAACGGACTGCGTAACACCGCGTTATGCCACGTTGTAATGCAGTCTGTTTAACGGACTGCTAAAACGTTATGTGGGCACTGGCTGGAGGGGAGTAGGGAGGATCCAATTCGCAGCCGGAATTTTGAGGGCCCCGGGCGAAAGAGTCTCACAGCCCACGTAGCATATACGTGACAGAGAAACAGACAGACAGACAAACAGACGGAAGTGGACTTTAGACAATTATATACATTTTATAATTTTCTCAAATTATTATGAAAACAATTACAGCATTTTAGGAGTCGGAGTCGGTCCATTTTACACCAACTCCGACTCTGACGCCACAAAAATGGTCACCAACTCCAACTCCACAGCCCTGGTTGTAATAAAAAAATTTGCTTCAGGATAATATTGAAACTAGTAACAATCATATAGAACTTCTTGTAATGTCTTCGGTACACGGGGTGTCCTCTGAACACTGTGAGGCTTTTTGCTTCATTGGTTCATAGCCAAAAATAAAACTATTACAAACATTTATAAGTAAATTAATGTTTATATGAATAAGCATGTAAAAAATAATGAAAATGTATTGATGTATTTATTATGCTTTGCGGTCTCTCTGAGACATAATAAACAAATAAAAAATGGAGAAGGGGTATAAAATACCCCTGTCCTTCTGCCTCCTTTGCCACAGCTCTCCAGTCCTTTGCACTGGTCTTCGGTTCTTCTGGTGCTCCCTTCCAGCCCTAAGGCCAGTGACTAGTGGGGGAACCGGTGTAAGGACAGGCTTGGATACAGGTGAATATGATGATTTTATCATTTGACCCTCTTCCCAACATTCAAATAAAAATACCAATATGACCGCCAGCCATTTTGCTGGATTCAGGTTCATGAAATCCCACAAAATTTTGGATAGTAGTAAAATACTAAAGTTTTTGCAACTCCCGTACACTACGATAGACTAACAAGCATGCAAGATGTTAGGCTCACCAGGTGAAGAGGATCCACAAAGCTTCTGGTCCAGATGGGCACACGGACCCCGGGTGTTGATGCAGCAGGCACATTTAGAGTGAGTCCTTATGCAAATTGCCTCTTCAGAGAGGAAGAGGACTAGTTCCACCTATTAAAAGTCAATTTGAACCCTTTAACAAACCTTGACACATGACTTGGCATAAAAGCAAAACCAGAATCTCAATTTGCAGACACATGTTTCAGGATGTTGCCCCTCCTCAGGGTACAGCAAGAGATCTGATTTGGCTATACGATAGGCCTCTGACGGAGGTATCTAGGGCAACGTTTCTCCTTGTGGAGAGTGACATTCCTGACATGCCATGGTTTATAAGTCAAGCAATTCTCCTGTAGGAAATTAAATATGCAAATTGTCTCTTCAGAGAGGAAGAGGACTTGAACTATAGTGACACCTATTGGAAGTGGCTATCGTAGAAGTCAATATTGACCCTTTAACAAGCTCAGTCAGAGGCCTCTCATACAGCCAAAATATGCTTTGCACTGATAAGGAGCAACACCCCAGAACACATGTCTGCAAACTGAGATTTTTGTTTGGCTTTTATCCTAAGTCATATGGCAAGTGTTGTTAAATGGTCAATATTGACTTTTAGGATTGTTGGCACTAGAGTTCTAGTACCCTACCTCTCTTAAAAAGCAACTAGCATATCTAATTTCTTAGAGGACCATTTCAGGGCCTATAAGAATCCTTACCCTGGCATGTCAGGCATGTCGCTCTCCACAAGAAGTGTTGCCCCTTAGAGTGAGGTCTTAGTACACTGGAGAGCACAAGACAACACATGTATAGCACAGCTGAGTGTATGGTATGGACAAAATCCAATATAGTCAGTGAGTTCATGTGGTAGAGGATAGGCCAAGAGATGGCACTCAGTAGGTAGCTGGCAAATCCAAAAATGTGCAACAGTGAGGTCTTGCAGGGAGAGAGAGCACAAAAAGCACAGGGGATGAAGCACACTAAACACAGGACTAGGAGTCTTAATCCTAAAATGCGTCTGTGTTTAGTGGGTCTTAAAAAGACCTAGGGAAGTTACATCATCTGGCCAAACCAGGCGACTTGCAAATCCATCACAGAGTACCCAGACCTGAACCCGGACCCCATTCACTTGAATGGGTGGTCCAAACATCCATTACTCCACTACTAACCCATGGGCTTCATGTCACCAGACAATACAAAGGTGAAATCAACCACACAAATATGAACCCTACTTGCCACCGCTACAGGGCAAGTGGGAAGAGCTGGGCAAAGTGCCAGGATTGGCGCATCTAATAGATGCTCCTTTTCTAGGCGGCTGCAGGCAAGGGGGGCCATATCTATGGCCCCCAACCAGCCTGAGAATATCAGCCCCCAGCTGTCTGCTTTAGCTTGGCTGGTTATCAAAAATGAAGGAGGGCCACACCGTTATTTAAAATTATTTATTTAAATAATTAAAAAAACAGCATGGGTACCCCTCTATTCATGATAACCAGCTTTGCTAGCGCTGACAGCTGAGAGTTGCAGCCCCCAGCTGTCAGTTTTGTCTGGCTGCTCATCAAAAATACAGTGGAACCCAAGCCAGTTTTTTATTTATTTAATTATTTATTTAGAGCGCAGGAGCTGGCTGATGAATACTCCCATCAGGCGCTCCTGCTCTTCCTGTTATTAGCGGCAGCAGGAGTAGGCTGACCGGAGGTAAACTTTATACCTCCGATCACAGCTGCATGCTCACGCTATCATTTGACAGTGTGGGAATCGCAGATATCTGCAGTGATGATTTTACCGACGATCAGAAGCAGTGTTTGACGCGCTGTCATGCACATGACAGCGTGACAAACACCCGGTGTTCAGGGGGTCGAACCCAAAAAGTAACATGGACTTCTTTGTGAAGTGCATGTTCGGTTGTTGTGCCCAAACAGTACGGACGCCGAACTTTACTGTGCGGGTTCGCACATCTCTAAACACGAGCGCTCTGCATTTATGTGATATGAATAAAACAGAAGAGGACCCTTATTCTCCCAATAGATTGAAGTCATCTACTTTCTGCAGATAGTGGTACCCCTTTAAGTTTTTCTTATGAACCTTGGGATCGGTTCAGTCTGACAATATGACCAACAGAGCAGAACAGGCTTACAGGTTAGGTGCCCTCTTAGTTTAGAGTTGTAGTGAGGGAGACAATGCTCTAGAAAGTGGTCTCGAGACAAGAAAAAGTTGGTACTAGAAGATAAAGCCTGGTGGGAAGTTATTTCTCCAACAGTAACTACAGTGCCATCATTTGGCCATTAAAACCACCAATATTCAAATTGCTTTATAGTACATCCATCCAATATCATCTTCTTTTCAAAATTAGCACGAAAGGGACCCATACCCATACTACGCTATACCACTGATAAGATGAAAAATGCTGTGGTGTCAAAAAGCCTGGGAAGAAAAGATGAAAGTGTTAAGAAATATATAATGACCACTTTTTATGCCCCTCTTATAAGTGCATGGGGTCATATGACCTAATCGCACTTAAGAAGCCATCCATTTTGACCTGGAAAGCAACAGGTGAATTTGACATTATGTCACAATAGCTGCTGTTATTCTATAAAAGTGAAATAAACATAATTATTTATTTCTTTTTAAGAAAAAGAAAAAATAAATGACAGATAGGGAGGCATTGTGAGATTTTTCCTTAGAATTTATAATCAGCTCTAAATAGGAGAAACATAAGAACCCCGTGACATCCTATTGTGTAATTAGTTTAGATAATATCGAGTTGATGAATCACCTGTACTCTCCTTTGAACCAAACGGCAAATACTGGCAGCAACAGATATATTTCCATTCTGTATGATGCCTTTCTTTTGGAATTGATGTCTCTTAGCCAAGCTCCTCAGGGGCGGGACTGAAATCTGGGCAGCCTGTACAACTGCACAGAAAGGCCAAAGGGGCAGGGATTCCAAATTGTAGTTTTATTATTATTATTATTATTATAGGTAACAGGGCCCTGACCAGTGTACAGCTTCATTTTGATGAGGAGTGGCTTGGTGATGTAGTGTGAGGAGTTTAACTTGGCAGGGGCAGGGCTGAAGGCCACCTCTGAGATGCAGAGAGACTTTATAGCAAATGATTCAAGTGAACTGTGATATGTTTGTAGTGTGGTGCTATGTGTGACACATGAATGGTGTGGCATGTGTCCATCCACGCTGTGTTTTTTTTATATGTTGGGCCAAGCCTCTGTTATTCCTCTTGAAAGTCTATGAATAAATTGACAACTGGGTGTTACCATTCGTCTTGTTGAAAGAATGTGTCTGCACACTGCTAGGTAGAAATGAGTGAAATAATTCTAAATGAATTGAGCTCACTGTGAATTTTACCAAATATTCAGATTTTAGCAAATCCAGCAACATGGTGGCCAGGTGGATGACAGTTTGCTTGACTCAGATGGATAGGAAGTGGTTAAAATACAACAAACTCTTAAACTCACCTTTCCTCAGCCCTTTCCCTACCTGTCCTGTACTGCCACTCATCCTCTGTCCTCCGATCAGCTGCTTTTCGGTCTTCTTCATCCTGATCTTTTGCCGAGCACTGCTAAAGTCCCTAAAGTTATGTGGAGCACAAAGCAATCATAGGAACAGGCGAGGAGCATTCGTGATGGGACAGGTATGGTGAGGATTGAGGAGAGAGGATTAGAAGAATTTATTATTTTTTAACCTTTTCCTCACAGGTTTGATATGATCTAATTCCCTCCACCGATTTGAGCAAATTCCCTCCCTCGAATTGAGTAAATTCCCTCCCCTGATTTGAGCAAATTCTCTCCCCCGAATTGAGCAAATTCCCTCCCCTGATTTGAGCAAAGCCCCTCCCCCGAATTGAGTAAATTCCCTCCTCTGAGTTGAGCAAATTCCCTCCTCCGAATTGAGCAAATTCCCTCCCCTGATTGGAGCAAAGTCCCTCCCCCGAATTGAGCAAATCTGCCCAATGTCAAATTTCTGGACATTTGTTCAACTCCACATCTGGATCTATTCAGCACTGGTTGGAAAGTGTCCGACGTTGTAGCGACACAACCCCAACTGGTAACACTCAGTTACCTTTATTTATTAATACATTTTCAGGAGGAATAACATAGGAACAACACAAAGTAGAGTTCTGGAAAAACATCCATTAGAATTGTTAAATTATAGGGAATGCAAGTATTTACTTAGACAGGTCAGAAGAGTAAGTTACAGAAAGAGACTTTGCCCCCCAGAGTCAAGGGCACCTTCTGTAAGTTGCTTGCAAAATGAACATTCCCTCGAAGAGAGCCTTGTTTCCATGGGCACTGTAACGCTTGGAATATGGTATTGAAATTCATTATTACATTTATTATTTTATAAAAATCAGATTTTTAATTTTCTTGTTCTGGATATGTCGGGAGAACATCGCTATGATGTGAAATGAATTATCTTGAGCGGTAAGACTATTAGCATCCTTCTCTTCTCACAATGCAGCTCTAACCTTTCAATCCCCTTATTAACACCCATGTCAGGATTCTCCTTGAGAACAAGCCTGAGTGTCACCATTTTCAATAAGTTCTTTCATTAAGAGCCCTGTTTTCCTGACATGGGATAACAAATGGTCATTGCTTGATCCTAATGTGCTTTCTAACAACGCTCCTCTTGTACCACGGCGGCAATTATTTGTCATGTTAATATGAAATGGCACAGATGTATATATATAGGAAAATTATACTTCTAATAAATATGTAAAAAAAAATTGCAAATTTCCCTTTAAAAAATGAAATAAACAATTTCCATTCTTTTTACTGTGCAAGGACACAGATAGATATGTTAATAAGTTCTGATGTATTACTGTAGCCCGGTTATCTATTAATCTGTTAAACAGATTGTCCCATAAATAATTATAACATTTCTTGGTTAGATCAGGCAACGCATAAAAATAATCAATTGTAAACTTTTAAACTCAATCTCTGCCCACCTGGCCTCATTGAAAGCTTCTCAATGTCCCTCCTCTCTGCGCCTGCTGAATCTCCACCCACCTGGCCTAATTGACAGTTTTTCAATGTTCCTCTTCCATGCTGTCGATGAACCTCGTCCGACCTTGCCTTTTTCTCAGCATCCCAATGTCCCCTCTCCATTTTACTGCTGAATCTTTACCTCCCTGTCCAGATTGATAGCTTCTCAATGTACATTCTCTCTGCTGCTGCTTAAACCCTGCCCACTATTTGACAACTTCTCAATGTCCCTCCTCCCTGCTGCTGCTACTGAATCTTTGCACATCTGGTCCGATTCACAACTTCTCAGTGTCCCTTCTCCCTGGTGCTGCTCAATCTCTGCCCATCTGGACTGATTGACAGCTTCTCAATGTACCTACTCCCTGCTGCTAAATCTCTGCCTACCTACCCTGATTCAAAGCTTCTTAAATGACAGCTTCTTAATATCCTTCCTCCATGATTCTGCTAAATCTCCACTCACCTGGCCTAACTGAAAATTTCTCAGTGTCCCTCCTCCCCACCTTGCCTGATTCACAACTTCTCAATGTTCCTCCACTTACCTGGCCTAATTGACAGCTTCTCAATGTTCCTTCTCCCTGCTACTGCTGCTTAATCTCCACTATCATTGAAAACGTCTCAATGTCCCTCCCTCCTGCTGCTGAATCTCCACTCAAATGGTCTAATTGACAGCTTCTCAATGTCCCTCCTCCCTGCTGCTGAATCTCCACTCAAATGGACTAATTGACAGCTTCTCAATGTTCCTTCTCCCTGCTACTGCTGCTTAATCTCCACTATCATTGAAAACTTGTCAATGTCCCTCCCTCCTACTGCTGAATCTCTGCCCACCTAGCCTGATTCACAGCTTCTCAATGTCCCTCCTCCCTGCTACTGAATCCCCACTCAAATGGCCTAATTGACAGCTTCTCAATGTCCCTCCTCCCTGCTGCTGTTGAATCTCTGCCCAGCTTGCCTGATTTACAGCTTCTCAATGTCCCCCCTCCCTGTTGCTGTTGAATCTCTGCCCACCTTGCCTGATTTATAGCTTCTCAATGTCCCCCCTCCCTGCTGCTGAATCTCTGCCCACCTAGCCTGATTCAAAGCTTCTCAATGTCCCTCTTCCCTGCTACTGAATCTCCACTCAAATGGCCTGATTCACAGCTTCTCAATGTCCCTCCTCCCTGCTACTGAATCTCCACTCAAATGGCCTAATTGAAGGCTTCTCAATGTCCCTCCTCCCTGCTGCTGTTGAATCTCTGCCCAGCTTGCCTGATTTACAGCTTCTCAATATCCCCCCTCCCTGTTGCTGTTGAATCTCTGCCCACCTTGCCTGATTTATAGCTTCTCAATGTCCCCCCTCCCTGCTGCTGAATCTCTGCCCACCTAGCCTGATTCACAGCTTCTCAATGTCCCTCTTCCCTGCTACTGAATCTCCACTCAAATGGCCTGATTCACAGCTTTTCAATGTCCCTCCTCCCTGCTACTGAATCTCGACTCAAATGGCCTAATTGACAGCTTCTCAATGTCCCTCCTCCCTGCTGCTGTTGAGTCTCTGCCCAGCTTGCCTGATTTTCAGCTTCTCAATGTCCCCCGTCCCTGCTGCTGCCCCTAATTCGGGCATTTCTGAATGCGTCAATACCAAATATGTGTATTTTTTTTATTATTGTTTTATTTTGAATGGGGCGAATGGGGGGTCATTTAAACGAAGCTGCAATCATCTGATCACTTGTGCTACACACAGCAGGGCTGCAGTCCTGCTCTGTGTAGCAGAAATTATCACTTGCTATTAGCGCCGACCTCTGGGTGGCTCTCACAGCTATCCAGCAATGACAACCACAGGAGTCTCCTGCAGACCCCTAGTTGTCATGCCAACCCATTTGCGTCTCCCATTCATGTGACACGGGTGCTGATGTGGGGTTTGTTATGCAATTCTGGGGCGATCATGTTAAATGCCACTGTCAGAGATTGACAGCGCCATTTAACATGTTGAATCGCGATTCCACCAGTGGCTGTTAGGGGCACATGTCAACTGACATGTGCAGGAAAAGTTGCTGGCTCATCGCCGGAGCCTGCAACAGACAGGGGGAGGCAACCTTGGTTTTACCTATACATCCAAGGTTGTAAAGGGGTTAAGAATCCAGTTAATGAATGAAGGATCTCTTGAGTCCAAGTATATTCAGTCTCTGCCCACCCAACCTACCTGACAGTTGCAGCTTGCACAGAGCAGTGTGAGATCTTAGCAGCAGGAGGGGGGAGTAACACAGAGGAGCTGTTTATCAGGCTAGGATGACAGGTGTCTTGTTCCATGATCTAGGAACCATGGAGACAGTATTGCATTTCATTGTGCTGCAGTTTGGTAGCTGTTATGGACCTGGTGGTTAGGTGCACCCGGAATGACCTGATAGTATACACGGAATCGGGACTAGCTCTGGGGAAGTGGGAACTCTGCTGACCGCAAACCCTACTCCTATCACACACACTAGAAATAGCCGTGGAGCGTGCCTGACTCTGCCTAGACGCCTCTTCACAGCCTAAGAGCTAACTACCCCTAAAGATAGGAAACAAAGCCTCACCTTGCCTCAGAGAAATTCCCCAAAGGTAAAGGCAGCCCCCCACAAGTATTGACTGTGAGTTAAGAGGAATACACAAACACAGGAATGAAATAGGTTTCAGCAAAGGAGGCCAGTCTAACTAAACAGATTGAGGATAGGAAAGAGATCTTTGCGGTCAACACAAAAAACTACAAATAACCACACAGAGTGTCCAAAAAGACCCCCGCACCGACTCACGGTGCGGTGGTGCCACTCTGCACCCCCAAAGCTTCCAACTAGCAAGGAAATATCATAGTTGCAAGCTGGACTAGAATATTAGCAAGAAAACAATGAGCAAAAAATAAACAAGCGGAACTTAGCTTCTGCTGGAATAGACAGGTCCTCAGAAAGGTCCCAGAGAGATCTGAACCAAGGCTAAGACATCGACAGCTGGCATACACTAACGATCTGAGTGGAGTTAAATAGAGAAGCCAGTCTAGCAACAAATGAGGAGCAGGTGAGGAAAGCACCTCAATGGCTAGTAGCTCCACTCACAGCCACCAGAGGGAGTTCACAGACAGAACACGCCGAAGTACCATTCATGACCACAGGAGGGAGTTCGAGAACGGAACTCACAACAGGTAGCTGTGCAACAAGGTTTGCCCCTTTTAGGAGTCTGTCCTCCCTCACTTCCTGTAGTCCTGATGTCGCTTAACTCTCCCTTCTTCTTCATTTTATGTCAGCTATGTTAAGATGCACATATGTCTGCATCTCTGGTTCAGAATCAGTTCTTTTGACCTACTGTAATTGTGCATAACTACAATAATTCAGCTAGAAAATAAACCTTCTTCTGGAATCTTCATACATACCTCTGCAGTTGAGTCAAGCTAACCGATGAAGCCTCTTAGTGAGTAACGGTCCATAGAGAGCCACAGAAACGGTCTCTCAAACGCTCCAAACACTCAGCCTAGTTATGGAGTCAGACTAGAAGGGATTGAGTTCCAACTTTCACAAATGAATATACTGCAGCTCTGACATTAATTTTCAAAGTAAGTACATCAGTCTTATTGAGACTAAGCGATCTCTTTATTAAGGTGAGTAGCAAAGTCTGGTGGCAAATTCACTGTAAATATTTCCAATCAAAAATGTAATGGTCCCATCATTCGTGGGTTTTTTAAACTGACTTTGCTCAGTTGCTATTTTTGCCGCAAAATTCATCAAATTTGGCACAAAGTCAAAAAATTTACTTTTTTACCTGTCTAAAGCTGCTTAAGTGACTGATGAATTGGGGCCTTTGGTTTTCATTTACTGAGTTTAGCAAAGTACATATTTAACAATTTAGAAGAATTGCTCCGTTGTCCCAGTTTTCTGTGTTAATTGAAGGACTGCAGTATGTCCGTCCCTTCCTATGAGCCAGGTTGTGATTACCGCTCATGCAACCTCTATATCTAGATCATAGCTGGAACGTGTCCCATCATTACTGAGCATAGCAAATCATTATTCTGCATGTTTCTTGTTCCACTGATTATGTTCGTAGTCATGCCATGAATTATGCAACAGTGAAGTTAGGGCGCATGGATAATGACAGCGGGGGCCCAATCCGCAGGGACAAAATGCAACAAAATTGCACTATGCAAAAAAGAAAATACACAATGATGTTACATTGTGGGTATAATCAAATACCATAGAGGTGGCAATCTTTATTAGGTAAAAAACTAGACAAGGCAAAAAAAAACAAACAAACATTTAAAATGGCACCAGAACCTGTTTCCAAGACTGGGATACAATCCATATAAGCAATGAAGCCATGTAAACATAATGAGTATCTGAGATAGGTGTGAACGGATACGCATTCAGTAAAGAAGAAAGGCGCAATGCACGTGTACAGATTATAAATAACGCAGTATCAAAAGAATATAAAAAAGGTCAGCAATAACTATGTGCAAAAAAGTTCCATGTTCATAGTCACCCAGGTAAATTCATTGGAAATGCTGCATCGGGGAATGAGGACCTCCATGCGTATCGCCACAGGAGGAGGCTTCCTCAGGACTCAGTGGCTAGGATACTGCTTTCTATACTAAACAGTAAAAAAAAAATAAAAGGGTAAATTACCTGATCTGCAGGCTGGTGGACAAAGATAGACTCAGTATTCAAAGATACCAAGGTATTCATGTGCTGGACGCATAATGATGACATGATACATACATGAAAATGGCCATAGTTACTAAGAACATGTCGTACCACTCCAAAATGGCCGCAATTGTCAAGTGTCTATGCAGCGCCCCAGAGTCCTGGTCTTTGCAGTACTGATGCTCCGCCGCTAAGGGGGGCTATGGTACGTCTGATGGCATTGAAGGAGTTCACCTGACCAGGTATCACAGACACCAATACACTTCACAGTCTGGCCTCCAGGGGGAGCTAAGGGTGCTATGTATTAGGCCACTCCTCACAGTCTGGTAAAACTGGGGGTTGGATAGGAAGTTAGTGAGAAGCTGACTGGGTTGGAACCAGGCAACATCCTGTGGCAGAGGGTGTTGCAGGGGAAGATTCAGGGGGGTCCCTGTCAGGGGTGGGATCCTGACAGAGGCCTAGCGAACAGAATAATAATAATAATAATAATAATAATTTTATTTATATAGCGCCAACATATTCCGCAGCGCTTTACAACTTATAGAGGGGACTTATACAGACAACAGACATTACAGCATAACAGAAATCACAGTTCAAAACAGATACCAGGAGGAATGAGGGCCCTGCTGCTCGCAAGCTTACAATCTATGAGGAAAAGGGGAGACACAAGAGGTGGATGGTAACAATTGCTTTAGTTATTTGGACCAGCCATAGTGTAAGGCTCGGGTGTTCATGTAAAGCTGCATGAACCAGTTAACTGCCTAAGTATGTAACAGTACAGACACAGAGGCTATTAACTGCATAAAGTGTATGAGAACATGATGGAGGAACGTGATTATGTTGTTGTTTTTTATTAATAGGCCACACAGGGATAATTAGGTTAATGCGTTGAGGCGGTAGGCCAATCTGAACAAATGAGTTTTTAGTGCACGCTTAAAACTGTGGGGATTGGGGATTAATTGTATTAACCTAGGTAGTGCATTCCAAAGAATCGGCGCCGCACGTGTAAAGTCTTGGAGACGGGAGTGGGAGGTTCTGATTATTGAGGATGCTAACCTGAGGTCATTAGCAGAGCGGAGGGCACGGGTAGGTTGGTAGACTGAGACCAGAGAGGAGATGTAGGGTGGTGCTGAGCCATGGAGTGCTTTGTGGATGAGGGTAGTAGTTTTGTACTGGATTCTGGATTGGATGGGTAGCCAGTGTAATGACTGGCACAAGGTAGAGGCATCGGTGTAACGGTTGGCGAGGAATATGATCCTGGCAGCAGCATTCAGGACAGATTGGAGCGGGGAGAGTCTGGTAAAAGGTAGGCCAATTAGTAGAGAGTTACAATAGTCCAGACGAGAATGAATAAGTGAGACAGTAAGAGTTTTTGCAGAGTCGAAAGTAAGAAAAGGGCGAATTCTGGAAATGTTTTTGAGATGCAGATAAGAAGAGCGAGCCAGTGATCGGATGTGGGGGGTGAATGAAAGCTCGGAATCAAGGATGACTCCAAGGCAGCGGGCATGTTGCTTTGGAGTAATGGTGGAACCGCACACAGAGATGGCAATGTCGGGCAAAGGTAGGTTTGTAGAGGGAGAGAACACGAGGAGTTCAGTTTTTGACAGGTTCAGTTTCAGATAGAGGGAGGACATGATGTTAGAGACAGCGGTAAGACAATCACTGGTGTTTTCTAAAAAGGTCGGCGTGATAACAGGAGAAGAGGTATATAATTGGGTGTCGTCAGCATAGAGATGGTACTGGAAACCAAATCTACTGATTGTTTGTCCAATAGGGGCAGTATACAAAGAGAAGAGGAGGGGGCCTAGGACTGATCCTTGAGGAACCCCAACAGTAAGGGGAAGGTGAGAGGAGGAGGAACCAGCAAAACAAACAGTGAAGGATCGGCCAGAGAGATAGGAGGAGAACCAAGAGAGAACGGTGTCCTTGAGGCCGATGGAGCGGAGCATAGTGAGGAGGAGCTGATGATCCACAGTGTCGAATGCTGCGGAGAGATCCAAGAGAATTAGCATGGAATAGTGACCATTAGATTTAGCTGTTAGTAGGTCATTAGAGACTTTAGTGAGGGCAGTTTCAGTAGAGTGTAAAGAGCGGAAACCAGATTGAAGAGGGTCGAGAAGAGAATTATCTGAGAGATAGCGGGTAAGACGGGAGTGGACCAGGCGTTCCAGGAGTTTAGAGATGAAGGGAAGATTAGAGACAGGTCTATAATTAGCGGCACAATTTTGATCGAGGGAGGGCTTTTTAAGTAGTGGATGTATGATGGCATGCTTAAATGAGGAGGGAAAAATACCGGAAGTGAGGGAAAGGTTGAATATTTTTGTTAGGTGAGAGGTGACAGCCGGGGAAAGGGACTGGAGGAGATGCGACGGAATGGGGTCGCTGGTGCAAGTGGTCGGGCGAGAAGATGCAAGGAGCCTGCTTACTTCTTCTTCTGTAACTGGTTCAAAGTCAGAGAGTGAACTAGATGCAGTGGGGGAGGGAGGACAGTGCTTGGTATGAAGAGATTGGGAAATGATTTCCTGTCGAATGTGGTCAATTTTTTCTTTGAAGTAATTGGCCAGATCGTCAGCGTGGAGATCTGTGGTTGGGGCCTGCTCTCTTGGGTTGAGTAGGGACCGGAAAGTGTCAAAGAGACGTTTAGGGTTATTGGACAGCGAGGTGATGAGGGTGTTGAAATAGGTTTGTTTGGAGAGGTGAAGGGCAGAGTTGTATGTTTTTAACATGAACTTATAATGGATGAAATCTTCGGGCAGATTAGATTTTCTCCACAGACGTTCGGCGCACCTGGAGCACCGCTGCAGGAAACGTGTTTGCAGCGTGTGCCACGGTTGTCGCCGTCTGTGCCGAGTTGTTCTATGTATAGGAGGTGCAGCTTCTTCCAGGGCACTTTGCAGGGTTTCATTGTAATGCTTCAGAGCAGAATCAGGACAAGAGATGGAGGAGATTGGGGCCAATGAAGACTGCAAGTTCTTCATAAGTTTCTGGGTGTTAATGGCCTGTATGTTTCTATAAGTGTGGAAAGTGGGGATGACCTGAGCGGGATGGCAGTTCTTGATAGAGAATGAAAGAAGGTTGTGGTCAGAGAGCGGGAGAGGGGAGTTTGTGAAATCATCCAGTGAGCAAAGCCGGGAGAAGACCAAATCAAGGGAGTTTCCATCATCATGTGTTGGAGAGTTAGTATGCTGCGAGAGGCCGAAAGAGGAGGTTAGAGATAAAAGGTGAGAAGCAGATGGGGAGAGGGGAGAAGCAATTGGGATATTGAAATCACCCATGATGAGGGTGGGGGTGTCATAAGAGAGAAAGTGTGGAAGCCAGGTGGCAAAATGATCCAGGAACTGGTGAGAGGGGCCGGGAGGACGATACACCACCGCCACTCGCATGGAGAAGGGGACGTAGAATCTGACAGCATGGACCTCAAAGGAAGGGAATACAAGTGAGGGTACTTGGGGGATAACTTGGAAGGTACATTTGGGTGAAAGGAGCAGACCAACGCCTCCACCTGCTCTGTTGTCTGATCTTGGGGTATGAGAAAAGTGTAGTCCACCAAATGAGAGAGCAGCAGCAGCGGTGGTGTCTGACTGCTGGATCCAGGTTTCAGTAAGAGCCAGGAGATTAAGAGAGTTAGAAAGGAAGAAGTCATGAATGAAGGAGAGTTTATTACACACAGAGCGAGAATTCCAAAGAGCACAATTGAAAGAGACAGAAGGCATGCATGGAATATTAATAAGGTTAGAGGGGTTTCTGGGTGTAGCAGTTGGGAGGTTTGACTGGCTATAACATGGGGGGCCGGGGTTCGGAGAGATGTCTCCAGCAACTAGGAGAAGGAGGATAGAAAGAGTGAGCAGATGGTTAAGTGATTTGTGAGAGCGTCTCTTGTGTTGGATGGTGGGACTGAATGGATCTGTACTGTTAAGCAATGTGAACAGAGCATGAGTGCTATACATAGGAGAGGCCAGGACAGAGGGGCCAATATGGATGGAGTGTAAAGAGTTGATGCAAGGGTGGTGATTGTGTGTGAAAGCAGCAGCCATGATATAGATTATACAAATACATATGGTGAGTATTTGCTGTGTGCCAACTGAATAGGGAATAGATTTAGATTGTCTTACCTGTCTCACTGCCATGTTATAACTGCTGAATACTTAGAAAAAAAAAGTACTTTGAAAAAAAAAATGTACACGAATAATAGTGCACGAATGCCCCCTGCATGAATGCTTCCCCAAGCTATATCTACATTTATAGGTGGCCAGCTCTTAGATCTCACTTTTTTTTTTTTTTTTTTTTTGGTCTTCCCCCCTCTCGTTACCAATCAATCTAACTCAATTGAGACAGCAGGGCACAATAAATGTAGTGATCAGATAAACAAATGTCCAGGTCTACATGGATCATAAACCCCTTTGAAAAACAGTTATGCGAACTCTTGGCATAAGGACAAGCAGAAGAGAATTAAATATCTAGAAACAAAAACAATTGCATAACAAGCTGGCTAACAAATATAGATATAAGCAGGAATCAATGCCGAAGGTAGAAGGACTCTGATACCATTCAAGCTTGCTTGCTGTCAGGGAATGGAGCAATAGACATGCAGGATATTTCAGTTCAAAGAATGAATGATATGTTACCATTCAAGCTTGCTTGCTGTCAGGGAATGGAGCAATAGACATGCAGGATATTTCAGTTCAAAGAATGAATGATATGTTACCATTCAAGCTTGCTTGCTGTCAGGGAATGGAGCAATAGACATGCAGGATATTTCAGTTCAAAGAATGAATGATATGTTACCATTCAAGCTTGCTTGCTGTCAGGGAATGGAGCAATAGACATGCAGGATATTTCAGTTCAAAGAATGAATGATATGTTACCTGTATGAAGAGAGAAGAGATGCTTGTTATATTCTGCCATGTTATAACTGCTGAATACTTAGAAAAAAAAAGTACTTTGAAAAAAAAAATGTACACGAATAATAGTGCACGAATGCCCCCTGAACAGAAAAGAACGTTATGGGACCGCGCCTCCACTTCATTGCGGCGGTACCCCAAGAAAGGACAAGAAGCGAGGTTTATTGTGCTGAGTGAGAAACGAGATCAACGCAACAAGGAGAATCACCAGTAGGAGTCGTGCTGTAAGACGAGGCAACATCCTACTGAGGCACGTAGCCGGTGGCCGGAACGCCGAGGAAGTATTGAGCTCCAGGCCTTACTTCAAACCTACGGCAGGACAGTCAGTTATAGGCGGGCTGTCTCACACAAAATCACCTAAGCAGACACAGGGGGCAACATCTGGAGAGGGGCGACTCTAGGGTCCCGGAAGACCTCCGAGCCTACCCGTCATACGGGTGCGTCCTAGCCATATCATCTGGGGGACGAAACAGAACATCATAATCGAGTTGTGAGGGAACTTCAGAAACAGACACAACAGTTGTGAGGACTATCCCGTAAGCACAGCAGGGAAGGACTACAACACACAAGCGCTAGAAGGTAGGCACAGATTATTTCCACCTGTAAAGGGAACTCTGGAGGTGCCATCGGACCGGCCGGTCTCAGCCAGCCCTGTTAACCGTATTTCGGACTGAGGATCCGGAAGCCTTCAGTAAAGAGGTAAAGAGACTGCAACCTGGTGTCCTTGTTATTTACTGCGACCGGCACCACACCACAACAGCATCACTCTCCATCTTCATTGGACGCCCCTCAGCAGGGTCACGGGCCGGGTCTTGCCACCGTGACAACCCCAGAACTGAGACAGAGAGGCCCGGTACCGGGTACCCCTCGGCCCTGCGGCAGTGGGGGCGCTCCATCTATCGTTCTGTACCAAAAGGGCTGCATTTATAAAGTACATATTTCTATTGCTTTCTTGCCCTAGTCATTGTGCGAGAAGAATTTCATACGTTCCCAAAAGCATCTAAGTGTGTCTGACTCTCATTTTTACTATTCACCACTATCGTTTCTCTCTGCCTGGTTGTTGGCACAAAAAGGCAACCTCGGACAGACTTGGCACAAGCCACTCCACTTAGAAGTTGTCTCAGAGAAACCCTGGTCTTGACTCTATGACCTCCCTACAATGCCTGGGCATGCTCCTGATGAGGTGGAGGATTTTCTCCTGAAGGATCACCTCCAAGACCTGGAATAAAGCATCAGTCAAGTCCTGGACAGTCAGTGGTGCAACAGGGCATTGGTGGATGGAACAAGACATGAAGCACGGTGTTGGGCTGTAAGCATAACACCCACTTGTGGATGTCAGGCACTTATACCACCCTCATGGAGTCTGTTTCTGACAGTTTGAGCAGACATATGGATGTTAGTGGCCTGCTGAAGGTCATCTTGTAGGGCTCTGGCACTGTTCCTCCTTGCACAAAGGAAGAGGTAGCAGGGTTGTTGCCCTCCTATGGCCCACTCCACGTCTCTTGGTGTTCTGGCCTGTCTGCTGGTATCTGCTCCATGCTTTGGACGCTGTGCTAATAGACTCAGCTACCTTTATTGCCACAGCTTGCATTGATGTGCCATCCTGAATGAGCTGCACTACCTGAGCAACTTCTGTGGGTGCGGACACTGCCTCATGCTACTGTACAGTACCTCTAGGAATGAGAGCAATGACAAAATGCAAAAGTGACCAAAGCAGCCAAAAAGGATGAGAACAGAGAAATGGTCTGTGGTCACCCCCTGCAGAACCACTCCTTTAAAGGGGTTGTCTTGCTAATTGCCAATAATTTCTACCTGTTGTCTGTTCCATTTGCAAAACAGCAGGAGAAATTGATTCACAATCAGTGTTGCTTCATAACTGGACAGGTTGATTTCACAGACGTGTGATTGACCGGGAGTTACATTGGGGTTGTTTAAGTGTTCCTTTTATTTTTTTTTAGCAGTGTATATAATTTTTTTTTCACTGTGTAAAAGAATAAAGTTTACTTTAAAAGGAATTGTCAATATTTTCTAAAACGGACAATAAAACTAACGCAGGCCTTCTTTCAGATCTCATGAGTATACTTTATTTGTCCTTGGAAAAATCATATCCAATGTACCTTTCAAAATGATTTATTGTGCGTTATTGTTACAGGGTTCAATATTGTTCAATACTGAACCATTGTAGTGATTACCTCTCTCCAGTCTGATTTAGCTCTATCATGTGCCATTATTTACCTCCTGAGGCAAAAACATTTTAATTGGTTTAAAAAAAAAAAGTATGAACTCTCTTCTATCAATGACAGATTACATCAAAGCGAAACAACCCCAGCACAACACAATCCTCTGACTCAATAGCTGCGCCATTTGGAAAAAAAAAATAGCAAAATCATTTTGCAATTGTAAGAACTTTTATTTGGGAATGGAATAGAGACAGATAGAAAATGCAAAAATAAACAATTTGTCATTATTGTACTTTTCCATTTTCTCACATTGCTTGTTTTTCAGCTCCACGTAAAGGGGACAGGCCACCACTGCGAACAAGAAATGGCCACCCCTGCACATTTCTTCTCAGGAGGTGCCGCCTGCCAGGAGCTGCTCTGCAGTTCACAAGTGCTCGCACCTGCACATTTTTTCACAGGAGGCACTGCCTCCCAGGGGATGCTCTGTAACGCACAAGTGCCCCCCCTACACATTTCTTCCCAGAAGGCACTACTTCCAAGCAGCTGCTCTACAGGGCACAAGTGCCCACCCCTGCATATTTTTTCCCCAGGAATTACCGCCTTCCAGGAGCTGCTCTACGAATGGCCACTCCTGCACATTTCTTCCCCAGGAAGTTGCCTTCCATGAGCTGTTCTACAGTGCACAAGGGGCCTACCCTGCATATTTCTTCCCCAGGAAGTACTGCCTTCCAGGAGCTGCTCTACGGTGCACAAATGGCCACTCCTGCACATTTTTCCCCAGGAAGTACCGCCTTCCAGGAGTGTTGTGAAATTGGATTTTGGGCTCCCCCGGTGGCCACTGGTGGAATTGAACTGGTGTGCATCATCCTCTCTGTTCACCTGTTTCCATCAGGATGTGGGAGTCGCTATTTAGCCTTGCTCCTCTGTCACTTCCATGCCGGTCAACATTGTAATCAGAAGCCTTTCTGTGCATGTTCCTGCTGCTAGACAACTCCCAGCTAAGTTGGACTTAGTCCTTGTTTGTTTTTGCATTTTGTTCCTGTTCACAGCTGTAGTTTCGTTTCTGTGTCTGGAAAGCTCTTGTGATCTGAAATTGCCACTCTGATGTTATGAGTTAATACTAGAGTCTTAAAGTAATTTCAGGATGGTATTTTGATAGGGTTTTCAGCTGACCATGAAAGTGCCCTTTCTGTCTTCCTGCTATCTAGTAAGCGGACCTCAATTTTGCTAAACCTATTTTCATACTACGTTTGTCATTTCATCTAAAATCACCGCCAATATTTGTGGGGGCCTCTGTCTGCCTTTCGGGGAAATTTCTCCAGAGGTGAGCCAGGACTATATTTTCCTCTGCCAGGATTAGTTAGTCCTCCGGCCGGCGCTGGGCGTCTAGGGATAAAACGCAGGCTACGCTACCCGGCTACTGTTAGTTGTGCGGCAGGTTTAGTTCATGGTCAGTTTAGTTTCCATCCTTCCAAGAGCTAGTTGGTATGTTTGCTGGGCTATGTTCTCTTGCCATTGAGAACCATAACAGTTTGACCGGCCCACAAAGGGTTAAATTAATTGACAGAGAAAGGAGAGAAAAGAGAAGTCTGCTGAAGATTTTTTTTTTTTTTTTTCTCAGTTCTGAGTGTGCTTGTAATTGAATCTCTTGCGAGTCTGCCTATATTGCAGCCTTTCTCTCTCTCTCTCCTTCTAATCCTGGAATGGCTCTGTGTTCACCTGTTTAAAATGGATATTCAGAGTTTAGCTGTAGGTTTGAATAATCTCACCACGAAAGTTCAAAACTTACAAGATTTTGTTGTTCATGTTCCTATATCTGAACCTAGAATTCCTTTGCCTGAATTTTTCTCGGGGAATAGATCTTGCTTTCAAAATTTCAAAAATAATTGCAAGTTGTTTTTGTCCCTGAAATCTCGCTCTGCTGGAGATCCTGCTCAGCAGGTCAGGATTGTGATTTCTTTGCTCCGGGGCGACCCTCAGGATTGGGCTTTTGCATTGGCTCCAGGGGATCCTGCGTTGCTCAATGTGGATGCGTTTTTTCTGGCCTTGGGGTTGCTTTATGAGGAACCTCAGTTAGAACTTCAGGCGGAAAAGGCCTTGATGTCCCTATCTCAGGGGCAAGACGAAGCTGAAATATACTGCCAGAAATTCCGTAAATGGGCTGTGCTTACTCAGTGGAATGAGTGCGCCCTGGCGGCGAATTTCAGAGAGGGTCTCTCTGATGCCATTAAGGATGTTATGGTGGGGTTCCCTGTGCCTGCGGGTCTGAATGAGTCCATGACAATGGCTATCCAGATCGATAGGCGTCTGCGGGAGCGCAAACCTGTGCACCATTTGGCGGTGTCTACTGAGAAGACGCCAGAGAATATGCAATGTGATAGAATTCTGTCCAGAAGTGAACGGCAGAATTTTAGACGAAAAAATGGGTTGTGCTTCTATTGCGGTGATTCAACTCATGTTATATCAGCATGCTCTAAGCGTACTAAGAAGCTTGATAAGTCTGTTTCAATTGGCACTTTACAGTCTAAGTTTATTCTATCTGTGACCCTGATTTGTTCTTTATCATCTATTACCGCGGATGCCTATGTCGACTCTGGCGCCGCTTTGAGTCTTATGGATTGGTCCTTTGCCAAACGCTGTGGGTATGATTTGGAGCCTCTTGAAACTCCTATACCCCTGAAGGGGATTGACTCCACCCCATTGGCTAGCAATAAACCACAATACTGGACACAAGTAACTATGCGGATTAATCCGGATCACCAGGAGATTATTCGCTTTCTTGTGCTGTATAACCTACATGATGTGTTGGTGCTTGGATTGCCATGGCTGCAATCTCATAACCCAGTCCTTGACTGGAAAGCTATGTCTGTGTTAAGCTGGGGATGTAAGGGGACGCATGGGGACGTACCTGTGGTTTCCATTTCATCATCTATTCCCTCTGAGATTCCTGAATTCTTGACTGAATATCGTGACGTTTTTGAAGAACCTAAGCTTGGTTCATTACCTCCGCACCGGGAGTGCGATTGTGCCATAGATTTGATTCCGGGTAGTAAATACCCTAAGGGTCGTTTATTTAATCTGTCTGTGCCTGAACATGCTGCTATGCGAGAATATATAAAGGAGTCCTTGGAAAAGGGACATATTCGTCCTTCGTCATCTCCCTTAGGAGCCGGTTTTTTCTTTGTGGCTAAGAAAGATGGCTCTTTGAGGCCGTGCATTGATTATCGGCTTTTGAATAAAATCACGGTTAAATATCAATATCCGTTGCCACTGCTGACTGATTTGTTTGCTCGCATAAAGGGGGCCAAGTGGTTCTCTAAGATAGATCTTCGTGGGGCGTATAATTTGGTGCGAATTAAGCAGGGGGATGAGTGGAAAACCGCATTTAATACGCCCGAGGGCCACTTTAGTGTTTGGTGATGCCTTTTGGTCTTTCAAATGCCCCTTCAGTCTTTCAGTCCTTTATGCATGACATTTTCCGTGATTATTTGGATAAATTTATGATTGTGTATCTGGATGATATTTTGATTTTTTCGGATGACTGGGACTCTCATGTCCAGCAGGTCAGGAGGGTTTTTCAGGTTTTGCGGTCTAATTCCTTGTGTGTGAAGGGTTCTAAGTGCGTTTTTGGGGTTCAGAAGATTTCCTTTTTGGGATATATTTTTTCCCCCTCTTCCATCGAGATGGATCCTGTCAAGGTTCAGGCTATTTGTGATTGGACGCAACCCTCTTCTCTTAAGAGTCTTCAGAAATTTTTGGGCTTTGCTAACTTTTATCGTCGATTTATTGCTGGTTTTTCTGATGTTGTTAAACCATTGACTGATTTGACTAAGAAGGGTGCTGATGTTGCTGATTGGTCCCCTGCTGCTGTGGAGGCCTTTCGGGAGCTTAAGCGCCGCTTTTCTTCCGCCCCTGTGTTGCGTCAGCCTGATGTTGCTCTTCCTTTTCAGGTTGAGGTCGACGCTTCTGAAATCGGAGCTGGGGCGGTTTTGTCGCAGAGAAGTTCCGATTGCTCCGTGATGAGACCTTGTGCTTTTTTCTCGCGTAAATTTTCGCCCGCCGAGCGGAATTATGATGTTGGGAATCGGGAGCTTTTGGCCATGAAGTGGGCTTTTGAGGAGTGGCGTCATTGGCTTGAGGGGGCTAGACATCAGGTGGTGGTATTGACTGACCACAAAAATCTAATTTATCTTGAGTCCGCCAGACGCCTGAATCCTAGACAGGCGCGCTGGTCGTTGTTTTTCTCTCGGTTTAATTTTGTGGTGTCCTACCTGCCGGGTTCTAAGAATGTTAAGGCGGATGCCCTTTCTAGGAGTTTTGAGCCTGACTCCCCTGGTAATTCTGAACCTACAGGTATCCTTAAGGATGGAGTGATATTGTCTGCCGTTTCTCCAGACCTGCGGCGGGCCTTGCAGGAGTTTCAGGCGGATAGACCTGATCGTTGCCCACCTGGTAGACTGTTTGTTCCTGATGATTGGACCAGTAAAGTCATTTCTGAGGTTCATTTTTCTGCGTTGGCAGGTCATCCTGGAATCTTTGGTACCAGGGATTTGGTGGCAAGGTCCTTCTGGTGGCCTTCCCTGTCTCGAGATGTGCGAGGCTTCGTGCAGTCTTGTGACGTTTGTGCTCGGGCCAAGCCTTGTTGTTCTCGGGCTAGTGGATTGTTGTTGCCCTTGCCTATCCCGAAGAGGCCCTGGACGCACATCTCGATGGATTTTATTTCGGATCTTCCTGTTTCTCAGAAGATGTCTGTCATCTGGGTGGTATGTGATCGTTTCTCTAAGATGGTCCATTTGGTTCCCCTGCCTAAGTTGCCTTCTTCTTCCGAGTTGGTTCCTCTGTTTTTTCAAAATGTGGTCCGTTTGCATGGTATTCCGGAGAATATCGTTTCTGACAGAGGTACCCAATTCGTGTCTAGATTTTGGCGAGCATTCTGTGCTAGGATGGGCATAGATTTGTCTTTCTCGTCTGCTTTCCATCCTCAGACTAATGGCCAGACCGAGCGGACGAATCAGACCTTGGAGACATATTTGAGGTGTTTTGTGTCTGCAGATCAGGATGATTGGGTTGCTTTTTTGCCTTTAGCGGAGTTTGCCCTCAATAATCGGGCCAGTTCTGCCACCTTGGTGTCTCCCTTTTTCTGTAATTCGGGGTTTCATCCTCGATTTTCTTCTGGTCAGGTGGAATCTTCGGATTGTCCTGGAGTGGATGCTGTGGTGGAGAGGTTGCATCAGATTTGGGGGCAGGTAGTGGACAATTTGAAGTTGTCCCAGGAGAAGACTCAGCTTTTTGCCAACCGCCGGCGTCGGGTTGGTCCTCGGCTTTGTGTTGGGGACTTGGTGTGGTTGTCTTCTCGTTTTGTCCCTATGAGGGTTTCTTCTCCCAAGTTTAAGCCTCGGTTCATCGGCCCGTACAAGATATTGGAGATTCTTAACCCTGTGTCCTTCCGTTTGGACCTCCCTGCATCTTTTTCTATTCATAATGTTTTTCATCGGTCATTATTGCGCAGGTATGAGGTACCGGTTGTGCCTTCCGTTGAGCCTCCTGCTCCGGTGTTGGTTGAGGGCGAGTTGGAGTACGTTGTGGAAAAAATCTTGGACTCCCGTGTTTCCAGACGGAAACTCCAGTATCTCGTCAAATGGAAGGGATACGGTCAGGAGGATAATTCTTGGGTGACTGCCTCTGATGTTCATGCCTCCGATTTGGTCCGTGCCTTTCATAGGGCTCATCCTGATCGCCCTGGTGGTTCTGGTGAGGGTTCGGTGCCCCCTCCTTGAGGGGGGGGGTACTGTTGTGAAATTGGATTTTGGGCTCCCCCGGTGGCCACTGGTGGAATTGAACTGGTGTGCATCATCCTCTCTGTTCACCTGTTTCCATCAGGATGTGGGAGTCGCTATTTAGCCTTGCTCCTCTGTCACTTCCATGCCGGTCAACATTGTAATCAGAAGCCTTTCTGTGCATGTTCCTGCTGCTAGACAACTCCCAGCTAAGTTGGACTTAGTCCTTGTTTGTTTTTGCATTTTGTTCCAGTTCACAGCTGTAGTTTCGTTTCTGTGTCTGGAAAGCTCTTGTGATCTGAAATTGCCACTCTGATGTTATGAGTTAATACTAGAGTCTTAAAGTAATTTCAGGATGGTATTTTGATAGGGTTTTCAGCTGACCATGAAAGTGCCCTTTCTGTCTTCCTGCTATCTAGTAAGCGGACCTCAATTTTGCTAAACCTATTTTCATACTACGTTTGTCATTTCATCTAAAATCACCGCCAATATTTGTGGGGGCCTCTGTCTGCCTTTCGGGGAAATTTCTCTAGAGGTGAGCCAGGACTATATTTTCCTCTGCCAGGATTAGTTAGTCCTCCGGCCGGCGCTGGGCGTCTAGGGATAAAACGCAGGCTACGCTACCCGGCTACTGTTAGTTGTGCGGCAGGTTTAGTTCATGGTCAGTTTAGTTTCCATCCTTCCAAGAGCTAGTTGGTATGTTTGCTGGGCTATGTTCTCTTGCCATTGAGAACCATAACACAGGAGTTGCTCTGCAGTGCCTGAGTGGCCGCCTCTGTGCATTTTTCCCCAGGAAGTACCGCCTTCCAGGAGCTGCTCTATAGTGCACAAATGGTCACTCCTGCACATTTCTTCCCCAGGATGTCACCTTCCATGAGCTGCTCCACAGTGCACAAGTGCCCCCCCTGCACATTTTCCCCAGGAAGTACCACCTTCCAGGAGCTGCTCTACAGTGCACAAGTGGCCGCCTCTGAGCATTTTTCCTCAGGAAGTACCGCCTTCCAAGAGCTGCTCTACAGTGCCCAAGTGGCCGCCTCTGTGCATTTTTCCTCAGGAAGTACCGCCTTCCAGGAGCTGCTCTACAGTGCACAAGTGGCCACCCCTGCACATTTTTCCCAGGAAGTACCACTTTCCATGAGCTGCTCTACAGTGCACAAGTGGCCACCCCTGCACATTTTTCCCAGGAAGTACCGCCTTCCAGGAGTTGCTCTAGTGTGCCCAAGTGGCCGCCTCTGTGCATTTTTCCCCAGGAAGTACCGCCTTCCAGGAGTTGCTCTAGTGTGCCCAAGTGGCCGCCTCTGTGCATTTTTCCCCAGGAAGTACTGGCTTCCAGGAGCTGCTCTACAGTGCACAAGTGGCCACCCCTGCACATTTTTTCCCAGGAAGTACTGCCTCTAAGGAGTATTCTATGCTGCCAATGCTAATGTAACTTCTCAGTAACATCATTGCATAGCTTCTGGCTTGAACTGTCATTCAGAGATGAAGCAGATGTGGCTGTCTGAGAAGCAGGACGAGATCAAAAATAGTGAGACAAATTAGGTATATAGGACATACAGTCACAAGAAAAACTAAGTACACCATTTTGAATACTACTTTTTTGCACATCAAGACATAATAAAACACAATCTAGTCCTTAGAAGTTCTTAGAATTAAGTAAATACAATCTCAGATGTATAAAAGCATATAAGTTACACTGTGTTACTATTCATTTGCCAAAAAAACAGGCCAAAATGCCAAAACAGTAGGCATATGCCTGTTTCTATATTGAGTAAGAGTGGTACATGCTGCATTCAAGTGTTGTTAATGTCGAACAATTGAATAAAGGGAAGCTGTTTAAAGGGTTAATTTGAAGGCTAATAGAGCATTTCTCCCAACCATCCCAAATCCAGTTTGACAGTCCAGATTACAGGGAGCAGTCCCGCTTTATTGACAGATCAGGAGTCCTTACTTCTACTCACTCCATGTAGTCATGTCTTCTTTCTGATTGTCTTCATCGCTTTGTAGAATCCCCTCCTCAGGGGTGGGGCCAACATTTCTCCAGTCTTCACACGCTTACATTATATAAACAATTATTTTCTTTTTTGTGATATAATCTCACCAGGATTTGAACCCACAACCTGTATCATTGTAGGCAGCAGCTAAAAGCTATGAGCCACTGCCTGCACTGACAAGTATGAGAATTTTTTATCTCCTTGAAATAACATAGATAATAAGAACGAGATCTCTTCATCTGCCATCTTATAGATAGATTGATAGATAGATAAATAGATGATAGATAGATAGATAGATAATAGATAGACAGATAATAGATAGATAGATAGATAGATAGATAGATAGATAGATAGATAGATAGATAATAGATAGATAGATAGATAGATAGATAGATAGATACATAGATTGATAATAGATAGATAGATAGATAGATAGATAGATAGATAGATAATAGATAGATGATAGATAGATAGATAGATAGATAGATAGATAGATAGATAGATAGATAGATACAGATGATTTTCGTGTGTTGTGTTGCATGTGATGTGTTGCGTTGAGTGTGTTTGTGCAGTTTTTTTGTGTCTTTTGTGAGTGGAAGACATGAAAACGTTCAGTTGCGTTAGAAAGCTATTGATGGGAATGTAGTTTGGCTGATAAATTAAAGCTGGATGACTGTGAAAATTACCCATCTTCAATGTGACCATAGCAAAGAGCCCACCAGGGGCCATTGTACAGCAATCCCTGCCATTCTCCCAAGTTTATAACAAGTTTACAAGCAAAGTGTAACCCATTTGGGGTTTGGAAAACAGGTTGATAGATTACACCACTGATTTTGCCTGCTCGATGTAAGCAATGTGTTCTTCTATATAATGGGGAATTTTATCGTCAAGTAAAAAGAAGGAGAGATTAAAAGAGTCAGCGGCACAGTGGAAGATTTACAGAGAATCTGATCTTGACGCGACATGATCTCTCAGTCTAGGAAGTGAGAGGACAAGGAATATTGCTGTTTATTAACTCTTTATTGGGTCTTTTTTCCAATAGATCTATAATAAAAATGAAGCAACCTTACAAATAGTTTTGATTAAAAAAAGATATGTTACCATTTTTGCGTGTGCAGCTAATATACTGAGCTGAGAGTTCCAGCTTTTTCATATGTTGTTTTCTCTTTTTGTCTATTGCTATAGATGCTACTTTGTGACTACGAGTCAAATATTCCACATTTATTTGACTCGTTGTTTAAATGATGAAGATCCCATGTGTTATGATAATATGACGCACTAGAGAAAAATAATTTTTGGTTTCACTCTGCTGTTTCCTGATCTCTGCATTGCTTCTTCTCACCGCATTTGCTTGTGGACCTCTAAGTTCAGAGCTCAGAAGTGTCACTTGCGAAGCATGCTCCTACCCGCTCCTATCGCTGCTGTGTTATGTTTCACCTGGTGATGTGGATTCTCAATGGCCTCGGTTCAGGATGAGCAGATGGAACGCTGCAGAGGCAGGACAGCAGCAGGAGACGGTAGTTGTGGGATCGCAGCTGGAGGAGCGGAGGATGTGGAGGATGGAGATTCAATGTAGACAGTTGGAAGAAACAAAATCTGAACGATGGCACAGTAGACTTTTCTCATCAATATAGCACAGCTGAGTAGGCTAGGAGACTAACAGTAGAGAAGAAGCAGAGTGCTGTAGCAGAGCCCAGTCATACAGCAGAGCTTGGTTTGCGCGATGTAGCAGAGCTGAATTTATCAGTAGTCACACTAGTGGCAATGTAGCAGAGTCCCAGGGCATAGAAGAGCTACATTTGTCAGGAGACATGCTGGTGGCAATGCAACAGAGCCCAGCAGCACAGGATGGTCCTACACTCTGACACATGGTTTTAAATATTAGACAGTGTAGGACCATCCCGATCGGGGTCACCTTGTCGCTGGTGGGATGGCTTTTATGCTATTTTTTATTTTAAAAAATTACTAAGAACCCTATGTTATTGAAATGCACCTTTGCTTTTTACTTATTTAGTTACAGCAGGGTATATGTTCATTTTGCTTCTTGTGGGTTTTGTATGCTTTATGGTCAATATGAACATTCGCTTGTGTGCTGCTTGTATACCAACTTAAACCAAGCTCAATTTTTGTGAGTTTTCTTGGTATAGATTTATACATATAGTTTATTCACTCCTGGTAGATACATAGATAGATACTGTAGATAGATAATAGATAGATAGATAGATAATGGATAGATAGATAGATAGATAGATAGATAGATAGATAGATAGATAGATAGATAATAGATAGATAGATAGATAGATAGATAGATAGATAGATAGATAATAGATAGATAGATAGATAGACAGATAGATAGATAGATAGATAATAGATAGATAGATAGATAGATAGATAGATAGTGGATAGATAGATAGATAGATAGATAGATAGATAGATAGATAGATAGATAGATAGACTACCTGAATACTCAGGGGTTATCCAGCCACCTGAGCCGGTCTATAAGGCCAAATAGTATGACATCAGTGGAGCGCACTTGGTTTTTATAGTAACCTGACCTGCAGAAGAACAGATGGAGTAGGGTACGGTAGGAGGTAGACTCAAAGCCTGGTGCTGGAGTCAAGAAAAGTAACATCCTCTCTGTCTCTTTCTAATTTTTTTTAGACTGTTTCCTTTCTTTGCCTCCTACCCCGTTCCTCTCACGTTCTCCCTCAGACACACTGATGGAAGTGTATTGTACCCTTTGTTGTTGTAGGTTAGAGCCAAACACAGCTTTAAAAAAAGAAAAACATAAAACTCATCAAAACCTAAAAAATCAAAGTGAGATAAATGCAGGAATGCCTCACATCTGTAAACTTGGTTGAAACATAGGAAAATACATTTATTGCATTTAAAGGGAAATTCTAACATTAGCATATGAATATCAATAATGAAAATGTAAAAAAATCCAATGTGCTCTATGTATGTCTCATGGTTTTCAGGATTTTATGTGTGCTGTCATTTGAGAGGATTGCTCACTTCCAGTGGATGAAAATCTGTTCTGGTCACCTTGTCACAGATGTGTCAACCGCAGATCAGGACAGATTTTTATCCACTCGAAAAGAAAAAATCCTATTAATTGACAACAAGCAGGGACCATAAAAACAGGAGGAATTTATTTAAACTTTATTTAACTTTACAAACAATAGAATACTTTTTTTTTTTTTGCTGAAATTGTAAAACTCATTTATCTGAAATGCACTTCATTTGCTTGTGATGATGTGGCTGAAGGGTCGGTGGCGGGGCACAGACTGCCATGTTTCACCATGTGGAGTCATTATGGTGGTTGAACCTGGATATTATAATAATCTCCTAAAGGATGATAACAGATTGTCTCTGTAACTGACAAAAGATCCTTCCTGAGTGTGACTGACACACAGATGGCTGCATTTATAGACCCTTCTATTAAGTTATTCAGTTCTTAACATCTCAAATAACAGTCGGAAAAATGTCACCTAGAGAACAGATCAATCCCTCACTTATTCCTCAATTATACAGACGATGCCCACCCATGGCCAGATGGGATGGGGGTTACCATCAAATTGGTTTCGTTCTCCCTCTTAAAAATGTAACCCAAGCTGCCTCTGCAAGGATCTCAGGTTGCTTCCGACAATGTGTACAGACTAATAGATGAAAACTTTTATAAATTGACAGCAGGCAGAGATTTTACAGAATATACGGAAAGTATATTGAAAAATTCTGCAACATTTCATTACATAAAGAATAATATATATTTGCAAAGAATTTAAATGTGTCTTTACACGGATAGAGGAACAAGTACAAGTACAGTACAAGTTTCACACTTTTGACATGCAAAAGCAAAACCTGATTTGCTAAATTTAAAAAAAAAAATAACATTTTGCAAGCATGTCCAGCGATTTTTTTGAAAGTATACACTTAAAACATTGTTAAAGGTCACCAGAAAGCACTTGTCTTCTAATAACATAAGTAAAGGTTCATTTATAAAACCTGATGGTAAATACAGCACTTAAAGGCTGGGATTGGCAAAGGGGTGATAACATGAAGAAAAGTTCCTGCATTCCCCCCTCTTAGTGTCAGTGGAGGATATGCCTGGGAAGAGGTGACAGTAAACAGTCTGTGATTGGTAAATGTGGGTGTACATTGCCCGATTTTGTACATTAAACCACTGCTGATTGGGATTTACCAATCAGCGATCGTTTATGAGCCTTTTACGCTGGCAGACTGCGTAAAATGATGCGCATGAAATAATCTATAATGGATAGGCTGCCATTGTTCTCGACGGTGCAAGTTCTGTTTACACAGGACGATGCGCTGCCAAGAATGAGGATCTTTTGTAGGAACGCTAATTCACGATTATTCCACGGTGTAAATGAACTTTAAAAAGGGTGATAACATGAAGAAAAGTTCCTATATCACCCTCTTAGTGCCAATGGAAAAAAAATCAGTAAATATATTGTGGTCAGTAAGTGAGGGGATAACTTGGTTTGGTAAAAAAGATTTTTCCAACCCTGTGTCAACAGCCAAATCTGTAGTGTTTGGCTCCCGTAATAAGGCCCTGCAGATCTCCTCCTACCTCCCGGAGTCTTCTGATTAGTAGGCCTGACATCATGTGTGCATCATGCCGACATGATGACATCACGCCAGGACTACTAATCAGAAGAGGAACCAGGGAGAAGGTTCACAGGGGCCTGGTCCGGCACCAACAGACTACCCACATGGCTGTGAGACCATGGTATAAAGAATCTTTATATTCAATTCAACTAGTGAAAAGCTTAAAACAAACGTTTCTATATGACCTTCTTAGGCTTTAGTGTCAATGGAGGAAAAGCATGGGAAGAAATGATCGGTATGGGGGATGATAACACAAGGAAAGTTTCCTATGGAAGATATACATGGGAAGAGATCACCATAAACAGACTGTGCTTGGTGAGATGAGTGATAACATAAAGAAAAGTTCCTATATCATAATGGAGTATATACTGTACATGGCAAGAGATCACCATAAACAGACTGTGCTTGGTGAGAGGGATGATAACTTAAAGAAAAGTTCCTATATCATCTCGTTAACTTAGTGGAGTATATACATGGCAAGAGATCACCATAAACAGACTGTGCTTGGTGAGATGAGTGATAACATAAAGAAAAGTTCCTATATCATCTCGTTAACTTAATGGAGTATATACTGCACATGGCAAGAGATCACCATAAACAGACTGTGCTTGGTAAGAGGGGGTGATAACATGAAGAAAAGTTCCTGTACCTCACTAGAGGTAACTGGGAGCTGTATTGGGGAACAGTTGCAGTAACACAATGTGATCTGTCATCCTGCTCTCACCCCTTTCCTATCCCTCTCGTACAAAGACACAGGAACAAAACTTTTTATGTATCTTCACATCTTCAAGCGAGAGTGTTACACCTTGAGCTTTGATCCTGGTGTCATTTACAAGCTACGAGTCAAAGCCGTACATGATGTAGTGGTATCCTGGTGCCTAAGGGGGCCCAAAGTCCCTTCCCCCCACAATGACTGCAATATTATAAATATTACACAGTAATTGGGGTGGGCGAGTTCTAGTGCAGATTTTGCGTTGGAGTCTAGAATTTACATTAGATGCCTATATTAGATACAGTCTAGCCCAATACATTGGTTCTATATTACACTCAATATTTCTCACAGTTTCTTATATATTTCCCTATACGTCGGCGGCGCTGCGAGAAGACTCCAGTCCCATCCGATTAAATAAAGCCAGCTGGTTTAATTACTATGCTCCATGTGTTCCCGGTAATGTTATCGTCAGAGGTGTCTATACTTCCAGCAGTTACATTAACACTTTTTTTACTTCGCTATTTTCTTGGCAAACGTTGGCTGTTTTGAAATGTAACCTGCATGTACGAGCTGTCAGAAAGGGGCGGAATGTAAGGAGCCAGGCAATTCTCTGGCCTGGATGAAAACTTCAAAACCATCAGCTTTTATTTTTATCTTTTCAAGATGTTAACACCTTTTCAAGGCAATGTGTTACAGGCCTCTTAAGTGACAAGGAAGTAATATATTTTAATATATTTTATAGCCTGAATCTTGCGACGGCCGCGTGTAACTCATGACGCACTTTACTGACACTTTTCCCGGAGCTATGCATGCTGAAACTGTGAATGATTCTGGTATGCACCTATCCAATACCTCTGCCATATACCTATGGAAAAATATGTACCTGTAGGGGGCGATATTACAGTATAGTGACGAGTGTCACCACAGTGTAGGGGCAGCAGCAGTCCTATGCATTTGTTGTCCCCTTATTTACTTTGGTGCATATATTGGTTTTAAAGGAATTCTTCCATGAACCCTTCTAACTTCAATTCTCATATGTAAAATCTATATTCAGTGAAGATGGATATTCCCAGGTTCTCCTGGAAGTTTCAATTCTCTGTAGGAGAGTGGTGCTGTTATGGACAGTAAGGAACATGCTGTTACTTTAAGAGACTGCACCCCCTTGTCTGGCAGGATGGAATGTTCTGCTTCTCCCCTGCAATAGACTGTGAATGAACTGGACTGTCCAGATGGCAGGGGTGGAGCCTGAACAGAGTGTGTGAGCTGAGGCTGCTGCAGAGAGAACTTTGTGCTGATAGCTGCAAGAGAGGAGAATTGTGTCCTGATATAGCTGCAAGAGAGGACCCCCAGACTGTAACGGAGTGGACTTGTGAGATTTGACAGACTTTTCCGGGTGCAGTGAGGGTGGCTGTCCTGTGTTAGTTCGAGGAGCCACGAAGATACCGAGAAAGGGATTTACAGTTTCCAGGAGCACCTCCAGGACCCAGAAGCAAGGAGAAGACTGCGTTTCACGGAGCTGACAGAAAGCCGTGGGCACCACCGTACTAGACTGTTGGGGGGCCCCCGGGACTGGATCTGAGTCCCCAACACCACCATGAGTTTGCTCCTGTTTTGTGCACGTCAGGGCCTAGTGTAGGCTTCAATAGTCAGAACACGGCAGCTGCTGGCACCATTATAGGAAGGGAACGTGGGGCATCATAATGAGTGTGTGGCTTTGGAGGCCATCATTCTGTGTAGTGGGCTATTAGGCATCATAGTGTGGGGGCCTCAAAATATGTGTGGGGAAACTATGGAGCTTCATACTATGTGTGGGGCTAAATGGCCATCATACAGTGGGGAGTGGCTATGAGAACAATACTGTGGGAGACCTCATAATACTGTGGGAGCCTCAGAATGTTTGTGGAGATATCATACGGTGTGGATGGGTCTGTAAGATCCTCATACTGTGGAGGGGCCTCATAATATGTGTGTATGTGGGGGGAACTCTGGGGACTTCATACTGTGTGGTGGTCTCTGGGAGCCATTATACTATGTGGGAATTGGCCATGAGGGCATCAAACTGTGGGACCATTATAACATGTGTGGGGTCAATGTGGAGATCTCAAAATGTGTATGGGGGATATATGAAGAGATTGTGGGGGCATCATACTGTGTTGGGGAGCCATAGGTGCATTGTGGGGACATTGTGTGGAATAATTAACTGTGGGGTTTAATATTGTGGGTGGGGGCATTTTGGGGGCATCATACTGTACAGGATTATCCTGGTGAGTGAAAACCCCAAAATACTTTAGTAGGGGCACTACTTCTGTGTACGTGCACAAATACATACAGTACATCCAGGCACCCCATAGATGACAGCTTCGCTGATTGGAGTCATTCTTGATTTTTATTCTATATCTGGACCAGATACCATGGTGACTTTTCACGTCCCTGCTTGTCTGCAGACTTCCATCTTCTCCGCTCTTTTGCAGCACATCCTGACACACTGCCTTTAAAAATAACAGTGCCATTATAATGTTCCTACATAAAAATACCTTCCCTATGCTGTACCCCTGAATAATTGCCCCTCACTGTCCTCTCCTTTTCATACTGTGCCCCCTCCTCACACTCTCACCTAGAAGCATACTGTTCTGTCCATTCTGTGCCCTCACACTGTCCCCCATGCTGCCATCTCTCTATACTGACCCCCACGCTACCCGGCCTCTCTATTGTGCTCCCTCACCATTTTCTCCCCCATAAGGTCTTCCGCTCAATACTGTCCCATAACACTTTTCTTCCTCCATACTGTCCCCTCACACTCTTCATAATGGACCCTCACACATTTCTCCACTCTTACTGTCATCTCACACATTTCTCCCTCTATATTGTCTTTTCACACATTCCCCACCTCCCCATATTGTTTCTTCACACATTTCACCCCCTCCCTAAACTGTCTCCTCACACATTGTCCTCTGCTAGCCATACTATCCCCTCACACGTTTCTACCCCCATACAGTCCCCTCATACATGGCCTGATGGCACCCCCCTGCCGGCAGCACCAGGGGCGAATATCCCGCTTGCCACCCTGTGGATATGACACGGCCAATGTTATCACTGGACCCCAATCGTTTTAGCCAAATCAATTAAGATGTCTCACAGAATAATAGATTTTGTTTTTTCCTTTTCTCTGTCTACATTAGCTGTGTTGGTATCATTACAATATGTTTAGAACTTGTGTTAACATTTTGTTATCGCAGGTTTTGTAATATACTATGGCAATTCCAATAAAATGTGAAAAAAACGGAAATATATATATATATTAAAGTGACTGGGAAATAGATGAAAAAAAGCAAAGTGCAGTGGTGTGGATAGCAGTGTGCATCTATCAATTAGTGCCGATTCCATATGTGTGCAGAATGATGTGAGAATCCAGTCATTTCTCCTAGTGCTTGACATCAGCGTGTTATGCACGCAATGATAAGCTGCCATATGCATCATATTTATTTCTGGAGGTTCTTGAAAATAATTTGTGAGCATGTTAAGCAGCATTCACAAATCTCATGGTAATCGTTTTATATTCCCCAGCGAGGAGCAATGTGCAGATTACTGATAAATTGCTGCGTGGATGTAATATTCTGCCTTAATGGGAAAAGTACATGTAACGACTTTAGCTTCATTACAATGTGAAATAGAACTAATCAGACAGCGGAATCTCGGGGAGAATACTCGGCATCAGGAAACTTTCACAGGATAAAATGTTGTTATTTTATGTAGGTTCAGCTGAAACGGACTCAGGATCAGGTGATGACCTGAGTCCGCTTCAGCAGAATCACAGGCGGTTGCACTACAGCTGTAATGTAGACTTTCAAGGGGCTGTCCAATTGCCAAATATTTGGGGGGAATATCAGAAATTGCCCTAAAATAATAAAATAACTTATACTCATCACCTTTATACCCCCATTGCGCTAGTTTAGGTCATGCTGATTGTCTGCAACTGTACAGGAAGCAATGTGTGAACACCGAAAGGTGTGCTGCAATTAAAAATTTGGAGCAGGAAATCATTTAGTTGGCTTAGAGGAAATAAATATAACCTTATTATTTTAGAATAATTCCGGCCCTTTAAAACAAATATTGAGAGATGGACAAAAAATGCACCCATGCGAGTAGTTTGGCTTTATAGGCTCTTTTTTTCCCTTGTTGATTGCTGGCAGCTGAATGAGTTAACTGAGAATCCATCAGTGAGCTCAATGTTTATAAGGGCTTGTTCACACGATCCTTTTTTTCCTGCGGATTTTTCAGGTCCTGATTTGGAGAACCCGCAGTGCAAATCCGCGGTGGTTTTCCACTGCGGTTTTTTGTCCTGTTTCTACTGCGGATTCCACTGCGGGTTTCCAACTGCACTTTCCTATTGGGGCAGGTGGAAACCCGCAGCGGAATCCACAGAAAGAATTGACATGCTACTTCTTTTTTTCCACAGAAAATCAGCGCGGATTTTCGAGCGGAAAAAAGGATCGTGGGCACAGCGGATTTTGTTTTCCATAGGGTAACATTGTACTGTACCCTTCATGGAAAACGTCTGCGGATCCGCAGCTGCAAATCCGCTGCGGATCCGCAGCAAAAACCGCACCGTGTGAACATAGCCTAAGAGTGCAGTCAGTATCGAATTGAGATCAGAGGGCTGTGCAAATACTGGCTGGCGGCTCTCCTGACTCGAGCGTGAAAACTGCATAGAAATACATAAAGCTATCACGCTCGAGTCAGGAGAGACGCCAGCCAGTCCATGCACTGTATTCCGATTTTGCTCTGAATTATGAGGTCATCTGACTGAGCCCTAATTCTTATATCTGTCTTTTTCTGAGCTACTATTATTTATGACCTCATGAAATTTCAGCACATTGTTCATGTATTCTGTTGTCATACAGTAGCATGTAAAAGTTTGTGCATCCCCTGGTCAAAATTACTGTTATTGTAGACAGTTAAGCAAGTTGAAGATTAAATTATCTCTAAAAGGCCTAAAGTTAAAGATGACACATTTCCTTTGTATTTTAGTCTAAATAAATATATATATATATATATATATATATATATATATATTTATTTTTTTTTTAAATGAAAAACAAATACAAATTATATATATTAAACCTAAATACAAGTCAAAATCCACAATAGACGACCTCAAATGGCGCGAGCTGAACGTTTTACAATGGCCCTCACAGTCCCCTGATCTGAACATCATTGAAAATCTGTGGCTAGAACTCAAAATAGCAGAGGATGGAAGATGACCCAGAAATCTCACAGAACTGGAAGAATTCTCCAAGAAAGAATGGATGAAAATCCCTCAAACAAGAATTGAAAGACTCTTGTCTGGCTACAAAAGCGCTTACAAGCTGATACTTGCAAAAGAGGGTGCTACTAGTTACTAACCATGTAGGGTGCCAAACTTTTGCATCGGCCCATTTTCCTTTCTTGCAAGATGCCCACATTTTTACATGCCCACTGTAAGTCAACTGAGAGGAGCTCAGAACAAGACACAAAAAGTGTTGCGATCACCAAACAAGCTCGCTGTTGGATACTCAGTTAACTCTTTCTGCAGTCAGCAGCGAAAAAAAAATGTCAATAATAATAATAATAATATGTTAAATTCAAAATGTTTGCATCATTTGGCTTTTATAGGCTCTTTATGCCCTGGCACATTCAATTTTCATGTGATCTGTGGTCATAAATCAGCCCAGAAAAAGTCAGATAAAAGATCTACTGTTTCTCTCTTAAGACTGTAAGAACAAGCTCACTGATAGAGTCTCAGTTAGCTCGTTGTGCAGCCAGCAATGGATCCCAGAGACTACAGAAAGCAAAAATTGCTAATGAAAACCTTATTACAAAAATCATTTTAAAAGAGTTGCCTAACTTTTAAAATAACTTTTAGCCCCAAATACATCCATTTAAGTAAAAATAAAGAGAACCCCTTTAAGTAAGTAAATATCCACAATATTTTTGCACTGACCCCCATGTGTTTTATTTTAATACAAACTTTTTTTAACAAGACCTAGCCAAAAAAATAATAATAATAATTCATCATCGGTTATATTTTCACAGCAATAAATCAATTTTTTTTTTTAGGTCCAAACAATAAAAAATAAGGTCACATAGGGATAATCAAATTTGCCCTCTACAAGGTCATCCCATTTTTGGTTCACTATTGAGCGTCCGTCCAATGTTTATTAAATATTCATTTAATCCGCAGTAACATGAAAGCTGCAACAAAAACGAGAGAGCGAAAAAGGCGAGAAAGTCATAGACATACTGTACAGAGAGTGGAGAAGAGCGCCCCCTGCTGGCCACTGTGCGCACAGCAGCTATCCTAACAGATAAAAGTACCGGATAATTATTTTTTTACTTATATAATTAGACGAGCCTAGAACATAGATCTGTAAACCCGACATCTGACGATGAAGATGCCGATCGTTACTTTACACAATGCTGCCGGTCTGTCTCGCTCCATTTACTGCAATGTTTTAAGCCCTTTGTGATTAGTCGATTTTACTTTTCTGTATTTTCATTCTTTTCCTTCCTTTCTTCCAAGAGCTATAATTTTTTTTTATCACATCATTCCCACTTTCACGTAATTTGCTGAAAAATGATTAAAAAAAATTTTGAAACAAATGTGGAATGTTGAAAAAAAACAAAAACGCTCTTCCGCCATTGTTTTTTGGGTAAGGCATTCATTCTGCAGTAAAAATGACCTGGCAGCGTGAGTCGTCAGATCGGTACGATTATACAAATACCAGATTTGTAGATTTTTATAATTAGTTTAGCGATTGTAAAAAAAATTCTGAACTTTGCAAAAAAATAAAAAATACTGTAGGTTTGTTTTGCCGTTTTCTGAGACCCATTTTTCCTCTGATCGAGTGGTGCGAGGGCTTGTTTTTTGTGCACCAGTCGGTAGTTTTTATCGATGCTCTATATGACGTGGTCATTGCTTTTTATGGTATTCTGACAACTGCGATGACCGACGCACCGCAATTCTGGAGTTTTATGTTTGGCAACTAATGTACAGGTTAAAAAATGTTATATCTTGATAGATTGGACAGGATGGACTCAAGATGGGGTGGTGATGGGGGCAGGTTAGTGATGAGCAAACGTGCAGGGATAAGGTGTTCTCTGAGCATGCTCGGGTTCTAACCGAGTGTTTTCAGCGCGCTCGAAAAATGTGTTCGAGTCCCCACGGCGGCATGTGTTCCACAGCCACAACACATGCAGGGATTTCCTAACAAACAGGGTATGGAACAGCTACGAGACATGCACCCGCGGAGACTCGAACATAACATTAGAGCACGCCGCAGACACTCGGTTAGAACGCGAGCATGCACCGATGACATGGGGGTGTAAGGGCGGTAGTCATGGGCGAGGGGCTGTTGTTCGCATTCACCTTGGCACCCCACAAAAAAACGGTTTTGGTGCATAACATCCACATTTTGGTCGCAGGCCTCTGCTCTCTCTGGTTCTTCAACTTCAAGAACCGCCGCACACACACTATGGGACAGCAAGTTTGTTTTATAATAAAGACGTTTACTTAACTGTCCATTGTCATCATAGTGAAACACGCAGTAACAGGTCTATAGCACAGCACGTTCTGATGTCCACTGTTCGCATGCCCTGAGCTCTCCCTTTCCTCTCTGGCTCTTGGAATACTCCGTACAGCTCTGCAGCTTCCATGAGTTCCGTCCCAACTCCCTTATGCAATTCCCTGTCCAACTTCCCTCTGCTATGAAGATATTAAGGCACGCTTCTCAGTGCCTTAGTTGGACCATAGGTCCCGGACGTTCCAGGAATGTCTGCTCCAAGTTTATAGGGTTCAATGATAGAAGTCAGTCACAGGAGCGCCGAAAATAAACTCTGACACAGAATGAAGTTTAGCCACAATGCGTTTTGATGTAAATACCTTCTTCATCAGGTGGGCGTTCCAAGTTTATGGCTGATGTTCTCTGGCTGCTGAGCAGGATGTGCTCCTCATGCCCTCAGACCTCCAACTACTCTTCTGTCTCCATCTAATCTCTCACTCTCACCTCTCTAACCAGGTGTTCGTCTTATTAACTGGCCCTGCCCCTCCCACACTGGGCTGTTCCTGAACACATTAACTCTCTCTTTCCTAAACCTGTCTAGATCCTGACCTTGTTGTGCCCTCCTCTGCACTACACCCAATCTTATCTTGTAGCTAAATCTTAACCTATATCCTATGTACTAATCTTATCCTTTCCCTATATCTAATACATTTATCAGAACACATTGACTCATCAACATATTATAGCAATACATTAACTGTGCACCTTGGTGCCTATAAGGTTCTATGCAATACAAAATATTTTTTCGTATACACAGGTTATAACCATTTTTCTAATTAAGGGAGAAGCACATAACCGTTACAGGGACCTGACTGCTGGGATTCCTACTAATCCTGAGGACGGTGCACTGAAATGACCTATTCTCTAGTACGCTGCTACTAATCATTCTCTATGGGACTCTGTATTCCAAAGGCACATATCACAGCCTGGGATCGATGGGGGTGTCAGCAGTCGGGACCTCACTGATCCACAATTTATCACCTTTTCTTTACGTAATTGATAATCATAAATGTTGGGAATGTCAACCTATATACAGTATTAGGAAACATGGCATACGTCTAAACATTTTCTCAAAATTTGGAAAGTACAATGCTAGTAAAAAGTTATTCTGGTCTCACTAAGTGATGGTATATAGCTGGCATTACTTTATGATCAGGCAGCATCCGTCTTCTGCAACCACCCCCAGCTTAGATCCTTAGACTGATCCTGAAATTTTAGGATAGAAGCAAAAATTAATGTACTGTATGTAGGAAAGTGCAATCCCGCCACCGGATAATTATGTTTACTGCATCAAGTGACATTAGACTGAAGGAAAACATTTCCAGCCGCCAGAAGAGACATTGCGGCTCTTACACTGGTGTCAGGTGTAGACAAGGAAAGATCCCGGCGCAGAAATGTGCAATGTGTTTTTCTTTTAGTTGAAGATGAGCGGTGAAGGTGGGAAACAAAATGCAAACAATTTGTCATTTGTCGGCAAGACGTCAGTCCAAGACTGCTGGAGGCTCCTCACCATCTCACTTCTAAGGAATCATAAGACGACAAAGAAACGGGAACGTCTGAGACGGGAAGTTTTAGTTTTGTTAATTAAATGTACAGTCACAAGAAAAAGTACGTAATTTGCCTGGATTTCTGCACGGACTCCTATTCAAGTCACATTTACTGACACCCAAACTAATAACACAGATTTAATTTTATCATATGATATACTGGAAAGTAGGAAAAAAATCCAAATTATTGAAAATAAAAAAAGTGCAATTTCCCCTTCTTTTTTTTCTTTATTTACCATGTTCACTATATGGTAAAAATTGTCCTGGCAATATGATTCTCAAGGTCAGCACGAGTACGCAGATATCAAACATGAATAGTTTTTTTTTTATCTAAGTGATGACAAAAAATTGGAAATTTGTTTATATATATATATATATATATATATATATATATATATATATATATATATACAGTATATACATATATAACGTTTGTCGTCATTTTCCAAGATCCGGAATATTTTCAGTTTTCGGGATCTGGGGCTGTAGGAGGCTTACAGTTTGTGACCTGATCACACGTGGTTACTGATCCCATTTTGGGGTTGTTAGGATGTTTTGATCACCTCTTATTGCATTCTATTGCACTGCTGTGGGGCCATAATACTTAAGGTGGTGGTTTTAATTTTTTTTTCTCATTATACTGTTTACTGATTGTATTAATATATTTTGATAGATCGGACTTTTATGAATTCAGCGTTAACAAATATGAGTATTTTTACATTTCTTTTTTTCGATTGTCTTATTTTTTATGGATGAAATTGAACTTTTGTGTGATTTTTTTTTTTTTTACATTTTACTTTTTCTACATTTATTAGTCCCCTTAGGGGGTTTAAAGCTGTGATCGTCTGATCGCCTGTGTTATATGTACTGAATAGTGAAATAGTGTATAGTGAAAATCATGATCTCCTATGAATTTTGGCTAAATGCTGGCTTCCACTGGAAGATCATCATGACAAGCGCAGAGGTCATAAGCACATCTAATAACCACTGAGCCACCGTGCTGCCGCAGTTCGGGCAGTATGAATCAGATGAAGGATTAACGTTAAGTTAAATTTATGAAATTTCAACTTTTTTAAAAATTTGCAAAGAAAAGTCAGAAAACCCACTCCAGTATTGTTGGTTGTATAAAAACAAGAAAAAAATCTCTAAACAGAAGTGTTATACTTATATGAGCCACATTTATCAATGTGTGACACTTTCATAAATTAGGCATAAAAGCAGCTAAAAGCAAAACTGACCCACTTGGCAAAAAAGGGTTTTAATTCAAGAGATGAGATTAGAAGTGTGGCTTTCACAGGTATTTTGCCCATGAAATAAAGGAATACGAAGCCTGGTTACTGACAAACCTGTCCTAAATAAAGACCGGTTAGTGTGAACAATGCCTAGAGGTAAACAACTTTAGAAGATGTCTTATAAAGACACAAAGATGGACAATGCTATAGATGCAATGATTAAGTGTTCAGCAATCCACAGGAAGACAAACTGGGTAGAAATGGAGACAATCAAGGACTGCTGATATTCTCCATGGGGAGTAGATGTCATGTTATGATTACTCCAAAAAAGATGACTTGTGTTTTGGATTGGCCCAGTCACAGTCCTGCCTCCTATTAATATATTTTTTTACCTTAAAATTGTATAATGTAATATATATGAGTGTATTAATATACTCACCGACGCTGCTCTCTCCGGGATCCAGCGTCGTTATGCTCCTCTTCTCGGTGACGTTCTGTAGACTCTGCGGGATCCAGCGCCGTTCTGCTCCTCTTCTCGGTGATGTTGCCCCTCTGTAGACTCTCCGGGATCCAATGTCCTTCTGCTCCTCTTCTCAGTGACGTCGCCCCTCTGTAGACTCTCCAGGATCCAACGTCCTTCTGCTCCTCTTCTCGGTGACGTCGCCCCTCTGTAGAGTCTCCAGGATCCAACGTCCTTCTGCTCCTCTTCTTGGTGACATCGCCCCTCTGTAGACTCTCCAGGATCCAACATCCTTCTGCTCCTCTTCTCAGTGACATCACCCCTCTCTAGACTCTCCGGGATCCAATGTCCTTCTGCTCCTCTTCTCAGTGACTTCGCCCCTCTGTGGACTCTCCAGGATCCAACATCCTTCTGCTCCTCTTCTCGGTGACGTCGCCCCTCTGTAGAGTCTCCGGGATCCAACGTCCTTCTGCTCCTCTTCTTGGTGACATCGCCCCTCTGTAGACTCTCCGGGATCCAACGTCCTTCTGCTCCTCTTCTCGGTGACGTCGCCCCCTGTAGACTCTCCGGGATCCAACGTCCTTCTGCTCCTCTTCTCGGTGATGTCGCCCCCTGTAGACTCTCCGGGATCCAATGTCCTTCTGCTCCTCTTCTCAGTGACATCGTCCCTCTGTAGACTCTACGGGATCCAGCGTCGTTCTGCTCCTCTTCTCAGTGACATCGCCCCTCTGTAGACTCTCCGGGTCACGCTGCGCTCTGAATAACCTGGAAGTGGCTTTTACAATGTCTATAGAGCATCATAGACTTACATTGAAAAAAATAGACTTCCGGCTAAGGCTACTTTCACACACAGCATATTTGCTGCGTATTTTTACGCGCGCGTATTTTGCTGCTGCTTTACCTGCGTTTTTTTACGCAGGCAAAAAACGCAGCTGCTTTCACACACTGCGTTTTTTGCTGCGTTTTTTGCTGCGTTTTTTGCAGCTGCGTTTTTTTCAGCATTGTGTACTGAAATTAAAGTTTGTTTGAAAAAAAAAAAAAGGGGAAAAAAAAAAGAGTCATTGAGGTAATTTCCTGTCTTTATGACTCAGAATACAATACACACTGGAGTTAACACTGGAGTTTTCCGGTACTCCACATTGTTTGCTGTACGTTATTCCTGACACTCCTGTGAGTTCTTCTACCATAGATATAGAGTGCCTTCTATTCAGCAGTTCCCCTCGTAGTATATCTGATTTCTAGGGGGTGTCCTCTATTCATGGCAAGTGGGTGTTATGTAATGTGTATTTTTTGCCATGGTCGACAAATCAAAGAAGCAGACTACATCATAGTTAAAAGTTCAAATATTTATTTGTAGTAACTGTCAAAATTGAAAAACTTTTCTAATAAAATTGAGAATAGAATGATTTGTTGTTTTTTTTTGTTATTAACAAAATTCCACACGTAAACACTGTAAACATCCCCAAAATGGGATTATAAACCTGTGGATGTCCAAGTCCACTCATTAATTGCCGCCAGGAGGGCATGCTTCCAGCTTTCATTAGTATTGCGCAAGGCCCTTTCCTCGTCACCACTGACGGTGAGTCATTCTGCACTTGCGCAACACTAATCAGAGCTGGAAACATGCCCTCTTGGTGGTAACTGAGGAGTGGACTTGGACATCATGGCGTTTTAAACATGAAAAGCAACATTATGCCTACTGGTCCTCATATAGGCTTTGTGAATATGAGTAGTAGCTCCAGTCTGGATGGTGTTCTTCAGACTGGGCTACTACTCTGGATGTTGGTGCACCTGCAGCAGCACTTGGAGCAGATGGCAGAGGTCTATTGAATGCTGCTGCAGGTGCAAGAGGAGTCGGCGTCGGTGGATGCCAGATGTGGTTTAGTGAACAAACCATTTCTTCAAAGGTTGGATTTATATGCGGATACTTCTTAAAACATGTCACCGCCATTGAAATATACGTCATGCAGGAGTCCTGGACCTCGGGGGACAGAGTACGCATTCTGGAAGCTAGAGTGGTTCCATATGCTGAGAATTGATCCTCTTCAGGTTGGCGATCAATTAGAGAAATTGCCCTTGCCAAGGCAGCCGTCTCCTCATCCTCCTTTGAAGAGCCTCTTTTCCTCTTCCTCTGTGTTGAGGCTGGAGGTGGAGGTGGTGTTGGTGGCGGTGGTGGCGGCGGCGATGCCAATGAACTAGTCTCGGAGAGGGGCAGATCATCATTTTGGGTAGAAGGGTCAGGCCTTGGCTCATTTGGAAGAGAGCTGGTAGCAGGCTGTGAAGCATGTTCATACACTGGAGTTGTTGCTGTGGCCGGGATTTCGGTCATCGGCTGGACATTGCCTATGGTTCTGTAAAGAGAAACATCAAAACAATAGTTTTAATACATTTTATTTTCTATTCAAAATTAAAGACGTTACTGATACTTACGGTCGGTAATGTAGACTGCCGTTTAAAAATTGGAGTTCCTGTTCAAAACGCCCTTGAGAAGCAGGTGCCGCAGAGCCACTTGGTGCTTCTGACCGTGACCGTGTAAATCTGTCCCTCACCGACCTCCAGCGGGTTCTCAAGGCTGAAACTAAAAAGTGAAAAATTGAACCTATTAATATACTATTTAACTACATACAGACAAGAAATTCAAAAATACTCCTCCAAAATGGAAAATATTTACCAATTTCTTTTTGCCGCTCCTTTGGGTATGACTCGTACAGGGGATAGAGGGTGACACAGACCTTGTGCCAGGAAGCAGTTTTTGTATATTTGTTGGAAAACTCCCGGCACCCCTTATCCCAAAGACATGGGAAGTTTTGAACCTAAAAAAGGTAAAACATTAACTACTATTAGTTATACACACAAAATTTGACAAACTTGATAGAGGCAGAAAAAGTAACACAGGCTGCTGAGGAATGACAACCCCAACTGCTTGTTATTACCTTCACACGCATACGGGACACACACGCACAGGGGACACACACGCACAGGGGACAGAAAATCCGGTGAAGAGCGTTTTTTTAAATAAATATTTTGCTAGGTTTAAAACTAAATTGGAAATAAATAGGGATTCAACGCAGGGCGCAGAGAACGCAGCAAGTTGCGTATTTAAGTGCCACGTGCCACGTATCAAAGTGCCACGTGCCACGTATTTCAGTGCCACGTGCCACGTATCAAAGTGCCACGTGCCACATATTTCAGTGCCACGTATTTAAGTGACACGTATCACGTATTTCAGTGCCACGTATTTCAGTGCCACGTATCAAAGTGCCACGTGCCACATATTTCAGTGCCACGTATTTAAGTGACACGTATCACGTATTTCAGTGCCACGTATTTCAGTGCCACGTGCCACGTATCAAAGTGCCACGTGCCACATATTTCAGTGCCACGTATTTAAGTGACACGTATCACGTATTTCAGTGCCACGTATTTCAGTGCCACGTGCCACGTATCAAAGTGCCACGTGCCACATATTTCAGTGCCACGTATTTAAGTGACACGTGCCACGTATCAAAGTGCCACGTATCACGTATTTCAGTGCCACGTATTTAAGTGACACGTGCCACGTATCAAAGTGCCACGTATCACATATTTCAGTGCCACGTATTTAAGTGACACGTGCCACGTATCAAAGTGCCACGTATCACATATTTCAGTGCCACGTATTTAAGTGACACGTATCACGTATAAGTGCCACGTGTCACGTATTTAATTGCCACGTATTTAAGTGCCACGTATCAAGATTTTCCATGGAGAACAGACACATCCAGAGATATGTCTGCTCTCCACGGCTGCAGCAACACACTGACAGGAGCCATAGTTCCTGTCGGTGTGTCACTGCGCATGCGCGAGCGAGTTTACCGGCGGTCATTGACCCCGGCACTCTCGCTTAACGGCAGTGCTGCGTGGGAAAGTTCAACGCAGCTGTACTGCTGTTAACCGAGACGCCGGAGCCATTGAACTCCGGAACAGTACGCGATACACTGCTAGGAGCTTCGCTCCTGGCAGTGTATCGCCGGAGAGCAGGGGATCGGCGTGGGACACTCGTTTTATGGATTCTGCGGACAGGGAGTATGGATTTGGTTTATTATTTTTGGATTTTTTCCTGGAGGATCGAGGGCTTCGCCTACAAGTGTGCTGTTGGTGAGTATATACTCTATGTTATGTGTTGTATGTACTGTACTGTGTGTCATGTATGTGTATTGTGTGTAGGTGTTTTGTGTAACTTTACTATTGTGCTAAGTCGCCGGACACAGGGACAACTCTCCCATCCTAATACCGGATGGGAGTAGTAGTCCCATACGGCGACTTAGCACAATGGTGGCACTAGCGTCGCATGGGGACACACACGCATACACACACACACATACACACACACACACACACACACACGCACACACACACACACACGCACACACACACACACACATACCGTCTCGATCAGCAGCCCCACGTTTATGGTCATTCTGTTGAATGACTCCATGCTGCTTCACTGGGGGGCGGGGGCTTCCCTCTTCCTGTCCGACGTCACGTCCGGTCCTGGGTGTCAACCCCTCCGTACAAAGATGCCGACACCCAGGACAAAGGCGCTGTGTGTGGACGGTAAGATGGGGCCCTATGGGGACACGCAGACACGCCGCTGCGTAAAGAATTGACATGTCAATTCTTTTTACGCCGGCGTGTTTGCAGACAAAAGCGCCGCGTTTTTTTGCGGTGTGTCTGAACGGCAAAGTGAATTTCTCATTCACTTTGCCGGCAGACGAAAATGACATTGCGCATTTTTGAAAAGCGCCCGCAAAATAGCGCTCAAAAATGCGCTATGTCTGAAAGTAGCCTTAAGCATAGAGTGTAGCTGATCCCAGGCACCCAGAGCGTCTACTACAGCTGAGTGTCCGCCTCCAGTAGGCGTAAACGCCAAAACTGGTGCACAATAAAGCATATGTTCACTTTGTTGGCACCATTATAGTCTATGGCCCCGCCAGCGCAGACATCTGAATTACATTTTGCAGGGGGGTTCGAACGTAAGCCCCGATGGGATCAACCAATGGATGCCAGAACACAGTACAAAAGCACCATAACTCTATCGAAATGCTGTGCCATGCAAGGCACCATCGAAATAATAAGAAACTTAACCCCTTGACGACCTATGACATATAGGTACGTCATGAGTCGCCTCCTTCCATTTGATGGAGGCTCCAGCACTGAATCCGCATCTTTCCCGGCAAGTGACAGCTGACAGCCCTAGATCCTTTGCATTTTTTTTGCAATTTCACCGCACTTGGAATATTTTTCTTGTTTCCAGTACACGATATTTTAATACTGATGGTGTCGTTCAAAAGTACAACTCGTTCCGCAAAACAACAAGCTCTCACACAGCCATATTGGCGGAAAAATAAAAAGTTATGGCTCAGGTAAGAAGAAGTAAAGCAAAAAATGAAAGCGCAAAAACTGGAAAAACGTAATGTCGTGAAGGGGTTATTAATTAATACTTATTGGGTCTTAGGGGTAATCTCTTTTCTTGTGTATAGCGACATGTCTGACATGCCAGGGTAAGGAGACTTATAGGCCAAGCAATGCTCCTCTGGGAAGTTAAATATGCAATACATACCTTCAGAGAGGAAGAGAACTAAAACTCTACTACCTACTTCTGCAAGTAGAAATCCTAAAAGTCAATATTTGAACATTTAGCAAGCCTTGTCACATGACTTAGGATAAAAGCCAAATCAGTCTGCAACACGTGTTTTGGGGTGTTACTTCTCATCAGTGCAAAGTATGAGATTCAGTTTGGCTGTATGACTGGTGGATTCCGTATTATCTACTGTATATAGTGGTGTTATCAGTCATTGTACAGGAGGAGGAGGTGAGCTGTGACATCATCTATTGTGAATGGTGGATCCTGTGTTATCTACTGTATATAGAGGTGTTATCAGTCATTGTACAGGAGGAGGAGAAGGTGAGCTGTGATATCATCTATTGTGAATGTTGGATCCTGTGTTATCTACTGTATATAGAGGTGTTATCAGTCATTGTACAGGAGGAGGAGGTGAGCTGTGACATCACCTATTGTGAATGATGGATTCTGCGTTATCAGTTGTGTATATAGAGGTTTTACCTGTGATTTTATTCCTGTCTATGATAATAATGAGATGTCTCCGGAGAAGTGATCTGTACAGAACAGGTGAACTATTGAGACTCAATGTTCAGAATGAAAACTACAAGTATTTATTTTAATATTTATAGTGATCTGGAAATATATTTTAAAAATATATTTAACATAACATGATATAAAAAATGGTTATTTTTTGTGACAATAGATTCACTGTAGACATAGCACTGAGGCTCGGAGCTTCCAGGCAGCTCAGTAAAGATTCATTCTCTGATACGATGCGACTCTGAATAACTTCTATAAAGATTTGCGATTCCCTATAGAGAAGAACAAAAGCAATCATGTCACTTATAACAGATAAATAATATCCTCAGCCACAGGACTCAGGACGCCGAGTTCATCATCGTTTCCTGAGCTGCCGCTTTCTTCCTCATCATCGTCATTTATCAGTATACGGAGCAGTTGGCTGAAGAATACTGGGTACATCTGAAGTCATCAGTAGATTCCGAAAATCCTGGAACCGAGTCCAAACCAGATCCTGACAATAAACCAAAGCAAGTGAGGATGGACACAGCGGATACTGGGACACATTATATACGGATTTATCATTGAAGAATGAAATGTAAAAAATCATCTCACCCTCCACAAGATTATGGAGATTGCAATAATTGATCCCGTTGTCCAACACGATATACCAGGGTTCGGATACTGAGAATGCCTCAAAATGGAAAGATGGAACACTTTTGTTAAACCATAGCAAAGTGATTTGTACAGTATTTACAGTGAATGTCCATCTTTGAGAGTGTTTAGAGTTTCAGTCTCTGATAGAAAGCTCCAAATTCCCCCAGTAGACATAGGATTAATGATAAACTCCTAGCTACCTGCCGTCACCACTAGAGGGAGCTATCTGCGTACTGTGGTATTGTGGAGTTCTATGTATAAATTGTACACATAAGCTCCCTCTAGTGGTAGCTGCTATTAGACAAAATCATTTAATATGTCTATGCCAGAGTTTGGCATTCAAGTCTGCAGGCACTGTACGTAACTACAAACTTGTGAATCATCACAGTGCGCACAGTGCACGCTGTCAGGATTCCCCTGTGCCATTGCCGGCCAGTTATGTGACCAAATGTATGCGGTTTGCATACTTCTAGTCACATTCTGACTAGACTTGTCCAGCCTTATTGAGGGAGGCCGTGTATGTCTAGTTGGCATGTGATCGCATGTATGCAAATCGCATGCTTGCCGGTCACACTCCTGGCACCTGAGAATCATGACAGTGCATAGTGTGTGTGCTGTGAGGATTCACAAGTCTGCAGTCAAATAGAATGACTCAAGCCTGGAAAACCCCTTTAAATAAAACTTTAATCTCATTAAAATGAAAGAGGTTTGGGGAACAGACTAATACATAATCTTACCGAGATTCTTTTCTCTAGTTTACAAGTAATAAACTTAGTTTACATACTTCTGAACAAATAGCTGATGTCAGCTCAAGACCGAACAAAGCAACAACCAAGGCAGAGAAAATAAAGGTAAACCACCTGTACGTCTCTCATACAAATAAAACACTGTCAATATATACTTCTGTACTTATAATACTGGTCAACCGAGGACATGACTTTAGATATTTTTGCAAATACATCCACTGCAGAGATACTTTTAAGGTTGGGACTGAGCCTTAGCTGTTGTTGCACATACAACAGCTGCAGGCTTATGCTGCAGGACCTATGTTGAGCAGACAGCAGATGGCGTTATTTAAATGGAACCTGTCAGCAGGTTTTCAGACCCCAAATTAATGTAATCTATGTAAAGTCCCTGAAATGTTGATTACATCCATACTATTGTTTTATAATTCCATGCCTCTGTTTTACAGAAATCCATCGGCAAATTTTCATGCAAATGAGCCGCAAGTGTTGGGGCTTTTCCAGGCGATTACAGTTCGTCGGACTCCCTCCCTTTTACCCCAGCCGTCCGCAGTCTCCTGTCAGTGACGGACAGGTCACTCTTCTCTGTGATCTACTCTCCCCTACTCTTTTTAAAAAAAAATCTCATTCACTCGGTGCACTTTTTTTTTTAGCTGCGGTGCTTTGGGGATTTTTTTGCACTGTTTTTGAACTGCGAATTATTTTTTTAAAACCTTTCAGCATTTTTTACTATTTTTTTTTCATTCGATTAATTGCATAAAATAAAGAATTAAAAAAAAAAATCATAAAAAATATGACACATAAAACTATATCTCCATTGTCCTGCCACAAGAGAGGAAAAAAGGTTGCACACGTGAAGACAAAATGACATCAATATGAGGGGTGGTGATACTTACAGAGACGTGGCAGAATTGCCGGGCACCATATGGCATCAGCTTAAAAGTCAGATCGTCTACATAATTGTGCACCAGGTTCCTGTGTTTAGCCACAATATAATGCTCACTAGCCGACTGAAGCTAATAAATGGTAAAAGTAAAATGTTAGCATCTCTAAATATATAACAATTAAAAAAAAAAAAAAATACAGATTCCTTCTACATCAGTGTATTAGGGGAGCACATACATACATTGATCTACAAAAAAGTATCCCTGTACTAAACAATTAGAATCTTGGCAAAAAATATACAGAAACAGTGCCACCCTTGTCCACAGGTTGTGTCTGGTATTGCAGCTCAGTGACATTCAAAATAAATAAGTTCCAGACACACAGAGCTGATGATTTCCCCACAGTACTGATGATGGCATGGTATACTTGCCTCATACAGGCATCTCTCGCCTCCTTCTTTCATACAATTGTCCATTGATGTCCACAATTTAATCTGCATTACCAAGGATGTGTACACGCTATAACAAGAGACTCCAAAATTCCTGTGTAAAAGAAAAACACAACCTATTGTGCCAATGCATCTAGTATGGAATACGAAGCAATTTTGTAATAGTCTTAAAGGGGCTGTCACCTTATAGAGAACTTTTCTTCATAGTCTCAGTTCTTTGCGAAATAACAAACTGAGCTTTACTTACCCTTCCCGTGTCCAGCACCGTGTCTAGGCAGCTGCCAGAGTCTATGTTTGGTGCAGTGGTGACGTCATATCGACAGCACTGCAGCCAATGAATGAGATCAGCGGTTTTCCCCATGTAGATGGAATGAGCCGCCCGGCTCAATGATTGGCTGCAGCGCTGTCAACCTAATGTCACCAAAAGAATGATGCTCCCTCACATGCAGTGCCAGAAGAATGCTCCCTCACATGCAGTGCCAGAAGAATGCTCCCTCACATACTGTATAGTGCCAGAAGAATGCTTCCTCACATGCAGTGCCTGAAGAATGCTCTCTCATATACAGTGCCTGCAAAATGCTCTCTCACATACAGTGCCTGCAGAATGCTCTCTCACATACAGTGCCTGAAGAATGCTACCTCACATACAGTGCCGGAAAATTGCTCCCTCACATACAGTGCCTGAAGAATGCTCTCTCACATACAGTGCCTGCAGAATTCTCTGTAATATACAGTGCCTGAAGAACGCTACCTCACATACAGTGCCGGAAGAATGCTCTCTCATATGCAGTGCCGGAAGAATGCTCTCTCACATACAGTGCCTGCAAAATGCTCTCTCACATACAGTGCCTGCAGAATGCTCTCTCATATACAGTGCCTGAAGAATGCTACCTCACATACAGTGCCGGAAAATTGCTCCCTCACATACAGTGCCTGAAGAATGCTCTCTCACATACAGTGCCTGCAGAATTCTCTGTAATATACAGTGCCTGAAGAACGCTACCTCACATACAGTGCCGGAAGAATGCTCTCTCATATGCAGTGCCGGAAGAATGCTCTCTCACATACAGTGCCTGCAGAATGCTCTCTCACATACAGTGCCTGCAGAATGCTCTCTCATATACAGTGCCTGAAGAATGCTACCTCACATACAGTGCTGGAAGAATGCTCTCTCATATGCAGTGCCGGAAGAATGCTCTCTCACATACAGTGCCTGCAGAATGCTCTCTCACATACAGTGCCTGAAGAACGCTACCTCACATACAGTGCCGGAAGAATGCTCTCTCATATGCAGTGCCGGAAGAATGCTCTCTCACATACAGTGCCTGCAGAATGCTCTCTCACATACAGTGCCTGCAGAATGCTCTCTCATATACAGTGCCTGAAGAATGCTACCTCACATACAGTGCTGGAAGAATGCTCTCTCACATACAGTGCCTGAAGAATGATCCCTCACATACAGTGCCTGCAGAATGCTCTCTCACATACAGTGCCTGCAGAATGCTCTCTCACATACAGTGCCTGCAGAATGCTCTCTCACATACAGTGCCTGCAGAATGCTCTCTCATATACAGTGCCTGAAGAATGCTACCTCACATACAGTGCTGGAAGAATGCTCTCTCACATACAGTGCCTGAAGAATGATCCCTCACATACAGTGCCAGAAGAATGCTCTCTCACATACAGTGCCAGAAGAATGCTCTCTCATATACAGTGCCAGAAGAATGCTCCGTCACATACAGTGCCAGAAGAATGCTCCCTCACATACAGTGCCAGAAGAATGCTCTCTCACATACAGTGCCAGAAGAATGCTCCCTCACATACAGTGCCAGAAGAATGCTCCCTCACATACAGTGCCAGAAGAATGCTCCCTCACATACAGTGCCTGCAGAATGCTCCCTCACATACAGTGCCAGAAGAATGCTCTCTCACATACAGTGCCTGCAGAATGCTCCCTCACATACAGTGCCAGAGGAATGCTCCCTCACGTACAGTGCCAGAAGAATGCTCCCTCACATACAGTGCCAGAAGAATGATCCCTCACATACAGTGCCAGAAGAATGATCCCTCACATACAGTGCCAAAAGAATGCTCCCTCACATACAGTGCCAGAAGAATGCGCCCTCACATACAGTGCCAAAAGAATGCTCCCTCACATACAGTGCCAGAAGAATGCGCCCTCACATACAGTGCCAGAAGAATGCGCCCTCACATACAGTGCCTGCAGAATGCGCCCTCACATACAGTGCCTGCAGAATGCTCTCTCATATACAGTGCCTGAAGAATGCTCCCTCACATACAGTGCCTGAAGAATGCTCCCTCACATACAGTGCCAGAAGAATGCTCCCTCACATACAGTGCCTGCAGAATGCGCCCTCACATACAGTGCCTGCAGAATGCTCTCTCATATACAGTGCCTGAAGAATGCTCCCTCACATACAGTGCCTGCAGAATGCTCCCTCACATACAGTGCCAGAAGAATGCTCCCTCACATACAGTGCCTGCAGAATGCTCCCTCACATACAGTGCCTGCAGAATGCTCACCCACATATGTTGCTAGTAGAATGCTCCCCATATACAGTGTTAGACAAGTGCTCCAACATATACAGTGCAAGATAAAAGATCCCAATATGCAGTGCCAGTAGAGCTCTCCCCCATATGGAGTGCCAGAAGAATGCACAATTTAAAACCGTATATTCCCACATAAACAGTGCCAGAAATGACCCCATAAACACATAGATATATATATAGTAAATGATAGGCCTGAAGGTACGCACCACTCCAGTCTGCACTGTGCATGGAACGGTCCGGTAGGAACTGAAGATGAACTTAATAGAAGTGTGACTGCTACAAGCAGGACACCGGGGCTGACAAGTCTCTTCATTTCTAGGTTGTAATTTACTCCCATCCCGATTATGAAGACACTGAAGGGAGATTTGGTCTCTGAGCAGAAGTCACAAGGATTCTTTCTGCTGATTTTAATTGATTACTTCAGGTCTGTCATGTGCCGCCCGTCATTTCCTCTCACAGGAGCAGCCTTAGCTTCTTGGGATGTTCTTCAAATGTTCGAAGAGAACATTCTCAGACATCTATTATGGTCTAATATCTCAGCAGTCCGCATTTGGGATGTTCTGCTTTATCCGGGGTCCGGTGAATGCCACATTGTATGAAGAGGGCACATGGTGTAATGGGGTATTTGCCTTCCTCTGGAAGAACACTGAGGAATATCAACTCCATGGCCCTATATGACCGTATAATGCTTGGTCTGACTGACGAGAGGCAATGCTGTGTGCAAGGACTTGTAGGACCGTCAGCAAGTAGCTATTTGTTAGGGGAGAATGTCCCCCTTATGGCTTGCAATGGAGCACAATTTATCTTTTTACCACTAGATGTCACTAGACTCTAACACATTCCCCAGAATATTCCCAAACTGTAATACTTAAAAAAGGGGTCTGATTTCTCCCCAAAATAAGACTGATAGAAGTTGGTTTGTTTTTCTTTTTTTATTATTTAATTTTTCAGAAACTGAACAACCGCTTTAAATGCTACCATTTGGTTGTAGAGATGGAATAAGATCACATAGCAATTCTTGGCACCTTGATTTGCTTACTGTTCTCACTGTAACATATCTAAAACATATAACCTATGAGGGGTTCCGACCCCTAATAATAATAATGGTATGCATAGATTAAGCTTAGGTCAACATATTGCAAACAGTCTAATCGCTGCTTCTGTTCTGTAGCTTTAGCTAATCAGTGTGCTCGGTGCACCCTGGGTGAGGCCAATCAGCTCAGTGCACCCTGGGTGTGGCCAAGATGCTCAGTGCACCCTGGGTGTGGCCAAAAGGCTCAGTGCACCCTGGGTGTGGCCAATAGACGGTGCACCCTGGGTGATGCCAATTGGCTCAGTGCACCCTGGGTGTGGCCAAAAAACTCAGTGCACCCTGGGTGAGGCTAAGAGGTTCCGTGCACCCTGATTGTAGCACTGTCTGCAGATATAGCTCAAGCAAACAGTGGGTGAGGATCTTGGTCACTCCCAGGCTGCTCCGGACACAAAATTAGCATATTTGATTAAACTTCAGTTTCTGAAGAATAGAGGCAGCGACTAGACTACAGATGGTATTTTTAATAGGGGCTGCATCACCTACGAGCCTGTGGGCTTGGTTTAGATTGTCAGTTTTTGCAGATGGACGACCTATACATTATTTTCCTCTTTCAGTTTTTTATCAGAATAATTGGGTCACTGTAAGACAAACTAGATCAATGCTTGGCATGAGCACATGGGTCTGAGCAAATGACCAGTGTTCAGTCGGATTTAGTGCCACTTGTAGGTCATAGCTAGTGATGAGCGAGTGTACTCGTTGCTCGGGTTTTCTAGAGCACGCTCGGGTGACCTCCGAGTATTTGTGACTGCTCGGAGATTTAGTTTTCCTCACCTCAGCTGAATGATTTACAGCTACTAGCCAGCCTGAGTACATGTGGGGGTTGCCTGGTTGCTAGGGAATCCCCACATGTAATCAGGCTGGCTAATAGCTGTAAATCATGCAGCTGTGGCAAGGAAAACTCAATCTCCGAGCAGTCATAAATACTTGAAGACCACCCGAGCGTGCTCAGGAAAACCAGAACAACGAGTATACTCGCTCATCACTAATCCAAGCCCTTGTACTGATGGACACACAGGAGAACAGCTGTCAGATACCGGAGACAGTCATCTAAAAAAAGGAGGCCCGCTGCTTCCAGCCAAGGATGACAAAATGAAGCACTAAGGAAGAAGAGCGGTCAGATGGACTGAGACAAAGCAGAAAGGATCAGACTGTACCAGAAACATGAAAGCAAGCCAAGACTCACAGAGACAAGGGCAAAGAGGTCAGGAGACACAAGGAATAGGAAGAAACTTTACTATTCTAATGACTGCACAATATTTGTATGCTTTTTTTTTCTAGTTTATGCTCTAAGCTTCAGTTCTGTCATTTTTTTAAATACAACTTTATTCTTGGTGTGAAAACAAGGAAACATCGACAGAACCATGATGGATCTATTGTGTCGGTCCAGTACAACGTAGCGGCCTCTGTTCATAACAGAATGATCTGTTCTCACCAAGTTTCGGCCGCACATCTGCTACGCTGTACACCAGGAGTGTAGTGTCCTGTAAAAGCCGCTGACAGTGACCCATGTTGGTGACAAAGGTGAGGTCACAGTTTCATCACTCACTGTGGCCTTGGGACACTATGAGTAACAGTTCAGACACCCTATAGGAACTGGAGTGTGCTGGGCTGTCAGCATTTTGATTCCTCCAGGTGTTTTCCCTTCTTGTTAATTTGCTAGCTATTTAGCTGGCTACCTATGAGCAGACCATTGTCAGCTATAGCTTTGCTCATTGATGTGTGCGCTTTGCTCTGTCTCATTTCCTGATCTTATTGCCAGAATTTGTCTTGACTATTCATTTGTGTTATCCCTTTTGCTCTTGACACTCTCTGACCTTAGGTATTTGACCCTGGACTTAGCATCTGACTAACTGTTTGTCTTATCCCCTTATCCTGACATTCCCTCCTGACCCCAGACTGTTACTTGACCAGGCCTTTGTCATGCCCCTCTGTACTACTAGCCCTCCTGGTATCTGATCCCGCACATCCTGACTGCCGTGTCTCATGGCTTGACCGTGAGTAGTGACTCTGTTACAGATGAACTCTACTTTTTCCCCATAGCATAAGTCCAGTTCCAGCCCCATTCATAAATTGTTTTCCCTTTATCACAAATGTTTATAGAATATCTCTAAATTATAGTTCTAAAATGACCAGTTAATGCCACTGTAATAGTACCGCTTTCCGATATGTTCAGGCATATGATAATATCTTTAGAATAGGTAATCAAATACAGATTGGTGTAAGTCCGACACCCATCGCCTCCGCCGATAAGCTACTAGCAGCTCCATATAAAGTGTAGCAGCCGCCGATGAGTACTGCAGAGCAGCTGCTATTGTTTAGTTAACTGGAGATGATTGGTGGAGATGCCGGGTGTCAGACTCCAACTCATCTGACATTGTTGACTTATTCTAAGAAGAATATCATATCATATGCAAAGAGACACCATTTAATAATGATGAAATGACCATACAGTACTCTCTACCATGAAGAATAGCCACCACATAGTGAAAGAATGAATAACGGTATGTGCACACTACTGCTTTTCTTCAACATGATTCAGACGGATGAGATCATAAATGCAACTACTGTATTTGTATTTCTATGGGACTTACTGGAAGAAAAACACTAGTTTGGGTTCACTCTGGCCCCGTTTTACCACGAGCATGAGAAATGGCAGTAAATTGATGCGCTGTGAGCGGTGATGTCAATAAGGTTACCGCAGTTCATCGGCTGTGAACTGCAATAACCTTACTGACATCATTGCAGCCGGATTCACACACTACTCACAGTGTGTTGTGACAGCCGTGGTGAGCGGTTACGTTGCTGATGTCGCCACTCATCACAGCATCCAGATGTAGCAGAGTTGGGGATTGTCGTGAGACGTCCATATTATGGATTACAGCTTGCCCTTTGGATTACATTTTTTTTATAAAATGGGTAAAAGAGGGTAATTGTCTGGGAGTGCTTTTTACAATTGAAGGACCTTTTTTGTGTATGTGTTTAATTACACAGGCCAACAAAAAACAACTTTTTTTATGTTTCTTTGATGAAAATAGGCAAATATTACTAATTTTGGGTCGAGAAACTCAAATATACCCACAGAATTGTTTAATTAGCTCTCGTTTTTTAGATACACGCCATGGATGTATGTGCTGTAGGTAGCGAGAAGCATTCATTACAAGAGTATAAATTGCACACAAATGTCATGTTCAAACTTGAAATATTGTTTAAAATATGATTAAAATAGCAAGAACACAATACATTAACTGAACACAACAGTTCAGACAAGACCTATTCACGAGAACGCTTTCTTTTTGCTTGTCTATTGAAGTTTTCTTCTGGTACATCTCTGATTAATGTCCAACAGTAGTCTGCAAGCATGGAAGCATTCCACTTGCCCTGATATCTTTGTTCCATATTTAAAATATCTTGGTGGAATCGCTCACCATGCTCATCGCTTACTGCACCACAATTGTCCGGGAAGAAATCCAGATGAGAGTCCAGAAAGTGTATTTTTAATGACATGTTGCAGCCTAATTTATGATACTTCGTAAGAAGGTTATTCACAATATCAACATAGTTATCAACTCGTCTGTTTCCCAAGAAGCCACGTACAACATCTCTGAAGGCTTGCCATGCCGCCTTCTCATTGCCTTGTAGGATCTCGTCAAAATTTCCATCCCTAAGTAGGTCACGAATTTGAGGACCAATGAAGACACCTTCTTTCACTTTAGCATCACTGAGTTGTGGAAACTTCCCTCTGAGGTACTTAAAAGCATTTCCTTCTTGGTTCATTCCCTTAACAAAATTTTTCATAAGACCAAGTTTAATGTGTAGCGCCGGCAGAATGATTTTACTGCGTTCAACAAGTGGACAGTGTTGAACATTCTTAATTCCAGGACACATTTTGTCCCTTGTAGGCCACACTTTTATATTGTAGTGAGAAGATCTAGCACGGCTGTCCCACTCACATAGGAAACAGCAATATTTTGTGTATCCCAACTGCATGCCTAACAATATTGCAACCACTTTCAAGTCTGCACAGATCTGCCATTGGTGGTCACTGTATTTTATTGCGTCCAGAAGCAGTTTCATATTGTTGTAGGTTTCTTTCATGCAAACAGCATGGCCTACAGGAACGGAAGGAAGAACATTTCCATTGTGCAATAGTACAGCTTTTAAACTAACCTTTGAACCGTCGATGAAAAGTCTCCAATCTAGTGGGTTGTACTGAACATTCATAGCGGACATTAAACCATCAACACTGGTGCAGAAAACGAGATTGTCTTGCTTTTTAAAATAAACATGTAAATCTCTTTGTCGATGCCTATAGGCAGTCACTTTAACATTGTACAGTAGAAAGTTCCATTGTTTTAATCTTGAAGCCAGAAGCTCTGCCTTTTCTTTCGACAGGTCCAGGTCGCGTATCAGATCATTGAGTTCACCCTGAGAAAGCAAATGTGGTTCATTTGATGCAGACTGTGAATCATATTCAAGATCTTGTGATGAACTTCCGGGCGATTCTTCCTCCTGATCTGATTCCAGTACATATTCCTTTGGAGGGCGAGGAACGGGAAGATCTTTCCCATGTGGGACTGGTCTTATAGCCGAGGGGATGTTAGGGTACTCAATAGTCCCCTTCTTTTTTCTTGACATGCCATGCTGAAGAGGAGCAACCATGCAGAAATAGCAGTCGTCTACATGATTTCTTGGCTCCCTCCAAATCATTGGCACACCAAAACGCATAGAACGTCCTTTATTCTTCAACCATGCAACCAGATTTACTGAACAACTATTGCAGCAAATGTGTGGAGCCCAGGGCTTCTCCTGATCACCAACCTTTACACCAAAGTAATGATGGTAAGCAGTCTTCACAAGTGGAGTAATTGGTCTTCTTTGGTTGGCAAATGTCACATAACCACACACGTAACAAAAATTGTTAACAATATTTGCACATTTACGAGGCATTTTCAAAGTGTAAATTCTCTCCACAAAATTACTGCAACAAGAGAAAGAGACTTCAATTAGTACAAACTATGCAGACACAATGAATAAAATGGCTGACATTGGTTCAACAGGTCTGTAATCAGGTTTACCAATACACATTTGTTGAAAATTCAAAATTTCCCTATTTTCCTGCATAATAATCTTAACCCCTTCCCGACATGTGACGGTATAGTATGTCACATGTCGGGACCCCCGCTTTGATGTGCGCTCCGGCGGTGAGCGCACATCAAAGTCGCGACATGTCAGCTGTTTTTTACAGCTGACATGTGCGCGCAATAGCGGCGGGTGAAATCGCGATCACCCGCCGCTATTAACTAGTTAAATGCCGCTGTCAAACACAGACAGCGGCATTTAACTACCGCATCCGGCCGTGCGGCCGGATATGAGCGCATCGCCGACCCCCGTCACATGATCGGGGGTCGGCGATGCATCAGGAAGGTAACCATAGAGGTCCTGGAGACCTCTATGGTTACTGATTGCCGGTGGCTGTGAGCGCCCCCCTGTGGTCGGCGCTCACAGCACACCTGCAATTCTGCTGTGTAACAGCGATCTTATGATCGCTGCTGCATAGCAGAGCCGATCGGGCTGTGCCTGCTTCTAGCCTCCCATGGAGGCTATAGAAGCATGGCAAAATTAAAAAAAAAAAAGTTTTTAAAAATGTGAAAAAAATAAAAAAAACATAAAAGTTTAAATCACCCCCCTTTCGCCCCAATCAAAATAAATCAATAAAAAAAAACCCCAACCTACACATATTTGGTATCGCCGCGTTCAGAATCGCCCGATCTAGCAATAAAAAAAAAGCATTAACCTTATCGCAAAACGGCGTAACGAGAAAAAAAATCGGAACGCCAGAATTACGTTTTTTTGGTCGCCACGACATTGCATTAAAATGCAATAACGGGCGATCAAAAGAACGTATCTGCACCAAAATGCTATCATTAAAAACGCCAGCTCGGCACGCAAAAAATAAACCCTCACCCGACCCCAGATCACGAAAAATGGAGACGCTACGGGTATCGGAAAATGGCGCAATTTTGTTTTGTTTTGTTTTTTGCAAAGTTTGGAATTTTTTTTCACCACTTAGGTGAAAAATAACCTAGTCATGTTAGGTGTCTATGAACTCGTAATGACCTGGAGAATCATAATGGCAGGTCAGTTTTAGCATTTAGTGAACCTAGCAAAATAGGCAAGCAAAAAACAAGTGTGGGATTGCACTTTTTTTGCAATTTCACTGCACTTGGAATTTTTTTCCCGTTTTCTAGTACACGACATGGTAAAACCAATGATGTCGTTCAAAAGTACAACTCGTCCCGCAAAAAATAAGCCCTCACATGGCCAAATTGACGGAAAAATAAAAAAGTTATGGCTCTGGGAAGGAGGGGAGCGAAAAACGAAAACGGAAAAACGGAAAAAGCTCCGGGGGTGAAGGGATGACATGTATCTCAGCAACAAGAGCTAATAATGATTTTTAAGTAACATATTCGTTTTTAGGATGCTAAAATTATTACAAACCAGCTATTTTCATTTCAGACACATTTTCACTGTTGGCCAGTGTTATTTATTATTTGGACTATTGGGTTAGCAATGGGGGAGTCTGACACCTCTGGGTTTGCTGTCAGCGGACATTACACAGCTGATATCAACCACCAAAACCATTATCCCCGATTGCCACCAGGGCATTTCTCGGGCAACTGAGGGCTGGTGTTATTAGTCTGGGAAGGGGAAAATATCCATAGCCCCTTCCCAGCCTACTAATATCAGCTCACAGCTGTCTGCTTAGCCTTTGCTAGTTATTAAATAATATGGGAGACCCAAAGTAATTTTTTTGGGTCCCCCCTTGTTAATAACCAGTAAGGGCTACACAGACAGCTTTGAGCTGTTATTAATAGGCTGGATAGTGGCCCCTTCCCAGAATAAAAACGCCAGCCCCTAGTCTGCTTTCCCTCAGCTGGTTATAAAAAATAAGGGGAGATCCCAAAATATTTTTCAAATTAATTATTTAATAGGTTTAATAAGGTTAAACACCCTTTGTGTTACATGAAAGGCACAAAAGAGTGTTAGATTATTAAATGTAGAGAGCTTGTGACACTAAATATCTGCAGTGTATCTATTCTACTTATTCTATCTGTCTGTCTATTCTATCTATATCTGTATATTAGATTGCTTTATTAGTTTGCAAACATGCTATAAATGACAGAGAATTACAGTATGTAAAAGCTGATGTTAAAAATGCATTGCATACGGACTGCATACACATGTCATGCGAATGATAGGTGAGGAAAAAACGCACGACACTCGCCTGACCCTCTCCAGCTTTTCTGGCTGAGAATCAGCGAGTTTATATACTCAGAAGTGAGTGGACCCTAAATGAAAGTCCAGCTACTTCTGCCAATGTGGAATTCCAAGTGTAATAAATGACCTAGATATAAAATAGTATATCCACTTCCTGATATTTCAGCAGAAATGGATCAGTTGATTATGTAAATGTATCTTCATTATTTCCATGTCCTCTCCTGCATCAATATGTGGCAACAAACAATCTAATATCCGGAAGTTTTCCTGGCAGAAGTATTTCATGCAAAGTTCAGCGGAGACTCCGGGAATAAGTGTGATATTGTGAAAGCGACTGCGCAGAAGAGAACTGTTCACACCTCAGCAGGGGGTCATAGTGACCCGGTCTGATTTTTGGTCAACAATTAAAGGGTGAGTCTGAAATTTGACTTTTATTACATGTCAGTAATTGAATTGATCTGCTTTTTTTTCTCTTTAATGGCATATCTTAAGAGATCCTCGACTTCAGCACATTTCCAGCACTGGCGAAGAAGCGGTGGCAGGGTAATGAGTCAGGTGAGGATCTAGGAAAATTTAGTATATTATGTTTGGTTATTTTTTTTTTAATTATTTTAACCAATATAAGAATTCACTCCCCAAAATTTTTAGATCCAGAATTGTTTGGAAAATTTGATTTGTTACTTTACGGCGGATTATTTAGTCGCTTTTCGGTGGCGATGATTAGTTACGGCTGCACTCATTATTTCCACACGAAATGTGATCGATGACGTGACGTGACGTGGGATCCGTCTCACGCTTTCATGTGACACACACATGCACACGTACCCTGGCAGACAGTGGGAGTGACCAGGGTGTGCTTGGAAGGTGTGTCCAGCAGGAGGCGGTGTAGCAGAGCCAGGAATCACTTCTTCTGCCGGCTCCTGTGATACTTAGTAACCCTGCAGTCCCTATAAAACGTGGCTGGGTGTCCTTACTTATCCTTCCTGATTTACGCCGCGGAACAGCAGGTCAGTATACGGCGGGGTCTGTCCCCTATGTTGCATGCAAAGATGAATATTTTATTAATGGGATTGTAAATGGATGTAGCAGAGCTGAATTTGTCATTTAACTGCAGTGTTTGTGCATTGTGACAAATCAGAGCGGAGATAATCTACTGTAGTACGTTTATCCGCAGTCCTATGTAAAACCACCGTAACTTGTGCCAAGTATCAAACTCAGCTCTGCTACATCTATAACCGTTCTGCTTACTTTATGCAGCATTGCGATAATAGTTTTATTCATTGATAAGTGTATATTTGGGTATGACGACGCACTATATTCTGATAATGTGGTAGGTTTACCTGCAGTCCTATGTAAGACCACCAATAACATGGATTAAAACCGAATGACAAGCTCAGCTCTGCTGCATCCATAGTACTCTGTTTATGAATAACAGTGACGAAACACACAACTGATCTAACAGTGGCGCGACGTAGTGAACGGTATATGTCAGAGGCGCTGGTGTTTGGAGATATATTACACCGCTTCAGTATCTAATGTGCCTGTCTATAGCAATAAAGAATAAACTGGTTTGTGCAGTTCCCGCACCAGGACAGTGATTCATTCACATACTGCGTGCAGGAAGCGGAGCCGCTCATCCACTCCGCAACTACAACTCCCAGCATGGCACATCAATCATTTTGCCTGCACTGTAGAAAAAAAATTCATATAAGTTTTCACTGTTGTTCTGTTTATTTATTTTTGTCCTAAATCAATAGTAGACATGAAAAGAAGAAACGTTGTAATATATCTTATCAGAGAAATGTGCTGATTTCTCCTCCTGGACTGATAAGTCTTAATTCACAGGTAAAAATTAGTATTCAGTGAATGTCTTTTTAGCTTCTAGTCTAGCTCCTCCCTCCTTCCATAGAATCTTGTAAGCACCAACTGTCATCTCCCATATGTAAGCCCCATTTACTTGCACTGATGATTTTGATTCGAAACTCGGATCCAAATTGGAGATGTCTCCGATATTTTCTGCAGACCACTTGGCCAAAGGATAAAAATCGGTCATGTGAATGGCCTCATAGACTATCATGAGTACTGTGAAAAAAAATACATAGCACTTGTACATGAAAAACTGACGTGTCAATAATGCCTCACAATCTCTGGTGCCAATCCCATACTTAACTTAGTCTTGGCACTGAAGGTGTCCATAGCGTCAGACCACCTGTCGGAGTAGTATTCAACCAGGACGTAACATGACGGAGCACGCTCTTTGTATTATGTAAACCCATCGGAACTTACTATTGTTTGTAAAAACATATTATGTTTACTGGCCTCCGAGTAGAAATACTGGTTGTGCCAGCGCTGGTCGGGGTGACGACTTCAAAAATTGCCAACTTTTTGGAGTTTTCTTGTCTAATGTTGTGGACAGTATACAGAGAATGGTGTGAGCAAGAAAAAATATCCTACGGATGATGTACACGAAAGACGACAGAGTATGACAAATATCGTTCTGATGAACAGACAGAGCAAAGTGCAGCCGAATACAGCAGAGGCGTCCAACTAACATGTCCAAAAGCACAAAAGTGCCATCACTGACTTCAAAGAGCAAATGGTCAAGACTCCAGTGGGCAAAGGAGCAAAACTTGGATCACTGAGCAGTGGAAAAACATCGCCCGGTCAGATGAAACCAGACTGCGGATGGGAATATCCAAATTTGGCACAAGCAGCATGAATTGATGAACCTTTGGTATCAGGTGTAACAGTCCAGGCTGGTTAAATGATGAAACTTTGGTATCAGGTGTAACAGTCCAGGCTGGTAGAACAATGAACCTTTGGCATCAGGTGTAACAGTCCAGGCTGATAGAACGATGAACCTTTGGAATCAGGTGTAACAGTCCAGGCTGATAGAATGATGAACCTTTGGAATCAGGTGTAACAGTCCAGGCTGGTTGAATGATGAACCTTTGGTATCAGGTGTAACAGTCCAGGCTGGTAGAACAATGAACCTTTGGTATCAGGTGTAACAGTCCAGGCTGGTAGAACGATGAACCTTTGGTATCAGGTGTAACAGTCCAGGCTGGTAGAACGATGAACCTTTGGAATCAGGTGTAACAGTCCAGGCTGGTAGAGGTGGAGTAATGGTGGAGAGCGATTTCTTAGCCCATCCAAAGTCCTCTTCTGTTACCTCTGGATGGACGCGTAGACAGTATGACTTACCTAAACATTGTGGCTGTCCATGTTGATCCCTTCATGGCAGCTGTTAACCCTATGCCAGAAGGACAATGCACCGTACCACAAGGGTCATGAATTGGATCCAGGAACATGATAGAGCTTTCCATGCTTCCCTGGTTGTCCCAGTCCCCAGAGCTAAACCTTATAGTGACATGCCCCTGGAAGTGTTTGTCCCCCAGTACATTTAATGTGCTGTATACCATATGTGACCTCTGGAGCTATTTACTACTGATCTCTGTTAGGGCAGTAACGTGAAAATGCCTCTATGCCACTTTCCCACATGCGGCAAAGATATGTTTTTTTCTGCAGGTATCCACGCTAAATATGCAATATCAATCATGTCTCATTACGTTTTTGATATGTTTGTCTTTTTTTATCTGTTTTTGTGCAAATTTGATGCAAATTTTTAAATGTGTTTTTAGTACACTTAAGAACACAATTAAATTTTTTTACGTTTTTTTCAGGCAGAAAAAAAAGGCTGCGTAGAAACATGATCATGGCTGAATGCAGCCCTTTATTTAGACACTGACTACATTAGATTTCTTTATATAAAAAGTTGTTAGACACTACATGGTGGTATTTACTACTGTGGCACCGCAGAGTATTATTCTTATTATGTCACTGCACATTACTATGTGCAATGTATGGTGCCAAACATTACGTGGGCAACGTCTTATATGATGTTAATAATCTGGCACTATATGGCATATTTATTTGTACTCTGCATTACAGTACCTCCAAAATAAGGTCGGCCCTAAACAGGTCATCACCAAGGTTCTTCAATAATTTTTAGCATAATAATCCATCTAGTTATTCAATCATTTTGAAGCAAGAGATGTACTCAGATGGTGGCTCAGTGGTTAGCACTGTAGCCTTGTAGCTCTGGGGTCCTGGGTTCAGATCCCACCAAGGACAACATCTGCAAGGAGTTTGTATGTTCTCTCCGTGTTTGCGTGGGTTTCCTCCGAGTTCTTTGGTTTCCTCCCACACTCCAAAGGGAATCTAGATTGTGAGCCCCAATGGGGACAGGGATAATAATATCTGTAAAGTGCTGTGGAATATGATGGTGCTATTAGAAGTACGTGAAATAAATAATTACTAAGAAGCCATCCTTTCTTGTCCAGCTTTTTCCCCCATCTTATTACTTATTGAACATGTCCACCTTGAACTAACTTCCCAACTATTCCACTGGCTACAATATGGCTTCCAACACCACCACTCTACTGAAACTTCCTAGGCCGGATTCAGATGGCTAAATGAAAAATCGGACCACTAGTTACCGCAAATTGCGAACTTACTGGTCCCTTGTTCTTGTCCGGATGGATGCCGGATCTATCTGTTGTTTTCTTTCCACACAGACCATCGGCCTGCATGTAAAATCGGCTATGTCTACTGGCAAACTGGCTATAATGGGTCCATGCACGGACTGCGGTTGCTCACGGGCCGATTATAGAGTAGCCTGAACGAGTCCTAAACCAATGATCTATAAAGTGACAACCCAAACGACATTTCTCTGTGCTCCATCTCCTAGACCTATCCTCCACCTCTAACCCAGTAAACCTCTCTCTTCTCTTACAAACACTCTCATCCCTTGGAGTCACAGACTTGGCCCTCTCCTGGATCTTGTCCTTAGGACAAATATGAATCTGTATTCTATTGGTGACGTGCCAGAATGTCACGTTTTCTACATCACCAGACGTCAGATTACATGGAAGTCTCTATAAATGTAATTTTCCCATTTGGGTTTCCTTTTTTTTTTTTTTACGAGTGGTCTTTCTATTTTTCTATTTTTAACATTCCCTCTCCAGACACACTGTGTTTGCATAAACCTTCTACAACGTTAAAATGTTGGGACATTTCTCAGAAACTCTGACATTTTACATAGACTTGGCAGAATCAGATGAGGAGTTGAACAAAAATCCGCCTCTGTGAGTTTATTTACTGAGAAAAATGGGTTTATTAGGACGTATAATGGGCGCCATTCATCGGAAAGGAACCGGTGGGCAGTCGGGGGCCGACTCTTTACCGGGACCACAGAACAGTTTGTTGTGTGATTCATCTGCTGGTTATGTAAAACAGTGTCTTGATTTTACTTTCTTTAAAGTGACAGTGCTCCACTATCTTTTCAGCAACTGCTCCCTACCGGCAAGATGGGTCCCTGGTGAATCTGCAGCAAAATAACATGGGAGAAAATCATTGTGTCCAGGTGAGTAGCAATGAATCAAATCAAGGCGAGTTCCAGGAGGTTTCTCTAAAGCTTCTTTCTTCCAAAAACAGCGCCACACATGTCCACAGAATGTATATGGTTCTGCAACTCCACCGCATTTAGTTCAATGAAGCTGAACTCTATTATCATAAGCAATCGATGGCCCAACCAAGGTTTTTCTGGGTTTTTACATTCTCCTGTCTAGGCTGAACTTAGCCCTGTTCACACTGATCCACCCGATCCATGAATAGTATGGGGCGGCCTCTGGTCAGGCCTTTCCTTGGTTTTTCTGGCTTAGAGCAGGAAGATAAGACTCTGCCTGCAGTCCCAACCTGGTGCAAGAGCGTTTCATTAGCTGCAAAGGCCTATCACTGATTACACAAGAACCACAAGACGGAATTCTTCACCCCAGTTTTCATTTTAAACAGTCTAACAATGTCAACCTGACAATGCCTGTAGTTTACTTAATAAAATCCTGCCGACAGGTTTGTTTTAATGGAACCAGACCTGATTCTCCTTGCGGAACCAGGAATGCTTCTTACTTTGCTCTGCAATGCATACGATTTTAATAAGAGGGTTATAAATTAAGGGACTGCAACATTTTTTTTTCTTCGAAACCTCCTGAAAATTAGCAGGATTTTTTGTGCCCTGGAGTACTAGGAAAACAGGGACTGAAACATGGAGGGGTGGAGAATGGGTGGAGTGTGGTCACTAAAAGGGGCAACTGTCCGGGAATGATAAGAGCTGAAGCCGGAGAGCAATGGAGCGCCCCCACACCGCCGCAGGGCCGAGGGGTACCCGGAGCCGGGCCTCTAGGTCTCAGTCCTGGGGTTGTCACGGTGGCTAGACCCGGTCCGTGGCCCTGTCCGTCAGTGGGGGACGTCCGGTGCAATAAGTGATGTTGTAATGGTAGCGGTGCAGTTGTGGGGTGCAGGTCGCGGTAAATAACGAGGACACCAGGTTGCAGTCTCTTTACCTCTTTACTGAAGCTCTCTGGGTCCTCAGTCCGGAATACGGCTCACCAGGCTGCGCAAGTCCGGCCGGTCCAATGGCACTTCCAGAGCTCTCCTTGCAGGTGGAAATCGGTGCCTTCCTTCTAGCGCTATGTGTTGCAGTCCTTCCCTGCTGTGCTTACGGAAAGTACCCCACAACTGTTGTGTCTGTTTCTCGTGTTCCCTCACAACAACTTAATTCGCAATGATCTTCCTCGTCCCTCCAGATACTATGGTAGGAACGCACCCGTATGACGGGGAGGCTCGGAGATCTTCCGGGACTCTATCTGCGCCCCTCTCCTGTTGGTACCCCCCTTTGCCTTCCTGGGTGATGCGTGAGACAGTCCGCCTCAAGCTAACTGCCCTGCCGTAGGTCTGAGGTATGGCTTGAAACTCTTTACCTCCTCGGCGTTCCGGCCACCGGTAGTGCGCCTCAGTAAGGTGCTGCCTCTTTCAGCACAACCCTCACTGGTATCTCCTTTCGCTTGATTTCGTTTCTCACTCAGCACAATCTATCTCGCTTCTTAGTCCTTCCTTGGGCACCGCCGCTATGCTGAGCAGGCACGGTCCCTTTACGTTCTTTCCATGCCAAGCCTCTGCCAGGATCCCACCCCTGGCAGAGACCCTACAGTCTCTCCCTTCACAACACCCTCTGCCACCAGGTGTTGCTCCGTTCAATCCCGTCAGCGTTCTCTCTAACTTCCTGCCTGACCCCCAGTTTACCCACTATGGTGGGGAGTGGCCTAATGAATAGCACCCTTAGCTCCCCCCGGAGGCCCAGCTGTGAAATGTATTGGTGACTGTGATACCTGCTCAGAGAACTCCTTCCGTGCCATCGAACGCAGCATGGCCCCCCTTAGTGGCTGAACCATGCTACTGCAACGACCAGGACTCTGGGGCGCTGCAGCAACAACTGGAGACCACGGAGAATCCACTTATTTCACAGTCAGTAGACACTGGCGTCAGCGTCATTCTTCTGACTATACCTGTTTTTTTTTTTCCAGCAATCATCCAATATGGCAGATGAGGAGGTGCCCAGTTCTTGTACCGGCAATGGTGATGTCTGGGCGCAGCAACAATGGAGAAGTTTGGAATGCAAAACTAAACTGGTAATTTACTGAAAAACATTTAATTTGATATAAGCTCCTATAATTAGATTCTAAATAGATTTCTATATGATACAAGAGCAAAGTTTTATCTGTTTATGGGACACCTGGGTGACAAGTAGAGCTTTTAACCAACTTTCCCAGACTTCTGGATCACAAATTTTTCTAAATCTATAATGGGATCCACGTCACCCGATTATCACCTATTATCAGACAGATTAGGTTTTCACTACTCTGAGAAGGTTATATGATAGCACTAATACTTTTCAATGGTCCTGCAAAATCCAGGAACCTTATGGGAAAAATAAAAACTTCCTGGACACCCAGAGAAGCTGCACAATTTTATGGGTGCGGGTGCCGCTGAGTCTTTAAAAAGCAGCTATTCCATAAGGTTTCTTGAGCTCTCTAAATTTTACAAGGTAATAATAATAAAATGAATCTGAATGTAAGAGGCACATTTTACATTCAGGAACACAAGCATCTGCTGCTAACGAACACTGCAGCTACAGTGCTCCCTGCCAATTAATAGACTGGCAAGTTCAGGATCTGGGCCGCCTGCCAGATCTGTGCCCATGCTGTACTATTAGGGAGACAGGTGTCAAAACATCGCATGAAGAGCCCAGTGATGAAAACGAAGCTGCAAAGATGTGTCACATTGCGCTCTGCGCTCACGGCTTTGATTGGTCCTGGGACAGGTCTTTGAAAGGTCCGAAATGGTGAGCGATCTGCACTTATATGTTTCGGGCACTGTAGTAGATTGTAAGAGGACTGGAGAAAATAAAATGAAGGAAATGCTTGGAAATCATAAACTAAAAATAATGCAGAACACAACTTGGATATTTCTTCCATATCCTTCCTCTACTTTGTTACTTGTTGGCTCTGTTATTTTTTGGCTCTGTTATAGGGGCACTGTTATTTGCTGGCTCTATTATAGGGGCACTGTTATTTGCTGGCTCTGCTATAAGGGCACTGTTATTTGCTGGCTCTGTTACGGGGGCACTGTTATTTGCTGGCTCTGTTATAGGGGCACTGTTATTTGTTGGCTCTATTATAGGGGCACTGTTATTTGCTGGCTCTATTATAGGGGCACTGTTATTTGCTGGCTCTGCTATAAGAGCACTGTTATTTGCTGGCTCTGTTACGGGGGCACTGTTATTTGCTGGCTCTGTTATAGGGGCACTGTTATTTGTTGGCTCTATTATAGGGGCACTGTTATTTGCTGGCTCTGTTATAGGGGCACTGTTATTTGTTGGCTCTATTATAGGGGCACTGTTATTTGCTGGCTCTGTTATAGGGGCACTGTTATTTGTTGGCTCTATTATAGGGGCACTGTTATTTGCTGGCTCTGTTATAGGGGCACTGTTATTTGCTGGCTCTGTTATAGGGGCACTATTATTTGTTGGCTCTGTTATAGGGGCACTGTTATTTGCTGGCTCTGTTACGGGGGCACTGTTATTTGCTGGCTCTGTTATAGGGGCACTGTTATTTGCTGGCTCTGTTACAGGTGTACTGTTATTTGTTGGCTCTGTTATAGGGGCACTGTCATTTGCTGGCTCTATTAAAGGTGTACTGTTATTTGCTGGCTCTGTTATAGGGGCACTGTCATTTGCTGGCTCTATTAAAGGGGTACTGTTATTTGCTGGATCTGTTATAGGGGCACTGTTATTTGCTGGCTCTGCTATAGGGGCACTGTTATTTGCTGGCTCTGTTATAGGTGTACTGTTATTTGCTGGCTCTGTTATAGGGGCACTATTATTTGCTGACTCCATTATAGGGGCACTGTTATTTGCTGGCTCTGTTATAGGGGCACTGTTATTTGCTGGCTCTGTTATAGGGGCATGGTTATTTGCTGGCTCTGTTACAGGGGCACTGTTATTTGCTGGCTCTGTTATAGGGGCACGGTTATTTGCTGGCTCTGTTATAGGGGCATGGTTATTTGCTGGCTCTGTTATAGGGGCATGGTTATTTGCTGGCTCTGTTACAGGGGCATGGTTATTTGCTGGCTCTGTTACAGGGGCACTGTTATTTGCTGGCTCTGTTACAGGGGCACGGTTATTTGCTGGCTCTGTTTTAGGGGCACGGTTATTTGCTGGCTCTGTTATAGGGGCACGGTTATTTGCTGGCTCTGTTATAGGGGCACTGTTATTTGCTGGCTCTGTTATAGGGGCACGGTTATTTGCTGGCTCTGTTATTTGCTGGCTCTGTTATAGGGGCACTGTTATTTGCTGGCTCTGTTACAGGGGCACTGTTATTTGCTGGCTCTATTATAGGGGCACTGTTATTTTCTGGCTCTGTTATAGGGGCACTGTTATTTGCTGGCTCTGTTACAGGGGCACTGTTATTTGCTGGCTCTGTTATAGGGGCATGGTTATTTGCTGGCTCTGTTATAGGGGCATGGTTATTTGCTGGCTCTGTTACAGGGGCACTGTTATTTGCTGGCTCTGTTACAGGGGCATGGTTATTTGCTGGCTTTGTTATAGGGGCATGGTTATTTGCTGGCTCTGTTTTAGGGGCACGGTTATTTGCTGGCTCTGTTACAGGGGCACTGTTATTTGCTGGCTCTGTTACAGGGGCATGGTTATTTGCTGGCTTTGTTATAGGGGCATGGTTATTTGCTGGCTCTGTTATAGGGGCATGGTTATTTGCTGGCTCTGTTATAGGGGCATGGTTATTTGCTGGCTCTGTTATAGGGGCACTGTTATTTTCTGGCTCTGTTTTAGGGGCACGGTTATTTGCTGGCTCTGTTATAGGGGCACTGTTATTTGCTGGCTCTGTTATAGGGGCACTGTTATTTGCTGGCTCTGTTATAGGGGCACTGTTATTTTCTGGCTCTGTTATAGGGGCACTGTTATTTGCTGGCTCTGTTATAGGGGCACTGTTATTTGCTGGCTCTGTTATAGGGGCACTGTTATTTGCTGGCTCTGTTATAGGGGCACTTTTATTTGCTGGCTCTGTTATAGGGGTACTGTTATTTGCTGGCTCTGTTATAGGGGCACTTTTATTTGCTGGCTCTGTTATAGGGGTACTGTTATTTGCTGGCTCTGTTATAGGGGCATGGTTATTTGCTGGCTCTGTTATAGGGGCATGGTTATTTGCTGGCTCTGTTATAGGGGCATGGTTATTTGCTGGCTCTGTTACAGGGGCACTGTTATTTGCTGGCTCTGTTATAGGGGCACTTTTATTTGCTGGCTCTGTTATAGGGGTACTGTTATTTGCTGGCTCTGTTATAGGGGCATGGTTATTTGCTGGCTCTGTTATAGGGGCATGGTTATTTGCTGGCTCTGTTATAGGGGCATGGTTATTTGCTGGCTGTTACAGGGGCACTGTTATTTGCTGGCTCTGTTATAGGGGCACGGTTATTTGCTGGCTCTGTTATAGGGGCATGGTTATTTGCTGGCTCTGTTACAGGGGCACTGTTATTTGCTGGCTCTGTTACAGGGGCACGGTTATTTGCTGGCTCTGTTTTAGGGGCACGGTTATTTGCTGGCTCTGTTATAGGGGCACGGTTATTTGCTGGCTCTGTTATAGGGGCACTGTTATTTGCTGGCTCTGTTATAGGGGCACGGTTATTTGCTGGCTCTGTTATTTGCTGGCTCTGTTATAGGGGCACTGTTATTTGCTGGCTCTGTTACAGGGGCACTGTTATTTGCTGGCTCTATTATAGGGGCACTGTTATTTTCTGGCTCTGTTATAGGGGCACTGTTATTTGCTGGCTCTGTTACAGGGGCATGGTTATTTGCTGGCTCTGTTATAGGGGCACGGTTATTTGCTGGCTCTGTTATAGGGGCACTGTTATTTGCTGGCTCTGTTATAGGGGCATGGTTATTTGCTAGCTCTGTTACAGGGGCACTGTTATTTGCTGGCTCTGTTATAGGGGCATGGTTATTTGCTGGCTCTGTTATAGGGGCATGGTTATTTGCTGGCTCTGTTACAGGGGCACTGTTATTTGCTGGCTCTGTTACAGGGGCATGGTTATTTGCTGGCTTTGTTATAGGGGCATGGTTATTTGCTGGCTCTGTTTTAGGGGCACGGTTATTTGCTGGCTCTGTTACAGGGGCACTGTTATTTGCTGGCTCTGTTACAGGGGCATGGTTATTTGCTGGCTTTGTTATAGGGGCATGGTTATTTGCTGGCTCTGTTATAGGGGCATGGTTATTTGCTGGCTCTGTTATAGGGGCATGGTTATTTGCTGGCTCTGTTATAGGGGCACTGTTATTTTCTGGCTCTGTTTTAGGGGCACGGTTATTTGCTGGCTCTGTTATAGGGGCACTGTTATTTGCTGGCTCTGTTATAGGGGCACTGTTATTTGCTGGCTCTGTTATAGGGGCACTGTTATTTTCTGGCTCTGTTATAGGGGCACTGTTATTTGCTGGCTCTGTTATAGGGGCACTGTTATTTGCTGGCTCTGTTATAGGGGCACTGTTATTTGCTGGCTCTGTTATAGGGGCACTTTTATTTGCTGGCTCTGTTATAGGGGTACTGTTATTTGCTGGCTCTGTTATAGGGGCACTTTTATTTGCTGGCTCTGTTATAGGGGTACTGTTATTTGCTGGCTCTGTTATAGGGGCACTTTTATTTGCTGGCTCTGTTATAGGGGCACTGTTATTTGCTGGCTCTATTAAAGGGGCACTATTATTTGCTGACTCCGTTATATGTATACTGTTATTTGCTGGCTCTGTTATGGGGCACTGTTATTTGCTGTTTCTGTTATGGGGGCACTGTTACTTGCTGGCTCTGTTATGGGGCACTGTTATTTGCTGGCTCTGTTATGGGGGCACTGTTATTTGCTGGCTCTGTTATGGGGGCACTGTTATTTGCTGGCTCTTTTATGGGGGCACTGTTATTTTCTGGCTCTTTTATGGGGGCACTGTTATTTGCTGGCTCTGTTATGGGGGCACTGTTATTTGCTGTCTCTGTTATGGGGGCACTGTTACTTGCCGGCTCTGTTATATGTGCCTGGAGTGTTCCTTAAAGAGGGATTCCCTTATAAACTTAAAACATACCGGAGTGTACCTGTGAATGATCACTCGTATCTAACTCTACTGTAGCTCTCTGCACAGTGGGTGGCCGGGGTCCTGCTGTGTAGGTAAAACCTAAAAGTGGGTGCAGCGCTAAAATATTGTTGTGGCCCCTTCATTCTCAGTCTTCGGCCATGTTTACACGTTCAGTATTTGGTCAGTATTTTACATCAGTATTTGCAAGTCAAAATCAGGAGTGGAACAATCAGAGGAAAAGTACAATAGAAACATATGCACCACTTCTGTATTTATCACCCACTCCTGGTTTTGGCTTACAAATACTGATGTAAAATACTGACCAAATACTGAACATGTGAACATGGCCTTAGTGAGGATCCCAGTGACCCCCATCGATCATAAAGTAATGGCAAATCCTATCCATACGTCATCACTTTGTAAGATGTTATTATACATTTACATCAAATGTACCTTTTCCCTATAAGTACTGTATGTGTGATTCATAGTTCATTAGTTCATTCACAAGTGCCGGACTTCATGCTGCCTCCATAATAAAACTTTACCGCTCCCTTGGACTAACATGAATACAGATCCACTTTTTATTCCTGGACTTCAAACTTTTTTTTTTTATATTTTAAATCCGGAAGTAATTGATTTAAAAAAAAAAAATGATTAAACCCCATTGTTAACGTGTGGCTCTGGTTTCAAGAACATGTTTGCAAAGATTGGGTAATACATGACCTCTTTGAGCAATCCTTTTTCTTAAATTGCCCATCGGGTGTTGTTTTCTGCCTGCTGGTTCTCCAAGATTAACAGTAATATATTGATAAATTTAATAGCAAATGTTCAATTTCTTGCAGCGCCACCAGAAGGGGCAAAAAAGCATTACACCGTTCTCATTGCAGTCTATGGACTGCTTGTGTAATGCGTAGACTAAGCCGAGTCCTTCAGAATGAGAGACATTCTGACTAATAGATAAGTAGAGATGAGTGATTCGATCCATAACTACTCACATTTTTTCCAAACTTACCCAAAAATATTCTCATTCTGGACAATGGAATTTAGTTAATTCAAATCCTGCAGATTGGCGGGAAGCCGGCTGTGTCTTTATAGTCCTGAGCGCCAATCTTTGGGCTTTTCTGTCGCCAATGCCGGTGAATGGTCTCGCGCAGTAATTTCATGATGTGTATCGCCCCCCAACGCGACTCCATGAGCCTATCACTGGCCTTAGAGTCGGAGAAGAAGCGTTGGAAAAACTGAAAACCAGCATTGAGCACCGGTGATTGATGGTGGACTTAGAACACGGACAGATGAGTATGATGTATATGATTTTTTTTTAATCCCTTTCCTGCCTCTATTATGTTTTGGGGTCAGGAGAGACCTCCGAGCAAAATAAACCTTCTTGCATGGCAATTGGGCATTTTCAATTCTGGACCAAACTGAAGAGAAACAAAGTTTGGGAGATTCGCTCATGTCTGTAGATAAGGATCCTAAATTAGGAGATCCAACCCTAATATGGGGTACCTCGTTTTCAATAAAAAAAAAGAAAAATTGGAATTGGACGCAAAATTATTGTGCAGTGACCCTTTCTGACCTCCACTGTCGTCTGCGGTCTCATTAGTAAAGTACATTACCGAACTTTCCATTAAAAACAATGTCTGACCCCCGCCTTCCCCTTCTCGGCCTCGTTACTGGTAACCTTCCCCTCTTTATACTATGCACAATGGTGATACTGTTCCATCCGGACTATATAACAAGACCGGGATTAGGTTTTTGCTTTTTCAAATAATTTATAAATTTCAACACAAATTTTACCCCTAAGAATTTACAAAGTTTCTAAAGCTACTTTCACATTTGCGTTAGAATCCGCAGCGTATCATCCGCAACTGCAAACGCATGCAAAACCGCATGCCAGCGTCTGTTAACGCAGCGTTTTTTATCCGCATAAGCTTACGCATGATGGTAAAAATAACGCAGCGTTTGCATGCGTTATTACATGTGTTTGCGCTTTTTATGCGCATGCGTTTGATATTTCCAGGAGGGTGTGTCTTTAATGGGCATGCGCAGTCCGAAATACGCAAGCGCATCAAACGCATGCGTATGCAAAGACGTGTACACATGCTTTCCCATAGATAGTAATGCGTTTTTTTGCAGCATTCCTTGCGCTAACAACCGCATACGTTTCTAGGTGGCAAATTGACGCCTCCAAAATTACTACATGTTGCGTTTACCGCGCCAAACCGCAGACGACGAAATGACGCATGCGTCATCAAACGCGGCAAAACGCGTGCGTCCCTAATGTTAAATATAGGAAAACACAACGCATGCGGATAATTGCGGGAGAAATGCTGCGGACACAACCGCAAATGTGAAACCGGCCTAAGTTGACTTGTTTTTTTTCACATTTTGCTCAGCCATTTCTATAAGTTTCAGAGGAAGACAGATCACAACTAATATAATTGCTCTGTTATCCTGGATTATATTAGTTTTTCGTCTCATAGTAAAAAAATAACAGGCAGGGTGGAGCCGCATACTCATCACTGTAATGAACGGCACCACGTGACCGCTCATATAGGACAAGCGGCAGCGCTGAGAGGAAGCATCGAGGGAGCTGGGTGAGTATTTTATTTTCAGCAGGCGGGCGCACAGGGGGTGGGAGGGGGTGGGAGGGGGTTGGTTACCGGGAACTTTATTTCAACCGCACAAAAAATCAAAAAACAATGATTTTTCATTCCTTCTCTCCAGCGAACGCTGCTGGAGAGAAGAAATGAATGGCGGCTTCAGCACTCAAAGCACGGGACAGCGCTTACTGTAGCGCTGTCTCCTGCACGGTCCGTGTGGTACCCAGTCGGCACACGGCTGCCGCACGTGTGCCACACTGATGTGCCACGTGAGCACACGGACACGGATAACTCCGGTACCGATTTTTCCGGAACCGGAATTATCTGGACATGTGAGACTGGCCTTAGGCAGCAGGGAGCCGTCTGTCAATCAGCATGACATTTGCAGTCACCACTATCAACAGAGAAGAGTGGAAGAGAAGCCGCTGCTCAGTCGACAGGACGTCAGTGGAAGGCGCATAGTCACCGACAGGATCAGTTAGTGGCCGTTCTGTGCCGGCAGAGATCATCGTCGCTTTGCACAACAGTGCCCTTAAGGTACCTTCTGTTATGACCCCAGTGGACAGGGTCTCAGAGGAACGTGTAAGTCTGCGAGATTCAAAAATCCAGCTCATAGGGCTGTGGTAACTGGGTTGACCAAATAGCTACTCCTAACGCCAACACTAGAAGTAGCCGGGGATCATGCCTACGGTGATCGCTAGATGACTCGCGCCAGCCGGAGAATCTAACTACCCCTAGGAGAAGAAAACAAAGACCTCTCTTGCCTCCAGAGAAAGGGACCCCAAAGCAAGATACAAGCCCCCCACAAATAATAACGGTGAGGTAAGAGGAAATGACAAACACAGAAATGAACCAGGTTCAGCAAAGAGAGGCCAGCTTACTAATAGCAGAATATAGCAAGATAACTTATCTGGTCAACAAAAACCCTATAAAAATCCACGCTGGAGATTCAAGAACCCCCGAACCGTCTAACGGTCCGGGGGGAGAACACCAGCCCCCTAGAGCTTCCAGCAAAGGTCAGGATACAGATTGGAACAAGCTGGACAAAAATACCAAACAAAACAAAAGCAAAAAGCAAGGAAGCAGACTTAGCTTGAAATACAGGAACCAGGATCATAGGACAAGAGCACAACAGATTAGCTCTGATTTCAACGATGCCAGGCATAGAACTGAAGGTCCAGGGAGCAAAAAGCAAAATCACAACAGTACCCCCCCCCTTAGTGAGGGGTCACCGAACCCTCACCACGACCACCAGGGCGATCAGGACGAGCGGCGTGAAAGGCACGAACTAAATCGGCCGCATGAACATCAGAGGCGACCACCCAGGAATTATCTTCCTGACCATAGCCCTTCCACTTGACCAGGTACTGAAGCCTCCGCCTGGAGAGACGAGAATCCAAGATCTTCTCCACCACGTACTCCAACTCGCCCTCGACCAACACCGGAGCAGGAGGCTCAGCAGAAGGAACCACAGGCACAACGTACCGCCGCAACAAGGACCTATGAAACACGTTGTGGATAGCAAACGACACAGGAAGATCCAGGCGAAAGGATACAGGATTAAGGATTTCCAATATCTTGTAAGGACCAATAAAACGAGGTTTAAATTTGGGAGAGGAAACCTTCATAGGAACAAAGCGGGAAGAAAGCCACACCAAATCCCCAACACGTAGTCGGGGACCCACACCACGGCGGCGGTTTGCAAAGCGCTGAGCCCTCTCCTGTGACAACTTCAAGTTGTCCACCACAAGATTCCAGATCCGCTGCAACCTATCCACCACAGAATCCACCCCAGGGCAGTCAGAAGGTTCCACATGACCCGAAGAAAAACGAGGGTGGAAACCAGAGTTGCAGAAAAACGGCGAAACCAAGGTGGCGGAACTAGCCCGATTATTAAGGGCAAACTCAGCCAACGGCAAGAAGGTCACCCAATCGTCCTGATCAGCAGAGACAAAACACCTCAAATAAGCCTCCAAAGTCTGATTAGTTCGCTCCGTCTGTCCATTAGTCTGAGGATGGAAAGCAGACGAAAACGACAAGTCAATGCCCATCCTACTACAAAAGGATCGCCAGAATCTGGAAACGAACTGGGATCCTCTGTCTGACACAATATTCTCAGGGATGCCGTGCAAACGAACCACGTTCTGGAAAAACACAGGAACCAGATCGGAAGAGGAAGGCAGCTTAGGCAAAGGAACCAAATGGACCATCTTGGAGAAGCGATCACATATCACCCAGATAACAGACATGCCTTGAGACACCGGAAGATCAGAAATGAAATCCATGGAGATATGTGTCCAAGGTCTCTTAGGGACAGGCAAGGGCAAGAGCAACCCGCTGGCACGAGAACAGCAAGGCTTAGCTCGAGCACAAGTCCCACAGGACTGTACAAATGACCGCACATCCCTAGACAAGGAAGGCCACCAAAAGGATCTGGCCACCAGATCTCTGGTGCCAAAAATTCCTGGGTGACCTGCCAACACCGAGGAATGAACCTCGGAAATGACTCTGCTGGTCCACTTATCAGGCACAAACAGTCTGTCAGGTGGACAAGAATCAGGCCTATCAGCCTGAAATCTCTGCAACACACGTCGCAGATCTGGAGAAATAGCTGACAAGATAATACCATCCTTAAGAATACCAACAGGTTCAGCGACTCCAGGAGCATCAGGCACAAAGCTCCTGGAAAGAGCATCGGCCTTCACATTTTTTGAACCTGGTAAATACGAGACAACAAAGTCAAAACGGGAGAAAAACAATGACCAGCGGGCCTGTCTAGGATTCAGGCGTTTAGCAGACTCGAGATACATCAGATTTTTGTGATCAGTCAAGACCACCACACGATGCTTAGCACCCTCGAGCCAAGGACGCCACTCCTCAAATGCCCATTTCATGGCCAACAACTCCCGATTGCCCACATCATAATTTCGCTCCGCAGGCGAAAACTTCCTAGAGAAAAAGGCGCAAGGTCTCATAACAGAGCAACCAGGGCCTCTCTGCGACAAAACGGCCCCTGCTCCAATCTCTGAAGCATCCACCTCAACCTGAAAGGGAAGCGAGACATCAGGCTGGCACAAAACAGGCGCCGAAGTAAACCGACGTTTCAACTCCTGGAAAGCCTCCACGGCAGCAGGAGCCCAATTAACCACATCGGAGCCCTTCTTGGTCATATCCGTCAAAGGTTTCACAATGCTAGAAAAGTTAGCGATAAAACGACGGTAGAAGTTAGCGAAACCCAAGAACTTCTGAAGACTCTTAACTGACGAGGGCTGAGTCCAATCAAGAATAGCTCGGACCTTGACTGGGTCCATCTCCACAGCAGAAGGGGAAAAAATGAACCCCAAAAAGGGAACCTTCTGTACACCAAAAAGACACTTTGAGCCCTTGACAAACAAAGAATTTTCACGCAAAATTTTAAAGACCATCCTGACCTGCTCCACATGCGAGTCCCAATTATCAGAAAAAAACAGAATATCATCCAGATAAACGATCAAAAATTTATCCAGATAGTTCCGGAAAATGTCATGCATAAAGGACTGAAAAACTGAAGGGGCATTAGAGAGCCCAAAAGGCATCACCAAGTACTCAAAATGACCTTCGGGCGTATTGAATGCGGTTTTCCATTCATCCCCTTGCTTAATGCGCACAAGGTTGTACGCACCACGAAGGTCTATCTTGGTAAACCACTTGGCACCTTTAATCCGGGCAAACAAGTCAGACAACAGCGGCAAAGGATACTGAAATTTGACAGTGATCTTATTTAAAAGCCGATAGTCAATACAAGGCCTCAAAGATCCGTCCTTTTTAGCCACAAAAAAGAATCCCGCACCAAGAGGGGAAGAAGACGGACGGATGTGTCCTTTCTCCAGAGACTCCTTGATATATGAACGCATAGCGGTATGTTCAGGTATCGACAGATTAAACAGTCTTCCCTTAGGAAATTTACTGCCTGGAATCAAATCTATTGCACAGTCACATTCCCTATGAGGAGGCAATGCACTGGACCTGGACTCGCTAAAGACATCCTGATAGTCAGACAAATACTCCGGAACTTCCGAAGGCGTAGAAGAAGCAATAGACACAGGCAGGGAATCCTCATGAATACCACGACAGCCCCAACTAGACACTGACATAGCCTTCCAGTCAAGGACTGGATTATGGGTCTGTAACCATGGCAGCCCCAAAACAACCAAATCATGCATTTTATGTAGAACGAGAAAACGTATCACCTCGCGGTGTTCAGGAGTCATGCACATGGTAACCTGTGTCCAATACTGCGGTTTATTTTCTGCTAATGGCGTAGCATCAATACCCCTAAGAGGGATAGGATTTTCTAATGGTTCAAGAATAAAACCACAGCGCTTAGCAAATGAGAGATCCATAAGACTCAGGGCAGCACCTGAATCTACAAACGCCATGACAGGATAAGATGACAGTGAGCAAATCAAAGTTACAGACAGAATAAACTTAGGATGCAAATTACCAACGGTGACAGGACTAACAACCTTAGATATACGTTTAGAGCATGCTGAGATAACATGTGTAGAATCACCACAGTAGTAGCACAAGCCATTCCAGCGTCTATGAATTTTCCTCTCATTTCTAGTCAGGATTCTATCACATTGCATCACATCAGGTGTCTGTTCAGACAACACCATGAGGGAATTTGCGGTTTTGCGCTCCCGCAACCGCCGGTCAATTTGAATAGCCAGGGCCATGGAATCATTCAGACCTGTGGGAATGGGAAAACCCACCATAACATTCTTAATGGCCTCAGAAAGGCCATTTCTAAAATTAGCGGCCAGTGCACACTCGTTCCAATGTGTCGGCACGGACCATTTCCGAAATTTTTGGCAATACACCTCAGCCTCGTCCTGGCCCTGAGACATAGCCAGCAAGGCTTTCTCTGCCTGAATCTCAAGATTGGGTTCCTCATAAAGTAAACCGAGCGCCAGAAAAAACGCATCAATATCAGCCAATGCCGGATCTCCTGGCGCCAACGAAAAAGCCCAATCTTGAGGGTCACCCCGTAAGAATGAAATAACAATTTTTACTTGTTGAGCAGAGTCTCCAGACGAACAAGGTTTCAGGGACAAAAACAATTTACAATTATTCCTGAAATTCCTAAACTTAAATCGGTCTCCTGAAAACAGTTCAGGAATCGGAATCTTGGGTTCAAACCTAGGATTTCTGGTAACATAATCTTGTATACCCTGCACACGAGCGGCAAGCTGGTCCACACTTGTAATCAAGGTCTGGACATTCATGTCTGCAGCAAGCTTAAGCCACTCTGAGGTAAAGGGGAAAAGAAAAAAAAAAAAAAAATGAGAGAGGGAAAAAAAAACCTCAATTTTCTTTCTTATAATCCCACTTCTGCAATGCATTAAACATTTAATACTGGCCTGGCATACTGTTATGACCCCAGTGGACAGGGTCTCAGAGGAACGTGTAAGTCTGCGAGTTTCAAAAATCCAGCTCATAGGGCTGTGGTAACTGGGTTGACCAAATAGCTACTCCTAACGCCAACACTAGAAGTAGCCGGGGATCATGCCTACGGTGATCGCTAGATGACTCGCGCCAGCCGGAGAATCTAACTACCCCTAGGAGAAGAAAACAAAGACCTCTCTTGCCTCCAGAGAAAGGGACCCCAAAGCAAGATACAAGCCCCCCACAAATAATAACGGTGAGGTAAGAGGAAATGACAAACACAGAAATGAACCAGGTTCAGCAAAGAGAGGCCAGCTTACTAATAGCAGAATATAGCAAGATAACTTATCTGGTCAACAAAAGCCCTATAAAAATCCACGCTGGAGATTCAAGAACCCCCGAACCGTCTAACGGTCCGGGGGGAGAACACCAGCCCCCTAGAGCTTCCAGCAAAGGTCAGGATACAGATTGGAACAAGCTGGACAAAAATACCAAACAAAACAAAAGCAAAAAGCAAGGAAGTAGACTTAGCTTGAAATACAGGAACCAGGATCATAGGACAAGAGCACAACAGATTAGCTCTGATTACAACGATGCCAGGCATAGAACTGAAGGTCCAGGGAGCAAAAAGCAAAATCACAACAACCTTCACACTTAGCGACTTAACAACGATAACGATAGCGATCCGTGACGTTGCAGCGTCCTGGATAGCGATATCGTTGAGTTTGACACGCAGCAGCGATCTGGATCCTGCTGTGATATCGCTGGTCGTTGCTGAAAGTCCAGAACTTTATTTGGTCGTCAGATCGGCGTGTATCGTTGTGTTTGACAGCAAAAGCAACGATGCCAGCAATGTTTTACAATGGTAACCAGGGTAAATATCGGGTTACTAAGCGCAGGGCTGCGCTTAGTAACCCAATATTTACCCTGGATACCATTGTAAAAGTAAAAAAAAAAACAGTACATACTCACCCTCTGATGTATGTCACGTCCCCCGGCGTCCGCGCTGCTGCTCAGAGCTTCCCGCACTAACTAAGTGCCGGCCGTAAAGTAAAAGCAGAGCACAGCGGTGACGTCACCGCTGCGCTGTGCTTTTACTTTACGGCCGGCACTCAGTCAGTGCGGGAAGCAGACGGGGAGGGACGTGACACCGGAATGTGAGTATGTACTGTTTTGTTTTTTTTTACATTTACGATGGTAACCAGGGTAAACATCGGGTTACTAAGCGCGGCCCTGCACTTAGTAACCCGATGTTTACCCTGGTTACCCGGGGACTTCGGCATCGTTGGTCGCTGGAGAGCTGTCTGTGTGACAGCTCCCCAGCGACCACACAACGACTTACCAACGATCACGGCCAGGTCGTATCGCTGGTCGTGATCGTTGGTAAATCGTTTAGTGAGAAGGTACCTTTAGGCACATAGTAAAAAAAAAATATTTATATAGTCTTAGATAACCCCCTTAAAGTTTCACGAGGGATTGTTACAGTTTTTTTTCTGCATTTTTTTCCGTCCCTTCTCTTTTTTACAGTTAAGCACAGCTAGTCAGTTCTTTCAGTGTTTTCACAAATAGGATCAATGAGGTTTATGCCACGTTTACACGTTCAGTATTTGGTCAGTATTTTACATCAGTATTTGTAAGCCAAAATCAGGATTGGAAAAGTATAAAAGAAACACGTCACCACTTCAATTCTATTATTCATCACCCACTCCCGGTTTTGGCTTACAAATACTGATGTATACACGTGGTCAAAATTGTTGGTACCCCTCGTTTAATGACAGAAAAACCCACAATGGTCACAGAAATAACTGACAAAGCTGACAAAAGTAATAATAAATAAAAATCTATGAAAATTGACAAATGAAAGTCAGACATTTCTTTTCAGCCATGCTTCCACAGAATTTAAAAAAAAATAAAACTCGTGTAAAATACTGACCAAATACTGAACATGTGAACATGGCGTTAGCTGCAGAAATATTTACCAAAACTACAAATTTCTGCTGCAGTTTCCAGCCAGTGCCTGCATTTAAAATGCTCCATGTGAACAAGCACTTAGGCCCGCGGCTCACACATATCTTAAATACCGTACTTTTTTCTGCTTTGTTATTTTTATACAGAAAACCAGTTACACTGTGTCTTTTTTACAGTAATTTTTCCAAAACACAATACGATTGCCACATTTTACAGCAGTTTTTGGAAAGTTGTGGCAAAAATGCTTAGAGAACTTTTTGAATGAACGCAGAGTAACATTACAAGTAAAGTGGATGTGATTTTATGAAAACTCAAGCCCATGACGCTACACAGTTATACTCTGTTTCTGCAATAAAAAGGCCTTGAAAAACAAAAATGCATAAAAAAAATGAAAAATCATTCACGAAAAGCAACTAAAACGCAATAAAAAAGTTCATTGCTATTGCTTATTTTCGAGCATACACATGTGGAAAACGGAGAAAAAAATGTGGAGGAAAACACGCAGCTTTTCTGTATGTGGGAATATTACTTAGCACAGCTTTTCTAGACCCCGGAATGGCATATTTGCATGTCCCATATTCTTACCTAACTCTTTGGATTTTTTTCTATTCTGGAAAGTTTGGTGACAATGTTGACAACTAATACAGCCATTACAACAGCAAAGAGAAGGGTTGTCACCTAGATTTTCCCCATATTGCTGCATAATTAGGTCAGCTTAATTCTGTTCAGCATTGTGGAAAAGCTGGGTGACAATATTACCTGGAATCTGTCACCAGATTTTGTTACCCCATCTAAGAGCTGTGTGATGTAGGGACAGAGACCCTGATTCCAGCGATATGTCACTTACCAGTTCTCTCAATGCATATCCCTGTATAATCCCGCCCACACCACTAATTGGCAGCTTTCTGTGTACACTGTGCATAAGCTGTCAATCATTGGCAGGGGCGGGGTTATACAAGGCTCAGAAATATGGAGGACTACTTGGCAGCAGGTTTACTAGTCCTCTAGTGATAATCTCCTGCTGATAAAACAGTGATTTTATCAAACTACATCAAGCAGCACAGTAATTGACACATCGTTGGAATCAGGGTCTCTGTCCCTAAATCATACTGCTTTCATATAAAGTGGTAAAAACCGTATGAATGATTCCCTATGAATGCTTGCATATACCTAGTGGTGCCAATGCTGTCCTTTGCCAACATAATTTTCCTAAGCTTCACGTCATTCCAAACACATAACGTCCTGTTGTTTCCCTCAGGCACTTTGGATGATGCTCCCACTCTGCTAGTAAACATCAATGTTCCGGGCTTGCACATAATGATGACGCAGGTGTAACTTGGTGAAGGTCACAGCAAGTGCCCCGGGCCTAAAATTCAATGGGGTGCAACATTTCACTTCCCCTTCCTCAGCTCTCACTATCAAATGTCCCAGACCTACATTGCACTGAGCAGCTTCTAAGATTGGCGGTCAGCTCTCAGTACAATGAAGTGAGTTTCATCATCTCATTTGCTGCCTATACCTTATTTCACCTGCTGCGCTCTGCATAGGCAGCAACAGTATTAAATCACAAACATTGCAAATGTGCAGCACAGTGTTCATCTGCAGCTCCCTGCCTCTCCTTTCGCTTCTAATTCTGCAAGAGGAAAGACAAATACCTGTATAAAAAAAATTAAACATTTAATTAAAATAAATGTATATTAGACACTTTTTCTTACAGTAACAAGGGTTAGAGTAAGGGCTAGGACTAGAGTTATAGCTACCTCAAGGGTGATAATAGTTACATAAAAAATGTAATACAAAGATCAAAAGTAAAATATTAAACAAATATATTTGAATCACAAAGTCACTGAGAAGTATTCACGCCCAAAAAATGGTGGAAATTCAATGATGATTTTTTTAACTTTAAATAATTCTTTTCAGATTTGTCTAAAATTCTTACAATTTAGCTTTATTTTTTTATCCTTTCTCTTTTTTTTATAGAATAACAACTGCGATCCTGATAACCTTGAAGAATCAGATTATTATGATGTCTTTGACTGGGACCCTGCCAATCTCGCCCACAAGAAAATGGAACTTTTTCCAAAGTGGCGACTACCGGCCACAGTAGCATTCTCCCTGTCGCTGCTCTTCTTTATATACGCATTTCTCAGAGAAGTTCTGCACCCGCTTCTGATACATAAAAGAAATGAATTCTATAGGATTCCAATTCTGGTGGTTAATAAAGTTTTGCCGGATGTTGCCATCACACTTCTGACTTTGGCATATTTGCCAGGAGTATTAGCTACAATTCTCCAGCTTCACCGTGGCACAAAGTACCAGAGATTTCCACAATGGCTGAGCACATGGATGCTTAGACGGAAACAGTTTGGGCTCTTGGGTTTCTTCTCGGGCACAATGCATGCTGTCTACAGCCTGTCCTACCCTATGAGAAGGTCCTACAGATACAAACTGCTGAATTGGGCGTATGAGCAGGTATTTCCTACCATTATCCTACGAATTGGTCATCGATATGTTAGTCCCAGACTATCCCTTTATCTCTGAATTTATATAATATTACCATACAACCCCTAAAATATTCATTTTAATTTATTTTTATTGGTATAGGTTCAACAACAACGAGAAAACAGTTGGATTGAGCATGACGTGTGGAGGATGGAGATTTACGTTTCTCTGGGAATTATAGCACTGGCTATATTAGCTTTATTGGCTGTGGCATCAATCCCCTCCATTGGAAACTCTTTGTCATGGAGAGAGCATACCTTCATCCAGGTATGGACAATAGAAGATTTCATGATGCGATCATTGAATCATCTGAAGATGTAGTTTACATTGGACAAACCCTTTCCATTATAGAAAAAGCGCGGTTCATTATCCTAACAGCAGTGCTGACAAAATGAGTGACCATCAATGTAGCAGATGTAGGCTAGAAGTCCTGCAAAGCCTTCTTGTCGTGTCTGACCCTGTCATCATGTACTGTCCCATCTACTACTATGTCCTGTCCATTCTCTCTCCATGAAGAAATTTTTTTGCCTTAAAGTTCTATCTTTTCCTCTTCCATGTACTGTATCTTCTCCTTCCTGCATCTTGTCTCTGCTCCCTCAGTTTTTTTGTCTGTCTTTCTTCCCCATACTATGAAACTTTCCTATCTATCATTGTCCCTTCTTTCTCCTGTCTTTCACCTTGGATATACAGAATTTGCTCCCAATCTGCACATTCCCTACTTCTCCCCTGTCCCACCTGTACTCCCTCCCTGCTCTAGCATTGTGTTCCTTCTCTGTTCTTTCCTTGGCATTGTTCTTTTCTCTGTTTTTTTCTGTCTCTGCTTTTCATATGTCATCTGTTCTACCCTTCTCTTCTTATCATGTCCTGTCTCCTCTGTGTCATTATCCCTTCTCTTATTCCCCCATTTTTATTCCCTTTTCCCCAAAGGCCGTTCTCTTCTTCCTCTATGTCAGTTCTCTTCTGCCTCCATGTCTGGTCGCTTCACCTTCTATGTCTGGTCTCTACTCCTTCCAAGTCTGTTCTCTTCTCCCTCCATGACTGGTCTTTTCTCCCTCCATGTCTGGTTTTTCTCGAGCCATGTCTGGTCTCTTTTCCCTCCATGTCTGGTCTCTTCTCTCTCCATGTCTGGTCTCTTCTCCCTCCATGTCTGGTCTCTTCTCCCTCCATGTCTGGTCTTTTCTCCCTCCATGTCTGGTCTTTTCTCCCTCCATGTCTGGTCTCTTCTTCCTCCATGTCTGGTCTCTTCTCCCTCCATGTCTGGTCTTTTCTCCCTCCATGTCTGGTCTCTTCTCCCTCCATGTTTGGTATTTTCTCCCTCCATGTCTGGTCTTTTCTCCCTCCATGTCTGGTCTCTTCTCCCTCCATGTCTGGTCTTTTCTCCCTCCATGTCTGGTCTCTTCTCCCTCCATGTCTGGTGTTTTCTCCCTCCATGTCTGGTCTCTTCTTCCTCCATGTCTGGTCTTTTCTTCCTCCTTGCCTGGTCTCTTCTCTCTCCATGTCTGGTCTCTTCTCCCTCCATGTCTGGTCTCTTCTTCCTCCATGTCTGGTCTTTTCTCCCTCCATGTCTGGTTTTTCTCGAGCATGTCTGGTCTCTTTTCGCTCCATGTTTGGTCTCTTCTCACTCCATGTCTGGTCTCTTCTCCCTCTATGTCTGGTCTCTTCTCCCTCCATGTCTGGTCTTTTCTCCCTCCATGTCTGGTCTCTTCTTCCTCCATGTCTGGTCTCTTCTTCCTCCATGTCTGGTCTTTTCTTCCTCCATGCCTGGTCTCTTCTCCCTCCATGTCTGGTCTTTTCTCCCTCCATGTCTGGTCTCTTTTCCCTCCATGTCTGGTCTCTTCTCCCTCCATGTCTGGTCTTTTCTCCCTCCATGTCTGGTCTCTTCTTCCTCCATGCCTGGTCTTTTCTCCCTCCATGCCTGGTCTCTTCTCCCTCCATGTCTGGTCTCTTTTCCCTCCATGTCTGGTCTCTTCTTCCTCTATGCCTGATATCTTCTCCTTCTATGTCTGATCTCTTCTCACTCTGATCTCTTCTAACTCTATGTCCTGTCTCTTTTCCTTCCAAGTCTCGTCTTTTCTTCTAACTCTATTTACAGTCTCTCCTCCTTTCATGGCCAATCTCTTTTACCCCCATGGCCCATGTATTTTCCCTCTAAGTTGTGTCTCTTCTTACTCCATGTTCCTTTTCTTCTACTCTCATGTCACGTCTCTTCACTCTCAATGTCATCTCTTTACCCTCCATCTTCTTTTCTTTTTATGTCCTACTTTTTCTCTCTTTCTAAACTGTCTCTTCTCTGTCCTTGTCCCCTCCATGTCGAATCTCCTTTTCTACTATGCTGTCTCCTTTCTGCCCATGTAATTTCTCTTCTCCCCAGTCTTGACTCATCTGTCTCTTTTTCTGTCTCTTTCTGCTCCATGCTGTCCATACAACCTCCTTGTCCCTTCTATCTGCTCCTTACTTGCCTTTACCTCTACTCCCTTCCTGCCCGATCCTCATTGTGTTCTTTCTCCGACATTGATGACTCTCATTCATGACTCCTTTCTGTCTCTTTTTTTAGTCTCTATTTCCCTTTCTCTCCATCACATTTATCTAATAAAACATTTGTAACTGAACCTGTAAGCAAAGGCTTTAGCAAAGTTATAAAATAAATTCCCCGCAGTGGACTGTACGGCGGTAGACACTCAGCCCCAGAATGGTAATGTCAGCTGTCTAGGGAGACCGTGTCACTGAATTGTATCTACACATACAAAGCCAGACAGTTTTATACAGGCCGAGCCAAAAAGTTGTAAAGCTGTTGAAAATCCCATGTGACGGCGGCTGGATCTGTCTCACTAATCCAGTGACTCAGTAATGAAACTCTGCAATAAAAAATGCTCCTAAACAGCAAGAAAAAAATATCTCTACGTGATATCATGTAACATAATAATAATTTACAAATGAAGAAGAAACTATAAATTGTGAGATGACATGCCATTTATAAGCTTAAAGAGTAAGTTCTTCTATAAGAACAGCTTCTTAAAGGAGTTTTCATTTATCTTATAGTAAAAACCTCAGTCCATTTATCTCTATATTTATCTTTATATTTACTGTTTTTCTATATATTTAGGCCTCCTTCACATGTCCGTGTTTGCAGCACGTGTGGCATCTGTTTTTTTTTTATGATACCACATGTACCCATTAGACCTATGCACATATCTGATTTTTTCCTGCAGCAAGGATGACAAGGGACAATACAAATCCAAAAATACGTTAAACCGCACCCTATATCCCTATGGCTCTCATAAACCTATAGGCGCAAGTCCTTGCCAGGGGGTCAACCCAGCCTCAAAGTCCAATCCATCATATAAAAAAGAGGACAGCGCCACAACGGTCAGTGATGAAAAAACTTACAGATTTAATCTGCCAACTGCGGCGACGTTTCGGTACAATGACCTTTGGTGTGCTTGATAAAGGTCATTGTACCGAAATGTCGCCGCAGTTGGCAGGGACAATACAAGTCTATGGGTTCATGAAAAACGGATGGGTCTGTCATGGCGTCCATGTGCTGTACATATTTAACATTGCAATGTATAGGAGAAACTGTGTAATTTCTTTCTTCCTTTACACATACTGGAAAACAATGATGACAAACTGATAGTAAACATGGACATACTGATGACACCCTGATGACACACGGATGACACACTAACACACTGATGACACCCTGATGACACACGGATGACACACAGACACATGGATGACACCCTGGTGACACACTGACACACGGATGACACCCTGATGACACACGGATGACACCCTGATGACACACGGATGACACCCTGATGACACACGGATGACACCCTGATGACACACGGATGACACACGGATGACACACGGATGACATACGGATGACACAATGACACACGGATGAGATACTGATACACGGATGACACCCTGATGACACATGGATGACACACTGATGACACACTGACACTCGGATGACACACAGATGACACACTGATGACACACAGATAACACACTGATGACACATTGATACACGGATGACACACTGACACCCTGATGACACACGGATGACATACGGACACACGGGTGACACCCTGATGACACACGGATAACACAATGATTTTACACTGACACACTGATGACACACGGATGACACAAGGATGACACACTGACACACGGACGACACAATGACACACGGATAACACACTGAGGCCACACTGACACATGGATGACACACTGACACACGGATGACACCCTGATGACACACTGAAATACTGATGACACACTGACACACGGATAACACACTGACACACGCATAACACACTGATGACACATGGACACCCGGATGACACCCTGATGACACACTGATGACACTCTAATACACTGATGACACTCTAATACACGGATGACACTCTGATACACGGATGACACTCTGATACACGGATGACACTCTGATACACTGATGACACACTGACACATGGATGACACACTGACACACGGATAACACACTGATTTTACACTGACACACTGATAACACACGGATGACACACTGACACCTTGATGACACACTGACACATGGATGACACACGGATAACACACTGACACACGGATAACACACTGATGACACGCTGACACACGGATGACACCCTGACACATGGATGACACACGGATAACACACTGATGACACACGAATGACACTCTGATACACGGATGACACACTGATGACACACTGACACACGGATGACACACGGATGACACACTGACACAAGGATGACACACGAATGACACAATGACACACGGATGACACCCTAATGACACACTGATGACACACTGACACACGGATAACACACTGACACACGGATAACACACTGATGGCACACTGACACATGGATGACACATGGATGACACACGGATGACACCCTGATGACACACAGACACACGGATAACACACTGACACACGGATAACACACTGATGACACACTGACACACGGATGACACTTGGATGACACACTGACACATGGATGACACACGGATGACACACGGATGACACACTGACACATGGATAACACACTAATGACACACTGGCACACGGATGACACACTGACGGCACACTGACACATGGATGACACACGGATGACACACTGACACACGGATAACACACTGATGACACACTGACACATGGATGACGAACTGACACACGGATGACACACTGATAACACACGGATGACACACTGACACCTTGATGACACACTGACACACGGATGACACACGGATAACACACTGACACACGGATAACACACTGATGACACGCTGACACACGGATGACACCCTGATGACACACTGACACATGGATGACACACGGATAACACACTGATGACACACTGACACACGGATAACACACTGATGACACACTGACACACGGATGACACATGGATGACACACTAATGGCACACTGACACACGGATGACACACGGATGACACACGGATGACACACGGATGACACACTGATGACACACTGACACATGGATAACACACTAATGACACACTGACACATGGATGACACACGGATGGAAAACACTGATGGCACCAGTACCGTTTTTTCACGTATGTGTTTAAACATGAACGTGTGACGGAGGCCTTAGTAATATATTTAAGTTCAATGGTTTTACTTCTTGGTGATATATGAGTCTCACATCTCACTGTTTGGCAGTATTAGGGTGTGGTAGAAGTGAAGCCATATAGACGGATTCTTTTTGTTTTATATAATGATTAAATACTATCCATTGAAGTTCTGTGATCAGACATTTCCAAATAGAGACTTTCAGACTTCAGATCCTTGTAAATTCCAGTTATTAACTTCAAAGTTGGAGGCAACATTATTGTCACACTTCACTGCCTCCGGTCTAATCCGAGACTCTGCACATTCTGTAAAAAGTGAATAAATGAGAAAAGCAATTATTCTGATATAAAGTGAAGACATAGTAAACTTTATTGGCTTTTTTGTTTGGTGCTCCAGCTAGCCAGAAGCACTCATGCCACCTACAATTATAGAGACACATATTATTTAAGATTTATTATATTTCATTGCAGCAAAACATGACATATATAAATGCAAATTATATTTACCGTATTTATTTATTTGACCCTCTTATATACAGTAGCGCCATTAATTCCACAGCACTTTACAGTTATCATCGGCAACGTCACTATTTGTGGGCTAATAATCAAGATTCCTTATCAGTATGTCTTTGGCAGGAAACCAGAGAACCCAGAGGAAAACCGCGCAAACATGGAGAGAACAGTGCTAACCACTGAGCCACCGTGCTGCCCTATATTATATATTATTATTACTGCCATAAAACATGTAAACTATCATACTGTACCGAACTCTGCCAATTACACCACCATGCCATGCATGATTATATCGCCATACAATGCACAATTATACCACGATATAGTGTGCAATTAAACCTCCATAGTGGCCTGAATAATACACCCATATAATGATAATGAATATTAGCCTTATTCAGAGCTTTAATCAACACAGACAGTGCAAGGCATCGCTTCCAAGAGGCTGACATCCATGTCTACCTATAATACCACCCTTCAGGGCTCAAATAATACTGCCATAGAACACTTCATACAGTGCAATATTTGCATTGGTGGGAAAACCATCCAATTATAAGAACAATCTAAGTTAGAACTGTGGTCATTGCGACTAAGACGCTGCATATTTACATACTGTGGGCCTCATATCAAAACTGTCTTTGTTGCCCATAGCAACCAATCACAGGGCAGTTTTCAATGTAGCAGAGCCATTTTAGAAATAAAAGCTGAGCTCTGATTGGTTGCCATGAGCAACAAAGAGAGATTCGGCTTTTGGTACTTGAGGCCTGATGTTTACATGTTATATCCATACACCTACGCATTTATATGAACCCATGTTCTTCTATTAATGTAAATTTATACTAAATCTTATCTATATTGTTTTTTTCCTTCACAGAGTAAGCTAGGCCATATTGCCTTATTCCTCTCCACAGTACACACACTGGTGTTTGCCTGGAATAAATGGGTGGATACGAAGCAGTATATTTGGTACACTCCCCCCACCTTCATGCTGGTGGTCTTCCTTCCCTCTTTTGTTCTTATCTGTAAAACCGTATTAATATTACCGTGCTTCAATAAAAGAATCCAGAAGATCCGGTGTGGATGGGAGTCCAGCAAAGGAATGGCCGGAAAATGTGTCCTTAGCCACTTGTAGTATTTATTATTTCCAATAAAATATTTGTACAATGGCGTCTCATTGTCATGTTGTATTATTAGTCCGCCATATTGCACATGCACAGAAAACCCAATTTGCCGCAGAATGAGGGATTTGTGAATGCAGTGGCAGGTCACACTATAAGGCCGAGGACCGGGTATCTTCAACGTCATGGTCATGAATGGGAACAAAGAAATGCAAGTGGTCCTTGCATTGCGACCCACATTGATCCAGATTAACTTATTTAGGTGGGGGTTAACCTTTTAGATTTCTTGACTACGGACAGCCAAATTTTTATTATGAGACGTGGTCCTAAATACGCCGCATCTTACTGAGTCTGTCACAGACGAGTCTTAAAAATAATTTTGGAAATTTACTAAGATAATTCGTTAATACATCCGTCTTACAAGCATTTTATCAGCAAAAAGTTACTGTCCTAAACAAGCACAGGCCTTTGGTGCACCCTTGGTGTGGCCGAACATTTCAGTGCCTACTTGTGTTCCATCTATCACTGCCCTAAAGCTTTACCTGAGGCAGAGGAGGACAGACGAAGATGGGAAACAAGGTGAGAAGGTGCGCTGAGATTTTTGGCCACTTTTAGAATGCACCGAGTGCCAGTGGTTGGTTTGAACATTCATCTTGTGCTGATACTAGATAAAAAAAAATGCAAAAGGCAATAGAGTCTTATGCAAGTAGTTTAGTGGGGAAAATAGGGGGTTTAAAGGGAACCTGTCACCTGAATTTGGCGGGACCGGTTTTTGGTCCTATGGGCGGTGTTTTCGGGTGTTTGATTCACCCTTTGCTTTCCCGATGGCTGCATGGTGGCCGCAATATTGGCTTTAAGTTCATTTTCTGTATGCTTTGCCCAACTGCGGGCAAAGCCGAAAAGCATTAGTGCGCATGCGCCGGGCACTATGTTCTGGAACACAGCGAAATACTTCCGGAACATAATGCGCCGGCGCATGCGCGCTAATGATTTTCGGCTTTGCCCGCAGTTGGGCAAAGCATACTGCGCGTGTACTACGGAGGACAGAGAATGAGCTTCAAGCCAATATTGCGGCCACCATGCAGCCAGCGGGAAAGCAAAGGGTGACTCAAACATCCGAAAACACCGCCCATCGGACCGAAAACCGGTCCCGCCAAATTCAGGTGAAAGGTTCCCTTTAAGCCCACCAGGAAAGGTTGTGTACGACACAACCACCAATGAGGCAAAAATGTCAACTGCTGTAATGTCCAAGTGTGTTTTCAGAAAGATACTCATTTTCATTTGTGGTTGTCCTGAAGAAGGAGTCAGATGGACTCTGAATTGCATTGACAGCAAACCACTTTTTTCCAGAGAGCTATTGGATAGTGTTTAAATAGACCTTAGTGACAACAGTAGTTGGTCCTTTGCAGCCCATTTTTGTGTTCCGGGGGCCCACTGGACAATCCTCTTATACCGATGTGCCAGTCTGACCCCTATCAAGCAACAGTAAAAGCATGGAACTAGACCACACCTAATTTCTAACCTTAAGGGGTATATCCGGGACTTTATGAAAATCAAAAAATATGCCCTAAGTACCAGCAGGTGGGTAGTTGCCACTGACCTGCCGGCTGTGCTGTGACTGCTTTGCGCTGGGAAGAATGGCGCCGTGCACAACAGGTAGCAACTACCTGTCTGTTAGGGCTGAGGCATGTTTTTTGTTTTTCGTAAAGTCCAGCATTTACCCCCTATGTTACCACAATCATTTTTTTTGAGTTTTTGACACTGCATTTTTGCTGTGTCAAGAGTGCAGCAACGCACACTTCCAGCAATTTTTGCAATTTTGACCGCTGTCACTTTATGAGGTTATAACTCAGGAACGCTTCAACAGATCCCAGATTCTTAGATTGATTTTTCATGGCATATTGTGCTTAATGTTAGTGGTAAAATTTCTTTGATATCACTTGCGTTTATTTATGGGGGAAAAAAAAACTGAAATTTGGCAAAAATTTTGAAAAGTTTGCTATTTTCAAACCTTTAATTTTTGTGCCCTTAAATCAGAGAGTCATATCGCACAAATTAATTAATAAATAACATTTCCCACATGTCTACTTTACATCAGCACAATTTTGGAAACATAATTTTATTTTTTGTTAGGATGTTATAAGGGTTAAAAGTTGACTAGCAATTTCTCATTTTTCCAACAAAATTCACAAAATCTTTTTTTTGGGGACCACTTCATATTTGAAGTGAGTTTGGGGGGTCAATATGACAGAAAATACCCAAAAGTGACACCATTCTAAAAATTGCACCCCTCAAGGTGCGCAAAACCGCATTAAAGAAGTTTATTATCCCTTCAGGTGCTTCCTGAGAACTAAAGCAATGTGGAAGGAAAAAGTGATCATTTTACTGTGCCCACTGTTTGGGCACATGGCAGAGCTCAGAAGGGAGGGAGAACTGTTTGACTTTTTGAACTTAAAATTGGCTGGAATCAATGGCAGGCGCCATGTCGCGTTTGGAGACCCCCTGATGTACCTAAACAGTGAAAACCCCCCCAATTCTAACTCCAACCCAAACACAGCCCTAACCCCAACCCTAACGCCAACACCACAACCCTAACCCCAACTCATTCCTAACCAAAACCTTAGCCCCAACCCTAACCTTAGCCCCAACCCTAACCCTAGCTCAACCTTAACCAAGGAACTAACCCTAGCCCCAACCCAAACCCTAACCCTAGCCTCAACCCTAGCCCTAGCTATAACCCCAACTATAACCCTAACCCTAGCTCTAACCCTAGCCTGAACCCTAACCATAGCCCAACCCTAACCCTCGCTATAACCAACTATAACCCCAACCCTAACCCTAGCCCCAACCCTAACCATAGCCCGACACTAACCCTAGCTATAACCCCAACCTAACCCTAGCCTCAACCCTAACCCTAGATATAACCCCAACTATAACCCTAACCCTAGCTCTAACCCCAACCCTAACAATAGCCCCAACCCTAACTCCCCCTTGAAAAAGGTGGAACAGCACCAAAACGTGCGTTGGGGAGTGAGATCCGGGACGCCTGCTACACACTACATGGGTAATTATTAGTTGTTACTATGCCTGTTACTGTGGTTCATGTTGCCTCCATCATTTGATTGCTAGTCTGGCTTTGCTAGGCTCAGTCTTCTGTCTTTCTCTGGTATGGTTACTATTCAGCTGAATTTGCAGCAGGCAGTGGTCACTTGTGAGCTGTACTTCCATATAGTTTCAAGCTTCTCTACCTCATGAGTCAGCCCTATATATATGGATGTAACACTGACTACTTTTCCACAGTAGGCATTTTTTACTTTATCTAACTATACTCATGTAGTGCAACAGGTGATACTGGTACTCACTAGTTTTTTGGAGTTTTTGTCACGTATCTTACAGTGTTAACTTTTCCTGATTGCTCTGCTTTTTATACGCATGTGTATTTATTACACTGTTTTTATCTGTATGTATCCATATTTTGATATCTAATAAAGTTATTGACTATTTGTTTATTTATTAGCATTAGACTCTTTTTTTCTCCTGTATTCTTCTAATGGAAAATGGAAATAAATACATTAAAATAAAAAAATAATTGTATTTTTCTCTAACTAAGGGAGTGATAAAGGGGGTTGGTTTACTATTTATTTTTATTTTGATCACTGTGATAGGGTCACCGGAGGTATCGGGGGACCCCATTTCTCTTTCCTCTGATGTGCTAGATCACATCAGAGGAGAGAGAAATTAAATTGGAAATCAGACTTTTTTTTTATTTGCGGTCGCCGTTATCCCAGGAATAATGGTGATCGCAAAACCCTGGGGTCGGTAAAAACCAATGCGAATCATGTTCTCCACGGTCTCAGCTACCCCCAGTAGCTGAAACTCCAGATAATTTCTGACACTGGGGGGCGCTGCACATTGGCGGTCGTTAAAGGGAACCTGTCACCACGTTTTTGGCAGATGGGATAAAAATAGCGTTAAATAGGGGCAGAGGTGGGCGTTACATTAGTGTGTGTGTTATGCGTTTATTACCCACCTAAGTTGCCGAAATAACTTTGCAAAGTCTCCGTTTTCGCCTGTCAATCAGGCTGGTCAGGTCACATGGGCGTGGTGTCTTCACCCAGATTTGGCGTAGTTTTCCGTTGGTGGCGTAGTGGTGTGCGCATGCCCAAAGTCCGGAATCCTCTTCCAGGGGATTTAAAATAGCGCGGTGTTCGTTATTGCATTGGTGATCGGTGGGCGCGGCCATCTTCCTTTGGCCGCGCGTGCGCAGAAGCGGCGCTCTGCTGGCCGCGGCTTCAGGAAAATGGCCGCGGGATGCCGCGCGTGCGCAGATGGAGATCGCGGCGGCCATTTTCCTGAAGCCGCGGCCAGCAGAGCGCCGCTTCTGCGCACGCGCGGCCAAAGGAAGATGGCCGCGCCCACCGATCACCAATGCAATAACGAACACCGCGCTATTTTAAATCCCCTGGAAGAGGATTCCGGACTTTGGGCATGCGCACACCACTACGCCACCAACGGAAAACTACGCCAAATCTGGGGGAAGACAACGCCCATGCGACCTGACCAGCCTGATTGACAGGCGAAAACGGAGACTTTGCAAAGTTATTTCGGCAACTTAGGTGGGTAATAAACGCATAACACACACACTAATGTAACGCCCACCTCTGCCCCTATTTAACGCTATTTTTATCCCATCTTCCAAAAACGTGGTGACAGGTTCCCTTTAAGGGGTTAAAGCATGACATACCTACAAGAAACAAAAAACAAAACGCATGCTAAAAAAAAAAAACGCTGTCATTAACTGCAAATAACCTAATTTAAATAATATGTGCAGAAATGATGCAGAAGTTCTGCAGCATCAAAAACTCACAAAAGCTAATTGTGGGAACGTAGCCTAATAGGTTTGTACCAACTTTTGAGAAGACTGGAGGATCTGATCACTGGGGGGTCGACTGCTTGGAACTCCACCGATCCCAAGAAAGGGACTCTAAAAAGTCCGCTCTGAATGAAGCTATGGGTGGGCAAGTGCAACTCAATTCCATTCATTCTCTCTCGGACCACAGGTGCAGACCCTCTAAGGGTATGTTTCCACGGTCAGTAAACGCTGCGTGTTTGACGCAGCGTCCCCGCAAGGCATATCACAGGGCCCTATGGGAGAGAGCGATGATCCCGGATGTGAAGAGTTAACACATCCGGCATGATCGCGTCTCAGAAAGGGGGCGGGGCTTAGCGCCGAACGGCTTCGCCGCTCCGGCAATACCGCCGGCCATCCTGACCGTGGAAACATACCCTAACAGTCAAGCAGCATCTCTGCCTTTGTTCTTGCTCCTTGGAAGTGCATGAATTGTGTACACAGGATTTGTAGGATCTTTCTCACCATGGTGAATATGGTGTTTGATTACTATCTATAATAACTTCCATGGAAAATGTTTAAAATGAAAATTGATTTTTGATAAATGGAATATTGAAAAAATCCAATGTATTTTAGGAATCATAATGATTGGAGGAGCTGAGAAAATCGCACAGAGGCACAGATAGTGAACCATAATTGCCAACATTTCAAAGCTGTCTTCTGGCAGATTGTGGTGTGCAAAACCAGCTGCTGAGATTTGTGTGCTTGCTTAACGGTATCATAGAGTAAAATTAAGATCCATGAGACACCTCCAGAGAGGGGACATATCACCCTCACATTGAAATTATGAGATATATTATAGCTGCGGAAGAGAGAAACTAATTAGAACTAGGGAAGAGAGCAGAAACACTTCAACCTCCATTGAAGTAGGGACTAGTGATGAGCGAATATACTCGTTGCTCGGGTTTTCCCGACCACGCTCGGATGGTCTCCGAGTATTTGTGACTGCTCGGAGATTTCGTTTTCGTTGCCATAGCTGAATGATATACAGCTGCTACACAGCTTCAATACATGTGGGGATTCCCTAGCAACCAGGCAACAACCACATGTACTCAGGCTGGCTAATACCTGTAAATCATGCAGCTGTGTAAAAAAAAAACTAAATCTCCGAGCAATCACAAATACTCGGAGACCACCCAAGCGTGCTCGGAATAATCTGAGCAACGAGTATACTTGCTCATCACTAGTAGGGACCTCCTGCAGTGACTAGGTAATTACAGCAGGATCGGCACTGACAGCCGGACACTAGGACTGGCATCTGTTTACGCAGAGACGGGGAAGTACGCTTACCAGGGATAGAGCTTCCTCTGATCAAAGCACCATTCTGAGACGTTTTGGAGTCAGTGATGAATATTGAGGTTTGCGTTGATCTGATTTTTATGGGATATATATTTTTGGCTTCGTAGCAAAGGGATGAACATAATGTGCAGCGCCCCAGAGTCCTGGTCGTTGCAGTAATGTCGCTCTGCCGCTAGGGGAGTGATGTTACGTCTGATGGCACTGAAGGAGTTCATCTGACCACGTATCACAGACACCAATACACTTCACATACAACCAACTGAGATAGTGAAGTCACAAACACGATCCAAATTCTATAAAAAATAATTCTTTATTTATACAAACAGGAATATTCTGTATATATCAATACACATATCAAATAATTACAAATATCCGTAAATATAGTATATAGCAGTAGAACCCACTACTGTACATGGACTAATATAGAACGGGGTAACAGAACCAAAAATAGAAAGTGACCTATCCCCATGCCATAATGACATCCAGAATGCATATATTATCAGCAATAGTCCATAATTCATATATTTATATAGCCTTTTCTAAAAAAATTGAACTAATAGAGCATGTCAATATACTATCCTAATATGTTTGTTAAACCCAAAATAGGGGTAAGTTTACAGCTAGTTTAGCATGATAGCCGGTCCCTATCATATAAGATAGATCTATACTAATGACATGAATCTATTGTATGCAGTCTCAACACTAAAAATAGAGGAGGATATAGATAGATAGTGTCCAATAACAAATCTCTCAATGAGAAGCAAATCCTATATCCACTGAGATACAAAACTATTAGAGGACATATTGTGATGAAGTAGATCTATTACCTGCGGTCATGTTGACAAGGGGTATGGACACACTGGCACCTCGACGCGCGTTTCGCTGGCTCCGCAGCTTCGTCAGGAGGTAGCTGACAGTGTATATGGCATCTATATATATGGTGCTAATGATTAACTAACTGTCTGCAGCTGTAGCGGCGCGTACCCGGCATGTTGTCGCTCCGTGATGAACGCGGCGCTCAGGGACCACGTCTTCCGGTCACATGATACGGTCAGCTGACCGGACCTGTCACCAAGACTACGCGATGCCTGTATTGAGCACAGCGCACATACCGAGCCACAGCGCATGCCCGGGACGCGCACTAATCTGCACATATAACAGGATTATCCTCCGGTAAAGGATAGCCGCTACTTGCAGCATAACACCTGAATATAGCTCAAAATGAAGTAGAGAACTAATACTGGGAACCATAATGCCTCACGTTAAGTATCCACATCCTTATTAAATATATACTGTAAACAATTTATACAAGTGCATAGATATGTGCTATGTGCAAAAAATGCATATATAAAAGTTATCTAATTATACATACAAATAAAGCAAAATACCGTGTATAATATCCATTAAAAACAATTAATATAAGTGCATAAACATGGGCAATAAATATAAAGTGCATATATATAAAAATTATTAACTTATTATACACATAACAATACCAAAAAACAGTGTATAGTAAGCTTCAATATATGGACCAGGACCACTGATCCAATTATAGAAATAACATAATACAATAAAAATTGTCTTAAAGTGCAACCATGCATGTGTAAATATAAACAATTATTGAACCTAAAAAGGACGGGAACAGAGCAATATGATCACCAATTAACATATAAAATACAATAATATATACAAATCGATCCAAATCCGATATAAGTATTAATGCTACATATGCATAAATAGAAATGATTAATAAAACAAAAATCAAAAGACACAACATAAAAGCAGACAAACAACATATACGGTAAATCTAAAATTCGAAATTCGAAATGGATAGTGTGACCCTTGATACCCTAGTGCCTAGGGGTCTTAATGAAATGGCTAGCTTCAAACCCTTTATTTAAACTATGGCGTGAATTTTAGATTTATATGTTGTTTGTCTGCTTTTATGTTGTGTCTTTTGATTTTTGTTTTATTAATCATTTCTATTTATGCATATGTAGCACTGCAGGCACCTATTCTTTGGTCGGTATGCCGTGATGCAAGAATTAATGAATAATGGCCCAATGTACGATCAACATAGTGGACTTCAATACTCTGATCATCTACATTAATACTTATATCGGATTTGGATCGATTTGTATATATTATTGTATTTTATATGTTAATTGGTGATCATATTGCTCTGTTCCCGTCCTTTTTAGGTTCAATAATTGTTTATATTTACACATGCACGGTTGCACTTTAAGACAATTTTTATTGTATTATGTTATTTCTATAATTGGATCAGTGGTCCTGGTCCATATATTGAAGCTTACTATACACTGTTTTTTGGTATTGTTATGTGTATAATAAGTTAATAATTTTTATATATATGCACTTTATATTTATTGCACATGTTTATGCACTTATATTAATTGTTTTTAATGGATATTATACACGGTATTTTGCTTTATTTGTATGTATAATTAGATAACTTTTATATATGCATTTTTTGCACATAGCACATATCTATGCACTTGTATAAATTGTTTACAGTATATATTTAATAAGGATGTGGATACTTAACGTGAGGCATTATGGTTCCCAGTATTAGTTCTCTACTTCATTTTGGGCTATATTCAGGTGTTATGCTGCAAGTAGCGGCTATCCTTTACCGGAGGATAATCCTGTTATATGTGCAGATTAGTGCGCGTCCCGGGCATGCGCTGTGGCTCGGTATGTGCGCTGTGCTCAATACAGGCATCGCGTAGTCTTCGTGACAGGTCCGGTCAGCTGACCGTACCATGTGACCGGAAGACGTGGTCCCTGAGCGCCGCGTTCATCACGGAGCGACAACATGCCGGGTACGCGCCGCTACAGCTGCAGACAGTTAGTTAATCATTAGCACCATATATATAGATGCCATATACACTGTCAGCTACCTCCTGACGAAGCTGCGGAGCCAGCGAAACGCGCGTCGAGGTGCCAGTGTGTCCATACCCCTTGTCAACATGACCGCAGGTAATAGATCTACTTCATCACAATATGTCCTCTAATAGTTTTGTATCTCAGTGGATATAGGATTTGCTTCTCATTGAGAGATTTGTTATTAGACACTATCTATCTATATCCTCCTCTATTTTTAGTGTTGAGACTGCATACAATAGATTCATGTCATTAGTATAGATCTATCTTATATGATAGGGACCGGCTATCATGCTAAACTAGCTGTAAACTTACCCCTATTTTGGGTTTAACAAACATATTAGGATAGTATATTGACATGCTCTATTAGTTCAATTTTTTTAGAAAAGGCTATATAAATATATGAATTATGGACTATTGCTGATAATATATGCATTCTGGATGTCATTATGGCATGGGGATAGGTCACTTTCTATTTTTGGTTCTGTTACCCCGTTCTATATTAGTCCATGTACAGTAGGGGGTTCTACTGCTATATACTATATTTACGGATATTTGTAATTATTTGATATGTGTATTGATATATACAGAATATTCCTGTTTGTATAAATAAAGAATTATTTTTTATAGAATTTGGATCGTGTTTGTGACTTCACTATCTCAGTTGGTTGTATGTTATCTCATGTGAAGAGGATCATTGTTAGTTGTTATAGAGGAACTATTTTGGTGGTCTACCAATACATTTCACAGTCTGGCCTCCAGGGGGAGCTAAGAGTACTATTCACTAGGCCACTCCTCACAGTCTGGTAAAACTGGGGGTTAGGTAGGAAGTTAGATCAGAAAGCTGACTGGGTTGGAACCAGGCAACACCTTGTGGCAGAGGGTGTTGTAGGGGAAGATTCAGAGGGGTCCCTGTCAGGGGTGGGATCCTGACAGAGGCCTGGCAACCAGAGAGAACGCTACGGGACCGCGCCTGCACTTCATAGCGGCGGTTCCCTAAGAAAGGATAAGAAGCGAGATTTATTGTGCTGAGTGAGAAACGAGATCAACGCAACAAGGAGAAACACCAGTAGGAGTCGTGCTGTAAGACGAGGCAACATCCTACTGAGGCACATAACCGGTGGCCGGAACGCCGAGGAAGTACTAGGTTCCAAGCCAGACTTCAAACCTGCGGCAGGACAGTCAGTTAGAGGCGGGCTGTCTCACGAAGATCACCTAGGAAGACACAGGGAGGTAACAACAGGAGTGGGGCGACGCTAGGGTCTCGGAAGAACCTCCGAGCCTCCCCGTCATACGGGTGCATCCTTACCATAGATCTGGGGGGACGAGGAAGAACATCAGAATCGAGTTGTGAGGGAACACGAGAAACAGACACAACGGTTGTGGGGACTATCCCGTAAGCACAGCAGAGGAGGACCACAACACACAAGTGCTAGAAGGTAGGCACAGATTTCCACCTGCAAAGGGAACTCTGGAGGTGCCATTGGACCGGCCGGACTTGCGCAGCCCGGTTAGCCGTATTCCGGACTGAGGATCCAGAAGCCTTCAGTAAAGAGGTAAAGAGACTGCAACCTGGTGTCCTCATTATTCACCGCAACCTGCACCACACCACAGCATCATCACCATTTAGCACCACCTTTCACTGGACGCCCCTCAGCAGGGTCACGGACCGGGTCTAGCCACCGTGACAACCCCAGAGCAGAGGCCCGGTACCGGGTACCCCTCGGCCCTGCGGCAGTCGGGGCGCTCCAAATGCATTAATTCACATCACCGTAAGACCGGTAGAACCCCTTCCATCTCAATATTGGTCCAATAGATGGTGCTATTCATGCCATGTTTCATTTCTATAGAAAGGTAAAATCGCAATAAGAATAAGAAACAGGACAACAATATCTACCCCTGGGACCTCCAGGGGTGAAGATATCCTGTAAGTTGGGGATCTCATAAAAATCTAACAGACCTAGCACATCCCACAACCAGCCCCCAGATGAGCTCACCAAGGGGAGGTATGTGGACATAACCTTGATCTAATAAAGAGCAGAATTTGGATTTGGTCATTTGTCAGTCCTCGAAGGTGCAGCTTGCTATGGGTCCTGTCCATTATCCTACAGAGTACCTCCTTTCGCTAAGCTTTGAGCTATTTTCATGACATCAGGTTTAGTACTTTTTCTTTTGTTATCCCCTTTATTTCATGTGATTGTATATACTGTATTGTTTTGATCCCATGTTGTATCATCTTTGCATAGTCTTTATAAACACTACCTACCTTTCTGGATGAAATATATAAACTTAATAGCTTGGTCCTTCTTGCTCTGTAAACTTTACCCCAGAAGCCATACGCTACATGTAAGGGGTGTCCAATCGACCTGTATAAACAATTGGAGGTGGCAGCTAGTAGTTGTTGTTATTGTGGCCATAACGAGGTATATATATATATATATATATATATATATATATATATATATATATATTATACATATTTCATGCATTGGAATCGGAGGTGTATAGTCCATACACTTACTGCGAGTTCCCAATAACTGGCCTAGTAGTGGAAGCAGCCGTGGCTTTGTCATTCATCAGTCAATTACATAATTATCCTGACAAGTGGAGGCAGCAGAGTTAGGTCCCCTGACAAACTGGTGACAGCAGTGGGATCTATGTGATCTCTCCATCGTCATCTGTGACAAACTAGTGACAGCAGTGGGAACTATGTGATCTCCCCATCGTCATTTGTGATAAACTGGTGACAGCAGTGGGATCTATGTGATCTCCCATCGTCATCTGTGTCAAACTGGAGGCAGCAGTGGGATCTATGTGATCTCCCCATCGTTATCTGTGACAAACTGGTGACAGCAGTGGGATCTATGTGATCTCACATCATCATCTGTGGCAAACTGGTGGCAGCAGTGGGATCTATGTGATCTCCCCATCGTCGTCTGTATCAGACTGGTGGCAGCAGTGGGATCTATCTGATCTCCCCATCGCCATCTGTGACTAACTGGTGGCAGCAGTGGGATCTAGGTGACACCCACCCTCCAATGGTTATCTTTGACACCTTGCCTCTTCTGCGCCAACCTTGCCCTACTCTGACCTTGCACTACTCTGACTTTGCCCTACTCTGACCTTGCCCTACTCTGACTTTGCCCTACTCCGACCTTGCCCTATTCTGACCTTGTCCTACTCCTACCACTTCAATGTGAATCTGAATGACACAGCAAAGAAGAAACTTTTGGGTGTGCTTCTATCCAAGAGGTTCTGGGTTGCTTCCAGAAAATCTGCGTGCATTTTCAGGAGCTCCCTAAGGCCATGTTCACACTTTGTGGTTTTTACTGCGGATCCGCGGCGATTTTGATGCTGCGGGTCCGCAGCAGTTTCCATAGCGTTTACATTAACATCTAAACCCTATGGAAACCGCAAACCGCAGTGCACATGCTGCGGGAAAAACCGCGCAGAAACGCAGCGGTTTAAAACCCGCAGCATGTTACTTCTTTGTGCAGAATCGCAGCGATTCTGCACCCATAGAAATGCATTGAACCGCTTACTTCCCGCATGGGGCTGTGCCCACGTTGCGGGAAGTAAGCGGTTAATGTGCGGGTGGTACCCGGGGTGGAGGAGAGGAGACTCTCCTCCAGGCCCTGGGAACCATAGTGTAAAAAAAAAGAATTAAAATAAAAAATAATGCTATACTCACCTCTCAGCGCTGCCCGCGGCCGTCCGGTCTTCGGTTTGCTGTGCGAGCAGGACCTGTTTAGGAGAGCGGGCAAGTATGAAATAAAGGGCTAAATACCACCTTAGAGCTGCTTTTTACTGTTTATTAGATAAAATATACCAAACTAATCTAAAAACAAAAGTCATGGCTTAGAGTGTTTTGAGGATTCTTAGAAGGTCGCCGAGTTCCTATATAAAGACCAATTATACGGGAAGGTGCACAGTACAGCGTACCTGGTCCATACAGTAGTCGTCGTGCCTTGTTCCTTCCTCCTCACTAAGTACATAAGTTCTTCCTCTATAAATCAAGAATAAGTGACATTAACCAGGAAGATTTCATTTACTAGGAAAAACATTTACCTAAATACAGAGCAATCAGCAGGAAATGCCTCATGGTAAGCAGAAGTCATGGACGTCTTCACAAAACTAGTGACCCGTTCCCAGAACTTGCACTTTGTTCCGCCATAGTTACCGTAATTGATTATCTATCGAGGTTGTCATTTAAAGGGGCTCATTAATTATTAATAGGGATCAATGAACAGTGCAGTATCTGGGTGGAATAAGAGAGGAGCAGCACAACATAAGGAAAGATGCTCCACAATTATTATTCCAAAAAGGATACAATTGTTCAGTAAAACATACATCTCAATACTTTTTATCTGACCAGTGGTGTTACTTTCTGAACTTTAAGAAGCAGCGCCACCTTTGGCTGCGGGTGGTACTGCAACTCAGTTATAGCCAATGAGCAAGAGTGGGCCTATTACTTTACTTTGCTCTTTGAGAAGAGATGCTTCAAGTAGTATTCTGGGAACTGATGACAAGGCATGTCTCTAATGATTCCCAGCTTTTCCATAAGGCATTACTTATTAACTCTAATGGAAGGTGCCATGCAAGGATGACTTTCCCTGGCTTCTTGTTCTTCCAATATCAAAGGTTGGAAAGAAACAGGTCTCGTTTCTCATAATTGAGGAGTCGGACTAAACCATTAAGGAGCTGTACTGTAAGCAATTGGTAATATCTGTCAAATGTATCACTTTGTTAATTAACTTGGATATATGAAGTTATTCTCATATGAAAGCTTTTTCCATCTGCAGCCTAGAAGCAGCGGGCACATAGATCGGATCATGCACTCGCTGGACGAACCACATTTGCAGATACTGTATGCACTGGCTATCAAGATGGCAAATTTGCATGAGAATATAAAAAGAACGTGCTACATGGCTTATCTACAGAGCTGTTCACATAACACAGGGCGACCCGGGAGCCCGAGGCTGCGGCGCCAATTTATGTCTGATGTGCAGAATTAAAGGGAACCTGATAGCAGTTTTTTCCATATTGGGGTAGTAGTATTGCGGTATAGGCTCTTGCCACACAATAAAAAATGATATATTTTTTTTGCAGAGATCCGATGTGCCAATTATGAGATATCTAGTGTGGTAGCCATATGCAAATCAGATGGAAAGTGCACTAGGGGCGTGTCAGTGTACTTGGACTGCTCCTTCCAGCTGCATAGACATGCCCTATTGCACTTGCAACCCTTCCTCCATAGTGTTCACAATATCTTCTCGGTACGTATAGTTTATGCAGTACGGCTGCCCACTGGTATAGCAACAGATGTAGTAGACGATGGAAATCCCAACTGGGCTTCACAACAGGGAACGCAGCAGTACTATAAAGGGCAGAGCTAAAAAACATCACACAGGACAGCAATGCCCAATATTAGCTCTATACAGTCCTCAGCACCACACAGGGCTCGTGTAAGGAGATGGACATAGTGCCCACGTTCCCCCTCAAAGACACGAGTGTCGTTATGGTGTATAATGTGAATTGCGATATGCGTTATTGGTGATAATGTTGTGTTCTGCCCTACAGTAGGGACAGTTAGGCTTAATATCGGGGACTAGCCCAGAGTGGGAGGGTCTAAGGTGAAGGGACAGAGAGAGTTTCCTGTCGGGATGACAGATAGGGCCCAGTGTGTGGCAGAAGCAGACTTAAGGTCTGGACAGTAAGCATTGCTGCATGACATGGGTGTCCCAAAGAGAGAGGAGACCGAGACAGTGGATAGCATGACCCAGAGTAAAGAGAAAGGAAAACTGACAAAAGGACAGAGTGGTCAACCGGAGATGGGTCCTAGGAGTTCAGCCCAGAGGTTGTAACGGGCCAGGACAGGCAGAGAACGTGACAGGAAGAGAGTGCACTGGGCGGGAGCTCCAAGGTGTCGGCAAGCAGGGAAGCTAAGTGCCGGCCATATTGGCAAACAAGTTCCCTTGAGGCGAAAGAGGATGTAAAACCGCGGGCTGAGAATAGGACTCTCCCTAAGTGACGGTAGTAGTGGGCTGGGTGGTGGTGAAGGAAGGAGAATCAGTGGAGACAGAGGACAAATGAGTTAAGAGAAAGTAACTGAGACTGTGTGTGAAAACGCTCCGTATCATGATGGAAACGTTCATCAGGCAGTGCACCCGCTATCTGTTGTACACAATCCCCAAAATGTTATCAATCAGTAAAAAGTTTATTTCTGGCTGGTGGTCTCCCTCATTGATGGCTGGTGGTCTCCCCCATTGATGGCTGGTTGTCTCCTTCATTGATGGCTGGTGGTCTCCTTCATTGATGGCTGGTGGTCTCCCTCATTGATGGCTGGTGGTCTCCCCCATTGATGGCTGGTTGTCTCCCCCATTGATGGCTGGTTGTCTCCCCCATTGATGGCTGGTTGTCTCCCCCATTGATTGCTGGTGGTCTCCTTCATTGATGGCTGGTGGTCTCCTTCATTGATGGCTGGTGGTCTCCCTCATTGATGGCTGTGGTCTCCCCATTGATGGCTGGTGGTCTCCCCCATTGATGGCTGGTGGTCTCCCCCATTGATGGCTGGTGGTCTCCCTCATTGATGGCTGGTGGTCTCCCCCATTGATGGCTGGTTGTCTCCCCCATTGATGGCTGGTTGTCTCCCCCATTGATTGCTGGTGGTCTCCTTCATTGATGGCTGGTGGTCTCCCTCATTGATGGCTGTGGTCTCCCTCATTGATGGCTGGTGGTCTCCCTCATTGATGGCTGTGGTCTCCCCATTGATGGCTGGTGGTCTCCCCCATTGATGGCTGGTGGTCTCCATCTGGAACATGCGGCCTGCAAGGTCACAGTTCCCCTATAGCATAAGTCCAACCATCCCCACCTTCATGTACTACTATGTAGTGTTCACACAATACCGTCATTCAATGACTAAATTATACTGCCATACAATTATTAAACAATACATCCATATTATTTCCAAAAACATTACCCCATAGTGCTCACCTAATCCTACCCAATATCGTCCACAAAATACTGCCATTCATGGCCCAAACAATAGCCGGCCTCATACGGCGATCACGCAGTACTGCAGGCAGCTCACATAATACCACCATGGAGTGCACACAGAATGTACTGCACCCTAACAGCCCCCATACTACTTATTCAACATTAATCCCTTCAGCGCCCCAGACCACCGCGGAGGCAGGTACTCACCCCTCCAATATTTAGACCAAGTACATAGACTCCAGGGTAAATTCTCCAATATCCCTGATATATAAGGAGATAAATACTTAATAAATTGCAAACCCCCGAAAGGTGACGTCACAGTACACTGCATGACATCATGTCCGAGCCCCCAACATGGGACCCCTCAGCCTGGGCGTCTGGTATCTGGAGAATTAGGACATAAAAAAGAAGCATTTTACTTTGCTATTATCTTGATTTTTACAAATTTTTTATAAATGCAGCAACAATTATGATTTTCTTTCTACAATTTCAGAAAATTGCAGCAAAAAAAACCAAAACACAACCCGAAGGTATGGTGTGAGTCTATAATGCCCATCATCCTTGTGGACAGACTGCTGGGACTTGTAGTTCCCAAATTTAGAACTATGGGCTGGAATATAGGACAGTAAGGTGCAAGACACAGTAATAAGGAAGAAGCATCCTCCAGCCCCGGTGCCTCCTCCTCCCCCCGGTGCCTCCTCCTCCGGCCGGTGCTTCCCTCCTCCTTGCTCCTTCTCAGCAGCAACAACAGCAATGTCAGCCAATCACCGGGCGCCTCTCATGCTCCGGGTCTCCGCCACAGCCGCCGCTGCAGGAGAGTCCGGGACACCGGCTCCGGTACCGTGAGGAGGTCACCATGTCCCCGCACCGCCCCGGGAGCCTGCGGCCGCGCTGACCGCATCCGTGCAGGTGAGCTGACAGCGTGTGCGGCGCCGGCGGGGAGTGACGTCATCACTGGTGACATCATCACTGGCGGTGACATCATCACTGGCGGTGACATTATACATGTAATGAATAGCAGGAGAGAGGGAAAACCGCGCAGTGATCGGTGATTACCGGAGGCGTGATCAGACAGCTCCGGGGATGATGAGGGGCATGTACGGCGGCTGCGGAGGGTGAGACTGACTGCGAGCTCACCAGTGTGGTGTGATGTGTGCAGTATATATATGTATATGTGTGTGTGCTGTATATATACATGTGACTCTGTGTGTGCTGTATACCCTACATGTGTCTGTATATCTATGGTTCTAGCTAGGAAAAAGAAGACAACCGGCAGCAGCAACAATCCACCAATACCGGGGCAGATCCACTCATGGATCCCAAAATACAAGGAGCAAAAATGGAGGCAGCTCATCCCAGAAAAGATTTATTCCATATACCCAAAGTGTAACCGAAACATCCCAGAGTCGGGGCCTGCAAATATCACTGAAGGGCTGCTGCCTCCATTTTTGCTATCTATCTATCTATCTATCTATCTATCTATCTATCTATCTATCATCTATCTATCTATCTATCTATCTATTATCTATCTATCTATCTATCTATCTATCTATTATCTATCTATCATCTATCTATCTATTATCTATCTATCATCTATCTATCTATTATCTATCTATCATCTATCTATCTATTATCTATCTATCTATCATCTATCTATCTATCTATCTATTATCTATCTATCATCTATCTATCTATTATCTATCTATCATCTATCTATCTATCATCTATCTATCTATTATCTATCTATCATCTATCTATCTATTATCTATCTATCTATCTATCTATTATCTATCTATCTATCTATCTATCTGTGTATTATCTATGTATTATCTATCATCTATGTATCATCTATCTATTATCTATCTATCTATCTATCTGTGTATTATCTATCTATTATCTATCTATCTGTGTATTATCTATCTATCTATCTACTATCTATCTGTGTATTATCTATCATCTATGTATCATCTATCTATCTATCATCTATCTATCTATCTATCTATCTATCTATCTGTGTATTATCTATGTATTATCTATCATCTATGTATCATCTATCTATTATCTATCTATCTATCTATCTGTGTATTATCTATCTATTATCTATCTATCTGTGTATTATCTATCTATCTATCTACTATCTATCTGTGTATTATCTATCATCTATGTATCATCTATCTATCTACTATCTATCTATCTATCTATCTACTATCTATCTATCTATCTATCTATCTGTGTATTATCTATGTATTATCTATCATCTATGTATCATCTATCTATTATCTATCTATCTATCTATCTATCTGTGTATTATCTATCTATTATCTATCTATCTGTGTATTATCTATCTGTGTATTATCTATCATCTATGTATCATCTATCTATCTATCTATCTATCTATCTATCTATCTATCTATCTATCTATCTATCTATCTATCTATCTATCTATCTATCTATCTATCTATCTATCTATTCCAGAAAGTCTCTGGACATTGTTCTGCTATGGTCAGGGAGATCCTCAGAGGTGGAGTTTCCCTGGACCTTCCTATTCTCCATGACTTTGGCATTAACCCCTGATTATCATGTACATATTAGCTGTAACCTCCAGGTTGATACTATTTGGGTAAGGCTACTTTCACACTAGCGTCGGGCTCGGCCTGTCGCTGTGCGTCGGGCCGACGTTCCCGACGCTAGCATGGTCTCCGCCACACAACGGGGGCAGCGGATGCATTTTTCCAGCGCATCCGCTGCCCCATTGTGAGGTGCGGGGAGGTGGGGGCGGAGTTCCGGCCGCGCATGCGCGGTCGGAAAAGACGTTTACGACGGAGCAAAAAAACGTTGCAAGCAACATTTTTTGCTCCCGACGGTCCGCCACTGCACGACGCATCCGTCGCACGACGGGTGCGACGTGTGTAAATCCGTTGCAATGCGTCGTCTAATATTAGGCTATGGGGAAAAAACGCATCCTGCAAACACTTTTGCAGGATGCGTTTTTTCGGCAAAACGACGCATTGCGACGGATTTCAAAAAACGCTAGTGTGAAAGTACCCTAAGATGTCATCAGACCGTGCGTCACTTGTATCACACCCGTCATCATGTGACCGCGCTGTATCTCCCGGTGCTCACTGTACAGTGTGGCTGGTACTGTAAGGACTGGCGCCCCCTTGTGGTGAGAAGCTGATTGACAGGCCCTTTATTGGCGCTTGCTTTGTTTGTATGGTATAATTTCTCCTGTCTCTTTTATTGTAAAGCCCCCATACACCTTATACACTGTCACCCATATCTCCGGGGTCTCCTATAGACAGCGACGCTCAGCCGAGCGCTCCTGTCTTGTGTATAAGAGCCGCGGACAGGTCCTCTGGTTAATGTATAGCCTGGAGATCAAAAGGATCAGTCGTCCAATATCAGACCTGCCGGATCTTTCTCTCCCGGTCATCATCTGTCAGGGGAGAGTCAGGGAGTCTAATGTGTATGGGGCCTTAACACCCATGGGTAGCAGGAGACTAATGAAGTATTATAAGCCTTTAAAGAGGTTGTCCAGGATATGGAAATTGATGATCTATCCTTAAGAAAGGTCATGCGTCTCCGTTGGTTGAGGTCCCATACTCATCACCGCCACCGATCAGCTGATACATTGTGCCGCAGCAGCGGGAAGTTCACAGTGTGTGAAACCAAAACAGCACAGCGCCATACACTTTGTAGTGGCCGTTCCCAGGTACTGCAGCTCAGCTCCTATTAAAGTAAATGTACTCTGAACTGCAGAACCTGAGAACGGCATCTAGACAGTGTATGGTGTTGCGGGTCCATACTCTGTTCATTTCCAGCCGCCGTGATACCAAATGATCTGCAGAAGTTTTTTTTTTCATCAAAAAGATCATTCCAATCTTTTCAAACATAAAAGCAGATGAGTCAGATCTCCTATACTACATACTTGAGAGCACTACAGGGTAAGGTGGCAGACCCGGAGCCTCAGGTGGTTTACTGTAATATGATTCAGTGTTTTCATGTTAAAAGATGTTAAGTCAGTGCTGAAAGGACACCTAGAAGAATCCTTGGAGTCCACACCCACTCATAGACTCATAGAGAAAGTCTGTGAGTCCTTCTTCTCCATCTCCTCATAGAAAAAGCATGTTAGTTTTGTTTCCCTTACCTACTCATAGAGAAAGCCTGTGAGTCCTGTTTCCCCACCCACTCATAAAACCTGTGAGTCCTTTTTCCCCACCTCCTCATAGAAAAAGCCTGTGAGTCCTGCTTCCCCACCTCCTCCTAGAGAAAGCCTGTGAGTCCTGCTTCCCCACCTCCTCCTAGAGAAAGCCTGTGAGTCCTGCTTCCCAACCTACTCATAGAGAAAGCCTGAGAGTCCTGCTTCCCGACGTACTCATAGAGAAAGCCTGCGAATCCTGCTTCCCCACCCACTCATGGAGAAAGCCTGTGAGTCCTTTTTCCCCACCTCCTCATAGAAAAAGCCTATGAGTCCTGCTTCCCCACCCACTTATAAAGAAAGCCTGTGAGTCCTGCTTCCCCACCTACTCATAGAGAAAGCCTTTGAGTTTTGCTTCCCCACCTACTCATAGGGAAAACCTGTGAGTCCTGGTTCCCCACGTACTCATAGAGAAAACCTGTTAGTCCTGCTATCCCACCTACTTATAGAGAAAGCCTGTGAGTCTTGCTTCCCTACCTACTCATAGAGAAAGCCTGTGAGTCCTGCTTCCCCACCCACTCATGGAGAAAGCCTGTGAGTCCTTCTTCCCCACCTCCTCATAGAGAAAGCCTGTGAATCTGCTTCCCCACCCACTCATGGAGAAAGCCCGTGAGTCCTTCTTCCCCACTTCCTCATAGAGAAAGCCTGTAGGTCCTTCTTCCCCACCTCCTCATAGAGAAAGCCTGTGAGTCCTGCTTCCCCACCCACTCATGGAGAAAGCCTGTGAGTCCTTCTTCCCCACCTCCTCATAGAGAACACCTGTGAGTCCTGCTTCCCCACCCACTCAAGGAGAAAGCCTGTGAGTCCTTCCCCACCTCCTCATAGAGAAAGCCTGTGAGTCCTTCTTCCCTACCTCCTCATAGAGAAAGCCTGTGAGTCCTGCTTCCCCATCCACTCATAGAGAAAGCCTGTGAGTCCTGCTTCCCCATCCACTCATAGAGAAAGCCTGTGAGTCCTGCTTCCCCACCAACTCATAGAGAAAGCCTGTGAGTCCTTCTTCCCCACCCACTCATAGAGAAAGCCTGTGAGTCCTGCTTCCCCACCAACTCATAGAGAAAGCCTGTGAGTCCTGCTTCCCCACCTACTCATAGAGAAAGCCTTTGCATTTTGCTTCCTTACCTACTCATAGAAATAGTTTGTGTTATGAGATCTTGTATTTCACACATATTTTTTACTTTTTCAGTTGTGAACACATACAAGTCATCTTCTGAATGATGGAATCCATCACCATGATGGGAAGTCCTAAGAACACGAACGAGTCCTTCTTACCAAATGGTACAAACTGCATAAAAGAAGACAAAACCATCATAGGGATCCTGGGAAGCGGAGACTTTGCTAAATCACTGACCATACGACTTATAAGATGCGGCTATCACGTGGTGATCGGAAGCCGAGAACCCAAGTGCGCTGCCGACTTCTTCCCACACGTGGTGGACGTGACTCACCATGAAGACGCCATTCTGAAAGCAAACATAATATTTGTAGCAATACACAGAGAACATTATCCTTCCTTGTGGGACCTGAAGCATTTGCTCACTGGAAAGATCTTGGTGGACGTCAGCAATAACATGAGAGCGGATCAGTACCCGGAATCCAATGCTGAGTATTTATCATCGCTTTTCCCAGACTGCTACGTGGTCAAAGGATTCAATGTGGTCTCGGCCTGGGCACTGCAGCTAGGACCGAAAGATGCCAGCAGCCAGGTAAGCTGTATGCCTGCTTCTTCCGATGCCAGGTCAGATCCGGTCAGATCCGTGGCTGGTGGAAGGCTTCGTTGATGTTTTCATAGTTGTGATGACATCATTACCCGTGTCATCGAACAGATGATGTCATCCGTATACAGATCAGCAAAGTCCTCCAACCGCCACGATCCGAGACAACAGCGCTTAGTGATTTCTGTTTATTATTTATTTATTTATTTCTGTATTTGTTCTTTGTTTTTTATTTATTTATTTGTATTATTCTTTTTTTGTTTAGTATTGTAAGACTGTGTTAGGGGAATTTCTTTTCCCGTTAGTATAGAGCACCATTGCACATTCTCAATATCATGTCCGAGCATGGCACAAGTCTGTGGTTTTTGTTTTTTTTGTTTGTTTTTTTTATATTTTTAAAAGTTTGTTTTACTTTTTCTTTTTAGTCCCTTTGGGAGACTTAAACCTGCGATCATGTGATTGCTTGTTCTATATACTGCAGCATATAGCTAAAATCCTGGACTCCTATGCCAACATGGCAGTCATAGGGGACTTCAGCCGGCCACCCATAGGCGCCCTCTAATCATATCACCGGGGATGGACAATGGACTGTGTGAATAATGATTTTTGTTGCTTTCCTCATAGGTCTATATCTGCAGCAATAATGTTCAGGCTCGGCATCACGTCATCGAACTCGCCCGCCAGATGAATTTCATTCCAATCGACATGGGGACATTATCGTCATCCAGAGAGATCGAGAACCTGCCTCTGCGCCTCTTCACGCCGTGGAAGGGTCCCGTGGTGATCGCCATCAGCCTGGCCACTTTCTTCTTCGTATATTCTTTCGTTCGAGACATTATCCATCCGTACTTCAAAAATCAGCAGAGCGATTTCTACAAGATCCCCATCGAGATCGTCAACAAGACTTTGCCCGTCGTCGCCATCACTTTGCTGTCGTTGGTGTACTTGGCCGGACTCCTGGCCGCCGCTCACCAGCTGTATTATGGCACAAAGTATAGACGGTTTCCCACCTGGCTGGAAAACTGGCTCCAGTGTAGGAAACAGCTGGGTCTGCTCAGCTTCTTCTTCGCAGTCGTCCATGTTGTATACAGCATGTGTTTACCCATGAGGAGGTCGGAGCGTTACTCGTTTCTCAACGCGGCTTATCAGCAGGTGAGGTGGCGATGCCGGGCATCTGCGCTCATGCCAAGGCCACATATTGGTGTTACGGAGATTGGAATGGATCCCAGCAGGAGGTAGAAGGAACGTCGTCCCTTAGGTTTTCCTTCCTTCTCCTGCTGGGACTTATTCCAATATCAAGTACAAAAGGGAATATACCGTAGATCCAAGCAACACGCAACCCTAAAATGGAATTCTGACTTGAGTATATCCCTACGATACAATTTTTTGGGTCCAGCCTCTCGGACTTCTTTCCACCATGGTGTCCAAGTGCCCTTTGCTTTTACAATCTTTATTTTTGTCCTTGTGGAGTTCAGCTCTGTTCACATTAGTGTAATGGCGTCCATCCATGACAGCCATGCTGGAAGAAGCTGTTAACCCGTTGATAACCACATGCTGATAAAGTAAGAGAATGTGCACAAACGACATATAGAGATATATAAATCCGCTGCATGTTACAGCTACCAGCATTGGGGGTGAGATTTTACGAAATCTAATTTTCACGTTGAGGACGAAAAATGCAGTGGAAATTGAATGGATCTGCGGATTTGAAATCCAAAATATATAAATTTTTACTGCCGATTTTGACCTCGGATTAAACTTGACATTTACGTGTGAATGGAATCTTACCATAAGTAATCCTCACATCCGTGGGACACGTCCATTTATTTTCTCAGACAGTGCACGGATCCATAGAGTTTTATTGATCCTCAGACATATCAGTTGTAAAAACGGATCCGTGTCTCCAGCGAGCGGGCCCTATTCTCATCCATCTGGCGGATCAGATCTGGTCATTAAAGTTTACGAGTGTCTGTAAAAAAACGGATGAGACGTACAGAAGACAAACTTCGCCCTTCTGTTTTCTTTCTGTGTTTCATCCGCTTTTCAGTGATTAATTGTTAAGAGTCGATGGATAAATAAAAACTGAAACACTACCGGTTTTTGTTTTGAAAAACGGAATATAAAAAATCAAAGCAAAACTGATATCACGCAGAGAAGAAATGGGTCATTTGTCACATATGTAAGGGCCGATGTAGACGTCAGTGCAACACGGTCCGAGTACGGACCGGCTGAGAATGCCAGCTTCATATATATTTCTCACGGCCAGTCCGTGCATTGACCGATGCAAAATCGAAACAGTCGATTCATCCACAAGACCGTGCCGATCCTAAGGCCGCTCATGTGAACGCCGCCTTAGACTTTATTCACATATCAATGTTTTACACCTACGTAAAAGAAAATTGTACTGGTGTCATCAGTGGTTTGGATCAATGTTTTTTTTTTTATCTGTGTGTCCATTTTTACCATAATATAATACATCCCTTTAAATGATTTATCTTTCGTAATCGTGTGTTTCTCACCCCGTTCCTAGGTGCACGGTAATGTGGGGAACTCCTGGAATGAAGAAGAAGTGTGGAGAGTGGAAATGTACATCTCCTTTGGTATAATGAGCCTCGGACTCCTCTCCTTGCTGGCTGTCACGTCTATCCCATCTGTCAATAGTGCCTTAAACTGGCGGGAATTCAGCTTCATTCAGGTACTAAAATAAATGTGGAGGAAATGGACCCTATAGGTCATGAGTAGTGATCAGCCAACATTCCTGGATGAGGTGTTATCTGAGCATGCTCGGGTGCTATCCGAGTGCCTTCGGCATGCTCAGATAATATGTTCAAGTCCTCGCAGCTGCATGTCTTGACACGGTTGGACAGCAGCAATACATGCGGGGATTTCCTGTTTGTTAGGCAATCCCTGTATAGGTGTTGCTGCTGTCTAAAAGCCACGAGATATGCAGCCGCGGGGATGAGATATCCAATATGGCTTCTCTAGATTTTTTACGGATTTGCAAAAGGTGAAATCCACAGTTAAAATCTGCAGCGTAAAGTGACATTGTGCAAGTATAAAATCAGGCTTGTAGGTCAATTTACGCTGCAGATTTTCTACCTGTAAAATTTGTTGTGAGCGAACATACCCAGTACGGGCCATCGTGTGCATCCAGTCCTTACAAAAATGAGACTTCTGATTCCCTACGGTCTAATCACCGGGACCTGCACCAAGATGGGAAATAACAAGTGCCCCCTTCCCTACACGACATCAGATAATCATGGCATATCCAGCCAATAAGCCACGCATTAATATTTTAATATTTAGCCTAAACTATCTCAGTGGTAATGTCCCTTTAATATCAGTGATGCTTATTAACCATTTCCCACTGCACGACTTATAATAGAAGTATAAAAAATGTAATTAAAAAGCATATTTGGTATCTGATCTATCAAAATATAAAGTTATTTAATGCATAAGAGAAACGCCATAAAGAAAAAAAAAATCAAAGTTCCGGAAATGACTTATTTTGGGCACCACCAAAAATTAAATAAAAAGTGATTGAAACACTGTATGTACCCCCAAATGGTGTCAACAAAAACTACAGCTCGATAAGGAAAAAAACAAGCTCTAAAGACGCTCCATAGACAGTAAAAAAGAAAATAGTTATGGGTCTCGGGAAATAGCGACACAAACTAATTTTATTTTATTAAGTTCAGAATACTTTAGTCACTAAATTAATTTTAAAAAAATGATATCACATTAATCATATTGACCTGAAAAATCGTAATACCTGGTAATTTTTACTGCACAATGAACAATGTAAAAAAAGGAAACCCAGAAAACAATGGAGGAATTGCAGTTTTTTTTTTTTTTTTTTTTACCTTTTCCTAGGATGGGTCATCAATATCAGATCGGTGGAGAGCCAATTTTCCGGGTGCTCACTTGAATATGACAGCACCATACATCTTGTAGTGGCCATAAATGGCCCCGCAGCTCTCCCCAGTCACAAAAGCTTGCAGTACCATTTATGTCCACTACAGGCTGTATGGCGCTGTTCCACTTCTGTTGCACCACTGTCCTGTCAATCAGCTGATCAGCGGGCTGCTGAGAGTCAGACTCTGACAATCTTATATTGATGATGTATCGTTCTGCACCTTTGGGGACAGTTTTTTTTTTTTTTTTGCTTAAATGCATGCACCTGGGGCTAAAAATAATTGCAAAAAAAAGCCAGCAATAGTGTAATACAAAGGCTATAGAAAGAAAACCCCCCACCCAGTTGCAAAATGTTTTTTAGTCCCAATTGCTTGCATTTAAGCAGAAAAAAAAATTGGTTCTAACCTCTTTAAAGGATACTAAAGTACTGGGAAATCCCTTTAGTCCACATTTCCTATCAGTTTTCTGAATAAATCAGTGTATTTCTCAGCCTCTGGCTTTCTAAATCCTTAGATCAACACGTCACTTTCCCTTGGCACGGCTTTTATTTACTGTAAGGTTTGCATTTCACTTCTCAGGTTCCTACTTTATTGCACGGATCCTGAATTCCCAGTTTAGCAAATAAAGCATAAGTACTATGGTCTGTACCAGGGGGCGTGGCTCCCATAATGCAGAGCAGCCTAAAGACACGCCCCTGAGGATCCTGTGAGCCACACCCCTTTGTAAAGACAATAAAAATTATCATATTGGCCATAATAGAAAAGAAAAAAAAAAGCAGAATACTCAGGGGAGCAGCGGGAATAAAATAAGAGCAAGAATTGACCACTTTTGACCTGGTAATGGGTCGTCTTTAAGGTGTAAAACAGCAGTGACTGGTGGGAGTGCAGGCTGCATAACACAGCTGGCACCCACCATCCCGCGGGATGTACTAATATGTCGTATGCAGGGGCTAAGCCAAAAACTAACGGCTCCTGTGATGTGTTCTCAGTGCTTCCAGCACATCCGTAATGCAGACTTCTCCCAGGACACACGATCTGGACTTCTGTACAATACATCATTCATGTCTCCTGACGCCTGCAGCGCGCCAGAGAAACCGGAGAGCACCGATATAAAGCCTTTGTCTAGATAAGACCCACAGAGAATGTGGAGCAGGAAGATGGCACTAGTGATAAAGAGCGATAAACCCGAAATCCGAGCCGCCTGGATAACTGCGGAAAGCTAGTACTCGCAGCATCTTAACCCCTTTACTCACCTTGACGTGCACTTATGGGCAGGTGGGAGAGTGCATGACACCCTGGTTGGGAGATAACTCTGATCTTGGACAGGAACGTGTCAACCTCCCCCCCCAAAAAAAAAAACAAAAACAAACAGAAACTACAATAAGAAAGTAAAAAAATAAATAAATCTAAAAAAAGATCTGAAGCCCGTCCCACAGAAAACAAATTCCAGCACAGCCCTGTTGATAAAAATATAAAAAAAAAATTATGGCTCTGACAATAGGGTGGTACCAAAAAAAACCACGATTTTTTAAAAAGTGATTTTATTGTACGGTTCATACACAACAGTTTCACAATATAAATAGTTTTATTGTTCCAACTTTGCAAAAAGTTCTTGGTAAATTTTTCCTGCCGGTATGTATCCATTTCAGCTCTTCAAATTATGTGTCTCCATGGTAACAGAAAAACAAACAAATGTGTGTAGTCGGATACCGCGGTCAAATTCTTCTTCCCAATACAGAGTGGGAATACCAGCTGGAAGCATGGGTCGACTGGGATGTGGTGCCCACCGAAAATGATGTCCGGCAGAGCACAATGTGACTCTTTGTGCATCATTAAGGCGTCAGCGCATATGTCTGAATGGCCGATTTTCAGGACTATAGGAAACGGAAGGAATTTTGCAAAGTACCTAAAACCCTTTAAAGTTCACCCCCATCCCATAGGAGCTGACTGCGTCACCAGAACAGCCTACTTTCTGTCTGTTCAGAAAATTGTGACATCATCAGCATCATGATGACATCAGCATCATGATGACATCAGCATCATGACATCATCAGCATCATGATGACATCATCCATTTCTACCAGTGGCCACCACAAGCCGTGGGGTGAGTTGCGTCGTCTTGTACCTGTACGATCCTTCCTGACTGTCTTACTGTTTTTGTTTCCTCCTAGTCCACCCTTGGATACGTCGCCCTGCTGATCAGCACCTTCCACGTCCTGATATACGGCTGGAAAAGGGCCTTTGAAGAAGAATATTACCGGTTCTACACCCCTCCAAACTTTGTCTTAGCGCTGATCCTCCCCACGATAGTAATCCTCGGAAAGATCGTGCTGCTCTGCCCGTGCGTCAGCAAAAAGCTACGGCGGATTAAAAGAGGCTGGGAGAAGAGTCACTTCAAGGAGAATGCGAGCAGCACCGTCGCACACGTTTCTCCGGAGAGAGTCACGGTGATGTGACCGGTCGTGTCGCCAGCAGGGGGCATCATAAGCTCATGTGGCAGCAAGATAGTAGGAAACAGTGTGACACATAGTGCCACCGCTCCCTTAAGGAGTGCCTGTTGCCCATGTACAATGAAGGCAGCGATTTTATGGCATGCTTAAAGGGGTTGTTCACAAAAGGTTCAGAATGGGTTAAAAAAAAAAAAAAAACAAGAGAAGCAATAATCATTGATAGCCCACTGCCAAATCTACAGGGTCACCACCGATCTATCTCCATGTCGGAAATCACTGCTCAGAACAGACTCCACTTCCTGCTCTCTCCGATCACACAGGAAGTCACCTCTCAGCCAATCACTAGCCCCAACTATGACCCGCCCCAACCAGTGATTGGCTGAGAGATCATTTCCTGTGTTTTGAGAGGAATTAGAGAATAGAGACAGGTGGAGAATACAGAAGTGTTTAAAATGAGAGCACAAGGGGATTGCTAAGGGATATTTTATTAACCGATCGTAAAACCTTTTGTATAACATTTTTTATTTTTCTTTATTTTATATGCAATGTTATTGCAACACCATTTTTTATGGTTTCTCTTTTAATGATGAAACTATAGTGCCATCGGAGTTCAAATTGCTTAGGAGGGTCTCGGAGGAGGGCATGGAGGCAGACAGTCTTACTGCTATAGGGCCCATTATTAAACTTACGTTCCTTCTTTTACTGCGGACACCACTAGAGGGAGCTCCAAGTGTAGAGATTTCTACATCTAGTTCATTACTACCTATTCAAATCTATATGTTGTGAGCGCCCCCTAGTGGTGACTGCAGACAGCCAGAGATTAATCATGTCACAATAGAGTGTGATTTATACTGTGGGATTTTTATTGTAAAGGTAATATGGTTAGGATTACAGGACCCACAGAGTGGCTGCCCCCATTGTATGCCAGCAACAGATAAATCTTTATTCACACTTAAGTATCTAAAAATATCTAGTACATTCCAACATCTATATTCACAAGAATGTTGGAGAATGTATTAAGATTTTCATATATTGAATTGAAAAACTGGATAAAAAGAAACACTGTGCAAAATAAAGTTGAGCCATCTGGTGGCAGGGCTGATATTGGACATTAATGTGCAATGTATAGTGGTGCCCTCTGGTGGCAGGGCTGATACTTTACATCAATGTATGCCCTGGCACTAGAGAGCTCTCTGGTGGCAGAGCTGATACTATACAACAATGCACAATGCATAGTGGTGCCCTCTGGTGGCAGGGCTGATACTTTACATCAATGTACGCCCTGGCACTAGAGAGCTCTCTGGTGGCAGAGCTGATACTATACAACAATGCACAATGCATAGTGGTGCCCTCTGTTGGCAGGGTTGATACTGCACATCATTTACAATGCACTGGTGAGCCCTCTAGTGCCAGGGCTGATACTATTCAACAATGTACAGCAGTGCCTTCTGGTAGCAGGGCTAATAGTGTACATTAATATGACGTGCACAGCAGTGCCCTCTGGTGGCAGGGCTGGTATTGTACATTACTATGCATTGGACCCTGGTACCAAGGCTGATACTGTACATTAATATGCAGTGCACTTTGGTGCCCTCTGGTGGCAGGGCTGGTATTGTACATTATTATGCATTGCACAGCAGTGCCCTCTGGTGGCAGGGCTGATGCTGTACATTAATATGAAGTGCACAGCAGTGCCCTCTGGTGGCAGGGCTGATGCTGTACATTAATATGACGTGCTCAGCAGTGCCCTCTGGTGGCAGGGCTGGTATTGTACATTATTATGCATTGCACAGCAGTGCCCTCTGGTGGCAGGGCTGATGCTGTACATTAATATGACGTGCACAGCAGTGCCCTCTGGTGGCAGGGCTGATGCTGTACATTAATATGACGTGCTCAGCAGTGCCCTCTGGTGGCAGGGCTGGTATTGTACATTATTATGCATTGCACACTGGTACCAGGGCTGATGCTGTACATTAATATGACGTGCACAGCAGTGACCTCTGTTGACTATGACCCTTTTCAGACCACATCCATTAAGGGGACCCCTTAACCGCCCCTGTCCTCTGGGACACCAGCGCTCTGTCTCATGGCAAAACATCCCAGCGTTACACACAATGCGTCACCTTCAAGGAATCGGGAGAGGTCTCTCCGTTTTTCCAGGTGCCTCCTAAACTTTCCAGGAGGGTCTTCCAGTGTGTATATCTGCCCTTATGTATTGTGCCTGACTGGCCCTTTATTGATAAGGAATAGGAACCCTTGGAAAAACGTCTGCGTGTGGGCTGTCATGGGGGCATTCCTTACAGAGGCAACTCTTGTAGCCACTACTCGGAGAAGGCTCAGCCCAAGATGACTACATCTAAGCTCTGGCTCCTGCTTGGACCCACGTCGTGTATCCAAAACTGGAAGCTCATGAACTCCAATGCAAAAACTCCATCATGGCCCCAATCATAGAGGTCTATAATAGTATTGTTCTTCTAATATGGGCCAAAGGGACCTTTTGGGACCCCCTCTGTTACATTACAAGGGCATCCATTCATTTGAATAGGCACCATGCAAACCTACATTTCCCAGGCCCTACAGTGTTGGGATTTTGGAGAGTTTATTGATGGATTTTTGTATAGAAATGGTTGGGGGTGGGGGGAATCACCAAGACCTCCTGCCTCAGATGGTCATGGTTCCGGTAGCACCAAAAGGGAACCCCATTTCAATTTTGGATGGAGTACGCCACCTCTATTCATGCTTGTGCCAATTGTCCGTAGACCTGGAGGTCCCACCACTGTATTTATGGGTGGGGTTCTTTTATATTTCGGGGGTAATGCCCATTCAGGGTGTTTGCACTTCCCTGTGTCTTTCTTTGTGCAGTGTTAAGCCTCTTCTATGGTGTTACAGGGATTTCGATATCACAGTGGACAGTGTTTTGTATTTGCAGTCATTCATCGGCACGTCGGCTTTCTAGTGACGTTGAGGTTTTCTTTTTTTTTTTTTTATAAGAGATTCGTATATTTCATTCTCAATGGGGGACGTCATGTGAAATGTAGATCGTGACCAAAAATAAAAAAATAAAATGTCGTGATAGGGGTTTTACTATCATAGACATTTATATGTAGCCACAGGATTAGCCAAAAATATCAGATCGGTTGTAATGGAGTCCGAACTCTGGGAGAGCCACCTGGTAAGTTGTGGTTGTACTGTGGCTGGTACCGGACTCATCGGACCCCCAATTCTCAAAATATGTCAGGGTCCCGTAAGCGAGACCCTCACTTACCAGACACAGTATGCCAGAAATGTCTAATGTGTTAACCCCTTGTATTCCCTCACTCCATCACATGCTCGTCGTCGTGCATTTGTGCCAATAATTACGGTTACAGTTGTTTCTATTGGTGTAGAGAAATCAATGCAATTTGACTTTTAGAGATGTGGACATCAGGCGCCGGCCGACCTTCTCCTACTTGTATTGGTTTCCATAATAAAATAATAATTTGTGGTTTCATCGTTTATTGAGTGTCCTGCATGCTGCTTCGGTGCTCGGGACTGGTTCTCCTTAACAGCCAGGAATGGCGAGGTGCAATCATGCCTTCTCCGCTCACCTCTACTGTATGATGGTTCTGAAAAGTGCAATTTTTGACATGCCCATGCAAATTAACCACTGAAATGCTCAGATCAAGTTGGACTTTATGGGCAAAAGTATGTGTCCCCCAATACACCTACAGGAGCTTTTATGACCTCCCATTCTACAGTCATAGATATTAATATGGAGTTGGTCCCTTTGCAGCTTATTCAACTTTTTCCTGGAAGGATTTCTACAAGATTTTGAAGGTGTCTATAGGAAATTTGATGAACATGTGTGAGGTCAGACCCTGATGATGGAGGACAGGCCGGACTCACAATTTACTTCAGATCCAATTTTTTTTTTATTTTGACAAGGGTAACAGGAAAAAAGGACCCCAAAATTTGTTATGCAATTTCCCCTGAGCATGCCGATACCCCATATGTGGGGGTAAACCACTGTTTGGGCGCACGGCAGAGCTCACAAGGGAAGGAGCGATGTTTGACTTTTTGAATGTAAAATTTGCTGGAACAATTGGCGGATGCCGTGTCGCATTTGGAGAGCCCCTGATGTGCCTAAACAGTGGAAATCCCCCACAAGTGACATCATTTTGGAAACTAGACCCTTAGGTAACCAATCTAGATGTGTTTTGAGCACATCGAACCCTCAGGTGCTTCATAGAAGTTTATAACGTTGAACAGTGAAAAATAAAAAAAAATCACATTTTCCCCACAAATATGTTTTTAGCCCCAAATTTTGCATTTTCAAAAGGGTAGAAGGAGAAATTGCAACATACAATTTGTTGTGCAATTTTTCCTGAGCACACCAATACCCCTTATGAGGGAGGAAACTATTGTTTGGGCGCACAGCAGAGCTCAGAAGGAAGGAGCGCCATTTGACTTTTCTAATGTCAAATTTGCTGCAATCATTAGTGAATGTCATGTCGTGTTTGGAGAGCCCCTGATGTGCCTAAAAAGTGGAAACACCCCACAAGTGACCCCATTTTGGAAACTAGACCTTTCAAGGAAAGTATCTAGAACATTCCTTGAACACCAGGTGTTTCACAGAAGTTTATAACGTAGAGCCATAAAAAAAAAAAAAAAACACACATTTTCCCCACAAAAATGTTATTTTGGCCCCAAATTTTGCATTTTCATAAGGGTAACAGGAGAAATTGCACCATACAATTTGTTGTGCAATTTCTCCTGAGTATGCCAATACCCCATATGTGAGGGAATACTACTTTTGAGGCACAGTACAAAGCTCACAAGGGAAGAGGCGCCATATTGGAGTTCAGATTTTGCTGGAATGGTTTGAGGGTGCCAAATCACATTGGCAGAACCCCTGTGGTGAGAAAAAAAATTAACCAGTATTAAGTGGGTAGATGCTTAGAGAATAAACCAGTAAGAACAAAAAACCCTTTTAAAAATTAACTTTTAATTAATGCAATTAAGAGTGTCTATTCAAAAATTTGTCAAAAAACACCTTCTATGCCCTATTTAGGGAGATGCAGTATTTTTGCACAATAAAGATTATATTCACATACCCTAGAAGAGAAGCAGGACAAAGGCACAGCTGTATGACCTCGGGTTGTTGAAGCTGCACACACACCAGGGATTACGGGTGTCACGTCCAAAGAAAAAGAATCTGTATGTCCATAGAAAAGAAAGCGGATTGGCACATACCGTCCCGTGCAACAAAATCCTTTATTGTGGCATCATCATACCAGCAGCAGGCAGATAAAACAGTGGGGCAAATACAGACTACGATCGTTTCACGCTACATTGCGCTTCAACAGGTCCTTCTTGTTGAAGCGCAATGTAAGCGTGAAATGATGGTCGTCTGTATTTGCTCCACTGTTTTATCTGCCTGCTGCTGGTATGATGATGCCACAATAAAGGATTTTGTTGCACGGGACGGTATGTGCCAATCCACTTTCTTTTCTATGAACAATAAAGATTGTAATTGGCATACTATACAGTATTAGACAAGGTGCATGTGAGCCACGTCATTAATCATATATAGATAAGAAAATCATTTTGGAAAAGATCCCAATGGATCACTTAGCTGATAGTTGTCAGGGAAGTAGTTCTTCCCAAAGTCCAGTGTCCCTCGTCCCTACACGTTTCGCCCCCTCCCTTTATCGGGACTCATCATTGGACCCAAGATAGGAGTGTGCCATAATAGGTGTTTGGGATCTTTTCCAAAACGAAAGCTCTATGCTAGGGGCATGCAGGGACTCTGCGGGACTGCCGACGTAGAGCGGGGGTGCTATATAGAATTTTAGGGTGCCAACCTCAGGATTCAGGTAGGACATCTTAAAAGGGATCTATTAGGGTCACATGAGGATACTGACACAAGCCAGCTGGTATGTCACTCTCCATAAGGAGAAACGTTACCCCTTAGACCCCAGTCCAGAGCCTCTCACCTAGCCAAATCAGTTCTCATGCTTCGCACTGACGAGGACCAACAGCCCGAAACACCGTGTCTGCGAATTGAGATACTGATTTGGCTTTTATCCTAAGTCATATTGCACGACTCGTTAAAGGGTTGATTGTGACTTGTAGGATCGCTACTTCCAACAGGTGGCGCTATAGAGTTCTTTTTCTCAGAAGAGGCAATTTGCATATTGAATATCTTCTCTATTGTACAAAAATACTGCATCTCGCTAAATAGGGCAAAGTAGGTTTTTTTTTACTAATTTTTGAATAGACACTCTTACTTGTATTAATTAAAAGTTCATTTTTAAAAGAGTTTTTTTTGTTCTTGCTGGTTTATTCTCAGAGCCCCTGAGGTGCCAGAACAACAGAAAGCCCCTATATGTGAACTCATTTTACAAACTACACTCCCCAATGAATTCATCTATTGGTGCAGTGATCACATTGACACCACAGCATTTTATACCATTGAGCCGTGAAGAAAGAATAAATTACATTTTTACCACTAAAATGTTGTTTTAGCCCCAAGTTTTTAATTTTTCTAAGGGCTAATAGGACATTTTTTTACAACAAACTAAGGTCCATATTTTACTGTGTGCGCCAATAACCTTACATGTTAACGGGAAATATTTTTTGGGCACAGTGCAAAGCTCAGAAGGCGAGGAGCGCCGTACTATAGTGCAGTTTTTACTGTTAATGGTTTGGGGGTGCCATGACCCACTGGGAGAGCCCAAGAGGTGCCGAAACAGCAGAACCCCAGTAACACCTGTCAATTACTTCATCTAGGGGTGCAGTGATCATATTGACACCACGGTTGTGTCACAATTTTATATCATTGGGCAGTGAAGAAAAAAATAACTACATTTTTAACACCAAAATTTGATTTTAGCCCCAGATTTTACATTTTCTTACAAGAAGTGGGTAAACATGGCACCAAAATTTGCCCTACAATTTCTACTGAACGTGGCAATACCCCATATGTGGCTGTACAGTACTACTTAGCCATACGGAGAGACTCGGAAGGGACGGAGCGCTATTTGCCTCCTAGAGCGCAGATTTTCCTAGAACAGTTTGCAGACTCCATATACAGAGCCCCTAATTGCTAGAAGAGCAGAATTCCCCCTGAAGTGACCCCATTTTGAAAATTATACCTCTTGGGGAATTTATCTACAGGTGTAGTGATGATTTTGACTCCATGGGTGTTTTCCAGAAACAAGCAGTAATGAATTTTGCCAAGTGAAAACACTGCCGGATCACGGGTCCTATGGCGTCCACAATGCCTCCATCTGCCTCATTTTAGGGAATCTTCTGCCGGGTGTTCTGTCTGAATCACATATTTCACAGATTTACATGGAAACCCTGTTGTAAGAGCTCAGCGCAGAGTGCAGGATAAATGCGCCCCGAGCCTTACTTCAATGTTTGGGAGGCAGAATGAAATAAATCAACAGCAGGTGAAGAACTGGTTTTATTTTTTATGCCATTCCTCGAGCAGTGATTAGGTGACTTTATTCTTCGGGTTGGTGCGATTAGAGCGATACCAGATTTATATCTGGTTTTTATGTTTGGCTGCTGTCACACACTAAAAGACGCTTTTTATTGCGAAAACTAGTTTTTGCATCACCACATTTTGAGAGCTATAATTTTTCCATATTTTGGCCCATAGAGTCATGTGAGGGCTTGATTTTTGCTGGACAAGTTGATGTTTTATTAGTGATGAGCGAATATACTCGTTACTTGAGATTTCCCGAGCACGCTCGGGTGACCTCCAAGTATTTTTTAGTGCTCGGAGATTTAGTTTTCCTCACCGCAGCTGAATGATTTATATCTCTTAGCCAGCTTGATTACATGTGGGGATTCCCTAGCAACCAGGCAACCCCCACATGTACTTATGCTGGCTAACAGATGTAAATCATTCAGCTGAGGCGATGAAAACTAAATCTCCGAGCACTAAAAAATACTCGGAGGACCCCCGAGCGTGCTCGAGAAATCTCGAGTAACGAGTATATTCACTCATCACTAGTTTTTATTGGTACCATTGTCGGGCATATGACAATTTTTGATCTCTTTCTATTCTGATTTTGTGAGGCAGAATGAACAAAAACCATCGATTCAGGAATTTTTTTTTTGTGGGGGTAGGTCGTTTTGCGTGTGGTAAAATTGGTAAGAAAGTTTTATTCTTCGGGTCAGTACAATTACAGTGATATCCAATTTACATCGTTTTTTGGCGCTTTTACACAATAAAAACTATTTTATAGAAAAATTAATTATTTTTGCATCGCTTTATTCCGAGAGGTGTAACTTTTTTATTTTTCCCCTAATGGAGCTGTGTGGCGGCTTGTATTTTGCGGGACAAGATGATGTTTTCAGTGGTACAATGTTTATTTATTCGGCGGTATGATGATAAAGTGGGACTTGACCCCAGGAACCCAGCACTGTAAAGCAACAATCCTAACTACTGAGCCACTGTGCTGCTCTAATATTCGTTTTCGTGCAGTTTTTTTTTTTTTTTATTAATGATCCATATGATGGTATTAGCGCTCTATATGCTGCTAATGTACGGTCATGGTGTGACGGTATTATTTTTTCCCCTTTGTATGCAGTATTATTGGTATATTGGTCTTGGTATAACGGCTTTTGTTCAGTAACAGGATAGTGGTTATATTTAGACACCACCTGTTGATAATATATGATCATGATGTGTCGGCAGTAATTTGTCCTTTCAAAGTGGTATTGGTAATACTGGTCTTGGTGGGCTTTCTTCAGCAACAGTGATGTGAGATTTACATGTTATATTAGTATTATTGGGGGGGGGGGGTTTCTAAAGGGGGTGAACATAGACTGTAACAATGCCACTTGGGTCCACACATCTGAGTATGATGGAGGTGGTGGTGGGGCCCAGGTCCAAATTTCACCCTGGAGCTAATGGGACTCTGGTTAACCCTATGCTAACCCTGGTTTCCCCCTATGGGGTTGATAAAAAAAACATTGGAACATTGGTATACTGTGAGATAGCTTTGGGCAAGTAATGATTTCATGAGTCATAGAGTTTCTTATTTTCTACAATGCTCTGATCGGAATATACCGTTTTCTAATCAGCTCCAGCACAATTCTGGGATTATTTTACACCAATATTGCGCTATTTTCCAGTAACTTCTACTCCAAGAGGATATTGTAGATTTGGAAGGCAAATAAAGGCTGATACATCTATGGGGCCATACATTACTGGAAACTAATACCCACAGCGACCTTCAGCCTCACGGTTATACATTCGGTTCCACTCCATTGAGAAGATGGTTTATTATTGGTTTAGTTTTCAGGTTAATGGCTGGCAACCGTCCTCTGAACTTAAGCTTATCTATTGGCAAATATCCTGGGCACAAACAAGCCAAGTCAGCTCGGTTAGGCAAAGTTTAATGCACTCTCCTCAAATAGAAAAAAGGGGCTTCACATGTCAATTTTTACTGATGACTGCAGAGTAAAACTCGTAGCCCTAATTATCCTTTTATATATATTCTTTATTTGCACGTTTTAAAAAAGTCATACAAAACTGAAAAAAAATAATGACGGATTTTATTCCAATTGTCTATAAAAGAACAATTAAACGTGCAGTTTATATATCAGAAAAAAAACCTGAACAGAAATATCACAAGGGATTAAAAAAAAAAAAAGCCTGTTTAATAAACCTCTTTATGACGTGCCTGTGTGGGTTTGTGAAGCAGGCTCAGGAGCTGAGCATGCACAATACCCAGCAGATGGCGGCTGCGTTACACAGTCGGCATCTGTCTGTAATGGATCTCTGCTGCTTAACCATTTAATGATCCTTTCAATAACAGACATTGCCATTTAAATGGCATATGTTCCATTTTTCGCTGATTTCTAACGGATTGTCATGGCAGTCAGGGGCTTACTGAAGACCCCCACGCCCGGCCCATGGCTGTACGATCCATCACCTCTACAATTCTATGGAACCAGTGCCTGGGCTTCATAGGATGACATCAATTTTACTAAATACTACAACACAGTAGTACTTGCAGTGATCAAGTCGAAGGTACAGGTTGTCCAAAGGAAATAAAAAATAAAATAAAAAATCTAAGAAAACAAAAAAAACATACAAATTTGAATCTTCCAAATTCCCCCCCATAAAAAATACATAGAAAAATAAACATTTAATATTGTCCATAAAAGTCTGATCTATGAAAATATAAAATAAACCCGTATCACAAACGCCTAAAGAGAAATAACAATTTTAATACCGTAATTAGATTTTTAGGGGGTTTGCTGCATCTCCTTAAAAAAAAAAGGAGTAAAAATGTTAGCTCTCCTTACAAAAGCAAGCCGTCATACTGCTCCATCGACAGAAAAATAAAAAGGTCACGGGTCTCAGAAAATTTAAGAATTTCTTTTTCACCCCTTTTTTGCTTTGTGACTGCCCCTCATCCTCCTGAAAATACTTTCTTCAATCATCACGGCTTTCCAGTCCTGAAGGATCTCAACTTAATTGAAAGTGCTGCGGAATATGTTGGCGCTATATAAATAAAAATTATTATTATTATTATTATTAATCATATCATTCCAGGACCCCATCCTGCTGAAGGCCGTCTCCCCTGCCAGAAATCAGGACAGCCTTCAAATCATCTTGGACACTATCATTCCTCTCGTCTTCACCAGGGTCCAGCATCTTCTGGTGCCCCTTCCCCCATAGGATTCATTCTGGCAGCTCTGTGTGCCACTCGGCTACTTCACCAGATTATTCGGTCCCATCGAGATCAACTGCCAGCCCCACAAGATCGTCCAGTAAGGATGGGGTGCCCTATAGCGAGCACTACAGGGGGCCGCTCATCAGCCATTCCCAGAGTTTATCCATTTCCCATTGTTCTTCTCTGGTTGCTTCTGTAAGAGTCAAATCCTTTCCGTTCTTACAACTACACAGACGTTACCCGCTTGCTCTACCATCGATAGGTCTGTCTATCTTTTAAATTCATTTTTACATATCAACAACTAAAAAAAACATTACAAGGTGAAATACAGATTCCTTTGTTATTAATTGCAATGGGTCTGTCTGTATGTGCTCCATTTGAAGTTTAAAGGCAACGTGTGATTTAATTAATGCAGCATAAACTGTAGCCTGGCTGCACAATCATAGGTATATTTTTGGAAGAAAAAATAGTTTTTAAAGATCTGGGCGGGGACCTTGGCACGATATGAGAATAGTCAGCTGCCCCCTGGCCGGCTGTTCCCAGTGCTGTCCCTGGCCAGCTCTTCCCAGTGCTGCCCCTGGCCGGCTCTTTCCAGTGCTGACCCTGGCCGGCTCTTCCCAGTGCTGCCCCTGGCTGGCTCTTCCCAGTGCTGACCCTGGCCGGCTCTTCCCAGTGCTGCCCCTGGCTGGCTCTTCCCAGTGCTGACCCTGGCCGGCTCTTCCCAGTGCTGCCCCTGGCCGGCTCTTTCCAGTGCTGCCCCTGGCCAGCTCTTTCCAGTGCTGCCCCTGGCCGGCTCTTTCCAGTGCTGACCCTGGCCGGCTCTTCCCAGTGCTGACCCTGGCCGACTCTTCCCAGTGCTGCCCCTGGCTGGCTCTTCCCAGTAATGTCCCTGGCCGGCTCTTCCCAGTGCTGTCCTTGACCGGATCTTCCCAGTGCTGTCCCTGTCTCTTAACATTGCTGTCCTTGGCCAGATCTTCCCAGTGCTGCCCCTGACTGTCTCTTCCCATTGCTATCCCTGGCCAGCTCTTCCCAGTGAGGCCCCGGCCGCTATTCCCAGTGCTATCCCTGACTATCTCTTCCCAGTGCTGCCCCTGGCTGGCTTTTCCCAGTGCTGCGCCTGATTCTTCCCAGTGCTGCCCCTGGCTGGCTCTTCTCAGTAATGTCCCTGGTCGGCTCTTCCCAGTGCTGTCCCTGACAGGTTCTTCCCAGTGCTGCCCCTGGCTGTCTCTTCTCAGTAATGTCTCTGGACGGCTCTTCCCAGTGCTGCCCCTGACAGGTTCTTCCCAGTGCTGCCCCTGGCTGGCTCTTCTCAGTAATGTCCCTGGCCAGCTCTTCCCAGTGCTGTCCTTGACCGGATCTTCGCAGTGCTGTCCTTGGCCGCTTTTCCCAGTGCTGTCCCTGACTGGCTCTTCCCAGTGCTGTGCCTCTTCGGCTCTTCCCAGTGCTGTCCTTGGCCAGGTTCTTCTCAGAGCTGCTGGTGGAGAATGACCAGTCTATCCCATATCAAAAGACCTATCAATCACCAGCAGTGGCACTGGGGCGGCTGTGGACTAGTAATGTCTCCGGCTTTGACCCTCGCCCGGATCTCTAGAGCATATTTAGAGACATATATACCGTACTTAGCAGCAGTCATGCAGCCAGGCTCTGATTAATGCCTCCAGATTTTTGCTACTGGTGGCTTGGGCAGCAAGAATCAGGTGACAGGTTCCCTTAGTTTGGTGAGTCTGATCTGAAATAGTTACAGTAGTGGAGGCTGCGACTTTTTCGAACATTACACGAGTCTGCGCGTAACAATCGCCTATCTGAGCCGGCAGGTCACTTGTATTGGTCCTGGTGCGGTCTTGTTTGGCACACAGACTGAAATTTCATCCACCCGTCTTACGCCCCAAGGTGCACAATTTAATCTTTCAATGTTCGAATAACGATCATAATGAGGTAATTTGGGGCTTTTTTACTGTACTAATAAATGTATAGTGCCCCCCCGACCAGTGAGCGAAAATCCTGCGGATAACAGCTGTATATGACCACTAACCCCTTAAATGCTGCAGTCAAGCGGCATCTGAGGGGTTAAACCTGCCCCTCTGACACTATCGCCCCCCCCGCCATCGTCATCGCAGGTGCCAATAATTGCCATCGCAGCCCAAGGACCAAAATTTACATCCATACATCTTTCAAAGTTCGGGTAATGACCCAGATGAAGTCATTGCGTTCGGAGCAGGAGACCCCAGGCCGGTCCGGACATCGCGGACCACGGTCAGTACTCCGACCGAGAATGATGTAGGTGTAAAACCAAAATTGTGTCCATGAAGCAGAATATTGGGGTTTCCCCAAAGCTGTCTGCCTCTATAGCATCCAAATATTCTTTACATAATAATATTGCATGAAAAATAAATAAATCAATCCCCTTTTCCCTCCCTTGTGGCCGCCATGATGGCACGATGACGTCATCACACCCCAGGAAAGCCCGGACCTCAGAGAAGTCTATGAGGAGCCGCCGCTCTCTGCAGACACGGCCTGTCGCCATAGCAACCGTGATTGTTTGTGTTGCCGAGCAGTGACGGAGCCGCGCTGTCCTCACTACACAGCTCGCCATGCCGGCAGCTCAGGAGGTGGCGGCTGCCCGGGCCCCGGTACAAGCCAACAGCATGACCCTGACAGAAGCGCCGACGTCAGGAAACAGCAAACCGAACGGACGCCCGGTGGTGAGACTGCTGGTGACAGATACGGACCTGGTGCAGAGAGAGGTAACGGCCATGACACCTCCCAGCCAGGAGCGGCGCTGTGTGATTAGCTAATACCTAATAATGCTGTCTACACTATACAGACCAGACCACCCCATGCTGTAACCGTAGAAACCGCCGGCGCCACGCTGTAACCGTAGCGACCGCCGCCACGCTGTAACCGTAGAGACCGCCACCACGCTGTAACCATAGCGACTGCCGCCACGCTGTAACCGTAGAGACCGCCGCCACGCTGTAACCATAGAGACCGCCGCCACGCTGTAACCGTAGAGACCGCCACCACGCTGTAACCGTAGCGACCGTACGGTTATGCTGTAACCGTAGAGACCGCCGCCGTCATTTTTCTTTCTTTGCGCTTTTGTTTATTTCTCTCCTTCCAAGAGTCATAACTTCTTTTTTTTTTCGTCTACATAGGGCTTGTTTTGCGTGACACCATTCACTTTGCTATAAAGTGGTGACATAGTAAAAAAAAAAAAAAATTAAATATCTTATTTCTGCCATTTTGTGGGGTTTGTTGTTACGGTGTTCATCGTGTGGTACAAATGAGCCGGTAACGTGTTTTTCCCAGGTCGGTATAGTATCATTACAGTGATGGTGAATTTGTATCGTTTTTTATTTCTCGTAGGTGGTTAAAAAATCAGAAATATGTAAATTAAAAAAAAAATTTGGGTTTGTTGCCATTTTTTGGACCCATAACTCCTATTTTTTTCATCCAGGGTTCCTTTTTTTGTGTGTGATGAGCTGACTTTTTATCGATGCCATTTTTGTCGCTTTCTATGCCATCATTTTCAGGAAGGTGCGATGAATGAAAAGCGGCAATGACTGACCGCTGCTGCCGCCAATGACTGACCGCCGCTGCTGCCAATGACTGACCGCCGCTGCTGCTAATGACTGACCGCTGCTGCTGCCAATGACTGACCGCCGCTGCCGCCAATGACTGATTGCCGCTGCTGCCAATGACTGACCGCCGCTGCCGCCAATGACTGACCGCCGCTGCTGCCAATGACTGACCGCTGCTGCCAATGACTGACCGCTGCTGCTAATGACTGACCGCTGCTGCTAATGATTGACCGCTGCTGCTGCCAATGACTGACCGCTGCTGCCAATGACTGACCGCTGCTGCCAATGACTGACCGCTGCTGCTGCCAATGACTGTTCGCTGCTGCTGCCAATGACTGACCGCCGCTGCCGCCAATGACTGACTGCTGCTGCTGCCAATGACTGACCGCCGCTGCCGCCAATGACTGACCGCTGCTGCTGCCAATGACTGACCGCTGCTGCATATAAGTGGTTAAACAGAGATGATCGAAGCTTGATGTCAGTCGTTGTTGTTGCAGGCATGTACCGGCTGTATAACACAGCCGACATCTGCCACATACAGAGCAGGCTCAGGTCCAGACAATCCCACCTGACCCCACTTTTTCCATTATATGATCATACAGTGAGGAGGAGGGGGTGATTCATGCGCACTCCTGAAATGTCACGAGGTCTATCTGGCTGACACTACCGGGAAGAATAAAGTCCATTTCCTGTCAGCAGCGGGGCTCTAAGTGCTGGCACAGGGCAGGTTCAAAACACTATTAACCGCAGATTAACCCCATATCTGCAGATTAATAGCTTTTTAACAGGACAGGTTCCCCTTTAACTCTGAAGCTGGTGTTGCGTAATTTTTTTGGTTTCTAATATATATATTTTATTATTGTTTTTTTTCCCATTTTTATTCTTAATTTGATCCATATGTTAAAGGGGAAAAGCGCCCTCTGTAGTCACTGGCAGAGCTGTATAGGTCTGCATGGAGTCAGCAGCTCTTGTGATCGTATGATCGCTGGGTCCATTAGACACATTGGCGCTGCAGATGCTTCTATCCTAGTCTAAGTAGTGGTCATTGAGTGTTATGTAGATGTGAAGACAGAAGTGATAATAAACCTCTCCTGTCTCCTCCCCAGGGTCCACAGCTGTGTATGGCAGCCATAGATCCTGACCTGCTCCAGCTAAATTGCAGGAACTATAATCCCACGCTGTAAATTTACAATGGCCCAGTGCAGTATGCTTAGAGAGGTTGGTCATTATGAGGTTAAAATTAAGCTATTCCTGGTCTGGCAGTGGGAACCACCAGCAATAAAAGCTACCACTCTATAGGAATTGTAGCAGTTCTCCGCAAGCCTGCACTTACGTGGATGACCACCTATTTACAGTATATAATTACCTTGTAATGTTTTAATTTCCTCTTCTGTCCAGATGTCACCATATCCTAGAATACCAAGGGGAGGAAGTTCACCGACCGCCATATTGGGACACCCAAGTGATGGGTGTCTTAATATGGAAACTGCTGCGCGGTACCACCACCGGAACACCGTCGCAACACACACACACTCTATACGCCGTACGCACCACACACACGGACACATTCACACTCTCACACACACATTCACAATCACACACTCTCACACACACACAAAGACATACACATTCACACACACTCACCGCGGTAGCACCAACGGAACACCGTCGCAAACATGCTGCCACGGGGATCAGCCGAATGATTCACTGACCGCCGCCATCTTTGTACAGGAGGAGCGCATGCACAGTTTTAATGTGACCGCCGCTATCTGTCTGCACAAAGATGGCGGCGGTCTGATTTACTGCGCCTGCGCCAATTACGCGCAGGTGCAGTGAATCATGGGGCTGGTCCCGGAGGCAGATGCGTGACATGTTTACAGGCAGAGGAAGTCGGTCACATAAAAGGGTTTTCCCACGAACGAAAGTTCATTTTAAAAATTGTCTGTGTCTGACCGTGTACAGAGCATACCACATCTCCTGGGCAGGGGAGGAAGCAAAAGACAATACTGACATTACAGCAGGGGATCACAGAGGATTCATTTTGTGAGGTAAAATATTCCACTGACTGTTTTTAAAAAATATTTTACCTCACAAAATGTGTCCTCTGCGATCCCCTGCTGTAATGTCAGTATTGTCTTTTGCTTCCTCCCCTGCCCAGCAGCTGTGGTATGTTCTGTACACGGTCAGACACAGACAATTTTTAAAATGAACTTTCGTTCGTGGGAAAACCCCTTTAAAAAGCAAATATCAACGTCAACATGGCTCCTCCTAAAAAGTACGCCTATGACAATGAAAGGAAAGCAGCAAAGGCACAACGTCGAAGACAACAACAGGCAAATGAGTCTCTTGAAGAGCAACAGCATCGCTGGGACTAAACAATGCATATAAGCGCAGGCGTCAAGCCCATGAGTCCCCTGATGCAAAAGTCAGTAGATTATCACAGGATGCCATTAGGCAACAACAGCGCCACATGCCTGCCCCATCGTGACATTACCGCCCTCCCGATGCAATAGCATCGGGCCTCCATCTAATATATATATATATATATATATATATATATATATATATATATATATATATATATATATATTAGTTTTGTGGCAAAAGATTCAGTAAAACTTTTAATTTACCAATTGAAATCCCTGCTCTCTCTCTGCTCAGGAGTCCAGGGGGCGGTCCTTCTTCACTAAGTGACCACCTCCTGGACTCTTAAGCATAACATGAAGCTCTATACCATTCTGTCCGCAGATTAGACACCATATTCAATGTGATAGCTTCCCTCTGAATTGAAAAAAATAAGTCCTTTTTTTATTTTGATGTTCAATTGTTGATCTTCTCTGTCTTTTTTTCACAGGCCAATCAGTTTAAACCCATGGATCTGGGACGCGTGGTCAAATTGTTTGAAGGTCCATTCTCTGTAAGTCGCAGGGTGATTATACTTCTTTCCTCTTACTTTCTGCACCTCTTCTTCCAACACATACAAATAGTGTAAACAGGACTGAACTTCAGAGTCACGCCGAATCCAACTCATTTAATTAAAGGGATTATCCAGGACTGTGATATTAATGGACTACAGGTCATTAAAGGGTTATTCCCATCGTCATGGATGGATAGCGTTGGACAGTGCTTATAAAAGCAAGCACTTTTTCCACTTTCGCAGTTTACCACTTATTAAAATTTGCAGATACTCTTAAGATATTAGCTTTATTTCTTTTTTATAAAGCTCGTTGCCTGAGATACCGACCACCGCTGCTGTCCTAACTTGCAAGCGCAGCGTTGAAGCCAGCGATCATGGCCAGCTTTAAAATGGCGCTCACGATCTGAATAGAAAAGAATTGTGTAATCGCTGCGCATGTTCTAGTGCCCTGCAGCGGTGGTCGGTCTCCAAGGCAACAATCTGTAAACAAAAGAAAAGTGTTAAGATCATAAACAGCTGAAAATGTTAATTAGCAGTAAATTGCAAATGTTCTTATTTTTGCAAGCTCCATCCATGAAGATAGTAGTATTATCTCGGCTTTCATTTCCTCAAATCCGTACAGTATGTCAGTGGGATTAGCCTTTATCCAGGCATATTAAAAGGTAAATCACCGTTCTTCCTCTTGTTTTGCAGAAAGATTTACTTGAGAGACATATGAAGGCTTTAAAGAAAGTCGGCAAGCATTACTACAACGGCATTGTATCTTTTTAATTCATTATCAAAAAAAATAATAAAAAAAAAAAATGCTCACAAATAAAAAAAAAATAATAATATCCCATCAATCCCTCCATAAATGTCCTTCCTTTCGATTCTATCTCATTTTGCAATTAAAACTGGGAAATATATGGCGATCATCAATGTCCCCCTCCTCTTCCTCACTGTCCTGTATCTGGCTGTGAGACAACTGGCTGCAGCAGGAGCCTCCCCCCTCTGCCCTGTCTGTTATAAGCCTTTGACATTTCTACCCCTTTGACCTGAAAATTGAACTGATCAGTTGGAGATGAACCCTGTATCCTCTGATTTTTTTGTTTGTTTTTTTCAAGAGCAAACATATAAAGCATCTTCAGACTTAACAGTGGAGACGGGTGAACTCTTCAGTTTATTTTAATTGTAGGTCATTGAAATTTAAATCTATCGACACCTTTTGTATCTTCTATCTGTTGCTGCACCCCCAAGTAATCAACATTTTTAGTTTATATGTAAATGAGGCTTTACGTGCTCGGGGTGTGACCTAGCACTTCCCAAGCCTCTGCCTCCTGAGCTTGTTTTTTTTTTGGGCCTAGCAACAGCCTCTTTAGATTGATTGATTGCTCGCTGTCTGGAAATCAGACAGCAAGTTGTCAATAAAGCTAAAAATATGGTGCTGTGCGGTGAAACAACCTTGGGAGGCAGGGAATTGAGAAGTGCTCTGTCACACCCCGAGCACTTAATGCCTCATTTGCATATGAATTAAAACAATGGTTTCTTAGAAATGTAGCAACGGATTAAAGATATAAAACGTTAATGGATTTAGCTTTGCATTTTGGGGGGATTGATATTACTGATTGGTTCCCTTTAATGAGGAACATCCCTATAGTGCACGCAGTGCTGGTTTTTTGTACATATTATTTAGAGTTTTTTTTAATTACAATCAATTAAGAGAGAATTTGAAGCAATTTTTTTTATTCAGATTTTGGATCAGATTCTTCTCCTAATCATACCCTTGTTAAGATGTGTTATCACTTTAACAGATATGGCTGCTATGGGCGGTCTTTTGTGCCTATATGCCATCACTGTGAGCTAAGGTTGAGTGTGGCAGACCACTCCGCCATACTCACTCTATATAAGATATCAGATAAGATATTAAAGGGGTATTCCCATCTCCAAGATCCTATGCCAATATGTAGTCGGTGAAATCACATACCCTAATAGTAATAAAAGCAAATATTTTCAATTAGAAATGTAGTATAGTTCTTCTGATAAGCTGTGTTGCTCACCCCATGTGCAGGGCATTGCAGTAGCTTAGGTATCCATGGCAACTAACTAACTCACTATATGAGTGGTCATAACCACGGATACCTAAGCTACTGCAATGCACTGCACATGGGGTGAGCAACACAGAAAATCAGAAGAACTATACTACATTTCTAATTGTAGGTATTTGTATTTATATTATTCTTATTACCCCCACTACATATTGGAATAGGATCTTCTAGATGGGTATACCCCATTAATGTTATCATAGTCGTTGTGGATTTTCCTTAACATAAAAGGTCCTAAAAGATTTACCCCAAATCATGAAATTATTAAACATTTCAGCAACAAAGATAGAAGACCATAAAGATTTCATAGATCCGGTGTGTGACGTTGTGAAGCTATTCGGGTAAGTGCGTTGTCTACATCCACATTTTGGACTAGTCATTTTTCCATAAATACATTTCACCCCCAATTTATCAACGTGCTTTCATCAGATTTATGGCATAAAACACTTTTTTGAAAAGTTGCAACTTTTTTGCACAATTCAAAATTGTGCAAAGTTTCTAGTTTGGATGCCAGGTCTGCCAAAGTGGCGCTGCATGAGCAGGACAGGATGTGGCGATGCCCTCTCTCGACACATTCTTCAAAACTTACTGGAGTAACATTCATGGCGAGGATGCAATTAATTACGCATCTTTCTCCACCTCACCTCTTCATTCAGACCAGACAAAAAGTTACCATGTATCATTTCTTTGCTATAAACAGCGCCACTCTTGTCCATGGGCCGTGATTGGTATTGCAGCTGAACTCCATTTAATAATGTAAACCAAAGACTTACTTGCTACTTTTTGGAGGGATATTCAAAAACTCTTTTGCAGACCTAGAAGAGTGCGGTTTCTTCCCTCCCTATTGATTTTAATAGTTCATATTCTTTAAATTATTTTTGACCTCTGCTTTGTCACTGGGAGGCTACATTCCCACAATGAGTTTTTGACGTTTTTGCATATTTTTGAAAATGCAAGTGACCCATCTTATATAATTAGTGCATAAAATCTGCAACATCACAAACGCACCAAAAACCTCATCATGGGAACGTAGCCAGGACTTGTTGAGCTCCATGCTCTATACATAGTCACCAACATTTCTGGAGGCAGGTATATAAACCTTTATATGAGCCCCATCTTTTTTTTCAGTTGAGATGTGGAAAATCTGGAAAAGGTAGTAACTTGTGGGGCGGTGTTTGCTCCACTCTTTCTGTGGTCCACCTTTTATTTAATAAACAAGTAATTGTTGCAAAATTTCTTGGAACATCTGGGTGGCTTATGGAAAAGCAGAGACATCTCAGAAGAGTCAGCATATCTACCGGATCCTTTCTAAGCCTGCAGAGACATAGAGGAATGGGTGTATATTTAAACAAATTTGGGCTATGGGAAAAAAATTTCCAAGTGACCTGCAATCAGATTGGAGGCGCTATGTAATCCGAAGACAACATGAGGTAGTGGCTGAGACCCTGATTTCAGCGATGTGTCACTTATTTGGATGTGTGCTCTTATTTCCCTACAATGAATGTTTTATCTCCAGGACATTATCGCTGCACAGACCAGGTGCCAAGTGGTCCAACCACACACTCTGCTCTGATAAGCAGCTCACTGTCAATAGACAATGTACACAGAAAGTGGTGGTGTGGGCACTGGAGCATTCTTTGCTCTGCTACATCTACACATCATTGTGTATTAATTGCTGCACTCAATAAACTAAGTGACTGCTGAGAGTGCTGCACTCAGACGAGGTAGCAAAAACCTGGTGACAAATTCACTTTAAAGCAGATCTGTCACTACATTTCAAAATAAAATCCGCATACATTAACAAATAGATGTATTAGACCCAGTGAGGCTGGTGTACTTACTTTGAAAATTCATGTTAAAAATCCTGTTATTAGGATGAGCATTTTATGAGTCCAGCTAAGGAGAGAGAGAGCTCATGAGTCCAAGTGTATTCAGTCTCTGCCCACTGAGCCCAACTGAAAGCCACAGGTTGTACTGAGCGGTGTGAGATCTCAGCTGCAGCAGGACACTGAGGAGCTGACAATCAGGCTAAGTGTGTGGAGATTCAGAATCAGGGAGGAGGGACACTGAGGAGCTGACAATCAGGCTAGGTATGGAGATTCGGCATCAGGGAGGAGGGACACTGAGGAGCTGACAATCAGGCTGTGTGTGTGGAGATTCAGTGTCAGGGAGGAGGGACTCTGAGGAGCTGACAATCAGGCTAAGTGTGTGGAGATTCGGCATCAGGGAGGAGGGACACTGAGGAGCTGACAATCACACTAAGTGTGTGGAGATTCGGCATCAGAGAGGAGGGACACTGAGGAGCTGACAACCCTGCTAAGTGTGTGGAGATTCAGTATCAGGGAGGAGGGACACTGAGGAGCTGACAATCAGGCTAAGTGTGTGGAGATTCAGTATCAGGGAGGAGGGACACTGAGGAGCTGACAATCAGGCCAGGTATGGAGATTCGGCATCAGGGAGGAGGGACACTGAGGAGCTGACAATCAGGCTAAGTGTGTGGAGATTCGGCATCAGGGAGGAGGGACACTGAGGAGCTGACAATCACACTTAGTGTGTGGAGATTCGGCATCAGAGAGGAGGGACACTGAGGAGCTGACAACCCTGCTAAGTGTGTGGAGATTCAGTATCAGGGAGGAGGGACACTGAGGAGCTGACAATCAGGCTGTGTGTGTGGAGATTCAGTATCAGGGAGGAGGGACACTGAGGAGCTGACAATCAGGCCAGGTATGGAGATTCGGCATCAGGGAGGAGGGACACTGAGGAGCTGACAATCAGGCTGTGTGTGGAGATTCAGTATCAGGGAGGAGGGACACTGAGGAGCTGACAATCAGGCTGTGTGTGGAGATTCAGTATCAGGGAGGAGGGACACTGAGGAGCTGACAATCAGGCTAGGTATGGAGATTCGGCATCAGGGAGGAGGGACACTGAGGAGCTGACAATCAGGCTAAGTGTGTGGAGATTCAGTATCAGGGAGGAGGGACACTGAGGAGCTGACAATCAGGCTAGGTATGGAGATTCGGCATCAGGGAGGAGGGACACTGAGGAGCTGACAATCAGGCTGTGTGTGTGGAGATTCAGTATCAGGGAGGAGAGACACTGAGGAGCTGACAATCAGGCTAAGTGTGTGGAGATTCAGTATCAGGGAGGAGGGACACTGAGGAGCTGACAATCAGGCTGTGTGTGTGGAGATTCAGTATCAGGGAGGAGAGACACTGAGGAGCTGACAATCAGGCTGTGTGTGTGGAGATTCAGTATCAGAGAGGAAGGACACTGAGGAGCTGACAATCAGGCTAAGTGTGTGGAGATTCGGCATCAGGGAGGAGGGACACTGAGGAGCTGACAATCAGGCTAAGTGTGTGGAGATTCAGTATCAGGGAGGAGGGACACTGAGGAGCTGACAATCAGTCTAAGTGTGGAGATTCGGCATCAGGGAGGAGGGACACTGAGGAGCTGACAATCACCCTAAGTGTGTGGAGATTCGGCATCAGAGAGGAGGGACACTGAGGAGCTGACAATCACCCTAAGTGTGTGGAGATTTAGTATCAGGGAGGAGGGACACTGAGGAGCTGACAATCAGGCTAAGTGTGTGGAGATTTGGCATCAGGGAGGAGGGACACTGAAGTGTTGTCAAAAAGTTTAGAAGGGCAGTAGCAGTGAGGAGGGCCACTGAGGAGCTGACAATCAGGCGAGGTGGACAGAGATTCAGCAGCAGGAAGGAGAAATGCTGAGGAGCTGACAATCTGGCCAAGTGAACTAAGATTGAATTGAACTTTGATAAAGGGATTATACAGCCATTCTGACATGAGTTATCATAGTAAGTACACCAGCCTAATCAGGTCTATTTAATAATTTATGCTGTTGTGTATTGTGAAATCTGGTGACAGGTCCATTGGTCTACGAGTATTAACTTAAGATTGTCATTGGATGGAAAGTTTTTGGCAGATTGAGATAACACAACCTCCTGACTTGTCTTGTCATAACCATCTATTATGTCCTCCTCGTCTCTTGTGCCTGTAGCCTTCCTTTCCTGAAAGAGAAGATGTCAGATGAAGTCTTGTACGCACAAACTGTCGCAGAGTCACTATCCCAGCTAGGTGAGTTGTACCATATTGCCACATTAAATTAAAGGGTTTATCTTTTCCATTTGATGTCCTAGCCCAAGGATAGGCCATCGATATTAGATCAAAGGAGGACACATCAGCAGTTTAAAGCGGCAGCGGCGCTCGTGGAAGTGTTTGCAGCCGTTCAGACGTTTCCATTGGATTCTGACCAGTTTGTACTTCCCTGGATCGTACTCTTCGTAGCAGCAGAGCAAGATATTGCAGCATTGTCCCATTTACTTGAATGCAACAACAATGGATATATCATAAAAATAGACCATCAATTTTTAAAAAAAATAATTATTTCCAATCAGGGTAACATCCTAATACAAAGTATTTTAACCCCTTGGTGACAGATGGCATACATGCATGGAGTGAGCCCAGGACCTGAGCTTGTACCATATGTATCATATACCGAGGATGTCAGCAGTGTTGTACAGCTGGCACCGAACAGGATTCTGCGGTGATCAGAGTAAGCTCTGATCACCGCAGTTTAATCCCTCAGAAACCAATTGTGACAGCGGTATTCGACCCCAGGTTTAATTTTTGCACTTTTAAAAGTCCCATCTTTATGTTTCCATGTCCGTGGGTGCGGTGTATGGGAGACATCATAGCAGCTAGTCTTCAACCACCCGCTCAGAGACAACTGAAGATTAGGGAGAATAAACTAGTGAAAAGTGCAGTATACGAGTCACACAATGGCCAGAAATAGCATCATTTCTCATATGACAACTTATTCTGATTAATCAGCAGACATGACAGGTACGGCGTAAATAAAATGCTCCATGATGTTATGAATGGTACAATTTCTCCGGCCTCTTCAGCTCATCCAACACATACGGTTTTGGGTGTGGAAGGGTTAAACAAACATATTATTGTATTAATTTGATAATTAGCTGAACTGCAGGTTTTAATCTCCACTTTCTTTCCTCCAGGTTGTCTGATGCGGGTGCCAAGTTCTCAAGTCAGAATACAGATTTGCAATTCAGTTGCCAATTTTTACAGCCCACAGTCTACTAAGCTGCCAACGGATGGTAAATTATTTGACGTTTGCTAATTAATATTTGTATTAACATAAACCCGAAAAAGTGAGTTTTTCTTGAATGAAGTGTAGTTTGTTCATGGCTTATCTTTCTAGGATAACTATTTGATGACCCTCCACTATATGCCCCTTACGATATGGCCTGTTAGCCAAAAAGGAGAGTGAGGGATTTTGTATACCCATCTTCATTGTTTTTTATCCACAAAGTGTGGATCCAATTCCATAAAATCTCATCCACAATGCTGCTGCTGTAATATACAGCAGATTTACAAACCAGGCCAGAGTTTCCCCTACCTGCCGGCATCCCCTGCCATGCTTTTGATAAATGGCTTCTTTGCAACATCATGGTTATGGCGAGACGCACACGTGACATCAAGTCTACTAATTAGAAGAGGTACCGGGAATGCTGGCATGTACGATGAGGTTTGCAGGACTCTGGTCCAGGTTTCATCGACTACCAAGGAGCTAGTAAATCATTTTACTCACCAATTGGTAAAATGGCCAATTAATAAAATATATTACGTTATATACATATGTTAAATTTCTTGACAGGCTTTCAACCAACGAGTGTCACCTACAAGTTACAGATGGCTGAAGTGGGAGGATTGGCGGAAACCCTCGTTTTGTCTTTGGCAATAGTGGAGAACAACTTACAAGAGAAGTTAGCGCTTCTGAAAGTACTACAGCTCTTATCAAGCACCACCGGTACATATACTGCACCTATACACCGTCTGTTTTGTTAAATAGGTTATATTTGATTTTAAAGGGGGTCTTCTAATAGGACACTAACCTCTTGAAGACATTTGGCATACCTATACGTCATGGTCAGATAAAGGTTCCCAACTGATGACGTATAGGTACGTCATGGCGATCGTGTGCGACACAGGAGCTGTGGCCGTGCGATCACTCCGAGAGCTCTGCTTACATGATAGACGAGACCCGGCTCACTCAGCCAGGAGTGGTACCTGCACCGCCACCAGCTGTTTAACCTCCTAAATGCCGCATTCGATATCGATCATACCATCTAGGAGGTTTGGAGAGGAAGTGGGCGCCCCCACAATGTAATTGCCCGAACTGTGGACGCTGTCTTAGCTATAGTGAAATGGCGCCCCTTCACTTCCGAGTCCTGCCATGCACCCAAACAGTAGTTTTCCACCATGTATAGAGTATCGGTGTACTCAGGAGAAATTGCACAACATATTGCGCTGTCCATTTTCTCCTGTTACCCTTGTGTAAATGCTAAACTTGAGGCTACAGCAACATTTTTCTGGGAAAAAAGTTAAATTTAATTTTTTTCCTTCCACATTGCTTTAATTGCTGTGAAGCACCCCAAAAGTTAATAAACTTCCTTGAATGTGGTTTTGAGCACTTTGAGGGGTGCAGTTTTTAGAATAGTGTCACTTTTGAGTATTTTCTATCACATAGCCCCTCAAAGTCACTTCAAAAGTAATGTGGTCCCTAAAAAAAAATGGTTTTGTAATTTTTGTTGGAAAAATGAGAAGTTGCTGATGAACTTTTAATCCTTCTAACAGAGTAAAATTATATTTAAAAAATGACGCTGATGTAAACTAGACATGTAGTAAATGTTATTTATTAACTATTTTGTGTGATATAACTATCTGATTTAGGGGCATAAAATTAAAAGTTTGAAAATTGCAAAATTTTCAACATTTTTGCCCAAATTTTGATATTTTCACAAATAAACAAAACAAAAAAAATCTACCTAAATTTACCAGTAACATAAAGTGAAATATGTCACGAAAAAGAGTTCCAGAGTTATTGCCACATAAGGTGACACTGTTCAGAATTGTAAAATTTGGCCTGGTCAGGATGGTGAAAATTGGCTCGGGGGTGAAGGGGGTTAACATTGGTGGGCGATCCTTTGTTTGATTGGTCGGGTCACACAGGATTCATTTAATATGTGTGGGAGAGTTAAAGGCACTTTCACTCTGGCCAATTCAGAAGTATTAATACAATTGTTTTTGATATTCCTAATATTCAGAGAACTGTAAGCTGATGGCCCGAGCTCATGCCGCCCGCAGAATATGCTCCCGGCTCAATGACGCAGATCCCTCGGGACAACTTCTTTTCCGTTCCTCTGAGATCTTATGGAACCTACTGGAAATTGGGCCAAAGGAAGAAGTCATTAATCAGCTCAGCAACATCGAATGCATCTAGTAAGTGCTGTTTATATCCTAAATTCAAAAGTTTTAAGACTTTGAGCTAGTCTTACCCGAAATGTGGAGTTTAGTTATTGTACCTTGGTATCGTCCATATCTAACTAGTGCCATGTCCAGAACATTTAAGGGGTAGTCCGATCTTATAATATCTTGCTATATTCTTGGGGTATATGCAATCGCATTATAATTTTTGGGGATGACAACATCCTGACAGTAGAGGGATTGGGGTCTCTACTTTCCTCCTACACAGCAGATGTTCTTTTCTATCCACGATATGGGGAACTGCAAGTGAGTAGGGAAGTGGTGTAGTGCCCTCTATAGGAGGGGTGAGAAAGTTCGCAGTGCAGGAGAAAAGCAAAATTGACCTTGTCTTGGCGGGTATCATTCACAAAGTTATCCTAGTGATCTAAGGAATACACCTTTAAAGAGGAGCTGTCAGCAGGTCAAAAGTGGTCTGTTTGTGCTTATATTTTACTCTCGACACTTCACTAAGTTTTCCATTGTTTGTATTTTATTTATTTTTTTTAAATCAGCCATATGGTTCCAGAGATATGGGCCTTTTAATTTACTGCTAATTTTTATGCACTTTACAAGGAGGCGATGCTCAGCGATTAATTATAATGTGGAAACATTTAGATCGGAGGCATTGCACTTTTTTTCAGCAGTTTACTCAATTTTATTTTATGTCACTTTTATTCCTGCTATTGACTTTACTTGTTTAAAATATGCTGCTGCATTTTATCTTTGCCATGTTCACCTAGGCAAACTGTCACTCCAGCACTTACTTGTTTAGTGATCATTTGTGCTCATTTTGCACTCTATCTGGTAACCTTTCCTCCGTAATTTGTTGTCTAGCAGTTCCCTTTTAATAATTTCTACTATATGAGATTTGTTTAATAAAGATTTTAATTCTTTTGGAGTTTACTCCATGGTGGTGGTTCATTCCCCTCCGATCTAAGTGTTTTCTGTATGCATGAGTTTTTTAACCTAACTTTTTTTACCCTTGGGATTTTTTAGCATTAAAAACTAATTATGCAGAGCAGCCCGAAGACACGACCCAGAGGAACCTGTGAGCCACGCACCCCTCATAAAGAACAGAAAAACTAGCAAATAAAAAGGCCCATATTTCTAGAACCGTATGGCGGATTTAAAAAAAACAAACATATTACTTAGGGGGACAGCGGGAATAAAATAAGAACAAGAACTGCCCACTTTTGACATAGTGACAGGATGCCTTTAACCATTTTAAAAATGGTGCTAGTTTAATAAAGAAATTATCGAAATGCAATGACTGAACTCCAGATTATTTCTAAGAGCTGCAGCTCCAAATTATCACTGCGGCTCCTCATTCTGAGGATGAGCCCCCCAGGGGATCCAGCAGTCAGAATCCCACCAACCAGGTAACCTCTACTCCCAACCAATACCTCTAGAATGATCTGATCACCATGTATCTGAACCTTCTTCTAGTGCACTGAAAGATTCTTTTGTACGCCTACTCACAAATGGCTGCAGACATCATGACCGACAGCTAAGAAATGATCTTCTGGTAATCGCCACACTGATCGCAGAGAACAGTCGCCCGCCGATGATCGTAAGTAGAAGCTGCTGGGGAGGCTGTTGGTCAATACTTTCCTAATTTCTCCAGAATATGCCCGAAAGAAAATACTGTTAATTTGATCCTGTCATATGAAAAAACGCTATTAACCTGCAGATATGGGGTAAATCCACAGGTTAATAGCATTCTGAAGGTGCACACTGAAAGCCCCGCTGCCAGGAGGAGATAAACTTTATTCCTCCCGACAGCCGCCGGCTTTCAGTCATAGAGGTGTGTCTTTAGTCACCGCTCAGTATATAATGAGCGGCGGCTGTAACCATGCCCCTGGCACTGACTGACAGCTGGCTCTCTACTGATGCACTACTTATCCAACTGTCAGTCAGTGTCAGAGTGTGGTTACAGCCGCCGCTTACTGTGCACTGACCGGTGACTGAAGCTGCATCGGCAAATCCTCTATGACTGAAAGCCGGCAGCTAAGTTCATCTTGGACTGCAGGAAAGGAGATATTATCAGGTTGCTGGAAGCTACTAGAAGCCAGGAGATGACTATGCCCTCTGATATGCAACATGACATCCCAGAAGGGAGGGGAGCAGCTCCAGCATCACACTGAACTGCAGGTACAGTGAGGATGGGAAGCAACACTATTAATGCTATCTTTATTGTTTCTGAAGACACAGCCATTAGGATAATTTTTTATCTCCCCGGAGTACCCCTTTAATTTGATAATAATATACATAAATTTACATAGTAATTAAAGTTAGTGTGGATCGATTTGCACGACCCTGACCATCTGATATAACAGTGGCCTGTGACTGCTGATCTGGAGCTGGAAATCTACCTCCTACCTGATGTCATCCATGGCTCATTTTTTGATTTGTTGGCCTGGCACAATGTCACAAATACATCACAGGCCGGCTAATCAAAAGAGGAGCCATGGATGCATATAGGGAAGAAGCAATTCTCCTGCCCCCTTCCAGCAGCCACAGACCACTGTCGTGGCCGACGGTCTAGGTCAATTCGCTCTAACGCTAATAATTATATGTCTTTTTATTGTGGGTTTTTTTGTATTTTTTTAGGAAAGTGGATTTGCGAAGCAGCTGATATTATTTGCAACATTCTCAGAAGGTGGATAGATTAATAATTATAGTCTTTCTTTATAAGGGAAATGTATTATCAGAAAATGAACTATTAAACTATTATTTAACTGAAGTTTTTATGGTATATATTTATATATATTTATTTTTTTACAAATTTTTGCTGTATTTATTTTTTTTTTACATTTTCAAATTATAACTGTTAAAAAATCCCAGAATCTTACAATTTTAATTTTAGATTCTAAGGATAATATTAGAATGATATTCCCTGTTCTGTCACTTCTTGGCAAGCATTTCATTATCATCACAAGCAGAATTACTACAAAAGGTTTCATCCCTTATATAGATAAATAAGATCCAACATTTACAATAGGTGATGGTCACAGCTCACCTCCTCACTCTCCCTGCACAGTGAACTCTGCACAGGTGAAAGAGCTTGCCCACAACACCTTTCCATAGAAGTCAATGAGCCAGATCCTGTCTATTGTGGTCTATGTGTACACTGTGTGGCCAATGTGTACACTTTTATCTAGCTGAATGTTAAATGATACCTCTAATATAAAGTGAGTGTCCAATGTAGACGCCCCTTTTAAAGGGTTATTCCCATCTTTATAAATGGGTATCATCGGATAGTGCTTGTAAATACAATCAATTTTGCAATTTGCTGCTTACAAAAAATTTCAGGCATTCTTTTCTTTTGTTTACAGCTCATTGCCTAGGAGACCGACCATCACTGCCAGACAACAGAACATGCGCAGTGCTTCCAAACTCTTTTCTCTTATGCTTGTAAGCGCTGTTTGGAAGCTGGCTGAAGCATACTGTTCCCTCCAACTTCAGCGCAGTAGTTACAAGCCAGACAGCAGCGGTGGTCAGTAACCTAGGCAACGGGCTATAAACAAACGAATAGTGTTAAAATCTCATGAACGGTTGCAAATTTTAAAAAGCAGTAAATTACAAAAGTGGTTGTTTTTGCAAGCATTATCCTACAATATCACTCTATGAAGATGGGAATAACCCTTTAAGAAAGTACAAACGCAAATGTCAGATCAGCCCAGTATGTGAACTTTCCAAATCTCCACACAGTTACATAGAACTTTCTGATATTTGACATTATTCTATTTCTTCTCCTGGGGACAATGGTCACTTACATTTCAATTTTTCTTTCTCCAGTTAAAAGCCATAACCCCTTAGTGAAAAGTCTAAAACTTTTACACAACCATGAAGACTTCGAGATGAAGAAACTGCTTTTCAACATGTTGGTGGTGTTATCGAAGGATCTGTCAACAGTTCAGGTAAAGAATGCCTATAACAGTAAATCAGGCCAATAGATTGCCCGCATACGTTCTTTCAGATATTATTTACAGGGGACCTGTCACTTGCCATAAACATGGTGTAAATGCCGCTGTTCTCCTGAATCCGGCGTTGTTTTTCTTTTGCTCCTGCGCCTCTCCGATCCTGAAATACGGTCCTATCTTCCTGGTTATGTTATCTAAGTGGGCGTGGTCCTCAGCTTTTCTCAGTGGGCGTCTTCATGATGACCACACCCACTTGGCTAACAAGACTTGATTTATATACAGGGAAGAAGGGGCCATATCTCAGCAACAGAGAGGAGCATGAACAAAATAAAAACATCGCCGGATTCAGGAGAACAGCGGCATTTACATTAGATAATAAATATATATATTTATGGCAAGTGACTGTTTTTAATTCACTAATCTGAATATTATTTTTATGTATCTTGTATAGCTGCTCTGTGATGGAAAAGTGGTCTTAGCCCTTTTTAACTATGTCAAAGCAAACGAAAAGCATGGAGTCCACGACTGGCCGGCTGCCCGTTATGAAGACTTACAGCTGCACGCCATCGCTACCTTGTGCTCTATGGCGCCTCTGCTGGTGGAGGACTATATCACCTGTCAGGGAAACACACGTATTCTTCTCTTCCTGGAGTGGTGCTGCACCCTAGGTCAGTCTGTTTTTTATGTCTTCAGGACTTTTTACTATACTTTTCCTTGCAGGATATTTCAGATTTATCATTGCTCGATGCAATTCGGTCTCATTGTCATTGCAGATTTTACCATTTGTAATGCATAGGGTGAAATCCTACACAAAATCATCATGTACCCCATGCGGACTTGGGTGCAGATATGCTGCAGAATACAGCATCAGCTAAGTAGTGAGATTTTATCACATCTCATCTACACGTTGCAGAAAAGTTACGTGCGTTAAATCTACAGAATGTACATTTTTTATTCAGCATTCACAATGCAAAGGATGTGTAGTAAGTGGGTTTTTATATGGATTTTTTAGTGGAATCCGCTTACAAATTCATGTAAAAAATTGTGTGAATACACCATTAGTATACCAACATTGCAATGATTAAGCACATGCGTCCGGAACACGTTTGCCCGACATTCTCATTTTTTTAACTGTGGTGGTGGGTTTTGGTTGTACTTGACATTTGTATATTTTTCTAATAAATCATTGCATCTTACCAGAATCTCCTGCTGTTGGAATTTCTTGTCTTCTCTGTATTAAAGGTTTACTTACACTTTAAGTATATTTAACAGTCATATAAAAAAAAAGATGCAAATCCCGCGAGTGTCTCAGACTGCTCACAGGGGGTTTCTGACAATACCACGCCATGTAGAATAATTGCAATGGTGTGATTCATTACAGATCTCTCCTAGTCATTACCTTGCAATTAAATATGCAACAAACCCTTCCTTTTCAGATGCCTTCTTTGGTCAGGGCAACAGCTTCCATGGCACCGGTGGCCGGGGGAACAAACATGCCCAGATGCGTTACAGCCTGAGACTCCTCCGGTCCGTGGTATCCGTAGGGGATGAGACTGTGAACCAAGACCTCTGTGATCAGGGAGCAATTAGTCAACTTCTAGGTAACGAGGCTACACTTCTTTATCCACTGCTGCTTATATTTATGTGTTCTGCTCCATATTTATGAAGCAATCAGGAAAAAATTATTATCAAAACGCTCCAGTGACTTAATAGCTATGGTGGTGGCAGTCATACTGTGCTTGCAAAAGAAGATATCTACCCAAAAAATGTCCAAAAAATTGTAAATCAAACGTTCAAGTAGCACTCAACGTCCTCTACTTGGTCTCTACTTCTACAATAGAGAGATTGGATTTCCTCTGTTTTGTCATGAAGGCCATTTTTGCAAAAGTGACAACAAGCAGTGCAAATACGGTATATTGATTGATACCTTTTTAATTGGTTCCCCAGTAATTTGCCACTTTGTTATTGCTAGTCAGGGACAAAACTACTTTTTTGAGCTCCGGATCTGGAGCTCAAAAGGTCTCTTTTGCCCATATGAGAAGACCACTACTATTAAATACCTGTGATAGTTGGGGTGCTCTTGGAGAGTTTTCATTGGGGCCCAAGTGCTTCAATTAATGTTCTTTCTTTTGCAAAAATGGCAACTGCGGCAAAAACAGAAAATTGTCAATATTCATGTTAGTAAATCAAACACATTTTTCAGACTTTAGCAGCTGCATTGACTCTTTACTTACTACTATTCGTTTTACACATCTACACTTTTGTCAAAAATCCTTAAAGCTTTGGCCGCGACAGTTCTCAAGCGACCACAGTTTGCTCGATGCTACATCGCGGCACTGTAGACATGAATGGGAACATGTTGCAACCCCTACACTATCGCGGGGGTAACAAGCTGCAACCCCTACACTATCGCGGGCGTAACAAGCTGCAACCCCTACACTATCGCGGGCGTAACAAGCTACAACCCCTACACTATCGCGGGCGTAACAAGCTGCAACCCCTACACTATCGCGGGCGTAACAAGCTGCAACCCCTACACTATCGCGGGCGTAACAAGCTACAACCCCTACACTATCGCGGGCGTAACAAGCTGCAACCCCTACACTATCGCGGGCGTAACAAGCTACAACCCCTACATTATCGCGGGGGTAACAAGCTGCAACCCCTACACTATCGCGGGGGTAACAAGCTGCAACCCCTACACTATCGCGGGCGTAACAAGCAAGTTGCAAAAAGTCTGACTCGGATTGAAATATTTGTGATTGACTTCTTTCTCATGGTAGCGTTGGTATCGCAATGCAGCCCCATTCACTTCCATAGTTCCGCTATTTAGCAGCGGCACCAATCAAATTCGGAAGAGCAGCAGCTATTGCGGCCAAAGTCGCCACGTAGCCCTAACCTAAAGGTAACCTGTCAGCAGTTTTCACCCTGCAAACCTGCTCAAAGGGGTAGATAGGAGACGAGAAGCCATGGCTAAATATGTCTTTGGATAGCCCTTATACATTAGATAGCTGTCAGCTGAATGCTCTTCGGCCAGCAGCAATCTCTCCTGACGCTTCTACTTTGTTCTGCAAAAAACTGATCTATGGGGGTCATTGGCAACATTGGACCTGCACCGATCTGATTTGAATGACCTATCTCTAAGGCTTCTAGTCCAGGGCAACCCCTTTAATATAATGTGTATTTGGGCTTAAAGTCGTGTGACTCTTGAAATAAAAGTTTTATTCAGCCTCTTCTGCAGGTGCAATGGAGGTGGTCCCTGACGTGCTCGCTGATCTCTGTAGTGAGTGCTTCTCCACCCTTCCTTTCTGCTCTGGATTGATGGCTTTAAATACAAAGGGACATGGAGTAAAAGTCCAAATATTTTCGTGCAAACATGTATTTACTTTATTAAATATAAAGGCGCATAGATAAAAAAATGATTGATGGCTGTAGCAGGCTCCTGATTGGACTTAATCAATCAAAAATAGAGGGGGGGAGTTGAAGAGCACTAACTACAGACCGGAGGGTTCTTTAGTGTTAGGGAATTCCCCCGGTGCAACTGCTGGAGCAGCGGAATAAAATGTCATTTTACAAATCATGCTGCAAATAAAAGTCTACACTCAGGTGTTACAGGGTCAAACTGCTGACATGTCCTCTGTATACTCTGTTTTTATGAAATCGCACCGTCACATAGCATGTGGATAAGTGTAACTTATTATAGTCGCACATAGAAGGAGCTTCTGTATATTTTTCATCCCACCATAAAATTGTCGCGATTTTTGTAAAAACTTTGGCAAAATGTTGAAGTTTACAATAACCACAGCAAAAAAAAACAGCACAAGACTGCCAGTTATACCGTGCCATTCCGCATCGCTATGCGGTTAGATTTCTGGACTAAAGCAATATTGGATCAATTCCTCGATGCTGATGAGGTTGTGTATATTCAGGAATCTTGAAGAAAACGATCTCCAGCGCTGAAGCTGATAATGACGCCGTCCTGCTGGAAATCCAGTGTGATCTGCTCTTCATTCTCTCAGCGATTTGTGACACCGATCTGCACCGCAAGGTTCGTGATGTTCGGATGATTAGATCATGCGAGGTAGGTCGCCATTACTGCTCCAGTACTGGCATTCCTCCTGGAGAACGGCAATAAAAGCAAAGACCACAAAGAGACGGTAAATCCCAGAGATCTGCCGTCACTTTGCAAGATGTAAGTTCTGGAATCTCCCCTATAAATTGGAGATCACACGCGAGAAATCCAAATAAGTGTTTGCAGTGATGTTAACCCGTTCACAACCATATAATGTAAATATACGTCATACCATACACAGGCAGGTACCAACTATTTTTTTTTCTTTTTTTGGGCACCTGCCTGTTAGCTCCAATCGCTGCAGTTTAATCCCTTAGATGCCGCAGTCAGACAGGAGTCAGCCCCTCTGACACGCCATTCGCTTTCCCCTCTAAGGCCACGTTCACACATTCAGTATTTGGTCAGTATTTCACATCCGTATTTGTAAGCCAGAATCAGGAGAGGGTGAAAAATACAGAAGTGGTGACAGGTTTCTATTATACTTTTATATGGTAAGTCCCCTAAAACAAGTGTAAAAAAAAAATATATATATATAATAGTCTAAATCATCCGCCCTTTTCCCACTTGTTAACAAAAAAAATAGTAAAAAAATAAATAAACGTAATGGGTATAATCACAAGTGTAAATGTCTGAACTAGTAAAACATTACATTACTTTTCCTGCACAGTGTTCGTAGTGGAAAAAAAAGTGCCAGAGTTGCTGTTTTCTTGGTCACTTTGCCCTCTTTAAAAAATGTGATAAAAACTGATCAAAAAGACAGAAAATATTACCTCTAAAAACCACAGCGCACTTCGCCTTAACACAGCTCCATTCACAGAAAAAAAAAAGAAGCTGTGTGTGGGTCCCCAAATATGATGACACAAACCACATTTACATTTCTGTAACTTTTTAATTTTTTAAAAGTAGTAAGAAATAAAAAAAACAAATTCAAACCTTTATAAATTTGCTATTTCTATTTTCTATAATTGTACTGAACAGTATAAGGGTACATTCACATGCTTCAGTTTATTTTCTGTACCAAAAAAACAGTCTGGAAAATCACTGTGTAAAATATACACATTTTTGGTGGTTTTTTTCACGTGCGTTTTTGCTGAATTTTTTCCCCATTCATTTGAATGACTGAAAAACGCTGGAAGAATTGACCTGCTGGATAATAAAAATGTAGCAAAAAATAAATAAATAAATGCTGCAAAAATGCAGAATGTGAACGTGCCCTAATTGTTTTGCCCTCATGTGGATAACAAATTAAAATATGTTGAAAGTCCTGAAACGAGAGGATGAAAAAAATGCAAGCGAAATAAATAATGATTTGCCTGTGATGGGTCAGGATTGTTAGATTTGCCATGATTGGCGCTACGTGTCCCACCTTGTAGGATGAAGCATCTGACCATTGATGAAGTGTTTTTCTTTTGGATTCTTTTGTGCCCACAGGAATTGTTTGGACCAGAGGGGGTGGACCTGGTCCTGCAACTTCTCAAAATGGACCCCACGAGGTTTTACAGTGGGATGGGTCACAACAAGCTGATTTTTTGTACTCTGGATTGTGTCTGGTAAGTGCATTGTGAACCTACGGGACGACGCAGCATGGATCAGGGGCACATACATTGGCCTCCTCTGTGCCTCCTTGTTACTCACTGTCCTCTTACGTTCTCCATATTGTCGTTTATTATGGCAGCCAAGGTTGTAGTTGAAAATACAGTATCTAGCAGGGGCCCCTGATGGCTGGGTCATAGCTGTCTGCTCAGTCGGTGCCATCAGCATCCACAGGGGTATTGTCACTTGATACAGGGGGCACTCAGGGCTATTATTACTTTATAAGGGGGCACATAAATTATCTATAAGTGGGCACTCCGACGTTTATTACTTTAAAAAGGCCATTATTATTTTGTAAGGGGCCACTCAGGGACCTATTACTTTATAATGGGGCACTTATATCCTATACAGAGGGGCACACAGGGGGTTCCTAACATTTCTTTGCATAGAATGTGGCTCACAAGCTGATTGTGACTTTAATAAGAAAGGTCGGGACCCCGCTCACACTGACGGGCCCTTACATGTAAACTATACAGGGTACCATTGCTTATGTGTTCACTTATGGAAACCCATCGGCACCCCTCAATCATGTCGGAAGGGGTCTGAATGAAGGCTCCACCATGTTTGCAGTCCTTGGTTGCTGCTCTTACATATTGGCCATGGTGTTCCTTGGTTGGCTGCAGCGATCGGAGCCAGCTCCAGTCGCTGCTGATAGAGGCCGGTGTTGGCGGTATAATACAGCCGGCGCCTGCCCTATGTGGCGTGGGCTCGGGAGCATACACCCGTACCCGCCCCTGCTGCCTGTCCCCTAAATACTTGAAACACCAGTTTTGAGCTGAAACTTCTGACATTTATATACTGTTTGCATTTTTTTCTTTAAGGTCCTGTATTATCGGATGCTTTACCTCCGAAGACTACTTTCTTGAGAAGGAGGGAATGTTCATTATTCTAGATTTGTTAGCAGTGAGTATATGACACTTTAGTAGAATCTTTTTTAGAATTTCTCCACTCTACTAACTGAGCAGAACCAGAATAAACCTTCAGGTCCTTCATAGTTTATAACTAATCGAGGACTTTCTGTACGTTTTTTTTCTTGGGTCGTTAAATTCAACACTTTGCAACAAATTAGTTTATCTTTTGCTATCCTAATTCTAAACGCACCAGGATAGGTTAGAAGGCAGTACAGGTCACAGTGACATATTCACCGTAGTGGAAGATTGCACCCATGATATAGGACCTGTGGTGAGAAGGACCTGTGGTGACCTGCTCTCTCCAGCATCCCTGTATATAGTATAGTCATAGCATTTTACTGCAGTCGCCACTAGAGGGAGACATTGTCACAGTTTCCAATAAGTTTATTGTTAGCTGTATTACTGAGCTCCCCCTAGTGGTGACAGCAGGCACATAGATATTTTATACTGTATTTTAATCTCTCCCTATTCATTTGCATTTTGCCATTTATAAGGCTTTTTATTTCCTTGTTTTGTGAGGCTGAATGAAAAAAAAAAGCAATTCTGGCAAAGATTTTCATATTTTTAACAACATTCTGCATGGGATAAATAATCAACTAATTTTATAGTATGGATAAAGTATGCTATATTTGTGTAAATTTTGGAAGGTTTTTTTTTATTATTTTATTAGTAGTAGTAAAACTGGGAGTTTTTACACTTCTAAATATTTTTTTTACAATAGCTATTAGTCCCTCCAGGCTCATCGATAATACATTGCACTATCTATATCGTTCATTAGTGCAGTGTATCATCCAGCCTGTTAGTGTTTTACTGACAGGCAGCCTAGTAGACCATGCCGACAGCCTAATCAGAGTTGGAGCCGATGGGCTGACAGAGGGAGTGTCCAAGGGTGCAGGTGGGCTGACAGAGGGAGTGTTTAGGGGTGCAGGTGGGCTGACAGAGGGAGTGTTCAAGGGTGCAGGTGGGCTGACAGAGGGAGTGTCCAAGGGTGCAGGTGGGCTGACAGAGGGAGTGTTTAGGGGTGCAGGTGGGCTGACAGAGGGAGTGTTTAGGGGTGCAGGTGGGCTGACAGAGGGAGTGTCCAAGGGTGCAGGTGGGCTGACAGAGGGAGTGTTTAGGGGTGCAGGTGGGCTGACAGAGGGAGTGTTCAAGGGTGCAGGTGGGCTGACAGAGGGAGTGTTCAAGGGTGCAGATGGGCTGACAGAGGGAGTGTTCAAGGGTGCAGGTGGGCTGACAGAGGGAGTGTCCAAGGGTGCAGGTGGGCTGACAGAGGGAGTGTTTAGGGGTGCAGGTGGGCTGACAGAGGGAGTGTTCAAGGGTGCAGGTGGGCTGACAGAGGGAGTGTTCAAGGGTGCAGATGGGCTGACAGAGGAAGTGTTCAAGGGTGCAGGTGGGCTGACAGAGGGAGTGTTTAGGGGTGCAGGTGGGCTGACAGAGGGAGTGTTCAAGGGTGCAGGTGGGCTGACAGAGGGAGTGTCCAAGGGTGCAGGTGGGCTGACAGAGGGAGTGTTTAGGGGTGCAGGTGGGCTGACAGAGGGAGTGTTCAAGGGTGCAGGTGGGCTGACAGAGGAAGTGTTCAAGGGTGCAGGTGGGCTGACAGAGGGAGTGTTTAGGGGTGCAGGTGGGCTGACAGAGGGAGTGTTCAAGGGTGCAGGTGGGCTGACAGAGGGAGTGTTTAGGGGTGCAGGTGGGCTGACAGAGGGAGTGTTCAAGGGTGCAGGTGGGCTGACAGAGGGAGTGTTCAAGGGTGCAGGTGGGCTGACAGAGGGAGTGTTCAAGGGTGCAGGTGGGCTGACAGAGGGAGTGTTCAAGGGTGCAGGTGGGCTAACAGAGGGAGTGTTTAGGGGTGCAGGTGGGCTGACAGAGGGAGTGTTTAGGGGTGCAGATGGGCTGACAGAGGGAGTGCTCTCCCTCTGTCAGACTCCTTAGATGCCTTATTTACTATAGACCGCAGCATCTGACTAGTAAAACTGGTTGGAATGGAGCTAACACCAGTCCCAGCAGAGGCAGCGGGTACTTAGCTATAGATATCTCCCATGACATGGGGCAAAAACCCAGGGGAGAGTCGGGAGCCCCCATACACTTTAGATTGTCTGTCAATCCAGTCAAAATTACTAAGAACTCAAGATTTGTATCTAACGTGTTTGGGGGCTTCTGTTACAGCAGATGTCACTTTCCTTTAACTAAATAAATAACTTGCTTTACTATTTTTTTTAACCTTCCTATAAAGCTGAATTTGAAGAGTATGAATAACCTGGTGCTGGGAATCCTGGTGGAATTCTGCGATAATCCAAAAACTATATCACATATTACAACTTGGCGAGGAAAAAATAATGAAGCAGCCCCAAAACTGCTAGTCCAGCTATGGAAGCATGAGGAGGAGGAGCTGGGCGTGAGAAGAGATAACTACGGCCGTATCATCGGTGTGTATGGCCGGGGGGGCTTCAGTAGTCAATGACGTGCAAATGTCTTCGATCAAAGGGGTATTACAGTTTCAGACAAAAAAATATTCTTTGTAGAAGGAAAGTGATACAAATTTCTAATCTGTTTGCACCTTTCTAACAAGTGGGGTTTTTCCAAAGCGGAGTAATGGCTACAGCTGTGATCATTGTTCTGAAAACGTTCTACATGTCTTCACCTTTAAAATCAATAGATGCAAAGAAACCACTGGTTGGACAGACGCAGGAAGATCAAGAGTTCACCCCCATGCCGGCCAGCAGCTTCAGCATTGCAATCATGGAGGTGGCTGAAAATATCCGAGCAAAGATTTACTCTGTATTTTCAAAAATCGGTAAGTTTGAGAGGAGACCACCCCGCTATATACTGCGCCTTCTTTACGGTACTTCAAACAAACCCTTTAAAGTCTGACCCTGGAGTCACATGTTAAGGTTTCTTTACACTTCTGTCCAATCAGACCAATATCAATCTACGTTGGCATGTGTAAATGTTGATCTATTTGATCTGACGGAAATCTGATAGAGTGTGCATAAAAGTCTGCGTGCCAATCACAATGATTGTAGAATGTCCCCGGCATAGAAAAATATGTCTGAAAAGACATCTTCATTATGGGGAATAGAAGAGTTTTAATTCAGGACAATCATAGCAGACGAGGACGATGAAAATTGGTTCCACCCTAAGAAAATATGTAGGGGGTGTAAAACGTGTAAGAGGATTGAAATGGAGTTCGCCAAAACTTAAAGGGCCATATAATAGGGGATAACTTAATGATCATTTGGGGTCTGATTGCTGAGACCTACACTGAATTTTCTGAAGAGACCTGTCTAAATGGAGCTCAGGTTGAGCATGAGACCTGACACTGACAGCGGCAACCCTGGCACCTGCTACAAACACGTTTCCTCCAGTGTTGCTCAAGGTGTGCCGAGCATCTGAGGAGAAAATCACTTTCAGCAGAAGACTTCATCCACTATAAATACATGATTAAAACTCCCTCTTGAGCCCTAAAGTAGAAGCCCTCATTACCAGCACGGTGGCTCAGTGGTTAGCAGCCTTGCAGCACTGGGGTCCTGGGTTCAAATCCCACCATGGACATCTGCAAGGAGTTTGTATGTTCTCCTCACGTGTTTGTGGATTTCCTCCGGGTTCTCCGGTTTCCTCCCTCACTCCAAAGACATACTGATATGGAATCTAGATTGTGAGCCCCATCGGGGACAGCGATGATAATGTGTGTAGAGCGCTGCAGAATAAGATAGTGCTATATAAGCAAAGCATAATAAATAAATAGTAATAAATGATAATCTGGCCACTTATTTTCTATAAAAAATTAACTATCCATCAGGACATTTTTGCAGAATCCCCTTTCTCCGCACCTGAAGTTCACTTTCCATCTTCGAGCCTGTCACAGAAGAAAAAGTGACCAGTCTCCTTGCATTTTCTCGCCCTGCTACCTGCACCAGTGACCCTATTCCCTCACATCTCCTCCAGTCCCTCTTCCCAGCTGTCACTACCCACCTAGCTAAAATATTTAACTTCTCTCTTTCTTCGTGTCTTTCCCTCTTCATTCAAACACGCCATCATAATCCCTTTATTTCATCTTCACACACCTGTGTCAATAGATATGGACAACTGGTAAATGGTCCAAGGACTGGTCAAGATCGGTGTTTATTCCTATTCCCAAGAAGGGAGATGCTACCCACTGTGGAAATGATCAGAGCATTGCTCTCATACCAACGCCAGCAAAATACTGGTAAAGATCCTACAAAGATGGTTACAGCCTTAATATGACAAAGCCTTGCCAGAGGAACAAGCAGGATTCACAAGAGGCAGAGGAACAAGAGATGTCATTGCTAACATTAGATGGATAATGGAAAAGGCCCAAGAATACAAGAAGAAGATCTATTTTTGCTTCATAAACTACAGCAAAGCCTTCCACTGTGTTGATCATCAGGAACTTTGGGATGCCATGAAGGATCTTGGTGTGCAGAACTATCTGATCAGCCTCATTAAGAACCTTTACATTGACCAAGAAGCGATAGTCTGAGCAGAACACGACAACACGGTATCCTGTCAAAGGACTTCAACCTACTCAGATCAATGATCACTCAAGATGCAGCGACAACACCGGAAGTCAATAGGAAAATAGTAGCGATGGGCAAATCAACAATGAAGTCACTGGACAAAGTCTTCAAATTGAGGAACATTTCACTGGCAACGAAGACACCGTTCATACGTATTTTTGTCTTTCCTATTATTATTATATATATAGCACCATTAATTCCATGGTGCTGTACATGTGAAAAGGGGTTACATACAGGGTTATAGATATCGTTAACAGTAAACAAATTTACAGTGACAGACTGGTCCTATAATATCATTTGGATACGAAACCTGAACGATAACAAAAGAAGAAGAATCGATGCCTTTGAAATGTGGTGCCGGAGAAGGATGTTATTAATACCAGGAATGGCAAGAACAACCAACAAATCAATTTTGGAACAAACCAAGTCAGACTTCCCTCAAAGCAAGGATCACCAAGCTACGAGTTGACTACTTTAGACACATCTTACAATCACTGGAGAAGGACATCACGATGGGAAGAATAGAAGGAACAAGGCGAAGAGGAAGACCTGCAACCCGATGGCTTGATACTATCAACATAACAGTGGAGAAGACCCTGGTGGACCTATCTAGGCTTGCACAAAATCGATCTCCCTACAGAGCGTTCATCGATCAAGTCGCCATGGCTCAAGATTGAGCTGAAGGCCATTAAATAATAATAATCGGTCTCAAGGACATTGCTCGCTACTGGTTCTCCTCCTACCTCTCTGACCGCTCCTTCACTGTATCTTGCTGGCTCTTACTCCTTTCCCCTTGCCCTTACTGTCGGGGTTCCTCAAGGCTCAGTTCTAGGCCCTCTCTTTTTCTCTATGTATATACACTGCTCCTACTGGACAAACCCATCAGCAGATGACACCCAATTATACACATCTTCTCCTGACATTACCCCCACCTTAATACAAAATACCAGGTACGGTCTGTCCACTGTCTCCAACACCATGTCCTCCCTCCATCTAAAACTGAATCTCTCCAAAACTGAACTTCTCCTATTTCCTCCCTCTATTAACCTACGTATACCCGATATTGCAATTACCTTGGGTAGTTCAACCATAACTTGCTGTCTTGGGGTCATATTTGACACAGAACTTTCCTTTATTCCCTTTACCCAATCACTCACTCATTCATGTCACCTGCATCTTAAAAACATCACGAGAATCTGACCTTTTCACACCTTTAAAACTGCAAAACTCTTACTATCCCTCTTATTCATTCTCGTCTGGACTACTGCAACTTTTTACTGATCGATCTCCCTCTATCCAAACTTTCTCCAATCCATCCCGAATGTGGCAGCCAGGGGGTTGTATTTCTGTCCAGCTGCTACACCGATGCCTCCACCTTGTGCCAGTCATTGCACTGGTTGCTCATTCGCTACAGAATACAATACAAACTTAGCTCTCTCACCCACAGGGCCCTCCACACTTCTGCCCCACCGTATATCTTATCTCTGTCTATCACCCTACCCATGCCCTCTGTTCTGTAACTCATCTAAGACTAACATCCTCAATAATCCGAACCTCGCCTCCATCTCCAAGACTTCTCTTGTGCTGCACTAGTGTTCTGGAATGCACTACCCCAAACGATCCTACTAATATGTAGCCCCCATGTTTTTACACATGCTTTAAAAACACATCTGTGTAGACATCACAACTCAGTAACCTAACTCTCCCCTGTTCCATCCTTCTAAATGTCAGTCATAATCTGTTCCCTCCTATTCATCTGTCTCCACATCCTCCATGCACCCGATAGCACACGATAACGGCACTTTGACAGACACTGACTTATGTCCGGACTATGCAGCTTTATATGAAAACCCCTATTTATTATGATGGCTGCGCTACCCCAGGGCTAAGTAGGAAGCTGCAGGCGTGATTGTCTCACTGGGGTCTCAGCTGACTCCTGACCTAAGGGTAGATGTCGGGGTGGAGTAGGATAGGCCAGGTCCTATTCTAGTAGAGATAAGCCTGTGCCAGAGGTTGATAGCATCAGTGCGAAGAAGCGGCGGAGGATCGATAGGTGAGTATTTGCTGCTTATTATTTTTATAGCAGCCTCGTGCCATATGTAAATTATAATAAAGAGGTTGAAAAATAGGGATTTTTGTGTACTCACCGTAAAATCCTTTTCTCCGAGCCATTCATTGGGGGACACAGCCTTTAATGACTGTTTTTTCCATTCTTTCAGGTTTTGAAAATTTACCTGGTTTATCTGCGCTGGACTATGTCACCCTCAGCGTAATAAGTAGATATCTAGATTTCAAGGTAAGTCTTTTTCTGTTTGCAGTTCCATCATGTCTTACATGTAGACACAAGCATTGATGGCTCTTTACTGCTGATTGCAACAACAGCCGCATCATCCTGGAAGTGTTTTGGGGGCGTCTCGAGTGCCGGGACACTCCTCCATTGCACTCCCAGACTCATTTACATGCGGATTCTAAGCTCGCTTTCTCAGCGCCAGAGTATCGGATCACTATAAGACAGGTATCGTTGTTATCAGGTCTGCAGTATACAGACATCGCTTTAATTTGTTTAGCAAAATCATGCTAAACATGATTTTTAAAAAAGTGTTATGTATGTTTAAGGCCGGAGAAGTTTGGAGCGAAATAAGAGCCGAATTAAAAGCTGAAAATATCCGACCTGTGACCTCAGATCAAGAAGCATTGGATGTTATCGAAAGAGCTGCGGAAAATATCAGCAAACTCGTCGCCGCTCACCAAACGGAAATGATCGAAAATCATCAACAGATGGAGCTTCTGGAAGAACAGCAAAAATACACTGAGGTGAGACTGCATGGCATATTCCAGGCAAAGCAGGCAATCAGCTACCCACTTGTGCCCACCGATGGTCAGAGCAGGGGATTCATGTCCCCCATTCCACCCGTGGCTTCACGACCACAGATGTCAAATGTAGCGTAAGATTGTTCATGAGACCAATGGAATACGGGGGACACTAATGAGAATCCCAGTGGTAGGACCCACAATGATCTGACATCCCCTATCCAGTGCTTAGACGGGAATACCCCTAAGGGCGCAGACAGGTAGACATGTAAATCAGTCCAGGATCGGACCGCAATGCATGGACTGGCTGGCGGCTCTCCCGACCCAAGCATGAAAGCTTCATTTATCTCTATGCAGCTGTCACGTTCGGGTCGGGAGAGCCGCCGGCCAGTCCATGCATTGCGGTCCGATCCTGGACTGATTTACACAGCCGTCTGACTCTGCCCTAACAATGCGTAACTCCACAATGTATAACCTAAACGTTGCACATTCATAGGAAGAAACAGCTTTAGGCTATGTTCACAGGTTGCGTTTTTTTGTTTGTTTTTTTAATGCAAATTTTAAGCTGCCTTTCACAGTACCAGCAAAGTCTATGAGAAATCAGAAATCTCATGCACCTACGTAGGTTTTTATTTTCCGGACTATTTTGGAAAACGACTGCATTTTTGCAAACTGCAGCATGTTACGTCTTTCAGCTTTTTTTCTGTGTGTTTTTCACCCTTAAGAAACAATGGGTAAGTGCAAAAACGCAGTTATCAGTTTTTGGTGCAAAAACCTAAGGAAGTTTAAATCAGACTTTTTTTGGGCCCCTAAACTTTATCAATGATAAGAGACAACAAAAAACAATAAAAACGCAGCAAAAACAGCAAAACCTGCTTTTTTGTAAGCCACTTCTTTACTGCCAAGAGAGCAGGTTAGGTCTGCGAAAAAAAGCGGAGCAAAAATGCAGTGTGTGAACATAGCCTTGAGGTAAACTGAGAGACGTGTTGTGAATTCTGTTTTTGGCTCCCTCTGGTGGCTACTGGTGGTACTGGTTGACTTTGGTCTTGTGTTTCCAGTGCACCTGTTTTCATCAGGAAATTGGGAGTTTCCTATTTAGTCTGGCTTCTCAGTCACTCTAGTGCCGGCAATCAATGTTACCAGAGCATCTCTGTTGCTTGCTACCTGCTCCAAGTCTGCAATTCAGCTAAGTTGAAATCTTTGGCTTTTTGTGTTTGTTTTGTCCAGCATGCATTTATATTTCTCGTGCTGCTGGAAGCTCTAGTGATCTGAAATTACTACTCCGGTGTCATGAGTTGATAACGGAGTTAAGGTAGTTTCAGGATGGCTGCTTAGGGTTTTGAGGTAACCGCGAAGTCCTCTTTTGTATTTTCATCTATCTAGTCAGAGGGCCTCACTTTGCTGAATCTATATTCATACTGCGTTTGTGTTTTCCTCTTACCTAACCGTTATTACATGTGGGGGGCTACTATAACTTTTGGGGTTTCCCTGGAGGCAAGCCAGGTCTGTGTATTCCTCTTATAGGGGTAGTTAGCTCTCCGGCTGGCGCGAGGTGTCTAGGGATACAACGTAGGCACACCCCCTGGCTACTTTTATTTGCGTGTTAGGTTCAGCATCGCGGTTACCTGAGATACCATCTTCCTAGAGCTGGTCCGTTTTTGCCCATGTCCCTGCCATTGGGAATCATGACAGTATTGCCGGCCATAATGTATTAAAGGTATTGGCTAAAGAAGGAGAGAAAAAAGAAGTTTCTGACACTTTTTTTTTTTTTTTTTACTCAGAGGTTCTGTCTAGCCATAATTGCAATCTGCTGTTTTTTTTGTTTTTTTTTGTTTTTTTTTCTCTCCTCTTAACCCCTGAATGGCTCAGATCTCTGCTGTTGAGAAATGGATATCCAGAGTTTAGCTTCTAATCTTAATACTCTTGCCTCTAAGGTTCAAAATATCCAAGACTATGTGATACATGCTCCTATGTCTGAACCCAAGATCCCTATACCTGAGTTCTTTTCTGGAGATAGATCTCGCTTTTTGAATTTTAAGCACAATTGTAAATTGTATCTTTCTCTGAGATCTCGTTCCGCTGGAGACCCCGCTCAGCAGGTTAAAATTGTTATTGCCTTGTTGCGGGGTGACCCCCAGAATTGGGCATTTGCATTGGCACCAGGAGATCCTGCGCTGCTCAATGTGGATGCTTTTTTCTGGCACTGGGGTTGCTCTATGAGGAACCTAATTTGGAGATTCGGGCTGAAAAGGCCTTGCTAGCCCTCTCTCAAGGGCATGATGAAGCTGAAGTATATTGTCAAAAATTTCGAAAATGGTCTGTGCTTACTCAGTGGAATGAGTGCGCCCTGGCGGCGAATTTCAGAGAAGGTCTCTCTGACGCCGTTAAAGATGTCATGGTGGGGTTTCCTACGCCCACAGGTCTGAATGAATCCATGACTATGGCTATTCAGATTGATCGGCGTTTGCGGGAGCGCAAACCTGTGCACCATTTGGCGGTGTCTTCTGAGCAGGCACCAGAGATTATGCAATGTGATAGAATTCTGTCCAGAAGTGAACGGCAGAATTATAGGCGTAAAAATGGGTTGTGCTTCTACTGTGGTGATTCTGCTCATGTTATATCAGCATGCTCTAAACGCACAAAAAAGGTTGATAAGTCTTTTGCAATTGGCACCTTACAGTCTAAGTTTATTTTGTCTGTAACTTTGATCTGTTCATTATCAACTATTACTGTGGATGCCTATGTGGATTCTGGCGCTTCCTTGAGTCTTATGGATTGGTCCTTTGCCAGACGTTGTGGGTTTAGCCTAGAGCCTTTGGAAGTTCCTATCCCTCTGAAGGGTATCGACTCCACACCATTGGCTAGGAATAAACCACAATACTGGACACAAGTGACTATGTGTATGACTCCTGACCATCGGGAGGTGATTCGCTTCCTTGTGTTGCATAACTTGCATGATGTCTTAGTGCTTGGATTGCCATGGTTGCAAACTCATAATCCAGTCCTTGACTGGAAAACAATGTCTGTGTTAAGCTGGGGATGTCAGGGGGCTCATGGGGAAGTACCTTTGGTTTCCATTGCTTCATCTACTCCCTCTGAAATTCCGGCATTTTTGTCTGATTATGGTGATGTTTTTGAGGAGCCTAAACTTAGTTCTCTCCCCCCTCACCGGGATTGTGATTGTGCTATAGACTTGATTCCGGGCAGCAAGTTTCCCAAGGGTCGTTTGTTCAATCTGTCTGTGCCTGAGCATGCTGCTATGCGAGAGTATATTAAGGAGTCCTTGGAAAAGGGACATATCCGTCCATCCTCATCTCCTTTAGGAGCAGGTTTTTTTTTCGTGGGTAAAAAAGATGGCTCCCTGAGGCCCTGTATTGATTATCGCCTGTTGAATAAGATTACAGTCAAATACCAGTATCCTTTGCCACTATTGACTGATTTATTTGCTCGTATTAAAGGGGCAAAGTGGTTCTCTAAGATTGATCTTCGGGGTGCGTATAATTTGGTGCGGATTAAGCAGGGAGATGAGTGGAAAACTGCATTTAATACGCCCGAGGGCCATTTTGAGTATTTGGTAATGCCTTTTGGTCTTTCTAATGCTCCTTCAGTCTTTCAGTCCTTTATGCACGATACTTTCCGTAAATACCTGGATAAATTTATGATTGTGTATTTGGATGATATTTTGATTTTTTTCTGATGACTGGGAGTCGCATGTTCAACAGGTTAGGAAGGTTTTTCAGGTTTTGCGGTCCAATTCTCTGTTTGTAAAGGGTTCAAAGTGTATCTTTGGGGTTCAGAAGATCTCCTTTTTGGGGTATATTTTTTCCCCTTCTTCTGTTGAGATGGATCCTGTCAAGGTTCGGGCTATTTGTGATTGGACGCAGCCTACTTCCCTGAAGAGTCTTCAGAAGTTCTTGGGCTTTGCTAATTTCTATCGTCGATTTATAACTGGGTTTTCAAGTGTTGCTAAACCTCTGACTGATTTGACTAAGAAGGGTGCTGATGTTGCCAATTGGTCCTCTGCGGCTGTGGAGGCCTTTCGGGAGCTTAAGCGCCGCTTTTCTTCTGCCCCTGTGTTGCGCCAGCCTGATGTTTCGCTCCCTTTTCAGGTTGAGGTTGATGCTTCCGAGATTGGAGCGGGGGCGGTTTTGTCGCAGAAAAGTCCCGATTGCTCAGTGATAAGACCATGTGCATTTTTCTCTCGAAAGTTTTCGCCCGCCGAGCGAAATTATGATGTCGGTAATCGGGAGCTCTTGGCTATGAAGTGGGCATTTGAGGAGTGGCGTCATTGGCTTGAGGGTGCTAGACATCAGGTGGTGGTCTTGACTGATCACAAGAATCTGATTTACCTTGAGTCCGCCAGGCGTCTGAATCCTAGACAGGCGCGCTGGTCATTGTTTTTCTCTCGGTTTAATTTTGTGGTTTCATACTTGCCGGGCTCGAAAAATGTGAAGGCAGATGCTCTTTCTAGGAGTTTTGAGCCTGACTCCTCTGGTGATTCTGAGCCTACGGGTATCCTTAAGGATGGAGTGATTTTGTCTGCTGTCTCCCCAGACTTGCGACGTGCTTTGCAGGAGTTTCAGACTGATAGGCCTGATCGTTGTCCGTCTGGGAGATTGTTTGTTCCAGATGAGTGGACCAGTAGAGTCATCTCAGAGGTTCATTCTTCTGTGTTGGCGGGCCACCCTGGAATTTTTGGTACCAGAGATTTGGTGGCCAGGTCCTTCTGGTGGCCTTCCCTGTCTCGGGATGTGCGTACCTTTGTACAGTCTTGTGATGTTTGTGCTCGGGCCAAGCCTTGCTGTTCTCGGGCTAGTGGATTGTTGTTGTCCTTGCCTATTCCGAAGAGGCCGTGGACGCACATCTCTATGGACTTTATCTCGGATCTCCCGGTTTCTCAGAAAATGTCCGTCATTTGGGTGGTGTGTGACCGTTTTTCTAAAATGGTTCATTTGGTACCCTTGCCCAAATTGCCTTCTTCATCGGAGTTGGTTCCTTTATTTTTTCAGAATGTGGTTCGCTTACATGGTATCCCGGAAAACATCGTGTCTGACAGAGGATCTCAATTTGTGTCTAGGTTCTGGCGAGCGTTCTGTGCCAGGATGGGCATTGATTTGTCTTTTTCATCTGCGTTCCATCCTCAGACTAATGGCCAGACGGAGCGAACTAATCAGACCTTGGAGACGTATTTGAGGTGTTTTGTGTCTGCTGATCAGGATGATTGGGTCGCCTTTTTGCCGTTGGCAGAGTTTGCCCTCAATAATCGGGCCAGTTCTGCTACTCTGGTTTCTCCTTTCTTTTGCAATTCAGGGTTTCACCCTCGTTTTTCGTCTGGTCAGGTGGAGTCTTCGGATTGTCCTGGAGTGGATTCTGTGGTGGATAGACTGCACCGGATTTGGAGTCATGTGGTGGACAATTTGAAGTTGTCTCAGGAGAAGACTCAGCAGTTTGCTAATCGTCATCGTCGTGTGGGTCATCATCTCCGTGTTGGAGACTTGGTGTGGTTGTCTTCTTGTTTTGTCCCTATGAAGGTCTCTTCTCCTAAGTTCAAACCTCGGTTCATAGGTCCTTATAGGATTTTGGAGATTCTTAATCCTGTATCTTTTCGTTTGGACCTTCCAGCATCTTTCACCATTCATAATGTTTTCCATAGGTCGTTGTTGCGGAGGTACGAGGTACCGGTTGTTCCTTCTGTTGAGCCTCCTGCTCCTGTGCTGGTGGAGGGTGAATTGGAGTATGTTGTGGAGAAGATTTTGGACTCTCGTATTTCCAGACGGAGACTTCAATATCTGGTTAAATGGAAGGGATACGGTCAGGAGGATAATTCTTGGGTGACTGCCTCTGATGTTCATGCCTCTGATTTGGTTCGCGCCTTTCATAGGGCGCATCCAGATCGCCCTGGTGGTTCTCATGAGGGTTCGGTGCCCCCTCCTTAAGGGGGGGGGTACTGTTGTGAATTCTGTTTTTGGCTCCCTCTGGTGGCTACTGGTGGTACTGGTTGACTTTGGTCTTGTGTTTCCAGTGCACCTGTTTTCATCAGGAAATTGGGAGTTTCCTATTTAGTCTGGCTTCTCAGTCACTCTAGTGCCGGCAATCAATGTTACCAGAGCATCTCTGTTGCTTGCTACCTGCTCCAAGTCTGCAATTCAGCTAAGTTGAAATCTTTGGCTTTTTGTGTTTGTTTTGTCCAGCATGCATTAATATTTCTCGTGCTGCTGGAAGCTCTAGTGATCTGAAATTACTACTCCGGTGTCATGAGTTGATAACGGAGTTAAGGTGGTTTCAGGATGGCTGCTTAGGGTTTTGAGGTAACCGCGAAGTCCTCTTTTGTATTTTCATCTATCTAGTCAGAGGGCCTCACTTTGCTGAATCTATATTCATACTGCGTTTGTGTTTTCCTCTTACCTAACTGTTATTACATGTGGGGGGCTACTATAACTTTTGGGGTTTCCCTGGAGGCAAGCCAGGTCTGTGTATTCCTCTTATAGGGGTAGTTAGCTCTCCGGCTGGCGCGAGGTGTCTAGGGATACAACGTAGGCACACCCCCTGGCTACTTTTATTTGCGTGTTAGGTTCAGCATCGCGGTTACCTGAGATACCATCTTCCTAGAGCTAGTCCGTTTTTGCCCATGTCCCTGCCATTGGGAATCATGACAGAGACGGTTACCGTCAGCGTCACTAAGGGTTCTTCACACACACACAGTTTTTAGGACTTTAAAAATAATACATGAAATTCCTGATATTTTGGAAAAAAGTCTGGTGGATTTTTTTTTTATTCGGTATACGAATGCAATTTTTTCAGGTTTTTTTTTTATTTGCAGAATTTATTTTTTGTAAAGAAAAACATACTGAGACCTTCCTGCACTTTTGAAAAGAAAAAAAAAGAGCAACAAGCATAAAAATCAGTGTTTGCATTGCATTTCATCCCCATCTGACCTCAGCAGTTTTTGGAGGAAATCTGTATCAGTAAGCGCCTTGTGTGTGCTGTCACCCTAAAGCCAAGTTTGCACAAGTGAATAAAAAATCATCAAGATTTTTCCAGAAATCTCAGACAATTTTTTTCTCATTTGTTGTCCATTTGTAATTTTGTTTTCAACATCAGCTGTTATTAATAATTTACAAGGAAAAATACAGTTTCCTATGTTAAATAATTGCAATTATCCCTAAAAATCGGATGCTATACTGTGGCTCCGTGTGGAATACTTGTTTTTTGTGCACCAGTAGACTTGAATTGGTGAGTATCATTTAAAAGACAAAATTCTCTTTTGATTAGCTGGCTTGGCGTGATGTCATCGTTGAGGCATGATGTAATCGCTGTGGCGTGATGTCATCACTGTCTTATCACTGTGGCGTGATGTCATTGCTGTCTTGTCATCGCTGGATTTCATCCCCTATTTCTAATACATTGAAATTATTTTTCACTCGTAGATAAAAGTAAACCACAAGCAGAGGGAAATAGTAATGAAATCCTGGGATAATTTCCTGGCGAGAACATCGAATTATGAAGCTTTAAAGGTAATTATATTTGTTGTACGGTTACATAGTGAATTGGTGGCAGCCCCATGTAATAATGTAAATGTCAGGACCAACACTAAAAAGTTGAGAATTGTTCTTTAGCACTTTCCCACAAGCTGAGAACCTAGGTGAGGGGGACGTAACTAGTTTTTGGTATGGTCCGCTCACCCTACCTCATTTCAATAGCTATGCCATCCGGATGACCCTGAGACAGAGAAGGAGGCTGGCTTAGCTATTAAAATGAGCCAGTGAGACAGTCCCCTCTTCACATGTCACTAGTCACATGCCAGAAGAGGAGGTGCCGAGACCTAGGACTAATGCTGATACCACGAGATCAGGGCCACCTTCCTTTTTCATGCATATTATTATTATTATTTATTATTATAGCGCCATTTATTCCATGGCGCTTTACATGTGAGATTATTAGTAAGTTTCATATTTTTCCCTTTTATGTACTACTGATCCCGAACCTCATTCAGACCCCTGAAATTACATAATTTACAGACCACTAAAAGTAATCAGAGCCTAGACCAGCCTCCGAAAAGTAAATCAGACCCTAGAACAGACTCTTAAAATTATTCAGGCCCCAGGCCAAACCCCTAAAATTAATCAGACCATCCCCCTAAAAATAAATTCAGTCTGCATTTCAGACCCCAAACATTAATTCACACTAAAAAAAAAGACTGCTAAAATTAATCAGACCCTTAAAATTAATTTATATCCGCATACCTCTAAAATGGATTCATAAACCAGATATCTGAAACGAATCATTGCCCAGAGCAGCCCCAAATTTTCAGACCCTGTAACTGACCCCACGCCAGACCCGGAAATTTATTCCCACCCCAAGCCCCTAAAATTATTCAGTCTTCACCCCATCGCCTTAAGATAAACTCACATTTTAGATGAGACCCCCTGAACAAACCCCTAAAATTATTTAGACCCCATTGAAATTAATTCAGACCTCAATTCATAAAATGAATTCAGGCCCCAGAACAGGTCCCTAAAGATTAATCAGACTAGAGACCCTAAATGTAATCAAAAACCAGGCAGGAAAGCGGGGGAGGCAAATGGAATATCGAAGAGTCAAAAACAAGAGACAGTGACACCCTAGAAGGGTCGGACTATAAAGAACATTTCTCACAGAACCGTGGGGTCAGTGATACATGTATGATTGACCATTGGGAGCCCCATTGATAAGAAAAACTCAGGACCCACGTCCTCCACTACTATTGTCCAGTCTTTGACGGCCATCTGGAGGGTCCGGTCAGCTGGCATCTGTGGTCTCGGCTTGGACCACGGTCTGCCCGTGGGGGACTCGTGACTTTTGCAATAGTTCATCAGTCTGATGTCTGATTATCCTGCAGATTTGTCGAAGGAAGTAACCTATAAATGTGATGATCCACGTCTGCCGCTCAGTAAACCGGAATCTATGGTTCTGTGATTATTAATATATATTTTGGGATTATTTTCAGAAAGCAAAACGACTCCAGGAAAAATCCATTGAATCCTCAAGACCTAAAGCAAGACCACAGAATACAACCGTCCACTCCACCCAGATCCCAAACCTCAATACTACGGTAACGTGAACGAAGAAAGTACAAGGACATTTTCCCGAGTGATAATTTCAATGCATTTGTGTTACCATTTTAGTGAAGATAATCATTTTTTGGTCAGATTTATGTAGCAAAAAACACCCAAAAAATGCAATGAAAACATTGTTGCTCCAATTCATCAGGACCGATGACACACATAAGTCTTGATGAAGAGGGCGCTGACATATGACGCGTCAAATTCACTCGGAGGTGTCATATCTCAATGAATTTGTTGCATTTTTCAGCGTCAAATTTCTGTCTCAATTTCCACCACTTTTATGGCGTAAATTGTGATGAATTCCCCTCTCTGCAAAGCTCCAGCGTCTTTTAAAACAATTTGTCAAAGCGTTTCAAACCTGGCGTAAAAATGCCAAAACTCCCATTGGTGCGACAATGAGATAGACAGTGGTTTTATTTTCCCATGTTGCACTTTTTCACACCAATCCCTAGTTATACGGGGTAACCCCGATTAGTAAAAAAAACCTTTAAACTGCTGATCCAGCTTCGCGTACTGTGCAGTTTGCAATGTGCATGATCGCCGGTTACTGTTCATGAGAACAGGACAGGTGCCTGGTACCTGCTTATTGCACAAGTGACTGGAGATAGAGGTCCCCTTATTTTATATTTGCACTTATTTCATATTTCTTTCATAAATTGCACTCTTCCCTAAATGATGCCCTAGACAACTGCCTACTCTGCCCACCCCTGATCTCTAAAGCCAGACAAAGTGAAGATTTTAGGCCCTTTTCTAGAAAAAAAAATGTATCTAAAATAAATGAGTATTAGGGCGGGGTCATACTTGGGAGTGTGATGAAACTCGCGAGTCTCTCGCATCAATACCCGACACCGCTGGTACTTGGGACCAGAGCGTGCGGCTGCATTTATTTCTATGCAGCCGCACGCTGCGGGAGACTCGCGCGAGTTTCTCGCATTGAACTCGCAAGTGTGACCCCGGCCTTCGAAATCCTTCTTTTGTTTATTTCTCTTGTCTTTGGCTAAAAAATAAATCATTGCATTAGTGAGAGCCCCATACATCGTACATACTATAAATACTTTGCAGATGAGAATTTGCTTGGGAAATACTTAATATTAAAAATCCATTTGTTGTTTTGTAGGTTGGCTGCGGCCCTGTTGTGACTGTGGAGAGCACCCCATCTAGACTTATCGGGGGGCCGCTCGCTGATACAGAACTTGCCCTCAAGAGGGTTCATATCCGGGGAGGAGCTCTGCAAAAGACCAAAGGTGTGAAAATGGAGGAATAAAGGAACAGACAGGATTCTATGTACGGACACATTCATCGCATGGTCTCTCACTGCTTGTATCATACATTGGGAGTATTCGCCACTCTCTACTTGATATTTCAGTCTTTTTCTTTTTTTTTAGCAATGCTCTCATAAAGGGCTATTCACATATTGCACCTTGGTAGCATACCCACAGGATATATCATAACTGTTTAGTACATGCCAGTTCTTCCAACAGAATCTCGAGAAAGGGGGCCTGTCGAATGCCGGCGTTAGCAGAGAGGTGGTCGGAATTACTATCAATTTGTAAGGGAATTCTGGCCACCTTTTCCACTGATGCAGGGCACTGTGGGGCTCTGTTCTAGAGATGAATGCAGGTTTTTTCGGTGGGATACCCATCTACTATAATTTTATGCCATTGTACAAGATGTGAAACACGCCTTTAACTCTCTGCAAAGCTACAACAGTAAAGGGCCTGTATTGTCCACCTTTTTCTCTACTTCGCCAAGAACCTGAGTGTGCATTAAAAATACATTCACTGATACTCACGGTTCTGCGTTACTAAATTCCCTCTACCAATGATTGACTGCAATAAACGCGGGCGGACAAGACTAGAAGTGAAGGAAGGAGGCTGGTGCGGGACCTGGGCAGCGGTGTGGAGGAGCAGCAGGGGGTCTATATGTTTGTTCTTTTTATTATTTTTAGAACACACTCAGGCCCTTGGTAAAATAAAAAAAAGGGGGCGAATCACCCTATTAGAAATATATCCAAATGTGCAGCCATATGTGTCTGTGGTAACTTTTTTCCTTTTTTTCTAAGACTACAAACAAGCCCTGTGTAGTCTGCTCTATCAGTCATACGCTGCCATTTTTTGTCCTTCTTGATAAGGTACATTCTGCAGCTTAAAACATAGAAGGGAATAGGATTTCAGGATCAGACTACAATGTGTTTGTTTAGAACACAAATCACAACAAATATAGCAAAATATCCAGACTGAGAGGGGCCAAAGCCCTGCTCTCTCTGTGAGTGCATAAATGGCACCACTATAATCATAGGTGTGCTACTCCTGAAATATATCAAAAACTAGAGAACATGGAGTGCAAAAAACACCAGCAAATGTAGAAAAGTAAAAACAGTATTTTATTAAATTTAGGACATACAGAAAATAACCCAATCACAATAAATAATACAAAAAAGAGGGAAAAAATAAGAAACCTACTAGCACAGCAGGTAAAATGGACCAGTAATTAAATATCAGTTAGGGCAGGTGCAGCAAAAAACGGATCTGGGGGGAGGAGTAATGGGTACAGCATTCTGGCTCTGCGCATAAGCCACTATGGATGCTGCCAACAGTAAAAAATCCAAACCCCCTATACGTATCAGTAGAATGCCGTCACTTACCCATAAGTACAAATATCCTGGGTCCTGCCTGCTGTACAGCACTGTACTTATGCGCAGAGCCAGAATGCTGTACCCATTACTCCTCCCCCCAGATCCGTTTTTTGCTGCACCTGCCCTAACTGATATTTAATTACTGGTCCATTTTACCTGCTGTGCTAGTAGGTTTCTTATTTTTTCCCTCTTTTTTGTATTATTTATTGTGATTGGGTTATTTTCTGTATGTCCTAAATTTAATAAAATACTGTTTTTACTTTTCTACATTTGCTGGTGTTTTTTGCACTCCATGTTCTCTAGTTTTTGATACAATGTGTTTGTTTGTAGTCTGTTACCATGGAGACACAGATGTAAACACACATCTGTGGAAAGTTTTCAAAGACTAAATTACAGAAGTTGCTTTGACATTTCATTTGCATTGCAATAGAAGTGATTGGATGTGATAATGTACGGCACCTAGAGGTGCTCACGTTAGGCCGAAAAATGATGGGACCCAGGTTCATCGATATATGTATGATTGGTGAGGGTCCGACTCCTGGGACCCCCCGCAATCCCCATGCCTCCTGTATAAATGGAGTAATAGTGCGCATTCACACAGGAGCTCCTTTATTATTATTATTATTATTATTATTATTATTATTATGGCATGTGTGGAGCTGTAGTCACACAGTGAGTGGATAGCAGGATGCTTTAATATTAGAGGTTCGTATGTGTGTATATATCGGTATCTATAAGCCTCACTTCTATTTCCAGTCTGTATACGTACTCTGAATAAAAATGCAAGGCTTCTAGAAATAATAGGATTTGTATCATCATTCTGCCTCGGATTTTGGATTTTACGCGCTGCCTGGGTAATGGAAAAATTCTCCATATAAATCTGATAAGACGGCCCCGGAGAAGCCTCAGGGGACCTTAGCATTGGGGATTTTTATGTTCGTCATTGTGGGCAGGGTTTAGGCTTTCCAGATACTTTCAGCTGATCCATCAATCGAAACTTTTCAAAAAGTCACAAAACTTTTTCACAAATGTACTCCAGACCCTCCTTGATTGATTACATGTACAGCAGAAATTTTTGGCACTTGGGTCTATTGAACGATCGTCGGGGGTCTGAATGCTTGGACCCACACTGATCTACAGGCAATTAAAGTGCCTGCCAAATCTGAAAAAACTTCTTTAAAGTTTAGTTACTCCTAGAAAACATATATTTTTTTAAAATGCATGTAATTTAAGAGATTAATCATTTTCTAATCTATCTTTATAGTGGGCCGTTTTTACCATTATAGAGCACTGAATCCTCAGCATTTTCATAGACATAAATGATAAAATTCTCATTGAATGCAGCCACCACTAGGGGGAGCTCACTGCACACCTGTGTTATTATTGAGGTCAATGTATGCCAGACTGTAAAAAGCCCATAAGCTCCCCCTAGTGGTGGCTGCAGGTAGTCAGAATGTTTTTTTGTTTGTTGTTTTTTTTATTATTATTATTTTAAAATTGTTTAATAAAAATAATTTGATAAAAATATAAAAATAAAAAAAAATAATAATTTTTAAAATGTGGAGGAAATTTGGAAAAACAATGCTGTTACCACTATTAAGATATAATTATGCGCACAGAATTGCAAATAGAGAAATGTAATAAATAACACAATTTTTGGGTACCAAAAATATGTCAAATCTTTATTGAATTATATAAATAAATTCCATATTGATAAAATACAGCATGCAGGTCACTTATCTTCACTTATGACAAATCCAGTATTTAATTTGGTAATAATACAAAAAAAAATGTCACATTCTGCTAAATTCACATTTTTCGATGAAGATTATTGGACGGTCATTTGGTTTTTCTGCGGGTGGGAATCCGTGGCCTACCTGAGAGATCGTCTTACGGCGGAACATTTTTAATAGATAAAGAAGGCAACCTTGGTATAGAATAAAGACTCCGACATGACAACCTTCTCAGACGAACACCGATTTCAGCAAATACGTTACACAATGCCTCCAAATATGACACGATTCCTCTTGTCACGTTACAAACAGGGTTTTATTAAAGGGATTCCTGTGCAGAAGATAAAAAAAAAAAAAGTTATTATATCCTTAAAGTGAATCTCCACCTTTTATAATTTTGTTGTCCAAAATTCATAGCGGATTAATTTCTTAATATATTATTATAGCCATCAGAGCTTTGTTTTTCAGATAAAGATCTTCAAATCCCCGGCTTAGTAGTGAATAATTACATTCTGTCTGCTCCCAGCAGCCACCAGGGGGAGCTGAAGAGCTTACAGCATACTGTGTATATAATTATGTAGTAATCTCCTCAGCGCCCCCTGCTGGTGGCCGCAGGTTGAATTTCATCATTTAATTCTATGTAAGAGATTTTCAGCAGGTTTTTACTATCTAATATTCTAATCTGAGAGCAGCATGAGCTGGTATCACCTACTGCTCTGCTTAGTACAGTTTTGTCAGAATCCCTGTTTTCTCTGCTGTAGATGTAGCAGTGCTCAGAATGCTGAGCTGTGAGTAATCCTACCCACACCACCGATTGGCTTTCTGTGTACTATACTTTGTCAGCAAGCTGCCAATCAGTGGTGGGGGGGCGGAGTTACGCAGATCGACCTGACTGGTGTGCACGGAGACCTAGTCAGGCAGTGATAATCTCCTGCTGATAAAACACTGATTGTATTGGAGTGCACTGGATTATAGCTATATTTAAAAGCATTCTGCTGCTAAAATAGTGACAGCTGCTGACAGACTACTTTTAAGAGTTTTCGTCAAGAGTCCTTAAAGAATAACTACACTTTTTTTTAATAATACCGTAATCGTTTTGATTAGGAAGGAAAGTTATGAAACTTTGCAATTCACTTTATTAGGGAATTTATCTTCATTGCTGTAAAAAAAAACTATATATACTTTGCATTAAAGCAACTTCCAAACCCCTAGTTTTCCCCAGTCTATATTCTTGCCTTCAGTTGCATTGCTATCAGAATTGGAGTACAGATGATGGCAGTGATGGACAGCTCAGCACCGCCGAACGCTCAGAGGAGGAGACGGGAACGGACCCATCACTGCCATCATCACGTCTAGTTATTCTTTAACAGGTAATATTCATGTTATAGTATCAGTGATTTAGTAAAAAAAAAATGTGACAGGTGCTGCAAGATTTTCATTACTAACCCAGGAAACTGTATTTGATCATGGACATCTTTGAGTGTAGATGTAAAATGATCGCAAGAGGACGTCAGTCACATGGGTGTAAAAAAGAGACACAAGGATGAAAATTGTCTGTGTTGTTATACAGTTTTCTGTCCCGGACATTAAAGAGAATGTGTCACTAAGGGAGCGGGTGCATCGATACCCTTTAATCATGCCTCAAATTGTATATCCAACGGCCAATCGCCTGTGTAGTTGTCAATTGTTATGAATTTGCCAGGACTGTCCAGAATTTTCAGATACAGTCACAGCAAATTTGGGGCATTGGTGGGGTTTGCATGAACCCAGCCCAAAAGTGACTGTTTCGTGGGTGAGTCGGGTATTCCCACGAGGGACGGTTCTGGGTTTTCCCAGGAGGTACGTTTCAGGAGTACTCCCAGGAGAGACGATGCAGGGGTATTCCCAGGAGGGATCAGGGGTATTCTCAGGAGGTACGGGTAAGGGGTATTTGCAGGAGGGACGATGCAGGGGTATTCCCAGGGGGGACGAATCAGGGGTATTTCCAGGAGAGACGATGCAGGGGTATCTCCAGGAGGGACGGATCAGGGGTATTTCCAAGAGGAACGATGCAGGGGTATTCCCAGGATGGACAGATCAGGGGTACTCCCAGGAGGGACGATACTGGGGTATTCCCAGGTGGGACGGATCAGGGGTATTCCTTGATGGGACAGATGAGGGGTATTCCCAGAAGGGATGGATCAGGGGTATTCCTAGGAAGGACGGACCAGAGGTATTCCCACGAGGTACGTTTCAGGGGTATTCCCAGGAGAGATTATGCAGGGGTATTTCCAGGAGGGACAGATCAGGGGTATTCCCAGGAGGGATGATGCAGAGGTATTCCCAGGAGGGACAGATCAGGGGTATTCCCAGGAGGGACGGTGCAGGGGTATTCCCAGGAGGGACGGATCAAGGGTATTCCCAGGGGGACGATGCAGGGGTATTCCTAGGAGGTACGGGTCAGGGGTATTCCCAGGAGGGACGATGCAGAGGTATTCCCAGGAGGGACGGATCAGGGGTATTCCCAGGGGGGACGGATCGGGTATTCCCAGGAGGGATGATGCAGAGGTATTCCCAAGAGGGACGATGCAGGGGTATTCCCAGGAGGGACGGATCAGGGGTATTCCCAGGAGGGACGGTGCAGGGGTATTCCCAGGAGGGACGGATCAAGGGTATTCCCAGGAGGGACGGATCAAGGGTATTCCCAGGGGGAAACGGATCAAGGGTATTTCCAGGAGGGACGGTGCAGGGGTATTCCCAGGAGGGACGGATCAAGGGTATTCCCAGGAGGGACGGATCAAGGGTATTCCCAGGAGGGACAGATCAAGGGTATTCCCAGGGGGGGACGGATCAAGGGTATTTCCAGGAGGGATGATGCAGGGGTATTCCCAGGAGGGACGGGTCAGGGGTATTCCCAGGAGGGACGGATCAAGGGTATTCCCAGGGGGGGACGGATCAAGGGTATTTCCAGGAGGGATGATGCAGGGGTATTCCCAGGAGGGACGGATCAAGGGTATTCCCAGGAGGGACGGATCAAGGGTATTCCCAGGGGGGACGGATCAGGAGTATTCCCCGGATGGATGGTGCAGGGGTATTTCCAGGGGGGACAGATCAGGGGTATTCCCAGGGGGGATCGTTCAGGAGTATTCCCAGCAGGGACTTGTTTCCCCAGCACTTATGGTGGTAAGTATGCACTCGCTGATTTCCAGGAAGGATCCAATGACTATTTGTTGACCCCTTAAGATGTATTTGAAATATATAATCCTTCAAAACTCACAATCCTTTATTTCATTTCACCATGTTGCTTTTTTTATGTCGGCCAATCGGTTTGGCTTTAACCCAGTTTTATTCATGTCATTGCTATAGATATGTACTCACTTTGCTGGAATTACCTTTTATAGGTTTTTGTAGATAAAGGGGCAAATTTGGAGCCGTCGCTTGTCTTCTTCCCACCCCGTGAGACCTCGAGAGGACACAGTCTACATAAATGTCCCAGAAGTCCTGCGCCAAACCGTCAAAAAGCGTGTTATGTTTGGGATTGGTTGATTCTTTCAAGTAGATCATGAAGTCCCAGAGCCCCATGATAGTATCTGCCACTCTGAGCTTCTTCATCTCCACCAGCTTACGTGACGCCGCTTCCCAGCACTCGTGGTCAATCTCTCCGAGGTTCCCGGAGTGTAGGCGTTTGTGGGGTTCTTTAGTATACACAGATCTGGCATAAATTGAGGTCACCATAAGTAAGTAGATCAGCTGAAGACACCAGCTACTCGGAGATTCCATAACTATTGTCTAAAAATCAAGTAAAAAAGAAATGTGAAATGTGCATCTGCATGTTTCGAGACTACACAACTTCTTGATGACCTACAGACAGCAGAAGACAAAGGGCAGATAGAACGGAGCAAGTTATAACAGCAGGAGCTGTGACGACACATAGGTCTGGTGTAAACAGCAGTGGACCCGTCAGCATTTTTTAGGCATCACCTCCCCTTGATTGTTTACCAAGCACCTCACCATAAGTTTGGAGGTGGTTCTTCCTGGTATTTTAGCTCAGTTTCTTTCACTTTAGTCTGCAGAAAACCTATGAGTTCGACCCACATCAATATATATAAGGATAGGCGATCGATAGTATACTGTCTGAAACCCATTTATCTAACATTGTGTGTTATTCCTCCGTAATTCTTCCTGGAAATGAATTTAAAAAAACCATGCAGCTGGTTGTTACAATTATTTGTTAGACACTGTCTAAACTAAACTTTGTAGTGGCCAATGAGATTGTTAGCATCCATTTCTTTTATGGGGTCTAAAGGGGAACATTTCTCCTTATTGAAGACTTAAAGGCCATGCAAGGCTCCTCTGGGATTATAAATATGGAAACTCTAGCACTACCGCTTGGAAGTAGCAATCCTAAAGGTCGATATCAACCCTTTAACGAGCCTTGTCACTTCATTTAGGATAAGAAGCTAAACTAGACACTATTTGCAGACACGTGTTTCGGGATGTTTGCCCCTCATCAGTGCAAAGCAGGAAATGTTATTTGGTTGGGGGAGACCTCTGACAGACGTTCTAAAGTGTAACATCTCTCCTTCTGGAGAATGCCAAGACTGCATAAGAGTTCTAGGCCATGTAATGCTCCTCTGAGAATTTAAATAAGCAAATATCCTCTGCGGGGAGGGAGAGAACAGGGATAGTAAAGACAATATTGACCCTACCTAGCTAACTCAGACTTCCTGCTTTGCGCTCATGAGGGGCAAACACCCCAAAACACATTTCTGAAAATAAAGTTTCTGTTCTTATTTTTATCCTAAGTCATGTGGCAAGGCTCGATTTTGACTTTTACAATTTCTTCTCCAATAGGTGGCGCTAGAGTTCAAGTCTTCCTCCTCTCTGAAGAGGCAAGTTTCCTTTCTTTTTTTTTAATTTATCTGCACATTTCAAAGAAGAGTAAAAAAGGAACGGGATAACACAAAGAATGCTCTGGATTTATTCTTGTATTAGAATATTTATATAAACTAAAACTGGAGCCGTCCTTCTAAAGTATTAAGGTGGCTGTCATAAGTGGGGTTATGAGTTATACACATCAATGGCTGGGGGCATTGGGTCACTGGCTGCATTCCCAGCTCTGAACAGGTAATTGAAGCAGGTTATCTGATGGACAGCAGACCTGGAGTGTGTACACATGGTATATAACGGGTAGCTATCAATGTTGGATAACCATTTTGGGGCATCGATGCTTTCACCTTGGGCAGCTGCTCTGCCTGTACTGCCCATAGAGGACAAGCTAAAACAATATTTTAAGGGGTTTTCTATGGACATATTCATGATCAGGGAGCCTGTTCGCATCTATGGGTAAAACTGCTAAAGTTTTGACAGCTGGCGACCCACAGGAAGGCAATAATATCTCCGTGATTTATGGATCTATCATATTCATGTGTGGTATGTACAGAATGCTTGAAGGATATTCGGTAAGATGACCGCCACACTGCTATTCTAGGAGGTTTCTGGCAAACATGTGACCCTCAGCAGAAATGAGGGCTAAAACTGGATAAGAATCGAATCTAATCAGCCGTCCCCCTCTCAGGAGTGAGGAGTCTTGTAAGACCCCTTATAACATCATTAATATCTGGAGGAGAACCATGTATTCTGTATTATGTGCAGAACTGTCCCTATTTCCCGCGGCCAGGAGTTCTCATGGATCTGATCTGTAAGAAGTATCTGTGTTTTATCCTTCTTATTTAATACTGTTTTTGCTTTTATCTGTTTTTTTATTATTATTTCACCTTTGTAATCTTTTTTAAGCGCTGTACTATTTTTTTATATATTAAATCAAAAATGTTATATTTTTGTCACTCGTTGCTCTAATGTACCCATGATATCGGGGAGAAATAATAGCTTGGTTGTGTTACCTTGCAGCCAGGGGTTAAGTGGTGTAAAGTTCAGGAGCTTGGAAAAGCTGGGTGTGCATGGGCTCCAGTGTGCTGAGCAGAGCAGGCGTCTTGCTGGCCTGGTAAAACGGCGCGTGGTGGCAGCATAAAGTGTGGCGTGGTTCATTGTGGACGCGTGAGTGGGAACGGAGTCCCCCTTTATGGTCCAAGGCTCGGGTGCTTTGGGAGAACGGTGGCCATTAGCCGTGGTGTCGAATACACAGCTGATTTTCTTGCATATTACAGTAGAAGGAATATTTATGAGATATTAAGAAATTAAAAAATCTGCCGTATCAATCGACTGACATGTTAATCTCAACTGCGGATTTTATTTTTTGCAGATTTATTGCAAAATTTCTTCTGCTGCAGAAAATCAACTACAGATTAGCCCCATGTGGATGCACCCTAATAAAGCTCCTAAAGCTTTTTCCGACACCCCCACAAAAAGACAGTAAATAGATTATCTCCTGCGAAAAAAAAAAAAGGATCAGGCATGCTGAAATCCAACATGTCCAACCCTTTAAAAAACTGAGATGCTCAAAGAATGGTCGCATGGTCTCCCTGACATGGATTTGATATGTATGGCCAGGCTTACAAAACCGATCTACCCCGCAGTCTATTAACCAGTTCACTGCCTGTAACATGAGTGTGACGATTACAAAGGTTTATTCTCATTGACCTTGGTCAGTCTCGCCTCCTTCATGTCTTTGCACTCTGCAGCCTTGTAAATGCCTTTCTGATGATTCATCCAAAGCCTGCAGCCTTGTAAATGCCTTTCTGATGATTCATCCAAAGCCGTCTACACGGGGGAGATGACAGTGCAGCTTAGTTGTTGTAAGTGCTCTTCATAAAGGGATGCTAGCAGTAAGTGCTGACTATTTTCCCTTTAATTCTTGCTGTGATTCTATCTATTGTTCAATCCTTACAAATTGATTAAATAAGAGTTTCCTCCGTCTGGCTGGCGAGATGTATATCGATTTAGGTTTATCACTATATTAAATTAGTTTATTAAATGTTTGCACTTTTTATAAAATCAGAAGTTATGTAATTTAGTTATTTACTTTGTGTTTCAATTCTGCACCATTTTCAAGATCTCTGCTTGCCGTAAATCAATGGAAAAATTATATTTGACTCCCAGAAGCTGTAAAGTCTAAAAGGATCATTTCTGGGACCTAAGGGGTAATGTTTCTCCTTGTGGAGAGTGACAAGCCAAGTCTGGCATGTCAGAGTGAGGAGACTTATACGCCATGCAATGCTCCTCTGGGAAATTAAATATATAAATTGCCTCTTCAGAAAGTAAGAGTACAGGAACTACCTATTGGAAGTAGCAATATTGACCCTTTAACGAGCCTTGCCATATATAACTTAGGATAAAATCCAAACCAGAAACTCAATTTGCAAATTCTAAGAAATAACGTTTCTCCTTGTGGAGAGTGACATGCCGGGCTTGGCATGTCAGAGTGAGGAGACTTATACACCATGCGTAAAGGGTCATTGCCAATTTTTTGTTCAAAGGTCATGATAGATGCTGTCTGCACTGCTGGGAAGTGCACCAATGTGGGGAACTTGATCTGTCTGGGGAGGTGGATAAATGGAGAGGGGGCCGCGCATGTCAGTGTCTTCCTGCATTCACTTCTATGGGAGTTTCCAATACCCACATATGTTTGGGTCACACATCTATCAGACATTTATAGCATAAAGATGTGAACATTCCTTTAACCCTTTCTCACAGTGGCAAATTTTGGTTTCTGCACTTTTGTTTTTCCTTTCCCTTCTTCCAGGAGCCTTAACTTTTTCACTTTTCATCTACATAGTCGTATGACGGGCTGTTTTTTTTTTTCCAGAAAGAGTTGACGTTTACAATTACACCACTACATTTACATATAATGTACTGAAAAAACAGGCAAAAAAAATCAAAGTGTAGAAAAATGGTGGAAAAAGAAGCAATTCTACCATTGTTATTTTTTATTGTATTTTTGTACAGCAATAATTACATGATCCATAATAGACCTAGGGACACGATTCTCCAGATCTATACAATCACAGCGCTACCAAACTTATTTTAGTTGTTATTTTAGTAGGGGAAAATAATTAAAAAAATTGAAAATAAAAAAAAATAAATTGGTTTCTTTTGCCATTTTTTTCAGACTTGGGACTTTTTTTAAAATTTTTCTGAGAGTTCTTTTATGTCAATGGAGCTGTGTGAGGGCTTGTTTGTTTGCACAATGAGCTGATATTTTTATTGGCACCATTTCGGGGTACATAGAATGTTTTGATTGCCTTGTGCTGCACATTTTGTAAGAAGTGCGGTGACCAAAATCTAACCCTTCTGGCGTTTTTGTTTTATGACATTTATCATGTGGGTAAATAATGTTATATTTTGATAAATCAGAATTCCATGGTCGCACTAATATCAAATACATTTATATTTGAATGTGTTTATTTTTAAGGGGGATCTAAGAATTAATGTTTTTCCTTGTGGAGAGTGACAGGCCTGACATGATGGTGTAAGGAGACTTATAAGCCATGCATGCTACTCTGGGAAATTAAATATGCAAATTGCCTCTTCAGAAAGGAAAAGGACTTGAACTCTAGTGCCATATATTGGAGTTAGCAATCCTAAAAGTTAATATCGACCCTTTAATGAGCCTTGACGCATGACTTAGGGTAAAAGCCGAACCAGAATCTCTGTTTGCAGAAACGGTGTTTCAGGGTGTTACTCCTCATCAGTGCAATGCATGATCCAGTCAGGCTGAATGAGAGACTTATGACTGTGATCTAAGGGGTAATGTTTCTCCTTGTCGAGAGTGACATGCAAGTGTAAGGAGTTCCTTTCTGAAGAGGCAATTTGCATATTTCATTTCCCAGAGGAGAATTGCATGGCTTATAAGTCTCCTTACATTGACATGCTAGGCTTAGCTTTTTACTCTCAAAAAGGAGAAAACTTACTCCTTAGATCCCAGTTATAAGCATCGAATACAGCTAGATCAGATCTCACGCTTTGCACTGATGAGGAGCAACACCCCAAAACACAGTGTCTGCAAATTGATATTCTGGTTCGGCTTTTATCCTAAGTCATGTGACAAGGCTCATTAAAGGGTCGATAGTGACTTTTTAGGATTGCTAACTCCAACATGTGACACTAGAGTTCAAGTCCTTCTCCTTTCTGAAGAGGCAATTTGCATATTTAATTTCCCAGAGTAGCATGCATGGCTTATAAGTCTCCTTACACCGTCATGTCAGGCCTGTCCCTCTCCACGATGAATTTCAGCCTTATGAATTTCAGCCTCCTGAGCCATCTCCATATACCTGCACCCTGTATATACAATAGAACAAAGCAAAGTCCAGCTCACCATAGTTAACATCTCTGGATACTCGGAGCACGGAACCGCTGTGTCAGGGCGTAGAAGGATCAAGGAAGAAGGAAACATCCAGCTCAACGAGATAGTGAAAAAACGTGTCGTTCCTTTATTCACTTCAATATATGTGGAGGATCAAACATCAGCAACAACAGAAATAAAAACAGTATCAACGCGTTTCTGGTGACAGAGCACCCTTAGTCATGATATCATGACTAAGGGTGCTCTGTCACCAGAAACGCGTTGATACTGTTTTTATTTCTGTTGGATGTTTTATCCTCCACATATATTGAAGTGAATAAAGGAACGACACGTTTTTTCACTATCTCGTTGAGCTGGATGTTTCCTTCTTCCTTGACCCTGTATATACACATCACACGTCGAGAAAGGGTAAAAGAATTACGCTATTTCTCCCTACCCCATACACATGCACAATTTGGCTGAGCACGCATGTGTTCTCAATGGGAAGAGGGGAGTAAGCAGCTGCCAGACACCGCTGGCGGCAGCTTATCTCCCCTACAAACAAAAGAATTGGACATATTAAAAAATATTCCCAATCCATCTTTTCCCAGACGTCAAACATTCCTGCGTACACATTAGATGGATGGATGGATGCAGATTATGTTATCGAAATCGCCAGATTGAGTTGAATTTTGTGTCGTGTATGGTTGTCTTTACTTCTGCTCTCAGTTTAGACACTGATAAAATTGTAGCTCTTGTAACAGAAATCTCTACACTTCACTAAAATCTCTTAGGTTGTAAACTTTTACTAAGGCTGGCGTCACACTAGCGAGTTTTACGGACGTATGAGCGCCGAAAATACGTCCGTAAAAAAACGCATTACACACGGCCCAATTATTCTCTATGGGGCTGCTCCTGTCAGCCGTATATAACGCATCCGTAATATACGGTCTTGTACGGCCGTAGAAAATCGCAGCCTGCTGCGTTTGCAACCGTATTGCACAAAAAAACCGCCAATGAAAGTCTATGGGGGCGAGAAAAATACGGATTCCACACGGACCAGCAGTGTGACTTGCAAGAAATACGCAGCGGTGTTAGTGAAAAGCCGCTAATTTAATTGCCGGCTTTTCATTTCTCCTTCCCAAACCGGACATGATATGAGACATGATTACATACAGTAAACCATCTCATATCCCCTTTTTTTTGCATATTCCACACTACTAATGTTAGTAGTGTGTATGTGCAAAATTTTGGCGCTGTAGCTATTAAATTTGAGGGTTAAATCGCGGAAAAAATTGGCGTGGGCTCCCGCGCAATTTTCTCCGCCAGAGTAGTAAAGCCAGTGACTGAGGGCAGATATTAATAGCCTAGAGAGGGACCATGGTTATTGCCCCCCCCCCCCCCCCGGCTACAAACATCTGCCCCCAGCCACCCCAGAAAAGGCACATCTGTAAGATGCGCCTATTCTGGCACTTGGCCACTCTCTTCCCACTCCCTGTAGCGGTGGGATATGGGGTAATGAAGGGTTAATGCCACCTTGCTATTGTAAGGTGACATTAAGCCAGATTAATAATGGAGAGGCGTCAATTATGACACCTATCCATTATTAATCCAATTGTATGAAAGGGTTAAAAAAACACACACACATGATTAAAAAGTATTTTAATGAAATAAACACACAGGTTGTTTTAATATTTTATTGCTCTCTCAATCCATCTGAAGACCCTCGCTTGGAAAAATAATAAACCAACAATATACATACCCTCTGATGAACTGTCAGGTCCCACGAGGTAAATCCTTCTGAAGGGGTTAAAATATTTTACAGGCAGGAGCCCTGCTAATGCAGCTGTGCTCGTGCCTGTAAACCCTGGGGACTGAAGGAAATGTAGGTCAATGACCTATAGTTACCTTCAGTCGCGGTGATGCGCCCTCTGCTGGATGTCCTCATATGACCTCGAGCGTGGGAAAAAGTTCCCAGGCTGCAGTTCATGAGGACAGCCAGCAGGGGCGCATCACCGCGACTGAAGGTAACTATAGGTCATTGACCTACATTTCCTTCAGTCCCCGGGGTTTACAGGCACGAGCACAGCTGCATTAGCAGGGCTCCTGCCTGTAAAATATTTTAACCCCTTCAGATGGATTTACCTCGTTGGACCTGACAGTTCATCAGAGGGTATGTATATTGTTGGTTTATTATTTTTCCAAGCGAGGGTCTTCAGATGGATTGAGAGAGCAATAAAATATTAAAACAACCTGTGTGTTTATTTCATTAAAATACTTTTTAATCATGTGTGTGTGTGTTTTTTAACCCTTTCAAACAATTGGATTAATAATGGATAGGTGACATAATTGACGCCTCTCCATTATTAATCTGGCTTAATGTCACCTTACAATAGCAAGGCGGCATTAACCCTTCATTACCCCATATCCCACCGCTACAGGGAGTGGGAAGAGAGTGGCCAAGTGCCAGAATAGGCGCATCTTCCAGATGTGCCTTTTCTGGGGTGGCTGGGGGCAGATGTTTTTAGCCAGGGGGGGGGGGGGGCAATAACCATGGACCCTCTCTAGGCTATTAATATCTGCCCTCAGTCACCGGCTTTACTACTCTGGCGGAGAAAATTGCGCGGGAGCCCACGCCAATTTTTTCCGCGATTTAACCCTTAAATTTAATAGCTACAGCGCCGAAATTTTGCACATACACACTACTAGCATTAGTAGTGTGGAATATGCAAAAAAAAGGGGGATATGAGATGGTTTACTGTATGTAAACCATGTCTCATATCATGTCGGGTTTGTGCAGGAGAAATGAAAAGCCGGCAATTGAATTACCGGCTTTTAACATATATCGCGCTGAATTAAATATAAATACAGAATATATATATATATATGTGTCTCAATGACATATATATATATATATATACTGTATATATGTTTTAACGAACATTTGAGCACATAAATCCATTAGATGTCGGTTTTGCAAGCCTGCGAGAAAATCTCGCAGTACGGATGCCATACGGATTACATACGGAGGATGCCATGCGCAAAATACGCTGACACACCCTGCCTACGGATGACATACGGACCACTATTTTGGGGACTTTTCTGCGTATTACGGCCGTAAATAACGGACCGTATTGTCTTACGCTAAGTGTGACGCCGACCTAAGTCGCACCTTGTCAGCTACTGTACATCGGCAAAAAAGCCTGGCACTAATCTGCCTTTACACTATAATTGCAGCATTTTATAGCTACCACTAGGGGGAGCTCACTGCATACAGATTTACAGCTCCTGTAAAATCTGTATGCAGTGAGCTCCCCCTAGTGGTAGTTGAAGTCAAATTTTTATTGATCACATTTCTGCTACACAGAATTTCCTTATAATAAAGCCAAACCTGACAACATTTGAAACAGAATTCAGGACATTTACTGCAAAGTTATAATATTTGTCATCTTATCTCTATTTGACAAAAGTTGAGAACTCAAGATGTATTTGATGACATAACTGCAGACAAAAAAATTTGGATCTTCCCTGCACTGAACTTGGGAGCCATTATTAGTATGATTTACATGACGAATCCATAATAATCCTGTAAGTTATAATTATGCAGTAAACTGTTCCAAATTCTGCATCCAGCTCTGCTACATCTACACATAGCATCCAATTGTTCTTGGAGTTAAGACGAAACTTCTACTCTCTTAAAGGCAATGCTCCATAGGAAAAGAAAAGGGGGCAAACTAGCGCTCACATCTGCCAAAAGCAGACAACAACCTACTGCTAATCTAAAGAGGGGCGTCTGGTTGGGTCACAGCCAATACAACAATCTTTAGCTTACATGACAGATACAATCACTTAATCAAGTTTTAGTATTACTTACGTGCCGGGATTAAAATAATAATGCCTGAAATAAAAAAAAGTTAAAAAAATCAGTGGAAAAAATATGTGGTAAGTAATATAAAGATAAATCTAAGATAGATAGATAATAGATATAGATGATAGATAATAGATATATGATAGATAATTGATAGATAATATATAGATAATAGATAGATGATAGATAGATAATAGATAGATAAGACAATAGATAATAAATAATATATAGATATGAGATAGATAATATATAAAAGATAATCAGTAGATACGTCTCGCTCTTCCAGACCTGACCTGTCTTCTGATGAGAAGTGAGGAGTGGGACTGCCAAGTGAATTTTTATATTGAAGACCCTCCTACGGTCCTGCGTCACATCAAGGGGGCCTGAGACTGAGTCAGTAGTATCTCTCTCGTAGAACAATGTGTTATGTTGAGATCACTACTATGATACATGCAGAGGAAGAAGTCACAGCACAGGCATGATGCGCTCCTATCCATCACTCCTTATACCGGGGACCTGGACAGGAGGCCTCGCGCCATAATACACATCAAAGCAGACGGTGCGTAACCCAAAAATATTCCGAGTTTGTTAGGAGTTTGGGTTTTTTTTATTGCAATTGATGATGCTGGAACTGAACAACAAGTAGGTGACATATGCGTTGTGCTTCCTCTTTTTCTTCCAAGAGCCATAACTTTTGTATTTTTCCTCCTCCACAGCCGTCTAAGAGCTTGTTTTTGACTACTGCACATTGCCAAATTCATCGTACAACAGATCCCAGCAGTACCTGACCACCCACCAGCATAGTGATGTGTGGGCACCACCGGAATTTCTAGAGTCTATAAAGACATACTAATGATATCATTAATACAATGGAATAATAATACCGCCACACCATCACCATATACTGTGAAGAAAATAAGTATTTGATACACTGCCGATTTTGTACGTTTTCCCACCTAGAAAGAATGGAGAGGTCTGTAATGGTTATCGCAGGTACACTTCACCTGTGAGAGACAGAATCTAAAAATAATCCAGAGAATCACATTGTGTGATTTTTATATAATTAATTTGCATTTTATTGCATGAAATAAGTATTTAATACAACAGAAAAACAGAACTTAATATTTGGTACAGAAACCTTTGTTTGCAATTACAGAGGTCAGACGTTTCCTGTAGTTCTTGACCAGATTTGCACACACTGCAGCAGGGATTTTGGCCCACTCCTCCATACAGATCTTCTCCAGATCTTTCAGATTTTGGGGCTGTCGCTGGGCAACATTGAGTTTCAGCTCCCTCCAAAGATTTTCTATTGGATTCAGGTCTGGAGACTGGCTAGGCCACTCCAGGACCTTGAAATGCTTCTTACGGAGCCACTCCTTATTTGCCCTGGCTGTGTGTTACAGGTCATTGTCATGCTGGAAGACCCAGCCATGACCCATTTTAAATTCTCTTACTGAGGGAAGGAGGTTGTTAGCCAAAATTTTGAGATTCATGACCTCATCCATCCTCCCTTTAATACGGTGCAGTCGTCCAGTCCCCTTTGCAGGAAAGCATCCGCAAAGTATGATGTTTCCTCCACCATGCTTCATGGTTGGGACTGTGTTTTTTGGGTTGTACTCAATCTTCTTCTTTCTCCAAACACTGCGAGTGGAGTTGATTCCAAAAAGTTCTATTTTGGCCTCATCAGATCACATGACCTTCTTCCATGCCTCCTCTGGATCATCCAGATGGCCAATGGTGAACTTCAAACAGGCCTGAACATGTGCTGACGTGAGCAGGGGGACCTTCCGTGTCCTGCAGGATTTTAATCCATGACGGCCTAGTGTGTTACTAACGGTAATGTTTGAGACTGTGGTCCCAGCTCTCTTCAGGCCATTGACCAGGTCTCCTTTGTAGTTCTGGGCTGATTCCTGACCTTTCTCATAATCATCTTTAACCCACGAGGCGATATCTTGCATGGAGCCTAATACCGAAGAAGATTGACAGTCATCTTGTGTTTCTTCCATTTTCTAATAACTGTGCCAACAGTTGTTGCCTTCTCACCTAGTTGCTTGCCTATTGTCCTGTAGCCCATCCCAGCATTGTGCAGGTCTACAATTTTTTCCCTGAAGTCCTTAGACAGCTCTTTGGTCTTGGCCATGGTGGAGAGGTTGGAATGTGATTTACTGTGTGAACAGATGTCTTTTATACAGGTAATGAGTTGAAACAGGCGAAATGGTTATGAGTGCAGAGTAGGAGGCTTCTTAAAGAAAAAGTCTTAAAAGTCTGTGAGACCCAAAATTCTTGCTGGTTGGTAGATGATCAAATGCTTATTTCTTCCATAAAAATGCAATTTCATTATTTCAAAATCATACAATGTGATTTTCTGATTTTTATATTGTCTTTCACAGGTGAAGTGTACCTACGATAAAAATTACAGACCTCTCCACTCTTGGCAGGTCGGAAAACTTTCAAAATCGGCAGTGTATCAAATACTTATTTTCCCCATGGTATTACCACCACATAGAGTCTGAATATTATCGCCATCATGTTACTGAACTAAATCCACTAAAACAAGACCAATATCCCAAAAATACCAGCACAATATGACCATATATTATCAGCATATACAGTGGTGACCGAATTATACCACCATGCTGATCATTTACAAAAACCACTGCTAATAGCAATATTACCCCAATACAGTGACCATATAGTGTACTCACCTGTGAAGTCTCCAAATGAGGGAATTCATCTTCACCTTTGGTGTGTATCTGGCTTCCCTCTCTAGCTCTTGCACCGTATTCCAAATTATTATGCAAATTATATTTTTCTCGGATTTTCCTAAATGGTCGGTGCAAATGACAGTCAGTCTAATAAAAGTCATCACCCGTTAGATTATACATCGAATTTTATTGACGAAACTTCTCAATGATAACAGTATAATCTCCAAAATGAATAAAAACTCACAATGCACTGTTCCAAATTATTAGGCACAGTAGAATTTCTAAACATTTGATATGTTTTAAAGAACTGAAAATGCTCATTTGTGGAAGTTGCAACATTAGGAGGTCACATTCACTGACCAAAAAAGCTATTTAATGGGAAGCTGTCACCCCAAAATTGAGGGTGAGCTAAGCCCACCAGCATCAGGGGCTTATCTACAGCATTCTGTAATGCTGTAGATAAGCCCCCGATGTATCCTAAAAGATAAGAAAAAGAGGTTAGATTATACTCACCTGGGCGGGTGGTCCCAGTACGATGGGCATCGCGGGCCGGTTCGGGGCCTCCCATCTTCTTACGATGACGTCCTCTTCTGGTCCTCACGCTACGGCTCCGGCGTACTTTGTCCGTCCTGTTGGGGGCAGAGCAAAGTACTGCAGTGCGCAGGCGCCGGGCCTCTCTGACCTTTCCCTGCGCCTGTGCATTGCAGTACTTTGAAGATGGGAGGCGCCGGACCGGACCGCCCACCCAGGTGAGTATAATCTAACCTCTTTTTCTCATCTTTTAGGATACATCGGGGGCTTATCTACAGCATTACAGTATGCTGTAGATAAGCCCCTGATGCCGGTGGGCTTAGCTGACCCTCGATTTTGGGGGTGACAGATAAACTTTAACTCCAAAACATCCTAACAGGCAAAGTTGCGTGTTAACATAGGACCCTTTCTTTGATATCACCTTCACAGTTCTTGCATCCATTGAACTTGTGAGTTTTTGGAGAGTTTCTGCTTGTATTTCTTTGCATGAAGTTGGAATAGCCTCCCAGAGCTGCTGTTTGATGTGAACGGCCTCCCACCCTCATAGATCTTTTGCTTGATGATACTCCAAAGGTTCTCTATAGGGTTGTGGTCAGGGGAAGATGGTGGCCACACCATGAGTTTATCTCCTTTTATGCCCATAGCAGCCAATTGCTCACAGGTATTCATTGTCATGCATGAAGATGATTTTGCTCCTGAAGGCACGTTTCTGCTTTTTAGACCATGGAAGAAAGTTGTCAGTCAGAAACTCTATATACTTTGCAGAGGTCATTTTCACACCTTCAGGAACCTTAAAGGGCCCTACCAGCTGTTTCCCATGATTCTGGCCCAAAACATGACTCCTCCACCTCCTTGCTGACGTTGCAGCCTTGTTGGGACATGGTGGCCATCCACCAACCATCCACTACTCCATCCATCTGGACCATCCAGGGTTGCTCAACACTTATCAGTAAACAAGACTGTTTGGAAATTAGTCTTCATGTATGTCTGGGCCCACTGCAACAATTTCTGCTTGTGAACACTGTTTAGGAGTGGCCGAATAGTAGGTTAATGCACCACAGCAAGCCTTTGAAGGATCCTACACCTTGAGGTTTGAGGGACTCCAGACGCACCAGCAGCTTCAAATATCTGCTGCTTTGTAATGATATTTTGGCAGCTGCTCTCTTAATCCACTTAATTTGTCTGGCAGAAACCTTCCTCATTATGCCTTTATCTGCATGAACTCTGTCTGTGCTCTGTTTCAGTCACAAATCTCTTCACAGTATGATGATCACTCTTAAGTTTTCGTGAAATATCTAATGTTTTCATACCTTGTCCAAGACATTGCACTATTTAACGCTTTTCAGCAGCAGAGAGATACTTTTTATTTCCCATATTGCTTGAAACCTGTGGCCTGCTTAATAATGTGGAACATCATTTTTAACCCCTTCATGACCGTGGGATTTTCTGTTTTTCCGTATTCGTTTTTCACTCCCCTCCTTCCCAGAGCCATAACTTTTTTATTTTTCCGTCAATTTGGCCATGTGAGGGCTTATTTTTTGCGGGACGAGTTGTACTTTTGAACGACATCATTGGTTTTACCATGTCGTGTACTAGAAAAAGGGAAAAAAATTCCAAGTGCGGTGAAATTGCAAAAAAAGTGCAATCCCACACTTGTTTTTTGTTTGGCTTTTTTGCTAGGTTCACTAAATGCTAAAACTGACCTGCCATTGTGATTCTCCAGGTCATTACGAGTTCATAGACACCTAACATGACTAGGTTGTTTTTTACCTAAGTGGTGAAAAAAAATTCCAAACTTTGCAAAAAAATAAATAAATAAAATTGCGCCATTTTCCGATACCCGTAGCGTCTCCATTTTTCGTGATCTGGGGTCGGGTGAGGGCTTATTTTTTGCGTGCCGAGCTGGCATTTTTAATGATAGCATTTTGGTGCAGATACGTTCTTTTGATCGCCCGTTATTGCATTTTAATGCAATGTCGTGGCGACCAAAAAAACGTAAATCTGGCGTTTCGATTTTTTTTTTCATTACGCCGTTTAGCGATCAGGTTAATGCTTTTTTTTATTGATAGATCGGGCGATTCTGAACGCGGCGATACCAAATATGTGTAGGTTGGGGTTTTTTTTTATTGATTTATTTTGATTGGGGCGAAAGGGGGGTGATTTAAACTTTTATATTTTTTTTATTTTTTTCACATTTTTTTTTACTTTTTTTTTTAACTTTTACCATGCTTCTATAGCCTCCATGGGAGGCTAGAAGCAGGCACAGCCCGATCGGCTCTGCTACATAACAGCGATCATCAGATCGCTGTTATGTAGCTAAAATGCAGGTGTGCTGTGAGCGCCGACCACAGGGGGGCGCTCACAGCCACCGGCGATCAGTAACCATAGAGGTCTCAAGGACGTCTATGGTTACCTTCCTGACTCATCGCCGACCCCCGATCATGTGACGGGGGTCGGCGATGCGCTCATATCCGGCCGCACGGCCGGATGCGGTAGTTAAATGCCGCTGTCTGAGTTTGACAGCGGCATTTAACTAGTTAATAGCGGCGGGTGATCGCGATTTCACCCGCCGCTATTGCGCGCACATGTCAGCTGTAAAAAACAGCTGACATGTCGCGACTTTGATGTGCGCTCACCGCCGGAGCGCACATCAAAGCGGGGGTCCCGACATGTGACGTACTATCCCGTCACATGTCGGGAAGGGGTTAAGTAATTTTCCTTTAATTAGAATCACCTGGAAAACTAATTATCACATGTGTTTAAGATTGATTTCAGTGATCCATTGAGCCCTGAGACACAATACCATCCATGAGTTTATTTGAAAAACAAAACAAATCTTTATGACACTTAAATCCAATTGGCATAATAAATTGGGTCACAGTGTATATTGTATAATGTTCCGCTCTCTGGCCCCCACGTAATATAATATCCCCTTCTCTGGCCACCATGTAGTATAATGTCCCCTCTCTGGCCCCCATGTTGTAGAGCATCCCACTCTCTGTCCTTCATGTAGTATAACAATCGGATCCTTACTCCACCATTCAGTCTGGTTAAAAACTAAAGGATCTGCAGGGTCACAGAGGGGGACATTATGCAAAATGGTGGCCAGAGGGGGGACATTATACAAAATAGGGATCAGAGTAGGGGACACTATACAGTACTGGAGCCAGAGAGGTGGACAGTGTACAATACTGGGGCCAGAGAGGGGAAAACTATACAAAATGGGGACCAGAGAGGGGAAAACTATACAAAATGGGGACCAGAGCGGGTACATTACACAAAATGGGGACCAGAGAGGGTACATTACACAAAATGGGGACCAGACAAGGGGATATTATCCAGTGTTGGGGCCAAGAGAGGGACAGTTTAAAAATGGGGACTATGGAGGGGGACATTATACAGTATAGGAGCCAGAGAAGGGGACATTAAACAGTATTGGGGACAGAAATGGGGACCGTATAAAAATAATAGGGACCAAAGAGGGAAAAGTACTGCAGTGCTCAGGCGCTGGGCCTCTTTGACCTTTCCCAGCGACTGCAGTACTTTAAAGGCAGAGAAGTACGCCTGCGCAGGAGCGCAACGGAGAGCGATGAAGAAGCAGGAGGCGGCATCGCAAGAAGATTGGAGGTGCCAGACCTGGACCTGCGACATCCATCGGATCGGACCACCCCCGACCGCTGTATATAAGCCGTGAAAGGCGGTGGCCGTATCTTATATCGGACAGAACTGCTGGCAGGTTCACTTTAATCCTTCTCATGAGCCATCCCATCTTCCAGGCCATCATAAATGTTTGGAGAAAACTGGCAAAACCCAGCAAGAAAACCAAAAAATGTTATAAAATTAAACATTTCTCTTTATCTTCTATTGCAATGCTGAACAAATCCCTAATCCCCTCTTCCCGGCCTCAAGAAGATAAGAGACATACATAAAGGAAATAATTTTATACTCTTTAAAGACCTCAAAATTAAATATAACTTTTCGACAACTGACTTTTTTGCATTTTCTGATATTGAAAGATTTCGTGCAAAAACGTTTTATTTGTAAATCTCCTTTATTGGAAGTAGTGGGTATTGTTCTGAGTAATATTAACCACAATTTTGGGGGGGAATACGAGAAATCTGTATACGGTAACTGCTTTAACAATGATATCACCTTCGTTAAAAAATGCTAATAAATGGGAAAACTGATCTACTGTAAAGGTCTTGTTTCTTCCAGATGAATGGGAGAATGCCCCTAGACTCCCTTATGCCTCCAATATCTCTACGCGCTTGCATGAATCTTTTTATAAAACATTTTTTCGGTAGTATTATACTCCTACTAGATTAGCCCATATTAGTCCAGATTACTGTCCCATGTGTTGGAGAAACTGTGGTCATCCTGGTAACCTTCTTCATATTTGTTGGAGCTGTCCAATAATTAAGACTTTATGGAATCAAGTATTTTCTAATAATTTACGTAATAGAAAATTATTAATCACGCCCCAGATGGCTGTCCTTTCAATCGATATGGAAAATATAGATCCTTCTTTCAGTGGGTGCCATTGTTGCTGTGGTTTTGTGCTGGTCGGGCGGCGCATTGCTGCTGTGGGGCACCAGGCCGTCCGCCCTGCTGGTGCATTGCCGCTGTGGCGGTGGTCGGCGCGCGGCTCAGCTCCGTTAGGGCAGTAGGACCCACTATGAGGTTTGCCGTGACGTGGCAGTGGGCTTCATATGGTCTGATCAGAATGTTAAACTAAGATCCTCATGTTGAGTTATATACATTTTTGTGTGGCGACATTAAATCAATGTATGATTTTTGGAGGTGCTGTCCATTCTCTTTTTCAGCAGGTTATATTTAAATGTATCATCTCAGCCATATAAACCAGGTTCTCCCATAATTTCCCCTCCCCACTTATCTTTTATTTCCTCCCTCCCATTTAAAACAGACTCCCCTCTATCCTTTTTCCTTACTTTCCCTCTTTTCCTACCTTCCATCTCCATATTTTATCTTAAAAATTCAATAAAAATTATTGGAAAAACAAATTCCAAGTTCTAAGGAAAGACTGAAATCCCAACGTTACCTCCGAGGTACGTCACATCACAGTAAAGTATGTATTTCGGCTGTTTTTAGAGTGTTTATGAAGGAGAGTGAAGCTGACCATTAGCAGCCACTGTTTGGCTGCAGCGCTGATGTGATATGAGAACTCAATACTTCTGGCCCATAAGAATTCACTAAGCGGAAAAGCGTAGGACATTCACATCTAAGAATTGGAGACTAGATCTAGTATGTGGCATTGGAAATGTAAGATCCGCGCTCAATCATGTTCTAAAAACCATGAAATTAATTTAACGCATACAATGTCCCTGTCCGAACCAAAAAATATCATCTATGTATCTCCACCAGTTCAGAACATGTCAGACGTGGTGGGACACTTTCATCCTCTTAGTGGCTGTAAAAATGAATGTCAAGTTGGCAGCGCTGGTATATATTAATTTATCTAAAATCTATCATCTCCCTCCCTCTCTCCTTCCCTCCCTGTCTCTCTCCCTCTGTCTCTCTCCCCCCTCCCTCTGTCTCTCCACCCGTCTCTCTCCCCTCCCTCCAGGGTGGATAAAAATCAATGTTTTTTTAAAAAAATCAAAAAAATCGGATTTTTTTGATTTAAATCGGATTTTTTTAATTTAAATCGGATTTTTTTCAATAAACTGCTTTTTGAGGAAAATATTTTACCATCCAAAGGTTCTTCCATCATGAGATAAAGCGGAGTTGTTTAACTCAGTAGAATAAAGGCTGTATATGTGTAACATTCACAATGCCATGCTCTTCCAGAGGTTTCTGTAGGATGCTGACTATCCAACAAGTTTGGGCATGTCAACTGAATGGAAAAAGAAACTAAACCAAAAGTGAAACCAAGCTAGAAGTGTGGAATTAAAGGGGCAGTATGAACAAAATGTGGAGGCTATTAATAGTTTATACAATTAAGACATGCTGCTTTTAAACACCTACCTATTGCCATATAGTAAAACAAAAAAGATTTTTACTTACTTTGGGGTCCCCCCCTCACCCTGGCGTTAGATCGTTGCCCCTAGTTTCGTCCGTGTAACTATGGGCGCACATGCGCACTGCTCTCACTTCTCATTTTAATCGTGATTTATATTAAAAAAAACCTTTTGATTTAAATCGTGATTTAAATCATGATTTAAATCGGCGTGATTTAAATCAATCCACCCTGCCTCCCTCTCTCCACCCCTCTGTCTCCCTCCTTCCCTCCATCTCTCTCCCCTCCCTCTGTCTCTCTCTCCCCCTCCCTCTGTCACTCTCTTCTTCCCTCCCTCCCTCTGTCTCTCCCCCTCCCTGTCTCTTCTCTCCATCGCTGTCTCTCTCCCCCTCTATCTCCCCTCCCTCTGTCTCTCTCTCCCCCTCCCTCTGTCACTCTCTTCTTCCCTCCCTCTGTCACTCTCTTCTTCCCTCCCTCTCTCTGTCTCTCTCCCTCCCTCCCTCTGTCTCTCTCCTTCCCTCCGTCTCTCCCCCTCCCCGTATCTTCTCTCCATCGCTGTCTCTCTCCCCCTCTCTCTCCCCTCCCTCTGTCTCTCTCTCCCCCTCCCTGTCACTCTCTTCTTCCCTCCCTCCCTCTGTCACTCTCTTCTTCCCTCCCTCCCTGTCTCTCTCCCTCCCTCCCTCTGTCTCTCTCCCTCCCTCCCTCCCTGTCTCTCTCCCTCCTGTCTCTCTCCCTCCCTGTCTCTCTTTTCTTCATCCCTCTGTCTCTCTCCCCCTCCCTCTCTCCCCCCGTCTCTCTCCTCTCCTCTCCCCCCGTCTCTCTCCTCTCCTCTCCCTCCCTCTCTCTCTCCCTCTCTCTCCCTCCCTCTGTGTCTCTCCCTCCCTCTGTGTCTCTCCCTCCCTCTCTCTCCCTCCCTCTGTGTCTCTCCCTCCCTCTCTCTCCCTCCCTCTGTGTCTCTCCTTCCCTCTCTCTCCCTCCCTCTGTGTCTCTCCCTCCCTCTCTCTCCCTCCCTCTCTCTCTCTCTCCCTCCCTCTGTGTCTCTCCCTCCCTCTCCCTCTTCTAGTGTCTGTCTCTCCTTTCCTCCCTGGCTGCAGTCACGTGTTCTCCCTGTGTGGCCGGAACGCTCCTTTCGCTGCACTGTTGCTGCGGGGACGCCGATCAGGTGTGCACCGTGCCGCTCTCTGTGACTTTCTGCTCCCGTCCTCTGCAGCATGGTGTGCGCCGGCAGAGCGCTGCTCCGGAAGGTGCGCTGTCCGCCTGTCTTGTACTCCCCCTATCCTCCGTTACTCTGCCTCTCCGGGTGTGCTTGGGTTTGTGTCCCCCATCTACCAGTTCAGCCTTTTTCCTAGTTCTGTCTGGGTGAAGCTGGGGTGATTGCATCCCTAGTGTCAGCCTGGAATCCAGGAACATGGGAAACTATGGTCATGTCGCCATACTGGTTTCATCCAACTTTCCCGGACACATGAACGGTCCTCATGACAAGGTTGTGGGGAACCTTATATGCCAGAAGCGGTGCGCTGTGTAATAGCGTCCTCCAGGAGCCCCCTGAGCACAGCAGGGAGACCACCATCCCTAACCCTTTCCCACTGGAGCCATATTTCACCCTTTTGCCAGGAATCGCCTCTTTATTCCTCCGTGTCCCTCCACATACGACGGCTCGTTATTGGGGGGCGAGTTATAGTTCATTGTACCGTATAATGTCATGGAAAGCAGGGGGTTGGGGGGGTCTCCAAGTGTGGTGAAATGGTTAAAAAAAATCCATAAATTTTTTATATATCCACATTTCTTGTCTGGTGAACGTAAAAGTGAAAAATATCGTCTCCCCATGAGTGCGAGAACCGCAGAGAATGTGAACGGTGTCCTGGAGTGACCGGAGGAGAGTAAACAATAATGTGATCCAGCACCGGAAATAAAACATGAAAGAGCTAGATTTTTATTAAACGTCCATAAAATTAGATTTAAAAAAGTGTATGGAGCGGGCTTACGTAATTCATACTGCAGGCTGACACATGTAACCCCGTCCCATATAAGCTTTTTATAAATCTAATTTTATGGAGACATTTGTCTAATAATCTAGTTTTATTTAATGTAATTTTTTTTGCATTGCCGGTTTACAATATTTTTCTACTATTAAATTGTGTTAAAATTCACGATTCTCCAGGTCATTATAATTATGGCAAAACCAAACTGACATACATTTTTATTATTTTTGAGGATGGAAAAAAAAATAATTAGTTTGTGTTCCTTGTCTGTGAGACCTGTAACTATTTTCTCATGGATGGCGCTGTGGGAGGGCTTGTTTTTTTTTGTTTTTTTTTTTTTGCATGGTGATCGGATGTTTTTATTAATACAATTTGTTGGTACATGTGATGCCTTGATTGCTTTCTTTTCCATTTTTTTTTTTTGGCGGGTAGTGTGGCATGAAGAGAGCAATTCTGGCATTTGCCATATTGGTGAATTAATTTTATTTTTTTCATAGTGTGAACTTTTATGGACCAGGTGGTTTTTATTATATTATTGGGAAAACGAGTACTTTTACATTTTTACATAATATATATAAAATGTTATTACTTTCAGTCACCAGAGGAAACTTCCACCTGCAATTGTGTGATGATCAGTTCACACAGGGCTTTTTTGCTGCGTATTTTTATGCTAATTTTCAGCTGCTTTTTACAATACCAGCAAAGCCTATGAGATTTCAGAAATCTCATGCACACACATTGGTTTTTTGTTTGATCAGTATTTTATGCTTTGCTGCGTTTTTTTGGACATAGGGCACGTCACTTCTGTCAGCGTTTTTGCTGTGTTTTTTCACCCATTGACTTTTATGGGTGTTGAAAAAAAACGCAGGTATCATTATTTGGTGCTGAAAATCCAAGGACATTAGCCTGGACAAAGAGAAAAAAAAATCCGCCTGCGGTTTTGACGCAGCTTCTTTCCTGCCAAGATGATCAGGTTTTGCTGCAGTAAAAAAAAAGCAAAAATGCCCTGTGTGAACTTACCCTTGTTCTGTATATTGAAAATCAACAGACTTGTATATACCGAAATTGACATTCTCCTATGAGGCTCATCCACAAGCTGCGATTCTTAGGAAGACCAATATGGCAGCCATGGTGACCCATCGTCATGCTGTTGCCGGTACATACATTAACCAACAGCCCACCCCTTTAAATTTCATATCCGTTGATTGATATCAAGAGCTAAAAGGTTTAAGAGCAGTGATTGGAGCTCACTGTGGTTTGCAGTAGGTGCCAGCTGTATAGCACAGCCAGCAAATGCCCGGTTTGGCGCGGGCTCAGCTCCTGATCCCGCTGCGTACACGCACGCTGACATCACGGTGCACAGAAGGGCATAACGTCTTAGACTGTAAGCGCTTTTGGCTGCGGTGCTGTATCGCTCTCTGTTACGTGTGATAGACCTGAGCTCGGCAGCTTTTATTCTCATACTACCTGTCTGCTTTCTATTTCACGTAGTATGGAAACTTCATCGACAACCTGAGGATCCTCGTGAAAGGTGGCGCCGGCGGCATGGGTCTTCCCCGGTTAGGTGGAGAAGGCGGCAAAGGAGGTGACGTTTGGGTGGTGGCGAAAGATGGAGTCACAATGAAACACATAAAGAGCAAGTTTCCTCAGAAGCGCTTTGTTGGCGGTGTCGGGGTTAATAGTAGGTGAGTCCTGGTTATCTGAATATTTAAGTCGTGCCACATGGGATCCCCTGTTCTCGTAGTTGGTGGACACTGATCATGTGTTTAGTACCAATGCTGTGAATAGGTAATCAATGTTTCTCATGGGATATCCCCTATAAGACTTCACACTATGTAACTCTTCATGATACAAGTTATATCGAAAGGGGCGGCCGAGGTGATGTTAGGTCTCAGACAGGACGTGTGAGGGGTGCAGGGAAATAACTTCCATTAGAAAAGCCCATCTTCAGGTTTGTTGGTGGAAATGACTGATCTGCGTTATGGCCACATTAGGAATCTGACCACTGACAGAAGAAAAGTATTGGGACATCTCAATCACAGAATTCAGATTCTCACTCTGACCCATGAATGCATAACATGGATCCCTCTGGTTTCCATGGCTGAGTAGCTGCAATCAGCCGTACATCACCAAGCACAATGCCGGGCGTCTATCTGGCATCTGATGAAGGAGGCTGGGTTTGGTGATTGCAGGAGGACGTTACTCCCTCTGGCTGTATTGTTCCCGCTGGATCTGGTGGAGGAGGATAATGCTATGAGCCTGTTTTTCAGGGGTCAATCCCTGACACCCAGTTCTAGTGAAGGGAAATCTTAATACTCAGCATAACTAGGCATTTTGGACAATTGTGGCTTCACACTTTATGGGAATAGTTGGGGAAGGCCCTTTTTTGTTTCCCGTGACTGTGCCCACTGCAGAAAGCAAGGGCTATAAAAACATGGTTGTAGGAGTTTGGTGTGGAAGAACATGACTGACGGGGGAAAAAACTCTGATCTCAGCCCATCCAACAATTTTGGGATGAACTAGAACAGATTGTGATCCCAGCCTCTCCCCAACATCAGCGTCTGACCTCACAAATGCTTCACTGGATGAAGAGGCAAAATTCTGACTGACACTATCAAAATTTTGTAGAAGACCTATCCATAAGGGCGGGAGCTGTTACGTATGCCAAGGGACCAACTCTGTAATAAATGGAATATGTCATCAGGTTTTTATTATTTAATCTGAGAGCAGCATAATATAGGACAAAGAGCCTGATTCCAGGGATGTGTCACTTACTAGTCTGTGTGTTGCAGTATCCATACAATCAGTGTTTTATCTGCAGGAGATTATCACTACAGGACTAGGTGTCACATGCCAGGCAGTCCTGCTAATCTGTGTCACCCTGCCCCCACCACTGATTGACACATGAAGCTGCCAATCAGTGGTGTGGGCGGGGTTACACACAGCTCAGCATTCTGGGCACTGCTACATCTACAGCAAAGAAAACAGGAATTTTATCAAACCTGCCTCGACATCATGCTGGTCTTGAGTTACATAGCAAAATCCTGCAGACAGAAAAGCTCCTATAGGAGTAATGTGGAGGGGCACATACTTTTGTCTACATAGTGTACTTATAGCTGTGTGTAATTCTGTGCCATTTTTCTTGCATTTCTCAGTGTTCGATCTCTCAAAGGCACATCTGGGGCTGATTGTCAGGTGGAAGTCCCCGTTGGCATCGCCATCACTACTGACACCGGCACCAAAATAGGAGATCTGGATAGAGATGGTGACAAGCTGCGAGTGGCCAGAGGAGGTCTGGGCGGAGGATACAGGACAGAGTTTCTTCCTGCCAAAGGCCAAAAAAAAGTAATCCGTCTGGATATGAAGTTGATCGCTGATGTGGGGTTAGTCGGGTGAGTAGAGATCTCCTTCTTATTATCCAAACCCACCCGGAGGAAACAAGAGCCGCAGATTCCAGCGTATGTTTATGTCAGGAAGTCATCACCAAGATCTGTACTTTGGGCACCTGGCGAGGCCCCGGTGTGTGCAGTCTGTGCCCGTCACATGCGGTCGGTGCCCGTCACATGCGGTCGGTACCCTTGCGTGTGCGGTCGGTGCCCAGAACATGCAGTCGGTGCCTGGAACGTGCGGTCGCCACCCTGGCGTGTGCAGTCGGTGCCTGGAACATGCAGTCGGTGCCTGGAACATGCGGTCGGCACCCTGGTGTGTGCGGTCGGTGCCTGGAACATGCGGTCGGCACCCTGGTGTGTGCGGTCGGTGCCTGGTACATGCGGTCGGCACCCTGCCCTGTGCGGTCGGTGCCCGGAACATGCAGTCAGCACCCTGGTGTGTGTGGTCGGTGCCCGGAACATGCGGTCGGGACCCTGGCGTGTGCGGTCGGTGCCCGGAACATGCGTTCAGCACCCTGGCGTGTGCGGTCGGTGCCTGGAACATGCGGTCGGCACCCTGGTGTGTGCGGTTGGTGCCTGGAACATGCGGTCGGCACCCTGGTGTGTGCGGTTGGTGCCTGGAACATGCGGTCGGCACCCTGGTGTGTGCGGTTGGTGCCTGGAACATGTGGTCGGCACCCTGGTGTGTGCGGTTGGTGCCTGGAACATGCGGTCGGCACCCTGGTGTGTACGGTTGGTGCCTGGAACATGCGGTTGGCACCCTGGTGTGTGCGGTCGGTGCCTGGAACATGCGGTCGGCACCCTGGTGTGTGCGGTTGGTGCCTGGAACATGCGGTCGGCACCCTGGTGTGTGCGGTTGGTGCCTGGAACATGTGGTCGGCACCCTGGTTTGTGCGGTCGGTGCCTGGAACATGCGGTCGGCACCCTGGTGTGTGCGGTTGGTGCCTGGAACATGTGGTCGGCACCCTGGTGTGTGCGGTTGGTGCCTGGAACATGCGGTCGGCACCCTGGTTTGTGCGGTCGGTGCCTGGAACATGCGGTCGGCACCCTGGTGTGTGCGGTTGGTGCCTGGAACATGTGGTCGGCACCCTGGTGTGTGCGGTTGGTGCCTGGAACATGCGGTCGGCACCCTGGCGTGTGCGGTTGGTGCCTGGAACATGTGGTCGGCACCCTGGTGTGTGCGGTTGGTGCCTGGAACATGCGGTCGGCACCCTGGTTTGTGCGGTCGGTGCCTGGAACATGCGGTCAGCACCCTGGTGTGTGCGGTCGGTGCCTGGAACATGCGGTCGGCACCCTGGTGTGTGCGGTCGGTGCCTGGAACATGCGGTCGGCACCCTGGTGTGTGCGGTTGGTGCCTGGAACATGTGGTCGGCACCCTGGTGTGTGCGGTTGGTGCCTGGAACATGCGGTCGGCACCCTGGTGTGTGCGGTCGGTGCCTGGAACATGCGGTCGGCACCCTGGTGTGTGCGGTCGGTGCCTGGAACATGCGGTCGGCACCCTGGTGTTTGCGGTCAGTGCTCGGCAAGTGTGGTCGGCACCCTGGCGTGTGCCTCAGGTCGTCCTCATTCAGTTGCTATTTGATTAATTTCTTTATATCTAGTTCTGGAAAAACATGGCCGGTTTCATACATCCGTGCAAAGACCTTGCTCAGGATCAAAGCTCACTGGTTCATATGTGTTAGGAGACGATAAGCTCGGGTTGGGAGACCCGGCGGCCAGACGGTGAAGAGCAGCCCCTTGGGTGAGGTAGCCGTCCTCCCCATAATCATTAAAAAAAAAACCCCAAAAAACGGTAATCTAGAAAATAAAACCAATGTATGTAACATAGCGGAGAAGCAGCCGCCCGGCCGTCTTTTATCTGCTTCCAGCTTTTAACTCTGGTATTTAATTTCTCTACGATCTTCTGTACGTTTGTACCTTTAACCATGGAGATGTGATGAATGTAAAGGTTACACATGAAGTGGCGCTGCCTCCATTGTTTGCTCTGTGCCTTTAATTAGCGGAGGCGAAGTGCTGCTTTTAGGACTGCCATCCACAGGCTAACAGGGGCGCACTTCACCGCTCCGTCCCTGCGCACCGTCCCATCCCTCCATTGTGTTTTTTATCGTGTTGCAGCCATTTCGTTATGTTTCCTTTGATGGAGAAATCACGGCGCAATGGCCCCAATTAAGGATTTATCAATCACGAGGCCATTGTTGATTCATTGAACTCCATGTATGGATACCTGATGAAAGTGAACTGGCAGATTGAAGAGTTTTCATGTTAAATCTCTGTAATCTTAACCCCGTAATGTCCACAGTGTATTAGACCTTAATAACACCCCCTACACACACACACACACACACACACACACACACACACACACACACACACACACACACACACACAATTTTTTTTTTAGCATATATTTGTTATATACTTATTAGCTCTTCATTGTGAGGGTACGCAATTAAAAATACTATTTTTTTCCCTTTTATTTTCCTTTTCTAGCTTTTTTTTTTTTAAGAAGGTCAAAGAAATAACTAAAAATGAATACTGTATTTTTTCTGCCATTACAGGGTGTGATCAGCAGCACTATATTATTTATTATCCTCTTCTTTTTTGCAACTTTTTTTTCAGGGGTGTTGATTGCATGCACAGCACTTTTATAGGGCAGTCAGGAAGGCAGAAGCTGTGATATTCTACTGTTCACAGCTGTCTCTGTGCAGCCATAGGTCTCTGTGCAGCCATAGGTCTCTGAGCAGCCATAGGTCTCTGTGCAGCCATAGGTCTCTGTGCAGCCATAGGTCTCTGAGCAGCCATAGGTCTCTGAGCAGCCATAGGTCTCTGAGCAGCCATAGGTCTCTGAGCAGCCATAGGTCTCTGAGCAGCCATAGGTCTCTGATAAGCCATAGGTCTCTGAGCAGCCATAGGTTTCTGAGCAGCCATAGGTCTCTGAGCAGCCATAGGTGTCTGGGCAGCCATAGGTGTCTGGGCAGCCATAGGTGTCTGGGCAGCCATAGGTCTCTGGGCAGCCCTAGGTCTCTGGGCAGCCCTAGGTCTCTGGGCAGCCCTAGGTCTCTGGGCAGCCCTAGGTCTCTGTGCACCCATAGGTCTCTGGGCAGCCATAGGTCTCTGGGCAGCCATAGGTCTCTGAGCAGCCATAGGTCTCTGGGCAGCCATAGGTGTCTGGGCAGCCATAGGTCTCTGGGCAGCCCTAGGTCTCTGAGCAGCCCTAGGTCTCTGGGCAGCCCTAGGTCTCTGGGCAACCATAGGTCTCTGGGCAGCCATAGGTCTCTGGGCAGCCATAGGTGTCTGGGCAGCCATAGGTGTCTGGGCAGCCATAGGTGTCTGGGCAGCCATAGGTGTCTGGGCAGCCATAGGTGTCTGGGCAGCCCTAGGTCTCTGGGCAGCCCTAGGTCTCTGGGCAGCCCTAGGTCTCTGGGCAGCCCTAGGTCTCTGGGCAGCCCTAGGTCTCTGGGCAGCCATAGGCCAGATGCCATAAAAACAGCACTCTAGATTAGGGCCCATTATTAGTCCGTCGGACATTAAGGGGCCAAAGAGGCCATTTTATATGCTACAGCCACATTCTTCACCCTCTGTATTCTATATGTCTATGAGCTGAAAAAGTCAAGACATCAGACTTCTGAATGTCTCTGACCATCTCAATGAGGCTGCCTCTTCCTTATTTGCATATGGACTATATTTTAGCTTAAAAACTGTAGCGTCATTTTTATTTTTATTTTTTGAAATCTTCACATGGTAAAAACCGTCATACATGTGAGGGATTGCACTCTGCGCACAGTACAGCAGCATGCATGTCACAGGCAGTGTCCACACGTCTCCGCACAAGCGGACGCCCCGCGCACTGATCTGTGAGCCAATGTTCCTCGCAATGAATATTTCTCCTTCGCCTCATTGGGGGACACAGACCATGGGTGTATGCTGCTGCCACCAGGAGGCTGACACTAAGTATTACAAAGAAAGTTAGCTCCTCCCCTGCAGTATACACCCCTCTGCTGGCTCCCAGCTAACCAGTTCTTGCTCAGTGTCCGTAGGAGGCACACGGACGGGTCTGCTATTCAGACCCAAAGAACTCTTTTTTTCCGTTTTTTTACTTTTTACTACGGTCGAATGGGGCGACGGATTCTTTCATGTTCCGATCTCCTCGAACCATCAACAGGCGAGCACGGGAGTTTTACCTCTCCGTATCCTCTCCTGCGACGTGGGAAGCCACTGCCTGAGCTGATTCTAGGGGCGACGGGCCCCTTCAAGGGCACCGATCTCCCCCCTCCCTTATCAGACGAGCACTGGAGTTTTACCTTCAGTATCCTCTTCTGCAGCCAGGCCTATTGCCGGACATTCAGCCCTGTCCACCAGGTTTTACCCTCGGCTGTACAGAGGCACCTTCCAGCGTGGCGTCCGAGCAGCCCCCACTGCATCACCACTGAAAAAGCGGATGATGGAAGGAGGCAGACGGTTCCTCTCCACCCCTCTTCTGCAGGGATGGTGGATGGAGGCTCCCCAACCCTGCATCGTCCTATCTACCCGGGCACAGCTCCTACCTGCAGCATCTGCCATGGTCCCCCTCCATATTGGGGTAAGTGCTCCGTGAGATTTGGGTGTTCCGACGGTCAGAGGAGGGCTCCATAGCGACTGGGTCCCCACAGAGCTTCGCGGCACTTTTCCCCTCAGTCTGCGGGTGCGCGCTGGCCGAAGCCATAACTTTAGTCCCCGGCTTCGGCCCTGTTTAGGCCGCAGCCCGGGAAGCCCCTTCTAGCGGCTCCGCCCCCCTATTCAGGCGCTTCTCGTTCCAGACGAGATCTCGGCGGCCATCTTCCTCCTCCTCCATTGCGGTCACTATTTCTTCTGGAGGGGGCTGCGGCCGGCGGTTTTTCAGCGCTGAAGTCAGCGCTATTCCAGTCGGGGGACTCAGAACCTGAGTAAGGTTCTTCAATTTGGATAATGCCACGGCTGTGCCATACGTCAATCATCTCGCAGGTACCCACAGTCAAGCGCCATGGCCGAGGTACCTCGCACTCTCTGATGGGCCGAGATCTATCATTCGGTGATCTCAACAGTACATGTCCCTGGAGTAGAACACTGGGCGGCTGACATATTCAGCCGTCAGGGTTTTTCTCCTCAAGTGAGTGGGAACTTCACTCGGAAGTCTTCCTTCACATCTGCCTTCACTGGAGTACTCCAGATGTAGGTCGGATGGCGTCCAAGCTGAACGCCTATGTACTCCAGTTCATGGTTTGGCTGCAAGATCCAAGTCTATCGCAGTGCATTCTCCGTTTCTTCCACGGTACCAATTTCCATAACTCCTCTTCCACTACGTCTGAGACCTTTTTGGAAGCGGAAAAGGCCCCCAGTGATCCTGGGAGACCCGCACTGACCATGTCAGGTTTTCTCGCTTGCGGTACTAGTATTTCTCCGTCTTATTTCGTCAAAATTGGAACTATGGACCTTCTCGCAGGGAGTCTCCACCTGTAGTTCTTCCCTACCGGGTACCGTTAGATCTGGGGGACCTTAATGGTCCTGGGGATCTTACAGTACACTCCTTTTTTCGATCCAGAAAGACTTTACGATAAGGGAACGTCACTCCCCTTTCTTCTCTGCGTTCTTGTCATCCTGATGAGTCTTCAGAGCTTCCCACTCTGTTCCTTTCAGTCTTTTTTCCTTATTACCATCTATGCATCGTTGCCCTCAAGCCATCCCATTCCCTCGTTGCCAAGGTGGTTTTGTATTCCCACTGTTGCAGGGGCATCGTCCTCTCATCTTTCGGCTCCAGTCCACACAACGGAATGGGTTCTCCATAATCTGGAAGTAGTGAGTGCTCCAAGTGGGTACGTATCGAGGACGGCGTCCTTCCAAAGGTTGGACACTTTGCTTGGGCTTCTCGATGGTAAGTAGGCTTCCCGATGGTCACAGGAAGGGTTTAGCCGGGTTCATCGGCCACGTTAGCCTGGTGGATTCTTTTCACCATCCAGGAGTCCTTCCGTGCTAGATGTCAGCCTATCTCCCTGTCTCAGGTCCGCATGCATTCTTGAAGCACTATAATTCACACACTTCCACAGATGTGAGTCTGGGCAGGCGGACTTTGCAGGCCGCCTTGGCGCACTTGTAAGTAGCGGTTACACGGCCTGATCTGATGTTGTCCCCACCCAGGGACTGCTTTGGGACGTCCCATGGTCTGTGTCCCCCAATGAGGCGAAGGAGAAATAGGGATTTTTGTGTACTCACCGTAAAATCCTTTTCTCCGAGCCATTCATTGGGGGACACAGCTCCCTCCCTATTATTAGTTGTATTTGTTTTTATCATTTGATATGTTATACTCTCATATATAATGTGACATGCTATACGCTTATATGTTATTGATCTCCTACTGCTTTTGCACCGAACTGGTTAGCTGGGAGCCAGCAGAGGGGTGTATACTGCAGGGGAGGAGCTAACTTTCTTTGTAATACTTAGTGTCAGCCTCCTGGTGGCAGCAGCATACACCCATGGTCTGTGTCCCCCAATGAATGGCTCGGAGAAAAGGATTTTACGGTGAGTACACAAAAATCCCTATTTGTTTGTTTTTCAGGTTTCCAAATGCTGGAAAGTCCTCATTACTCAGCAGCCTCTCGCATGCCAAACCACAGATTGCAGACTATCCATGTAAGTAATCCGTGGTTGCATAGAGATAATGACACACATGCGGCTTTACCACCTGCAGCCAAGCCATGAAGCATCAATGGCGGCTCACTCCAGTCTGCGTCACCTCTGACGTGTTCCTCCGATAAGTCTGCTTTCACGCTCTGCTGATACAGTGATTTAAATGCCTGAAACTAGGAGTGGATTAATCCCTTGGTGCACAAGGAAGTACCTGTAAATCCATTCCAGAGTCCACATTTATGAAGCAGGCTCAGGAGCTGAGCCCGCTCCACACAAAGCAGACGCCAGCCTGCGTGTAATGGCAGCGACTGGAGTTGGCTCCTCTCACTGCTGTTTCATGGTTTAGATGCCTCTGTTGATCACTGACAGCAGTAAATGGACCCCACAGTGTGATTATGGGTTACCATTGTAAGTAAGGGCCACGGGAGGCCCCCATCACTGCTGTATTGGGTCTCCTGTGATGCCCAGCATATTTACACTCTATACTGCTGGTTCAAGTCCATTAAGGAATCTTAAAAGAAAAAAAAAGTTTTTAAAAATATATATACATAAAAGTTTGCAGTTGAGAAATGAATAAACCTTCGGTATTGCTGCATCTGTCCAATCTATGACCATATAAAATTAACTAGTACAGTAAACACCATGACGAGGGGGAAAATTGGAAACACCAGAATTCCTGTTTGGCACTCCTCCTTCATGAAATTAAATTAATTAATTCAATGTCCCGTCTCCCTGTAAAAAAAAAAAAAAAAAAAAACTACTACAGCTCCATAGATTGAAAAAGCACAGGACTCAGGGAATGATGACAATTTTTTTTTTAATCAATTAAAATGATAAAACAAAACCTGCACATGTTTGGTAATGCCATAATCGTACCGGCCTGAAGATTTGCGTCGCCAGGACATTTTTACCGCACAATAAATACTGTAGGGGTTGTCACCAGTTCATCGCATTTGGAATTCTTTGACCATTTTTGAGTATGTTATCAAATAGAACAAATGGCGTCCTTCAAAACTCCAACTGTTTCTGTAAAAACAAAGTCTTCGTACGGGTATGTCGAAGGGAAAAAAAGAAAAAAGTTGTGGCTCTTGGAAAAAGGGGAAGAAAAGAAGGAAAGTGCAAAGATGAAAAATCATCTGGTCCTTTTAAAAGGTTAAAAGAAAGTTAAATAAACTCTTTCCTCTATAGTTCTTCTCCATTTACTATCCACTGCTTGCCTTCGCTTTACATAATGCGTGGAAATGGCGCAAGAGAAAGCTCCCTAATGGCCAAAGCATGCATTCTCAGGACCAGGGCTCGTGTGCGATGCCCCCGATCAGGTTTCTGTAGAAGTTGTACAAGTGACGCTCTCTGCACCGTTTACTTCCCAATGCAAAAGTGAATAGTGCTGGAATAACCCAAGACTTGGCCATTTTTTAGTTTTTGCGCTTTTGTGTTTTCTTCCTGTATTTTCCATAACTTTCTAATTTTCCTGTTGACATCGCCCTGCGAAGGCTTCTTTATTGTGAGACAAGCTGCAGTTGTGGGTGACACCAGTTATTTTGCTACGTAATTTACTGAAAAATGGGGGGGGAAAATTCAAGGTGGGTTACAACGATGAAAAAAAAAAAAGCAATTCTGCCATTGTTTATTATTGGGTTTTCTTTTTACGTTTATTGTTCAGTAAAAATGATCTTGAAATCTGATTCTCCAGCTCAGTGCGATAACAGCGATACCAAACGTATGCATTATAATTTGTAAATATATTTTAATGGTTAAAGAGATTAAACTTTTTCGTTTGTTGTTTTATATACCGTATATATTTGTGTATTTTTATCTTTTAATTTAATAGTAGGTATTTTATTTTTGGGTTCATGACATTACATATCTCTGATCGGCTTTTCTAAAAAAAAAAAAAATAAAATAAAAAATAAAAAAAAGCAAAAACTTTGAGGTGGGAAATGCGATTGAAAAACTTTGTTTTTGTTTGCCGTGTAATGTACGATTTAAATAATTTTATGTTTTCATAGCTCGGCATTTTTGGTGCAACAATACCAAATATGTCTTTTTTTTTTATGGAGGGGAAAAGGAGGGGTTGGTTTTGAGAGGCCTGAGATGGTAGCCATGGGGGCCTTCTACGGGCTCAATGGCTCCCTGCAGTAGGGGTGGGGGTGAGATTGTATTAGATGGAGATTGACAGAGGCATATAAATGATCGGAGCTGGGTCTTGCTACTGTTGCCGGAGGCACGTGCTGGCTGTGTAGCACAGCTGACATCTGCCCGCTCTGTACACCCTGCACATGATCTGTAACAGCAATGTCCGTCACAGCTCATTAGTGGGAAGACATCTGACTCTAAATCCTTCATCACTCTTGTCTTACAGTTACAACAGTGCAACCCGAACTGGGAAAAATCATGTACCCCGACTTCAAGCAGGTAATAACAAAGCGCGCGCCGCCGACGTCATCGGGATAACTGGCCGGTCAGCGGACATCTTGGAGCCATTTATTTTTTAGCCATCCAATCCTTCGATTCTTCCGAGATGAGTGGCGCCATATTTGTCTGCCCTCCTGCCATAGAAGTGAATCGTACCTGTGCATTAGACATCTGGGTGCACGTTGTTCCATTTTATTTTATTTTATTTTTTTTCGTGACTTAAAAATTAAGGCTTTGGAAAACTAAAGACCCAGAATGTTTTATTTTCCATTTTTGCAGCTGTGGGAGGCGTTTGTTCATGCCGAGCTGACATTTTTGTTACATACATTTTTTTTTTCATCACAATTTATTTCATTTTTGCCGGTTTAGATTTTCTTTTACGCCGTTTACTGTATAGGCTAAATTTTCTTTTTTTACATTTTACTTTTACGGTCGTGGCAATTTTTTATTTACATTTTTTTTACATTCTCGTCAACTGGAGAAAAGCAGGGTTATTCCAACTGGTGATTGTTTGATCGGTGATTGATGGCAGCATTAAAGTGGAGGCTGCTGTTAATGGCAGGCGCTCGATGTCTAACACAGCCGGCACCGGCCCTGGGTGCAGCGGGCACAGCTCCTGGGATCCCACTATTTTCAGGAGGAGACTTACACATCTGAAATGTTTTATTCTGTCTTTAGTCCGTCGCTCCTTTAATCATTCCCTGGATTTCTGTAGATTTCAGTTGCCGATCTCCCCGGTTTAATAGAAGGTGCGCACCGCAACAGAGGAAGGGGCCACAAATTTCTCAAGCACGTGGAGCGGACGAAGCAGCTGCTCTTCGTAGTAAGTTTTCCGATGCTTCCTGCGACTCCTTTATATCAATGCAGGAATATGACGATGCAGAACAGTAACAGAAGGGGGCGCCCTAACCCTTGCCCCCCAGATATGACCCCTCTAGAAGGTGCTTCACGGTGACCTGTTATGTGAGTGAGGTGCCATCTAGTGGCAGAGATAGGAAGAGCCATATGGTTGATGGATCAGTGTTAGCATGATTAATAATAATAAATGTGTCTACCGTATATAACGCCAACATAATCCACAGCACTTTATAATTAAGCGGGGACACAATTACACCCATACATCATTGACGGCAGTCATGCATAACCTCAATTCTGACATTTCTGATTTATCTCGATATGAAATCCACCTCTATCGATTTTTGTATCCACTTCCAGGTCGATGTTTCTGGATTTCAGCTTTCCGTCAAGTCTCCATTCAGAACGGCCTTTGAGACTGTGCAGCTACTGACGCTGGTGAGTACCCCGCTGTGCAGATGTGCTCCCAGAGATGGCGCTGCCAGAACAATTTCCACTTTGGACATATGTTAAATTATGACATGTAATAATCGTGTTATACAGCTATACTTCTACATTACATGAAAGTGGACACAGGGAAAGTGCCGCCCAGCTACTTACAGTCATGACTTTATGCAATTTTGCTTCAAAGTGGAACGTTTTGTAAAAATTGCATCACAGTTAATGTTTGGGACTAAAAGTAAGAGTGGATACACGTCCCGGCTCATGCTTACGGGCAGACCTGAATCTCGGTAATTCACATCCCAATAAACATCCACGTTAGAAAGTTGAGAAGTGACCTGATTATTGTAGAGGGGGCGATTAGAAGAGAAACTGCCCCTTTATTAGGAAAAAAATAATCCCACCCTCCCTTAAATTTGGCAGTAATCATATATTCTGAATGAAAATGTTCCTGTATCACCAGAGGCTGTACAGGGAGAAGATATGACAGTAAGGGCTTATTCACATTTTTGTCTCATTTTTCGAACGGTAAAAATTGTATTGTTTTCCAGTCCCAGCATAGGGACTGAGCTTTCTGAGATCCTCCTGCACACGCTGCTTTTTTTTTTTTTCCTTGCAGACTTGAACAATCAAAGCATTTTTTCAATTCTGCAGCGTGTCAATTGTTTCACCATTTTTCACCCATTCAAATAAATAGGGAAAAAAAGCATAAAAAACACAAAAAAAAAAGTCTTTTTTATGCAACATTTTTCCTGCCAACATTCTTAGTTTTTTTATATGCGGAAAAATCTGCTGCAAATATTCAGCGTGTGCACAATCCCTAACCGGCTGTGACCTCTTTTACAGCTTTGCCGACTGTCATAGAACCAGGAAGTAAAACTTAGATTCTGGGAATATTAGCCAAGTTTCCAGGCTTAAATATATCAAGTCACTAATCACTAGATGTTACTTTACACATCCGTGTTTTTAGTTCCTCCATTCTCTGCTGATTGCCTCTTTATACCCTTCCTATCATATGACGTACTCTTTACATCACATGTCCGGTTTCCTTTTTTTTTTTTAGAAATTTTCTTTATTTCCCCACCTAATTAAAAAAATATAAACCAGTTTGTTATTGCCGTAACCACGCAAAATAAAATTGCATTTGTTGTGTAATTTCACCCCATTTTTTTTCCCGTTTCTTAGTACATTAAATGGTTTAATGAATTGGTGTAGTTTAAAACTACAACTTATTCTGCATAAAATAAGCCCTAATACATCTATGTGAATAGAAAAATAAAAAAAAGTTATGGCCCATGGAAGAATAGCAGGAAAATGCAAAAACTAGTATAATTGCCAGATTGGGAAACAGTTGAAGTTTTAGTGGTTGGTGGCTGTTTTTCTTGATCACTCCACATTCCCTGCTTACCTTACACGTGGTGGGTTAAGCCCATGAACAACATCTACCAGTTATCCACAGGATAGGTGATTATGATATAGGATAATTACTGAGACCCTCACCAATCGCAATAAGGGGTCCTGGAACAGTGAGGAAGCATGGACGCCCCCCCCCATCCATACAAAGGACTGACTCGGATCTCTATTCTCCGCTGGCTTCCACCACCGCTGCGCTTCTCGCCTTTTACTGTCCAAGTGTGAGACGCTTGATAACCCCTTAATGTTAGATGCAATGTTAATGATGCACAGGTATTTAGAGCCGTCCTTTTCTAGCTTTCAACGTTTTTTGTTTTTTTTTCTAGAAACAGCTCCTCTCTTCTCTATTGGTCATGTTTGGTAATACATTTTGTCGCCTTCAAGTTAATTAAACCATATTAAAACATTTTTGTAATATTTTAGGAGCTGGAATTGTACAAAGAAGATCTGCTGGATAAGCCTGCCTTACTAGCGGTCAATAAGATGGATCTGCCTGAAGCTGACGACAAGTTGCGGGAGTTGGTGAAACAACTGGAAAATCCACAGGGTAAGAGATCTCACATTACGGGAACGTGGAGGATCGGCAGCGTCAGTCCCAGAGGAGGTTTATGTGTTTTTGAAGACATCTGTGCGTCTCGGAGCAGCCGCGGGTGCAGAAGGAGAAGTGCACTGGGAGGATTGTACTGGGTAACGTTCTTGCGCCTCCACGAAAATGTCCAATGTGTATAACAACCTGTTTTTTTTGCTATTAGATTATTTACATACATTGCCGGAAGAATTGGTCCCGGATTGTCAGATTAACTTCAAGGAAATCATCCCGATCTCTGTGGCTACAAACCAGGGAATCTCAGAACTGACCAGATGCATCCGCAGATCAATAGATGAACATGCAGAACTCGAAATTCAGCAAACCGCCAAAGAGAAGCTGCGGAGTCTTCACATAACGTCTTCTCAAAGTGTCAGACAGCTGCTTCCCCCAGAACCGACGTTGGACTGAGAGATGATCCCCCAGGTGGGAAATGAGTGGACAGGAATTTGTCATTTCAATAAACTATCTTTTCTGGCTGTAGCAAGAGAAAAGGCTGCGTTATGGGTACTGAGGAAAAGGCAGCGTTATGGGTACTGAGGACCACACACATCTACAGACCTGTCACGTGCCCTAAATATGTAAGTCTTAATGCTGCTGTTCTACTCAATCCGGCATTGTCTTTCTTTTGTTTCTGCTCCTCTCCATTCCTGAGATATGGCCCCCTTTTCCCAGTGTATAAATCCACACTTGTTAACCAAAGGGGTGTGGTCCTCAGAGAAGAGTTGTGGACCCCACCCAATTGGCTAAGAAGACTAGATTTATGCACAGGGAAGAGCTCTGGAAGGAATAGGAGCATGAACTAAAGAAGAACACCAGATTCAGGAGAACAGCGGCATTTACACCAGACTAAAAAAAAAATACATATTTATGAAAATTGACAAGTCCTCTTTAAAGAGGACCTTCTACCAATTTTTTCATGTTGAACTGGTCACACGATGTAATAGTGACTGCAGAGCGGAATAAAACTTTTTTATTTTATTTTGCCTCGTTGTTGCAGATATGTTAGTGATAAAAGTACTTGGCACCTAAGTAGTTAACACCCACATGGCTTTAACATTATTTATCAGAGAGACTTCACTGGGAGCTTGTACTTATTCCTTGTGTATGAGGCTCTGACCCATATCTGATGTGCGCTGCGTGTTTTAAATGTGCAACATATCAATTCTTCTTGTAGGTACGTTGAGTTTTTTGTGCAGATATTTCCCATAGACTTGTATTAGATACGTACAATCCACATGTTTTTAGTGCATATCCATGGTGGAAAAGCATCGAAACTGCATGTAAGTCTGCACATGACTGTATAAATAAAGTTTTGTCAAAGACAAGTCACAGAAAGTATTAAAAAAAAAAAAAACAACCTATTAAAAAAAAACAAAAAAAAAAACCTGGCGTACTAAAAAGTCAAACGCTCTAAAAATGTACTTGAAAAAAATGCAAGTCACCTAATTTACTTAATAGGTGCAGAAATGGTGCAGAAAAGCTCCAACATCAAAAACGTCCCAAAAACTCATGGGGGCAACGTAGCTTGACAGTATGTTCTCCTTACTGCAGAGCGATGACATGCTGCAGTACAGCAGATCTGAGTGTGATTAACGGACAACTTTTAGTTCTCATCTTTGCTAGTCTCATTACAAACACTTCTAGTAGCTCTCGTCCCTTACTGCTGTCGGCTCTCCCAATCATAAGTAGGAATCCACATTCAAGGGGATAAAATATCCCTCTCGCCCCTACAATAGCTTAGATCAGGCTCAGTGTGAGATATGCATTGACAGTCTGCTCTCCTCATTGTAGAGTGATGTCATGTGCTGGAGCACAGCAGACCTGAGTGTGATTAACAGCTTTCAGCTCTCATCTCTGGCAGTCAGAGTGGGGGGGGGGGGGGGAGCAGAGATGAGTCTGAGTATAAACTCTTCTAATAGCTGTCCTTTCAAATTAGCATTGCAAAGGCGAAGTGTAGTGCTGCTAACTTTGTTGCACTGCTTCTCCCTCACACTGACTGCTGGAGAAGAAAGCTGTTAATCACACTCAGGTCTGCTGTACACCAGCACATGTATTTACTCTGCAATAAAGAGAGCAGACTGTGTCATTATGTCTCTGAAGAGCCTGTTCTAAGCTCCAGTAGGGTCTACACTCTAGTTCATTTTCTCCTTGTATGTGGATGCCTGCTTATGTTTGGCAGAGCTGGCAGCACCATGAGAGGAGAATTACGAGAAGTGTTTATAATGAGACTCAACTATGGAGCACTTTCCACACTGGCTGCTGGAAATATGAGCTAAAAGCTGTTAGTCACACTTAGGTTTGCTGGGCTCCAGCATGTCATCACTCTGCAGTTAGGAGAGCAGACTGAAATTTGAATTGCATTACTGCACTAGATAATAAGCAAAAATGGAGATGCTTGGCACATAATTTGGCCAATTAATGCAGGCCCAGCAACCAACGATGCGGCTGGATGTATTTCTATGCAGCTGAACACTCCGGTCCCGAGTGCCAGCGGCAGTGCCGGGACTTGATGTGAGAGACTCGCATTGATCTCGCAAGGGTGACTCCGACCTAATGTGAATCCTCTCCTAGGCTGAAGCCTGCATTTATGGGTAGGTAGGTCCCTGCTGCCATTAAAACCGCCACAGGCTGGTGGGTGTAGTGCTCAGTCAGAGAACAAAATACGGTCACTTCCAAACACAAAAACAGGTGTGTACAGGTGCGAACTAAGAGAAGCCATCTCTATACATAAATAAAGTTGCACTCTGTAGCGCTATAACATGCAAACATGAAACTTGAATTGTATTATTGCTCTGGATAATAAGAAAAAATGGAGATGCTTACATACCTACCCATAAATGCAGGCTTCAGCCTAAGAGAGGATTCACATTATATAGGTTCCCAGCCACCGGAGATCGCTTTGTCGTTGGTTGCTGGGCATGCATGAATTGGTCAAATTATGTGTTAAGCATCTCCATCTTTTCCTATCTAGAGCAGTAATGCAATTCAACTTTCATATATTTCATGTTTACATGCTATAGCGCCACAGAGTGCAACTTTATTTGTTTCTGTGTCAATACATGTTTCACACTAAACTATAGCAGGGGTGTGTTCTTTCTCTAGTGTGTCGCTACCTGTTTATGATTGGTCAGAAAGTAGAAGTGCACGCCCCCAGTGAAATCTCTAAGTAATACCCACTTGGACTTTTAAAATATTAACTCCTTGTGTGCCAAAATCTTTGATCACTAAAATCTGTCATGGAGAGGCGAAACTAAAAATAAAAAAAAAAAGTATGTAAGTTTAGTCTTGCTCTGCAGCTACTATTGTGTCCACTTCAACATTAAAAATGTGGTTAAAGGTCGTCATTAAAGGGGTTGTCTGTCTTCATATATATATAAATGGGGATGAGATGCAATATCAGACGCAGACAGATGAGGTGCCATTTCGGAGAGTAACAATAGATGATCCTATATATTTTTTTTTTTTTTTATAATTCGGAGAAAGTGTTTCCGTATGAGGGGGAAGAAGAAACAAGAGGAGGTTGATTAATGTCTGACGTTCTGTAGGTGGCATTTATTATTAATACAAGATACTTCACAAATGTCACAGCTCTGCTGTATAGTTAATAATCTTGGAAATCCTGGAGGTAAATTTCGGTTTTCTATAGAAAATGTAAAAAGATCACATGTGTAATTCCACATCCCAGAGTAGTGGCGGCTTTTCTCGAGTCGGTAAACTCTACAGGTGACAATATGCAGAAAAGTCAATATTTATTTTGGTAAAATCTAGTACTTCACCGGTTACAGAATATTTGCAAGTTTCTGAAATTGAACACTATAAGGCATACACAAACAATTGCACGCTAAAAAGCTACAACACGGCTGAAACCAGGTAAAGCAATACAAAAAAAGAGAAGTTACATTCCACTTTGTCTGCCTTAGAGTTGTTGTACTTCTTTGCAGAAAACCGTTTCCAAACGTGCAGAATGTGAAGCCCGGTCTCACTTGTTTAATAATCTGGTGCGAGGAGTTCGGTGTCACCACATTAAGTGATAGTTCTACAAGCAGAAGAGGGTTCTCTGGATTTTTTCGGACTGATGACCTTATCCTAAGGGCGCAGTCAGGTGCCAAGTCTTGAAACCACGAGGGAAGTAAAAGCTGGAACGACTGTGAGCGCAACCGCAATGATCATTGTGGTTTATCCTGATGAAGAAGTATGAATACTTCAAAACGCGTTGACAAATAAAATCTACATCAGAACACTCTCGGACTGCTATCGCATATTGGACCTCTGGCAGCGCAAATTTACATCCACTTTCCCTCCAACTTTACAAGTGTTCAGACCAAGCCCAGGCGCTCAGTACTAGTCATTAGGTGCTGATAGACTCCGCTTTTATATCAGATCCATGATCATCCAACTCCCGCCACCCTCACCGATCAGCTAATTGGGCCATGGCTCTCCTGAAGTGTCATAGCTACGTACATTATATAGTGCCCGGCCCTGCTGCTCTTTCCTATACATGTGATTTAGAGAGAGCATGCAGTACCATTCATGACCACTATGTGGTGTTTGGAGCCGTCCCTCGTCAATCAACTGATCAGAGGAGTTGTCCGGAGTCAGATCCCCACATACTGATGTTAATAACCTATTCATCAATGGTAGAGTCCTGAAAACTCTATTAAAGAGGCCAAGTTGAGAACTAGTTGTCCACTTTCTTGTAGAAGCGGCATCACGCTTGTCCATGGGCCATGCCTCTGTGTTGCAGCTCATCCCCCATTCATTTCAATGAGGCTGAGCCGTCATACTAGGCTGATGGTGCAGAAAACACTTTGTATTCAACTTTCTTCTGAGCTCAGTGGCGCCCCCTGCTGACTGATCGGTTATATGATATGTTATTATGAACTGACTGCCAGGAATTAAAAGTTCACAAGTCGGTTACAAAGATGGGGGCTTGTATTTATTTTATCAATCTATAGGGGTAAAATTCTCTAACCAGAACTTAGAAGGGTATTCCAGTCCTGAATTGGGAGGGGAGGGTGGGTCGGTGATGTCGTATCTACCGATACCTGCCCGTTCTGCACGCAACCCAGCCCCGGTATTAATAGAAGTGACATCCCTGGCTCATCTCTTACCTTCCGATGTGGAACTAATCTGAGCAGGCATGTCCCTTTAAGTTCTGACCCGGAAATCTTACGCTCTTCACTATATGCAGTAGGGCCTTCTGGCAATTGGGTTTACGAATGATAGAATATTATTCAATATTTTCCCATGTCGTGAGCTGTGGATTTCTCCTTTGCCTTATTGGGGGACACAGACCGTGAGCTGTGTCCCCCAATGAATGGCTAGGAGAAAAGGATTTTACGGTGAGTACACAAAAATCCCTATTTTATTTCTCAAGCACTACATTATTAAATAAGCCGGTTGTGTCCAAGATGGGCTTCTGCAAGTTTCCGTCGATGCATCAGAAAGGCACAGCACTGGTTATAGTAGGGATGTCCGCGTCGTGGCCCTCCAGCCGATCTTATTATCTGGGGACCAGGACTGGATATATATATATATATATATATATGACTTTTACAGAAAATTAATCTGAGAGTCCACAATTTTTTCCACTTCATGAAACTTGTGTGTCGTTTATGATGTCCGTTACTAGAGGTATCTACATATCCATTCATGCCAAAGAAGTCCCTACAAGATCCAAGAGCCATCATGGAAAGTCGTACATTCCCAGCACACTCTGCAGAATTCTACATATATTCTATGAATTTAGAATTTCAGCCCAAAATATATATCTATATATATATATATATATGGCACAAACATTCGGGTTTTTGATGCCATTTCTCTCGCTTCCATATGAAATCTCTATTTTATCTACATCTCCAAATCTACATGGTCATTCTCTGACTCCGCTATGTCTACAGGCAGGCAAACATTGGCCCTCCATCCTCCGTCGGGGCCTGTGCCCTAAATGGCGACAGGTTCCTCCACAGTTGGAGTTGCATTGGTTGCCACTCTCATTTCTACAGTATCAGTGCTCTGTTATTTGTATTGGGGGTTTTTTTCCCCCCAAGACCATCTAAGTGTGCTCACGTCTCATGAAGCGTTTCACAAAATAATGTACTATACCTAATTTTTTTTTTTTTTTTTTTTTTTTTTTTTACAATTTAAAATGTACATATGTACAAAAAGTATGATTATAAATGTTTTTAGATTAGGCAAAAATTTGGCTTTTTTTGTTAAATAAAAAGAAAAAAAGAAAGCATTATTATTATCCTCTATGGTTCCATGCTTACTTACAGAACAATGTATCTATAGCAAGTGGAAAAATTTCATATGTGCATGCATTGAACAGAAGTGACCACTGGGGGCGCCGTGCATGGAAACTAACAATGGTTTCGTGGACTCCGGTGGTAAACAATGGATGGTTAATGGGCTAATAAATTTAGACCTCTGTCTCTGCAGATATGAGAATTTATACCCGGCATCGAAAATTATATCTATCATGCATAAAAGGCTTCCACTCCCTACCAAGACCATTGATATTGAGCTTTTCTTCCAAACCCCTTTAAATTAAGATTGTCTTATATCAATCCTTAGGAATGGCAAAATTATAATTGGTAGTGAGAGCCTCTTCTTAAAGGCAAAGGTCTCTGTAAACAACAATGGTCCGTCAATATTGGTTGATGAATGAGTGCAGGTAAAGTATCGTTCTTTAGAATCCACTGCAGATAAACGTTCTTCATCTTCTAGATTGATGTTTCCCACAGCTGTAAAAAAAACAAATGACAAAAGTCACAGACAGGTATAGGTATGACATATAGGAGGGCTTATAGCTTAGTACGGCTGCTCAGTGGTTAGCACTGCATGGTGGCTCAGTGGTTAGCACTGTTGCTTTACAGCGCTGGGGTCCTGGGTTCAAATCCCACCCAGAACAACATCTGCCAGGAGTTTGTATGTTCTCCCCGTGTTCCCGTGGATTTCCTCCAGGTTCTCCGGTTTCGTCCCACACTCCTAAGACATACTGATAGGGAATGTAGATTGTGAGCCCCAATGGGGACAGAAATGATATCTGTAAAGCGCTGCGGAATATCATGGTGCTATACAAGTGAGTAAAATTATTTAAAAAAAAATCTACCCATTGAGAGTTATTCCTCCCCTTACACATGCACTCTCAGTTCGGTTGTGCATATTTGTCTTTTTAATAAGAAAAAGAGAGTACGTCAGTTTATGCAGTGTTAAAATAAAAAAATCACGGTGGGTTGGAGACTTTTGTAAATCCCATCCATTTTGCTGGAATTGTAAGACACAACAAAAATAAGCAGTGCCAAAAACTCAGCAAAAATGGGTTGTGTGAACTTAGAGGTTGTCCACATTGATGTTCTCTCCTCAGGATATGGCATCAATGTCTGATGGGCCGGCACTTGGCATCCCCGCCGATCTACTGTTATCGGTGCCAGCGGTGGCGGCCACCTGACGGAAGTGCTTCCTTGCGGAGCTTGGCTATCTACTTGTGGGGTGCTACACATCCGCCTCCTAATCAAGTCAGTAGGAGGCGGATGTGCAGTAACAAGCCCCGGTCACTATAAGTAGACGGCCAAGCTCTGCAAGTAAGTACTTCCGGCCGCCAGCACCGATAACAGCTGATCGGCGGGGATGCCGAGCACCGGACCCCGGCCGATGAGACATTGATGCCCTATCCTAAGAATAGGTCATCGGTGTAAAAGTAGCGGACAACCTCTTTAACCTAACACTCCAGATGGTGTCTCGGAACTTGACGTGGTGACAAGCTTGGCCATAAAACTTCTCTTTCCATGCCGTATGGCTATAGTATAATATACTGTACATTATAATACATGCCAGGCCATAGGACCCCTTATTCAATGGCTGCCTACCCGTGCACTCTGTTTGCTTGGTTTCTTCTCCTCGTCAGGAAGTGGGGGCATCGGATAGGGGTACTTTCTGCTAGAAGCGATGGATCCTGTAGATGAGGATGGAGACTTGGAGGGTGACAGTGTTCTGTAAGAAGAAGCACAGGATAAGCAGGGACATTACAGGATAACAATACCGGGTGACATTTATAGGGAGTCCGCCATTCAGATGACTTTAGTTTCATTATGTGATCCAATATTTTTGAGGGGGGGTTTCAGGTTTCTTTTCTCCAGTAGGTACAATGGTTAGTCATAGACCCTGCAGCATAATGGAGTCATTGGAACGTCGATATCCCCCAAATCTCAGAAATGTACAGGAAATTATGATTTTTTAATGGAAAATCTATAAAAGCAAGCCTGAAGTTGGTTGATAATGGTTATAACACCTTTTTCCTGTGCACCATTAGATGATCCATGTAGATGGCGATTGACTACAACCTTCTGTTTATTGTCATTGTGAACGCTGCCTATCTTGGCTTGCGCAGTACAAAACCCCGATGATTTTACCTGTCATTCAGCTGCAGTCAAGACCAGTGATTCGCAATCTTACTGCTTTCTGAAGACCTCCTGCAAACCTCTGTCCGCCATGGTGCACCCCTACTTCCATTCCTACCTTAAATAAGTTTGGTTTAGGGTTGGGAGTGTAAAGTATAACTAGGCTCAGACTTGCTGGCTACCATTCAAGAGCAGGAAATTAGTCTATTTTTTACTGGGAAAGCTACTGGAAACCTCCAAGAACCCTGGTTGGCAAACACTCCTCTAAGCTGAAGAAATTAAGATTTTTTTTTCTATAAGCATTTCACACATTTATATACATTCTAGTACAGAGAAAGAGAATCAGCTTCAGAAATGGAGAAGCCATGGATGTGGAGCAAATGTAAGGAACTAAGCGTAGTCACTACCACTATTGAGGGGGCACCGAAGCATCTGAAGATGCAGAATGTAAAGAAGTCTCCATGCGCCACCCCTGCCAATCCCTGGTCTCCAGATACATCACCTACCAAATCTGCCCTGGGCCATTATCATTGATCGACAAGAACGTTACATAAACTAATGAAACTGAACTTTCTGCAGCTGCTAAAGAAAACGTAAAATGCAGAAGAACCAACATCTACAATGTCTAAAGCCACGAACAATGCCGATCCGTTTACCGGGAATACATGATGGTAACGGCGGCGGAGTCAAAAATATGATGTTTTGGTGAACACTTTAACAATATTACTGATCACAAATATGGTTTTGCTAAACAGAATACTAATCACTTGCTCATATAGTGAATTTCGCTCTTCTTTGGGAAGATCACCCCTAGTCTAGAACTATCTCTTAAAGGGTGAGTTTCTATTTGGTCGATCACTGTGGGGTGATTCAGCCCGAAACCAACCATACAATTCAAAATGGAATGTTAAGTTTTGTGGGGGGTAAATTTATTGCTTTTTAGCTTTCCAAACCACATGGACATCAACAATCCACATGAAACATGTGCCCTGGTGGATATGTGAGAATTCACTTGCTATCCAATATTTACCATCCCCCTTTAGCAGAGGTTCATAAGCTGTTTGTGTTCCTGGGAATTCCAAACCAGATAGAGACCCAACTGATCTGTAGACATCACTTATAGGTGAGACTTTGGGAAGCCCACAAAAATAAGGCAAAAATAAATAATTTTTGAGATTCTTTTCTTTCCATGACAAAAAAATTAATTTGGTGTAGAAAAACAATGTGCATTCAAAGCAGTCTTAGCAGGGATACTCTATGTGGCCAGATATGAACAGCATGGTACAAGCCAACATGCTGTGTAACATCTCTGCAATTCTGCTGTCCAAAGCAGGTGATTCTAAAGGTACCGTCACACTCAGCAACTTTGCAACGAGAACGACAACAATCCGTGACGTTGCAGCGTCCTGGTTAGCGATCTCGTTGTGTTTGACACGCAGCAGCGATCTGGATCCCGCTGTGATATCGCTGGTCGGCGCTAGAAGACCAGAACTTTATTTGGTCGTCAGGTCGGCGTGTATCGTCATGTTTGACATCAAAAATAACGATGCCAGCAATGTTTGACATGGAGCTAACAACCAGCGAGAACGAGAAGTGAGTCGCTGTTACGTCACTGGATCGCTCCTGCATTGTTCTGGAGTTGCTGTCTTTGACGTCTCTACAGCGACGCTCCAGCGATCGGCTCGTTGTCTATATCGCCGCAGCGTCGCTGAGTGTGACGGTACCTTTAAAGAAGTTGCCCAACCTTATCCTCCTACTCCATTGTGTGGACAGGAAGATTAGCCCAGAAACAAAGCCCTAGTGCAAGTGAGAACATAGCCCAAGAAGGACTGTACAGTGTTAGTGGATTGTACAATATTTATATACACTGCTCAAAAAAATAAAGGGAACACTAAAATACCACATCCTAGATACCTCTGAATGAAATATTCCAGTTGCAAATTTTTATTCATTGCATAGTGGAATGTGTTCAGAATAGTGATGAGCGAATATACTCGTATGCTCGAGGGTCCTCCGAGTATTTTTTAGTGCTCGGAGATTTTGTTTTTCTTGCCGCAGCTGAATGATTTACATATATTAGCCAGCATAAGTACATGTGGGGGTTGCCTGGTTGCTAGGGAGTCCCCACATGTACTTATGCTGGCTAACAGATGTAAATCATTCAGCTGCGGAAGAAAAACCAAATCTCCGAGCACTAAAAAAATACTCGGAGGACCCCCGAGCATGCACGAGAAATCTCGAGTAACGAGTATATTCGCTCATCACTAGTTCAGAACAATAAAACATAACAATTATAATCAATGTAAATCAAAATTAATATCCCATGGAGGTTTGGAATGATACTCAAAATCAAAGTGGAAAATCAAATTACAAGCTGATACAACTTCAGTGGAAATGCCTCATGACAAGGAAAAGATGCTCAGTATTGTGTGTGGCCTCCACATGCCTGTATGACCTCCCTACAACGCCTGGGCATGCTAATGATGAGGCAGCAGATGGTCTCCTGAGGGATCTCCTCCCAGACCTGGACTAAAGCATTCACCAACTCCTGGACAGTCTGTGGTGCAACGTGACATTGGTGGATGGTGCGAGATATGATGTCCCAGGTGTGTTCAATCGGATTCAGGTCTGGGGAACAGGCGGGCCAGTCCATAGCTTCAATACCTTCATCTTGCAGGAACTGCTGACACACTTCAGCCACATGAGGTCTGGCATTGTCCTGCATTAGGAGGAACCCAGGGCCAACCGCACCAGCATATGGTCTCACAAGGGGTCTGAGGATCTCATCTCGGTACCTAATGGCAGTCAGGTTACCTCTGGAGAGCTGTGTGGCCCTCCAAAGAAATGCCACCCCACCCCATTACTGACCCACTGCCAAACCGGTCATGCTGAAGAATGTTGCAGGCAGCAGATCACTCTCCACGGTGTCTCCAGACTCTCACGTCTGTCACATGTGCTCAGTATGAACCTGCTTTCATCTGTGAAGAGCACAGGGTGCCAGTGGCGAATTTGCCAATCCTGGTGTTCTGTGGCAAATGCCAAGCGTCCTGCACGGTGTTGGGCTTTGAGCACAACCCCCATCTGTGGACGTTGGGCACTCAGACCATCCTCATGTAGTCGGTTTCTAACCGTTTGTGCAGACACATGCACATTTGTGGCCTGCTGGAGGTCATTTTGCAGGGCTCTGGCAGTGTTCCTCCTTGCATAAAGGCAGAGGTAGCAGTCCTGCTGCTGGGTTGTTGCCCTCCTACGGACCCCTCCAGGTCTCCCGGTGTACTGGCCTGTCTCCTGGTAGTGCCTCCAGCCTCTGGACACTATGCTGACAGACACAGCAAACCTTGCCACAGCTCGCATTGATGTGCCATCCTGGATGAGCTGCACTACCTGAGCCACTTGTGTGGGTTGTAGCGTCCGTCTCATGCTACCACGAGTGTGAAAGCACAACCAACATTCAAAAGTGACCAAAACACCAGCCAGGAAGCATTGGTACTGAGATGTGGTCTGTGGTCCCCACCTGCAGAACCACTCCTTTACTGAGCGTGTCTTGATAATTGCCAATAATTTCCATCTGTTGTCTATTCCACAGCATGTGAAATTGATTGTCAATCAGTGTTGCTTCCTAAGTGGACAGTTTCATTTCACAGAAGCTTGAATTACTTGGAGTTAGATTCTGCTATTTAAGTGCTCCCTTTATTTTTCTGAGCAGTATATATATATATATATATATATATATATATATATATATATATATATATATATGTATATATATATATATGTATATATATATATATGTATATATATATATATATATATATATATATATATATATATATATATATATATATATATATATATATATATATATGAACACACAATATAAATTGCACATGGAAGGAGGGAGAGCGCTGTTATCTTCAAGTTATTTATTTTGATGAACTGATGTAAACTCAGTTTCAATGAGGTTTTTCTTTTTAAATAAGCAGTCCAAAAATATTAATTAGAGCAAAGAGGTGTAAACCCAATCTTACTAAATCACATCCGGAAACCATGTTCTTCATTTAATCCATAAATTACTAATACAATTCATGGCAGCAGCCAACAATGTTTGTGATCCAAGAACAGCAAATAGATTTTTTTTTTCTCCCTCCCAGCAATCCCTCTTTGTAAAAAGTTTAGTAACTCCTGTTAGTCACCAAAAATTCTCTCTGGTGTAAATCAGTCAATAGAAGGGAGGGAGGAAGGGGACGCAGCTGCAGTTTTCAATAAAATAGTGTGAAGATGGAAGTGGGGGACAGATCTGATTGGCCTAAGGCACATTCCTCAGTTATTCTCATGAACATATTTTTTTAACCCTTCCCCTTCTTATCCGATTGTCAACGGCACAACAAACTGCAAAATAAATGCTCCAAAATTGTTTATGCACAATGTAGGTATGACTGGTCCTCTTTACCGATGTTGGGACATCTCACCGTTTACACCTTCGTTTTATTATGATTTAACAAATAAATGAATCTTGTTCTGGATGGGGTTTAGGGTGCGCATGCACCTTAGGCAGCTGTTGTTTGTTCGCTCATTCTGCTGACAGCTGTCTACCACTCCCCTGTAAAGATGAATGCTCGGCCCATATGGGCATTCATTTGTTGTCAATAGGGACAGTTGAGTAGGCAGCTTAGAGACACCACTGGAGCGGGCTTATCTCTCAGGAGAAAATTCCAAACATGCCCCTCTCCCCCCCGATATCACCTGTTTGGGGAGAGTCGGAAGGCTCCCATACACATTAGATGGTCTGCTGAAATTCACGTTTTGGCTGACTTTTCTCTGTGTATAGGGGTCTTAAGATGGATGTAAAGTTTGGAGAGAAGTCTGGCAAATTACAAACAAGTAGTTTTTCGACAACTGGTCGTTCATCCAACACTCCCGAGAACATTTTGAGGCTGATTTTAGGCTAACCCTAACCCCTTTAGTACTAGTTCATCGGAAACCAAAATGTTCTCAAAGTCAATTTCATGGTTCACTGTAGATAATCATCTAATGCTCATGACACAATTTATTTATAATTTGAGGAACATCAGATCCTGCATATAACTTTTGGAAATGAAGAAGACTTACTACTTCTACAATCAAGTAGAGCGGTGGTCTCCAACCTGACTCTCTCCACCATGCCCTGACAGTTTCACAGCAGTGGGAGATCCACAGGTCGAAGATCAATGAAGCCGAGTACAAGTTGTATAAACTTACATCTAGGATTTCTGGACCTCCTACTAGATATCTCATGCCATGCTTCTGAACCAGTGACGTAAACATTGCAGTGAGTTGGATGATGGCTTCTTTAGGAAGAACATGCTTTTAATGTGAGATGTCTGTGGCCTCATGGATAGTATTCGACTTCTGAGAGCTATTAATGGCGAAGGGGTGGCATGCACTACACCCTTTATCAATAGCTTCAGTGAGACAACATAGATAAGAGCACTATATCTATAATACAAAGCCAAACCCACAAGAAGCAAGAACATGTATGAGGGATATTTATCAAAACTAGTGCCAAGGAGAAGCGGACAAGTGGCCTACAGCAATTAGTCAGGATGCTGCTTTGTACTTCCAAAGGCATAAGGAAAATCAGAGCTGGAATATGATTAATTGCTAGGGGTCATTTCTCCATTTTTTTTCCTTCTGACCATTTTTGATGCACTTCCCCCAAGGTTCCTTTTCCAAATGAATTGTCATCTACTGAAAGAAAAATACATCCCCAAACGAAAAAATCTATTTGAGATGTGGTTTCCACTAGGATCCTATGTGGATCGGAATAGTTTAAGTTAGGCTTGTTTTTGGTTACTAGTTCTATTTGGTGGTGGTGGGGATTTTTTTTTTCCTCCTTATCTGATTCTTTGACCACCTGACTAGCGAGGTAGTTTTGGTGATCCCAAAGTAGGTTGGTATATGGGAAAGGTATTGTTGTCCACCAAGTAGCTTGTCGAATACATTAAAGATGATGTCCATCCAAAAACTAGCTCCAGATAGGCTTTCTCTCAGGCTATGTTCACATTTTTTTATTCAATTGAATTCTTGATAAAATTGAAAAACAGCTGCGTGACCACCATTTCCTTCAAATTCCTCTGGAACAAAGCGTTTTGGATCTACATTCTAGCAGTCAGTGGTGGTCCCAGTACTGGAGATCCCAGTAATTATACGTTTATCCTACAGATAGGAGATACATTTTGGTTTGTGGGATATCCAATTTTGAAGGAACATATCTCCACCTAGATCATTTTACCAATAATGAGCATTTGAGCAATTTATGCATTTGTCTAAGGTGACAAAGAAAACATTGATGGGAATTAGTTCTATCAATTGGTTCGTTTTTTGGATTAATCAAAGGAACAATTTTTCTCTGGTATTGGATGCCATCACCATATTATAAGTTATAACCTATCCATTGGATAGGGGATAACATGCTGGTTGCAGGGGGTTTAACCACTGAGACCCCCAGTGATTCTAAGGATGAGATTGTGGAATCCAGGATCTGGGCTCTGCAAAGCCCTACCTTAAATTTGAGAAGGTCTGCCTGCTCCATTCATTGCTTATGGGACTGCCAGAGAAATCCGAGTACAGCGCTCAGCTATGTCTGGTAGTTGCATAGATGAATGTAGCGGAGATCGAGCCTGCGCACCTTTGCTCCCTTCAAGACTGGGTTCTGTAAAGTCCGGTTCCTGCATTCCAGAGTCCCGCTCTTTGGATCACTGAGGGTCCCAGTGGTCGAACTCCCTGCGATCAATAATTTATCCGCCATCCTTCAGTTAGGATACTCTTTAAAAATAAGTTCTCTATTTTTGGGAATCCTTTTTTTGAAGAAGGGTCCTCAGCAATAAGCTGGTTACAGTCCCACTGGTGGGACCCCAGTATCAGCTGTAGTCTGGGGGAGAATCGGTAACAATCAAGTCGATCGGCAATCTGTGTGATTGACGGACACGTTGGGTCGTCCAAAGCAAGAGACGCTCTTTGTAGCTGCTCTCTTTTATCTTTTGGATAAGGGTCCTGATTCTAATAACTTAGAATTCACCTATAGCAGAGTTTAAAAGTAACTTTTCTAAACTTAACAACCACGTCCATGTCTGATACTCTATACCTATTAGGGACAGAATATCATGGTGGTGGACTATTGGACTACCAACAATATTTCTGTTTTTAGATTCCTGCTTTTCTTATTCTTGAAACTAAAGATTGTAGAAAAAAAACAAGGTTGCTTTATTACAGAAATAGCGCCACTCTTATGCACAGGTTGCGGTCGGTACTGCACCTCAGTCCCTCTCATTTGAAACAGCTGAGTGGCAGGAGTGGTGCTGTTTCTAGAACAAGGCAGCCATTTTTTATAATCTCATACAACCCTCTTATTCTTACGTACGGGTGTTTGGACGGACACATCCTTTAATAAATGCCCACAGCTCTTTGTACCATATACATTTTTCATTTAAGGGGATTGTTTTCTCCTTTAAGACAATAAGGTATATACACTCACACTACCAGATATATACATAATCAAACAAGTGCATACATGCACGGTACCACCGTATATGTACGCTGTATGTAGGTATGTATATATGCCAAGCTCCACCACAGCGATATACCGCCACATCGCTCTGCGTGTAATAAAGCGTTCCGTTCCGTAATACCTAATGTACGGTCCTTCTGTGTTTTTATTCACATCTTCTACCCATATAGCTACATAATGTTGTCTTTTGTACCAGGGGTTAAAATACCTGCAGAAAAGTGATAGGAGGAACAGGAGAACAGAGAAAGCAGAATATACAGTCTGAAAAAAATACAACACGATCACAGAAAGAAAAGTGAGAATGGGAACAAAAAGGAGGAGAGAGGTAAGCAAGCAATGAGCATAGGTAGATCAGCGTGCGAGGGGAAATCATATAGAATAAGAAAGTACTGCCACATTTAATGTATATGTCCTTCACTATACAGAGCAGAGTTCACATATTTTTGGTTTATTTTTCTTATAAAAAAAAAACCAACAAAACAGCGCCACTCCTGTATAATGGCTGTGTTTGGTATTACAGCTTATTCCCATAAAAGTCAAAATCTGCAGTACCAGACAGCCATGGACACGATAGGAGCTGTTTGCTGGAAAAAAAAAATCTTTCAACCTCATAAAACCTTCAAAGAAAAAGAAAACACAACAGGCCTCATTTATTACAAGTAAAAGAAAACTCATTGTTGCTGGTAGCAACTAGGGATGAGCGAGCGTGCTGGGATCAGGTGTTATCTGACAACAAAACTTTATTTTTATCAGGTCCGTGTAACAAATAAACGCTGAGCTATGACTGGTTGCTATGGGCAATTTTAATAAATGAGGCATGAAACGGTAGACCTCTTTTACGAAGACTTGCTTCGTTGTCCATAGCAACCAATCAGAGGTCTGCTTTCATTTCTTAATCTGCTCTGAACAAATGAAAGCTGTTCTCTGATTGGTTGCTATGGGCACCAGCTACAGCAGAGGCCTACACTTTTACTATTAGACAGCAGAGGCCCACACATTTTTTTTTCACTATTAGACAGTTTAGTCCCACTGTGTTTAACAAAACCAAGATGTCAAAGGCAAAGATTTAAAAAAATTGTTTAACAAAATGGTCTTTGTTGTTCGTAGCTACCAATCACAGAGCAACTTACATTTTTCAAGAGCACTATAAGAAATGAAAGCTGTGCTTTATTGGTTGCTATGAACAGGGCCGCCATTAGGGCATTACTGTCCTTACTGGCATATGGAGCCCGATGACCTGTCTTCTGCTCACCGGGCCCCAGCGGCCTCTTCCGTAACTGCCCATGCGTCCTCAGACACACAATCAGTTAAAATCTGTTATTATGCAGGAGATTCTTCTCACACAGCAATAGTTGACTGCCGCCAGCCAATCACAGGTGGGCAGCTGACGTCAGCGTGCACATCGCCGAAGTATGACGTCGCTGACATACCCCGGAACGACACTGCGTGCCTCAGCAGAATCGGAGAGGAGGACACCGCTGAACCTTGTCCAGATAAGGAGCAACTTTTTTTTGTAAAGCTGCAATATGGGGGTGCATTATACCGCTATATGGGTGCATTATACTATGGGGTGCATTATACTACTATGGGGATGCATTATACTATGGGGGTGCATTATACTATATATGACAAGAGGGTGCATTATACTATGGGAGTGCATTATACTATATATGACAAGGGGGTGCATTATACTATGGGGGTGCATTATACTATATATGACAAGAGGGTGCATTATACTATATATGACAAGAGGGTGCATTATACTATGGAGGTGCATTATACTATATATGACAAGGGGGTGCATTATACTACTTTGGGGTGCATTATACCACTATGGGGGTGCGTTATACTACTATGGGGTGCATTATACTGCTATAGGGGTGCATTATGCCACTATGGGGGTGCATTATACTATATATGACAAGGGGATGCATTATACTATGGGGGTGCATTATACTATATATGACAAGGGGGTACATTATACTATGGGGGTGCATTATACCAACTTGGGGGTGCATTATACTACTATGGGGATGCATTATACCACAATGGGTCTGCATTATACCGCTATGGGGCTGCATTATACCACTATGGGGGTGCATTATACCGCTATGGGGGTGCATTATACCACTATAGGGCTGCATTATACTGCTATGGGGTGCATTATACTGCTATGTGGTGAATTATACTACCATAGAGGTGCATTATGCTACTATGGGGTGCATTATACAGCTATGGGGCTGCATTATACTGGTATGGGAGTACATTATACTGCTATGGGGGTGCATTATACTATGGGGTGCATTATACTGGTATGAGGCTGCATTATACTATACTGTATATGACTATGGGGTACATTATACTACTAGAAGGGTGCATTATACTGCTATATATGACTATGGAGGCAATATGGAGAGACATGAGGCAGAATGGCAGGACATGTGGGGTCCAGAATGGAATAAAATGTGGGGTCCAGAATGTGGGATATTATTACTATAGGGTCTAATTAAAGGATATTATTTTTGAGGATACTGTTTTCAGTGTGGGGGAGAAGAGGTCCTGTTACTGTGCAGCACGACACAGTCGCTTTTTTTCTTCATCTAGCATGGCATAGAGCTTGGAGGAAAAATTGGGGAATGTGCTCTAAATAACTGTTATTTTCTGCAGAGATGAGTCCTGGTTGGAAGAAGTGATGGCAGTGTGCACTGGATGAAGATGAAAAACGAAGATGAAGGACTTCAACTAGAACCGTCACCAGTGAGTCAGTGTGTAACCTGTACACTGACACTATACACTGTATACTACATACAGAGCTCCTGTGTATAATGTCACTGGTGATCCCTGTTGTATAATGTCACTGGTGATCCCTGTATTACCTGTAGACTGACACTATATACGGAGCTCCTGTGTATAATGTCACTGGTGATCACTGTATATTACCTGTACATTAACACTATATACAGAGCTCCTGTGTATAATATCACTGGTGATCACTGGATATTACCTGTATACTGACACTAAATACAGAGCTCCTATTAATAATATCATCGGTGATACCTGTACACTGACACTATATACAAAGCTCCTGTGTATAATGGCGCTAATGGTAAAATTAGTATTTTTTAATTAATGATCAGTATTGCAGTATTCGTTGACTATGTGGTGGTAATATGTGGTCTGGTCATGGTGTAACGGTATTTGTCCCTTGTGTCTGGTGTTATTGTTCATTTTAAAAACTGTATGTGACGCACTCCCTTAAAGAAACAAATAAAAATATACAGTTAGGTCCATATATATTTGGACAGAGACAACATTTTTCTAATTTTGGTTACAGACATTACCACAATGAATTTTAAACAAAACAATTCAGATGCAGTTGAAGTTCAGACTTTCAGCTTTCATTTGAGGGTATCCACATTAAAATCGGATGAAGGGTTTAGGAGTTTCAACTCCTTAACATGTGCCACCCTGTTTTTAAAGGGACCAAAAGTAATTGGACAATTGACTCCAAGGCTATTTCATGGACAGGTGTGTGCAATCCCTTCGTTATGTCATTCTCATTCAAGCAGATAAAAGGCCTGGAGTTGATGTGTGGTGTGGTGCTTGCATTTGGAAGGTTTTGCTGTGAAGTAAACATGCGGTCAAAGGAGCTCTCCATGAAGGTGAAACAAGCCATCCTTAAGCTGCGAAAACAGAAAAAACCCATCCGAGAAATTGCTACAATATTAGGAGTGGCAAAATCTACAGTTTGGTACATCCTGAGAAAGAAAGAAAGCACTGGTGAACTCATCAATGCAAAAAGACCTGGGCGCCCAGGGAAGACAACAATGGTGGATGATCGCAGAATAATCTCCATGGTGAAGAGAAACCCCTTCACAACAGCCAACCAAGTGACCAACACTCTCCAGGAGGTCGGCGTATCAATATCCAAATCTTCCATAAAGAGAAGACTGCATGAAAGTAACTACAGAGGGTTCACTGCACGGTGCAAGCCACTCATAAGCATCAAGAATAAAAAGGCGAGACTGGACTTTGCTAGAAAACATCTAAAAAAGCCAGCACAGTTCTGGAAGAACATTCTTTGGACAGATGAAACCAAGATCAACCTCTACAAGGATGATGGAAAGAGAAAAGTATGGCGAAGGCGTGGTACAGCTCATGATCCAAAGCATACCACATCATCTGTAAAACACGGCGGAGGCAGTGTGATGGCTTGGGCATGCATGGCTGCCAGTGGCACTGGGTCACTAGTGTTTATTGATGATGTGACACAGGAATGAATTCTGAGGTCTTCAGAGCCGCCATACTGTGTGCTCAGATCCAGCCAAATGCAGCCAAACTGATCGGTCATCATTTCATACTACAGATTAACAATGACCCAAAACATAAAGCCAAAGCAACCCAGGAGTTTATTAAAGCAAAGAAGTGGAATATTCTTGAATGGCCAAGTCAGTCACCTGATGTCAACCCAATTGAGCATACATTTCACTTGTTAAAGACTAAACTTCAGACAGAAAGGCCCACAAACAAACAGCAACTGAAAACCACCGCAGTGAAGGCCTGGCAGAGCATCAAAAAGGAGGAAACACAGCGTCTGGTGATGTCCATGAGTTCAAGACTTCAGGCAGTCATTGCAAACAAAGGGTTTTCAACCAAGTACTAGAAATGAACATTTTATTTAAAATTATTGAATCTGTCCAATTACTTTTGGTCCTTTTAAAAACAGGGTGGCACATGTTAAGGAGTTGAAACTCCTAAACTCTTCATCCAATTTTAATGTGGATACCCTCAAATGAAAGCTGAAAGTCTGAACTTCAACTGCATCTGAATTGTTTTGTTTAAAATTCATTGTGGTAATGTTTATAACAAAAATTGGAAAAATGTTGTCTCTGTCCAAATATATATGGACCTAACTGTACCTAAAAAGAGTATTGGATATTTTAACAATTATTTAATAGGTTAGAGTAGAGTAGGGCCCAGCCAAAAAAGTTTACCTTGTCGTGGTGCGAACTTAAAAAAAATCTTTTAGTCAAAACAAAAGCTGCTGGCTATGTATGTGATATAGTGTTAGATGGGAACTGTTAATGTATGATTGGTGAGGGTGTGGTGCAGATGTGGAGTTTTCTATGAACGGGCGGCGGGACTGTGGCAGGTTGGAGGCGGAACTGGGGTGGAGCCGATGTGAATTTTCAAGGGGCCCCAAAAATGTTGCCAGTATGAGGCCCCAAAATTCCTTGTGGCAGCGCTGGTTATGAGCAATGCTTAAACTGTTTCATAAATCTCCCCCAAAATACACAAGGTAGACCAAGTGTGGTAGCAGATCCTGCAGTATATATCGGTGTATATATCTCTCGATCTTAGGCAGTAAGTAGGGCACTTGCACATCAGCAGTAAAAATAAAGACATCTTGAAACATAGAGTTCTATGAGGAAGTGAGGCTCCTAGTAGTGGGACATGCACCAAATGCCAACTGTCCTAAATTTGCAGGAACTGTCCTAATTTTTCGGAAACAGCCCTGGCATATTTGTGATTCCCTTGGCCCAAAAAAGTGTCTAGGTTTACACAAAACTCAACCAAAAATGGGTGTTTCCGAGCAGAGATGGGATATACCTTGATAGAACTGGAAATCGGGCTAAAGTTTCCCTAAGTTGCCAATGTTGATAACTATGGAGAGGAAAGAACTATAATGTCAATTTGTGGTATGATAAGTCAAACTCATCTACAGTCCCTAATTCGGTCTTTATTTTATTTATAATTATTTTTTACTAACTGCTTAATTGGCGCCAATCATTTCCCCATTTCCTTACAAATATGAAACATAAATCTTCATCTCCAAGCAACGTGGATTTCTGTCTGACTACATAATTACCAATGTTTAAGCCTTGCCCCCTTGGACGCCCTAAAAACAACCCAAACAGAACAGGAACGCCCATCTTAGGGGAGAGTTTGAACATGCTTAAATTTACAGGGCTAGAAAATGTATCATTGATGTCAATTCTACTAATTAAAAAGAGAAAAAAAAGGACAGCACTCCAAAAGTTTTTCTGTTACTTTTCATTGAGTGCAAAAAAATTATTCTATTTTGTAATATCTGGGTTACTTTTAATATTTGAAAAAAATAGGTAAATCTACAGAATAGATAAACAGATGTCCAGGAGGCGCTGCTCAAAAACTGAATCAATATGCAGCAAATATAATGATGAAAACCACCCTATTCATCCAAAAATAAACACTATAAAAAATAAACACTATAAAAAATCTAAAATGTATATTTATAAGATATCAGTATAAAAATGTAAATAAATATTTACGCTAGGATAAAAATATATACATAGAAAAATGACACCTCATTGAATAAACCAAATGTTAATTAGGTGCGATTTCATGTGACATACCTCAGTCCTTATATGCTGTGTGTAAACGTTTTCCCCTTTAAGGTCCTTTTAGTGATGTCCGTTTGATGCCAAAGTATATAAATGATGGCAGGTGCCCCCCCAAAAATATATATATGTGCCAATGCTTAGGGGATCGCCGTCCCGGCCGGTGACAGGCGTGACTCCCCGCACAGGACTAGACAAAGAGTGCCGTGCACAGGCACACAAAAAAACAAACAAAAAAAAACAAACAAAACAACTCTATTCAAGAAACAGAGCCAGCAAGGTGCAGAGCGGCTGCAGGACCTTGCGTGATGTCACTTAGCGCAAATATACATTTTAAATCCTCAGAATAATTGTCCTCAGCATCGAGTTAGGAATAGTCTCAACCTTTTCCTTAACGAGTAATTAGACTTTTTTTTTCAAGTTCATAATTGTTTGATTTTTGTAAAGTTATTAATTTTTGTACTAAACTACATTACTTTATTTTGCTTTATTCACACCTAATCTCCATGTTGCATTGCTTTTTTATCTATGCACTGTAGTTCACGCTCCCCAAAAATCTGCTTTCAACTGCTGCTCAGGAAAAAACCATACTCTATCTACATTCAGAATATGTGACATTTGCAGTCTGATCCTCTCTGATCCACACTCCCGTATTCAGACAAGGAAAGTCCATAACACAGATTGTTTGTAAATAGAGAACATAGATTCTTGCTGAGCAGCAGTTAAAAGCAGTTTCTAAAGGATCATGAACTAGGCATTGAAACATCAATGCAGCATATTGTTTGGGAGCGAAGGATGCGAAATAAGGTAATGAGGTATATGACAAAGCGGATTTTTTTTTTCCTTTATTAAATTTTAATTCAGAATCACAAATTCAGTTAAAAAGTCCAGGTCAGTAAACAATGCATATACAAATACCCCATTTACCCTCCGAATCTCCCCCCACTCCCCCCCATTCATCAACATTACCCCTGCTGTGTGAAAGGAAAAAAAATGAGGATGAATGACTTGGACAAATATGCAGTAATTATACCAGACTTCTCAATTCTCTCCCCACCCCACCTCATATTTGTCTCCACTGCTCATAATGGACCCTTGCATACCATTTTCTTACTCTGTGTATTTCCAATGTAGAGAGTAACGTTCCATTCCTAAGCAATACGCCTCCACCTTATACTCTACACTCCAAATATACCAAACCAAAACCGCTCTGAAGCTTACATTGCCATTATCATATGCAAAAATCCAGTGTAAGACATATTACAACGCTGCACTTCTATTCAATGTATTTACCAGGTCAGGGTTATAGTACAATCTTTTTACAATATTAAATGAAACAAATCTATGATTAGCATTGAGTGAGACCTAACCTATATTTTTATAGATATCCTCCCAGGGTAATTTACTCAATCCCCTCCAATTCGACTTTCCACTAATGCTTGAATAATACTCTACTATTATATGAGCAATGAGGAAACGCGTAGCCATAATGTTTTTTTCATCTACATGTCCATGATGAGTGTTGGATTATCCTTTTAAATTTTGGATTAATAAAGACTTTTACCATTTTCGGAGCTGGAGTATCTACTACTTTTCCTCATTGCTGCTGCCTGGCGTTCCGGTCAGAACGAACTCTCGTGCTCGACATCTGGTGGTCTGGTTGGTGAGCTGGCTACGGCTTTTAGCCGTTTTCTTTTTATATATTTACTATTATATGACTTGATAATACACTTATAAATCTGTAATAATGGGTTAGTTCTCTTGATTGGGTGAGTTAGAAGGTAACTGCTGTTTTAAGTAACTTGTCAGAAGAAGCTGTCCTGTGTGTATACATGAGGGATAACATTATATCTGACCAGCATACAGTGGCATGGAAAAGTCTGGGCACCCTTGAACAAAATTATTCTTATTATGAACAGTTAAACAAGTTGGAGATGAAATGATCTCTAAAAGGCCTAAAGTTCGAGATGACAACACATTTCCTTTGTATTTTAGGCAATATATATATATATATATATATATATATATATATATATATATATTTTCATCTTTTACATTTAAAAAATTACAAAAATAAAAATGGGCAGATGCAAAAGTTTTGGGCACCCTTGGAGATGTGTGGAGGAAAAGGATCCATCCAGTATATAAGTAAAATCTTTCTTTATTGAAAAATAGATTAAAACATGATAAAATGAAACCTCAGGAAGCCTGACTCGTTTCTGGTGTATACAACACCCTTATTCATAGAAGTTATATTTTTTTATTTTTCCTCTCCATTGCCGAGATGTTAGCTTGTGAAGTGTAGATTATAATTGATTCCAAGTCCATGCAGACGTTGACAGAGATTTTTTCCTAGGGGGTGTGTATTTCTTCCTATGTATGACTTTGACCAATCATAAGCAGGCAGCAAGATACAGGGTAAAAAAAAGAGCCCAACCCCATAATAGCTTGGAACAGGCTTTCTCCTCTGTGAGACAGGGATTACTAGTCTGCTCTCCTCACTGGTCTCAATGCAGAGCTGTGTGTGAGTGCTGGCAGTAGAGCATAGATTACTAACACCTTTAGTTTTTATTCTCCTGGCAGTCGGTGTGACAGTAGGGTCGTACAGCTGAGCTGATGTTACTGTGAGAGTAAAGCTGCAACTGCAGGAGTGTTTGTAAAGAGTTGAACTGTCCCTGCCCCCCATGCTGACTGCCATGAGATGAATGCTGAAGAAGTGTTAGCAATCACAATCATCTCTTATCTACTACCGGCAGTTTCTAATCACACAAAGCTCTGCAGTGAGATCAAGACCGTCTGTCATTACGTGTCTCACACAGAAGAAAGCCTGCTTTAAGCTATTGTGGGAGTATTTTCTTTTTTTCCAGTGTTTGTTGCTGCCTACTTATGATTGGTCAACCTCATACATGGGAAAATGTAAACGCGCTCAGAGAAGAATCTCTGGTAATGCCCCCATTGGACATAACATAAATCATAACCTAAACTTTACAAGCTAATATCTACACAACAGAGAGTAGAAATTAAAATATAAAAACTACGTTTGACTCCGCTCTGCAGTCACCAGTCCTAGATGTGGCCAGTTTAACAAGCTCAAACTGGTGACAAGTCCTCTTTAAAAGCTCGAACCTCAATTATTTTCCCTGCTACCCAATATTCTGATACTACTGACCTCTTATATGACAAGACAATACTTCAGGTCACACTACATACAGGGACTGTGTAGTTTTCTGAACGATATTCTGTTAGAATTTACTATGGAAAGTGCCAAACAATGAAAAGAATACCAGATTGTCTAGTATTCAGTATTTTGCAGAGAAGAATAAGCAGGAAGGATCCCATATGAGAAACCAGAACATGAAAATCAGATTCTGTGGCCGTTGAAAATTGCCAGTAAACTGTAGGCACCTTATCTTCTGCTTGCCAAAGGACTACAACAAGTCGCTTGCAATATGATTTTTGATGGCTTGACCTTGCTGCATTATTGCATTGCCTTCATTAATGAAGCTAATATCAATTTTTAAATACAATGTAATACCATCTCTGCTAATTATTTTTTAATATATCTTGACATCGCTCCTTGTTTTATTATATGACGCTCCAAATCCACTTTCTAGGAATTAAAAGATTTATTGATGCCTGCAGCCACCACTAGGGGGAGCTTACTACCAACTACCTATCTATATAATTGTCTAACGGGTACTTCCGTCTGTTTGTCTGTCAATCAGCGACAGGCACAGTCCGGCCGCGAATTGGCCCCTCCCTACTCCCCTCCAGTCGGTGACCCCTCCCTACTCCCCAGTCAGCAGCCACATAGGGTTTTAGCAGTCCGTTAACGCTGCTATTAACCCTGTGTGACCAACTTTTTACTATTAATGCTACCTATGCAGCATCAATAGTAAAAACATAATGTTAAAAATAATAATAAAAAAAAAAAATCGTTATATTCTCACCTTCCGGCATCCACGGCATCCTGTCCCGCTCCTCGCGACGCTTCGGTCCCAAGAATGCATTGCGGCAATGACCGGAGATGACGTACCGGTCTCGCGAGACCACTACATCATCACGTGTTATTGCTGCAATGCAGTCTTGGGACCGAAGCGTCGCGAGGAGCGGGACAGGATGCCGTGGACGCCACGGACGCCATTATATACATTATATGTGCTATATACTACGTGCCTGTGCAATATACTATGTGGCTGTGCTATATAATACGTTGCTGTGCAATATACTACGTGGCTGTGCTATATACTACGTGGGCTGTTGTCATGTCGGACGCTGTTCAGACCAGGTCGTTCGACAGACAGCGGTAATTCCGCTTTTGACCACTATGTGCTCATTGGCGTCGGCTAGATTTTATCTAGCTGGTCCGGGGTTAATTTACCTGATGCTCGGATTGGAAGCTGGGCCATGCCCATTGCCTTTAAATAGTTCTCCTGAACATTGGGCGTCGCCGATTATAGCTTCTGTCTTGTGCGTTGTTATCTCGGTCTGGAGTGGTGAGCTAGTAGTTGGAGTATCGTTGCTGGTGGTGTATTTCCCTTTGTCTTATTTACTCCTTCCTATATTTGTATTTATTTTGCCCTGCCCATTTATAGTGTATTCCTGAGTGACTGCGGCGTGGTGTATATTTTCCATTATCCTTGCCTGTTCTAACTGTGGGTATTGGTGTATGATCTTTTCACTGGGTGGTGGGCGGTGGTTTCAGCCTAGAGTTGAAACAGGAGACAGGGCGAGGGTCGAGGCCTAGACATGCACACCATCAGTGTAAACTCTAGGTAGAGGGTCAGTCAGGATTTCCCTAGTCTGAGGGAAATTGCAGGGGCCCGGGTTATTAGCTCTTGCCCACCTAGTCTCCCCGTGACATTATAATCGGCCTTTAACCCTTTCGCGACATGCGCCGTACATGTACTGCGCATGTCGGGTCCCCTGTTTTGATGTGCGCTCCGGCGGTGAGCGCACATCAAAGTCGCGACATGTCAGCTGTTTTGTACAGCTGACATGTGCGCGCAATAGCGGCGGGTGAAATCGCTATTCACCCGCCGCTATTAACCTGTTAAATGCCGCTGTCAAATGCAGACAGCGGCATTTAACTACCGCATCCGGCCGGGCGGCCGGAAATGACGTCATCGCCGACCCCCGTCACATGATCGGGGGTCGGCGATGCATCAGGAAGGTAACCATAGAGGTCCTTGAGACCTCTATGGTTACTGATGCCGGCCTGCTGTGAGCGCCCCCCTGTGGTCGGCGCTCACAGCACACCTGCATTTCAGCTACATAACAGCGATCTGATGATCGCTGTTATGTAGCAGAGCCGATCGGGCTGTGCCTGCTTCTAGCCTCCCTTGGAGGCTATTGAAGCATGGCAAAAGTGAAAAAAAAAAGTTTTTAAAAATGTGAAAAAAATATTAAAAATATAAAAGTTTAAATCACCCCCCTTTCGCCCCATCCTAAATAAAACAATAAAAAAAAAACAAACCTACACATATTTGGTATCGCCGCGTTCAGAATCGCCCGATCTATCAATTAAAAAAAAGCATGAACCTGATCGCTAAACAGCGTAGCGAGAAAAAAATCCGAAACGCCAGAATTACGTTTTTTTTGTCGCCGCGACATTGCGTTAAAATGCAATAACGGGCGATCAAAAGAACGTATCTGTGCCGAAATGGAATCATTAAAAACGCCAGCTCGGCACGCAAAAAATAAGCCCTCACCCGACCCCAGATCACGAAAATTGGAGACGCTACGGGTATCGGAAAATGGCACTTTTTTTTTCTTTTTTTTTTTTTTTTAAGCAATGTTTGGAATTTTTTTTCACCACTTGGATAAAAAATAACCTAGACATGTTAGGTGTCTATGAACTCGTAATGACCTAGAGAATCATAATGGCAGGTTAGTTTTAGCATTTAGTGAACCTAGCAAAAAAGCCAAACAAAAAACAAGTGTGGGATTGCACTTTTTTTGCAATTTCACCGCACTTGGAATTTTTTTCCCGTTTTCTAGTACATGACATGGTAAAACCAATGATGTTGTTCAAAAGTACAACTCGTCCCGCAAAAAAATAAGCCCTCACATGGCCATATTGATGGAAAAATAACAAAGTTATGGCTCTGGGAAGGAGGAGAGCGAAAAACGAAAACACAAAAACGAAAAAGGGCCGCGACTTGAAGGGGTTAAAAAAAAAAAAAAAAAGGGGGTTTCCTTTTTTTTGTTTTGTCATGGATCCCATGACTTCCATAACCTGCCAGTTGGAGGCGCTGTCCCTACAGGTCACTGAGTTGAGGGGGGCAGTGCAGCAACAGGGACTAGCAGTATCTAATGTGCAAGCTGGAGCGACAGGTAGAGTTGCTGAGCCTAAGTTTCCTTTGCCTGAAAAATTTGCTGGGGAACGCAGTAAATTTGTTTCTTTTCGTGAAGCTTGCAAACTATATTTCCGTATGCGCCCGATCTCCTCAGGTAATGAGGCTCAGCGTGTGGGCCTGGTGTTGTCATTGTTAAGCGGGGAACCCCAAGCATAGGCGTTTTCTTTGCCATCTGATTCTGCTGCATTTGACTCTGTGGAGAGTTTTTTTTCCTTTCTTGGAAATATTTACGATGAGCCAGACAGAATGGCTCTAGCAGAATCTAAGATACGCACTATTCCCAGGGGGAGCGAGTAGCAGAGGATTATTGTTCTGAATTTCGTCGCTGGGCGATCGATACACAGTGGAATGATCCAGCGGTGCGGAGTCAACTTATTCATGGGGTTTCTGGAAGGGTTAAAAAAGCCCTTCTGATGTACGAGACTCCTACTTGTCTAGATTCCGCTATGAGTCTGGTTGTCCGCATTGATCGCCGTTTGCGTCAGGGGGAGCATGAGACACCGCCTATGGGAGAGGGTTTAGGTTCACGTGTGGTTGCTGCAGGTGAGCCCAAGGAGCCTATGCAAATTGCAGGGGTGTCACATGTGAAGCGTCGAGCCCCTGAGCTCAGGAAGCAGGGAGCCTGTTTTTACTGCGGTAAGACTGGTCATTTTATTAACATCTGTCCTCTACTGTCTAAGAAAAACGCAACGGCGGAAAACTTCTAAGCTCAGAGGGTGTGGAGGAGACCAATCTGAGCTCATGTATATCCTGCAAGGTGGTTTCTCAATGCATGCTCCCTGCTAAGGTTATAATCGCTGGCAGTGAGCTGCCAATTACTGTGTTTACAAAAATTGTATTAGAAACATAATAATGTAGTGATACCTATATCCAAAAATGGCAATTCTCTAGGTCATTACGAGTTCATAGACACCTAACATGTCTAGGTTATTTTTTATCCAAGTGGTGAAAAAAAATTCCAAACATTGCTTAAAAAAAAACCTGAAAGCACTTCAGCGGTTCCTTGGGTTTTCTAACTACTTTAGGAAATTTATCAAGGATTTTTCCATCATTGCTAAACCGCTAACTGACATGACTAAAAAGGGTACCAATTTCTCCGTTTGGCCTGAGGCTGCTGTGCGCGCATTTGAATTTCTTAAGAACAGTTTTGTTTCGGCTCCCATTCTTGTGCAGCCAGACGTATCAAAACCTTTTGTTGTGGAAGTCGATGCGTCTGAGGTTGGTGTGGGGGCGGTACTATCACAAGGCTCATCTTTGAGTGATTTGCGTCCATGCGCCTATTTCTCCAAGAAACTGTCGTCCGCCGAACGTAACTACGATATCGGCCACAGGGAGTTGTTGGCAATCAAGTTGGCCTTTGAGGAATGGCGACACTTCTTGGAGGGGTCGGTACATCAGGTAACTGTTATTACCGATCATAAGAATCTGATGTATTTGGAGTCAGCCAAGCGTCTGTCCCCCAGGCAGGCTCGCTGGGCATTGTTTTTCACGCGGTTCAATTTTGTGGTCACTTACAGACCGGGGTCTAAAAACACTAAGGCGGATGCTCTGTCCAGGTGTTTTCCGGGGGGAGAACCTCGGGAGGATCCAGTACCCGTCCTCCAAAAGGGTGTTGTAGTTTCGGCTCTCACTACCGAGGTTGAGGCTGAGATTGCCGAGGCTCAGGAGGAGGTACCGTCTGAGCTTCCCGTCAACAAATCTTTTGTACCGCTTCATCTCCGCTTAAAGGTTTTGGCGGAGCATCATGATGCTGTCCTGGCTGGCCACCCAGGGGTTAGAGGTACCTTGGAGTTGGTGTCACATCGGTTTTGGTGGCCCAAGATCCGACAGGACGTGGTCTCATACGTGTCAGCTTGTACCACGTGCGCTAGGGCTCTTGAGGTACCTAGTAAGCCATGGACGGAAATCTCCATGGATTTCATCACTGATTTGCCCTCCTGAGCTGGGAACACGGTCATCTTGGTGATTGTTGATCGGTTTTCAAAAATGTCGCACTTTGTGTCTTTGCCTTCGTTGCCTAACGCTAAGACTCTGGCTCAGGTATTTGTGCAGGAGGTGGTCAGACTTCATGGGGTTCCATCTGACATCGTGTCTGATAGGGGTACTCAGTTCGTGGCAAAATTTTGGAAAGCATTTTGCTCACGGCTGGGGATCAAGTTGTCTCATTCTTCGGCGTTTCACCCTCAGTCAAATGGTCAGACTGAGCGTATGAACCAAAATTTGGAACAGTACTTACGCTGCTTTGTCTCTGATAACCAGGAGGAGTGGTCTACATTCCTTCCTTTGGCTGAGTTTGCCATCAATAATCACCGCCAGGAGTCGTCTGGGGAGTCTCCGTTTTTTTGTGTTTACGGGCTACATCGTCAATTTTGTACTTTGAGTCAGAGGGGCTCTTCCGGCGTTCCGGAGGAGGACCAGTTAGGAGCACAATTGTCATCAGTCTGGAGGAGAGTGAAACAGCGCCTGTTAAGTGTGGGTGCTAGGTACAAACGTGTGGCTGACAGTAGGCGTGTGCCAGGTCCGGACTTGAGTGTGGATGACTGGGTGTGGTTATCCACAAAAAACATAAGACTCAAAATACCATCCCTTAAATTGGGTCCACGGTTTATTGGTCCATTTAGGGTCACCACCGTCATTAACCCAGTAGCGTACCGATTGAAGCTTCCTACGTTGTATAAGATACACAACGTGTTCCACAGGTCTCTTTTAAAGAAGGTGGTGGGTTCTGTGGACGCGGCGCCTATGCCACCTCCAGTCTTGGTGGATGGTAATTTGGAATTTGAAGTCTCCAAGGTGGTTGACTCTCGTGTAGTGCGCCGCACTTTACAGTACTTGGTACACTGGCGTGGTTATGGGCCTGAGGAGAGGTCCTGGGTACCAGCCTCGGACATTCATGCGGATCGGCTGGTCAGGTTTTTTCACCGTCGCCATCCGGACAAGCCGGGTCCTATAAGCCGTGAGGGCCCTGGGGTCCATCGTAGAAGGCGGGGTACTGTCATGTCGGACGCTGTTCAGACCAGGTCATTCGACAGACAGCGGTAATTCAGCTTTTGACCACTATGTGCTCATTGGCGTCGGCTAGATTTTATCTAGCTGGTCCGGGGTTAATTTACCTGATGCTCGGATTGGAAGCTGGGCCATGCCCATTGCCTTTAAATAGTTCTCCTGAACATTGGGCGTCGCCGATTATAGCTTCTGTCTTGTACATGTTATCTCGGTCTGGAGTGGTGAGCTAGAAGTTGGAGTATCGTTGCTGGTGGTGTATTTCCCTTTGTCTTATTTACTCCTTCCTGTATTTGTATTTATTTTGCCCTGCCCATTTATAGTGTATTCCTGAGTGACTGCGGCGTGGTGTATATTTTCCGTTATCCTTGCCTGTTCTAACTGTGGGTATTGGTGTATGATCTTTTCACTGGGTGGTGGGCGGTGGTTTCAGCCTAGGGTTGAAACAGGAGACAGGGCGAGGGTCGAGGCCTAGACATGCACACCATCAGTGTAAACTCTAGGTAGAGGGTCAGTCAGGATTTCCCTAGTCTGAGGGAAATTGCAGGGGCCCGGGTTATTAGCTCTTGCCCACCTAGTCTCCCCGTGACAGCTGTGTTATATACTACGTGGGCTGTGTTATATACTGCGTGGGCTGTGTTATATACTGCATGGGCTGTGTTATATACTATGTGGCTGTGCTATATACTACATGGGCTGTGTTATATACTTCATGGGCTGTGTTATATACTGCATGGGCTGTGTTATATACTATGTGGCTGTGCTATATACTACAAGCCTGTGCAATATCTACGTGGCTGTGTTATATACTACGTGGCTGTGTTATATACTGCGTCAGCTGTGTTATATACTACGTGGGTTGTATTATATACTGCGTGGGCTGTGTTATATACTACGTGGGCTGTGTTATATACTGCGTCGGCTATGTTATATACTACGTGGGTTGTATTATATACTGTGGGGGCTGTGTTATATACTACGTGGGCTGTGCTATATACTAAGTGGCTGTGCAATATACTACGTGGCTATGCTATATACTACGTGGCTGTGTTATATACTGCGTGGGCTGGGCAATATACTACGTGGCTGTGCAATATACTACGTGGGCTAAGCTATATACTTCGTGGGCTAAGCTATATACTTCGTGGGCTAAGCTATATACTACGTGGCTGGGCAATATACTACGTGGAAATCTTCATAAATAAACTACATACATATTCTAGAATACCCGATGCGTTAGAATCGGGCCACCATCTAGTGTGTATATAACAGTATACAGTAAGCTCCTATGCTCCCTCGAGTGGTGGTTGTAGGTATCAAGAATTTTAAATTTGTAGCTATGTATTATAAAATATACACATATTATATATACGTAAGGAAATTAGAATTTTAATCATATTTAGATTAAAAAAAACAGTGTTCAGAGGTGCAAATTTGCTGTAAAGCCTTAACATTACACCGATAGTAGTGAACATCTAGAGAGTGGACTAACAGTAAATTACTACTAATAATAACATATAAAGTTTTCTTTTCTCATTATTACATGGACCGTTAGTAAATTATGACTCTCAAATGAACTGCATGCATGGAGAGAAATAAAACAAATTATTTTCCTTTGGCCAGCTAGCTTTTGAAATATTTCCCAGGAATTAGGCATTTAGAATTTTCAGGATACTATGTGGTTTGTAGGTCTGGAGCTACTGAAGAGCCACAGGTTTTCCTATCAAGCCTTAATGAAAATATCCATTTTTTAACACAATGTTTTTTATTTTCAACATTTTTAATTTTAATTACCTTTATTGCTGTTATTGTGATAAAAGAGCTCCAGATCCTTTGTATGGATGTAGTGTTAAATGGAAGCATTCTGGTTGCATTCAGCCACCACTAGGGGGAGCTTGCACACTGTTTTATTTTTTAGTTTAAAGTCTACATCGTATACAGTAAGCTCCCCCTAGTGGTGGATATAGGCAAGAAAGATTTTATCATTTATCCCTATATCTGTGCAGAGGACTTGGAGCTCTGTATCAGAAAAACAGGACTCCAACCCAACTGCTATAGGAATTAGATTAGATAAAAAAATATATAAAAATAAAATATTGTTCAATGATGGTCATTCGCCTAAAGCCATATGTAGTCTCCAAGGCCTGAAGAATACCGGCTGTACTCACTCAGTGGAATTTGATCGTGGTCTGAATCTCTTTCCTCTTAGTTTTTTCCTGCTGCTGCTTAAGTTACCTGTAAGATATTAAAACACAATATCTTTATGTTTGAATCATTACATGTAATTGTTAACGGGGTTGTCCAGGACTTTGATAATAGTGGCCCATAACTTTGATAGGTAATGAGTACCAGACCGGTGGACGGCCAACACCCGCAACGATCAGCTGTTAGCAGGTCCCTCGGAGGAGGGAATAAACTGTACAGAGTCGGAACATCACAGCGCTGTACACTGGGTGGTGGCAATGCTCGGGTAGTTTCCATTGAAGTGAGTCTGATTAATGTCAGCCATTAATATCAAAGTCTTGGATGACCCCTTTAAAAATATAAGCAAATTGACCCTGGAAAACTAGAGGCCGGATCTTATACACTGAGAGGATGAGGTTGGAGGTTATACAATGGGGGGATGGAGCAAGATGTTATACACCGAGGGGATGGGGCCGGATGCTATACACCGAAGGGATGGGGCCGGATTTTATACAACGAGGGGATGGGGCCGGATGTTATACAATGGGGGGATGGGGCTGGATGTTATACAACAAGGGGATGGGGCCGGATGTTATACAATGGGGGGATGGGGCCGGATGTTATACACCGAGGGGATGGCGCCGGATGTTATACAACGAGGGGATGGGGCCGGATGTTATACAACGAGGGGATGGGGCCGGATGTTATACAATGGGGGGATGGGGCCGGATGTTATACAACGAGGGGATGGGGCCGGATGTTATACAACGATGGGATGGGGCCGGATGTTATACAATAGGGGGATGGGGCCGGATTTTATACAACGAGGGGATGGGGCCGGATATTATACAATGGGGGGATGGGGCCGGATGTTATACACCGAGGGGATGGGGCCGGATGTTATACACCGAGGGGATGGGGCCGGATGTTATACAACGAGGGGATGGGGCCGGATGTTATACAACGATGGGATGGGGCCGGATGTTATACAATGGGGGATGGGGCCGGATGTTATAAACCGAGGGGATGGGGCCGGATGTTATACACCGAGGGGATGGGGCCGGATGTTATACCACGAGGGGATGGGGCCGGATGTTATACAATGGGGGGATGGGGCCGGATGTTATACAACGAGGGGATGGGGCCGGATGTTATACACCGAGGGGATGGGGCCGGATGCTATATACCGAGGGGATGGGGCCGGATGTTATACAACGAGGGGATGGGGCCGGATGTTATACAATGGGGGGATGGGGCTGGATGTTATACAACAAGGGGATGGGGCCGGATGTTATACAATGGGGGGATGGGGCCAGATGTTATACACCGAGGGGATGGGGCCGGATGTTATACAATGGGGGGATGGGGCCGGATGTTATACAACGAGGGGATGGGGCTGGATATTATACAATGGGGGGATGGGGCCGGATGTTATACAACGAGGGGATGGGGCCGGATGTTATACGAGGGGATGGGGCCGGATGTTATACAATGGGGGGATGGGGCCGGATGTTATACAACGAGGGGATGGGGCCAGATGTTATACAAAGATGGGATGGGGCCGGATGTTATACAACGAGGGGATGGGGCCGGATGTTATACAACGAGGGGATGGGGCCGGATGTTATACAATGGGGGGATGGGGCCGGATGTTATACAATGAGGGGATGGGGCCAGATGTTATACAAAGATGGGATGGGGCCGGATGTTATACAATGAGGGGATGGCGCCATATGTTTTACACTGTAGAGGATGGGGGTGGATGTCTTACAATGGGGGATACGGGACCAGATTTTATACACTTAGGGGGATGGGGCCGGATGTTACACACCGGGGCGGTGGAGCCAGATGTTATACAACAGGGGGAGTGAGGCCAGATGTTACACACCGTGTGGGCTGGGGGTGGATGTCTTACAACGGGTGGGATGGGACCAGATGTTATATACTGGGGGGATGGGGCCAGATGTTATACACTGGGGGGATGGGGCCAGATGTTATATAGTGGGGGATGGGGCCAGATGTTATATACTGGGGGGATGGGACAGATGTTATACACTGGGGGTGGAGCCAGATATTATACAATGTGGGGGATGTTATACACCGGGGGATGGGGCCGGATGTTATACACTGGGGGGATAGGGCCTGATGTTATACACTGGGGGGATGGGTGTGGATGTTATACACCGTGGGGATGGGCCCTGATGTTATATACTGGGATGATGGGGCCGGATATGGGATGGGGCCGGATGTTATACACCGGGGAAGGGGATGGATGTTATACATCGGGGGAAGGGGATGGATGTTATACATCGGGGGAAGGGGATGGATGTTATACATGGGGGATGGAGCTGGATGTCATACATCGGGGGAAGGGGCTGGATGTTATACATCGGGGGATGGGGCTGGATGTTATATACTTGGGGAAGTGGAACTGAATGAGAAGCCTGAATTCATTAAGTGGCGTGGCCCAATACTTTTGTCCTTATAGTGTATACATTTGAGGTATGTATACAGTACTGTGCAAAAGTTTTAGGCAAGTGTGGAAAAATGCTGAAAAATAAGAATGCTTTCAAAACTATTATTTTGTGTTAACAAAATATAAAGTGATTAAAGTAAAGAGAAATCTAAATCAAATCAATATTTGGTGTGACCGCTCTTTGCATTCAAAGCAACATCAATTCTTCTAGCTACTTGGCAGGGAGGTTGTTCCAAACATCTTGGAGAACTAACTACAGATCTTCTGTGGATGAAGGTTTGGAGAATTCTTCTGTCTCTTCATATAATCCCAGAAAGATTCAAAGATTTTGCAATTCGAGTCACACAATGGGTTGTTAACACCTATTTTTCAATTTTATTTCAAGACAGTTGGAACAAAACTCACCGTCAGTCCCAAATTTTTATCGTCATTAACCCCTTAGTATGACATTACTTTCCCCCCACCCCACACCCTCAAAACGTTCTGGAATCACAAAGACCCAAAAATTAATTCAGACTCCTGGAATAGCTCATACACATGAATTCTTGGCTTGGCTGTGTATTCATGGGTTTTCAATGGGGAGAGAAGAGAAACCTGTAGCAGCAGCTAATCTCTGAAAACAAAGGGATTGGCAAATGGAAATGACAACGATCCGATCTCGATCTCAAGCCTACTTGAGATCCGGAGTGTTGGCAAAATCCAAACTTTACCTTGCCAAGAGTTACTCCTTGGACGTCCATTTTCACAAACATCGGAGACGTGTTTAGTGTCCGGGATCCTTTCACTCCACGAATGGGATAGACCGTTAGACCTAAGAGGAGAATAGACGCAACTGAATCCTTCATCTGCTGTAAAGTGAGGATGTGGCTGTAGTGCTGGACAAACACCATGGGAGGAAAGCTATGAAATGCCCCTGATGTTCTAGTCATGGGTGGGAAAACAACTATTCACTTATGGGCATCTGTGGATCACAAGAATGGGCACTTCATAGAGCAGCAGCATTAGTTCTAGATGAAGCGAGCTCCCTGGTTTTATATACAGAGATCTTGAAAAAGGGCACATCATGGGTCCTCTTTTTTCTAGAATCAGCCCCACTCTTGCCTACGGGTGGCACCTGGTATTGCTTCTCCTGTATATCTAATTGAAAGGGGCCTGGTTCATTACCAGATATTAGATTAGCAATTTTGCTGAAAAATAAAACGGAGCCTGACATTTATTTTCCTACAGCTTTATAGTATAAAATTTCATGTGAAAATGGAAAAGGTCTGGGGCACTAGAACTAGAAAAAAAAATAGTACAAACTTACCTATTTGTTAAACTCTCTGCAAACTGACAGGGTAACAAAAACGTGGCACAGAAATACAAAGCGCTACCTTTTACGACTCCTCTCCATCTTCACGGGGGCCTAATTAAAGGGCCAGGGCGTAAAGCGATAGAACGGCGGCACAAAGTTTCTGCTATAGTTGACAACTAAAGCTGCCTAAACTTTGTCCATTTTGTTTTACTTTCTTCTTGGACATTTAGCACATGGCAGACATACATTTAGAATGGATATGCTAAATCTTATTCTGTTCAATCAGGTAGGTATGTGCGCAAAAGGTTTGTTTAAAAAAAATGAGGGCCCAATGCAAAGTAACCTTACTCTAATGAGGAGCTAGGACGCTAACTATCTGTGCCTCGGGAATATCATTTATTTTAGGTATAAACATATGGAAACCGAGTATATAGTATTTGAAAAACTTTATTAATTGATTTAAAAAAGCCATACTTAAAGGAAGTGTGGAACTTGCACTTGCACCTAGATGCTTAAGGTTTAGGAGACCAAAAGGTCCCTCAAAAGTCCAGTAATATAAATAATGTGCGATTGTTGGGTCTTATCAAAGATTGTTGCAGTGCGAACACAGACCCCCATACACATTAGGGTAAATTCATCTCAAACATCTTAGCTGGAAATGCCGGAAATCTCATTTATTTATGGCAACTTGTGCATGGGGTATTGTGTATGGCGACTTGTGCATGGGGTCTTATGATAAGGGACTTATTTATGGCACACCTTGTGCATGGAGACTTGTGTATGGGGACTTGTCTATGGGGACTTATTTATGGCACACCTTGTGCATGGAGACTTGTGTATGGGGACTTATTTATGGCACACCTTGTGCATGGAGACTTGTGTATGGGGACTTGTGTATGGGGACTTATTTATGGCACACCTTGTGCATGGAGACTTGTGTATGGGGACTTGTGTATGGGGACTTATTTATGGCACACCTTGTGCATGGAGACTTGTATATGGGGACTTGTGTATGGGGACTTATTTATGGCACACCTTGAGCTTGGAGACTTGTGTATGGGGACTTATTTATGGCACACCTTGTGCATGGAGACTTGTGTATGGGGACTTATTTATGGCACACCTTGTGCATGGAGACTTGTGTATGGGGACTTATTTATGGCACACCTTGTGCATGGAGACTTGTGTATGGGGACTTGTGTATGGGGACTTATTTATGGCACACCTTGTGCATGGAGACTTGTGTATGGGGACTTATTTATAGCACACCTTGTGCATGGAGACTTGTGTATGGGGACTTAGTTATGGCACACCTTGTGCATGGAGACTTGTGTATGGGGACTTATTTATGGCACACCTTGTGCATGGAGACTTGTGTATGGGGACTTATTTATGGCACCTTGTGTATGGGGACCTATTTATGGCAACTTGTTCATGGGGACTTGTGTATGGGGACTTATTTATGGCACACCTTGTGCATGGAGACTTGTGTATGGGGACTTATTTATGGCACACCTTGTGCATGGGGAATTGTGTATGGGGACTTATTTATGGCACACCTTGTGCATGGGGACTTGTGATAAGGGATTTATTTATGGCACACCTTGTGCATGGGGACTTGTGATAAGGGACTTATTTATGGCACACCTTGTGCATGGAGACTTGTGTATGGGGACTTGTGTATGGGGACTTATTTATGGCACACCTTGTGCATGGAGACTTGTGTATGGGGACTTATTTATGGCACACTTTGTGCATGGAGACTTGTGTATGGGGACTTACTTATGGCACACCTTGTGCATGGAGACTTGTGTATGGGGACTTACTAATGGCACACCTTGTGCATGGAGTCTTGTGTATGGGGACTTATTTATGGCACACCTTGTGCATGGAGACTTGTGTATGGGGACTTATTTATGGCACCTTGTGTATGGGGATCTATTTATGGCAACTTGTTCATGGGGACTTGTGTATGGGGACTTATTTATGGCACACCTTGTGCATGTATACTTGTGTATGGGGACTTATTTATGGCACACCTTGTGCATGGGGACTTGTGTATGGGGACTTATTTATGGCACACCTTGTGCATGGCGACTTGTGTATGGGGACTTATTTATGGCACACCTTGTGCATGGATACTTGTGTATAGGGACTTATTTATGGCACACCTTGTTCATGGGGACTTGTGTATGGGGACTTATTTATGGCACACCTTGTGCATGGAGACTTGTGTATGGGGACTTATTTATGGCACACCTTGTGCATGGGGACTTGTGTATGGGGACTTGCAGCTCCCGATTTTTATCTTTCAGGGAAGAGAAAAATCGACCAGTTTAAGCTTAAACACCCAATATTCTTGCTCTCAGAGGGAGATAAGTCACTGCCAAAACCGTCTGGCAGCAGCTTTTGCCCCTCTCCCTTTTAAAAACACAGAACTGCTGGTCTGAGTTGACAGTTCATGTGTAAGGGGGAGTCTGGAGAGATAGCCGATCATTCTCTCCTGTGTACAGGCACCTTTGGGGGATCTGTCCGTTTCTTACTCCTTTTGTAGGATGCTAGTCTCAGCTCAGTTCTGTCAATCACAGTAAAGCGTTGAAAGTAGAGTCGAGTCATTGTATCATGCAATTATGAACCCAAGTAGTCAAGAAAGGCAAATATAAGATTAACAACAATTGTTTATTTTGACTTCAAAGAAGCGAGATGATTGTGGGTGACCCAAAGATTACGTCCAAATCTGTGCAATGGGGAGGAACAATAATTCTCCCATCCTCCCCACTTAGAGCTCTCAATGCCATATTCCCGGACACCGTCCATTATTAGGTCTTACTATCCGATGCGGAAAGTCTCAATGGACAATGTAAAAGGACAGATCATAATTTGTCCGTCAGCAAACCTAAGAATTGAGCTGCAGCTACTTTGAAGTCAAATTACTATGTTTTCCTTTATCACTATTCCACAAACAAGAAAATTAAAAGGAATCAAACCTTCTGCAAAATAATGAAATGTTCTGACTAATGGAATAATGTGGGATGGAACAGGCAGAAATCTGAAAATGCGACAGAATAGCAGACCTCTTCTTAGAACTAGATCCTGAGTTTGAGCTGACTCCGGGAGGCAAGTCGCTATAAAAGGAGTCGACATCTCCAGCCTTTTTTACATAATCTCCCTGGGGTATTTGTCTAAAGCATAATAGATATTGTAAAGTCAGAAAACAAGACAAACGCACATAGAAACGACACACAGACATAAAAGCATTAGTTCAGAGGGGAAGGACAGAGAGGATAAATGGGACATGTATGGTTCACGCTCCGGGGACAGACAGCGGATATGGGGCTCTCTGGCTGACGGATTCTTGGCTCACCTACGGACATTGACAAAGCTCAGGATGACAAAGCAATATTACACCTGCAGATGAAAAACTGCAACCCAAGGCTTGGACTGGATGGTTCTCTGAATCTCAGCAGCTCGGCTTCTTTCCAGCTGTTGTAACTTGATAAGAGAGAGTTTGCAAAGGGTCTTTGTCCTCCGCTCACTACTGTTCCCTCGACACTGCTGGAACGCGGTAGTGTGTGTAATATGTATGTAATGTGTATACAGTGTAACGTGGGCGCTATATAGCAGTATGCATGTCACATTTTATTAAAAAGGGTTGTCCAGTGAAAACAAGCTATCATCTATCTGCATAACTTATTGATCGGTTAGGTGTAACCGATCGGCAGCATGGGGAATTTTTATTTATTTATTGGCAGATCGGACAGGTCGGATGCCAGAACGCCGCTCCATTCTTTCTCCGTGAGGTTGCCAGAAAAAGCCGAGTGCAGCTTGAATGGAGCGGCAGTCGAACAGGCGCACTTCAGCTCTATCTTACCCCATTCTGCTGATCAGCGCGAGTCCCAGCAGCCGGACCCCCCATGATCAACAAGTTATTCTTTTCACAGGTCAACACCTTTAAGCTCTAGGTAAGTGTATACATTGGGGATGGGGTAACACAATTTCTGCCTAGCAGCATAGAGATATATTAATTAGATATAGCTCTGGAAACGACTTGGCACATAAGCGTGCACCTTTATAGTCCACGCCTTTTGGGTAGAAGGGAATATTTTGCCATCTTGCCTCCTTGTGATTTTCTTGCACCTTTCTTTCTTGGAATCGGGGGAACGCCAACTTGTGGCTGTCCAGTGGTTGGGAAACGACAAGTCGCAGCATGTCCTGAGGTATACTGGGAGTTGTAGTTCTCCAGCAGCTGGAGAGCCATACGTCGGCAATCACATACATGGTTGGTTATTGGAGGCCTCCTTCTTGGATACAACTCCTGTTAAGATGTAGGATCATGAAAGTACAATGACGCTCAATACTTTTTCTGTGCTTTGTCAATGACCTTAACACCAGTGAAGGAGATTTTTGATAATTGATTCCCTGGAAAAAAATGTTATTGAAATCAGATTGTAACTTTCATTTCCAAAGCATCTGAGATAAATGAGAGCTTTTATTTTTTTCTCTTTTTGGAAAAATTAATAAAAATCTATTGAAACAGATAAATGAGAGCCACAATGTGATTAGTTACTTTTTTCCCTTTTTGATAACTGTTCCCCATTGTATTTATGCAATGATTTTTTTTCCCACTATTTTCCCATTTTCATATTGAAACATTTTATACTTCATAATTTTTCAATAGACATTTTCAGCCTGTGATACTTTTAGTCCAATTGATTTTAATCTAATCTAGTCAAATCAAATATTTTCATTGAATCCACATTTTTTTGTTGTTTTTACGCAAATTTTTTTAATAATTTTTCTTAACTGAAATTATGCTGAAAGCAATGCTGTATTTCTGTGAACAAAGCAGCTTGGATTTATAAGGCTTGCTAACATTTTCTACATGTTTATGAAAACGATTCATTTGTCCACTGAACTCTGAATATTGTGGTCTGATGAGATAAACTGTCCGAAAAATCAAGCTGTCTGGAAAGAAAATGTGATCATCCAAAGTTCTCTTCAGGCCTGATTCTCACGCTACTTCATTGTTTGGAAATTGTAGTTGTAGAATCCAAGAAGAGATTCTGTAACGAGCCCCGTTGTCTTCCAACATAAAAAAATCCACGGTATGCGCTACATCCGTATGTAAGACCCCGGACAGGTTCCCTTTAATGTGGACTTTCGTCCATATTCTTACACTTTTTCTTACCTATTCTATACAAAGAGGGAAGAATGTTCACCTGTCAGGCGTCCAAAACTTGTTTCCCTAATTGAGTAATGGATGGAGGTCTAACCTTTTGAACGTCCATTCTTACCAAGAACAAAAGTCCCAAGTCCCTATTTTTGGCCAGAGATATATGAGCACCATAGATGACCATGTAGATCCACCAAATCCCATCCTCCAGGAGTAGGACGCATATCCATCATACACTGTATGGACACAAGTATTGGCACACACCTCTTTATTTATGGATGCATGTATATTTTTCATTCAGTCACGTTGCTACAGATGTGAAAAATCCATCCCCTGGTGTATAACATCTGTGCAGCTGCATGCAGCCGTACATCACCAAGCGCAATGCCGAGTGTCGGATGGAGTGGTGTAAAGCCGCCACCAATGGACTTTGGAAGAAACGTGTTCTGTGCAGTGATGGGTCACACCTCTCTATCTGGCATCTGATGGCCGAGTCTGGCTTTGGAGAATGCCAGTAAAACTTTACCCCCCGACTGCATTGTGTCAGCTATAATGTTTGGTGGTGGACAGATAATGCTATGGGCTTGTTTTTCAAGGATCGCTCCAGAGAAGGTAAATCTCAATGCTTCAGCACAAGACATCATGGATAATTGTAGCTTCCAACTATGTGGGAAAACTTTGGAGAAGACCCTTTTCTGTTCTGCATGACTCTGCCCCATGCACAAGGTCCATACATGGTCGGTGGTATTTATTTTGGAAATACATGATCGGTCTCACAGTTCCCGGACCTCATCCCCATCCAACACCTTTGTGATGAACTAAAAAAGAGATTGTGATCCCGGCCTCTCCCCAACATCCGTGTCTGTCGTGACAAATGCAGAAATATTCCCACAGGCACCTCCAAAATCATATAAAATCCGTCCCGAAAAAGCGGTAGCTGTTATATCTGCAATGGGACCGACCCCATATTAGTGTCCATGTATGTGGAATACAAGCTTTAATAGCTCGTGATGTGGAGGGGGCACATACTTATGTCCATAGAGTGTATCTCGGCTTTCTTGACCCCTGTGAGTTTTCTAGGAAAATAATAATAATTCGGGTCTACACCAAGTTTTCGGGAAGATATAGGATAGGCTGATGAATGGCTCTGGGTGCCGGATGGCAGAGTGGGCTGCAGACCACCACTCCGGATATGTGGACACAGGAATAGGGCCTACGCTTCAGTATGTGGAGACATGTACCTACAGCTCGGGAACACATGTCCTGATATGTATCTCATACACAAAGCACACTGAGACAATGTCTAACCAAAAACGCTCCTGCCCATCGGCGGCTGCTGCTGCTTCTTACAGACAAACATGGAAACGGAAAAAGGAGACCACGATCTGTTACTAGAACCTGATCCGGATTAAGCAGGAAGCAAAGCAGAGTGTGACATACAAGGTCTCGGAGTTTGCATGCTGCTGTGCCATATCTAACAATCTCAGCTCTGCTGCATCCGCATGCAGTGACCGACACGGCTGCAGCGCCGCAGCGTATCACGTAAGTTTCCTATTTTATGGTAAAAGGTGCAAAATCTGTCTAAGATTAAACCAATGCTTCAAAACTTCTTACGGGATTGCTAGTCATTCCTAGAGCCCATCGGCCATGAAAAAGAATATGGGACATATAAATGGTATTTATGGAAAAAAAAGACAGTAAACTAGTGAAAGTGATGAAATGTGGCATAATGCAAGGGGCAAACACTTACCTTTCTCTCCGATAGTTTCTTTTTCATGTCAAAGAAAAAATAAATCATTACTTAAACATATCGAATAAGTGAGGAAAACAAACAAAAAAAAAACATTTTTCAAAATTCTATTACAGGGATTTTTCAATTTCAGTGAAAACAACAGCTGTCCTTTACTCACCCTCCCCAGGTCCAACGCTGAGTCTCTGCAGCTGCTTCCGAAGTTTGTTGTTGTCTGCAGCTCTGACACCACGCCAACAGCACTGCAGGCAATCAATGAGCTCATTGGCTCTAGACGTATGAGCTGCTGAGCTCAGTGATTGGCTGCAGTGCTTGTTGGGGTGATGTCAGAGCTGCAGACAATGAGAGACACTGGGAGCAGCAGCAATGACTCAACGCGGAACCTGGGAAGGGTGAGTCAAGCACGCTTGATTGCTTATTTTCAAAATTCCCATAGCAGGGTGTAGAGAGAAAGCCACATGTGTGACCACCCCGACATTCCCAGCATTGCAGGACAGGACCCTCGAAATCGATGCCTGTCTCACCTCTGCAACCTGCACCTATCAGATACTTATAGAGCATCCAATGGAATTCTACCCAAGGTGGGACTATCTCTCTAAGTTCTTTTTGCCACCTCTGACTCAACCCTGGGTTCAGATAAATCAATCTACCGACCTAAATCTCATTTAATAGAGGATGTCTGGTTTATATGCAGATTGTTACATGCCCCATTATGGAGTTTGTAGTTAAAGGGAATCTGTCAGCAGGATTTAATCGCCCAACCTATTTATATGCACATGTAACACTTTCAAAGACTATCCCAGCAATACCTTTACATGGCCAGTCCGTTCCTCTATTACTGAGAAATCAGCATTTTGAATATATGTAAATGAGGCTGAAGTGCTATGGTAGATCTGAAGCCTCTGTCACTCCAGTACTATTCCCCGGCTAAGGTTGCTTCCTCCTGCTTGACTGACAGCTATGCTGTGTGACTTCATGCAAAGGATCCATCAGTCTAATAGAGAACAGGGAATAGAGCTGGAGTGACAGAGGCTTCAGATCTACTATAGCTCTTCAGCCTCACATGCTTCTCAGTAACGGGGGAACGGACTGGCCATGTAAAGGTACTGCTGGACTTGTCTTTAAAAGATCTACATGAACATGTAGATACCTTAGGGTGAGAAATCCTGCTCACGGATTCCTTTTAAAGTGTAATTAAACTTTTATTTAACTTTTTATAATTTAGTCCACTATGGAAAGTTATCAATCTTTGCAAATCACTTTATTACGGAATTTGTTTTGATTCCCGAAAAAAAAAAAAAAGCATGTGAGTGGCTTCCAAACCCTGCTGTCTTCAGTCTATTTTCTCGCTTCCCGCTGCATAGATATCAGTAATGTACCCATTTGGGGTACAGATGATGGCAGTGATCACTGCCATCATCTGTACCCCAAAGGAGAACGCTCTGATATTAAAGCAGCTGAATGCAGAAAATAGACTGGGGAAAACCAGGTGTATTGAAGCTGTTTATATGCACTTTTTTTTTTTTTTTTTTTTTACAATAATGAAGACAAATTCCCTAATAAAGTGATTTGCAAAGTTACATAACTTTCCATAGTGGACAAAATGATACAAAAATTAAAGCTTAATTACTTTTTCAAAAACAATCTAAATAAGAGCATGACTTCACATAATATGAAGATACATCACTATACAGATGAGTTTTGTTTAACAGTATTTTTTTTTTCAGACGAGTTTCCCAGATGAGCAAATGTCTGATTGATGCTACGATAGGCAAAAACTTAACATACCTGTCGATCCCATGAGTTTTGGCAAGTTCTACAAACAATCTTAGCACGTGGATGGTAATAAATGATTCAACAAGTTAAATGCTACATCACCACTAGAGGGCGCCTCTTATAGATATCCATGTATGTGCAGCTGCAGTGAGCTCCCTCTAGTGGTGACTGCAGAAAATCATATTTGTTCTTGCAGGAGATTTGAAGCTTTGTGTCAGAAATATGGAGCCCTGAACACCACAATGAAGCCATATTATGAAACTAAACACAGAATTTTGGGGCTGGTTATATTAAAAAATAGTTGTTCAAGAGCACATATTGCATTGGTCTTTGTAAAAACCAGTGGTGTCTGCAAGCTGAATGACATACACATCTTTAGTACGCAGCCATTATAGTTCGTCTCGTAGTTAGAAGTGGAACCTTGTCTTGAAGTAAGGAAGCAATTCTCGTTTTGTTCTGCTTAGATCCAGCTGTACCATTACATGTAATATTGGAAATATACAGTACATGCAGCACTGGCACTTACTTGTAACCCCAAGCTGTTATTCCTAACACCAAGACCAACACTAGCATGGTACCAGCAATAGCTCCTATGATAATGTTTGTACTAACAACCCCTGAAAGACAAGCATATGTAACATCAGTCACTCCGAAGCGGAGGCAGAACATGGATTGTATCTGTAATGGTATAGTAAAAGTGCATAAAGTACTCATTACATAATAATAACACAGGCACTATGCGTACTGACCATCATTAGGCTTCATTTCCTTTTTCTGCTTGTAAGGAAAATACGTGCTGCAATCATCCCCGCTGTAATCCTCATCGCAGACGCATTTCAATTCATTGCTGCAGATCTGCAAATCGAGGACATATCAGCTTTACGTTGGCATCATGATAGAAAGAAGATATGTGGAATCATTAAGTATATACTAATATAATCTGTGTATCAATTATTATTTAAGGTTTTCTAGATCTATGCTTGCAGTCAATGAATGGGAAACTTAACATTTTAAAACTATTTTTTACTGTTAATAAACAAAAATATTTACTATTCATTTATTGTCCTCCTCTGTTTCCCCTTCAGTGGATTGCTGGGCAGCCTGACATGACCCTTTTCTCTGTTTTCTACCTAGAATCCCAAAACCAACTGACCGCACTATAGTTAGATGCTTCTTGTTCCACATCACCACTAGTCAGTTTACTTCTCCCTCTGGAAGCTGTAAATATAGTCCTCAATAAGTCACCAAGTCAGTCTCCTTCTCCCTTTGGCAGCTGTAAATAATATCCCCAGTACATACTATAGTCAGTCTCCTTCTCCCTTTGGCAGCTGTAAATAATATATCCAGTAAATACTATAGTCAGTCTCCTTCTCCCTTTGGTAGTTGTAAATAATATCCCCAGTAAATACTATAGTCAGTCTCCTTCTCCCTTTGGCAGCTGTAAATAATATCCCCAGTAAATACTATATTCAGTCTCCTCCCTTTGGCAGCTGTAAATAATATCCCCAGTAAATAATATAGTCAGTCTCCTTCTCCCTTTGACAGCTGTAAATAATATACCCAGTAAATACTATAGTCAGTCTCCTTCTCCCTTTGGCAGCTGTAAATAATATACCCATTAAATACTATAGTCAGTCTCCTCCCTTTGGCAGCTGTAAATAATATCCCCAGTAAATACTATAGTCAGTCTCCTTCTCCCTTTGGCTGCTGTAAATAATATCCCCAGTAAATACTATAGTCAGTCTCCTTCTCCCTTTGGCAGCTGTAAATAATATCCCCAGTAAATAATATAGTCAGTCTCCTCCCTTTGGCAGCTGTAAATAATATCCCCAGTAAATACTATAGTCAGTCTCCTTCTCCCTTTGGCAGCTGTAAATAATATACCCAGTAAATACTATAGTCAGTCTCCTTCTCCCTTTGGTAGTTGTAAATAATATCCCCAGTAAATACTATAGTCAGTCTCCTTCTCCCTTTGGCAGCTGTAAATAATATCCCCAGTAAATACTATAGTCAGTCTCCTTCTCCCTTTGGCAGCTGTAAATAATATACCCAGTAAATACTATTGTCAGTCTCCTTCTCCCTTTGGCAGCTGTAAATAATATACCCAGTAAATACTATAGTCAGTCTCCTCCCTTTGGCAGCTGTAAATAATATACCCAGTAAATACTATAGTCAGTCTCCTTCTCCCTTTGGCAGCTGTAAATAATATACCCAGTAAATACTATAGTCAGTCTCCTTCTTCCTTTGGCAGCTGTAAATAATATCCCCAGTAAATACTATAGTCAGTCTTCTCCCTTTGGCAGCTGTAAATAATATACCCAGTAAATACTATAGTCAGTCTCCTTCTCCCTTTGGTAGTTGTAAATAATATCCCCAGTAAATACTATAGTCAGTCTCCTTCTCCCTTTTGCAGCTGTAAATAATATCCCCAGTAAATACTATAGTCAGTCTCCTTCTCCCTTTGGCAGCTGTAAATAATATACCCAGTAAATACTATTGTCAGTCTCCTTCTCCCTTTGGCAGCTGTAAATAATATACCCAGTAAATACTATAGTCAGTCTCCTCCCTTTGGCAGCTGTAAATAATATACCCAGTAAATACTATAGTCAGTCTCCTTCTCCCTTTGGCAGCTGTAGATATGTAAATAATATCCCCAGTAAATACTATAGTCAGTCTCCTTCTCCCTTTGGCAGCTGTAAATAATATACCCAGTAAATACTATAGTCAGTCTCCTTCTTCCTTTCGCAGCTGTAAATAATATCCCCAGTAAATACTATAGTCAGTCTTCTCCCTTTGGCAGCTGTAAATAATATACCCAGTAAATACTATAGTCAGTCTCCTTCTCCCTTTGGTAGTTGTAAATAATATCCCCAGTAAATACTATAGTCAGTCTCCTTCTCCCTTTGGCAGCTGTAAATAATATCCCCAGTAAATACTATAGTCAGTCTCCTTCTCCCTTTGGCAGCTGTAAATAATATACCCAGTAAATACTATTGTCAGTCTCCTTCTCCCTTTGGCAGCTGTAAATAATATACCCAGTAAATACTATAGTCAGTCTCCTCCCTTTGGCAGCTGTAAATAATATACCCAGTAAATACTATAGTCAGTCTCCTTCTCCCTTTGGCAGCTGTAAATATGTAAATAATATCCCCAGTAAATACTATAGTCAGTCTCCTTCTCCCTTTGGCAGCTGTAAATAATATACCCAGTAAATACTATAGTCAGTCTCCTTCTCCCTTTGGTAGTTGTAAATAATATCCCCAGTAAATACTATAGTCAGTCTCCTTCTCCCTTTGTCAGCTGTAAATAATATCCCCAGTAAATACTATAGTCAGTCTCCTCCCTTTGGCAGCTGTAAATAATATACCCAGTAAATACTATAGTCAGTCTCCTTCTCCCTTTGGCAGCTGTAAATAATATACCCAGTAAATACTATAGTCAGTCTCCTCCCTTTGGCAGCTGTAAATAATATCCCCAGTAAATACTATAGTCAGTCTCCTTCTCCCTTTGGCAGCTGTAAATAATATCCCCAGTAAATACTATAGTCAGTCTCCTTTCCTCTCTGGCAGTTGTAAATATAGTAGCCAGTGATTTCATAGTCAATCTACTTCTTTCTCTGGCAGCTGGATATATACCTCTCAGTAAGTTCCGTAGCCAGTCTCTATCCTGCTCAAGCACATGTATATATAATTCCCAGTAAGTTCCACAGCCAGTCTACTTCCCACTCTGGCAGTTGTAAATATAGTTCCCAGCAAATCTCCTTCCGTCTCTATCGACTGCATATGTTGCCCTCAGTAAGTTCCAAAGTCAGTCTCCTTTCACCTCTGGCAGCTGTATATATTGTCATCAGTGAGTTCCGTAGTCAGTCTCCATCTGTTGTGAATTTGCTTTTTGCTCCCTCTAGTGGTTACTAGTTTTTTGACTCTGGTTTTTCTGTCATTCCTTTTATCCGCACCTGGGTCGTTAGTTAGGGGTGTTGCTATATAAGCTCCCTGGACCTTCAGTTCAATGCCTGGCAACGTAGTTATCAGAGCTAGTCTGCTGTGCTCTTGTCTACTGATCCTGGTTCCAGTTATATCAGCTAAGTCTGCCTTTTGCTTTTTGCTATTTGTTTTGGTTTTGTATTTTTGTCCAGCTTGTTCCAAATCTATATCCTGACCTTTGCTGGAAGCTCTAGGGGCTGGTGTTCTCCCCCCGGACCGTTAGACGGTTCGGGGGTTCTTGAATTTCCAGTGTGGATTTTGATAGGGTTTTTGTTGACCATATAAGTTACCTTTCTTTATTCTGCTATCAGTAAGCGGGCCTCTCTGTGCTAAACCTGGTTCATTTCTGTGTTTGTCATTTCCTCTTACCTCACCGTCATTATTTGTGGGGGGCTTCTATCCAGCTTTGGGGTCCCCTTCTCTGGAGGCAAGAAAGGTCTTTGTTTTCCTCTACTAGGGGTAGCTAGATTCTCCGGCTGGCGCGTGTCATCTAGAATCAACGTAGGAATGATCCCCGGCTACTTCTAGTGTTGGCGTTAGGAGTAGATATATGGTCAACCCAGTTACCACTGCCCTATGAGCTGGATTTTTGTATTCTGCAGACTTCCACGTTCCTCTGAGACCCTCGCCATTGGGGTCATAACAGTTTGCCAGGCCAGTATTAAATGTTTAATGCATTGCAGAAGAGGGATTATAAGAAAGAAGATTCTGAGTTTTTTTTTTTTCTCCTTCCCCTTTACCTCAGAGTGGCTATGCTTGCTGCAGACATGAATGTCCAGACCTTGATTACAAGTGTGGACCAGCTGGCTACTCGTGTGCAGGGCATACAAGACTATGTTATCAGTAATCCTAGGTCAGAACCTAAAATACCGATTCCTGAACTGTTTTCCGGAGACAGGTTTAAGTTTAGGAATTTCGTGAATAATTGTAAATTGTTTTTGTCCCTGAGACCCTGTTCATCAGGAGATTCTGCTCAGCAAGTAAAAATTGTTATTTCGTTCTTACGGGGCGACCCTCAGGATTGGGCTTTTTCGCTGGCGCCAGGAGATCCGGCATTGGCTGATCTTGATGCGTTTTTTCTGGCGCTCGGTTTACTTTATGAGGAACCCAATCTTGAGATTCAGGCAGAAAAGGCCTTGCTGTCTATGTCTCAGGGGCAGGACGAGGCTGAAGTGTATTGCCAAAAAATTTCGGAAATGGTCCGTGCTGACACATTGGAACGAGTGTGCACTGGCCGCTAATTTTAGAAATGGCCTTTCTGAAGCCATTAAGAATGTTATGGTGGGTTTTCCCATTCCCACAGGTCTGAATGATACTATGGCACTGGCTATTCAAATTGACCGGCGGTTGCGGGAGCGCAAAACCGCAAATTCCCTCATGGTGTTGTCTGAACAGACACCTAATTCGGTGCAATGTGATAGAAAAACCGCAAATTCCCTCATGGTGTTGTCTGAACAGACACCTAATTCGGTGCAATGTGATAGAATCCTGACTAGAAATGAGCGGAAAATTCATAGACGCCGGAATGGCTTGTGCTACTACTGTGGTGATTCTACACATGTTATCTCAGCATGCTCTAAACGTATAGCTAAGGTTGTTAGTCCTGTCACCGTTGGTAATTTGCAACCTAAATTTATTCTGTCTGTAACTTTGATTTGCTCACTGTCATCTTATCCTGTCATGGCGTTTGTAGATTCAGGTGCTGCCCTGAGTCTCATGGATCTCTCATTTGCTAAGCGCTGTGGTTTTACTCTTGAACCATTAGAAAATCCTATTCCTCTTAGGGGTATTGATGCTACACCATTGGCAGCAAATAAACCGCAGTATTGGACTCAGGTTACCATGTGCATGACTCCTGAACACCGCGAGGTGATACGTTTCCTGGTTTTACATAAAATGCATGATTTGGTCGTTTTAGGGCTGCCATGGTTACAGACCCATAATCCAGTCCTGGACTGGAAGGCTATGTCAGTCTCAAGTTGGGGCTGTCGTGGTATTCATGAGGATTCCCTGCCTGTGTCTATTGCTTCTTCTACGCCTTCGGAAGTTCCGGAGTATTTGTCTGATTATCAGGATGTCTTCAGTGAGTCTGAGTCCAGTGCACTGCCTCCTCATAGGGACTGTGACTGTGCTATAGATTTGATCCCAGGCAGTAAATTTCCTAAGGGAAGACTGTTTAATCTGTCGGTACCTGAACATACCGCTATGCGTTCATATATCAAGGAGTCTCTGGAAAAAGGACATATTCGTCCGTCTTCTTCCCCTCTTGGTGCGGGATTCTTTTTTGTGGCAAAAAAGGACGGATCTTTGAGACCTTGTATTGATTATCGGCTTTTAAATAAGATCACTGTCAAATTTCAGTATCCTTTACCGCTGTTGTCTGACTTGTTTGCCCGGATTAAGGGTGCCAAGTGGTTCACCAAGATAGACCTTCGTGGTGCGTACAACCTTGTGCGCATTAAGCAAGGTGATGAATGGAAAACCGCATTCAATACGCCCGAAGGTCATTTTGAGTACTTGGTGATGCCTTTTGGGCTCTCCAATGCGCCTTCAGTTTTTCAGTCCTTTATGCATGACATTTTCCGGAAGTATCTGGATAAATTTTTGATTGTTTATCTGGATGATATTTTGGTTTTTTCTGATGATTGGGATTCGCATGTGGAGCAGGTCAGGTTGGTCTTTGAAATTTTGCGTGAAAATTCTTTGTTTGTCAAGGGCTCAAAGTGTCTCTTTGGTGTACAGAAGGTTCCCTTTTTGGGGTTCATTTTTTCCCCTTCTGCTGTGGAGATGGACCCAGTCAAGGTCCGAGCTATTCTTGATTGGACTCAGCCCTCGTCAGTTAAGAGTCTTCAGAAGTTCTTGGGCTTCGCTAACTTCTACCGTCGTTTTATCGCTAATTTTTCTAGCATTGTGAAACCTTTGACGGATATGACCAAGAAGGGCTCCGATGTAGCTAACTGGGCTCCTGCTGCCGTGGAGGCTTTCCAGGAGTTGAAACGCTGGTTTACTTCGGCGCCTGTTTTGTGCCAGCCTGACGTCTCACTTCCCTTTCAGGTTGAGGTGGATGCTTCGGAGATTGGGGCAGGGGCCGTTTTGTCGCAGAGAGGCCCTGGTTGCTCTGTTATGAAACCTTGTGCCTTTTTCTCTAGGAAGTTTTCGCCTGCCGAGCGAAATTATGATGTGGGCAATCGGGAGTTGTTGGCCATGAAATGGGCATTTGAGGAGTGGCGTCATTGGCTCGAGGGTGCTAAGCATCGTGTGGTGGTCTTGACTGATCACAAAAATCTGATGTATCTCGAGTCTGCTAAACGCCTTAATCCGAGACAGGCCCGCTGGTCATTGTTTTTCTCCCGCTTTGATTTTGTTGTCTCGTATTTACCAGGTTCAAAGAATGTGAAGGCCGATGCTCTTTCTAGGAGCTTTGTGCCTGATGCTCCTGGAGTCGCTGATCCTGTTGGTATTCTTAAAGATGGAGTTATCTTGTCAGCTATTTCTCCGGATCTGCGACGTGTGTTGCAGAGATTTCAGGCTGATAGGCCTGAGTCTTGTCCACCTGACAGACTGTTTGTCCCGGATAAGTGGACCAGCAGAGTCATTTCCGAGGTTCATTCCTCGGTGTTGGCAGGTCACCCGGGAATTTTTGGCACCAGAGATCTGGTGGCCAGGTCCTTTTGGTGGCCTTCCTTGTCAAGGGATGTGCGGTCATTTGTGCAGTCCTGTGGGACTTGTGCTCGAGCTAAGCCTTGCTGTTCTCGTGCCAGCGGTTTGCTCTTGCCCTTGCCTGTCCCGAAGAGACCTTGGACACATATCTCCATGGATTTCATTTCTGATCTTCCGCTATCTCCGGGCATGTCCGTTATCTGGGTGATATGTGATCGCTTCTCCAAGATGGTCCATTTGGTTCCTTTGCCTAAGCTGCCTTCCTCTTCCGATCTGGTTCCTGTGTTTTTCCAGAACGTGGTTCGTTTGCACGGCATCCCTGAGAATATTGTGTCAGACAGAGGATCCCAGTTCGTTTCCAGGTTCTGGCGATCCTTTTGTAGTAGGATGGGCATTGATTTGTCGTTTTCGTCTGCTTTCCATCCTCAGACTAATGGACAGACGGAGCGAACCAATCAGACTTTGGAGGCTTATTTGAGGTGTTTTGTCTCTGCTGATCAGGACGATTGGGTGACATTCTTGCCGTTGGCTGAGTTTGCCCTTAATAATCGGGCTAGTTCCGCCACCTTGGTTTCGCCTTTTTTCTGCAACTCTGGTTTCCATCCTCGCTTTTCTTCGGGTCATGTGGAGCCTTCTGACTGTCCTGGGGTGGATTCTGTGGTGGATAGGTTGCAGCGGATCTGGAATCATGTGGTGGACAACTTGAAGTTGTCACAGGAGAAGGCTCAGCGCTTTGCCAACCGCCGCCGCGGTGTGGGTCCCCGACTACGCGTTGGGGATTTGGTGTGGCTTTCTTCCCGCTTTGTTCCTATGAAGGTCTCCTCTCCCAAATTTAAACCTCGTTTTATTGGGCCTTACAAGATATTGGAAATCCTTAATCCTGTATCTTTTCGTCTGGATCTTCCTGTGTCGTTTGCTATTCACAATGTATTTCATAGGTCCTTGTTGCGGCGGTACATTGTGCCTGTAGTTCCTTCTGCTGAGCCTCCTGCTCCGGTGTTGGTTGAGGGCGAGTTGGAGTACGTGGTGGAGAAGATCTTGGATTCTCGCCTCTCCAGGCGGAGGCTTCAGTACCTGGTCAAGTGGAAGGGCTATGGTCAGGAGGATAATTCCTGGGTGGTCGCCTCTGATGTTCATGCGGCCGATTTAGTTCGTGCCTTTCATGCCGCTCATCCTGATCGCCCTGGTGGTCGTGGTGAGGGTTCGGTGACCCCTCACTAAGGGGGGGGTACTGTTGTGAATTTGCTTTTTGCTCCCTCTAGTGGTTACTAGTTTTTTGACTCTGGTTTTTCTGTCATTCCTTTTATCCGCACCTGGGTCGTTAGTTAGGGGTGTTGCTATATAAGCTCCCTGGACCTTCAGTTCAATGCCTGGCAACGTAGTTATCAGAGCTAGTCTGCTGTGCTCTTGTCTACTGATCCTGGTTCCAGTTATATCAGCTAAGTCTGCCTTTTGCTTTTTGCTATTTGTTTTGGTTTTGTATTTTTGTCCAGCTTGTTCCAAATCTATATCCTGACCTTTGCTGGAAGCTCTAGGGGCTAGTGTTCTCCCCCCGGACCGTTAGACGGTTCGGGGGTTCTTGAATTTCCAGTGTGGATTTTGATAGGGTTTTTGTTGACCATATAAGTTACCTTTCTTTATTCTGATCAATTAGCAGGCTTTTTTTGAAAAAATGTTACACTTAAAACATAACTTTTACTTGGTTCCTTTGTTTTAAAAAACTAATTACAAACAGTGTCACATAAAGTGCAGGTGCTAACATACATAACATAACATATATAACTTATGACCTTAAAAATGGGAGGCATAAAGAGAGCAGGGAAGCACGAAGCGGATCCATGAGAGGACCGTAAAGGCATCCTAAGGCCACTCATTCTGCAAGTATCCTGCAATCGTAATAACGAGCAGCACAAGCAGATGAGTATATTGGGAATGGGTGGGTTTGTTTTGCAAAACTGAGCAGGGATCTGCCAATACGCGCACCTAGAGGAAATATATGTGGTACAAATGGTGTGAATAGTAAAGCAGTCCCAGCTATGCACATATTCAACTCACCCAACACGTTAGCAGATAAGGTCCCTAGCAGTTATATGTGGTGACTGATATGAATTACATACTGCTAGAGGAGGAACCATTATTCACTATATCCTAGACCCCTCGCATGAAAGTATCACGATAGGTAGTCTCAAGCACACAGGAGAATATGGTGGATTTTGTTGATGGAGGAACATCATAACATAAGTAACCAGGAGAGTGCAATAAGGGATTGATTATTTCCTATCTAAAATATGATACATTAACCCTTAGAGGAGCTAGGACAGTGACGTTCCTTTTTAAGGTCATAAGTTATATATGTTATGTTATGTATGTTAGCACCTGCACTTTATGTGACACTGTTTGTAATTAGTTTTTTAAAACAAAGGAACCAAGTAAAAGTTATGTTTTAAGTGTAACATTTTTTCAAAAAAAGCCTGCTAATTGATTGCTATATACCCAGAGGTTTTTTTCTCATATTGTATATATAGAAGCCAAGCTGTTAATACTTTCTTTATTCTGCTATCAGTAAGCGGGCCTCTCTGTGCTAAACCTGGTTCATTTCTGTGTTTGTCATTTCCTCTTACCTCACCGTCATTATTTGTGGGGGGCTTCTATCCAGCTTTGGGGTCCCCTTCTCTGGAGGCAAGAAAGGTCTTTGTTTTCCTCTACTAGGGGTAGCTAGATTCTCCGGCTGGCGCGTGTCATCTAGAATCAACGTAGGAATGATCCCCGGCTACTTCTAGTGTTGGCGTTAGGAGTAGATATATGGTCAACCCAGTTACCACTGCCCTATGAGCTGGATTTTTGTATTCTGCAGACTTCCACGTTCCTCTGAGACCCTCGCCATTGGGGTCATAACACCATCCTCCTCTACCAGCTGTAATTATAGTCCCCAGTAAGTTCACTAGTCAGTTATCTCCTAAGGCAGCTGTAAATGTAGTCCCTACTATGTTACCCAGTCTCCTTTCCTCTCTGATAACTGGAAATATAAGCCACAAGTTCCCCAGTCAGTCTCCTTCCCTCCCTGGCAGCTCATTTATGTATACATTAGGGGAAAGCATTTAATTCCGTCTTTTAATTATTAAATATTACATTTCGAAACCTTCCTTTGGTGCTTCACCAGTAAAGGGATGTGAAGTAATTAGGCATCTGTCTACTTACTCCATGCCCAGAACAGATCTTTTTTGAGGTGCCAAAACATGAGCTGAAATTAAAGTGATCCACAGGAAGACATCGATGATCAAGGCACATCATTTGCTCTCCGCACGGTGTGCCATCTTCTACATATCCAAGATCAGTTTCCTCGTCCAGCTTTACGTGACCACCGCTGAGAAGATGGAGTTATAAGCAGTTACGTTATTCGATGTTACATCAGTAAATCTAGGATTTCCTATAGGTTTAGAAGGCCCTCGCCTATGGCGGCTTTGTAATAAATGGCGGTGGGCTTCACTCCATGCATATCTACTTTGTATGTGATGTAGTCCTTTGCTTTTGGACTGCACCTTCTTTAGTATAATATAAGGTACAGTACAGACCAAAAGTTTGGACACACCTTCTCATTTAAAGATTTTTCTGTATTTTCATGACTATGAAAATTGTACATTCATACTGAAGGCATCAAAACTATGAATTAACACATGTGTAATTATATACTTAACAAAAAAGTGTGAAACAACTGAAATTATGTCTTATATTCTAGGTTCTTCAAAGTAGCCACCTTTTGCTTTGATGACTGCTTTGCACACTCTTGGCATTCTCTTGATGATCTTCAAGAGGTAGTCACCGGGAATGGTTTTCACTTCACAGGTGTGCCCTGTCAGGTTTAATAAGTGGGATTTATTGCCTTATAAATGGGGTTGGGACCATCAGTTGTGTTGTGCAGAAGTCTGGTGGATACACAGCTGATAGTACTACTGAATAGACTGTTAGAATTTGTATTAAGGCAAGAAAAAAGCAGCTAAGTAAAGAAAAACGAGTGGCCATCATTACTTTAAGAAATGAAGGTCAGTCAGTCTGAAAAATTGGGAAAACTTTGAAAGTGTCCCCAAGTGCAGTGGCAAAAACCATCAAGCGCTACAAAGAAACTGGCTCACATGAGGACCGCCCCAGGAAAGGAAGACCAAGAGTCCCCTCTGCTTCTGAGGATAAGTTTATCCGAGTCACCAGCCTCAGAAATCGCAGGTTAACAGCAGCTCAGATTAGAGACCAGGTCAATGCCACACAGAGTTCTAGCAGCAGACACATCTCTACAACAACTGTTAAGAGGAGACTGTGCAGCAGGCCTTCATGGTAAAATAGCTGCTAGGAAACCACTGCTAAGGACAGGCAACAAGCAGAAGAGACTTGTTTGGGCTAAAGAACACAAGGAATGGATCCTGTGTTATCTACTGTATATAGAGGTGTTATAAGTCATTGTACAGGAGGAGGAGGTGAGCTGTGACATCACCTATTGTGAATGGTGGATCCTGTGTTATCTACTGTATATAGAGGTGTTATCAGTCATTGTACAGAAGGAGTAGGTGAGCTGTGACATCATCTATTGTGAATGATGGATCCTGTGTTATCTACTGTATATAGAGGCGTTATCAGTCACTGTACAGGAGGAGGAGGTGAGCTGTGACATCGCCTATTGTGAATGGTGGATCCTGTGTTATCTACTGTATATAGAGGTGTTATCAGTCATTGTACAGGAGGAGGAGGTGAGCTGTGACATCACCTATTGTGAATGATGGATCCTGTGTTATCTACTGTATATAGAGGTGTTATCAGTCACTGTACAGGAGGAGGAGGTGAGCTGTGACATCACCTATTGTGAATGGTGGATCCTGTGTTATCTACTGTATATAGAGGTGTTATCAGTCATTGTACAGGAGGAGGAGGAGATGAGCTGTGACATCACCTATTGTGAATGGTGTATCCTGTGTTATCTACTGTATATAGAGGTGTTATCAGTCATTATACAGGAGGAGGAGGTGAGCTGTGACATTACCTATTGTGAATGATGGATCCTGTGTTATCTACTGTATATAGAGGCGTTATCAGTCACTGTACAGGAGGAGGAGGTGAGCTGTGACATCCCCTATTGTGAATGGTGGATCCTGTGTTATCTACTGTATATAGAGGTGTTATCAGTCATTGTACAGGAGGAGGAGGTGAGCTGTGACATTACCTATTGTGAATGGTGGATCCTGTGTTATCTATTGTATATAGAGTATTTGTAATTATAATCCTGTCTGTGATGATATAATGAGATGGCCTCTGAGAAGTGACTTTTACAGACAGTGTTAGTATGATATCAACGACCAAGGTAAAAACTGCAAGATTTCACGATTACAGTGGAGAAAAAAAGTATTTAGTCAGCCACCAATTGTGCAAGTTCTCCCACCTAAAAAGAAGCCTGAACTTGGTCCACACCCCAAATGAAGTTTCTGAGGCTGGGATAAAAGTTATGAAATAAAAAAATATGAAATATCATCTTTGAATGCGAGTCCTGGGAAGCGCTGCCATTCATGGGCTGGATGTGCTTTTCTTGAATTACTCATCCTGTGTGAGCCTTACTCTGGCTCTTTCACTTGGATCCACCCGAGGCAAGCTGCAAGCCCTGTATATTGAAAAGTATCTCAGAGGGAATTCTGAGGATACATAATCTAAAGCCATTTCAGTCTTTTATCAGGTGAGTGCATAAAATTGTGCACCCTTTAAAGACTATAATATTGTGTTTACGCACTTAGGGCGCCGCGATTTGTCTGTTCTTCTCTCCCAAACAGGGTTTTTTTGTACACCTAAAAAGATGAGAGAGGCCTGTAATTGACATCATAGGTAGACCACAACTATGAGAGTCAAAATGAGAAAACAAATCCAGAAAATCACCTTGTCTGATTTGGCAAGATTTATTTTGCAAATTATGGAGGAAAATAAGTATTTGATCATTAACAAACGTTCATCTCAATATTTTGTTATATATTCCTTTGTGTAAGTCACCACAAGGTTGCCACACACTGTTGTTGGTATGTTGGCCCATTCCTCCATGCAGATCTCCTCTAGAGCAGTGATGTTTTGGGCCTGTCACTGTGCAACATGGACTTTCAACTCCCTTCAAAGGTTTTCTATGGGGTTGAGATCTGGAGACTGGCTAGGCCACTCCAGGACCTTCATATGCTTCTTACAAAGCCACTCCTTCGTTGCCCTGGCGGTGTGCGTGGGATCATTATCATGCTGAAAGACCCATGCACGTTTCATCTCCAATGCCCTTGCTGATGGAAGGAGGTTTGCACTCAAAATCTCACGATACATGGCCCCATTCATTCTTTCATGTAAACGGATCAGTCGTCCTGGTCCCTTTGCAGAGAAACAGCCCCAAAGCATGATGTTGCCACCCCCATGCTTCACAGTAGGTATGGTGTTCTGTAGATGCAACTCAGCATTCTGTCTCCTCTAAACACGATGAGTTTTTTTTCTACCAAACAGTTCTACTTTGGTATCATCAGACCATATGACATTCTCCTAATACTCTTCTGGATAATCCAAATGCTCTCTACCAAACTTTAGACGGGCTCGGACATGTACTGGCTTAAGCAGGGGGACATGTCTGGCACTGCAGGATCTCAGTCCCTGGTGGCGTAGTGTTTTACTGATGGTGGCCTTTGTTACGGTGGTCCCAGCTCTATGCAGGTCATTCACTAGGTCCCCTCGTGTGGTTCTGGGATTTTTGCTCACCGTTCTCGTGATCATTTTGATCCCACAGGGTGAGATCTTGCCTGGAGCCCCAGATCCAGGGAGATTATCAGAGGTCTTGTATGTCTTCCATTTTCTTATTATTGCTCCCACAGTTGATTTCATCACACCAAGATTCTTGCCTATTGCAGATTCAGTCTTCCCAGCCTGGTGCAGGGCTACAATTTTGTTTCTGGTGTCCTTCGACAGTTCTTTGGTCTTCACCATAGTGGAGTTTGGAGTCAGACTGTTTGAGGGTGTGCACAGGTGTCTTTTATACTGATAACAAGTTCAGGCAGGAGCCATTACTACAGGTAATGAGTGGAGGACAGAGGAGCCTCATAAAGAAGAACTTACAGGTCTGTGAGAGCCAGAAATCTTGCATGTTTTTAGGTGACCAAATACTTATTTTCCACTATAATTTGCAAAATAAATCTTGCCAAATCAGACAAGGTGATTTTCTGGATTTGTTTTCTCATTTTGACTCTCATAGTTGTGGTCTGCCTATGATGTCAATTACAGGCCTCTCTCACCTTTTTAAGTGGGAGAACTTGCACAATTGGTGGCTGACTAAATACTTTTTCCCCCCACTGTATGTACGTATAGCTAGACTGTAACAAAAATGAGAAAATAAACACATTTTTTCCATTTTGACATAAAAGTGTATGTATGTATAATACTGGTAACACTCAGTGATAAGGGTAGTTTTGCCCTTTAAATCTGTTTTCATTTTTTTTTACCTTGTAAGCTTTTTGTGGGACGTTGACTCCCATATTATTTACCTGCAGTTTAAGAATTTTCCTTGATTTTGGACAGATGACGTAGTAATCGAGTCAAGCAGTTCTCCAAGTCTTGGCACCCCAGAAATGTTGGCGCACAAAAGATAACCACAAAGGACGTCCCTGAAAAACACAAATTGTGAGGAAATTGTGACTTACACCGGCTTAGACCTAATTCACATGTCCGTCTCATACACTCCGTGGTCCGACCGTAGGTCTACTGCTCTGAACCAACAGCCCCAGTGGTGGAACTGCAGCCTGAGCATGGACTTTATTAATCCTTATACCCATTTGCCTGTTACTTTCACACCCACATATTAAAATTGACGTCAGTGGCGAAAAATGGCAAAATTTGCTCAACAAATTTGTAGGTTTTTTTTTTTCATGCCACGTTTGAAAATGGGAAAGACGTCACGGTTGGCGATTCTGTTCTTCTCCGTCACGATATTCAGCATCAGAGATGCCCTACGACTAATTGTCCTTCCCAAACACATCATGGGATTAATATGCATGATGGCCAATCGGTAAGGATAACCTTTCAGCTGATGTCAAGGGGTCGTCCAAAGATTGACACTTATCACCGATCCACAGGATACGTGAGGAGGGGGTCTCATCACTTGGACCTCGACTGATCAGGAGAATGGCGTTCTACTCTCTGAACGTGCAGTGCAGTACCATTTAAAGGGGAAGCTCTTTACAGATTATGGGACTGATGGAAATCGCATGCGCCAATACTACGCTGGACTAAAATGTGACAAAGTATTATTCCGCATGCTCAACGCTGTACAGAACCTAAGCATGCGTACTGCAGAATTGCTCCTTACTGTTTGCTGCATTGTATCCACGTATCCTTATTGCGGCCACAGTTGCCCTTTTCGGTGCCTTCTATATTCAGCTTATCATAGCAGTATCTGTCTGCGGCTGCCGCTTCTGCAAGAAGAAATCAGTCATCTCCTGTATATTACCGTAATCCCTCATAGTATCATAAATATCTGCCTATTAGATGCCATAAAACTTGTCTCAGCTCCAAGATCTTGACTGATAGAAACTTTTTTTTTATGAAAGTGACCCTTTAATCAATTTTTACCCTCCTAACCTAACCCTTAAGTCCTTGGGTCTCTGCGATAGATGAAGGGAGGATAACACAGACTGAGGGCTCGATTCATCAAACCAATCTAGATGCATGAAAATCTTGCAAATTTTGATGCATGGCTGAACGTAGCATGACAAAAGTGTCATAAATCAAAACAGCATTGTTCTCCATGTGCTTTCTGACAATGGTGCACATCAGCTGAAATATGCCCCAAATTCATCAGCTCCTAATGAAGATGACGTGTCTTACTCCAGCGCATTCTTCATCGAGGCTGGCGCCACTTGGGGCATCCCGATTTATTATTTAGTGCAATGTATACATAGTGAGCTCCCCCTAGTGGTGGCTGCGGGCAGGTGGAAATTTTTTATTTATGTCTGTTTTTTTGGAGGGAATTTGGAGCTCTATGTTAAAAAAATATAAGTATAATTCTTCTTTGGATATATTAGGAAATTATCTCAGAATCAACACAAAGAGTTGGATCCACAGTAAAAATGGCATTGGGCCCCACAGGCAGTTTTTCTTTACACTGACATTGGCGCTTGAACCATTTTATTGAAAATTCAACACTATCAGAATAAGATAAGTCCATAAATACTTACGGTCACCCCAGATGTATTTGCACTGTCTGTCTCTGGTTTTACATATTCCACCGGTACAAAGACCCTGCCGTGATGAGAACATTTCAGGAAGAGAAAAAAAAAAGTTTAAGATAAAGTGAGCTAAAACAATACAGTATAAGAATACATGGAGTCTATGTGTATATAATACAGGATTGCAAAAATCACCACCAAGCCCTGAGGCACTATATGTATTGGGACACCCTCACTGGAACTAAGGGGTTTATGGCAACCCCTGAAAAACAAGCCCATAGTATTATCCCTCCTCCAAACTGTACAGCGGGCACAATACAGTCAGGAGGATAGAGTTCTCCTGGCATTCACCAAGCCCAGACTCCTCCTCAGATAAAAAAAGTGTGATATGTCAGCTTTACATCACTCCATCCGACGCTCAGCATTGTGCTTGGTGATGTACGGCTGCATGCAGCTCCTTGGCCATGAAGCTCCCAGCAGGGGCGTATTGTTTGTGCTGATGTTAATACCAGAGGAGGTCTGGACCCTGCAGTTATGAAGACAGCAAAATGTTGGTGACTTTTCTGCCTTCTGCTCCTCAGCACTCGGCCCCCCACTCTGTAACATTACGGGGTCTCCACTTCGTGGCTGAGTTGCTGCGGTTCCTTCCACTTATCAATAATATCACTCACAGGTGATGGGGGAAGATTCAGGAGAAAGAAATGTCATGAACAGCATGTTACACCGGTGGCTCTTATTACAGGACCGCGCTGGTATCAGTGAGCTCTGTATCACCGGCCATCCTGTCACATGTTAGTAAAGGCAGTCGACATGTTGAGGGGCCGGATGTTGTATACCGGGGGGTGAGGGGCAGAAGGTTATACAACAGGGGCAATGGGACTGGATGTTATATACTGGGGACAAAAGTTATACACTGCGGGCAAGGGGCTGGAGCTTATACACCGGTGACGAGGGGCCAGAGGTTATAAACCGAGGGGAGAGGGACAGGAGGTTATACACCGAGGGAGAGGGGTCAGAGGTTATACACCCAGGGCGAGGGGCAGGAGGTTATACACCGGGGGGTGAGGGGCCAGAGGTTATGCACTGGGGGCGAGGGGCAGGAGGTTATACACCGGGGGCTGGAGGTTATACACCAGGGGCGAGGGACAGGAGGTTATACACTGGGGGAGAAGGGCAGGAGGTTATACACAGGGGGGCGAGGGGCTGGAGGTTATACAAAGGGGCCAGAGGTTATGCACCGGGGGCGAGGGGCAGGAGGTTATACACCGGGGGCGAGGGACAGGAGGTTATACACTGGGAGAGAAGGGCAGGAGGTTATACATGGAGGGGCGAGGGGCCAGAAGTTATACAAAGGGGCCAGAGGTTATGCACCGGGGGCGAGGGGAAGGAGGTTATACACCAGGGACGAGGGACAGGAGGTTATACACTGGGGGCGAGGGACAGGAGGTTATACACTGGGGGAGAAGGGCAGGAGGTTATACACGGAGGAGCGAGGGGCTGGAGGTTATACAAAGGGGCCAGAGGTTATGCACCGGCGACAGGGGCATTGGGGGCAATGAGGCTGTATGAGAAACCTGAATTCAGTGATTAAGATGTGTGTCCCAATACTTTTCTCCATAAAGTGTATGTTGCCTGGGATTTCAAAATGACTATGATAATTGAATTACCTCTCGGTTTTCACAAGGATATCCATCCAATTTGTGTATATTTGAAGGACACTAAAAATAAATACAAAGCAAACATAACATAGTATAAATACAATTCTTTCAGCTAAGAATCCCCTTTAAAACTAATATTATACTTAAATACACTTATAATAGCATATTAGCCCTTAGAATTCCAGAATCAACAATGTTGATGGCGATTAAAGGGAGGGACTGAGTGAAGATCCCTCATTAATCAGGTCACCGAGAATTCATAAGTCATGAACGATACCAGAGGCGTAGCTAGGGTTTCAGCTTAGGGGGGGCGAAATATCTGAGTGGGCCCCTAACCAGCTAACCCTGATTACAGCTTCGGTTGCGCACTTATTGTGAATATAGGGGAACCTCAGAATGTGACCCTACTGTTATTGAAAATAAATCTATATACAAAAACGAACATTGACTTTACCGCCATATTGGACCATATGCACAATAATAACGTCCCCTAAGTTCCCCCATGTACTGCTCCATTATACACAGTATTGTGAACTTAAAGCTTCCCTATACACAGTCTAAGGCTCCCACAGCTCCCCTATACACAGTATGATGATTCTATAACTCCCCTGTACACCGTATGATGTTCCCACTGCTCCCCTAGATCGTATGAGCCCAATGCTCCCCTATACACAGTATAATGCTGACTCCACTATAGAAAGTATAATGCCCCCCAGAGCTCCCTTATATACAGTGTAAAGGGCCAACAGCTCCCATATGCACAATATGCATTCACAGTTCCCTATACACAGTATGATGGGCCAGCAGCTCCCGTCAAACAGTATGATGTCCCCCACAGTTCCCCTGTACACAGTATGATAAGCCCACAGCTCCTTTATACACAGTATGATGGGCCCGCAGCTTCCTTATACACAGTATGATGGGCCCACAGCTCACTTATACACAGTATGATGGGCCAGCAGCTCCCTTATACACAGTATGATGGGCCCACAGCTCCCTTATACACAGTATGATGGGCCCGCAGCTCCCTTATACACAGTATGATGGGCCCACAGCTCCCTTATACACAGTATGATGGGCCCACAGCTTCCCTATACACAGTATGATGGGCCCACAGCTCCCTTATACACAGTATGATGGGCCTGCAGCTCCCTTATACACAGTATGATGGGCCCGCAGCTCCCTTATATATAGTATGATGGGCCCGCAGCTCCCGTATACACAGTAGTATGATGGGTCCGCAGCTCCCTTATACACAGTATGATGTGTGCACAGCTTCCTTATACACAGTATGATGGGCCCGCAGCTCCCTTATACACAGTATGATTGTCCCGCAGCTCCCGTATACACAGTATGATGGGTCCGCAGCTCCCGTATACACAGTATGATGGGTCCGCAGCTCCCTTATACACAGTATGATGTGTGCACAGCTTCCTTATACACAGTATGATGGGCCCGCAGCTCCCTTATACACAGTATGATGGGCCCACAGCTCCCTTATACACAGTATGATGGGCCCGCAGCTTCCTTATACACAGTATGATGGGCCCACAGCTCACTTATACACAGTATGATGGGCCCACAGCTCCCTTATACACAGTATGATGGGCCAGCAGCTCCCTTATACACAGTATGATGGGCCCACAGCTCCCTTATACACAGTATGATGGGCCCGCAGCTCCCTTATACACAGTATGATGGGCCCACAGCTCCCTTATACACAGTATGATGGGCCCACAGCTTCCCTATACACAGTATGATGGGCCCACAGCTCCCTTATACACAGTATGATGGGCCTGCAGCTCCCTTATACACAGTATGATGGGCCCGCAGCTCCCTTATATATAGTATGATGGGCCCGCAGTGTTGTGGATTCTGTTTGTGGGCTCCCTCTGGTGGTTACTGCTGGTACTGGGTGACTTTGGTGGGTTGCGGCCTTTGGTTTCCACCTGTCCATCAGCGGCTGGGTGTTTCCTATTTTACCTGGCCTTTCTGTCATTTCCTTGCCGGCTATCAATGTATTCAGATGTGCTCTGTTTTGTTCCTGCCTACCTGCTCCCAGATCTTTCAGGATAAGCTAAGTGCTGATTTTCAGTTGTTTGGTTTTTTGTCCAGCTTGCTTATTATGTCTCTATGCTAGCTGGTAGCTCTAGTGGACTGAGGTTCTCCCCATGTGCCATGAGTTGGCACATGGGTTCTTGTAATCTCAGGATGGTTTTTTGATTAGGGTTTTTTGCTGACCGCTCAGACCCCTTTTGTATCGTTCTGCTTTCTAGTTTACAGCGGGCCTCAATTTGCTAAAGCTATATATATCATCTCTATGTGTGTGCCTTCCTCTCATTTCACCGTCAATACATGTGGGGGGCAACTATACCTTTTGGGGTTCGTTCCTCTGGAGGCAAGTGAGGTCTTTATTTTCTCTGCAGTACTAGTTAGCTCTTAGGCTGGTGCGTGGCGTCTAGAACCAACGTAGGCACGCTCCCTGGCTATCTCTAGTTTCGTTTGTCAGGCGTAGGGCAGCGGTCAGCCCAGGTTCCATCACCCTAGAGCTCGTCCGTTATATATTTGTACCTTGCTTGTCCTGTGCTATCCCTAGCCATTGGGATTCATGACAGTATAGCCGGCCCACAAAGTGTTAATTGTTTGGGCTGAAGCAGGAGAATAAGAAGTGTTTAAGGGAATTTTTTTTTTTTTTTTTTCCCTTCAGAGTTTTGCTGCCTAGCCCTTAATTGCTGTCTAGCTGCTTCTTACCTCCTCTTAACCCTTGAATGGCTCTGATCTTAGCTGTTTAACATGGATGTCCAGAGTTTGGCTTCCAGCCTGAGTAATCTCGCGGCAAAAGTTCAAAACATACAGGATTTTGTTGTTCACACTCCCATGTCTGAACCTAGAATTCCTATTCCAGAGTTCTTCTCTGGAGATAGATCTACCTTCCTGAATTTCAGGAACAATTGTAAATTGTTTCTTTCTTTAAAATCTCGCTCCTCTGGAGACCCTGCTCAACAGGTCAGGATTGTAATATCTTTCCTGCGGGGCGACCCTCAGAATTGGGCATTTGCATTGGCACCAGGGGATCCTGCATTGCTCAGTGTGAATGCGTTTTTTCTGGCATTGGGATTGCTCTATGAGGAACCCAACCTGGAGATTCAGGCTGAAAAGGCTTTGTTAGCCCTCTCTCAGGGGCATGATGAAGCGGAAATATATTGTCAAAAATTTCGGAAATGGTCGGTGCTTACTCAGTGGAATGAGTGCGCCCTGGCTGCAAACTTCAGAAATGGTCTTTCTGAGGCCATTAAGGATATTATGGTGGGGTTCCCTACGCCTACAGGTCTGAATGAGTCTATGGCTATGGCCATACAGATTGATCGGCGTTTGCGGGAGCGCAAACCCGTGCACCAGTTGGCGGTGTCTTCTGAACAGGCACCTGAGACTATGCAATGTGATAGAATTCAGTCCAGAAGTGAACGGCAAAATTATAGGCGGAACAATGGATTGTGTTTTTATTGTGGTGATTCAGCTCATGTTATATCAGCATGCTCTAAACGCACAAAAAAGCTTGATAAATCTTTTGCCATTGGTACTCTGCAGCCTAAGTTCATTTTGTCTGTGACTCTGATTTTTTTCACTGTCTTCCATTTCCGTTGATGCCTATGTGGATTCGGGCGCTGCCCTGAGTCTTATGGATTGGTCATTTGCTAAACGCTGCGGTTTTAGTCTGGAGCCTCTGGAAGTTCCTATTCCTCTGAAGGGAATTGATTCTACACCATTGGCTATGAATAAACCGCAGTATTGGACACAAGTGACCATGCGCATGACTCCCGTTCATCAGGAGGTGATTCGCTTCCTTGTACTGTATAATTTACATGATGTACTAGTGCTGGGGCTGCCATGGCTACAAACTCATAATCCTGTCCTGGACTGGAAAACAATGTCTGTGTTAAGCTGGGGATGTCAGGGGGTTCATGATCATGCACCTCCGATTTCAATCGCTTCATCTACTCCTTCTGAGATCCCTGAGTTTTTGTCTGACTATAGGGATGTTTTTGAGGAGCCTAAGCTCAATTCGCTTCCTCCTCATAGAGATTGTGACTGTGCTATAGAATTGATTCCTGGCAGTAAGTTCCCTAAGGGTCGTTTATTTAATCTGTCACTGCCAGAGCATACTGCTATGCGGAATTATATTAAGGAGTCCTTGGAAAAGGGACATATTCATCCATCTTCGTCCCCTCTGGGAGCAGGTTTTTTTTTCGTGGCAAAAAAAGATGGTTCCCTGAGGCCTTGTATAGATTATCGCCTTCTGAATAAGATTACAGTCAAATATCAGTATCCATTACCATTATTGACTGACTTGTTTGCTCGCATTAAGGGGGCTAGGTGGTTCACTAAGATAGATCTTTGCGGTGCGTATAATCTGGTGCGGATAAAACAAGGTGATGAGTGGAAAACCGCATTTAATACGCCTGAGCGCCATTTTGAGTATTTGGTAATGCCTTTTGGACTCTCCAATGCTCCGTCAGTCTTTCAGTCCTTTATGCACAATATTTTCCGTGAATATCTGGATAAGTTTATGATTGTGTATTTGGATGATATTTTGGTGTTTTCTGATGACTGGGAGTCTCATGTTCTACAGGTCAGGAAGGTGTTTCAGGTTCTGCGGGCCAATTCTCTGTTTGTGAAGGGCTCAAAGTGTCTCTTCGGAGTCCAGAAGATTTCTTTTTTGGGGTACATTTTTTCTCCTTCTACTATTGAGATGGATCCCGTCAAGGTTCAGGCAATTTGTGACTGGACACAACCTACATCTGTTAAGAGCCTACAGAAGTTCTTGGGGTTTGCTAATTTTTATCGTCGGTTCATTGCAAATTTTTCCAGTATTGTTTAACCTTTGACTGATTTGACTAAAAAGGGTGCTGATGTTGCTAATTGGTCTCCTGCGGCTGTGGGGGCCTTTCAGGAACTTAAGCGCCGGTTTTCTTCTGCTCCTGTGTTGTGTCAACCAGATGTTTCACTTCCTTTTTAGGTTGAGGTTGATGCTTCCGAGATTGGAGCGGGGGCGGTTTTGTCACAGAGAAGTTCTGATCGCTCGGTGATGAAGCCATGTGCATTCTTCTCTAGAAAATTCTCGCCCGCCGAGCGCAATTATGATGTGGGTAATCGGGAGCTTTTGGCCATGAAGTGGGCATTTGAGGAGTGGCGTCATTGGCTTGAGGGTGCTAAACATCGTGTGGTGGTCTTGACTGATCACAAGAATCTCATTTACCTTGAGTCTGCCAGGCGTTTGAATCCTAGACAGGCTCGTTGGTCGTTGTTTTTTTCTCGTTTCAATTTCGTGGTTTCATACCTGCCAGGTTCAAAGAATGTGAAGGCAGATGCTCTTTCCAGGAGTTTTGTGCCTGACTCTCCTGGAGATTCTGGGCCTACTGGTATCCTTAGGGATGGGGTAATATTGTCCGCCGTATCCCCAGACTTGCGACGTGCATTGCAGGAGTTTCAGGTGGATAAACCGGATCGTTGTCCACCAGAAAGACTGTTTGTTCCGGATGATTGGACCAGTAGAGTCATCTCCGAGGTCCATTCTTCTGTGTTGGCTGGTCATCCTGGAATATTTGGTACTAGAGACTTGGTGGCCAGGTCTTTTTGGTGGCCTTCCTTGTCTAGGGATGTGCGTACCTTTGTGCAGTCTTGTGAAGTGTGTGCTCGAGCTAAGCCTTGCTGTTCTCGGGCCAGTGGGTTGTTGTTATCCTTGCCCATCCCGAAGAGGCCTTGGACGCACATTTCCATGGATTTTATTTCTGATCTCCCGGTTTCACAGAAAATGTCCGTTATCTGGGTTGTGTGTGACCGCTTTTCTAAGATGGTTCATTTGGTGCCCTTGCCTAAGTTGCCTTCCTCCTCTGAGTTGGTCCCTTTATTTTTTCAGAACGTGGTTCGTTTGCATGGGATTCCGGAGAATATCGTTTCTGACAGGGGATCCCAGTTTGTGTCTAGATTTTGGCGGACATTTTGTGCCAAGATGGGCATTGATTTGTCTTTCTCGTCTGCATTCCATCCTCAGACGAATGGCCAGACGGAGCGAACTAATCAGACCTTGGAAACTTATTTGAGGTGTTTTGTTTCTGCTGACCAAGATGACTGGGTTGCTTTTTTGCCACTGGCCGAATTTGCTCTTAATAATCGGGCTAGTTCTGCCACGTTGGTCTCTCCTTTTTTTTGTAATTCGGGGTTTCATCCTCGTTTTTCCTCTGGTCAGGTGGAGTCTTCGGATTGTCCTGGAGTGGACGTGGTGGTGGACAGGCTACATCAAATTTGGAATCAGGTGGTGGACAATTTGAAGTTATCTCAGGAGAAGACTCAGCAGTTTGCTAATCACCGTCGCCGCGTGGGTCCCCGACTTCTTGTTGGGGATTTGGTGTGGTTGTCTTCTCGTTTTGTCCCTATGAAGGTCTCTTCTCCTAAGTTCAAGCCTCGGTTCATCGGTCCTTATAGGATCTCGGAGATTCTTAACCCTGTATCTTTTCGTTTGGATCTCCCAGCATCGTTTGCTATTCATAATGTGTTCCATCGGTCGTTGTTGCGGAGGTATGAGGTGCCCGTTGTTCCTTCGGTTGAGCCTCCTACTCCGGTGCTGGTGGAGGGAGAATTGGAGTATGTTGTTGAGAAGATCTTGGATTCTCGTGTTTCCAGACGCAAACTCCAGTATTTGGTTAAGTGGAAGGGTTATGGTCAGGAGGATAATTCCTGGGTGGTCGCCTCCGATGTTCATGCGACTGATTTGGTCCGCGCCTTCCATAGAGCTCACCCTGATCGCCCTGGGGGTTCTCGTGAGGGTTCGGTGACCCCTCCTCAAGGGGGGGGTACTGTTGTGGATTCTGTTTGTGGGCTCCCTCTGGTGGTTACTGCTGGTACTGGGTGACTTTGGTGGGTTGCGGCCTTTGGTTTCCACCTGTCCATCAGCGGCTGGGTGTTTCCTATTTTACCTGGCCTTTCTGTCATTTCCTTGCCGGCTATCAATGTATTCAGATGTGCTCTGTTTTGTTCCTGCCTACCTGCTCCCAGATCTTTCAGGATAAGCTAAGTGCTGATTTTCAGTTGTTTGGTTTTTTGTCCAGCTTGCTTATTATGTCTCTATGCTAGCTGGTAGCTCTAGTGGACTGAGGTTCTCCCCATGTGCCATGAGTTGGCACATGGGTTCTTGTAATCTCAGGATGGTTTTTTGATTAGGGTTTTTTGCTGACCGCTCAGACCCCTTTTGTATCGTTCTGCTTTCTAGTTTACAGCGGGCCTCAGTTTGCTAAAGCTATATATATCATCTCTATGTGTGTGCCTTCCTCTCATTTCACCGTCAATACATGTGGGGGGCAACTATACCTTTTGGGGTTCGTTCCTCTGGAGGCAAGTGAGGTCTTTATTTTCTCTGCAGTACTAGTTAGCTCTTAGGCTGGTGCGTGGCGTCTAGAACCAACGTAGGCACGCTCCCTGGCTATCTCTAGTTGCGTTTGTCAGGCGTAGGGCAGCGGTCAGCCCAGGTTCCATCACCCTAGAGCTCGTCCGTTATATATTTGTACCTTGCTTGTCCTGTGCTATCCCTAGCCATTGGGATTCATGACACCGCAGCTCCCGTATACACAGTATGATGGGTCCGCAGCTCCCTTATACACAGTATGATGTGTGCACAGCTTCCTTATACACAGTATGATGGGCCCGCAGCTCCCTTATACACAGTATGATTGGCCCGCAGCTCCCGTATACACAGTATGATGGGTCCGCAGCTCCCTTATACACAGTATGATGTGTGCACAGCTTCCTTATACACAGTATGATGGGCCCGCAGCTCCCTTATACACAGTATGATTGGCCCGCAGCTCCCGTATACACAGTATGATGGGTCCGCAGCTCCCGTATACACAGTATGATGGGTCCGCAGCTCCCTTATACACAGTATGATGTGTGCACAGCTTCCTTATACACAGTATGATGGGCCCGCAGCTCCCTTATACACAGTATGATGGGCCCACAGCTCCCTTATACACAGTATGATGGGCCCGCAGCTTCCTTATACACAGTATGATGGGCCCACAGCTCACTTATACACAGTATGATGGGCCCACAGCTCCCTTATACACAGTATGATGGGCCAGCAGCTCCCTTATACACAGTATGATGGGCCCACAGCTCCCTTATACACAGTATGATGGGCCCGCAGCTCCCTTATACACAGTATGATGGGCCCACAGCTCCCTTATACACAGTATGATGGGCCCACAGCTTCCCTATACACAGTATGATGGGCCCACAGCTCCCTTATACACAGTATGATGGGCCTGCAGCTCCCTTATACACAGTATGATGGGCCCGCAGCTCCCTTATATATAGTATGATGGGCCCGCAGCTCCCGTATACACAGTATGATGGGTCCGCAGCTCCCTTATACACAGTATGATGTGTGCACAGCTTCCTTATACACAGTATGATGGGCCCGCAGCTCCCTTATACACAGTATGATTGGCCCGCAGCTCCCGTATACACAGTATGATGGGTCCGCAGCTCCCTTATACACAGTATGATGTGTGCACAGCTTCCTTATACACAGTATGATGGGCCCGCAGCTCCCTTATACACAGTATGATTGGCCCGCAGCTCCCGTATACACAGTATGATGGGTCCGCAGCTCCCTTATACACAGTATGATGTGTGCACAGCTTCCTTATACACAGTATGATGGGCCCGCAGCTCCCTTATACACAGTATGATGGGCCCGCAGCTCCCTTATACACAGTATGATTGGCCTGCAGCTCCCGTATACACAGTATGATGGGCCCGCAGCTCCCTTATACACAGTATGATGTGTGCACAGCTTCCTTATACACAGTATGATGGGCCCGCAGCTCCCTAATACACAGTATGATGGGCCCGCAGCTCCCTTATACACAGTATGATGGACTCACAGCTTCCTTATACACAGTATGATGGGCCCGCAGCTCCCTTATACACAGTATGATGTGTGCACAGCTCCCTTATACACAGTATGATGGGCCCGCAGCTCCCTTATACACAGTATGATGGACTCACAGCTCCCGTATACACAGTATGATTGGCCCACAGCTCCCTTATACACAGTATGATGGATTCCCAGCTTCCTTATACACAGTATGATTGGCCCACAGCTCCCTTATACACAGTATGATGGATTCCCAGCTTCCTTATACACAGTATGATGGGCCCGCAGCTCCCTTATACGCAGTGTGATGGGCCCGCAGATCCCTTATACACTGTCTGATGGGCCCGCAGATCCCTTATACACTGTCTGATGGGCCCGCAGCTCCCTTATACACAGTATGATGGGCCCGCAGCTCCCTTATACATAGTATAATTGGCCTGCAACTCCCGTATATACAGTATGATGGACCCGCAGCTCCCTTATACACAGTATGATGGGTGCACAGCTCCCTTATACACAGTATGATGGGCCCACAGCTCCCTTATACACAGTATGATTGGCCCGCAGCTCCCTTATACACAGTATGATGGGTGCACAGCTCCCTTATACACAGTATGATGGGCCTGCAGCTCCCTTATACACAGTATGCTGGGCCCACAGCTCCCTTATACACAGTATGATGTGTGCACAGCTCCCTTATACACAGTATCATGGGCCCGCAGCTTCCTTATACACAGTATGATGGACTCACAGCTCCCGTATACACAGTATGATTGGCCCGCAGCTCCCTTATACACAGTATGATGTGTCATGATCTCCATGGCCAGAGAACTAGCATAAGCCTCAATAGGAACAAGCTCTTGGAAGATGTAACTGTACTGACCATGAACTAAACCTACCGCATCATCTAGAAGTAGCCAGGTAGCATGTCCTACTTTTTATCCCTATATGCCCAGCGCCGGCCGGAGAACTAAATAATGCTAGCAGAGGGAAATATAAGACCTGACTCACCTCTAGAGAAATGCCCAAAAAGGAGACAGAAGCCCCCCACATATATTGGCGGTGATATGAGATGAAACAACAAACGCAGCAGGAAAATAGTTTTAGCAAATTTGAGGTCCGCTTTCTAGATAGCAGAAGACAGAAAGCATACTTTCATGGTCAGTAGAAAACCCTAACAAAACACATCCAGAAATTACTTTAGGACTCTGGCATTAACTCATAATACCAGAGTGGCAATTCCTGATCAACAAGAGCTTTCCAGACACAGTAACGAAACTGCAGCTGTGAACTGGAACCAAAATACAAAAACAAAACATGGACGAATGTCCAACTTATCTAGTAGATGTCTGGGAGCAGGAACAAGCACAGAGAGGCTTCTGATAACATTGTTGACCGGCAAGCATCTAACAGAGAAGCCAGGTTATATAGCGACACCCAGATCTAATCAGAACAGGTGAACAGGGAAGATGATGTCACAAGTTCAATTCCACCAGTAGCCACCGGGGGAGCCCAGAATCCAAATTCACAACAGTACCCCCCCCTCAAGGAGGGGGCACCGAACCCTCACCAGAACCACCAGGGCGATCAGGATGGGCCCTATGAAAGGCACGAACCAGATCAGAGGCATGAACATCAGATGCAGTGACCCAAGAATTATCCTCCTGGCCGTATCCCTTCCACTTGACCAGATACTGGAGTCTCCGTCTGGAAACACGGGAGTCTAGGATTTTTTCCACAACGTACTCCAACTCACCCTCAACCAACACCGGAGCAGGAGGCTCAACGGAAGGCACAACCGGTGCCTCATACCTGCGCAATAACGACCGATGAAAAACGTTATGAATAGAAAAGGATGCAGGGAGGTCCAAACGGAAGGAAACAGGGTTAAGAATCTCCAATATTTTATACGGACCGATGAACCGAGGCTTAAACTTAGGAGATGAGACCCTCATAGGGACAAAACGAGAAGACAACCACACCAAATCTCCAACACAAAGCCGAGGACCAACACGACGGTGACGGTTGGCAAAGCCCAAAAATTTCTGAAGACTTTTAAGAGAAGAGGGCTGCGTCCAATCACAAATAGCTTGAACCTTGACAGGATCCATCTCAATGGAAGAGGGAGAAAAAATATATCCCAAAAAGGAAATTCTCTGAACCCCAAAAACGCACTTAGAACCCTTGACACACAGAGAATTAGACCGCAAAACCTGAAAAACCCTCTTAACTTGCCGGACATGAGAGTCCCAATCATCCGAAAAAATCAGAATATCATCCAGATACACTATCATAAATTTATCCAAAAAATGGCGGAAAATATCATGCATAAAGGACTGGAAGACTGAAGGGGCATTAGAAAGACCAAAAGGCATCACCAAATACTCAAAGTGGCCCTCGGGCGTATTAAATGCGGTTTTCCACTCATCCCCCTGCCTGATCCGCACCAAATTATACGCCCCACGGAGATCAATCTTAGAGAACCACTTGGCCCCCTTTATGCGAGCAAACAAATCAGTCAGCAACGGCAATGGGTATTGATATTTAACCGTGATTTTATTCAAAAGCCGATAATCAATACATGGTCTCAAAGAGCCGTCTTTTTTTGACACAAAGAAAAAACCGGCTCCTAAGGGAGATGACGATGGACGAATATGTCCCTTTTCCAAGGACTCCTTTATATATTCTCGCATAGCAGTATGTTCAGGCACAGACAGATTAAATAAACGACCCTTTGGGTATTTACTACCCGGAATTAAATCTATAGCACAATCGCACTCCCGGTGCGGAGGTAATGAACCCAGCTTGGGTTCTTCAAAGACGTCACGATAATCAGACAGGAACTCAGGGATTTCAGAGGGAATAGATGATGAAATGGACACCAAAGGTACGTCCCCATGAGTCCCCTTACATCCCCAGCTCAACACAGACATAGCTCTCCAGTCAAGGACTGGGTTGTGAGACTGCAGCCATGGCAATCCCAGCACCAAATCATCATGTAGATTATACAGCACCAGAAAACGAATAGTCTCCTGGTGATCCGGATTAATACACATAGTCACTTGTGTCCAGTATTGTGGTTTATTATTAGCCAATGGGGTGGAGTCAATCCCCTTCAGAGGAATAAGAGTCTCCAAAGGCTCTAAATCATACCCACAACGATTGGCAAAGGACCAATCCATAAGACTCAAAGCGGCGCCAGAGTCGATATAGGCGTCCGTAGTAATAGATGACAAAGAGCAAATCAGGGTCACAGACAAAATAAATTTAGACTGTAAAGTGCCAATGGGAACGGATTTATCAAGCTTTTTAGTACGCTTAGAGCATGCTGATATAACATGAGTAGAATCCCCACAATAGAAACACAACCCATTTTTCCGTCTAAAATTCTGCCGCTCGCTTCTGGACAGAATTCTATCACACTGCATGTTTTCTGGCGTCTTCTCAGTGGACACCGCCAGATGGTGCACTGGTTTGCGCTCCCGCAGACGCCTATCGATCTGAATGGCCATTGTCATGGACTCATTCAGACTTGCAGGCACAGGGAACCCCACCATAACATCCTTAATGGCATCAGAAAGACCCTCTCTGAAAGTAGCCGCCAAGGCACACTCATTCCACTGAGTAAGCACAGACCATTTACGGAATTTTTGGCAGTAAATTTCAGCTTCATCTTGCCCCTGCGATAGGGACATCAAAGTTTTTTCTGCCTGAAGTTCCAAATGAGGTTCCTCATAAAGCAAGCCCAAGGCCAGAAAAAACGCATCCACATTGCGCAACGCAGGATCCCCTGGTGCCAATGCAAAAGCCCAATCTTGAGGGTCGCCGCGGAGCAAGGAAATCACAATCCCAACCTGCTGTGCAGGGTCTCCAGCAGAACGAGATTTCAGGGACAAAAATAACTTACAATTATTTCTAAAATTCTGAAAGCTAGATCTATTCCCTGAGAAGAATTCCGGCAAAGGAATTCTCGGCTCTGATACCGGAGCATGAATAATAAAATCTTGCAAACTTTGTACTTTCGTGGCGAGATTATTCAAACCTGCAGTTACACTCGGTAGATCCATTATAGACAGGTGAACATAGAGCCATTCAAAGATTAGAAGGAGAGAGAAAAAAAAGAAAGACTGCAGCATAGACAGACTGGCAAGTGATCCAATTAAGAGCACACTAACTACTAGAGGAAAAAAAAAAAAAAAAAAAAAAAAAAAATTTTCAGCAGACTTCTTATTTCTCTCCTTTCTCAGCCAAGGATTTTAACCCTTTAGTGGGCCGGTCAAACTGTCATGATCTCCATGGCCAGAGAACTAGCATAAGCCTCAATAGGAACAAGCTCTTGGAAGATGTAACTGTACTGACCATGAACTAAACCTACCGCATCATCTAGAAGTAGCCAGGTAGCATGTCCTACTTTTTATCCCTATATGCCCAGCGCCGGCCGGAGAACTAAATAATGCTAGCAGAGGGAAATATAAGACCTGACTCACCTCTAGAGAAATGCCCAAAAAGGAGACAGAAGCCCCCCACATATATTGGCGGTGATATGAGATGAAACAACAAACGCAGCAGGAAAATAGTTTTAGCAAATTTGAGGTCCGCTTTCTAGATAGCAGAAGACAGAAAGCATACTTTCATGGTCAGTAGAAAACCCTAACAAAACACATCCAGAAATTACTTTAGGACTCTGGCATTAACTCATAATACCAGAGTGGCAATTCCTGATCAACAAGAGCTTTCCAGACACAGTAACGAAACTGCAGCTGTGAACTGGAACCAAAATACAAAAACAAAACATGGACGAATGTCCAACTTATCTAGTAGATGTCTGGGAGCAGGAACAAGCACAGAGAGGCTTCTGATAACATTGTTGACCGGCAAGCATCTAACAGAGAAGCCAGGTTATATAGCGACACCCAGATCTAATCAGAACAGGTGAACAGGGAAGATGATGTCACAAGTTCAATTCCACCAGTAGCCACCGGGGGAGCCCAGAATCCAAATTCACAACAATGATGTGTGCACAGCTTCCTTATACACAGTATGATGGGCCCGCAGCTCCCTTATACACAGTATGATGTGTGCACAGCTCCCTTATACACAGTATGATGGGCCCACAGCTCCCTTATACACAGTATGATGTGTGCACAGCTCCCTTATACACAGTATGATGGACTCCCAGCTTCCTTATACACAGTATGATGGGCTCGCAGCTCCCTTATACACAGTATGAGTGGCCCACAGCTCCCTTATACATAGTATGATTGGCCTGCAGCTCCCGTATACACAGTATGATGGACTCACAGCTCCCTTATACACAGTATGATGGACCCGCAGCTCCCTTATACACAGTATGATGGACTCGCAGCTCCCGTATACACAGTATGATGGGCCTGCAGCTCCCTTATACATAATATGATTGGCCCGCAGCTCCTTTATACACAGTATGATGGGCCCGCAGCTCCTTTATACACAGTATGATGGACCCGCAGCTCCCTTATACACAGTATGATGGGCCCACAGCTCCCTTATACACAGTATGATGGGCCCACAGCTCCCTTATACACAGTATGATGGGCCCGCAGCTCCCTTATACACAGTATGATGGGCCCACAGCTCCCTTATACACAGTATGATGGGCCCACAGCTCCCTTATACACAGTATGATGGGCCCGTAGCTCCCGTATACACAGTATGATTGGCCCACAGCTCCCTGTCATGATTTGGATACCCTGGTCATTTACTCATCCTCCGGCGTATTCACTATTTTGTGGCACTGCTGCAGTGCTGCTGCTCAAACTTGTGAGCGCAGCTTCGGACAGGCCAGAAGTTAGAAGCTATGTCACAAGCGCTCAATGTAAGACTATGAGGTTATGTGCACTTGTTGCGGATTTGTGTGCGGATTTACTGTGTTTTTTGTGCAGATTTCACCTGCGTTTTACTACCTGCAGAATCCTATACAGGAGCAGGTGTAAAATGCTGCGGAATCCTCAAAAAGAATTCACATGCTACGGAAAATACAACGCAGCGTTTCCGCGCAGTATTTTCCGCACCATGGGCACTGCGGATTTGGTTTTCCTTAGGTTTACACTGTAAACCAGATGGAAAACTGCTGCGAATCCGCAGCGGCCAATCCGCACCGTGTGCACATAGCCTGAGAGTGAGAAAGAGGCCAGAACGAGGCTCCCACAGACTCACACTGATTAGTGACCTCTGCGCTGCTCCATGATACACTGGAGCCTCGGACAGGCCACAAACTGCAGGAGACGGAGCCGAGCGGAGACAAAAACAGATGAAAACGCCAGAAGGTGAGTATCAGACAGGGGGCAGGGGACGTGGATTGTCAGCACCGCTCCAGCAATGAAATAAAAAATAATGCTGGAGTGGTGCTGTAAATGTGATGCAGCTCTTGGTTACTGTATGCGGCTCCTTATACTAATACTCATAAAAGACCCAGGTGGTCCGTATCAATAGCCCCCTAACCCCCCATCTCCAGCCTCCCCAGACAGCAAATATTATATGATGGAGTACATATAATATCATAACAAAACATTATAATATTCAGCCCCCAGTGCCCTGTCCCCCTCCCCCACTTCAGACCCCCATGGTCTCACATTAACCCCCCCCAGTACCCTGTCCCATCTCCAGCCCCCACAATACCCCCATCATCTCACATCCACCCCCTCAGTGCCCTGTCCCACCTCACTCACTTTCAGCCCCCACAATACCCCAACGGTCTCACAGTGATACACCTGAATTTAATAAACCTAATAAGTTCCATCCCCAGCACTTGCTGATAAAGTTTGCACTGCGGGCAGGACCAGGGAGTGTAAGTGAAATGCAGGGTGGGCACTAGGACCCAGCGTGCCTGAGCCAATCCCAGCCTGCACAGAGTGAAGAAAAACTGCAGCCAGGAAAAGCTTCATGATCAGGTCAGACGGGCGAAACCATTCACTGCAGGAGGGAGACTGCAGCCGCCACTGTGCTAGCAGCCTGCAGAGTCTCCGTCAGACGGGAGCAGACATTATACTGCTCTGCTCCTATGCTGTGTTCTGCCTCGTCACTGAAGTGGCCCTGGCTCCCGGTGGGCCCCTTCATGTGACATGGCCCCCCCTGCCCCCTCAGTAGCTACGCTACTGAACGATACCCATGCCTAGTAATGGCAGACAGCCCAAGCTGAATTCACGGACCCCAGGGTTTTTGGACACATTTCTTTATGTTATTTATGCCCTAATATTCTCCTGTGTACTATTATATGCAAGGACTTAATAGTTACAAAACTAAATGAAACATTTCCATAAAATTCATTTCAAAAGGAACGTAAAAAGAAAATCATTAAGTCTCCGAACATGCATTTTTCTCCAAGAAAGATAATAACCTATTAAATAAGTCTTGATGGATTGAGCTGTATAGTATCATTTATTAGCGTATGTCGTAAAATTAAAAGAGAAACAGCAGCAGAATTGCTTTTTTTACTGAAATAAAAACTAATATAAATTAAAAGCTAATGTATGTGAGACATAAAATGGTAGCTATCCTGTACAACTCATTACTTAAAAGACAAAGACTAAGATTAAAATAAAAAAAAATGTAAAAAAAGTTAGCCTAGCCATGGTATAAAATAGAAAAAATTTCAAAAATGTATCAGAACTTTCTTGAGAGCGGCACTTATGTTTTGGAAATTAAAACAATAAAAAAGGAATACAGAAAGAAAACTTGTTGAATGTGAAGAATTCTGTGTTGTTACCTGGCTTGAATTTCCTGTACACATTTCGGGTATATCACAGTCGTTCACAGCATCCCGACAAAACAGTCCTTTTTGAATAAACTTCAAGAAATATTGGGCGGTGCATAAGTTAAAGGTTCACATGTAATAACTGTATAATATTCATCAATCATATTTGTTAACAGTCTTTATTGAGTTTAAAGGGAATGGTTTTATGCAAGCACCTACCAAAGCAAGTGGTCTTGGGCTGGGGCTTAAAGGGTTATTCTCGTCTTCTATCTTCAGGAGCACACCACTCCCCTGCCTGCTGCCTTCCTGCTTGCCGGGGGAGCAGTGCGCTCCTGATGATTGACAGTTTGGTTAAACAGCATGGCTGAGCCGCCTATCCGAACTGCGCTCTCTACTACGATGCCTGCAGAGGAGGCATCTGAAGAGAGCTGGGGCCCTGAAGCTGGCTGGATCCAGTGATCAGGCAAGCATCAGAGAAGCGCTTGCAAGCTCTGTAACAAAGAGCTTGTAAGCTCGGGGCTCCTTGCCTAGGAAACTGGCAACTGGTGATACCCTGAAGGGGTGGTCAGTGCCTATGCCGATAAACTATAAATTAAATTTTTTTCTCCATTTCCAAGAACGTATTGGATTTTTATAGTTGATAAGAGGTAAATTATAAAGTTGCTTGATTTTACAAGCTCTTTGCAATTTTACCCATTTATGATCGTAATAAAACCCCTTTAATTGGTCTGATTTTGTTTTTGGTAAGTATGAATATGAGGATTACTGTAGGATGGGAAACTTGATTATCTGTAGGATATTTTGCCTTGGTAAGAAATGCTAGATCGGTGGGGATCCAACCTCTGTTGCCCCCATCTAACCATGTGAATGATAGAAGCTATGATTTAGTGCTGCATCCAGCTCACTCTTTTGAAAAGCAAAGCAACAAAGAATTGGAGTTCCATACAAAATTATAAAATATCAATCTCTTTTATTACAAAAAATGTTAAAAACCGTAATAGAATAGATACAAAAAAGAAGCAGGAAGACCCTAGTAACAAAACATCCTAGTCACAGGCACGAAGCTGTACATTCATAATATCACCATGGTATTTAATAAAAAGCACAACCAATAGCACACAGTAGTATGGTGTACGCCAGTATATAACTGGTTTATATACACATATAGTATGAACCACCATACAGAAAAAGTTTGATGCTAGTTTCCATATAACCAAGTGTTATCCATATAGGAAGGAAACAGAGACAATTACAGTGCGTATCGGGTGTAAAGTACCTTACCCATGGTGAAGTGATCAGTGCCTGGGACCCTGGATACCCTGTTATGACCCCAATGGCGAGGGTCTCAGAGGAACGTGGAAGTCTGCAGAATACAAAAATCCAGCTCATAGGGCAGTGGTAACTGGGTTGACCATATATCTACTCCTAACGCCAACACTAGAAGTAGCCGGGGATCATTCCTACGTTGATTCTAGATGACACGCGCCAGCCGGAGAATCTAGCTACCCCTAGTAGAGGAAAACAAAGACCTTTCTTGCCTCCAGAGAAGGGGACCCCAAAGCTGGATAGAAGCCCCCCACAAATAATGACGGTGAGGTAAGAGGAAATGACAAACACAGAAATGAACCAGGTTTAGCACAGAGAGGCCCGCTTACTGATAGCAGAATAAAGAAAGGTAACTTATATGGTCAACAAAAACCCTATCAAAATCCACACTGGAAATTCAAGAACCCCCGAACCGTCTAACGGTCCGGGGGGAGAACACCAGCCCCCTAGAGCTTCCAGCAAAGGTCAGGATATAGATTTGGAACAAGCTGGACAAAAATACAAAACCAAAACAAATAGCAAAAAGCAAAAGGCAGACTTAGCTGATATAACTGGAACCAGGATCAGTAGACAAGAGCACAGCAGACTAGCTCTGATAACTACGTTGCCAGGCATTGAACTGAAGGTCCAGGGAGCTTATATAGCAACACCCCTAACTAACGACCCAGGTGCGGATAAAAGGAAAGACAGAAAAACCAGAGTCAAAAAACTAGTAACCACTAGAGGGAGCAAAAAGCAAATTCACAACAGTACCCCCCCCTTAGTGAGGGGTCACCGAACCCTCACCACGACCACCAGGGCGATCAGGATGAGCGGCATGAAAGGCACGAACTAAATCGGCCGCATGAACATCAGAGGCGACCACCCAGGAATTATCCTCCTGACCATAGCCCTTCCACTTGACCAGGTACTGAAGCCTCCGCCTGGAGAGGCGAGAATCCAAGATCTTCTCCACCACGTACTCCAACTCGCCCTCAACCAACACCGGAGCAGGAGGCTCAGCAGAAGGAACTACAGGCACAATGTACCGCCGCAACAAGGACCTATGAAATACATTGTGAATAGCAAACGACACAGGAAGATCCAGACGAAAAGATACAGGATTAAGGATTTCCAATATCTTGTAAGGCCCAATAAAACGAGGTTTAAATTTGGGAGAGGAGACCTTCATAGGAACAAAGCGGGAAGAAAGCCACACCAAATCCCCAACGCGTAGTCGGGGACCCACACCGCGGCGGCGGTTGGCAAAGCGCTGAGCCTTCTCCTGTGACAACTTCAAGTTGTCCACCACATGATTCCAGATCTGCTGCAACCTATCCACCACAGAATCCACCCCAGGACAGTCAGAAGGCTCCACATGACCCGAAGAAAAGCGAGGATGGAAACCAGAGTTGCAGAAAAAAGGCGAAACCAAGGTGGCGGAACTAGCCCGATTATTAAGGGCAAACTCAGCCAACGGCAAGAATGTCACCCAATCGTCCTGATCAGCAGAGACAAAACACCTCAAATAAGCCTCCAAAGTCTGATTGGTTCGCTCCGTCTGTCCATTAGTCTGAGGATGGAAAGCAGACGAAAACGACAAATCAATGCCCATCCTACTACAAAAGGATCGCCAGAACCTGGAAACGAACTGGGATCCTCTGTCTGACACAATATTCTCAGGGATGCCGTGCAAACGAACCACGTTCTGGAAAAACACAGGAACCAGATCGGAAGAGGAAGGCAGCTTAGGCAAAGGAACCAAATGGACCATCTTGGAGAAGCGATCACATATCACCCAGATAACGGACATGCCCTGAGATAGCGGAAGATCAGAAATGAAATCCATGGAGATATGTGTCCAAGGTCTCTTCGGGACAGGCAAGGGCAAGAGCAAACCGCTGGCACGAGAACAGCAAGGCTTAGCTCGAGCACAAGTCCCACAGGACTGCACAAATGACCGCACATCTCTTGACAAGGAAGGCCACCAAAAGGACCTGGCCACCAGATCTCTGGTGCCAAAAATTCCCGGGTGACCTGCCAACACCGAGGAATGAACCTCGGAAATGACTCTGCTGGTCCACTTATCCGGAACAAACAGTCTGTCAGGTGGACAAGACTCAGGCCTATCAGCCTGAAATCTCTGCAACACACGTCGCAGATCCGGAGAAATAGCTGACAAGATAACTCCATCTTTAAGAATACCAACAGGATCAGCGACTCCAGGAGCATCAGGCACAAAGCTCCTAGAAAGAGCATCGGCCTTCACATTCTTTGAACCTGGTAAATACGAGACAACAAAATCAAAGCGGGAGAAAAACAATGACCAGCGGGCCTGTCTCGGATTAAGGCGTTTAGCAGACTCGAGATACATCAGATTTTTGTGATCAGTCAAGACCACCACACGATGCTTAGCACCCTCGAGCCAATGACGCCACTCCTCAAATGCCCATTTCATGGCCAACAACTCCCGATTGCCCACATCATAATTTCGCTCGGCAGGCGAAAACTTCCTAGAGAAAAAGGCACAAGGTTTCATAACAGAGCAACCAGGGCCTCTCTGCGACAAAACGGCCCCTGCCCCAATCTCCGAAGCATCCACCTCAACCTGAAAGGGAAGTGAGACGTCAGGCTGGCACAAAACAGGCGCCGAAGTAAACCGGCGTTTCAACTCCTGGAAAGCCTCCACGGCAGCAGGAGCCCAGTTAGCTACATCGGAGCCCTTCTTGGTCATATCCGTCAAAGGTTTCACAATGCTAGAAAAATTAGCGATAAAACGACGGTAGAAGTTAGCGAAGCCCAAGAACTTCTGAAGACTCTTAACTGACGAGGGTTGAGTCCAATCAAGAATAGCTTGGACCTTGACTGGGTCCATCTCCACAGCAGAAGGGGAAAAAATGAACCCCAAAAAGGGAACCTTCTGTACACCAAAGAGACACTTTGAGCCCTTGACAAACAAAGAATTTTCACGCAAAATTTTAAAGACCAACCTGACCTGCTCCACATGCGAATCCCAATTATCAGAAAAAAACAAAATATCATCCAGATAAACAATCAAAAATTTATCCAGATACTTCCGGAAAATGTCATGCATAAAGGACTGAAAAACTGAAGGCGCATTGGAGAGCCCAAAAGGCATCACCAAGTACTCAAAATGACCTTCGGGCGTATTGAATGCGGTTTTCCATTCATCACCTTGCTTAATGCGCACAAGGTTGTACGCACCACGAAGGTCTATCTTGGTGAACCACTTGGCACCCTTAATCCGGGCAAACAAGTCAGACAACAGCGGTAAAGGATACTGAAATTTGACAGTGATCTTATTTAAAGGGAACCTGTCACCACGTTTTTGGAAGATGGGATAAAAATAGCGTTAAATAGGGGCAGAGGTGGGCGTTACATTAGTGTGTGTGTTATGCGTTTATTACCCACCTAAGTTGCCGAAATAACTTTGCAAAGTCTCCGTTTTCGCCTGTCAATCAGGCTGGTCAGGTCGCATGGGCGTTGTCTTCCCCCAGATTTGGCGTAGTTTTCCGTTGGTGGCGTAGTGGTGTGCGCATGCCCAAAGTCCGGAATCCTCTTCCAGGGGATTTAAAATAGCGCGGTGTTCGTTATTGCATTGGTGATCGGTGGGCGCGGCCATCTTCCTTTGGCCGCGCGTGTGCAGAAGCGGCGCTCTGCTGGCCGCGGCTTCAGGAAAATGGCCGCCGCGATATCCATCTGCGCACGCGCGGCATCCCGCGGCCATTTTCCTGAAGCCGCGGCCAGCAGAGCGCCGCTTCTGCGCACGCGCGGCCAAAGGAAGATGGCCGCGCCCACCGATCACCAATGCAATAACGAACACCGCGCTATTTTAAATCCCCTGGAAGAGGATTCCGGACTTTGGGCATGCGCACACCACTACGCCACCAACGGAAAACTACGCCAAATCTGGGTGAAGACAACGCCCATGTGACCTGACCAGCCTGATTGACAGGCGAAAACGGAGACTTTGCAAAGTTATTTCGGCAACTTAGGTGGGTAATAAACGCATAACACACACACTAATGTAACGCCCACCTCTGCCCCTATTTAACGCTATTTTTATCCCATCTTCCAAAAACGTGGTGACAGGTTCCCTTTAAAAGCCGATAATCAATACAAGGTCTCAAAGATCCGTCCTTTTTTGCCACAAAAAAGAATCCCGCACCAAGAGGGGAAGAAGACGGACGAATATGTCCTTTTTCCAGAGACTCCTTGATATATGAACGCATAGCGGTATGTTCAGGTACCGACAGATTAAACAGTCTTCCCTTAGGAAATTTACTGCCTGGGATCAAATCTATAGCACAGTCACAGTCCCTATGAGGAGGCAGTGCACTGGACTCAGACTCACTGAAGACATCCTGATAATCAGACAAATACTCCGGAACTTCCGAAGGCGTAGAAGAAGCAATAGACACCGGCAGGGAATCCCCATGAATACCACGACAGCCCCAACTTGAGACTGACATAGCCTTCCAGTCCAGGACTGGATTATGGGTCTGTAACCATGGCAGCCCTAAAACGACCAAATCATGCATTTTATGTAAAACCAGGAAACGTATCACCTCGCGGTGTTCAGGAGTCATGCACATGGTAACCTGTGTCCAATACTGCGGTTTATTTGCTGCCAATGGTGTAGCATCAATACCCCTAAGAGGAATAGGATTTTCTAATGGTTCAAGAGTAAATCCACAGCGCTTAGCAAATGACAGATCCATAAGACTCAGGGCAGCACCTGAATCTACAAACGCCATGACAGGATAAGATGACAGTGAGCAAATCAAAGTTACAGACAGAATAAATTTAGGTTGCAAATTACCAACGGTGACAGGACTAACAACCTTAGCTATACGTTTAGAGCATGCTGAGATAACATGTGTAGAATCACCACAGTAGTAGCACAAGCCATTCCGGCGTCTATGAATTTTCCGCTCATTTCTAGTCAGGGTTCTATCACATTGCATTAAATCAGGTGTCTGTTCAGACAACACCATGAGGGAATTTGCGGTTTTTCTATCACATTGCACCGAATTAGGTGTCTGTTCAGACAACACCATGAGGGAATTTGCGGTTTTGCGCTCCCGCAACCGCCGGTCAATTTGAATAGCCAGTGCCATAGTATCATTCAGACCTGTGGGAATGGGAAAACCCACCATAACATTCTTAATGGCTTCAGAAAGGCCATTTCTAAAATTAGCGGCCAATGCACACTCGTTCCAATGTGTCAGCACGGACCATTTCCGAAATTTTTGGCAATACACTTCAGCCTCGTCCTGCCCCTGAGACATAGACAGCAAGGCCTTTTCTGCCTGAATCTCAAGATTGGGTTCCTCATAAAGTAAACCGAGCGCCAGAAAAAACGCATCAAGATCAGCCAATGCCGGATCTCCTGGCGCCAGCGAAAAAGCCCAATCCTGAGGGTCGCCCCGTAAGAACGAAATAACAATCTTTACTTGCTGAGCAGAATCTCCTGAACAGGGTCTCAGGGACAAAAACAATTTACAATTATTCACGAAATTCCTAAACTTAAACCTGTCTCCGGAAAACAGTTCAGGAATCGGTATTTTAGGTTCTGACCTAGGATTTCTGATAACATAGTCTTGTATGCCCTGCACACGAGTAGCCAGCTGGTCCACACTTGTAATCAAGGTCTGGACATTCATGTCTGCAGCAAGCATAGCCACTCTGAGGTAAAGGGGAAGGAGAAAAAAAAAACTCAGAATCTTCTTTCTTATAATCCCTCTTCTGCAATGCATTAAACATTTAATACTGGCCTGGCAAACTGTTATGACCCCAATGGCGAGGGTCTCAGAGGAACGTGGAAGTCTGCAGAATACAAAAATCCAGCTCATAGGGCAGTGGTAACTGGGTTGACCATATATCTACTCCTAACGCCAACACTAGAAGTAGCCGGGGATCATTCCTACGTTGATTCTAGATGACACGCGCCAGCCGGAGAATCTAGCTACCCCTAGTAGAGGAAAACAAAGACCTTTCTTGCCTCCAGAGAAGGAGACCCCAAAGCTGGATAGAAGCCCCCCACAAATAATGACGGTGAGGTAAGAGGAAATGACAAACACAGAAATGAACCAGGTTTAGCACAGAGAGGCCCGCTTACTGATAGCAGAATAAAGAAAGGTAACTTATATGGTCAACAAAAACCCTATCAAAATCCACACTGGAAATTCAAGAACCCCCGAACCGTCTAACGGTCCGGGGGGAGAACACCAGCCCCCTAGAGCTTCCAGCAAAGGTCAGGATATAGATTTGGAACAAGCTGGACAAAAATACAAAACCAAAACAAATAGCAAAAAGCAAAAGGCAGACTTAGCTGATATAACTGGAACCAGGATCAGTAGACAAGAGCACAGCAGACTAGCTCTGATAACTACGTTGCCAGGCATTGAACTGAAGGTCCAGGGAGCTTATATAGCAACACCCCTAACTAACGACCCAGGTGCGGATAAAAGGAAAGACAGAAAAACCAGAGTCAAAAAACTAGTAACCACTAGAGGGAGCAAAAAGCAAATTCACAACAATACCCCCTAACGCGCGTTTCGCGTGGCTTTTTCAAAGAGGGAAACTAGCATCAAACTTTTTCTGTATGGTGGTTCATACTATATGTGTTTATAAACCAGTTATATACTGGCGTACACCATACTACTGTGTGCTATTGGTTGTGCTTTATATTACCGTAAAAACCATGGTGATATTATGAATGTACAGCTTCGTGCCTGTGACTAGGATGTTTTGTTACTAGGGTCTTCCTGCTTCTTTTTTGTATCTATTCTATTACGGTTTTTAACATTTTTTGTAATAAAAGAGATTGAGATTTTATAATTTTGTATGGAACTCCAATTCTTTGTTGCTTTGATTATTCGGAGTATACTTTACTGTCCTTATATTTACATGGGTAGAGTTATATCTACATATGGTTCACGTGGGATCCAAGTTATCTCTGTTGGTGTGTTTTCATCACTCTTTTGGCAGCGCTCCTGGCCACCCGCTGTGCAGGGAACTGCATCCGACACCAGTAATGGGCTATGCTGCAGTTCCTCTGCACAGCGGTACAATCCTTTAATTCTCAGGATCATACTCCTAGAGGTTGGACCCTGCAGATCCCAAATGATGGCAAGTGGATTTCCACTTCAAAAGTAAAATTAAAATTTTTGCACAAGTTCGTTACAGTGCCAGTTTGACCACCATTTATTTTTTAAAGCAAACTCGAACGACACATTTTTTTCTAATTTCACCATTTACTGTACAAGTGAGTGCACTTATCTACCCCCCGCACACAGAAATCCAGCTGCCATCAAAAGGTAACAGTTCACCAAGAACCATATCCATCTGTGTATGCCATGTCAACCCATAGGCAAAAAGTGCAAGCAACACACATATATATTATACCCACCCAGCGCCCCCTGGACATGTGAAAGGCTCCTGCTGTTTGGTGGGCTAATACTGGGCTGTTTTCGGTTATGCTTCTTTTACCTGACACGTGGAGCAGCACAGTCCGTCACTGCACTGGGATCCCTCCGTTAGCATACATTTCCTGCAGCACTCCCCTCCCTCCACTGCACACTCCTGTGGAGCAAGAAGACAATTTCATTATTGGATTCTGCGTGGCAAGAGTTTATGTCAGTGTATGTCATGGAGGCAGATTGCACTGCTGCTCTGGGACTCCTAAAATGAGGGTGCTGGTTTGTTCTGGGTTCCTCCAGGGTGGAGACAAAATGTGAAGGATTCTCCGCCCCCGAGGAATATTGTGACTAGCAAACAAAGAGGAGGAAATTCAATCAACGAAAAGACATAGAAGGGGAAAGTAATGCCAGGCCCTTGTGTCAGTACTATCTGCAAAGGTTACTTTACTGTGCTCATCCAGGATATATATACATACAACATTATATACACTGTATTATATATCTAGATATATACATATATAATTTATTGTTTCCTTACTGCCACAGTGCCGCAGTCACATTCTTCTCCAGCTTCAACAAAGCCATTGCCGCATTCAGGGGGATCCAGGAGCTGCAGAGCAAAATGAAAGACAAGTGTTAGAGTCACATACCTGAACTATAGAGACCATGGTCATACAACTAATAGATAACAGGACGATCTGTGGCAATTCCCATGAAATATCCTCAGAATACTAAATAATAATAATAATAATTTTTATTTATATAGCGCCAACATATTCTGCAGCGCTTTACAACTTATAGAGGGGAGTTGTACAGACAATAGACATTACAGCATAACAGAAATCACAGTTCAAAACAGATACCAGGAGGAATGAGGGCCCTGCTCGCGAGCTTACAACCTATGAGGAAAAGGGGAGACACGAGAGGTGGATGGTAAATACTAAAGGTTTTCTTTTAGCATTATGCATTTATTTTTGAGTCAAAATAGAATGATTTATGAAAAATGGAGAGAAGTAACTTAATTTCTAGGGTTTTTTGTTGTCTGGTCTGCGGCAAAAAAAAAATATGCTAAAAAAACTGCTAAAAAATGTGAATGCCTGCTCACTGCAAGAGGAAAAATAACATAACTGGCCAAAAAATACAAAATCCCAGGACAAGGCATGAAAATAACATGGGAACCCACCACTGAAACTAGACTACAGCAAGCTGTCAATAATTGCATCTCCATTGCATCTGCATGTGCCATATGGGCATCTATGGAGTCACTGTAGATGGTTTACTAATTTTAGGAATATTACCTGGCCTGGGAATATGGGTGGTACAGCGTCAGTGAAGCGCTGGGTTCCCTTTTAATTTTTTACTTGTATGGTTGCAGTTACCTACGCAAAACAAAGTAGAAGAGTACCAGCTCTGCGCCCCTTTCATTTTTACCACAGTTCGGACCAACACCAAGTAGTAAGTGATGGCTTATCCTACTCATATGTAATTTCTTTATAAGATGGGAAAATCCCTTTAATAGAGGAAAAGGGTATCCCTCATTTTGGACTCTTATCTATCAGCTGGAGAGGAGGACCCGGCATGTTTGTGCATTACATTGACATCTCATTAATGACAATGAGGCATTGTGTAATGCCTGGTATCCCCTGCAGGGGCGCTGTGATTGATTACAGCTGATAACAAGGGTCCCAGCAATGGGACAATCTGCAATCAGCTGATCATCAAGGGTTCCTTCTTATATCCCAAATCTGTATGTATGGTCCTCACATCAAACAAGAATAATGGCACTCACCTTTAAGGGTTTATTAAACAGACAGGCTCCGCCACCGCTGTTCAGAAAATCGTGGTATTCCTGGACATCGCAGGACGAGAACTTGTTGGGGAGGTAATAGCTGTAACACAGAGAGCAATAATTACATAGATGCAGACTTACACAGACAGCATCATGTGTCGGGAGGAGAGGTAAGTCTTATTGATTCATATTAGGCATTTATATAGCGCCACCATACTCCATGGTGCAGCACAGTCCAACATTCCTTAAAGGGGGTCTTCTATTATACTTTTTAAATACTTACCTGCTTTACTGGGGTAGATGACATGAGTCGCTGAGCCCAGTGATTGGCTGCAGTGGTCACATGCACTGTAGTAGTGATGTCACTGCTGTAGCATGTCAACAAATACCTGGAGCAGCAGCGGAGAGGCGTCACCGGAGAAGGGGGAAGGTGAGTAATGCTTAGCTTATAATTTTTAACATGCACAGCTAGGGGCAATCCTGTTTTTTTCTATTGGGTTTCCATTTGGAACAGTTGTCTTTTTGTCAATACTCTATTGAGAAAAAGTATAAAAATTAGCTCTCAGAAGGAGGCTCGTGAAAAGGTTGAACTATGACAGGTCAATGTCAGCATTAACGAGCGCTGATTAACTATACACAAGCCATATAATAGACAGCCGAATAATAATAGGGACACAACGATGGTTAATACATTCCTGCTGTCCTCTTATAGCATCAAGTTATTGTCTGCCAGCATTTGACTGGCCCACCAGAAGACCGGAGGATTCACCGGTGGGCCCTGGCAGGCACTGCATTGCAGCAGTTCACTTACTGCTTACACAGAATGCTATGCTACTGAGAATATTGATTTCAAAGGGGGCTTAAATATCATTGCACCAGACAAATGATCGTATTACTGATTTGTAAAGTGATAAATGGATTTTTTGGACTGGTCAATGTTTGGGAACAATCATTCTTATAAATGCTCATTCCCCCGATTATCAGCTTTATAAGATTGGAGATAAATATAAGGCCAGACTCTGCTGTTAGTACCACTTATCCATGGGGGCACCACGAATGATTATCTCTGGTGGGCCCAAACTACTCCAGTTCGACGCTTGTTCACTGATTATCTACTGGTGTAAATGCGCCATTACAGGGCAGTGAGATAGTTGTCTTTGCTTCTCCTAGAGAGCTAATTTGCATATTTGACCCGTGAAGTGTTGCCAATAAGACTACAAACTCAATTGCTCTCCTTTTTTTCCAGACATCTGATAAAAAAAAACATATACAGTGAAGACTTCTGAATCCTAACAGCGTGTGGTGCGCATAGTGTCAGGATTCTCCAGTATTGCCGAGGAAAGCGGGAGGTCACATGCCGACTAGACGGGCTCATCCTCTCTAAATTCACTTGTACTGAGAAAGGACGAGCACGTTTAGTCGGAATGTGGCCGGAATTATGCAAATCAAATGACTAACTGCTCTCGCCTGCACCAGAAAATCCTGACACCGAACGCTGTAAGGAGTCCGAAGTCTTTTATCAGAAGGCCAAACAACCTTTAAGGAAAGTCAGCTCCACCTTCCAAAACGGCATCAATAGCATTTCATTCCGTCAGCCAAACCCTGCTGTGCACTGATGAGAGGCAAATCCCCTGGAACAGTTGACTGTAGATGTGTTTTTTGCACGACTATTCCTGTCTCAGCCATCTCTGTTCCCCTTGTGGACACCTCTGCATATATTTTGTGCGAATATTGGCAGTCACCAACCTGTAATTTATGACGTCATGAGTCAAAGAGGATTAGGGATGAAGACCCTGATTTTTCGACACTGTGAACCTATTTTAGGGCTCTGTAACACCCGATGAATATCTTCAATTTCTGGTCATCTATATATTTTTATTCACATCACAAGAGTCCAGCAGCTTCTGACCCCTTTGTCTTCCCGTAGTCATGCTGAACAAGCAGGATGATGGGAGAAGATGGGGCTCAGAGGGGATAGCACCCAGTGGCACAAGTGTTTTCAGTGTCTCTGGCCACAATATCCAATTCTGCTTTGTTCTCTTTTCTTCGATAGCCTCATTTATGTATTTTGATATTCAGATTACGTTCATATTAGGCAATTGTCTCCTATTAGGACCAGAAAAAGAATCAAAGGCATGCGATCCAATTACTGCTCGCAACTTCTAAGCCTCGCTCCTAAGTGACACCATACACATCTGAAGGTCACTTCACTGCGATATACTAATATTTACTCTCGCTGATCAAATTATCCCATATTTTCGAGCCTTTCATCTTTCCCGAGGCCTTCTCTTAGGCCGAGTCGTGGCTTGGTCGTAGACTGGAAGATAAACGCTGCTTTGAAAAAAAAAAACTATTAGAAGCAGAGGACTCCATTAGACTTCAATGAACACAATCTGTCTGGTGTAATGAGTGGGGCTTTTCATTGGAGGCTGTATTACTGTAGTTTATGAAAGTCTGCCGCTTAGATAATTGTACTTTAATGACGAAGACTAACAATCAATTTGGGGCTTAGAACGAACAGCAAGGAAAAGCATGCACATTTACTGACAGCCACTACTGTTTCCTTTGTGAACTATTCAAAGCGGGGACTACAGGTTCCAGCATTCAAATATATTGGAAATTGTATGGAAGCATAATATAGGGCCCCTACTGCAATCAACTGCAGGCAGGGACAGGGGGCATGTGCCCCAGGGTCCTTCACCAACTACCCAACCTCAGGCTGGTAACGCTTCTTCCGATTCTGCATTTTCTAGGTGCACTCTTGGCAGTTACTATATGAGTATTTCACGTTCTTAGAGGCCTATCATTTGGAAAAAAATATTTTGGCCCCTCGAGATCTCGGCTCTACATTTGATGGTGACCTGTGCGCGGCTAGGCTGGAATGTGGGGTGCACCGGTTAGGATTAGAATATTTGGGGATGCTAAAATCTCCCTCCCTCTTTTGTCTGTGTACCTTTAAAGAGGTTGTCCACTGTCAGGACAATTTGTTTTACATGCATGCATTTGCGGCTAACAGCAATTGGCTTCCATTAAAAATGTAGCACACTTCAGCTTCAATAGTTTCGGAGTGGCACTGTTAGGCCGGGGTCACACTTGCGTGTGTATTGCGAGAAACTCGCACAAGTCTCTCGCCTCAATGCCCGGCACAGCCGCCGACACTCGGGACCGGAGCGTTCAGCTGCATAGAAATACATGATATGATCTCTAAAAGGCCTAAAGTTAGAGATTACATATTTCCTTTGTATTTTAGGCAACAAATATATTTTCATCTTTTACATTTAAAAAATTAGAAAAAGGAAAATGGGCCGATGCAAAAGTTTGGGTACCCTGAATGGTTAGTACATAGTAGCACCTCCTTTTGCAAGAATCACAGCTTGAAAACGCTTTTTGCAGACAGCCAAGAGTCTTTGGGTATGTGCACACGTGGCAGATTTGCCTGTGGAATTTTCTGCGCAGATTCTGCATCTCTTGGCAGAAAACGCGCATTTTTGATGCAAATTTTCATGCTTTTTTTTTATGCGGATTTGTATGCGTTTTTGTAAGCTAAATAAAGATCTATTATTTCACAAAAAAAATAAATAATTGTGATGTCATTTCTTGCCCAACCTCTTCATTTACATACTACATTGAATAATAATTTTTACACACAGATAGATAGAAAGATAGATAGATCTATAGATAGATAGATGTGAGATAGATCTATCTATCTATCTATCTATAGATCTATCTATCCCATATCCATCTATTTATCTATAGATATATCTATCCATCAATCTATCGATCGATCTATCTATCTATCTATCTATAGATATATCTAACTATCTATCTATCTATCTCTAGATATATCTATACAGATGGATGGATAGATAGATAGATATAGATAGATAGATAGTACCAAGCCCAATGTTTCGTAATAAGCATAATAAAATGGTACATAGAGAGTTAAATAAAGACACACACACAAAATCTGCGTTAGGCCAGGGTCACACTTGCAAGAAACTCGCACGAGTCTCGCACCTCAATACCCGGGACTGCCGCCGGCACTCGGACTAGAGCGCTCAGCTGCATAGAAATACATACAGCCGCACACTCTGGTCCCGAGTGCTGGTGGCAATGCCGGGTATTGAGGTGCGAGACTTGTGCGAGTTTCTCGCAAGTGTGACCCCGGCCTTAAATGCAATATGTTTAATTTAAAAAACAATTGAAAAAAATGCTGTGGGCTCCTGCGCAATTTTCTGCGCCAGAGAGGGAAAGCCAGCGACTGGGGCCGATGTTTATAGCCTAGGAAGGGGTTAATACCCATGGATCTTCCCAGGCTATGAATATCAGCCCGCAGCTGTATATTTATCCTTTACTGGCTATTAAAATAGGGGGTCCCCCTATAATTTATAGACAGAAAAGGCTATGCAGACTGCTACGGGATGATATTCATAGCCTAGGAAAGGGCCATGGATATTGCCCCCCCCGGCTACAAACACCAGCACACAGCCGCCCCAGAAATGGCGGATCTCTACGATGCACCAATTCAAGCACTTAGCCTCTCTCTTCCTGGTGCCCTGTAGTGGTGGCATATGGGGTAATATTTATGAGGTTGATGTCACCTTTGAATTGTAAGGTGACAATAAGCCGGCTTAGTAATGGAAAGGCGTCAATAAGACGCCTATCCATTACTAATCCTATAGTTGTGAAAGGGTTAAATAAACACACAGCAAGAATAACGTATTTTAATGAAATAAAAAACTACAGTTTGTCATCTTTATTGTTACGCCTAATCCATGTGATGCCCTCGATCTCCTGCAAAAAAAAAAAAAATAAACCAACACAAATACTCCCTGTTCCGACGAAGTCCATTTAATAACGACTGTCCCACGACGATCTCCCCCATAGAGCTGTCACATCAGAAGATGTCACTGCTTTATAGGCCTCCACTGACACACTGACAGGAGACAATGGCTCCTGCAGTGTTATCACTGAGAGTTCAATGAGTTCAGGCTCTCACTTTACGGCAACGCTGCATGAAAAGTTTCCCACGCAGGGGTGCTGCAAGTGACAGTATGAACTCTGCTAAACTCACGGCAGCGGAGGGATACAGTGCGGTGGATTATCTCCTATCATTGTATCACCGGAGCCCTTGGAGAGCGGTCACACCTGCCAATGTGACAGCTCTCCACGGCAGATCGTCGTGGGACATTCGTTATTAAATGGATTACATCGGAACTGAGAGTATACTGTTGGTTTATTATTTTATTTTTTTTACAGGTTATCGAGGGCGTCGGGGACTAGGTGATTGATGAGTATGTACTGTATATGTGTGTATGCGTTTTGGTTTTTTTTACACTTGAACACAGTAGCCGGATGATGGGACTACCACTGTCCAGGGGCTGGCTGGCACTTTTCAGCCTGGGGGGCAATCACAAGGCAGTGGCCCTCGAGTTGCGGTGGCCCTCCTTTTCCCTGCTTACCTCTGGCCATTGCATTAAAGCAGCAGACATAACAGGCTTTAAAAACAGGCTGGTACAGAGATATGGGAACAGAACTGAGCTTGCTGCATAGATATGGGAGCAGAACGGAGCTTACTACAGAGATATGGGAGCAGAACCGAGCTTACTACAGAGATATGGGAGCAGAACCGAGCTTACTACAGAGATATTGGAGCAGAACCGAGCTTACTTCAGAGACATGGGAGCAGAACAGAGCTTCCTATAGAGATATAGGAGCAGAACAGAGCTTACTGCAGAGATATGGGAGCAGAACGGAGCTTACTACAGACATATGGGAGCAGAACGGAGCTTACTACAGACATATGGGCGCAGAACGGAGCTTACTACAGAGCAGTATAATATAGTAAAATATATAGATTAATTAGAAATGGCGACACACGCAAACGTCATCTGCATTAGTAATACATGCACCATTACATAATTAGTTGTAGGCTGGGTTCACAAGAGTGAAGTTTACATTCTGTATACGCACCACAACCTCCAGCCTCGCGGAGGGTATCCCTCCTGTAAACCCAGCCTGACGGGGACAACCCCTTATAAATGGAAGTGTGCTCCTCTAAACCATGCAATCACTGCCAATCCTCCAACCGTAAGTGGTGAATTTCCAGAGCTGGGAAATGGGATTTCAATATTAGAACACGTCAACTTTGGTTCCCGTCCCTCCTCAAGGAAGTAAGGCAGACAGGTGTGATAAGACTATTAGAAAAACTACTGCCACACACACGGCAGTACATACTGGCAGAAGTGTGAGGGCATTAGTGCCTGTGTATGGACATGTCAGAGGCTATTGAGAAGAAAGCTTGGTCCCTCTTAGCTTCTGGCAATGTTTTAGGGTACTGTCACACAGTACCATTTTGATCGCTACGACGGTACGATTCGTGACGTTCTAGCGATATCGTTACGATATCGCAGTGTCTGACACGCAGCAGCGATCAGGGATCCTGCTGAGAATCGTACGTCGTAGCAGATCGTGTGGAACTTTCTTTCGTCGCTTGATCACCCGCTGACATCGCTGGATCGTTGTGTGTGACAGCGATCCAGCGATGTGTTCGCTTGTAACCAGGGTAAACATCGGGTAACTAAGCGCAGGGCCGCGCTTAGTAACCCGATGTTTACCGTGGTTACCAGCGTAAACGTAAAAAAACAAACAGTACATACTTACATTCCGGTGTCTGTCCTCCGGCGTCTCTGCTTCTCTGCACTGTGTGAGCGTCTGCCAGCCGGAAAGCGAGCACAGCGGTGACGTCTGACGTCACCGCTGTGCTTGCCGGCTATGGCGCTTACACAGTGGAGAGAAGCAGAACGCCGGGGACAGACACCGGAATGTAAGTATGTACTGTTTGTTTTTTTATTACTTTTACGCTGGTAACCACTGTAAACATCGGGTTACTAAGCGCGGCCCTGCGCTTAGTTACCCGATGTTTACCCTGGTTACCGGGGACTTCGGCATCGCTCCAGCGCCGTGATTGCAACGTGTGACCGCAGTCTACGACGCTGGAGCGATATTCATACGATCGCTGCGACGTCACGGATCGTGCCGTCGTAGCGATCAAAATGGTACTGTGTGACAGTACCCTTACCTCAGCTCACATTTGGGCCATACCATTGTAAAACAGGTAGACACATTTACCCACTGACCCTACTATTCATAAGGAACTGCTGTCTACCCCTTAGTTGCCCACTGTATATAGTCAGTGTGGGGATGTGGGCTACAGAACAACACAGGGCGATGACACTGCTACCTGAACCCTTCAGCTGCCCTACAATATGCAGGGAGTAAAACCAGTACAAAGTATGGCAGCCTCCCTGCAGAGCTGTCCAGGGCCGGACTGGGACAAAAAAGGAGCAATGCCACACAAACCCCACCAGCCCACAGACTATAAAGGTACCTTCACACTCAGCAACTTTACAACGATATCGCTAGCGATCTGTGACGTTGCAGCGTCCTGGATAGCGATCTCGTTGTGTTTGACACGCAGCAGCGATCTGGATCCCGCTGTGATATTGCTGGTCGGAGCTAGAAGTCCAGAACTTTATTTGGTCGTCAGGTCGGCGTGTATCGTCATGTTTGACATCAAAAGCAAAGATGCCAGCAATGTTAAACATGGAGCTAACGACCTGTGAGAACGGTAAGTGAGTCACCGCTACGTCACAGGATCGCTCCTGCATCGTTCTGGAGCTGCTGTGTTTGACGTCTCTACAGCGACCTAAACAGCGACGCTGCAGCGATCGGCTCGTTGTCTATATCGCTGCAGCGTCGCTGAGTGTGACGGTACCTTAACACTCCCCCCACACCCGATCAGTGAATTTTCCTATACTGTGTTGTGCCCTTCAACGCTCCTCTTAAAGGCGTTATTTGAAGAGCTATGTGTGAATGTCGCCACAGTGCCCACGATTGATCGCTTCTTTAGAGCGCCGGTTCTCGAGATCATGGGGGTCCCAGCGGTCGGACCCCAGCAACTACAAAGTTCTCGGGAAAGGGGATTACTTGGTATAATCCATTTAAATGTGTTTTCCAATATATATATATTTTATTTTCCCATAGTATTCCTGAAAATAATAAACCAATATTAACCCTCCCAAAGACCAATGTCACCTATCCGAGAACAGGACAGGAACAGGATTGGCAGGAGGAGTGGTACTGTGCAGTGTATATATACAGGACAGGAGGAGTGGTACTGTGCAGTGTATATATATAGGACAGGAGGAGGGTACTGTGCAGTGTATATAAACAGGAGGAGTGGTACTGTGCAGTGTATATATACAGGACAGGAGGAGTGGTACTGTGCACTGTACATATGTCAAGGTGAAAATATATTTTCTTATATACCTTTTATACTTTTATATATCTTTATACTCTTTTTGTACTGCTATACTCTTATACTGTGAAACAATAAGTTTTCCCCTGCTAATGCAAATGTAATTGTATTTAAAAATGGCTACCAGTGTTCAGTTTCATTTCACCCTTGTGTCCGAAGGGACAAGATTCATTTCTTTGGAAACGAAACTTAAGGAATAGAAAGAAGAGGAGGAATCCACCAGAAGACGTCCAGCGAATCAGGAGGAGATTGAGCACTGGACGTATGCTGCTGAAACCCCGCCTATTGCATTCCCTTATAGTATTGTGTATTTTAGAATAAAGCCAGTTGCTGTGACGGTTACACACATGATGTGTGGATCCATGAGCATGCACTAAGATTGAACCAGCTACCTGCCTGACTCATTCTTACCCGGTACCACATGCTTATAGTTTAATTTGGAATGACTGGTGAATGAGGATTAAATTGTCGTTTTACGACACCGACAATTTTGGCAGCCCAACGGGGGGCGTGGCCAGCGATCCGAGACTCTCTGGACCCATGCCTGGATGTCTGTGGATGATACCCGTAGTGGCTGACCTCGAGGACTGATCACCCTCCGCACACGGTAAGTGGCGATCATATACACTGTATGTGTCACACTTGCTAGTGTCTCAGCCGTTATTGGTTTGTCTGTGGTCTCCTTGGGTCCGGGAGGTGAATGATCGAGTGGTGAGATCAAACGTGATCCTGTGCCACGCTCTGAACCAGCAACTGAGAGACGTCGCATCCTGTGCGACCTCTGAACACCACACCTCCTCCATCGGTCATTGTACTCCGTTCAACCACCCTACCCGTGACTATTGTCTAGTAGTGAAGTGGAGTGATAAATTGAGCCAGTTGTAGATTGTGGGGCAGCTTAGAGAAAGGGATAGGAGACGCAGCCTCTGTGATATTGTACCAGCTAGGTAATTAAGACGTCCCGGAGGGGGACCACCTGAATTTCTGTGGAGGGCTCTCACTAGGAGACCGCCTCCCGACGGTTTGGAATATCGTGGCAGGATAGCCTGTTAATCACTGTTGTTCTGGTTTAGGGACGGGAAATATTGAGCGCGAGGCTCTTTTCCTAGTACGTTGAACGCGAAGTTCCGTGGTATAGAACACCGTGTTGGTATCGCTGCCAGTGGCCTACTGCAGGAGGACACAGTATTCTGTAAGAGTCATGCTGCGTCTCTTAAAGCAGAAGAAGTCCGTGCCCCACAAGTTAGATGAGGATGCTGTGGAAGTCAGGGCAATAGTTCAGTCACGGGAGGGCAAGAAGGCAGTCAAGAATGTTGAGAGATTGTATAAGCATGTAGGATTGCCCTCGTCAGGGAGACTACAGCCGGCTATGTGGCATAATCTCATAGAGAACAAACGAGGCATGTTGAAAGATAAAGGATTGTTAGAACAAGCACAAGCTTATCTGCGAGTTGCGCGAGGCTTAAAGAACAAAGGATGAAAATAGGTTGATGGAGAGGAAGGATCAGATAATGTAGAGCCCGTATTTGGTTATAAAATGCCTTTGAACTGTGATCTTACAGATTGTAAAATGGCCGCCGTGCCACTGATGATGAAAATGCAGTCTCAGCCAGCGCCCTGTAATGGCGGCGGAAAGAGATCTCCAGAAGTGTAGGTGTGTCCTGTTTGTGTTGTGCAGAATCCAATCTGGGTGGAGACCTGCCTTGTGTGTGCGTACGGACCGTCCTTGGGGCTCCGCCCAGACCACGGAGGATTATAGGAAAGCTTTGTAGAAATTAGGTCTGAAAACTGCTGTAATTTGTGACTTTGTAGAGGATACGGAGCTTTGTATCAGTGCTATGTAGTGTAGGGGAGGGGCTGAGCAGACCGCTGCGAGATTTCTTTGTCAGTTCTTTTTCTTTTTCTTTCTCCTTATCTGCGCTACGTGCCAGAGAGAGAGGGGGGGGGGCAGGGAGCTGGGCCTCGCTTCTCCCTTGTGCACTGTGGAATGCAGTGATTTTTCTTATCACCGTGTTACTAGATGGGAGGGGCTGTGTGAGCCCCTGCGCAACCTTGCTTGCAATTTTTCCCCTCGGTGCTGTGGGTTACAGAAAGGGGGGCAATGTATTGCATTCCAAAGTTTTCTCTGTCCTTGGTTTAGTACACACTGAGAGATTTAAGTACTGTATGAAATTGAAAGTGAAATAGACCTGCCTAGTCTTAGATGAAAACTTGTAAGTAATTGAAAGATTGGTAAAAGGCACCAATATATCCTGGACTGCCGAGAAGTTCTATGGGTGTCTTATGGTAGTATTTAAAGATCTGGGATTCCCATTGTAGAAAAAAGCCCATTTATACCTTTTTGTAGTAGATCCGATATTGGGATTTCCACTCCGGATGATGTATTGAAAATAGTAAAAAGTTTCCAAAATAATTTAGCCCAGCAAGAAAGGCAGGGGTTAAATCACTAGCCGTAGTGATTCTTGCTCGCTTACTGGCCCCCACCGCTGCAGCTGCGAGGTCAGTGTTTCTTATCTCCATGTAACAGACTCCAGCTTCTGCCCCCTCCTATCGTACATGCAAGTCCAGCTTCACACTGCAATACGCCTTTAACCCTGTATAGGAATCTAACTCCCTCCCCAGCCCCATGTCAATTTTCAGACCAAGAGCTTGTTTTAATCGGTGTAAATGGCAGACCCCCCCCAGCCCGGAAAGGCCCCTAGATCTCCTCTTCCAGTGAAACCTTCACACTTACAAGGCCAGACTCTCCAAGAACCTGAAGTTGGTTCCCCTGTCATTCACGCTACTACATTACACCTCAGGGCTCCCAGGTTCTTTTCTCAGTAGGGGTATGGGGACATAATTACCCACCAGGCAGGAGCCATAGTGAACCCAGTCAACTCTACCCTGTCACATAGAGGTTGTTTGGCCCAGCAGATAGCCAACAAGGGAAGCCCAGTCATAGCCCAAGAGTGTCAGGCCTACCTTGCCACTTATGGCCCCTTGCAACCAGGAGAAGCTATGGTCCACACTCCACACGATGTACATAGTATCTTTAACCAAGTACAACCTGGCCACATGTCCATGGCTGGACAGCTGCGACTTCGGTGTGCTATTCTCATGCCTACTAATGTGACTTTGAAAAGGTGCACTGTTCTGAACCCCGCTACTTTTCTCCTAGTTCCCCTGGATCCAAAGGGGGGAGGAGTAGGTGACATGAAGGTGACATGAAAAAGGACACTCTTTTTCTTTCTAGAATGGATCCAGAGGAACAAGATCAGGTTTCCAAACCACATGATTGTCTGGAATTAATGTCTTAGGAAACGGCTGGTCTCTAGTGTGCCTATTCTAATGCTGATTTTGAGCTTTTTGTAGATGGATCCCGTCACCAAGATGACCAAGGACGCTACTGTACCAGATATGCTGTGGTCTCAGAACATGAGATAATCAAGGCAGAGTCAATGCCAGCTCATATGTCTGCACAAGAAGCAGAGCTCATAAAAAACGTGCAAACTAGCAGAAGGTAAGACTGTAAATATCTACACTGATTCTAGGTATGCTTTTGGCATTGCACACGATTATGGGCCTATCTGGAGAGCCAGGGCTTTCCTGACAGCAAATGGCCACCCCTTTAAACATGCTGAGGCAGTCCAGCAACTTATGAATGCACTACAGTTTCCCACCTAAGCAGGCATCATAAAGGTAAAGGCACATACTAAAGGCACTGATGGACGGATAAAAGGGTAACGCACTGGCAGACCAGGCTGCCAAGAGAGCAGCAAGCACTCCTGTGGCCTCTAGAGTACATCACCTAGACACCCCACCATCTCCACTTGTGTTGAAAGACATCTTAGCCCGGTTACAAGAACAGGCAAGTAAGGAGGAGAAAAATAGGTGGCAAAAGATAGGGGCTTGCTCTGATACCGTCACTGGACTATGGGGGAGGGGTGAAAAGGTCTGCCTACCACAGGTACTGTACCCAATGATGGCACAGGTTCTGCACGGGAATGTGCACCACTCGAAGACGGCCATGTGTGACACCCTACAGAAACAATGGATTGCCCACGGGTTTTCCACCTGCGCAGAAAGGCAGGTACAGAGCTGCATGATATGTGCCACACATAATCAGGGTAGGACAGTGAAAACCCCATCCAAACACACTCCCCGGCCCCTTTACCCATTCCAGAGACTGCAGATTGATTAAATTCAGTTACCCAGGGTAGGGACGTATGAGTATGTGTTGGTCTGCATTGATTTATTTTCAGGTTGGCCAGAAGCCTACCCAGTTGCCAAAGCTACGGCTAAGACAACGGCGAAGAAACTGATGGCTGAGATCATATGCAGGTATGGAGTTCCTGAAGTCATTGAAAGCGATCGGAGTTCCCATTTTACTGGAGAGATCATGTCAGAGGTAATGGCAGCACTGGGGGTAAGTCAAGCATTGCATACTCCATACCATCCGCAGAGCAGTGGAAGAGTGGAGAGACTAAATGGAACTCTTAAGCTTAAAATCCAGAAGGCAATGGCAGAGACTGGTAAACCATGGACAGAATGCCTTCCTCTAGCTTTGTTTTCAGTAAGATATACCCCAAACAGGAAGATAGGACTGTCACCGTATGAGATTCTGTTTGGCAGGAGCCCCAATCTTGAATGTTTCTTTCCACAACAGTTGCAGCTCAAGTACCAGGACTTGACTAGCTATGTGCAGGCCTTACATGGACACCTTGCCAAAGTGCATTTAACTGTCTTCAGTTCTCTTCCAGACCCAGACAAGGTTCCTGGACACCATCCCTTTGTGCCAGGAGACCTGGTGTATGTGAAAAAGTTTGTGTGCAGAGATTGTCTCCAGACAAGATTTGAAGGACCCCACACGGTGATCCTGGTCACCCCCCACTGCAGTAAAACTTGAAGGAAAGAGCACTTGGATCCACGCCTCACACTGTAAAAGAGACCGAACCAGTGTTTAGTCACAGAAGTGACTGAAGGGAAATGTTGCTGTTGTTTTTGATCCTGGAAATGGGGGCCATCCTTGCCCCTACCTCTTTGGTCCCTATTGTAAAAATAAGAATTCTGGCCCCACTATTCTCTGGGTAAACCTGACAGCCCCGGTAAATATCTGGCGATTTGATTTCTGTGATGTAGTCAAGTGCCTCGAGACCGAACGGGTGGTAGAGGAGATCATCCAGTTTTATATGTGTGTTACCAGAAATGACAACAATAACTGTTATTATTAGACAGATGCTGCCTGGAATACGGGAGACGATTGGGGATATAAACCTAGTGAAGCCATGTTCCCAAGGATGGGACGGGTAGGAGTCTTCGTGAGAGAATGCATCTAACAGCCCTCCTGCAACCACTTAGGGGCTGTAAATGGGGTAAAAGTTGTCACCCCCTCCTCCTAAATCTTGAAAGTCCCCAATCTGCTGACCTGCAGACATTTGTACTGGGAAGGCATTATAATTATGTATTTAGTAGTGGATACCATGGGAATTTAGGCCATATACAGCTCCGGGATATTAGCTTCAGACCAACCATGACCCCTGTTACCAGTACACCTAAAACAGGCCCAGGTGAGCGTTTGCAAAATGTAGTTAATGAAGTAATCCCCATTCCAGGTCTCAGTTGGCAAGAGGTTTTCTCCATAGAAACACAAACAGCCCCAAGGAAAAACCTATGATTAGAATGGGTGAGATACAATGTAAAGGTACCTTCACACGAAGCGACGCTGCAGCGATAGCGACAACGATGTCGATCGCTGCAGCGTCGCTGTTTGGTCGCTGGAGAGCTGTCACACAGACCGCTCTCCAGCGATCAACTATGCCGAGGTCCCCTGGTAACCAGGGTAAACATCGGGTAACTAAGCGCAGGGCCGCGCTTAGTAACCCGATGTTTACCCTGGTTACCAGCGTAAAATCTAAAAAAAACAAACAGCACATACTTACATTCACGTCCCCCTGCGTCCACTTCCTGACTGACTGAGCGCCGTACAGTGAGAGCAGAGCGGTGACGTCACCGCTGTGCTGCTTTCACTTTCACTTTGCGGCGCTGAGTCAGAGGAGGAAGCAGACTGCAGGGGACGCAATGTGAGTATGTGCTGTTTGTTTTTTTTACATTTTACGCTAGTAACCAGGGTAAACATCGGGTAACTAAGCGCGGCCCTGCGCTTAGTAACCCGATGTTTACCCTGGTTACCAGTGTAAAATATCGCTGGTATCGTTGCTTTTGCTTTCAAACACAACGATGCACAGCGATCGGACGACCAAATAAAGTTCTGGACTTTATTCAGCGACCAGCGACATCACAGCAGGATCCTGATCGCTGCTGCGTGTCAAACGAAACGATATCGCTAGCGAGGACGCTGCAACGTCACGGATCGCTAGCGATATCGTTATAATGTCGTTTCGTGTGAAGGTACCTTAAGAGTCCAGAATATCTTTGTAGGATGTATTGCTTGTGCTGCTGCGAATACATATCTATACACACATGTGTTGCTTTCCCCTGATGATGACACCACTGCCTGTGTTATGAATCTGCTAAAAGGTTTGAAGTCCACTGATTGTCCAGATTATGTCCCACTATTTCATAAGGAACCCAGACTAAAGGTCCTAGGAGAAGTAACCGTATTAGCTGACAATTACACCTGCTACAATTCCCACGACACCACAGGTACACCAGTAGGGATCTTCAAGACAAGTTTCTGCAAAGAGAACAGTTCTCTAGATACTGATTTGCTAATTAAACATACACAATATATGTACACCAAAGATACCTGATGAACCTACCAGAAAGAGGAGAAGTCTCGATCAGCTCCATATGAGTTATGAAGAAGATCCACTAGTATATATTGATGCCATTGGAGTGCCAAGGGGGGTGCCTGACCAGTTTAAAGCCCAGAACCAGATTTATGCCGGCATTGCTTCTATAATCCCACAGGTGCAGATTAATAAAAAATGTTGAATGGATCAAATATATATATATATATATATATTACAGTGAACAAAGATTTGTCAATAGCTGTGATGCCTTCCAGCGTATAGTTGAGGATTTGGGCCCTAACACTTGTATGACCCGTGCTGCAACCCGACCTAAGAGAATTACATTGAATCCTGTCCAGACAAGATCACATGCAGTGATATAAGAAGCTGACACAGGATTGTGGTTGGTGGATACTGGAGACATTAACTTTTGGGAGTAGGCTGACAGTAATCCTTTTGGGAAGGAGCTGTAGACCAGCATGTCATGTCACTCCCCACCACCAGAGAACCAACCACATCAGGTAGGGTAAGACAGATACAGGAGTATTATCCCTGGAGGCCCTCTGACTAGCTAGCTACGCAAAAGCAATTGGCTGACCCTGAGAACCAACCTTTCTCATTCTACAGACAAATAATGATCATATGTTGGACGTATAAGTGCACCTGGGCAGGCCTAGGTAGTTAGTGAGCACAAGAACAGGTGACGTGCTAGGACGCAAATTAAGATCTTCTACAGATGTGACAATAGGAGAGAGTGTAGAGCTATACTTTGGACGGTTACAGCTGAAATGGGAAGACATGGAGTACAGTCCCATAAACCCACTTGATGTTAGAGTATTGGTAAATACATTCATTGACAGTATGACCAAAGATTTACGAGACGAAATATAGACAGCCAGACCTGAATGGCGAAATGTAGATGTAGAAGTTGAACAAATTAGGGTAATAAGACGACGTGTCATGTATGCTGGAGCAGACACATCTTTCTTCTCCAGTTGGTTAGGTGGGATCAAGGGATTCCTTCAATAAGTTTGTTTGGTACTAATTGCCCTCCTTATAGTTGAATCGATAATTCTCTCCTGTGTTATTCCCTTGTATAAAAAGGTTATTGCCAAGGCAACTCCGACTGGCACCTTCCTCAATCAAGAAGTAGACCCACCAGAGTACGATGGTACTGATCCAGGGGAAATCCCGAAGTATATTCCCCTCAAGAGAATAGACAAAACCCCCCCATTCTCAGATGATGCTAAGAGATTTAGTTTAGGGACAGTGGGAGAACTCCATGTGAGGTTAGTGAAGGGTTCAGCTGCCTGGAGGCCTCTCGCTAGGGGAGAGCTTCTGAGGTGTCTGGATGAAGAAATCCACCTCCCCTTTTCCCATCACATGGACAGTCTCGAAGGATCTTTCTTTAAGGGAAAAACTTAGTGTTTAGGGGGGATTGTCAAGGTGAAAATATATTTTCTTATATACCTTTTATACTTTTATATATCTTTATACTCTTTTTGTACTGCTATACTCTTATACTGTGAAACAATAAGTTTTCCCCTGCTAATGCAAATGTAATTGTATTTAAAAATGGCTACCAGTGTTCAGTTTCGTTTCACCCTTGTGTCCGAAGGGACAAGATTCATTTCTTTGGAAACGAAACTTAAGGAATAGAAAGAAGAGGAGGAATCCACCAGAAGACGTCCAGCGAATCAGGAGGAGATTGAGCACTGGACGTATGCTGCTGAAACCCCGCCTATTGCATTCCCTTATAGTATTGTGTATTTTAAAATAAAGCCAGTTGCTGTGACGGTTACACACATGATGTGTGGATCCATGAGCATGCACTAAGATTGAACCAGCTACCTGCCTGACTCATTCTTACCCGGTACCACATGCTTATAGTTTAATTTGGAATGACTGGTGAATGAGGATTAAATTGTCGTTTTACGACCCCGACACACAGGACAGGAGGAGCGGTACTGTGCAGTGTATATATACAGGACAGGAGGAGTGGTACTGTGCAGTGTATATATACAGGACAGGAGGAGTGGTACTGTGCAGTGTATATATACAGGACAGGAGGAGGGTACTGTGCAGTGTATATAAACAGGAGGAGTGGTACTGTGCAGTGTATATATACAGGACAGGAGGAGTGGTACTGTGCACTGTACATATACAGGACAGGAGGAGCGGTACTGTGCAGTGTATATATACAGGACAGGAGGAGTGGTACTGTGCAGTGTATATATACAGGACAGGAGGAGGGTACTGTGCAGTGTATATAAACAGGAGGAGTGGTACTGTGCAGTGTATATATACAGGACAGGAGGAGGGTACTGTGCAGTGTATATACAGGAGGAGTGGTACTGTGCAGTGTATATATACAGGACAGGAGGAGTGGTACTGTGCAGTGTATATATACAGGACAGGAGGAGGGTACTGTGCAGTGTATATAAACAGGAGGAGTGGTACTGTGCAGTGTATATATACAGGACAGGAGGAGTGGTACTGTGCAGTGTATATGTACAGGACAGGAGGAGTGGTACTGTGCAGTGTATATAAACAGAAGGAGTGGTACTGTGCAGTGTATATATACAGGACAGGAGGAGTGGTACTGTGCAGTGTATATATACAGGACAGGAGGAGTGGTACTGTGCAGTGTATATAAACAGGAGGAGTGGTACTGTGCGGTGTATATAAACAGGAGGAGTGGTACTGTGCAGTGTATATATACAGGACAGGAGGAGCGGTACTGTGCAGTGTATATATACAGGACAGGAGGAGTGGTACTGTGCAGTGTATATATACAGGAGGAGTGGTACTGTGCAGTGTATATATACAGGACAGGAGGAGGGTACTGTGCAGTGTATATATACAGGAGGAGTGGTACTGTGCAGTGTATATATGCAGGAGGAGTGGTACTGTGCAGTGTATATATACAGGACAGGAGGAGTGGTACTGTGCAGTGTATATATACAGGACAGGAGGAGTGGTACTGTGCAGTGTATATATACAGGACAGGAGGAGTGGTACTGTGCAGTGTATATATACAGGACAGGAGGAGGGTACTGTGCAGTGTATATATACAGGACAGGAGGAGTGGTACTGTGCATTGTATATATACAGGAGGAGTGGTACTGTGCAGTGTATATATACAGTACAGGAGGAGGGTACTGTGCAGTGTATATATACAGGAGGAGTGGTACTGTGCAGTGTATATATACACAGGACAGGAGGAGTGGTACTGTGCAGTGTATATATACAGGACAGGAGGAGTGGTACTGTGCAGTGTATATATACAGGACAGGAGGAGAGGTACTGTGCAGTGTATATATACAGGACAGGAGGAGTGGTACTGTGCAGTGTATATATACAGGAGGAGTGGTACTGTGCAGTGTATATATACAGGACAGGAGGAGAGGTACTGTGCAGTGTATATATACAGGACAGGAGGAGTGGTACTGTGCAGTGTATATATACAGGAGGAGTGGTACTGTGCAGTGTATATATACAGGACAGGAGGAGGGTACTGTGCAGTG